>NC_089833.1:3380761-4730761 GCF_035046505.1 Tiliqua scincoides | reverse complement strand
TGTGCTATTCAAAAGCTGTGAAGCAGTTACCAACAGCACTTATAACTGCATGTTATAACATTCACTTATAACATGACCAATGGAACCACGCAATCCTTTCAGGGCTAAGTCCTCTTTTTCTGCTTCTAGGGGAATGGCTGAACATGATGCATCCCTAAATTAGTGCCTCAGACATGCTAGTAACCCAAGATGACCTTCACATGAATGGTTTGGCCTAAGTTCATGTTTGCAATTGGCTTTGCCTTGTTGAGTCTTGGTAACTGCTTCACCGGTTCATTCATACATGCACAGTTCCAACAGAAACACACAACCCTTTCAGGTCAAAGACCTCTTTCTCTGTTTCTGGGTGGGGGGGGCGGCTGAATGTGTTGCCTTCCTAACTTAGGGCGCAATCCTAACCCACTTTCCAGCACCAACATAAGGGCAGTGCAGCTCTGAGGTAAAGGAACAAGCATTCCCTTACTTTGAGGAGGCCTCCGTGAGTGACACCCAACTGCAGGATGCAGCACATGTCCCATTGGCATCGCTAGGCCAGTGCTGGAAAGTTGGTTATTTTGGGGGCCTTAGTGCCTCAGATTTGTACATAGCCCAGGATGAATTTCACATGAATATCTTCGCCTATGTTCATGCTGGAACCTGCTCCTGCTCTGCTCATTCACCAATGCTCTGGAGCTCCCCGAGACTGCAGTCATGTGCCAGTGGGGCACCATAATACTCCATTTAGGAGTGTAAAGAGGTCTGAGGTTTCAGAATCACTGCTCTAGAGATAATGTTCCTGCTTCAAGCAGGGGGTTGGACTAAATGTCCTTGAAGGCTTCCTCCAACTATAGGAATATGTTTCACATGTTCTTTCCTGGGTTACCCTGCCTCCGTTCCCCTTCCCAGTGGTGTTGCTCAGGGGGGGTACAGGCCACACCAGGTGACACGCAAAGGGGGTGACACCACTATTAACCAAAAATTTTTTAATCCTGGTATTTTTGAATAATACCATCATGTTATATATCATTTGATGTGCAACTTCATGCAGAATGCAATGAAACAAACCATGTTGAAATATCTCTCTTCTATCATAGCCAAAAAAAAAAAAAACAGCGGGGGCGGGACCGTGGTGCATCACCATGCCCACCACCTGGGGCTTTGCCATGCCCACCCTGCATGGGGGGAGGTCCATCGTGGTGGTGACGCACTGGCCACCCGCACTGGGTGATGCTAACCTTAGTGATGCCACTTCCCTTCCCTTCTGTTATTTCCTTGTGTTAATATCCACATCATAAGATCCTGAGGCAGTTCGCGGCTGTACACAGTCACGTTCTGGCAACTCCTGCGACGTCACTGGAACCAACCGTATTGGCTTCTGCCTTCCCATTGGACCATTTCAGTGACGTGGAGAGGGGGGATTTGCTGCATGGCTAACAGTCTATCCTCCATACCCACTTTACCCAGGCCTCACGCACTGGAGAAGACACTCCAACTTTGCCATATGGTGTCACCACAACAGGGGAAGCAGCAGTTTACCAGTTATAAGGCTTCGCTCAATTGGCGTAGAGCATGACTTCCGACGATGGGAGAGATAATTGCCTCTCATTGGGCAGCTACCACCCGCCTTAAGCTGGGCAGTCCCCAGCCAGTAAAATGCAAAGAAGGAAGGCCCATAGCCAGGGAGACAGACCAGGGACAGACTGCACTTGCTCCCAGTGTGGAAGGGATTGTCACTCCCGAATCGGCCTTTTCAGCCACACTAGACACTGTTCCAGAACCGCTGTTCCAGAGTCTTCTGAGGCTGAAGGTTGCCAACAAAAAAGAAGATCCTCGAAGCAGGGGCTATCAATTCATTCTATGTAAAATGCTATGTACAAGTACATACATGGTCACCCACCTGGTCACTCAGGAAGACCATCATAGCCCACGGATGGAAGAGCCAGCTCACCTTTTATGTCAAGGAAACATAATTTTAAATCAGGATAACTGTTTACTAGGCCTCCTTGGGGATTTCAAGCTCAGAAACCCACAAAGGGGGGGGGGATAGGACTGACTAATCTCAACCCAGCTCTGACAATCTGTAATGCAATTACATGTTTATTTGCACTTCTTATTTACTGGGAATTAATTAAAACAGACAGGCAGATATGCTTCTAAGCCTTATAACAGGTTTTAATTAATATTCTTCATTAAGAGAACTTCCCATAAAGTAAATACATTACTCAGGTAATGATTTGATTAGTATCTGAATGTGATTGGTTAATAAGGATTGTCTTTGCTACAAATTAATTCTCAGACGCAAGATTCCGCGTGCTGATAAGACGTGGAAAAGCAAAAATGGTCGAGGTTGGGGTCCCATACGCTTCGGTCAGATTGGTTCACCTGTTAAACCCAGCACCAAATGCTCACTGTGTCCTGAATGCTTGCCACCGAGCATACCAATGACTCAGGTCAGTGAGCCATGCCGCAGATAACTGGAGAAGGCACAAAATTATACGAGGAGCAATGGACAGGTTGTCATGGCAGGTGTTCCTTTCCAACTTGAAGTTAGGGGCATGAACCTTTGTGGGGGAGTAAGACATACAGATGGGCCCCAGCATGCCCTTTATGAACATTTCACAGCACAGTCTTAACATGCGCTTGAGCCAGTGTGGCCGTCCCTGCGCTGGCTCAGAGTGTCACAAATGTGCCAGAAGGCATGTTGGCAGCTGCTTGAGATCCAGCTAGGCCAGCGCAAAAGCCCATCACATCCCATCCGTGTGCTGGCCAGTACAGGTAGGAATGCACTGAGCAGCACGCAGATTGGGAGAGGGTGGTGGGAGGGCGTTTGGGAGAGGGGGTGTTTCTGGGCAGGGGGAGAATAGAACAGGGAGAGGAACAGGCCCGGAAGGGGATGGGAACATCGGCAGTGGCACAAGCCACATCCTAATCCTCTACCTGGTTGGGCAGCCCTACACGGGGCTTCCAGGACGTGCACTAACTAAATATCTGGCATGGATCCGAGAAACCCCATAGGGACAGCTGGGTTTTACCTGGAGTAAAGGGAAATATATCCTCATATCTCAAGTGCCAGCCACCTCCTGAGCTGTATTGGATGCAGCGCAGGCCAAGCATCCCCATTGCACCAGCACAGCTTAGGACTGGGCTGTTATGGTTGGCAACCTTCAGTCTCGAAAGACTATGGTATAAGCCTGCAGCACCCGGTATTCCCAGGCGGTCTCCCATCCAAGAACTAACCCGGCCTGACCCTGCTTAGCTTCCGAGGTCAGACAAGATCGGGAGATAGTGTTCAGTATAGGGAGATGGTTGGCAACCTTCAGTCTCGAAAGACTATGGTATAAGCCTACAGCACCCAGTATTCCCAGGCGGTCTCCCATCCAAGAACTAACCAGGCCTGACCCTGCTTAGCTTCCCAGATCAGACAAGATCGGGAGAGAGTGTTCAGTATAGGGAGATGGTTGGCAACCTTCAGTCTCGAAAGACTCTGGTATAAGCCTACAGCACCCGGTATTCCCAGGCGGTCTCCCATCCAAGTACTAACCAGGCCTGACCCTGCTTAGCTTCTGAGATCAGACGAGATCGGACACGTGCAGGGTAACAGTTGCTGCACTGGGCTGTTAGTGTCAGTCCTTTGTGGCATTCGGCCCTTTCTGGAGGGAACTGCATGGCTACAGCTGGAGGAGAGTAGCCCTACGTACCATTGTTGCCATCTGTTGTTGGAGATTTTGCCTGCTACTGAGCCTGCACCCATCTACATCAGTGTTTCTCAAACTGTGGTCAGGACCCACCAGGTGGGTCGTGATCCCATTCCAGGCGGGTCCCCATTCATTTCAATATCTTGTTTTTAAGCTATTAGACTTGCCATGGCACGTGACTGCATTTGGGGAAACGTTACAGATCTGTACGTTTAATATGTACGCTTTTAACAGTCAATGGGACTTACTCCTGGAGTAAGGATTGCAGCCTAGGATCGTTAAAAATTTCCCTGCTTGATGGTGACACTTCCGGTCATGACATCACTTCCGGTGGGTCCCGACAGATTCTCATTCTAAAAAGTGGGTCCTGGTGCTAAACTACTGATCGGTGAGAACTACTGGTCTACATGCAAAGTAGTAGCTTAGCCCGCCGCTGAGCTATGGGTGCACCTGGCTGCTTTCCACCTCGCCCAGTATTGTTGACCCCGACTGGCACACTTCACCAAGATTTTAGACCTTGAGATGCTGCCCAGAATTGAATCTGGAACCTTCTGCATGCCAAGCATGTGCTCTATTGCTGAGCTATAGCAATAGCAGCAAGGATCAGTAATGCCATGACATTAAGGAAACCCCCACCAAGCCAGTGGCATGAGATTGAAAACTTCTAATGTCCCGTCTCTCTTTCACTGATCAATTGGAAAGGAGAAGGGATTGCTTCTGGGATTTGGAAGGAGCAGGAAGTCGTCAGAATTCTCTGGCTATTACGATACCATCCATTACAGTTGTGTTTGTTCAAGAATTTGCTAGCTAGGCAACAAAGCATATGGGGAGGTAATTAAGTACATGGCAGCCAGTAACTAAATATACAGAAGAAGTGGGAAGAGGTTTTTCTTTGTTTGTCTGGTATAAAAAATGAAAATTCAATGGCTTCCGTAGGACGTGAAGACATTTTGGCGAGCTCTGCAAAACTTCAGAGAGTGCCTTTCCTTGTATGATGCCAAACTTCATTAAGGCCTTCAGAGGAAGCGTTGCTTTCAATATTGTCTTTGAGGATGATAAAATCTAGGGGGTAGATTTAGCCTTTCAGGGCTGGCCTGAGAGTTCCCGGCTACATCCATTCCTTAGGTGGAGAGAAAAAGAGAACAGAGTCATGGAGAGGAGAGTGGCGGGCTAGAGTGTCAGACATTCTAGCCCACCACTCCTTTTTCTTGTGACTATTCCAGTTATGGGCCCCATGTTACAAGAATGCTTCTGCATTTCTTCCCAGCTGAATCTCCCACTAGATCAGCGATTTTCAACCTTCCTCATCTCATGGACAATGTCAAAGCACATCAGCGATTGACAATTGACAAGACACATCACACTGCAGGCTTGGGGCTCACATTCCCCAATGGCCCTACTAATAGATGACCCTCCCCCCAAACTCCCATGGCACACCTGCAGACCATTTACGGCACACCGACGTGCCATGGCCCACTAGTTGAAAATCTCTGCTCTAGGTCTTCTGGTCCCGATTAACGTCACCCTGTTTCCTAAGCAGACCCAACATATTACAAATCATACATTGCTCCCTGCTTTATTCCCAGATTTTGTTCCGAGCCCTCTGCGTGCACTGTGGCTGCAGCTCCTTCAGTTCATTGGTATGCATGTGCGCCCCCCACATTACCAGTGTACACTGATAAGTCCTGCTCATTGCCGTTCTTTCTAGAGTGCAATCATTTCGGAATGAATGGAAAGGGATTTAAATGGGGCTCGTTCGTGTCCCATTTCCATTCATTCCCCAAAAAAGATCCCTGAGTATCCTAAGGAAGCAGACACTGGAAAGATGATGAGCTGAGAAGCTAATGTGGGGAGTCAGAGAGCAGATTCTGTTTTGCTCAAGTTGTTCCCACCAGGGCCTGAGATTCTGGGGCCAGATAAAAGCCCATTAGCCTGTTGTGTCACTAACCACTGCTGAATTTGTGTGATGGCCTCACATTGCAGACCTTGAGATCCTTGATTTGAGATCCCTGGGCAGTGCAGAGGGGCTCAGAACAGAGCACCCACTTTTGCATTCAGATCCCTGGCAGCATCTCCAGGGAGGGTGGCAATCCTATTGGTCTCAAATTTGGAGAATTACAGCTAGGCAATGCGGACAGGTATACCCCCACATTCGACTCAGCAGAAGGCTGTTTCATGCATTCATTCTGGAATAGTCTGCCTTGGCCAGGGGTGGCCAACCCATCGCATGTCAAGTGCCACTTTTTATGGAGAGACTCTTGAACATGCCACTCCATTTCACTGACATGTTTGGGGTTACCACAATAGCTAAAGAGAGCCTCCAAGTTCAAGGGCAGTATATCTCAGAGTGCCAGAAGATACAGAGCAAGAAACTCAGAAGTGCTGTGGCCTATTTGGGGCTTTTCAAAGACACCTGGCTAACTGCTGATGAGGCCACAAAAGGGGCCTGCATAGATCTTTAGTCCGGCCCTGCAGTTCTGAAGTTCATATAAGGTGCATTCACTGCCCTTCTGAACAGCCCAGCCCTTCTCTGCCTGCCGTCTTCTCATCCAGAAAGATGAACTTCTCTTTGCTACTATTTTTTTTTTCAAAAATATATGGCAGCTTTGTGCATGCCACTCAGAAAGTGTCCATGGGCCACTAGTGGTACGTATGCCACAGGTTGGCCATCCCTGGCCTAGGCAGACCGCCTTCAACCCTAGTCCCTAGAACAGTGGTTCCCAACCTATGGTCCGTAGACCACAGGTGGGCTACAAGACCCTGAGAAGTGGTCCATGAGGTCTCTGAAAAAAAGATGGTCACCTTCTAACACTTCCAGCATCTCACTGAGAGAGTGCTCCCCCACGGACCACTAGGGAGTCTGGAGAACAGGCACCCACAGCCAGCACTTCCAGCCTCTGGCCAAGTGAGTACTCTCCCATGGACAACCAACGAGGGCAGAGAATGGATTGGTAGCCACTGGTACTCAAGCGTCAACTGCAGCTACGGGCAATCCATTCTCAGTTCTCTCTGGTAGCTTGTGGGTAAGCACTCACTTGGCAAGATTTCCCCAAGGACTACCAGAGAGAGTGGAGAATGGACTGGCCACAGCCGGTACTTCCAGTGTCTTGCTGAGCGCTTCCCCACAGACTACCAAATTGAACTGTATTTTTTTGTGCATGTGGTCCATGACGATTCCAATTTTTGCCTCAGTGGTCTGTGGGCTCCTAAACGTTGGGAACCACTGCCCTACAATATACAGGGGACCTTTGTATCTGCGTACTCAGCATCAACAGATTTGACCATCAGTGCATTCTGCCAATTCTGCAGCTGGATGACCTCAGGAGACCTCCCAGACTTTCTGTCATGCCCGGGACCCCTTCTGAGGAGGCTGGGAGGCCATGTGCAACCTCTGGAGGGCTGGGCACAGCCCCCAGATAAACTACTACAGTGTTGCACTCCCCACCCACGGATTTAATTATCCACGGAATGTGGTATCTGCAGGGGGTGCTGGAATGGATCACTGAGGCCCACTGTAGTTTGCTTCTTTTTTTTACCAGATGACCTTCAAAGGATTGGCTAGGATTTTTTTCTATGCTACAGTTCCATTGCTGTATCATGTTGACACAAGGTTTTGTATACTGTACACGTGTGTACAGATCTCCTCTATGGAGAACTCGTGCAGGGACAGCGCCCTACAGGTAGACCACAGCTGCGATACAAAGACATCTGCAAGAAGGATCTGAAGGCCTTAGGAGTGGACCTCAACAGGTGGGAAACCCTGGCCTCTGAGCGGCCCGCTTGGAGGCAGGCTGTGCAGCATGGCCTTCCCCAGTTTGAAGAGACACTTGGCCAACAGACTGAGGCAAAGAGGCAAAGAAGGAAGGCCCATAGCCAGGGAGACAGACCAGGGACAGACTGCACTTGCTCCTGGTGTGGAAAGGATTGTCACTCCCGGATTGGCCTTTTCAGCCACACTAGACGCTGTGCCAGAACCACCTTTCAGAGCGCAATACCACAGTCTTTCGAGATTGAAGGTTACCAACACACGTGTGTTTTAGAAGGCATCAAGACGGGTTCCCTCCAGTACGAGAGAAACGAGGGAATGCTTCTCTTAAGTTGTTACGTAAGCATTCTAACTAAAACAATGAACGCTTTCCAAAAAGTTGCCACCTTAGGGCCTAATCCTAGATGCTAGTTCAGCGCTTGCAGTCACTGGTATTACAAAAGTACCATCAAGCACATTGCTGCTAGCGGGAAACACCCAGTGATGGTGGAAAGACCCACGTCAGTTGGTGCGGGGCTTCTGCGCCAGGACAACACAGATGGGGATCGCCAATCAGGGAGTTCCCCCACCAAGTGGTGGGGAGGCTTTCCGGGGCAAAAACCGGGCAGAGCAAGGGTGGACCAAAGGGGAGATCAGGCCCAGCAGAGGGGCAGGAATGGTGGCAGAGACTGCTACCAAATCCTATCCTCCCTCTCGAGCCACAGAGCCCAAGACGGGCCTCTTTGCTCTGGAGCTGGCGCAGATACAAGGAAACCCACTGGGGCCAGCCGCTTTCTACGCAGGGTAAGGGAACCTCTTATTCCAAGGAGACCTCCAGTGGCTACTTTGGCCCCACAGGATGCCATTTAGGTGCCACTGTACGGTGCGTGCCAGGGTAGCTTAGGCCTGGGTCGCTGTCATGGATATGTACAGTTCAGGCCTAGTAGCACTGCAAGGCCTGAACCAAGCTAAAACAGTAACACAGAAGTGGCTTGCATTTCCTGGCTGCTAGGATTTACATCTCAATGGATGGTGATTATGTAGCACCTAGGAGCCAGAAAGATGCCCATCAAGGATGGAATGCAGCTGTAGATCTCCAAGGGGGAGGGAAGAGCTGAGAGGGTGAGCTTCCAGCCCCACTTCCGGAGGAAAGGGTCTTTGTTCCTTGTCTCTGGGTGAGAGAGGTGGTGGGTGCACATCCTGCCCCACCAGGACCATGTGGCCATAGGTAACTGGCCTGAGGATCTACAAAAGAAGCTGACCCAGGTGAGAATCAGAGAATAATAGCCAGTTAGCTTTGTTGTTTTAGGCTGATATGTTTCCTAGAAGTTTTTATGCCTCTAGCATTTGCTGCCTTTTGTAACCTTTTTGTAACCTTATGTATTTAATAAAGTAGAAAATCTTTTTACCATGTTGGTTCATTGTCTGTTGGGGACAAAGGTTCAGAATCCTGCCTAGCCATTCAGCAAGCTACCAAAAATCCTCATTGTGGACTAGAAACTTGAGGACTGAGACTTTAAGTAAAGAAAGTGCTCAGTGCCTACAAGGGATATAGTTAAGCCTAAAGGGTCTTGGTTTCCCTGGACTGAGGCACTGGCTCTTACAGGGTGGTGGCAGTACTACCGAACAGGGATCTTTGAGGGCTCTAGGGTTCTGAACCAACAACTCTGAGCACCCAAAACCCTGGGAGTGAGACCCAAGTTTACGACAGTCGCCCATTGGTTTTCAATGTTTTTTAATTCAAAATTGTATTTTGTATTCAAAATTTTAATTCAGAATTGTAGCCCTAGTACTTAAAGTTGGCCTGATTTGTCCAGTGGTGCCTTTTCAGTTGATCCAAATGTTCTCAATGGGTGAAGCGAAGCACTGGATCGATTGAAAGCTGCAGCCCAACTTTTCCCGTTGTCTTCTAGGCCGCTGGATTGAAGACCACGGCGTCATCCATAATATGATGTTCAACCCAGAGACTCTGCGCAAGTTCAGTCACAAGGAGACCCAGAACAAGACGGAATGGTGGGACAATGGGGTCCTGCCGCTGTGGATCACCGCTCAGAACCAGGTACCGGATCAAGGCCTGTTTCTATCAACAATTCTCCTGGCAGAATTGCCTTTAGAAATCACTCCAGCTTGGGGGTTCTTTTCACGCTGCAGGGGGTGCAAACATGGAAAATGAAAGCAGCCCCGAATTAAAAGGGCATCAATTCCTCTTAGCAGAATCAGGGGGTCCTTGACTGACCTCCCCTCTCCCACATTTATCTAAGCATTGATTCTTTCTGAGACCTACAAACAATCAGGAAAAATTAACAGGGAGATTTTGAATGAATGAAACACACTGGTCAACAGCACCTCGTCAACAGAAGCAGAGGTTTTGGCTTCGTAACAAACTCTTCAGGAAAGGGACCATAAGTCATTGTCTGACCACATGCTTTGCATGCCAAAAATCATGGGTTCAACTCCTGGCAGGATGGTATAGTAGTTTGGGAGTTGGACGTAGACCTGGAAGATCCAGGTTCAAATTGCTACTCAGCCACAAAGCCTCCTGGGTATCCTCAGGCCAGGCAGTCTCACAGCCTTACCTACCTCACAGGGTTGCTGTGAGGACAGAAAGGAGGGGAGGAACTGGGGCAGATCCAGTGTTTATGTTGGGGGGGGGAGGGCTATGATCACTACCAACTCCAGAGCCCAGGTCAACCAGGCAGGTAGACCTGGGCTCTTGATTTAACTTGTGCCCTCCATGGCCGAAGTTCACTGGGTGGGTAGACCTGGGCTCCCACCTGGCCTTGGATCCATTGGCTGGAATGGGAGCCCAGGTTTACCCTGCTGGTAGATCCGGGCTCCAAGTTCAGGTGGGAGCCCAGGTCTACTTGCCCTGTGAACCTCGCTAATGGAGGCCACAAGTTAAATCAAGAGCCCAGGTCTACGCAGATGGATCTGGATGCCAAAGTCCAGGCAGGAGCTCAGGTCTATCCAGCTGGTAGAGTTGGGCTCCTGCCTGGACTTGGAGCCCAGATTAACCAGCTGGATAGACCTGGGCTCCCATTCCTGCCAATCTTGCTGGCACCCCATCCAGTGGGCATTCCCCAGTGCCTGATTTTCCTCCCCAGCCCAGCAGGTGCCCTTCCCTGTTGGCAAACAGTCTGGGGGGCCACAAACCCATGGCTCCCCTTGGATTTGCCTCTGGGAGGAACCATGTTTACCACCCTAAGCTCCATGGATCAGGCCTGATTTTAGGAATGGGTTAAGTCAGAATGCCAGATGTAGGGGAGGGCACCAGGATGAGGTCTCTTGTTATCTGGTGTGCTCCCTGGGACATTTGGTGGGCTGCTGTGAGATACAGGAAGCTGGACTAGATGGGCCTCTGGCCTGATCCAGTGGGGCTGTTCTTATGTTCTTAAACTACAATTCCCAGGAGGCCTTGCAGGTCTCTTGTTGTCTGGTGTGCTCCCTGGGCATTTGGTGGGCCGCTGTGAGATACAGGAAGCTGGACTAGCTGGGCCTATGGCCTGCTCCAGTGGGGCTGTTCTTATGTTCTTAAACTACAATTCCCAGGAAGCCTTGCAGGTCTCTTGTTATCTGGTGTGCTCCCTGGGCATTTGGTGGGCCGCTGTGAGATACAGGAAGCTGGACTAGATGGGCCTATGGCCTGATCCAGTGGGGCTCTTCTTATGTTCTTATGGAGGAACAGAGGTATAAAAATGTGGAAAAAATAGTTCCACCTTCCCCCTCCGCCTTCTCCCACCTTCCCCCCACCCCAGAAAGCTGCTCTGCTGGTCAGCAGAGAAACTTACCGCCGACTGCTCCCACGGTGGGTCAACTCGGTGCAGAGGCCCAGGCGCTGGCCTCAGCATCAGTGCCGTGTATCAAGTTCCAGTGGTAAAGTGACTTATGGCATTTTTGCAACACCTGGTGCCAGCGATCTAAGTCTACCGACAGCGCTGTGCTCACTAGGATTAGGCCCTCGGAGTTTTAGTTTTAGCTCTGATACATGGAAATGAGAGCTGACTCAGACCTCATTGGGTCTTGGAATGATCAGTCTATCGGTCAGTGTTCAGTTCAGGAAAGTTTGTCACATAAGGTGAAGGTGAGTGAATGGTTTGCAACCTTCAGTCTCGAAAGACTGTGGTATAAGCCTACAGCACCCGGTATTCCCAGGTGGTCTCCCATCCAAGTACTAACCAGGCCTGACCCTCCTTAGCTTCTGAGATCAGATGAGATCGGGCATGTGCAGGGTAACAGTAGCTGTCATAAGGTCACAGGCAAAACACAGGCCAAATGTGTTGGTATATGACAGCAGAGGGGTAATCGGTGGGCAAAAGCATGGAGAGAAGAGCAAGCAGCTCCTGCAGGACCTGGGAGCAGACCAGAAGCCAAAGAGGGGATTTAAGGAGGGGGTGTGATTGTTGGTGGTTGTGAAACTGACAAGCTGATAGGCGGCAAACGTATTGAGCCTTATGGAAAGTGAAACTGAGCCACACATGCGCATTTACTCACAAGTAGGTTACCGTGCCCTAGTCCTTTGAAGGGCAGGCTGAGAGGAACACAAGACCACCAGAGCACTCCTGATCTGATAAACACAGGCCCCCAGAAAGCACTTAAGAAAATTCCCCCTTTCCAAGGAAAATGTATTGAGCTCTATGGAAAGTAAAACGGAGCTGTTTACGAATGAGTAAGCAACCGTGCCTCAGCACCTATCAAAGGCCAGGTGAAGTGGAACACACGGCCACCGGAATAGTCCGGTTCTGATGAATGTAGAGCTCAAAAAATGCTCCAGAAGGCCCACCTACCCATCCACCACCACACACACCCCATAATAAAAAGGATTAAAAACAGAGACTTACAGCCCAATCCTATGCATGTCTACTCAGGAGTAGGTTCCATCAGAGACAATGGGGCATACTCCCAGGAAAGTGTGGATAGGATTGGGCTGTTAAGCAGCTGGTAAGGTGAAACTAGTTGTTGTTGTTGTTGTTGTTGTTGTTGTTGTAAGTCTCATAATGCTGGGGGGGGGGGTTTGTCCCAGTAAAGCAGCCATTTTCAACCACTGTGCCATGGCACACTGGTGTGCCGTGAATGGTCCCCAGGTGTGCCACGGGAGTTTGGTGGAGGGTCATTTATTAATAGGACCATTGGGGATATGAGCCCCCCCACCAACAGAAAGGTGTGCCTTGTCAATTGCCCAAAAACAGATGATGTGCCTTGACAATTTTTGTACCTTGTCAGTGTGCCATGAGATGAAAAAGGCTGAAAATCACTGCAGTAAAGTGTCATTTTAAAAAGTGGGTCCCGGTGCCAAAATGTTTGGGAACCTAATAAAGAATTAATTGCGAATCTTATTGGACTAGCAAGGTGTGAGATTACAAAAAGCTGTAGAAATGCCCAAGATCCTGCATTACAGAGTTTTGAATAGGACCTGGCTAATAGTTATGATGGAAAAACTGACCAGTAAGGCCAGAATATATAGAGGAGAAATAAATGATCAATTTATGAAAATATGGCAGCCTTTGTTAACATATAGTATTGAGTTGGATAGGAAGAATGATGTGGAAAGTGGCCTGGATTGTTGGTCTTTAATTTTTTAGGAAATGATATTGCATGCAAAATTGTTGCCTTGGGAGATCAAGGCGTTTCCTTTTACTTTGAACGTCTGTTATCAGATATGTTTATGTATACGAAACCTCCTGTTCTCCTGACTGTTTTGGGAAGTTTTATGGGTCTTATGGGTTTATGGGAAAAATGAGTCTTCGGTCAGTGATTAGTGTTTTTTGCTGGAATGCCAATGTCTTTTGAGCTTGGGAAAAAGAGCATTGCGGAAACTGAAGAACCTATCTATCTGAAGAACCTTTTACTTTGAACGTGTGTTATCAGATATGTTAATGTATACGAAACCTCCTGTTCTCCTGACTGTTTGGGGAAGTTTTATGGGTCTTATGGGTTTACCGGAAAAATGAGTCTTCAGTCAGTGATTAGTGTTTTTTGCTGGAATGCCAATGTCTTTTGAGCTTGGGAAAAAGAGTATCGCGGAAACTGAAGAACCTATCTATACGGTCACTCTAAATAGATTCCTTTTGTTCTAATTACCAAATGCTGCACTTGATGCTTAAAATAAAAATTAAAAACTTAAAAAAAAATGTTTGGGAACCACTGGGTTAGACCAATGACAGAGGTAGGCAGTTGTCAGAGCAGAGTGATGGATAAAGGTGAGAATTATAGTTCTCAAGATAAGAAAGAAGAGTATTAGATTGCTCCATTTTTCTTTCCCCCTGAAACGATCAAGCCTCACAATTATCCCAGATGGTGTATCATCCCCTCTACTCTCTTGTAATCTCATCTATTTAATTGGTTGGGGAGTACGCCTCTTTCTCTTTTTTTTTTTTTTTTTTACCAATTCCTTGCATCGGCCACTTGGCTTCATGATTCCTTCATTGCTCATCACCTGAGCTTCCCCTCCCTTTCCTGCTGAGCTGGTAAGCAGCGATCCCAGAACCATACTTCATTCTGGGCAAACGCAGCTTCCCGCAGCCATCCCTCATCAGGCAATTGGCAGGTGAATGTCCAGAGGAGGCATCCGCTTCTTAATGACTTCAGCTACTCGGAGGCAATGACCATTTTAGAAAACCCAAGAGTGGGCAATTCCAGCTGGCTGATCGCTGAGTGTCCGCTAAATTGGCATCACCACATCATTTTCAAGCAAATGTTGACTCCAGTTGTAATTTAGACTTTTTTTTCTTTTTGCTCCCACACCCAGTAATGACACGAAGCAATAAAGTGCACTGAAAAGTGGGCCACGACTTCGTTGAAAGTTAAAGCTGCCACGGCTTTTATCCAACACGTAAACTACTTTTCTCAAAGCAGCTTCCAGCTCCAGGGTGCTGCAATCTTTTTGCCCGTTTCCTCATGCAAATCCATAAGAATGTAACATAAGAACATCAGAAGAGCCCTGCTGGATCAGGCCAAAGGCCCATCTAGTCCAGCTTCCTGGATCACACAGTGGCCCACCAAATGCTTCAGGGAGCCCACAAGACAACAACCTGCATCCTGGTGCCCTCCCCTGCATCTGGCAATCTGAGGTAGCCTACCTCTAAAACCAGGAGCTTGCACATATCTACCATAACTTGTAACCCGTGATGAACTTTTCCTCCCGAAATTTGTCCAATCCCCTCTTAAAGGCATCCAGGCAAGATGCCATCACTACGTCCTGTGGCAAGGAGTTCCACAGATTAATTGCATAAATTAAATAAATCGGTGCTCGGCCAGAGCAGCAGGCAGAATGTGGTTAATCCCCCCTATGCCATGGGTGGCCAAACAGTGGTTCCCCCCCCCACGCCATGGGTGGCCAAACAGTGGTTTGTGAGCCACATGACAGCTAATGGCATATAACGTGCAGCTCTCAGAAGTATGTCAGCTGAGCTCCTTTCTGCATCACAGTTAATATAAAAGGCAAATTAATAATTTCAAGCTGTTTTCATTATTTACTGGGCATCAGCTGAGAGTCCACTGAATTTAATGTTTGTGGTTTAATGTTCGTGGCGAGTAAATATATTTAAGGATTGAAATGCTTCTTCAGTCTTGCAACCCTCAGATATCTGATGTTTATTGTATATGGCTTTTACATGACTTTTGGCCATTGCTTTTGGCCACCCCTGCTGTATACCTTCAACAGATCCTAAACTTCTCTCTCCTCACCAGGAGTACATTTGCGGGGCAAGATCTTGTCATGATATGCCCCCATGGCCATGCCCCTCAAAAACAATACAGCAAAACTTTTAAGAGTGCAATCCTAAATTAGAGATAAGTCAGCACAGGCCAGCACAGACTCACCAGAGTCACGAACGTGTCAAAAGCACATTTGTGCTGACTTGGGAGTCAGCTGGGTCAGCGCAGAGCCAGCTTCTGTGCTGGCAGAAGGGGGTACACTTGCGCTGACCCAGGCAGGGGGGGAAGAGCGTGGCAGGGGGCTAGAATGGAGGCAAGGAGAGGGTGATCCAGGAAGCGGATCAGGCCCAGAAGGGGAAGGATCTGGACATGGTGGCCTGTGCCAAATCCTAACCCATCCCTGGTCTGAGCAGCCTCACATGGGCTGCTTAGATTCATGCCAGCCCCACAGGGATGGCTGGAACTCCACACAAGAGGAAAAATCTCCCCTGACCCCAAGTTGCCCACCTCCTAACTTGCAAATTTGTTTGATCATTTTCTTCTCTTGCCATTTATTATATTGCATTTCAGGGTCTTTTAGCTCATTTCATCCCAAGCTCCTGCAGTGGGCTGCAAGAGTTTTAAAGGAAATGCATAGCCATTAAAGGGGGAGGGGGGAATTCTGTGTATGGCATCAAATGACTGCCAGGCAGGGGGAAATGAGGAATACGGTCCTCTGTATGCATGGGAGCATGTAAGGACTTCGGCCGTGCTGTATGCCCCAGTCTCTGGCCCCGAGAGCAGAACAGCTCCGCTCTTTCCTTCTTCACCCGAGTTGTGAATTCACATTGAGTCAAAACCTGGCTGGGGAATTCTTCCCGTCCTTACTTTCAGCGCGACAATTTAATAACGCTCGATAAAAATACAATTATGCAGAAACAAGAGGGTATTTACTGTTCCTGCCTCCCCTTTTTATTAACACAATCAACTTTATTAGTTGCCATAAAATGGCAACATTACTAGTTTTACAGGGAATACGATTTCCTGTTTTGCTCTTTTCCCTTTATTGCAATTAGTGCAACGATTCTTATTAATCCTGAAAGTTTTGCATTGAGGTCACTGGTAGGTTTGGGGGCCGGTTGTTCCTCCCCAATCATGTACTTTGCTTACTCAAAGGAAAGCATGTAACCACAGAGGCTTCTGGTGCAGCTCCCACATTTCACTCTAAAGTTTGCTTTCAGCTTGACATCAGTGAGATTTAAATTCTAGGTAAATGGGTTCTTAAAGGAAAAAAAAAAATACATGTGCCATTTGAATTAGCATCACTGTCTTTTCACCTGCACTAGCACAAAGAAACCATCGTGATGTTCCTGGTTGCAAAGAAAATGTCAAAGCTGCAGCACACATAAAAAGAAAAAGTTATATGAAAGAAAGAGTTTTGTATTATTCAGCTGGGGCCATGCAACTCATTTCCTACTGGGGGCTGATTAGCATTCATGATGTCTGCTGAGGGTTGGAAGTGACATCATTAAAAAGGACATGATGTCATTAAGCAGATCACGACCAGAAATATGCACTTTTTTCTCATTAGGGACTTGCTTAGGTCATTCCAGCCATCAGCATCATGACCCACCACAGAGAACGAGCTGGGGCACAGCTCTGGGAAGTTTGGGAATTGCTGTGATTGATCATGGCATGTTTTAAAAAACAACATACCTATTGCATACATACATACGAAGACCTTTATTGGCGTAGATCATACCTACTGCTTATATTTAATTTTCCACATTTTTAGACCGCCCTTCCTCCAACAAACAGGTGGCACACATAGTTCCTTCCCTCTTTCTGTCCTCCCAACAACCCTGCGGGGTAGGTGAGGCTGAGAGGTAATGAGTGGCCCAAGGTCCCTCAGGAAGCTTCGTGGCCGAGTTGGGGGTCTGACCCTGAATCTTCCAGGTCAAAGTCTAACACCAGAAGGGCCACACCATCCTGATTCTCCTATAAGCATCGTTGATTATCCAGCATCAGCTGAAATCCAATGTCAAGGCCCTGCCTTGAATTACACACTTTCAAAGTTATAATTAGGAGGTCTGTCGACCAATTAAGGAAGGCTTGGTTTATTTATCATCTGCATTGCACCGGCTAACTGATTAATCCACAAAAACTTGGCATACGATAGAAAGACAATGGACAAGTTATAGGGTGGACCACCTGCTTGGAACGCAGAAGGTCCCAGATTGAGGGTCTAGTCCTATCCAATTTTCCAGTGTGGGCGCAGCCATGCTCCCATGGGGCGTACGCTGCAGCCTGTGGTGGGGAGGCAGTCACAGAGGCCTCCTCAAGATATGGGAACATTTGTTCCCTTACCCCAGGGCTGCATTGTGGTTGCACTGCTGCAGGAAAGTTGGATAGGATTGGGCCCTGAATCCCTGGAAGCAGCTTCAAGTAGGGAAGAAAGAAATCCCTGTCTGACACTCCAGAGAGCCACTTCCAGCCATTACTGAGCTATATGGACTCGTGAACCAACTCAGATAGGGCCTGAGAGACAATCTCATAGGATTCCACAAGCTGTATCAGTATCAATTATGCTATACAAGTTGGCCCTTGATATCCATGGGGGATTTGTCCACACACACACACACACACACACACACACACACACACACACACACACACGGATTCCAAAACCTGCAAATAATTGAATCCATGGGCAGGGGTCATCAGAGGACCTCCAGACATGAAGGGCCTCACCGAACCTCCCAGATGTGACCAAAGTGCCTTCCAGTCATGCATGGGAGGTGTTCTGAAGTGTGCAGGGATTGCACACGGCCTCCAATCATCTCAGAATGTCTCCCAGTGACTTCTGAGAAGCACTTCCAGTTTTTCATCAAACTGGGAAGCGTTCTAAGGCTCTCGGAGACTGTGCGTGACCTCTGCATGCCTCAAAAGGCACTTTCGGTCACATCTGGGTGGTTCAGTGAGGCCCTCCAGATGTGGATTGGGACCTGCAGTAACTCAAATCAGCAGGTTCCAAATCTGTGGATGAGGGTCCACCTGTATTTGACATAAGTTTGAAAGCAGTATATTTGGAGCGCCCATCCTGTTTTTTTTTTTTTTTTTTTAAACGCAGCCGTGTGGAGACCTGATTTGGAGTAGGACCACAGCACAGGGAGTGGCTGCCAATTCCTTGGTTGAAAAGCCCCCTCCCCCACAGCTGCTGTTAGTAGTTACCAAGTCAAATGTATCCCCAAATTTTTGAGATGTTGCAAGATTGCCATCCTTGGAAAAGGGGGTGGGCAACTTGTCCAGGGTGAGGCCCTGTGGCATTGGGGCAGAATTCTGGAGCACCCGCATACCTGGGAGGGTCAGAGGGCAAATGCCCTGGGCGGGACCCCTGGGGGGTGGCACTGTGACCCAATACCATTCTTTTCAGCTTCACAGCTGAGTAAGGATTTGAACCCAAGTCTCCCAGTCCAGGTTCATTATACTGCCTGCCAATCAGGGTCAACCCATCCTTGATGCTGAGGCAGCAGACTGATCGGTGCGGGGGCACCACTGTAGACTGTCCACTTGCTTCCACTTTTGTTCCTCCTGGAAAAGGAAGAGGGGAATGGAGCGGAAAAGGAAGTGTGGAGGTGATGCAAGTGGTGGGTTGGCATTTCAGGTACTCTCTAGCCCAGGGGTGTCCAAAGTTTTCGGCAGGAGGGCCACATCGTCTCTCTGACACTGTGTCGGGGCCCAGGGGAAAAAAATAATTAATTTACATTTAAAATTTGAATAAATTTACATAAGTTTACATAAATGAATATATTAAAGATGAATTTATATGAATGAATGAAGGTCTTGCAATAGCTCAAGGTCGATAAAAGGCCTTGCACAAAGCAAGGCCGGCCTTTCCTTTGCTGCCGCTGCTGCATCACAGACATGAAACAATAAGCAGTGGAGGGGGCCCTCATCCCACAGCTCACGTGAGAGGAAACAGTTGCCCTCACGCTGAGAGCAGTTGCAACGGGCCAGAGTGGGCTCCAACAAACCTCCGGAGGGCCGGAGGCTCATTGGAGTCTGGGGGTTCCCTGAGGGCCGCATTGAGAGGCCTCAAGAGCCGCAAGTGGCCCCAGGGCTGGGGTTTGGGCACCCCTACTCTAGCCCACTACTCTCCTCTAATCCACACTACCCTCCTTTTCCAATCCAGAGTGTGGGAGGAACAGGGGCATCACCATCAATAGCAAGAGGCATTTTTGGACACCCCTGTAAGTACCAGCTGGGCTGGCTTTAGCCTGATTCTTAGACCATTTTGGCCCCATCAGGCCTGGTGCCTGGAGAGGCCCCCTGCTGCGGCAGAGAGCAGGTCACCCACAACCAGCACTTTGCACAGCTGTTGGCCCGAAATCAGACCCCTCCAGAAATAGTTGGCAGTGACCCGATGACGTCAGTGTGTCACCGACAATCTACTTCTGGGTGCTGTACTAGCACCTGGTGCCACTCCTGATCCAGGCCACCACCGCTCATCAAAGTAAATGGGGGCCCCCACTGTGTGGGGGGGCGGCTTGAAAACAACCATGTGTGGCCCTGCAAGAACGCTGTGGAATTGGTCTTGTAAGGCTGGCCCTGGGCGCCAGGTCTTGACGTGGCTTCTCTACTCTGCCACACTAAGAGAAAGGGAGATGTTGACCCTTCTGGACCCCTTGCTCTCGGGGGGTGAATGGAGACCCGTGCTGTTGGCGTAGTCCATGCGTGTATGTCCAGGCTCCGCCTCCAACCAAGAACCCCTGGACCAGAGCACAAAGACTGAGACATATCTGAAATACATAGATGGCCATCAAAGCCACCCCCCCACCCCCTGCAATTGTCTTTTGTATTAAAGTTATTACCATCTTGGGTTAGTCTCTCCTTACCCCTCCCCCCTCGGGTAAGCAGCACCTTCTTTGTGAAGTTAGATTTTAAATAAGCTCTGACCTTTCTCCAATACTAAAATGGCATATTAAATGTCACCAAGATCATTATTATTTTACAGCCTGGGGTTAACAATTTGGTGCAAAAATATATATAATTATGCTCTGACAGGTGCTATTCTAGAACGCATTTAACTAATCTAAATACTCTGCATTATTAGAGGGGAGAAATTTTTTCCCCCTCCTCTTTGACAACTTGTTCATACGAGAAGGGAATTTTGGCGGCCAGGCACACAGGCGGAACAAAGAGCTTTGCTCTGCCCTCCAAGAGGCTGGGCTGAGATTGTACTCCAGCAAGGGTTGAAGGTGGATGTCGTCTCAAATACCTCCCACCCCAGACTACCCCTCCAAGGGGTGGAGTTTGACTCCAGGGTTCCAATTCTGAGGTCTCCAATTCTGGAATCTCTGACTCCAGGGCTGCTCTTGGGCTGGCTGGTCCAGACTCCAGCCTTTTGCGGAGGACTGGGACACAGTCCGGACACAACTGCTTCCCCACCACCACCAATCTTCTAGCCGGATTCTGAGTTACTGCACAGGACATGGGTCATAACAAGGTCCATGGGGGGGGGGGGGTAAATTGTACCTGGGCCCAGCAATAAAAGGGGGACCAGGAACCAAAGGAGGGGAATCAAATTTCCTGGGATCTCACATTTTCCAGTCTCATAATACTACTATACCTCGTTCTTAACATAGTAAGAAACCCCCCCCCAACTCTTATCTCATATTTCTCCCAGGGGAAAAAAACAGCCTCTTTTCACTATCCAGGAGGGGGAGCCAATTACAGCGGCCAAGCAGTCAATAGAAGCCTTGTGGAGTCCTTCACTCACCCCGACAGCAACGAGACAGAGTGGAGAGAGAACATCGATATCGTCATGAACTGGTTCACCAGGGAGGCCTTTGATTTTGTCACCCTTTACTATGGGGAACCCGACAACACAGGGCACAAGATTGGCCCAGAGACCGAAGCCAGGAAACTGATTATCCAACAAATCGACCGAACCGTTGGCTACCTGGTGGAAGCCATCGAAAGACATGGCTTGAGAGACACCCTCAATGTCATCATCACCTCTGATCATGGCATGACCACGGTCAAGAAGAAGCCGGCCGTTGAGGAGATCATGTTGGCCAACTACATCAAGTTTGCGGATTTGGTCAAGTTTGACATTGTGGACTACGGGGGAATGGGCATGATCCTGCCCAAGCCGGGGAAAGAGGACGAAATCTATCTGGCACTGAAGAATGCCCACCCTCACCTGAAGGTGTACAGAAAAGACGAGATTCCCGAGAGGTTCCATTATGCGAGACATGAAAGGATTTTGCCCATCCTACTCTATGGAGATCCGGGTTACAGCGTGAATGGGGTGAGTTCAGTATTGCATCTAAGAGTGATCAGATTGAATGTAAGCCAAAATCTTCCCTTCCTGAAATACAGCTTTAATAATAATAATAATAATAATAATAATAATAATAATAATAATAATAATAATAATAATAATAATAATAATAATAATAATAAACAACTTTATTTCTATCCCGCACTTCTCCCTAAAGGGACCCAGGGCGGCTTACAACATATTAAAAACAGATTAAAACATAATTTACCAAACAGATAAAAACATATTAAAAACACATTAACAGAAACCATAAAAACAGTAGTCAGATAAAAGTCAGAATAAAAAAGAGCATAAAACAGCAGTTCTTAGAGGAATCAGGCCTGTAAAAAAGCAACTAAAAGATGTATAAAAGATGTTTAAAAGGCCGTGAAGTCAGAAGGCTTGTTTAAACAGCAGGGTCTTCAGGCCTCGCTGAAAGGTCTCAAGAGAAGGAGCCATTCTCAAGTCAAGGGGAAGGGAGTTCCATAACGTTGGTGCCACTACTGAGAAGGCCCTATTTCTTGCCGCCGCCCCACATACCTCCTTAGGCGGCGGCACTTGTAAAAAGGCCTTCTCTGATGACCTGAGAAGACGAGCCGGATTGTACGGGAGTAGGCGATCTCTAAGATATCCTGGCCCAGAGCAGTATAGGGCTTTAAAGGTCAAAACCAGCACCTTTAGAATGCATGATGGGGGAAGAGTCTGAAGCGGCTGCACTTAAGCTCCCTGCTTGTGGAAAGTTAGCATGTCAAGGAGATAGCTTGGCTAGAATTCTTCTTTGACATACTAGCTTTCCTTCGGTATCCGAGAGCATTCACAGCCCAATCCTAAACACACTTTCCTGGGAGTAAGCCCCACTGACTCAAATGGGACTGACTTCTGAGTAGACATGCATAGGATTGGGCTGTCAGGCATTTACAGCCCAATCCTAAGCATGTCTACTCCAAAGTAAGTCCCACTGTGGTCAATGAGGCTTACACCAAGGGAAGTGTCATAGGACTGTGGCCAGGCAGCCCAGTCCTAAGCCTCCCAGCACCCAAGGCTCCTGCAGTGTCAAAATGGCAACCACCAAATCCACAGGTGCTGGGCTAGCACAGGGAATCTTCTCAGGGTAAGGGAGCAATAGCCAAAGGGTCTCCTTGGCTCTGTGCCCACTTTTGAGTGGGTGCAGACACAAGGAGGATCAGGTTGGGCTGCCCAGGCTGGGAAGGAGGTGAGGATTGGGCGACAGCGCCTGCTGCCGTCTCCACCCAGGCTCAGTCCTTCCCTACCTCGTCCCATTCTGCTCAGTCCCTGACTCCTCCTGCCCCCAAAATATTCACCACCAGCCCAGTGCTGGTGGCCCCTCCTCTCTGGGTGCCACAAGCAAGCTCCACAGCACATGTGCAACATCCAGCGCCAGCACTCAGTAGGTGCTCCGAGCCCTCAAGACTGGGTAGGTGACTACCCACCTGCGTTCTGCAGTCCAGGAAGGACAACCCTCTGTATTTACAGCTCTCTGGCTCTATTTCCACAATCATGTACCACTCAATTTTTCCCCCCAGGCACACATCTAACATTTAACATGGTTAAAGTGTGGATCTGATAGTCGTGCCTGGTCTGCCTTTTTCTCATGGAGCAAGAGTGACATGTAGTGGCCAACCTGTCAAGTTCGAAGGCTTTATGCTTCCTTGTGTTTGGCAGTACGGCAGTGTGAACAGAAAAGCAACGGTGACAAGTTTGCTCTGTGCTAATGCCTGCTTCTTGTTCTTTTCCAGAGGTTTATCTTGTATTTCAATAAAGGCGATCATGGCTTTGATAATGAAGACATGGACATGAAGACCATCTTTCGGGCATTCGGTCCGGATTTCAAAAAGGGCTACCTGGCAGCACCTTTCGACAGCATCCACATCTACCCCTTGATGTGCCAGCTTCTGGGAGTCCAGCCAGAGCCCAACAATGGATCCTTGGTGTTTACCCAAGACATGCTGACTGCTGCTGGAGCAGGGCCAAGAAACTTCCTTCTTCCCATCCTCCTGGCTGCCACGACTGCTGCCCTGCTTCTTCTGATCCCCATTTCCATTGCATTGCACAGGACCATTCAGCGCAAAAAGAGGCAAATCATGCTTCCTAGGAGCAAAGAAGTGGGAATGTGACAGGTCTGGAAGCACTCAGTCAGGGCTTCACAGAGGAACATATTAAGGAGCACAAAGCTTCTTTTGGGGGGTACAGAAGTTCTCTTGAGCATCTTTTGGGGTACATAAGAACATAAAAACAGCCCCACTGGATCAGGCCATAGGCCCATCTAGTCCAGCTTCTTGTATCTCACAGTGGTCCACCAAATGCCCCAGGGAGCACACCAGATAACAAGAAACCTCATCCTGGTGCCCTCCCTTGCATTGGCATTCTGACATAGCCCATTTCTAAAATCAGGAGGTTGCACATACACATCATGGCTTGTAACCCGTAATGGATTTTTCCTCCAGACACTTGTCTAATCCCCTTTTAAAGGTGTCCAGGCCAGACGCCGTCACCACATCCTGTGGCAAGGAGTTCCACAGACCAACCACACGCTGAGTAAAGAAATATTTTCTTTTGTCTGTCCTAACGCTCCCAACACTCAATTTGAGTGGATGTCCCCTGGTTCTGGTGTTATGTGAGAGTGTAAAGAGCATCTCTCTGTCCATCCCCTGCATGATTTTGTATGTCTCAATCATGTTCCCCCTCTGTACACAATTTCTTTTGGGCTCCTTACTTTCTCAATTGGATCATAATTGCTACAAATTATATAAAACTGTGTAGGTTTACACAAAATGTGGAATGCTAGTCTTCACACAAAATATGCAAACATTTTCTGAGATCCCAGGAAATTTCTGGCTCCCCCTTTTTGGCTCCCAGGGCCCCCTTTTTCACCCCAGGCCCAGGTATAATGTGCCCCCTGCACACACCCCTCTCATGGGCCCTGGTGAGATCAGAAAATGTAAGATCCCAGGAAATTTTGGGGGCCCCTTTTTGTCCCCTGGCCCAGGTACAATTTACCCTTGCACCCCCCCATGGGCCCTGCACTCAGTGCTCAGGGAGGGGCCAACACTCAGTTCCACGTGCAAGACATGTTCAGCCCAAGGCATATGCATAGATTATACACATCCATTACAGATCTATGATGCATCATCCTCCATGTGTCATGTATACACACAATTTATAAGGGTGGGGGGGAATGAGAATCTAATCAAATGGCCAGGAAATGCAGGAGGCTTGTGTGTTGGCATCCTTCAGTCTCGGAAGACCATGGTGTCACGCTCTGAATGGTGGTTCTGGAACAGAGTGTCCTCTCCAGTGCGCGAAGCCTGGGTAAAGTAGGTATGGAGGATAGGCTGTTTCCCATGCAGCAAATCCCCCCTCTCCACGTCGCTGAAATGATCCAATGGAAAGGCAGAGGCCAATACGGTTGGTTCCAGCGGCGTCGCAGGAGTTGCCAGAACGTGACTGTGTTCAGCCATGAACTGCCTCAGGGACTCCGGCTCCGGATTTTGCCTCGAGGTTGACTCCTGAAGCCTTTTCCATAACTGGAAAACCATAGCCACAAGGCAGTGGAGGTTTGGGATCAGAGTTTTCCTTCTCTCAGATGAGCTGCCTTCCCAGGCTGACGAGTCCCATCTACCTGGTGGCTATTTAGTCGCTTCTTACGACAAGTACAGCCAAACTGAGGGCCTATTCTTATCCCCAGCCCCCAGGGAGTACAGGAGGCTTACTCTTTGTTGACTCTATGCAAAGCTTCAAACTAATGGAAAAAGATAATCCTTACAACGATTCACGTCAGGAATCAGTAGGGCCAGTGACACCATCGCTCCATTGCAGAGCACCTACTTTTCATGCAGAAGGTCTCCTGCTTAATCTCTAGGCAGGGCAAAGCCCCTGCCTGAAACCCTGAAGAGCTGCTGCCAGCCAGAGTCAGACAATACCAAGCTGGGTGAACCAAAGATCTGCCCAGGCGCACAGCAGCTTTGTGCATTGAGTCACAATAAAGCGATTGAAAATAGTTACATTTATATGGCTCTAAAGGGCGCCACCTCAGAGCTTCCAAACCCCACTCGTCCCCAAACTGCTACCAACTATGAACGGTTCACTCACAAGTGCAAGTTTGCCTGCACCCCTCTCGCCGCTTAAATGCTGGAAGTCGGAACAATGGGCCAGTCACGAGCGAAGCCTCTTTCCTTCCTGCTCCTCTGCTTCAAGGCACTCCAGGGCCAGCACCAACTCCAGGAACCTGAGGAGAGGTGGCAGGTTTGAACGGCTCTCAACCTAAACTCCCTGCTTGTGGAAAGTTAGCATCTGAGGTGTGACATTACTGTCTACAGCCGTCTCCCTAAGGCGCTGTACTTTTCTACTTCCTGCACACTTTTATCACTGATGGAACCCATTTTTGCCTGGCCCATAGACATACACATTTGATCCCTGTTCCATATATGCAACATTGGGCTGAAATGGCTGAGGCCCAAATGGGAGGTGCCGATGGGATGTGTGCTTCGTCCTGCAGTTGGGTGGCACTCATGGAGACCTCCCCAAAGTAAGGGAATGTTTGTTCCCTTACCTCGGAGCTGCATTGCCCTTAATGCAGTGCATGTATTCACTGCTGAAACAGAGACGCCTGCGTTGGCTCGGTCATGTTGTGAGAATGGATGATGGCCGGATCCCAAAGGATCTCCTCTATGGAGAACTCGTGCAAGGAAAGCGCCCTACAGGTAGACCACAGCTGCGATACAAGGACATCTGCAAGAGGGATCTGAAGGCCTTAGGAATGGACCTCAACAGGTGGGAAGCCCTGGCCTCTGAGCGGCCCGCTTGGAGGCAGGCTGTGCAGCATGGCCTCTCACAGTTTGAAGAGACACTTGGCCAACAGACTGAGGCAAAGAAGCAAAGAAGGAAGGCCCATAGCCAGGGAGACAGACCAGGGACAGACTGCACTTGCTCCCGGTGTGGAAAGGATTGTCACTCCCGGATTGGCCTTTTCAGCCACACTAGACACTGTGCCAGAACCACCTTTCAGAGCGCGATACCATAGTCTTTCGAGACTGAAGGTTGCCAATACAAAAAGTGCATTAAGTGCATTGCCTGCACTTTCCATTGCTGGAAAGTGGGTTAGGATCGCAAGTGTCCTGAGGCTTCCCTGCAGTCTTAAATTGAGCTTCCAAAAACTAGAAACACAGTTTCTGACCACGTTGGGAGCCTTAGACGGCTTCCCATGCAGACCTACAGAAATGAAAGGCTCCATGCCCAGGGCATTTGTCCCTTTTTCTTCAATGGCAGGTCTGCTGCTGAAGGACAGCGGCATCATCACCCAAGAGGAAAATGAGCAGCAGGTCACAAGCCATTCATTGCAAACCCTTGTTTATTTACTCCAGTAAAATATCCGTATCGCCACAAATCACATTTGCGCCCTGCAAGCCTCCGTAAAA
This sequence comes from Tiliqua scincoides, assembly GCF_035046505.1. Taxonomy (NCBI): domain Eukaryota; kingdom Metazoa; phylum Chordata; class Lepidosauria; order Squamata; family Scincidae; genus Tiliqua; species Tiliqua scincoides. Next base: position 4,703,950 of record NC_089833.1, on the reverse strand, counting down.
CACCAGCAACACTCATTTCCCAGTCGTAACATCGTCACTTTTCACTCACACATTGATTATTCCGGAATGAAATATCAATGCGAGGATTACGAGGCCCTGAAAAAACAGCGCAGTAAACATGAATCTATAAAACTTCCTCCTGGATTCAATCAGCCGGCAATTATGAGGGTTATTTTTTTCCCCTGTCTGTGACAGCAGAACACCCCTTATGCCTTCTCATTTTGTCTTCTCTGTTTCTGCGTCCTTAAAAAGATATCCCTACTGCACACTGTTGTACAATGGAACAGAGTCCTACATTTTCAAATTGCAAGGCGCACCTTCTTTCAAGAAAAGTCAGTGCAACATCTGGGGTAGGCAGAAGTGCCACAGGGAAAGGGGGCCTAACACAGGCCTTACACACCTGGAAAGCTTCGTGGCTGAGTGGGAATTTGAAGCCAGGTATTCCTGGCCCAAGCCAATACTCAGGTCATTACACTGGCTCTCCAAGTACTTCCTGATCAGCTAGAGCAGCGTGGTCCCAACACGTGGCCCACGAGCTAAATGTGGCCCATTAAGCCCTTGTTGGCGTCCTCCAAAAGTCCACTGCAGCCCTAACCACCTCATTCCACTTTAGTGTTTTTTTGGTCTTCCTGCTGTGCCATTCCAGCTTCTCCTTTGAAGCCAGAACAGTGGGGCAGGGAGTGTCACCCAGGGATGTCACAAAGGCACATTTGCACCAACTTAGGAGTCGGGGAGGCCAGTGCAAGGAGTTGCGCTGACCTCCCCGCACCAGATCCAGGCTTGGGGAGGTCGGTTTGCATCGGCCAAGCTCGACCGACACAGGGGTCTGAGGGGGCATGGGGAGGGCAAGGAGGAGGCAGGGAGGAGACATTTCAGGACAGGGGGAAGGTGGGCAGTGGGCATTCCCAGGGGCAAGCAGGGGCCAGGATCCTGACCCCATTCCCGGGCAGCACGGTGTGGCCTCTGGCCGCTCCATTCTGGTCGGATCTGCTCCACCTCATCAGGCAGCACAGATGTGAGTAGACCCATTGGGGCCACTGCAGCGCGACACAGGGTAAAGGGAGAGTTTTTCCCTTGCCTCGGGTAGCGCTGCTTTTGGCCCCAAACTTACACTGGATGCAGCTCAGGCTCACTGACCTGCCTCCTCCAGCGCAAGTTAGGATTAGACTGTTAGTCTTCAAACCTAAGCTGTGATCAGCTAGAGCAGGGGTGCTCACACTTTTTTGGCTCGAGAGCTACTCTGAAACCCAGCAAGGCCCGGAGATCTACCAGAGTTTTTTTTTACAATGTTTGCGCCATCATAACATATAACATTTATGTGTACAATGTATGTTGGTGTACCTTGAGCCCCACTGAGTATAACAGGACTTACTCCTGAGCAGACATGCCTAGGATTAGGCTGTGAGGCTGCAATCCTAGCCACACTTACCTGGGAGTAAGCCCCATTGAGTACAATGGGCCTTACTCCCGGCATTTCCTCCCAGAAGCACCTGAAGGGGGGGGTCGGCACTCCGCGATCTACTCATTTTGCCTTGCGATCTACCGGTAGATCGCGATCCACCTATTGAGCAACCCTGAGCTAGAGGTTCCATTACACAGCATGCTCAAGTTGTTATTTTGCAGAGCTCGGAATTCAAAAATTCCAGCTTGGAAGTCAAAGCAGGAGGCAGACTTGGATTCTTCTCCAACCACACAGCCCCCGCCCTTCCCAGGGTCCCATCTTCCCACCTATTCAGGACAAAGCACCAGGCCTCTCTCCCACCACAAGCTGGCCCTGCCGAGCAGCTCTGTCCCCCTTTATTTTCAGCTCTGTATTTCCAATGGCCGCTGAGCTAGGTGCTAACACGACCCGCCTGAAATTGGCTCGCGACCCACTTAGTGGGTCCCGACTCACAGTTTGAGAAACACTGGCCTACAATATATAGAGTTGCAGGTTCTTTTCCTCTCCTTGCACAGGAACGGTTTTCAATTTCTAATTAACAGCACGACAGATGCTCTATGGAGCATTATCTCTGGGCAAGGCGCATCCCAGCAGCAACCTGGAGAATCGGTTAGAACGAAGCGACGACAAACAGCACCCAGCGCCACGAAAGGCTCCCGTTCAGAATGCATTTTTCAAGTTGCGCATATGTTTTTGTGCTGGTTTTGTGGAGTGTGAAATGGGAACGCTTTACAGAAACGGCTTTGCCAGAGCAATAGAAAAACACTTTTTTTTCCCCCCTAACAAAAATATTTTGCCAATTCAGATACAGTGCTTACTGCAAGCCAGAATGCAGGAGTCCTTGAAGCGAGGAGGAAGTTGCAAAATGGAGAGGCGTCTTTTCGTGGCCCAATCCAGGGTGACAAGCCTTCGATCAAATTGTCCCTCTGCCAGGGAGGGCCAAGGCCTCTGGCCACAGTCTGGCCACAGCCTCTGGGGTAGCTTTGAAGCTGCATTATACAGAGAGCGTCAGACCATAGCCCAGTTGTCTGCTCAGACAGAGCAATTCTCCTGGGTTCCAGCATCAGGAGATGCTGCTGGGGGCTAAGAGCCCAATCCTATGCCTCTCTACTCGGAAGCAAGTCCCATTAGAGTCAATGGAGCTTACTCCCAGGAATGTATGGATAGGATTAGTCTGTGAATCTACATGCAAGTTATGTCCTCTACCACTGAGCTGTAAGCTCTCCCTGGTTTCAGGTGACCTCTGGTGGTTCTACCAAATATTGCTGACATTTGGTCAATGTATACCCCACCTTTCTCCCCAAATAAGGGGCAACCCAAGGCAACTTACAACAATAAATATGATTAACTACAGTTAAGAAGCCACCATACCCAAAAAAAAATCACCAGATAAAACCAGCCATTGAAGAGCAACTAACAGCACAGGGCAGGCTTTAAAAACATCAAACAGATCAGAGCAACCATGACATCAAACTAGACATCAGATGCATTAAATCAACATCAAACTAAACTCCATTAACCCATTTCTGCCCACAGGCGTACACATTTGGTCCCTGTTGCATATATGCAACGTAGCGCAGAAATGGCTTAAGGTCAGAGGCTGTGGCTCCTTAGACGGTTAGGTTGTCTATACTTAGGAGTAGCCCAAGAGACAACACCAAATGCCACCACAGCAGGTTGGCCACTGCCCGCCGTCCTTCTTCTCCTGGCCACCGGTCCCATCAGATCTGTTCTCTAGAGGGCTTAAATCCACTGCAGACTAATCAGCCTCTTTTTTCCCCAACAATGGCCTTGGCTCTGATGCTGAAAGTACCACTGGACCCCACCTCCAGGGTGGCTTGTCTGTTTGAACTGCAGGTCCTCCCTGCTCCAGTCAGCAGCTTTTCCAGCCATGGCAGCGCCTTGGCTCTGAGCATCTCCAGGGTTCAGCAGCCACACAGCAGTCTCCATTTAGTTACTCAGTTTGCCAGTCAGTCCATTAGTCGGTTAGCCAGTCTGTAAGTCAGTCTTCCAGTTCATTAATTGGCAGTCCTGTCTATACCCACTTACCTGACAGTAGGTCTCATCGAATTCAATTGGACTAACTTCAAAGATGTACCGGTAACTGTCATTAATAAGAAAAAATCTATTTGCATTTGAAATTATGTGACATGCCTGATTTTTTGATTTTTTTTTAAATTCCATCCATTGCAGCCTAAAGAAGAACCACCCAGAAGAAATGAAAAAGACAGACTTACCATCTACGGGCTTTTGAAGAGTCAGTTTCATTTTCCAAGGAGGCAGTTTGGCACTGGAATGAAGTCGTGGGAGGCAGGTGGCACAGCCCTGCAGCACTAGAATGGACCGTACCATTTCAGTCTGCATATGAGTCAGAAATCCTATGCATGTTTACTCAGAAGTCTGTCCAAAAGCATTTAATGCCACTGTGTTCAATGGAGCTTCTTCCCAGTTATGTGTCTGCTGTAAAGGATTGCAGCTTTTTTAAAAAAAATCTGCAAGGAGAAAGCTAGCAGTGCAGTGAGTAGGCATTCTAACCTAGACCCTTGATAGGCTAGATTTTTACTTTCCAGAGTTTTTTCTACTGCGTCTACGTAGAGGCAGAGTCTCACACATTTACTGTAAGTGTAACATGGGCCTAAAAATGAAGAGGTTTAATCGGGCACTCGGCCAGCATAATTCCTTTACACTGGCCCAGGAGTGTTGCAAGTGTGCCAAAAAATACATTTGGGCCTCCTTGCAAGCAGGCTAGGCCAGCATGAGGACACACACCAGCCTCCCTGTGCTTGGATCCCCACAGGGTAGGGGTGAGTTTGCACCAGTTGAGGGTCAGGGAAGGTGGTGGGAGGGCAGAATGGGGGCATTTTAGGGTGGGGGGAGGGTGGACTAGGCCCAGGAGAGGAATGGAACCAGCCTAGGTGACCAAGGCTGTATTCTAACCCCCTACCCAGCCAGCCCAATGTGACAATGAGATTCGGGCTCAAATCTGCACAAGTGATTTTGCTGGCACAGACCCGAGAAGCACCATGGGGTAGCTGCCACACTACATGTGGTAGGGGGAAATAAATCCCCTCACTCCGAATTGTGTGGTGGCCACCTCTTACGCTGTGTTGAATACGGGGCAGGCCAACTGCCAACTTTCTCTCATCACAGTGTTGTTCTTCCCTAGACACACACCTTCCCTAGATACACCTGCTAGTATATCTACCCTTTTGGGTAGATATACTAGCAGGTCCACAAGCAAACCACATGCCCACCAGATTTCATAGACCTAAATATGGACACACTTGTGTTACCCTTGCAGCAGTTCAACGCATGTTTACTCTGAAGTAACAGCCACAGTGTTCAATGCCACTTTCTTCTCATGCCACAGATTTCTGCCCAAACTCCACCACTCTTCTGTGCTGCCAACAGCGCTGCTCCACCCCCTGTATACATGCACACTGCAATGGCTAGACTTGCACAGGGTGTTAACAATTCAAAACATACCTCGGCAGAAATGGCAGGCTGGGTGCCGCATGGTGCCTTAGTATTCATGCGCAATCCATTTGCAGGGATGTGCCCTAGACTCTAGAGAGGCAAGTGTGCCTGCTCCCAGATTCAGTATTTGGAGATGCTGGAGAAGGAGCTAAAGGACGACAAACTCACTCCAGTGGAATTTTAACAAGTCATTTCAAAAAGAGGGCAGGAATTTCCCAGAATCCCTTGCATCTCCAGGTGGGTCAGAAGCCCTGAGGAGTGGCTGCCAGTCAACGGAGACAGTCAGACAAAGAGTCTCACTCTGTACAAGGCAGCATCATGCAGTCTCTCCATTCCAGGGCCAGTACAATAATATAGCAGCTGCAGCACATAGTACATGTGCAGCAATCTGTTACTCATTGAGTGACACCATCACATTGCTTCTGCAAGACAAAAAATGTGGTTAATTGAGGTGATCTGCCTGGAGTATCCTTTGGAAGAAAGGCAGGATATAAATCTGAAAAATAAAGAGATGGATCAAGTGTGTGTATTTTTTTCAAATGTAATGCTTGGCAACCTTCAGTCTAGAAAGACTATGGTGTAAGCCTACAGCACCCAGTATTCCCAGGCGGTCTCCCATCCAAGTACTAACCAGGCCTGACCCTGCTTAGCTTCCGAGATCAGACAAGATCGGGAGATAGTGTTCAGTATAGGGAGATGGTTGGCAACCTTCAGTCTAGAAAGACTATGGTATAAGCCTACAGCACCCATTAATCCCAGGCGGTCTCCCATCCAAGTACTAACCAGGCCTGACCCTGCTTAGCTTCCAAGATCAGATGAGATCGGGCATGTGCAGGGTAACAGTTGCTTCAATGTATCTTATTTATCATTCTGCCAAGTTTTGGGCGCTCCCCCCCTCTTTGAGAACTGCCAAGTTTCTAGTCCTTATTTTTGCAGATGGGAGCCTGGGAGAAGGGGGGAAACAGGCATGCATTAGCCAAAGCATCAATTTGGAGTGAACACCACTGCTTTTCTTAGAGCTTTCGTAGGTTCTGCAAATCCCAATTAAATGCTTCAGCATAATATCTGGGAGGTAACAGCTCTGCTGGAGAGCTGATAGGGTTGGGCATCAGAAATGCCAGCGGGGGGCGGGCATCAGCAAGAGCAATGCCTTGCTGCTTCTCCTGGTATAGCATAGACCAGTGGTTCCCAAACTGTGGGCTGCGAATCTCACAAGGCAGATGAGGTTAAATGGTAAAACAAGCTGTGACCTGGGGAAGAGGAACACTGCCGGGCAATTACCATTATGGTCACACACCTTGGCGTTCATAAATCAGGCAGCCTTGGTTCGAGGGGAACGCATTGCCACCAGAATGGTCCCAATCCGATGAACGTGGAACTTAACAAACGATCCAGAAGGCAGTGCCCCCCCCCCCCAATAGTAAAGAAAAAAAAGGCTTGAGCAGCTGGTAAAGCAAAGCACTTTTTTAAAGGCTTGTAAAGCTAGGTGGGTCTCAAGAGAGTGTCATTTAAAAAAAATGGGTCCTGGTGTTATAAAGTTTGGGAACCACTGGCAAAGACAAAAATGCCCTCTGTTGACGCTCAAGTGTGCTCTCTCATTTTTAGTATTATCACTCTACACTTGCCAGGGCTTCACCCAGATCCCAGGGTTCAGAATCAGAAGAGGCAGGCATATTGAATTCCAGCTCAGGAGACATATTGGAATGCATTACAGTAATTAATGCATTAATTTATCACTGTGGGAGGGGGTGCCAGTAGAATTTTCTGCCTCAGGCCAGTCTTCGATCTTGGGCTGTGTTGTGCGGGGAGGGTGAGCGCACACTTCTCCCTATTCACATCTCCTTTACTTTTCATGCCTTCCCACACACCATACAATCCCAGGCGAGCAAAGGGAGATGGTTTCGACTATGTAAGCAAACGGCACTCTGTGCATGCTCAAGGGAAGTACTACTGCTCTCTCAGTCACACAACTTTATTTTTCACATTTCCATGCCGCCTGCCCTCCAAGGAGCTCAGGGTGGTGTGCAGAGTTCCTCCCCAACTTCTGTCCCCTCAACAACCCTGTGAGGTAGGTTAGGCTGAGAAAGAGACTGACTGGCCCAAGGCCATCCAGAAAGCTTCATGGCTGAGCGGGGATTGGAACGTGGACCTTCCAGGTCTTGAGACCAACTCACAAGTGATCTTCAACATTTTTGGGCCCTGATCCCAATATACAAATAAAGGATGAGACTTGGGACCTCACAATAGATCTCAAACCCCTCCCAGGTCCCTATTCGCCCACCCCCACCCCTACGCCACTCACTCCCAGCCCTTGTAATGCCCTCCCAGCACTGTTCACTGTAACCAAACGTTCTTGTTAGAGAGAGCAGAGAAAGTGACCCTGAAGCCTGGCACTAGTGAAAGCTGTTCTAGCACACGTGCTGAGAACCTGAGCAGGACTCAGACACCATCTCCTGGTAACTGAAAGGGTACACCAGATGTCTCCTTTACCTGGTGGTGCTCTGGTCCAGTGGTCTTCAACCTTTTTCATCCCTGTAAGTTGCCACAACCCCACAACTGAGGCATTGCGCCCCCATTGGGGTCTCTGACACCATCCTGGCTCTCAAACGTCTGCTCTGCAAGCCCCTCCACCAACTTACCCACCCACCTCTCAAAAACAGCTTAAGTTGTGTGGAATTCGGTTTAGGTTACAACAGCGATAGGCACTCTGCACATGCTCGGAGGGGACATGCCCAAGTCACTCTGCAGGTTCTTAAAGAGAGCACACAAAAGGCACTCTGCACATCCTCGGAGAACATGCCCAAGCCACTCTGCACATGCTCCGAGAGGGCATGCCCAAGCCACTCTGCACGGGTTGGAAGAGGGCACACGAAAGGCACTCTGCGCATGCTCAAAGGAGACATGCCCAAACCACTCTGCATGTGCTGGGAGAGGGCAGGTGAAAGGCACTCTGCTTGGAGACAATATGTCCAAGTCACTCGGCATGCGTTCAGAGAGGACACACGAAAGGCGCTCGGCACATGCTAGGAGAGGACATCCCCAAGCCACTCTGCACGTGCTCAGAGAGCGCCTGTGAAAGGCACTCTGCACAAGCTGGGAGAGGACATCCCCAAGCCACTCTGCACGTGCTCAGAGAGCGCCTGTGAAAGGCACTCTGCACAAGCTGGGAGAGGACATGCCCAAGCCACTCTGCACGTGCTCAGAGAGCGCCTGTGAAAGGCACTCTGCACATGCTAGGAGAGGACATCCCCAAGCCACTCTGCACGTGCTCAGAGAGGGCCGGTGAAAGGCGCTCTGCACATGCTCGCCCAAGCCACCCTGCCCGTGCTGGGAGAGAGCAAGCGAAAGGCGCTCTGCACATGCTCTGATGCCCGGGTGGTGCCAAGCGGAGGCTGATGGGCTGGAGCGGGGCGCAGCGGGACCGCAGGCGCTGCAGGGGCCGGGCGGAGCCAGCCAGCCGGGGAGGCGCGGCTTGGGCGGGCGGGCGCGGGGAGGAGGAGCGGCGCGCCGATGGAGGAACCGGAGAGGCTGGCGCGGGGCTTCGAGCGCGGCTTCCTGGCCGGGAGGCGCCTGGCGGACCTGCCCTGGGAGGTGAGCGCCGCTCCGGGCTGCCTGGGCGCCTCTGCGCCCGAGTCTGGCCAGGATCGGGCCCCTGCCCCCTCCGGGGGGTGCTGCAGTGGGAAGGCGAGAGGGGTGGGCTGGGGGCTGCAGAAGGAGGAGGGCTGCCACCCACCGGCGTACCACTCTCTCCCTCCTCCATCATCACGTGCAACCCGTTCTCACGAGCACCCAACTGCAGTCTCCTGCCAGGAGTCCTTGAGAGTTGGCGCCTGGGGGGTGGGGCTGGTCTGGGGGGCTTCAGGGTGCTTAGATGGGGGGATCACGCTTATGACTGCTTCCTGTGTGCGCAGAATCCTTGCAAAGAGAAAGCTAGTGCCACAGGGAGGAGGGTGGCTTGGATCTTAAATCCTGATTGGCTCTCTTTTCTCCATGCGTGCTTTGTGATGTGCAGTGTTTCTGAAACTGTGGGTTGGGACCCACTATGTGGGTCGTGAGCCAATTTCAGGTGGGTCCCCATTCATTTCAATGTTTTATTTTTAATAGACTTGATGCTCCCATGGTTTGTGACTGCATATGGGGAAATGTTACAGACTTTTAACAAGCTACTATGTGTATTATTTTAACAATGATAGTAAATGGAACTTACTCCTGGGTAAGTGAGGGTAGGATTGCAGCCCAGGATTGTGAAAAATTTTCCTGCTTGATGTTGTCACTTCTGGTCATGACATCACTTTGGTGGATCCTGACAGATTTTCATTCTAAAAAGTAAATCCCGGTGCTAAATGTGTGAGAACCGCTGTGTTGTGGCATGGGGGGAGGGCACTTAAAATAATGGAATTCCCCCCCCCCCCATGTAGTATGAAGTGGGAGTGGACAGAGGGATGTTCTTTCCCCTCTCACACAACACCAGAACCAGGGGACAGCCACTGAAATTGGGTTTCCGGAGGGTTAGAACAGACAAAAGGAAAAATTTGTTTACCCAGCCTGTCACAGTCTGTGGAACTCCTTGCCACAGGATGTGGTGATGGCGTCTGGCCGAGACACCTTTAAAAGGAGAATGGGCAGATGGTTGAAGGAAAAGTCCATCACAGGTGACGAGCCATGATGGGTCTGTGCAGCCTCCTGGTATTAGAAGTAGGCTGTTTCAGAAGGAAGTGGCACCAGGATGCAGGTCTCTTGCTGTGGTCTCCCTGAGGCATCTGGTGGGCCACTGTGAGATGTAGGAGACTGGACTAGATGGGCCTTTGGCCTGATCCAGCAGGGCTCTTCTTTTTTCACAGTGGTTCTCACACTTTTAGCACCGGTACCCAGTTTTTAGAATGAGAATCTGTCAGGACCCACCGGAAGTGACATCATCAGGCAGGAAAATTTTTTACAATCCTAGGCTGCAATCCTACCCGCACTTACCCAGGAGTAAGCCCCATTGACAATCATTGTCAAAAAGCATATACATAGTAGCCTGTTAAAAGTACAGGTCTGTCACATTTCCCCAAATGCAGTCACATCCCATGGTAGCATCAAGTCTAACACATTAAAAATAAAATATTGAAGTGAATGGGGACCCACCTGAAACTGGTTCGCAATCCACCTAGTAGGTCCTGACTGACAGTTTGAGAATCACTGTCTTATGGGATGGACCACTCTGGTTGTTGGCATCCTTCAGTCTCGGAAGACTATGGTATCATGCTCCGAAAGGTGGTTCTGGAACAGAGTGTCCTCTCCAGTGCGCAAAGCCTGGGTAAAGTAGATATGGAGGATAGACTGTTTCCCATGCAGCAAATCCCCCCTCTCCACGTCGCTGAAATGGTCCAATGGAAAGGCAGAAGCCAATACGGTTGGTTCCAGCGACGTCTCAGGAGTTTTCAGAACGTGACTGTGTTCAGCCATGAACTGCCTCAGGGACTCCGGCTCCGGATTTGGCCTCGAGGTTGACTCCTGAAGCCTTTCCCATAACTGGATGTAGCCACAAGGCAGTGGAGGTTTGGGATCAGAGTTTTCCTTCTCTCAGATGAGCTGCCTTCCCAGGCTGACGAGTCCCATCTACCCGGTGGCTGTTTAGTCGCCTCTAATGACAAGTACAGCCAAACTGAGGGCCTGTTCTTATCCCCAGCCCCCAGGGGACCACTCTGCTGCCTCAAAATTCCACCATATTCCCATCCTTCTGTAGATCAGGCTTCCGTAGGACTTGTTTAGGAAGGCAGATATTCTAAGTGTGAGGGCAAGGGTTAAAGGCAACTCAGGAATAGTTGCATCTGCCTACCCACCATTCCTTGCTACCTTGGTTGTCTGCAAGTCTGCAAAAGTCTTGTTATCCAAATCAGAAACATCATCTCTATAACAATTCTGAAAGTATGTGTACAGGTTGGCCCTCATTATCCACGTGGGATCCGTTCATGGACACCCCCCACCCCCCGGTACCAAAATCCACTGATACTGAAATCCACTGAGAGGCCCTCATAGGACCTCCAAGATGTTCTGAGGCACGAAGAGGCCAGGTGCTTCTGGTTTTCCAAAAAACTGGTAGTACCTCTCAGAACCTCTCAGCACCTCTTCAAGAAGTTTTAGGAGACATGGGGAGGCCACCGTCAGCCTCCCTGTGCCTCAGAGCACCTCCTGGACATGACCAGAATGTACGTCCAGTTGTGTCCAGGAGGCAAGATGAGATCCTCCAGACACAACTTTCAGTCAAATCCATGGCTCTCAAATCCACAGATAACAAGGGCCCACCTGTATCTTCAGGCCCGATCATTTATCACGTGGGGCAGTAGCAGCGACGTGCGCTGAGGTCTAAGGCTAGGGAGGCAGACCCGCAATTAGGGTGGTGACAGGATAACATCACACTGCTAGGCATTCAGGGGACTCCCCCAGTGCGTGTGCAATCACGGGAGAGGTTGAGCCATTTCTACCACAGTCTCTCCAAGATCTAGTCTCTTGGAGAGTCTCTTGGAGAGACCAGAGCTTGTGGCAGCAAGAGCTCTGCCTCCCCTTGTGATTGCGCAACCACTGAGAAACTGGGTGGAGCGCATGCACACTCACAGGGAGGCTGAGCTGTTGCTGCCACAAGCCCTAGTCTCTACCTGTATGTGAGGCTATTTTCAATGGGAGGCACTTGAAGCTCTGGGGCTGTTTTTCATTGGAGCAGATCAGGGAGAGGAGACTCTGGCTCCCCTGACCACACATCCCTGGACAGGAGGTGGAGAGGCACTTGTCATGGCAATAGACATTCTGGACCACTCAGGTTGTACATCCATTTTGCACACTGATGGACGCCAAATTCTCTTGCTCTTCTTGGATGCTCTGTGCAGAGGGAGAGTGACGACACTGTTGGGATCCTATCCAACTTTCCAGCGCTGGTGCAGCTGCAATGCAGCCCCTAGGCAACAAATGTTCCTTTACCTTATAGACACATCCATAACTACCCTCCCACCACAGGATGCAGTGCAAACCCCATTGGCACGGCTGTACCAGGGCTGGGAAGTTGGATAGGATTTGACCCTTAATCATCAGCACACCCCAAAAGCATCATGTCTGTTTTGGCCCAGAGAGGCCCACAGGATCAGAATCCTCCCTCTTCTTGGTGCATATGGTTCTCCATCCCTCCCTCCCTCCTTCCAAGGAGGCACACCTCTGACACCTGGCTGGGCTCAGTAGTTTTGCAAACACTGTTTGCCCTCTGCAACCTGGCTAATATCCTGGCTTGATCCTGGACTGACTGAGCCATGACCCTTCCTGGCTTCTCTGCCAGAGCTAACAGCATTTCTAACAAGGCTCGATCTAGTTCATAATCCTCTCCCTGAGTAAAGACTTGATTTGGAAAAGCTATTCTTAATCCATCATGACAGCATCTACCCAGGGGGCTTAATTAACCTGGACATGAACTCAAGGTGATGAGTCAGCATTGGCTGGAGGGGGCAAAGAACCCAAAAGTCTTCATCAAATGTTGTTAGCCCCTCTCCAGAGACCCACAACATTTAATGGGGAGTTCAGATATTTTCTGAGGCCCTGAGACTGTCAGAGGGCACATCGCCCCAACACTGTTTCTGCAGAGCATCTAAGGGGCTTTTACTCTCATCAGTGTGGATGCAGAATCTGTATTGGCCAGGAGGTTCATTTGCATTACAAATGCCTCTCAGTGTCCTCTCCTACATGATCAGTGGTGGGCATTAATATAAACCATGCAGGAGAAGCTCAAAGGGTACATTAAACCTCACCTGTGAAAAACATCCTTTGATCAACACCAGACATGGCACCGCCTTACGACCTCAGTTTCCCCCCCCCCCGTATTTTTTCAACCAGAAGTGGGGTAAATGAAATGTGGAGAGCATTTTATCTCCACCCTAGCATTCAGTCACTCTCATTCAAGATGAGACCTTTTTAGTTATCATAATGAAACGCTATGATGTGCCATCATTGATATGCCATTATGACAGCAACTGTTACCCTGCACATGCCCGCTCTTGTCTGATCTCGGAAGCTAAGCAGGGTCAGGCCTGGTTAGTACTAGGATGGGAGACCGCATGGGAATACCGGGTGCTGTAGGCTTATACCATAGTCTTTCCAGACTGAAGGTTGCCAACCAACCAACCATGACCCAAATCCTAACCAACTTTCTAGCTCTGACATAGCTCTGCTAAAGGGCATGTGCTGCACCCTGCAGCTGGAGGACAGTCACGGACACCTCCTCAAGGTAAGGGAATATTGCCCTTACCTGCATTGCCCTTAGATCAGTGCTGGAAAGTTGGTTAGGATTGCACCCTAAGATGTGTCACTATGTTGTGTGACACAAAAAAGACTTGAATCTAACAGGAGTGGGGATGAGATTGTAAAAGTTTTAACTCCCCTGAACAAGAAACTGCCAACCCAGAGACCCATGATTCCTCCAAGATCACATCAGTTTTGCCACATCCTTTATGAAAAAGCGCCTCTTCCTTCTCCAGGGACTGTTGTCATCGCACTTTTTGGGGGGGTACTTTTGATGCTTGTGACAGAGAGAAAAGGTAAATGAAGCACAGTGCACTTTCCAAACATCTTTTAACAGCCCGCAGGGATCACAGTGCAATTTCATTTCTGTTCTTTCATCTGTCATCAGACTGGAAAAGGAAGGGGGCAAAATATGTCCCCAGTATTAAAACAGGACTTTTTGTGTTTGGGGCCTTGCTTCTAATATTTTATATGGCAAAGCCAGCAGTGCAGACCCTGGGAAGAATCATCAAGTCAATTCAAAGTTTGCCAAAGGATGAATGTTCTTCTGCAGACTTCCTGCTTTGGAGCACTGAAATTTTTCAGGGGCAGCGCTGTCCAGATTCTGGCTTCTGTGGGAGGAGAGATTACTAGAGGTTGACAGTGATTTGTGTTGCTGACAAATGTAGAGATTGACCCTTGGATGGAGGAAGATCAGGGCCCACTCCATGCGAGCCACAGATTCCATCCGTTTCCCAGGGAGAAGCCCTGCCCCCTGAGGTGCTTCAGCAATTGGCTTGCTCTTTCCCAGCTTCTCCATTCCCACCAAGGCTTGCCTTTCCTTGGAGAAAGTGTGTCATATTTCTGTGTGAGTGGCTGTATCCGGGTTAATTTTGAGAATCACCCTTGGAAATGCATAATCATTTCTCATTCTGTGGGTAGAATCTGGGGTCCGTTGTTTTCCTGATCATTTTTGTTTCTTGCTTACATAGGATCTGGAACTGGAATTAAAGAACTCGAGAGATTCCTCGTCCTTGTTGGCTGTTTTGCAAAAGGTAAATACCTGTCAACAGCATTTCATTCTTAATGTGCAACCCACGTTGTTGTGGAGAAACTGAGGCAGCAGGGCTGCTAAAGCAGAGTCCATCAGTGCCTGGTCCAAGACCACCTTACAGTTTTCAGTGCTGAGCACAAGGAGGCAGGAAGTGGAGTTCCAGAACGCATGGAAAGTCTTCCTGTGTTCCTTGCTTGGACTTGCAAGCAGGCATTGACCAGGGGGAGGGTAGGTGACATGGCCATGGAGCACACTGGTGTCAGAGACGCGATTGACTGGCATTCCTGTCCCCCCTTTACTTAGGTACGCTATGCCTAATTAATAACACCTGTGTTGAGCTACTCTTGTTCCAACGTATTGCAGTCAGTTCTTTCTTTGGTTATTCCAGACCGTCCTTCACCCGCTGTGCCTGAAGTACCCTCCCTCGGTGAAATACAGAAGATGCTTCTTAACAGAACTCATTAAGAAGGTAATATTGGTCATGAGCCAAACCCCCCTCCGAGAGCCGAGGCTCACATTTTGTCCAAGTTAAAGCTGAAGGCCCATCTTACGTCCCAAAGCGCTTACTTTCAGGCTCTTTGATGGTAAGAATTACCCAGCTATGAGGAAGCCCTCTGTGTTTCTGCAGTGACCTCTGTACTGAGCACATCTCCTAACTGGAAGGAGGCCGATCCAGAGCAGGGACTCATGCAGAGACACAATGGAATGTCTCTTGGTCAGCAACAATCGGGCATGTATTGATGCTAGGCTCCCTGTCTAGTCAAACAGCTGCCCCAAGGGAGGAGCGGGGGGGGGGTACAGATTTGTGCAGAGGCCATGAGGGCTGAATGGCCCTTTTTCCTGCATCCCTGGTACTGACAGGCCTGTGTCTATGTATGTATTTATTTATTTATTTACATACATACATACATACATACATACATACATACATACATACATACATACATACGCCTGCGTTGGCTTGGTCATGTTGTGAGAATGGATGATGGGCGGATCCCAAAGGATCTCCTCTATGGAGAACTCGTGCAAGGAAAGCGCCCTACAGGTAGACCACAGCTGCGATACAAGGACATCTGCAAGAGGGATCTGAAGGCCTTAGGGATGGACCTCAACAAGTGGGAAACCCTGGCCTCTGAGCGGCCCGCTTGGAGGCAGGCTGTGCAGCATGGCCTTTCCCAGTTTGAAGAGACACTTGGCCAATAGTCTGAGGCAAGGAGGCAAAGAAGGAAGGCCCATAGCCAGGGAGACAGACCAGGGACAGACTGCACTTGCTCCCAGTGTGGAAGGGATTGTCACTCCCGAATCGGCCTTTTCAGCCACACTAGATGCTGTTCCAGAACC
The DNA here is from genome assembly GCF_035046505.1 of Tiliqua scincoides. NCBI lineage: Eukaryota > Metazoa > Chordata > Lepidosauria > Squamata > Scincidae > Tiliqua > Tiliqua scincoides. Next base: position 4,688,396 of record NC_089833.1, on the reverse strand, counting down.
ACCTTTCAGAGCGCGATACCAGAGTCTTCCAAGACTGAAGGTTGCCAACATTCATTCATTCATTTATTTATTTATTTATTTATTTATTTATTTGAGGAATTTATACCCCACTTTACCATGCCACTTAAGGCGACTTACAAAAAATATTTCAATACAGTAGATAAAACACTACTATAACATTAATATAAAAACAATTAAAACCATAAAAACAATAAAACACAATTCTGGTTGGCAACCTTCAGTCTCGAAAGACTATGGTATAAGCCTACAGCACCCGGTATTCCCAGGTGGTCTCCCATCCAAGTACTAACCAGGCCTGACCCTGCTTAGCTTCCGAGATCAGACGAGATCAGGCATGGAAAGACTATGGTATAAGTCTACAGCACTACAGGTATTCCCAAGCGGTCTCCCATCCAAGTACTAACCAGGCCTGACCTTGCTTAGCTTCCGAGATCAGACAAGATTGGGAGATAGTGTTCAGTATAGGGAGATGGTTGGCAACCGTCAGTCTCGAAAGACTATGGTATAAGCCTACAGCACCCGGTATTCCCAGGCGGTCTCCCATCCAAGTACTAACCAGGCCTGACCCTGCTTAGCTTCCGAGATCAGACGAGATTGGGCATGGAAAGACTATGGTATAAGCCTACAGCACCCGGTATTCCCAGGTGGTCTCCCATCTAAGTACTAACCAGGCCTGACCCTGCTTAGCTTCTGAGATCAGACGAGATCGGGAGATAGTGTTCAGTATAGGGAGATGGTTGGCAACCTTCAGTCTCAAAAGACTATGGCATAAGCCTACAGCACCCAGTATTCCCAGGCGGTCTCCCATCCAAGTACTAACCAGGCCTGACCTTGCTTAGCTTCCAAGATCAGACGAGATTGGGCATGTGCAGGGACACAATTGGATCACAGCTAAAAAGTTGTTTCATAAAAAGTGCCAGCCTTTAAATGCCAACGTTTAAAAGCTTCCCTAAATTAAAAAAAGTCTTTTTTTTTTTAAGTTTGTTTCCAAACTGGCACCATGTTATGGAAAAGAAAGCCCATGTAGCACAGTGGTTAGGGTGACCAACCTTAGACCAACCAAGGAGAGCTGGGTTTGAATTGCCTGTAAAATTTACTTGGTGATCCTGGGCTGGTTTGCTTTCGCTGAGCCTGCTTCACGGGTTGTGAGGATAAAGGGGTGGCATGTGCATCACCCTGAGCTCTATGATTCTATAACCCTCTTTGCCATACCTGTGATAACTGAACATGTAAAGCACCTCCACTTTCTGTTTCATGCAGCATGAAGGTGTAGCTGATGAACCCTTGGATGCGCTGTACGAAGCACTAGGGAATGTCTTGAATGCAGAAGAATCTACGCACTGTTATAAAAACTATTTACTGGTAAATCTAAAGACATCTTTACTTTCATGTGTCTGGTGTGGGGCAGCCCATCCACCCCTCCCCTCCCTCATGCCATTCAGGAGAAAGGGTGCTGTAATGAAACCATGTCATCAGAAGCAAGGTTGTAGCAGGCATAAAAAATAATTTAAATAAATAAATACATTTACATATAAGCTGATGAGAAGACAGAGAAGGTTCAGAAGGTGTACATCAAATGTCTTGGCTTCCATCATTGTTACTAACACACAGCGTGATATAAATGCAAGCCAAGGCAAAGTTTGAAGGTGGCTGAGGGTGGTGGACTTGTCAACAGAGAGGACGTGAGAAAATTGCATGCACACAGTAACTACAGGTGTGCGCAACTTAACAACGGGGATACATTCTCGTATCCCCGTTGTTACATGATTAGGTCGTTAAGTGAACATTCAGTCCAATCTCTTTCCTTTGTTGTGTAAACAGACACTCCCTGCCGGATACTAGCCAGCTGCACAGGCTACTGGAGATAGCTTGCCTCTTCTTTGCATTAAGAGCCTCTCTGTTGTGTAAGCTGACACTCTGCTGCAGGCTATGGGGAGATGCTATTGCCTCATTAAGGCATCTTTATTGTGCTTTGACCACTGTCATATATGCGGTCCGTCGCTAAGTGAATGCTGGTTAAGCGGCGCACACCTGTATTGTGATATTGAGTTGGGAGCATAACAGTCCATTCTCGTTATCTGCTGACATTAGATTCGTGGAAACCTCAGCTGATAACGAATCAGTAGCTACCAAATCATTGATCCTATGAGATCAATAGGGTTAGGGGAAGAATCGAATTGGCCAATCCCAGGAAAGGATCAGAATATGCACAATACCTTCAAAATGGCCACCAATATCTTCAAAACGATGACCCTCCCCCAGCCCCAGGAAATGATCAGAATACCTTCAAAATGACCACCAATATGTTCAAAATGGCCCTGCAAATAGCTTCAGAAAGGCCGCAGATAGCCGCGAACAGCAAGTCACACTCTTGTTTCTGCGTATAACCGAATCTGCAGGAACAGAGCGCATTGATACCGAGGATTGACTGTATATCAAGCTGTTTTCTGAGATCCTTGGTGGTTTCACAATGGCCAGAGAGGCTGCAGCCATCAGAATGAAAATGTTTCACAAAGAAACATGGGTGATGCCTGGGCAGGCACAGGAAAGAACTCAGACTTGGCCCAAAGGTGGCACGCTGAACCTGGAAGAAGCTCTTTTCTCTGAAGATGTTACGCTCCTCTTGCTCCTACTGATACCTTCCTTGTAGCCCTCAGGAGATGCCGTCACACTCTGTGAGAGCACGGCCATCATTTCACAAGGGACCACGGGCCTGGTGACGTGGGATGCTGGTCTTTACCTGGCTGAGTGGGCACTGGAGAACTCGGCGGTTTTCAGTGGCAGGTAATGGGTTTCCCTTCGTGTTTGAGCACTGCGAGGTCTGAAGCACCCCCATGATCCTGGTCTGGATCATGCCTCCCCTTCTCTGTAACCACCCAGGGCATGCCATAGGAGCTGCGGGGCCCAATTGGAAGTATTTTTGGTGCGGCCCCAGGGTCACAGTCGAGGTCTGTAGAATCTTAGAGATGTAAATAAAATTTATTGTAGATATAGGGGTGTCTGGCGGGCTGGGGGAGAAGGCAGCTTTTGCTTGGGGATGGGCCCTGTTTGGGGCCCTTCAGGAAGCCTCAGGTTGGCTGGGGGGGAGGGGATTAAGTCACCCTGGTCCTCCTCCCTGGCTTAGCCCTTTAGACGGGGTCCTAGGCAGGAGCTGTTGGTTACACAGCCTTCTGCCTCTCCAGTCCTGGCTTTCTACCCTCATCATGGGCCTCCTGTCAGTTATACAGGCTGCTTATGTAATTATATAGGCTCCAGCCCCACCCCTTCCTTACTGGGAAGGGCATAAAAGGGACCCCACCCAGGGCCTCTCTTCCTGGTGTTACCTCCCTTGTCTCTCCCTCCTCCCTGACCTCTTACTCAGTCAGGTCTTTCTGGGCTTCCACCTTCTCACCAGGTGGACACCAGGTGCTCCAGTCAGGGAGAGATGCCTTGTCAGCAGGTCTCTCCCCACGAGCTGGGGATGTGGGAGGTTGTTATCTGGTGTGCTCCCTGGGGCATTTGGTGGGCCGCTGTGAGATACAGGAAGCTGGACTAGATGGGCCTATGGCCTGATCCAGTGGGGCTGTTCTTATGTTCTTATGTCGGGCACACTTGCCGGAGCCAGGCAGCTCTCCCTCTTGCCTGGCCAAGCTGCCTTCCCCTTGTGTCTCCTTGGCCCCCTTGCAAGCTAAGTCTGGGTCTGGCAGGGAGGAGGGCAGCCTGACAGTAGACTATATCTCTATGGTACAATGGAAAGCAACCAAAATGTGAGCTTAAAAATGCATGTGAGTTGTTCATGAACCAAGTGAATCTAAGCACATTATAGTATAAAATCCCCTGGGGGCTAGGGATAAGAATAGGCCTTCGGTTTGGCTGTACTTGTTGTAAGAGGCGACTAAACAGCCACCGGGTAGATGGAACTCGTCAGCCTAGGAAGGCAGCTCACCTGAGAGAAGGAAAACTCTGATCCCAAACCTCCACTGCCTTGTGGCTACATCCAGTTATGGAAAAGGCTTCAGGAGTCAACCTGAAGGCAAAATCCGGAGCCGGAGTCCCTGAGGCAGTTCATGGCTGAACACATCACGTTCTGGCAACTCCTGTGACGCCGCTGGAACCAACCGTATTGGCTTCTGCCTTTCCATTGGACCATTTCAGCAACGTGGAGAGGGGGGATTTGCTGCTTGGGAAACAGCCTATCCTCCATACCTACTTTACCCAGGCTTCGCACACTGGAGAGGCCACTCTGTTCTAGAACCACCATTCAGAATGCGATACCATAGTCTTCCAAGACTGAAGGATGCCAACAAGAGATGTAGTATAAAACTGCATACATGTAAGCCTACAAGTGAACGCATGAAATGTGCAGATTACCTTTGAAAAATAAATAGTTACAAAACCACTTTCTTTAGAGACTGTGAAATAATTTAGTAAAAATATTGATTTTATTTTTTGTTCAGGAAAAAAAGAAATCAAAATGTCTCTATTACCCTTGCATGGGGCTCCCTTAGGCACATGGCCCAATTGATCTCTGCTGGCACCAGTGAGAGTTTTGTTTCCCAGGACTGCAGAGGTCCAACCTGCAGCGAGACCACAGACAGGGACAAAGGTTTAAAGCTTCCTCCAGCCCCATCTCTCTGAGCATACTGGGCCTGATCAGGGGCCCAATCCTATCCAACTTTCCAGCACCGGTGCAGCCACAATGCAGCCCAGAGGTAAGGCAAACGTTCCCTAACATTTGAGGAGGCTTCTGTGACTGCCTCCCCACCATAAGATGGAGCACATGCCCCATTGGCATGGCTGCACCAGCCCTGGAAAATTAGGATTGGGCCCCATGTTGTCGGTCAGTGTTTTAAAAAAAACAGGTGACTGTCTGTACTTTAATATTGCAGAGAACCTAGGACCTAATAAGAACAGCCCCCCTGGATCAGGCCATAGGCCCATCTAGTCCAGCTTCCTATATCTCACAGCGGCCCACCAAATGCCCCAGAGAGCACACCAGATAACAAGAGACCTCATCCTGGTGCCCTCCCTTGCATCTGGCATTCTGACATAGCCCATTTCTAAAATCAGGAGGTTGCGCATACACATCATGGCTTGTACCCCGTAATGGATTTTTCTTCCAGAAACTTGTCCAATCCCCTTTTAAAGTTGTCCAGGCCAGACACCGTCACCACATCCTGTGGCAAGGAGTTCCACAGACCAACCACACGCTGAGTAAAGAAATATTTTCTTTTGTCTGTTCTAACTTTCTCAACACTCAATTCTAGTGGATGTCCCCTGGTTCTGGTGTTATGTGAGAGTGTAAAGAGCATCTCTCTATCCACTCTGTCCATCCCCTGCATAATTTTGTATGTCTCAATCATGTCCCCCCTGAGGCACCTCTTTTCTAGGCTGAAGAGGCCCAAACGCCATAGCCTTTCCTCATAAGGAAGGTGCCCCAGCCCAGTAATCATCTCAGTCGCTCTCTTTTGCACCTTTTCCATTTCCACTATGTCTTTTTTGAGATTCGGCTTCAATGACACCCCAAAACATGCAACAAAACATTTCTTGCAGCACAATATGAGGCATGTCTACTCATAAATAAGCCCCACTGAATTCAGCTATGCCACTGGGAGTGAGCAATGCCGGTATCTCTTTCTTCAATTGTGAGCCCTTTGAAAACAGGGAACCTTTTTTTCATTTCTTTTGCTGCATGAACCACTGCGAACATTTGTTGTGGTTGTTGAGAAGCAGCATATACATATTTTTCATAATGGTTCTGGCCCAAACATGGGCTTGGAAACTGATCAGAAATGTTCATATCTTACAAATTTGAATATATGGAATTCTTTCTTCCTGCTTTGAGCTTGATTAGCTGCTGCCTCCATTCAGACCATACATTTCAGCTCACGTCCCCTTTTGAATGTGTCCCCTTTTGAACGTGTATGTTCAAATTCTGTTTTTCAGGTCTGTTTTGGAGTTAGGGAGCGGGATTGGACTGACGGGGATTGCGATTAGCAAAGCTTGCCGCCCCAGGGCTTATACGTTCAGCGATCACCACCAGCTGGTTCTTCAACAGCTGTCAGAGAACATTCATTTGAATGGCTTTCTTCTGGAGCCCAAAGCTCACAGTCAGGACGCAGCAAAGGGCCAAAGCTGTACGGCAGAGCTTGTTGAATTGCAGGGCCCCAACCTAACTGTAGTCGAACTGGACTGGAACTCTGTTACAAAAGAACAACTCGCAGACCTTCGCCCTGAAGTGGTCCTTGCTGCAGGTACAGTGCAGACCTGATAGTGTCTGAGGGGACAATCAGACAATCATACTGCAGGGCTGCAGTCCTGTGTACACTCTCTTTGGTATATAGCCCAGTGAAGACTTGCTTCTGAGTAAACATGCATAAAATTGTGCTGTTAGTATTTGCATAGGACCGTTCGAGTGTCCAAAGCACTTTTTTGTAATCCCTACAACAACCTTGCAAGATAAAGCGTTATGATTCCCCAAAATTGCAGCTGAAGCCAAGGGAGCCCCTTGCCAAAGACCACCGAGTAGCGAATTCATGGCAGAAGTGAGGTTTCAATCTGGGAAATCCTGGCTTGCAGTTGAGTCTCTTGGCCACTAGGCTGCGCTAGTGCTCTGCAAAAGAATATTTCATTTGCTGTCTGCAGAATATTGAACAGATCAGAGTCCAGGCCACTGGCTTTGGTTCATCTATAGCAGGGCTCTCCAAACTTTTGGGTCAGAGGGCCACATCAAATATCTGGCGTGGTGTGAAGGGCAGGGAAAAAAATTTAAATAAGTAAATTAGAAATGGAACATAGACGAGTGAATAAATGAAAGAATGGGCTCATTTATTCAACCTCTCTGGCCCTCAGAAAACCCTCCAGACACAACCAGAGCACAGTTCTGGTCATGTTCGGTTGAGTGGGCCAGAGGCTTTCAGGGGACAAGTGGTTGGCCGCGGGCCTGAAAAAGGCGTTCTGCGGGTCGCATCTGGCCCCCGGGCTGGGGTTTGGAGACCCCTGATCTATAGGAATTTGAGGGCTAAATGACCTGTGGTATTAAGCTCATTGCTCATAGGGGGGCTTAAAACTAGAAATTACAGCAGAAGTATTACTTTTGTGTCACAAGATAGCTGTTCAGCCCAAACTGGACCAGGAACACAGGGAGGGGGCAGTTAACATTATCTTATTGTGCTGATTTCCCACTGAGAAATATCCTTCCCCAAGTAGCTATTTGCAGCAAATAGCCACACTGGGCTGCCTCTCTCAGCCTCTGTTTTCCCATCTGCAGTATGGGGTTAATAAAACTAATTTCCCTTACAGGGTAGAAGCTGTAAAAGATGTTTGTCCCCAGAGCAGTCGGTCTCCTGCAGTGGTGGCTCTCCATCTCGGGAGGTTTTGAAGCAAAGGCTGGATGGCCAACCATCTGCCAAGGATGCTGTATCCCAGTGTTCTTCAACCTCGGGGTCATGACCTCAGTGGGGTCGCAAAGCCACATTTGTAGGGTTGCAGCAAGTCAGGGGAACCAAAATGGCCAAGCAATCATGCCAAGTCATACTGTTGAGGTGGCGTGGTGCAGTATGTCAATAAGAACATAAGAAGAACCCCACTGAATCAGGCCAAAGACCCATCTAGTCCAGCTTCCTGCATCTCACAGTGGCCCACCAGATGCCTCAAGGAGCACACAAGACAACAAGAGACCTGCATCCGGGTGCCTTCCCTTGCATCTGGCATGCTGAGGTAGCCTAATTCTAAAATTAGGAGGTTGCACATACCCGTCATAACCTGTGATGGACAGGTTATGGGGGGCAGAGGGTTGCATACAGGCCAGCATTCCACACGTGAAAGTATTGACACACTGCTTGCATACATAGGATTGTCACTGAGCCTTGCTTCACTGTTACTTTGCTGTCTGCTGCATGCCATTCTATGTTACTCTGAAGTATCCTGTCCACTGATATAAAGTCAAATATTAGGAGCAAAAGTGTGTGTGCCAAGTTCACAAACAGCCTTCCCCATTGTGGCCTGTGGGGGCAGCTTGTGGGGGCGATGGGGGCGTGTGGGTGGGCAGATTGCATCCCAGAAGTGAGGCAGGATCAACAGTGGGTCCCAGCCTCATATGTTGCTTGCAACTGGGGTCATGCCACAAAAAAGGTTGAAGACCACCGCTTGCACTGTGCAAGGGGTTGGACTAGATGATCTCCAAGGGACTTTCCAACCCTAACATTCTATTCTAGGGTCACTGTAAGGATCACATCATGGCAATTCATGGGAAGCCTTCTGTACCCTTAGAAAGCCCTATAGATATAGTCAGCATTGCTTTTATTTTTCAGGGGGCAAATTGCTACCCCAGGAGACAATTCTGGGGATGGGGAAATGGCAAGAGGAAGGCATTAAACCCCTACAAGATGCAATCCCTTTCTCAACAACTGATATTATTTTCAACCATTCAGCAACTGTTCATCTAGAAACTTTTTTCTTAGATCATTGCATGTTTTCATTTTTGTTCTGCTTTTTTCCTTTTTCTTCTCTCTCTCCCTTTGGATACATCCTTCCAACCAGATGTGGTATATGACCCGCAACTAATACAAGCCCTGACTGGGGTCCTGCAAAAACTTTCCATTTGCAACAGTGATGGTGATCCTCCAGAAGTCTACATTGCCTTTGCAATTCGAAATCCAGATACTTACCATCTCTTCCAAACAGAACTTGGTAGGTGCTCTTACCTGTTTTGAAGGGCAGCAGTGGTTTGAGTCTCCAGTAGTGGGCCTTGCAGGGAGATGGTACAATGCTCAGCTAAGTTATGCTAAGTATGGTGGAGTCCCTACTCCATGGATTCCTTGTATGGCCTTGGGCAAGCCAGTGCCTCAGTCGCCCCCATCTATAGGATGGCAACAATAAACACAGGCCTACAAAAACAAACAAACCGAAACACTTTTTTTTTTTAGTTGTCAAGGAGGTTTGAATGAATTTAGGATATTTCGGAGGTGCTGAATCAAAAAATGGCACCAGTGTTGCCCAGTTGGGTTTAGTTTTGGGGGTACAGCATAGCCCCCTTATATGCTGATTCCTCATGAAGAAGCTGCTTGAATCAACATATCAGGTGGCTATGCCTTACCCCCAAAACTAGAACCGGTTGGGCAAAACCGATGCCATTTTGGGATTCAGCACTCCAAATATACCCAAGAATAGGTCCAACTTTTAAGGCAGCAAGATGTTTGTAGGCCTGGGCTGCATTTCACAAGGTTGTTTTGAGGGTCCATAAGAAAAAAAAAAATTAAAAATCAACAATAACAGTAATAGTTAATGAACTCTTGGAGCGCTTAAGAGGAAAGGCTGAAAGAACAAGAGGTGCAGAGGCTACTCTGCAGTGCTTTTGTAGTCACTGTTTTTAGACTACATCATTGCAAGAAAACCTTCTTGCATGTAGAAAACTAGCAGGTCAGGAAATAGTGTACTAAGCTAGCTTTCTCCATAGCTTGCTAGTTTTGTGGAGATTTTTTTCTTTGCAGGGAAGCAGCCTTATAGCATGTGGATTTCCACCTCCTGCTGTCTGAAGTGGTCCAGTCTTGACCACATGACCTGCTGTTCTGTGTAGACGCGGCCCTATTTAATAGCACAAAGAAAAACCAACAGGAGCAGGGGAAACAGCAAAGGTTTATGGGCAGGTCACTGTGTGCCGCAATGAGCGACTGGGTCTTGAGAAGGGATTTGGCATCAGGCACTTGGCATCAGAGAGGGAATGGGACCAAGTCTTTTAAGGGCACAGAGACCTCACTGTTCTCTCTCCCTCTTCTTCCAGACAAGGCGGGGATCAGATGGCAAGTTGTTCCCGGCTCCCAGAAGAACCTCTTCCCTTACGACTCGCACGCCAACATAACCATTCTCAAGTTACATCTTTAAGTCCCGTCCCCCCAACTATTTGTCTTACAATTGGAACTGCTTCTTGTTGGCATCCTTCAGTCTCAGAAGACTATGGTGTCACGCTCTGAATAGTGCTTCTGGAACAGAGTGTCCTCTCCAGTACACAAAGCCTGGGTAAAGTAGGTATGGAGGATAGACTGTTACCCATGCAGCAAATCCCCTCTCCACGTCGCTGAAATGGTCCAATGGAAAGGCAGAGGCCAATACGGCTGGTTCCAGCGGCGTCGCAGGAGTTGCCAGAACGTGACTGTGTCAGCCATGAACTGCCTCAGGGACTCCGGCTCTGGATTTTGCCTCGAGGTTGACTCCTGAAGCCTTTTCCATAACTGGATGTAGCCACAAGGCAGTGGAGGTTTGGGATCAGAGTTTTCCTTCTCAGATGAGCTGCCTTCCCAGGCTGACGAGTCCCATCTACCCGGTGGCTGTTTAGTCGCCTCTTACGACAAGTACAGCCAAACTGAGGGCCTATTCTTATCCCCAGCCCCCAGGGGAACTGCTACAAGCAGTTAAACAACCCTTGTAGCTCAGGACCACAGTGATGGGGGCTTCCATTCTTCCAGTGATGAGGAAGTGAGCAGAACAGCTGTCAACATCTGTGCCTTAAGAGGAGGGGCTGTATTCATAGTGCTGTAACACACATTCTGCCTGCCGCATCTCATTGTTGACCAGTTGAACTGGTTATTATATTAATAACCAGTTATTAATTGAACTGGTTATACGATTAAGTTCTTGTTAATCCAGAGTGCCGTGTCATCCAGATCTGGTGCTCAGAGAAGCTACAGTGTGACGGAACATTAAGCGCCGCTCTGGGGGGAGAGGATTCTCCCAAACCCAGGATCCGGTCTGTGGGCTGGGGTTTAGAGAGACCTTATCTAAAGCCTTGGCATTTGATGCACGCATAGTCCAAGACACACGGATGTCTAGAACACTATGAAAATGTGACCTGTTTATAATTCACCACCACCCCAAAAATAGGGCACTCAAACAGTTTGAGTACATTCAGGCCAACCAAAAGGGTGAAATGTATTGTCCCAGACACCCACTTGGCAAAGCATACCAAGTGGAGGAATTGACTCAGCTTGAAACCAGAGACTTTGAGAGGGCGCTAACCTGGCCAAGGTATGTCCAAGCTACCCAAAAGGCTGGGGCTAAATTTCCAGGCTTGATTAGGAAAGCCTGAGACTGGGATGCTGGCAGTGGGGGTAAAACTTTTGGGATTCTGCTGACAATAATTCCATGGTAATTAGGGTGCCATCCATGAGTACTTCAAACAGAGTGAAGGAACAGGCCTGAAGCTCACTACCAAGAGAAACGAGAGAGGAAGGGATGGAAAGTGGCTACCAAGAGAGACTGGGGAAGAGTATGCAGTCATTTATTATGAACGTAGACTGTGGTCACTGGTGGGTTGGACTCAAGTCTTAATGGAAAAGATGGGTTTTGAGGAAGGATTTAATGGAAATTTTAAGGTACTTGATGGAGGGAATAAGGGAGGCAGTTCCAGGAATAAGGGCAGAGCAGGAAAGTCTTAAATAACTGGGGTTGGCAGAGCAAATAGCAGGTAGGGGGGTGTTGTTGGGATGTGGGAGCAGAGAGAGAGAGAGGCAAGGAGGAAGAGTCCAAGAAGTGTATGCTGATGGATCCGGGAGTGGACAGGAAGACAGCATGCATATATGGTCAGAGTGATGAGAGGCAAGGTGATTTCTGCAGCAGAGTGCTGGACAGAGGTGAGACAGTGGGAGAGCAGGGAAGAGGGGGCGACAGAAACGGCGCAAGGCAGGTGCCAGCTTTTTTGGCAGCCATGTGTCAGCCATTTTGCAAGAAGCTTTTTTGCTCGAAAAAGAAAATGGAAGCGATGAAAAGACGGGGTAGAGAATGCTCCCAGACCTCCCAGTTCACTTTTGAACTTTATTAGAACTCCTGGCATTTCTTCTCAACTCTAAGAGTTGAGAATTGGGGAAGGGGAGCGGGGAGGTGGTTTCATTTTCCCTCAGCTGCCCAAGCACTGTCAAAGGTAGAACTGGAAACTAATTATCGAGACTAGAATTGATTAACATAGAGCAAAACAGAGCTGACATGAAATGGCCAGGGTGTTCATGAGCCAGAGAGCAGCAGTGGGGTTCGATGTCTGTTTAAAGCTTGGTTGACATCAATTCTGCTTCAAGGGCTCCTTTGGAATATCCTTCACAGAGGCGGCTGGACTTGCTGTCAGAGGGACCAGCGAGCGCCTTCCAAAACAAATGAAGCCATTTGCAACTTTTCCACGCTGACCTCCCAGCGATATCCCACAATGGCCTCGTATTCAGACCAGCACAGAAGGAGCAAAATGAATCTTTAGTGCTAGCCCACCATGGAAGCCTGCAAAGGAAGCAGCAGCGGTGCTCTGGTTTTTAAATTGCTGTAAAGTTTTTCTTGGTTTGGTTTGCAGAGGTACTCTGCAGTGGTGGCTTGAGCTGCAGGCTCAGCCTCAGTGACCAGATTCAGTAGGCAAGCTGCAGCTGTGGTATCCTCCTTGGAAACAGGACAGGGGAGGGAATGTCGCTCAGTAGCAGAGCACCAGCTTTGCATGCAGAAGGGCCCAAGTTCAATCCCAGGCACCTGCAGGTACGATACATAGACATTCTTATATGAAACCCTGCAGAGAGGCTGGCTGTTGGTGCTGGTAACACTGGAGCTAGATGGGCCAACTGATCCTGATTCCAAAGAGGCAGCTTCCTTTGTTCATGTGCTAAGAAGAATACATGGCCCTCAGAGCCAAGATAACATTCCCTACCACCTGCGTTGTGAAACTGACAGTAGCCCCTTACAGATGTTCAGACCTGTACAGTGTGTAATAATAAAATATAATAATATACAGTATTTATATACCGCCTTTCTTGGTCTTTATTCAAGACTTTATTCAAGGCGGTTTACACAGGCAGGCTTATTAAATCCACGCAGGGATTTTTACAAATTGAAAGAAGGTTCTCTCTTTCAAGAACCACCACATTCAAGCTGTTACACTCCGATCTGGTTTAACATTCTGGCCTCCATCCTCCCACGCTCCGAGCAGATGGAACAGCTCAGCTGCAGCTTGCCAGCTGCTTCAAGGTCGCACGGTGCCGGTGGCCTCGAACAGGCGACCTTGTGGATGTTAATCTTCAGGCAAATGGAGGCTCTACCCTCTAGACCAGACCTCCTGCCCTGTGTATGGAGGGGGGGGGGGGAGATGTCACAGCAGCAGACTCAACTTCTATTATATAAGGTCAAAGTTTGAGCCAAAACCCCCATTTCAATTTTGTTGCCCTGTTTTCAGGTTGGCTGGGTGCCTTGAGGGGCGCTGGAAGGGGACCATATTCCACTGTCATCACCTGATCCTTGCTTGTCTGAAGAAGCCCCTAATGAACACAGATAGTGTGTCCTGCTATGCCCCACTCTTAAGACCGCCTGTTTCTTAAGAGGCAGGGACTGACACAGGTGCAAGCCTTATAACAACATAAGGTGCAAGCCTTATAACAATTGCAACACATCATGTCAGGGATCCAAGTGGTCTAGCAGCCATAGCATGATCTGTCTCATGTCTCTACTGGCAAGATTTGTTTCATTATTCACAGGGTCTGTCAGTCCTTTCCACCTCCCTTCTCCACTTTTTCTGCTTTCCCTTCATTGACTTTCTCATCTGGTTCTTCCTCCTTTTTTTCCTCTTTCTCCCGACCAGGACCCACAATAGACAAACTTAGAGCAGTGTTTCTCAAACTGTGTTTTGGGACCCACCAGATGGGTCACAAGCCAATTTCAGGTGGGTCCCCATTCATTTCAATATTTTATTTCTAATATATTAGACTTGATGCCCCCGTGGCACGTGACTGCATTTGGGGAAATGTTACAGATCTGTACTTTTAACAAGCTGCTATGTATATTCTTTTAACAATGATAGTCAATGCAGTTACTCCTGGGTAAGTGTGGGTAGGATTGTAGCCTTTGGGATGTTTTGAAAACAGATCAGCAGTGGGTTAGGAGGGCTTTTTATTTTAAATAAAATTTTATACTTACACTTAACTTTTAATTGACTTAATTGACTTGATTTTTTCATATGGGGGTGTTAAACATTTTCCTGCTTAATGATGGCATTTCTGGCCATGACATCACTTCCAGGTTAATGACATCACTTCTGGTGTCTGGATAAATTGTCATTCTAAAAGGTGGGTCCCGGTGCTAAAAAGTTTGAGAACCACTGCTGTAAGTGATATTGCAGGGAAGGAGGAAAACAAGGCATGAATTGGTGTTTGCTTAGTCTAACACAGTGTTTCTCAAACTGTGGGTCAGGACCCACTAGGTGGGTTGTGAGCCCATTTCAGGTGGGTCCCCATTTATTACAATATTTTAATATATTAGACTTAATGCTATCAAGGTATGTGACTGCATTTGGAGAAATGTCACAGATCTGTACTTTTAACAGGCTACTATGAAGGTGCTTTTAACAATGCTAGTCAATGGGACTTACTCCTGGGTAAGTGATTGCAGCCTAGGATGCTTAAAAATTTTCCTGCTTTGTGATGTCGCAAAGTATCACCTCACAAAATGCTCCTCACAGGTGCACACACAGCGCCCCCTGTTTCTCTCTCTCACACACACAAAGAAGTGTCTCATGTACACTTCACACGTTTGCCAAAATGAAGTGTGTCAAAGTCACACACATGCACAAAGAGAAGCACCTTGCAAAAAACACCTCACACGTATAAGGAGTCTCTCTCTCTCTCTCTCTCTCTCTCTCTCTCTCTCTCTCTCTCTCTCTCACACACACACACACACACACACACAGAAGTGTCTCACAGGCATTTTCAAATAAGGTCTCACACACACAAGCACAAAGTAACACCTCACAAAACACTCCTCACAGGCGCACACACAAGCAGCAGCTCTCTCAAACACACACACTCTCTCTTTCACATATACAGAAGTGTCTCTTTGATGCAGCTTTCCAGAGTACCAGCTCCCAAACAATTAATGCCCAAGGCTATATTGGACACAGTCTTCCCATGGCACTAAAGAGGATGCATCATTTAAACTTGTCGCTGAACAAACTCCGACATGTGCCATGCGGCCTTGGGAGACACTTTACCAAAAGCTCCCTGAGGAAGTGAGCGTGCTTTCAAAGGCCATCTTTTTCCACCTTCCTCCGTACCCTGCTGATACAGTATGACTGGCCTTCCACCCGTCACAGAATGACCAGATGTTTTGGGGTGACCTAAGGGAGAGGACACAGCCCTAGTGCATGGTTTCCCAAACTATGGGTCACGACCTGGTTTTCGGTGGGTAGTGAAGTGCTGAGCAGAGCTTCCAATGTAAAACGCAGAGGATGGCAAGAGCAGGTAACTAATTGCCTCAAGCCTGGATGCTATTCAAAAATCAGATCGCTGCTAATTACTCTGCAAACAGCTCAGCTCCTGCAGTTTGTATGCGTGTTAAATATGGAGAGATAAATGTGTTGTAGTTGATGCCTCCTAATAAAGAATTTAAAAAAACCAGAAGATTTTATGTTTAAGTTTTGTAAAGCTAGGTGGGTCCTGATAGAGCGTTGTTTTAAAAAGTGGGTCCTGGTGCTCAAAAGTTTGGAAACTTGACACTCAAATCCACAGCAGGACTTTGGCTACTGGTGTGAAGGAGGTCAGGCAGGGAGAAATCCCCTGCCTCCTGGGCTCCATCAGAGCCGGATCACCCTAGTAGCACCTGTTGCTGTAAGAGCCCAAATTTTGAAGACCAGAAGCTTATTTGATTTCTATCCTACTTCTCAAGCCAGAGGCGTCTCCTGCTTCTCTTTTCCAGTCGAGAAAACACAGGGCAACAGAACGCCTTGCATGTGCAGAACTCACTCGGCTGTCTCAGAGAAAGAGAGCCCCTGAGCGCGTGCAGAGTGCCTTGCCCCCTGCAGGGCTTGCATGTGCAGAACTCACTCGGCCATCTCAGAGAAAGAGAGCCCCTGAGCGCATGCAGAGTGCCTTGCCCCCTGCAGGGCTTGCATGTGCAGAACTCACTCGGCCGTCTCAGAGAAAGAGAGCCCCTGAGAGCGTGCAGAGTGCCTTGCCCCCTGCAGGGCTTGCATGTGCAGAACTCACACATACTTCAGTACCTTTATTGGCATATTAAAAGTTTACAGAGAATAAATAGCATAATAAAATAGAACAGCTTTGGGAATGTTAACTTCAAACTTTGGCCTTAGAGACTACCGCTAAAAATTCCGCCACCAGATGGGTAATAGGAGGGGAATAATCACTGAGAAGAATTGGGAAAGGATCAACAAGGGAAAAAGGAAGAGAAGAAAGAAAAGAATCAAGTGGGACCTGAGGTTGTGATGAGCAGTGCACTGAAGAAGGATATGATCCAGAGTATCTGGTTCAGCTGAACAAAATAGACATAATCTATTTGGACAAGGAGTTTTAGAGAATCTCCCTTGATGTAATGCCGATGGAAAGATATTCAGTCTCGCCAGCATAAAGGCCCGTCTTTTACTAGGGTTGGTAAGTTGGGTAACTAGGTTTGGTTAGTTCGCAGGACGGCCCAGAGAAGGAGACAAACCAAGAGAGAGAGGCGAGCAGGTCGGATTTAAGCTAGACAGTAAAGTTGCATATTCTTGCTCCCACAGTTTAAGTTTAATGAGATGATGCGCTTTTCGAAGGTCCAAATCAGCTAAGAGTTCAGGAGAAAGATCTAAAGAGGATAGTTTGGCACTGATGAATTTAAACCAGTTGGATAAAAAAGAGTCTTTTAATAGATCTAAGAGAATAGAATTCGAATGGATATTAAGATGGAGTTTAAGCCAAAACTTAAAAGTGGAAGTCCAAGCTACAGTAGTGGGATGTGCAGAACTCACTCGGCCGTCTCAGAGAAAGAGAGCCCCTGAGAGCGTGCAGAGTGCCTTGCCCCCTGCAGGGCTTGCATGTGCAGAACTCACTCTGCCGTCTCAGAGAGAAGAGAGCCCCTGACACCAGGCTCTCAGAGAGCAGGAGAGCCCCTGAGCGCGTGCAGAGTGCCCTGCCCCCTGCAGGGCTTGCATGTGCAGAACTCACTCCGCCGTCTCAGAGAGAAGAGAGCCCCTGAGAGCGTGCAGAGTGCCTTGCCCCCTGCAGGGCTTGCATGTGCAGAACTCACTCCGCCGTCTCAGAGAGAAGAGAGCCCCTGAGAGCGTGCAGAGTGCCTTGCCCCCTGCAGGGCTTGCATGTGCAGAACTCACTCCGCCGTCTCAGAGAGAAGAGAGCCCCTGACACCAGGCTCTCAGAGAGCAGGAGAGCCCCTGAGCGTGTGCAGAGAGCCTCGCCAGGAGTCATTGCACTGTCTGAGAGCGAGAGAGCCCCTGAGCAGGTGCAGAGTGCCTTGCCCCTGCAGGGCTGCCACCCCTCCCTCTGTGGCCAAGAGTGCTCACGCCCTGGTGCTGGCGGGGCTGCTCTGGCGGCCCAGCTGGGGGGGGGAGAGAGAGGGAGCCGCCACGCGCAGTCCCGGGCCAGGGCTCGGAATTACGCATTGAAAGGAGTGGGGACCCACCTGAAGTGGGCTCGCGACCCACCTGGTGGGTCCCGACCCGCAGCCCCGGGGCGGCAGCACTCAAAATAGAGAGTGGGCTCTCAGCCTGCCCTCCTGGAGTAGCCCTGTTGACTCTCACGAGGCCTACTTCTGAGTAGACCTGCCTCAGGCTCTCAGGGTGCCATTCTGTCCACGCTTACCTGGGAGTAGCCCTTTGACTCTCATGGGGGGAACTTGGGGGGGGGATGTTGCTAGTTTGTTTTCTGATCCTTTCCTCCTTGGCTTTGAAGCAGCAGCGGAGCTCCCCCCACACGGACCTCGCAGATTCTTGTACATGATGAGAATCAGAAAATAGTCGCTGCAGAGGGTCTCAGCACAGCCCTTCTCCTAGCCGGCTGTCCAGTCCCAAGGGTCTGGTCACGGCCCTCACTTCTATCCCGGGGCCACGTTCCAAGAACCCTCATTGGCTGCTAGGCTGGAGGGGTCCAGCAGTTGGTTTTGGAGCAGCAGCGGAGCTCCCCCCACACTGACCTCACAGATTCTTGCATACGATGAGAATCAGAAAATAAATCGTGACCGCGCAGGGTCTCTGCACAGCCCTAAAAAGGGGGGACAGTTTTAGTTTGGGGGTCACCTGGGGGAGCAGCAGCAGAACTCCCCTCCCCCGATCGTGCCCACCTAACTCTCTCGCTCTGCGGACAGACGGCATCCGAACGGTGCCAGGCGCGAGGCGGTGATCAGATCGAAGCTTCAGCTCAGGATGGAGAAGCCTGGCAGCCAGGCCAGGCCGTCTCTCAGTCTTTGAGGCCAACGCAGCAGAGACCGCATGCTGGCCAGTGTCCCTTCTCCAACGCCGGCTGCCCCGTGCCAATGGTCTGGTAACGGCCCTCACTTCTATCCAAGGGCCTCGTTCTAAGAACCCTCCTTGGCTGCTAGGCTGGAGGGGCCCAGCAGTTGGTTGGGAGCAGTTGGTTTTGGAGCAGCAGCGGAGCTCCCCCCACACTGACCTCACAGATTCTTGCATACGATGAGAATCAGAAAATAAATTGTGACCGTGCAGGGTCTCTGCACAGCATCCGAACATCTGACAGCATCCGAACGCTGCCAGGCACGAGGCGGTCACCAGACCTAAGCTTCAGCTCTGGATGGAGAACCCCAGAGCACCCCGCCAGAAGCCTGACAGCCAGGCCAGGCCATCTCTCGGTCTTTGAGGCCAACACAGCAGAGATCCTCCAGAAACTGCGGTTTGGCTGACAGGCGCAAGAATCTGTTCGAGGAGCCCAGAGCTGTCACTCGACTTGCAAAGAGCCGTTCCCTTGTTGCTGCTCGTGGGGGGAAGGCGAGTCCTGGAAACATGGCCGGGGAAGCCGCATGCACCTGCAAGGCTCCTTGGTGCAGATGCTCCAGGTCTTGAATGGAATCGGGCTGCTGGATCTCACATAAAAGCGCATAGCGATGAGGCCGCATGCTGGCCAGCGTCCCTTCTCCAAGCCAATGGTCTGGTCACGGCCCTCACTTCTATCCCAGGGCCTCGTTCCGAGAACCCTCATTGGCTGCTAGGCTGGGGTCTCCTATGCAGCTCACAATGGGTCTTACTTGCGAACAGATGTGCCTAGGTCTGTGCTGTGAGGCTGCCATCGTATCCACAGCCTTACCTGGGAGTAAGCCCCGTTGCACCCATTGGGCCTTACTTGTGAGTAGGCATGCCTTGTTCTAATAGAACAAAACAGTGCTTTGAAAGTTGTGGCCTACACCAAGGAAGAGAGTTTGTGCAAAGGGGGGGGGCAGAGATCATTGGCAGAAATATATTGATTAATGCTGAGGGAGAGTCAGCATGGCTTCTGTAAGGGTAAGTCTTGCCTCACGAACCTTATAGAATTCTTTGAAAAGGTCAACAGGCATGTGGATGCGGGAGAACCCGTGGACATTATATATCTGGACTTTCAGAAGGCGTTTGACACGGTCCCTCACCAAAGGCTACTGAAAAAACTCCACAGTCAGGGAATTAGAGGACAGGTCCTCTCGTGGATTGAGAACTGGTTGGAGGCCAGGAAGCAGAGAGTGGGTGTCAATGGGCAATTTTCACAATGGAGAGAGGTGAAAAGCGGTGTGCCCCAAGGATCTGTCCTGGGACCGGTGCTTTTCAACCTCTTCATAAATGACCTGGAGACAGGGTTGAGCAGTGAAGTGGCTAAGTTTGCAGACGACACCAAACTTTTCCGAGTGGTAAAGACCAGAAGTGATTGTGAGGAGCTCCAGAAGGATCTCTCCAGACTGGCAGAATGGGCAGCAAAATGGCAGATGCGCTTCAATGTCAGTAAGTGTAAAGTCATGCACATTGGGGCAAAAAATCAAAACTTTAGATATAGGCTGATGGGTTCTGAGCTGTCTGTGACAGATCAGGAGAGAGATCTTGGGGTGGTGGTGGACAGGTCGATGAAAGTGTCGACCCAATGTGCGGCGGCAGTGAAGAAGGCCAATTCTATGCTTGGGATCATTAGGAAGGGTATTGAGAACAAAACGGCTAATATTATAATGCCGTTGTACAAATCGATGGTAAGGCCACACCTGGAGTATTGTGTCCAGTTCTGGTCGCCGCATCTCAAAAAAGACATAGTGGAAATGGAAAAGGTGCAAAAGAGAGCGACTAAGATGATTACGGGGCTGGGGCACCTTCCTTATGAGGAAAGGCTACGGCGTTTGGGCCTCTTCAGCCTAGAAAAGAGACGCCTGCGGGGGGACATGATTGAGACATACAAAGATATGCAGGGGATGGACAGAGTGGATAGGGAGATGCTCTTTACACTCTCACATAATACCAGAACCAGGGGACATCCACTAAAATTGAGTGTTGGGCGGGTTAGGACAGACAAAAGAAAATATTTCTTTACTCAGCGTGTGGTCGGTCTGTGGAACTCCTTGCCACAGGATGTGGTGCTGGCGTCTAGCCTAGACGCCTTTAAAAGGGGATTGGACGAGTTTCTGGAGGAAAAATCCATTATGGGGTACAAGCCATGATGTGTATGCGCAACCTCCTGATTTTAGGAATGGGTTAAGTCAGAATGCCAGATGTAGGGGAGAGCACCAGGACGAGGTCTCTTGTTATCTGGTGTGCTCCCTGGGGCATTTGGTGGGCCGCTGTGAGATACAGGAAGCTGGACTAGATGGGCCTATGGCCTGATCCAGTGGGGCTGTTCTTATGTTCTTATGTTCTTATGATTAATGCTGTACAGTGAAACTCCTGAACCTATGGACTACATTTCCCAGCAGCCCCTGCTGAATCAGGTGGCAGACCAGGAAAGCGGGGAGCTTCAGTGGTGGGGTTGGATGGATGGATTGAAAAGGGATTGCAGAAGTCTCAAGACCCAGAGACAGGCTGCAAGCAGGTGACTGGAGGAGGGAAGCTGGAGGGTCTGCATTGCAGAGGGGGGCAGAAGGGAGCTCTGGTTCTGGGGATCTGCGCAGGCTAAGAGATGCCCTGGGAAGGAAGGGCTCACTGGGCACTTGTAAGAGTTCCTGCTGCACACTGGGGAAGGCCCTCCTTTGGCCACTGCGGGGGGGGGGGAATCCTGTTGTGGCATCCTACCCCCTGATGATTGCCAGCCCCTTCCCTGCCTGTCCTATTAAGTCACCTGCTTTTGTCAGGCAGCTGTCAGGGTGGTTGCTCTGAGCCCCAAAGGTCCCCTCCCAGCCAAGGCTGCTTCTGCACAAAGGTAGTTGGCATCCAGTCCTCCTACCTGGTAGCCATTGCACCAATAAATTTGTCCAGTCTCCTTTGCAGCCACCACCACAATTAGTGTAAACTTGCAGTGGTTTTCAAATTGTGGGTCTGTGCACACCAGTGGGTCATAACCCATTTGGGGAGGGGGGTCACGTAACTGACAAGGTAAGTTAGGCTATGTGCATCAAGGGTTAAACACCCTGCCACTGGAGAGGGGAGGGCGCTGCTGTCCAATCACCATTACAGCCACAGAAGCTTGAACGACTAATAAAGTGAAACTTTTTTAGGTGGTTCCTGGTGCTAAAAAATGTTTGAGAACTCCTGGTGTAAAGGACCTCAAACAAGGACATGCAGTAGGATGCACTGATACAAGACTGAAAACCTCGTATAGCTCTCCTCCTTTGTCTCCCTGTCAGATAACTGATAAACAGAACCAATACAAACCGAACCACCACATCAATGCAGAGGAGCAGAAATGGCTGCCACTGTTCTGAGCCAGGTAAGGGACATGATCACGGACAGCTTGAACCTCTCCTCTCGTCTCACAGGTGTGTTTCCTCCTTCCCTGAGTGTCAGGTGACAACGAAAAGACACTGTCGGCATTCTCCAGCTCTCTTTGCATATGGCTCTTGACATCTAGCAGGAAACATGCAGGTTTTCCTCACTGGACTGCAGACTAATCTATTAATAGGGAGTCTCCTCTTTCTTTCAGAGCCCTGTTTCATTTGCGGAGGTTGCTGTGTATTTCAGCAGCGCAGAGTGGGCTCTGCTGGATCAGCGCCAACGGTGCCTGCATGAGGCAGTCATGATGGACAACTATGAGAGCATCCTCTTTGTAGGTAAGGAGGCCTTAGCTGATAGATGCCCCAGGAGGGAACCCCTGTTTTGCCGGGTGTTGCTGGAACATTTGGTGGCTAGATTGACCTAGGCTTGGCTGCTGCTATGCCTGATAGCTCCACGCCCTCCCCCTCTGGCCCAACACAGATCTGGGGGTTCCTTACAAGGAGGGTACCCCCAAGCTGGGGACACTGTGCCATGAAATGACTGGAAGACTTTGGACATCTTGACTGGAGCTAGCTCAGTTTGTATTGGAGGGGGGGGCATGTCCCCCCTCGCGTTTCAGCTCTCCTTCTCTGTGTCACAATACACCCAAAATTGAAACCCCACAAGACGTTCTTAAAGGTATTTTTAAAAATAATAATTTAGCTGTCTTCTGTTACATGGTACGTGTGACTTTTCTGGGCCCTACTTCTAAGAGAAAAAAAATGACTAGGGGGTGGCTTCCTTGACCAGATGTTCCCTCCCCCTTACTTTATTTCTTGTTTCTGCAGCATCAGTTTATACTCAGTTTGGACGAAACAGGCATTCAGACAAAAGAGTGCACCGAGGAGATAAGCTCCATATGGACCCTGTATGTGGAAAGAGCATCAGTTGCAGTAGAAACCTTATAACCCATAAGAGGACCCACTCAAAGGAAAAGCCCTACACATGCCAGGAATGTGGAAAGAGCTTCAGTTACAGCAGCCACCTGACGACCCATCAGAGAATCCATACAGGGGAGAAACCCTATACATGCAAGGAGTGTGGAAAGGCCTTCTGTCAGAGTAATGATCTTATGGCCCATGTGAGGACTCATACAGGGGAGAAACCCTACACGTGCCAGGAGTGTGGAAAGAGCTTCATTAAGAGTAGCCAGCTGACATCCCATCAGAGAACTCACACAGGGGCGAAACCCTATGCATGCCAGGAGTGTGGAAAGTGCTTCAGTTCCAGCAGCAGCCTTATAACCCATCAGAGAACCCACACAGGGGAGAAACCCTATACATGCCAGGAGTGTGGAAAGCGCTTCATTAAGAGGAGCCAGCTGACATCCCATCAGAGAACTCACACAGGGGAGAAACCCCATGCATGCCAGTCTTGTGGAAAGTCCTACAGTTCCAGTAGCAGCCTTACAACCCATCAGAGAACACACACAGGGGAAAAACCATATACATGCCGGGAATGTGGAAAGAGCTTCCTCCGGAGCGCTGATCTAATGGGCCATCAGAGAATTCACACTGGGGAAAAGCCCTATAGATGCCATGAATGTGGAAAACGGTTCAGTTGCAACAGCAATCTTACAGCCCATCAGAGAATGCACACAGGGGAGAAACCCTATACATGCCACGAGTGTGGAAAGAACTTTTGTCAAAGTAAAGACCTTATAACGCATGTGAGAACCCATACAGGGGAGAAACCCTACACATGCCAGGAGTGTGGAAAGGGTTTCAGTTCCAGAAGCAGCCTTACAACCCATCAGAGAACACACACAGGAGAGAAACCCTATCCATGCCAGGACTGTGAAAAAAGCTTTATTAAGAGGTACCAACTGACATCCCATCAGAGAACTCACACAGGGGAGAAACCCTATACGTGCCAGGAGTGTAGAAAGTGCTTCAGCTCCAGCAGCAACCTTACAACCCATCAGAGAACTCACACAGGGGAGAAACCCTATACATGCCAGGAATGTGGAAAGAGGTTTAGTTGCAATAGCAACCTTACGGCCCATCAGAGAATCCACACAGGGGAGCAACCCTATGCATGACATGAGTTTGGAAAGAGCTTCTGTCAGAGTGGTGTACGTGCGACCCATCAGAGAAGCTATAAATGGGAGAAACCATATAGATGTTATGGCTTTGTGGTCAGTCAGGTGCTATCGAGCATGAAAAAGAACACCAGGGAGAATAATCATGGAGAGCAGGGATTCTTATTCTGGGTTTCATGGGTCTCTGAACCAGCTGCAAAATAATTCTTATTTATATTTTTATGTGCCTTTTTCTGGGGAGGTTTGTATGTAGCTTTCTTAAGATTCTCAAAGCTGTTGGTGACTAAAGGAAGGCTTAGAACCCCTAATATAAATGCTGGTGGGTGAAGTTAAATCCCATTGTTTGCAACCTAGAACGGATGTGGGGAACATTATTTCTGTTTATTTATTGTTCCGTTGAATTGTATTCTTACCAAAAGGTCTGGCAATGGGAATTATGGCTCAATGTCTCATTCCAAGGTACGTGAGGATCAGCTCTTGCTGCTGCCCTTGAGAAGTGAATATAGCCATAACAAAGTACACAGCTGTGTGTGGTGAAAGATGTTAGACTGGACAACAAATCAGCACAGTGAGGGAATCCCACACCCACCCAGTGTTCCCTGTAAGCTTTCAGCAATACGGAATCCTGCAACACTAAAGTTCAGCGATGACGTATCGTGCTGTGGTTGCGAGGCCATGCCCCAGAAGGAAGGGTCTGTATACCCCTTTCAGTGAACACTGCTTCCACCACAAAGAGACTTAGGGCCCAACCCTATGGGCCTTCAGCGCTGGTGCTGAGCTCCAGCGCTAGGTGTCATAAATGTGCTGTAGGGCACGCTTATGGCACGGGGGGAGTGCTGGCACTGTGGATGGCCAGACCCTTCCAGCACTGGCTGGCAGTATTTTTGAAGTGGGGGGAGACGGGAAGTGGAGGGAACAGGGCAGAGGGAGGGCATTTGGGAGGACAGTGTGGTGGATCAGGCTCTGCCAACATATTCTGTCCTCCCTCCTGGCCCAGGGAGCCCAACACAGGTATCCTAGGCTCTGTGCCCACTCAAACGCAGGCACAGAGCTGAGGAGACCATTGCCACCTGTTGCTGTCTACCTCGGCTAAGGTAAGAAAACGCTCCCTTCCCCCAAGGAGACCTCTGGCGGTATCTTGGCACCCACAGGATCCAGCGGTCGCCATTTTGGCACCGATGGAGCTGTGGGTGCTGGGAACTATAGGATTAGGGTGCCCAAGCGCAAGCCTGTCTTACGCCTCTTGTGAGCCCCGTGCCACCTGAAGGTGTCGCAAATGTGCCGTAAAGCACGTTCGTGACACCAAGAGAGCAAGGAGTCCTGGGCAGACCTGCACTGCCCCGCCAGCACTGCATACAGACACAGGGCAGCAGCTGAGATGGGGGGTTAATGCCAGTCACTGCAGGACTGAGAGAGGGTGGCAGGAGGGAGTTTCAGAGGTAGGGAGGCGGTGTTTGTGGACAGAGGAGGTTGGAACAGGAGTGAGAGCAATCCTGGGAGAGGGTGGGATTAGTGGAGGCCTTTTCCTCCGTTGTATCCTAATCCCCGCCTGCGTCAGCCTACAGAACCTACAGCAGCCCCATTGATCTGGTTGGTGTGTTACTCAGGGTAAGGGGGAAAATGTCCTCCTATCTTGATGAGCTCTCCTGTTGCCTCTTAACCTGCACTGGATACAGCACAGTGCAGGTTAGAATTGGGTTGTAAGGAAGAAATTGGTTCTAAATCAAACACTATCAG
Organism: Tiliqua scincoides; assembly: GCF_035046505.1. Lineage (NCBI taxonomy): Eukaryota > Metazoa > Chordata > Lepidosauria > Squamata > Scincidae > Tiliqua > Tiliqua scincoides. Next base: position 4,662,957 of record NC_089833.1, on the reverse strand, counting down.
GTTTATTTTAAGAAAAGTAGATAAAAATAAGATGACAGAAATCAATCAAGTGTTTATTATGGTCTCAGACCAACAAAGCAGAAATACCATCCCCCCCAAGGATCAGTAAATAGTACCGTAATTTGCTGTGACAAATGGGTCCTGTGTGTTCCTAACCAAACCGTTGTGGTATACGTGTGGTGGGAATGTATTTGGTGTATCCATATAAATAACAAATAAAGGGACTACTTTGCAGGAAAGGTATTGAAAGGTTCCCTCTTCCTTTGCCCCGGTCCCTAGCAACTTAGGTGGAAAAATGAGGGGAGAACCTTGGAGGGAGCTGCAACTGAGAGGAAAGGGAGTTTACAGCACAATTATAGCTGCCCTTGTTCCTGATGTAGTTTGAGGGTGAATATCCAGGCCTCCTGAGCAATGCAAAAACCCTGGTCTGATCCCACATGCACATGTCAGTGCTGGAAAGTGGGTTAGGATTGTGCCTATGGCTATCTACACACAGCTCTGGAGGTGGCCACCTTAAGCCATTTCTGCCCAATGTTGCATATACACAACAGGGAGCAAATGTGTACACCTGTGGACTGGGGAGAAGTGGGTTAATTTATTTGTTGGGAAATGACAACTCTGGAGGGTTTTGTACTGGAGTATAAGTGCACTGGCATTCGTGGTAGGAGGGACAAATGCCCTGGGGTGCCATTCCTGTGGGAATGCACCGCTTCTCACATCCACCTGCCACGCCACCACTTCCCACCCTCCAGAGCCCTTCTCTTGGGTTGTCTCGTGCGGCATCCTGTAGCCCGGAGTTTCTCAATGTTTGTTCTCCATTGTACTATTTCACATGGTTCACCTATTTGAAGTACCACCAGAAGTACCACCTATTTGATGACACCATTGCCAGTTACTTCTGGGTTGGAAGGCTAGATGTGAGGCAACAAACACCAGTAAGAGGCTCAGAGCGGACTGGAAGGTTTTTTCGAGTGTGGAAAAGCATGCTTTGGAACCTCCTACCTCGTTTGTTGTGTCACATTCCTGGTCTTGCTGCAGGGTGGCAGGTGTCCAGAGGTCCGCGAGTACCACAAGACACCACTGGTACCACTGGTGATACCGGTACCACTGGTTGAGAAACACTGCTCTAGCCCTCCAAGAGCCTTCTGAGGCCTCCGGAGGGCTGTTAAGCATCACTTCTGATGTCAACCTGATGTTTAAAGTCCCCCTGGAGGCCTCGGAAGGCTTTTGGAGGGATGGAGGAAGTTGTGTGAGGCTCTGGACGCGACTTCTAAGTGGGGTACAGCATTCTCCGAGGGGGGGCAACATTATGTGGTTCTGGCCCTGGGTTGCACATGGACCAGGATCTCAATTGTGTAAATGTGTAATCTGTTGAGTAAAGAGAGTCCAGGTGGGCCATGATACAGGCGAGAGGATCCAAGAGGAAATCTCTACATGGAGAAAATCTTGATACATTTATATGGAGGAGGATGCTCTATGGGCTGGTATAATGGAGATGTAGCTCCAAACATCTAAATGGACAAGGCACATTTTTCAGTTGGCGCAGGGATGCAGGCCGGATGCAGCCACGACACAGAGAGGTTGTACTTAATGGAGACAATCCAAACAGGAGGTGCACTGGAAGAGTTGTGTAATTGGATTCAGTGGAGACCAGAGGTTGCTGAAACGGGATTATCGCCTTCCTCCCAGGGCATGTGACCTGGAAGGAAAGGAAGCAGCATTCCAGGGAACTGGGCACTAGGGGGTTGGCCTCCAGACTTACCTGTCATATTGTGGGGTACATATTCTGGTGTATATTCTGGGGACAGTGTGCTTAAGTCTGTGCCCCGTCCTCCCCTCACAGGCTCATCTAGTCCAGCATTGCTGTTTCTCCCATCGACATACCAGGTATCTCTGGGAAGTCCGCATTGCAGGAGGAAAAAGGCCAATTCCACCATTGTTCCCCGTGACTGATGTTCAGATGCACACTGTGGCTGGCTCTGCAAGCAGCATGTAGCTCTTGGCCATGGGTGGATGTGTCTTTCACGAATGCATCCAATCTGATTTTAAAGCCATCTGAACTACTGGCCATCATCAAATCTTGTGGCAATGAATTCCACATGCTACTGTTGTGCTGTATGAAGAGATACCTTTTGTTCTTTCTAGTTTAACAGATGACCCCTGGTTCTACTATTGGGGGGGGGAGAGAGAGATCTGGGAGCAGCCCCAGACCGCTGCCATGGAGACCCCTGCGGCGCAGAAGGCTTCATGGGGGCCTTGGCTGCCTCCTCCGTTCCCCCTTGTTTTCAAAGGGGGAACGGAGGAGGCAGCTGCGCTGAAGTAATTGCGGTGACAATGACATCACTGCAATTACTTCTGGGTCACATGTGGGGGGACGGAGAAGGGCAAAATGGGGTGTGGGGGGCAGAATTCTGGGTGTTGCCCCGGGCGCGGGGACCCCCAGGAATGCCACTGTTGCAAGTTGTTTATTCATTGCCTACAAATTTGTTTCAAAGCATTCTGGTCCCTGGATTGTAGTGAAAATCCTCAATTTCCTTTGTCTCAAGATGGGCTGTTCCATCCTTTAGGAGCCAGAATATGGTCTATTATTTAAGGATCATTCTCCTTCATCGGGATTGTGTGCCTGAGAACCCCTGCCCAGTTGCCCCTTTGCCTCTCAGGCAATAACAAAAGTTGGCTCCTTAAAACAACCAGTACAATAAATTAAGAATGAAAATATACTGAAGCAACTATTTAAAACACCTGGAGAGTCAACTTAAAATTTTTTTAAAAGTCAAGTAACAATATGAGAGAAAATAAATGACTACCACCAGGTCTACTCATTTTGGAAGCTCCTGCATGGAGGTGCCCGTTTGCCAAAAACGACCCTGTTTCCCAACATTCTTCATTAGGCAACATCCTGTTCTAGATTTTTTCTTTGCCTTTTTAAAAAAAATTTTAAGAACATAATAATAATAATAATAATAATAATAATAATAATAATAATAATAATAATAATAAACTTTATTTCTATCCCGCCCTTCTCCCTAAAGGGACCCAGGGCGGCTTACAACATATTAAAAACAGATTAAAACATAATTTAACAAACAGATAAAAACATATTAAAAACACATTAACAGAAACCATAAAAACAGATAAAAGTCAGAATAAAAAAGAGCATAAAACAGCAGTTCATAGAGGAATCAGGCCTGTAAAAAAACAACTAAAAATGTATAAAAGATGTTTAAAAGGCCATGAAGTCAAAAGGCTTGTTTAAACAGCAGGGTCTTCAGGCCTTGCCGAAAAAACTCAAGAGAGGGAGCCATTCGCAAGTCAAGGGGAAGGGAGTTCTATAATGTTGGTGCCGCTACTGAGAAGGCCCTGTTTCTTGCCGCCGCCCCACGTACCTCCTTAGGCGGCGGCACTTGTAAAAAGGCCTTCTTTGATGACCTGATAGGACGAGCCGGATTGTACAGGAGTAGGCGATCTCTAAGATACCCTGGCCCAGAGCAGTATAGGGCTTTAAAGGTCATGACATACAAAGCACAGCACATAAAAGGCAGGCCATGCACTACCCATTCACCAATCCACCGTTAACAAGTACAATCCTAATTCACTTAGCAGTGGATCGTATAATAATGGAAAGTGTTTCTTGGATCTGTTTTCTCTTGATTTTACATTTGATGTTTGTGTTTTGGGGGGGGGGGAGTTCCCTTCAATTGTAACCATCTTTATGATTAAAAGGCAGGGTCTGCATGTCTAAAACAATTACATTATTCCAATGGACTTCAGACTATGTTTCAGGATTCTGTATAAACTTATCCTGAGCTCCTCAGTACAATCGATGTATAAACAATGCAGCAAGTGTGAAAAGCACCAATGGCTTTGTTAAGTCTCCATTTGCTCAGTACAGAAGTTTTAAATCCTCCATTTTACTGATCCATAGAAGTGCAGGCAGGCCATGAGGCTGGCTGAGGCAGTGGGCACCCAGCTCCATCCACACACGTGCCTCCAATAAGGCTGGGGTACAATTACTGGCCTGGGATACCTCCCTTATGAGGAAAGGCTACAGTGTTTGGGGCTCTTCAGTCTAGAAAAAGGCACCGGGGGCACACGGGCTTGATGGAGATGTACAAAATGACGCAGGGGATGGATAGAGTAGATGAAGGGATGTTCTTTTCCCTCTCACACAACACAGAACCAGGGGACAGCCACTCAAATTGAGTGCTAGGAGCGAGAACATAAGAACAGCCCCACTGGATCAGGCCATAGGCCCATCTAGTCCAGCTTCCTGTATCTCACAGCGGCTCACCAAATGCCCCAGGGAGCACACCAGATAACAAGAGACCTCATCCTGGTGCCCTCCCTTGCATCTGGCATTCTGACATAGCCCATTTCTAAAATCAGAAGGTTGCACATGCACATCATGGCTTGTACCCCGTAATGGATTTTTCCTCCAAAAACTTGTCCAATCCCCTTTTAAAGGCGTCTAGGCTAGATGCCATCACCACATCCTGTGGCAAAGAGTTCCACAGACCAACCACATGTTGAGTAAAGAAATATTTTCTTTTGTCTGTTCTAACTCTCCCAACACTCAATTTTAGTGGATGTCCCCTGGTTCTGGTGTTATGTGAGAGTGTAAAGAGCATCTCCCTATCCACTCTGTCCATCCCCTGCATAATTTTGTATGTCTCAATCATGTCCCCCCTCAGGCGTCTCTTTTCTAGGCTGAAGAGGCCCAAACGCTGTAGCCTTTCCTCATAAGGAAGGTGCCCCAGCCCAGTAATCATCTTAGTCGTTCTCTTTTGCACCTTTTCCATTTCCACGATGTCTTTTTTGAGATGCGGCGACCAGAACTGGATGCAATACTCCAGGTGTGGCCTTACCATCGATTTGTACAACGGCATTATAATATTAGCCGTTTTGTTCTCAATACCTTTCCTAATGATCCCAAGCATAGAATTGGCCTTCTTCACTGCCGCCGCACATTGGATCAACACTTGAACAGACAAAAGAAAATACTTCTTTACCCAGCATATAATTAGTCTGTGGAACTCCTTGCCACAGGATGTGGTGATGGCATCTGACCTAGATGCCTTTAAAAGGAGATTAGATTGGTTTCTGGAGGGAAGGTTCATCACAGGCTATAAGCCACAACAAGTATGTGCGACCTCTTGGTTTTAGAAGTGGGTTATCCCTGAATGCCAGGTGCAAGGAAGTGACACCGGGATGCAGGTCTCTTGTTGTCCTGTGTGCTCCCAGAGGCATCTGGTGGGCTACTGTCTGATCCAGCCAGGCTCTTCTGATCTTATGCATCACCAGGCATTTGGCATGCCACCACAGGTACCAGGAAGCTTGGGCCAACCCTGAGCCTAAGGGTTTTGTTTGTTCTCACTATGATGCTTTGGTTCGCCCCAGCAGTTTCAGAAGGGCCTCCTTTACATCCTTGTTTCGCAAGCTGTATATGATGGGGTTCAGCATGGGGTTTATCACGGAATAGAAGAGAGAAATCAGCTTGTCCTTCTCTGCCGAATAGCTGGACTTGGGCCTCATGTACATGAACAAGCCACTCCCATAGTAGACGCTCACCACAGTGATGTGGGCAGAGCAAGTGGAGAAGGCCTTCCGCTTCCCATCCACCGAGGACATCCTCAGAATAGTGACGGCGATGCGGATGTAGGACAACAGGATCAAGACAAAGGGGAGGAGAAGGGTGAAGGAGCTCCCAGCCACCATCATGACCTCGTTGACCGAGGTGTCCTCATCGGGACATACCAACTGGAGCAGAACAGGGGCTTCACAGAACAAGTGGTCAATGATGGAATCGCACAGAGATTGCTTTATCGTGAAGGAAGGGACCACTGACAGCACAAAGCTGCTAACCCAGGCTACAACAGCAAGCACAAGGCAGGTGGTCTTGTTCATCACAGTTGTGTAGTGCAGGGGGTTGCAGATGGCCACGTACCGGTCGAGCGCCATCACCAGGAGCAGAAGACACTCTGCTGCCCCCAAGTAAAGAGTGATGTACACCTGTGCAGCACACAAGTGATACGAGATGGTCTTTCGGGTAGCCAGGAAGTTGACAAGCATGGGGGGCACCACGGCAGAAGTGTAGCAGATGTTCAGGAAGGCCAGGTTGCCGAGGAAGAAGTACATGGGAGTGTGGAGCCGAGAATCCAAGCAGGTCAACGTCAGCATGGAGACGTTTCCAAAGAGAGTCACCATGTAGATCATGGACACCACCACAAAGAGGAAGAGCTCCAGGCGGGGGCGGCCAGAAAACCCAAGGAGAATAAACTCTGTGAAAAGAGTGGCATTCCTACTGCCCATCTTCTTTGCAGGGGCCTACCTTCAAGGGCAAGAAGAGAGAAAGAAGCTGGGCACTTCAGAGGGCCAAATCCAGCACCACGCAGGAAACATGGACATCTCTTGAACATGTGACTTAAAAAAAAAAACTGAAAGGAGATTTGGAATGGAGGAGAGGAGGGTACCCAAACTTTCCCCTTCCTGACATTTGTTCATTGCCTTGGGGTTCACAGACAGAGAAGAAGCTTAGAGCCAGCTCTCCTGTCCTTGATGAGATTCCCTGTGAGATGCCTGTATTCACAAATACTTTACCTCATTCATACATGACCAGTTCAGCTGATCTCTTTTAAGAACAAGTCTTATCAATACACCTTGAAAATGCATTGTAAGAATGTGGCATACGAAGCTGGTTGAAGAGGCACATGGTGTTAGAATCGGTCACCGTAATGGCTAAGACACTGCGCCATGAACCAGAACGTCCCGGGTTTGAATCTTGCTCCTGCCATGAGGTCACCAAGTGGCCTCAGGCAAACCGCCCCCTCCCAGCTTCAGTCTTCCCCAACAAGGGAATAATATAGTGTGCCTACCTCACAGGGTTGCTGTGAAGACCAGAAAAGTGGTTTGCACATACAAGAAAGACTTTACAACAGTGGTTCCCAAACTGTGGGTTGGGACCAACCAGTGGGTTGCACTGCCCCCAAGTAAATTTTGGTGAACTGCCCCCAATTTTTGGTGGCAAAATGGATGAGCTGAGAGGCAACAAGGAAAATGGATTGAGACTTATGGAAAGCAAAACCGAGCCATTCTTGTGCATTTACTCATGAGTAGGCAAATCTGCCTCAGTCCGCTTTGAAGGGCAGGCTGTGGGGAATGCAACACCACCAGAATGGTCCCAATTCGATGAACACAGGCCTCAACAAACTCTCGAGAAGAAAGCCCCCCCCCAAGAAAAAATGTATTGAGCCCTATGGAAAGCAGAACTGAGCCACTCATGCATGATTACTTGCGAGTAGTGAATCATCCCTTGGCTCTTATCAAAGACCAGGTGAAGGGAAGCACAAGGCCACCAGAACTGTTGTGATCCTATGAATGTGGGGATCAGCAAATGTTCCCACCACAGTAAAAAGGATTAAAACAGAGGTTGAGCGGCTGAAAAAGTGAAACTTTTTTTTTAATCTTGTAAAAGTTAGGTGTGCCATTTTAAAAAGTGGGTCTCGGTGCTAAAACATTTGAGAACCACTGCTATACGAGCATTTAGTACAGGGGTGCCCAAACCCCGGCCCTGGGGCCACTTGCGGCCCTCGAGGCCTCTCAATGCGGCCCTCAGGGAGCCCCCAGTCTCCAATGAGCCTCTGGCCCTCCGGAGATTTGTTGCAGCCCACACTGGCCCAACGCAACTGCTCTCAGCCTGAGAGCAACTGTTTGACGTCTTGCATGAGCTGTGGGATGAGGGCTCCCTCCACTGCTTGTTGTTTCACATCTGTGATGCAGCAGTGGCAGTGAAGGAAAGGCCAGCCTTGCTTTGTACAAGGCCTTTTATAGGCCTTGATCTTTTGCAAGCATTCATTCATATAAGTTCATCTTTAATATATTCGGACACCCCTGATTTAGTAGTTAGGATGATGCCATTTACCTTCATGGTTGCTCTCATAAAAGTCCTCAAGGGCTTTTGCCAGGAAAAGAAGAAAGATGCCCAAAACTCAAGAGCTGCAGCGTCAGCAAAGGGAAGTTTGTGAAATCTCCATGATCCATTTGATGGACAATATCGCCAGGTTGTGGTTTTTCCACCACTGTTGGAAAGCAGCCAACATCCTTGTGTCACTGCAAGGAACGATGGAAATGACCCCTAATTAGCGATCCCGCTAATCACTCCAGTGCCCCAACATCAAACCTTTATCCAAACCCTTCCAAAAAGAGGACACCTGAAGATCCCTTATCCTGGCTCCATAAATCAATACATTATCGATTTGTTTCATTCATTGCTTCTGCCCCCCGCCCTTTCCAGTCCCAGTAAGAAAGCTCAGGGCAGCTCACAATGCAACAACAAACAAAATTTGTCTGCAGGAAATCCTCACTCCAAACAAAAAGGCAGGTGAGGCATGCCCCTTAGAACAGAATAAAAAAGCCTTTCCCCCGGAATTTGCCAGATATTCAAGCCATCGCCTTTTCTTCTGGAAGTTTCTGAGATATTTAAAACCAGCTGTAATACTCCCACCCACCCCCAATGTTCATGAATTCAATGGATTTCAAACTACTTTGTGAGAAGCCCTTGAACCCCTCAAGGAGAGTTGTGTCACAGACAACAACAAGCTTCCCTACATGAGTTTGACTCCCTGACAACATAGACCTGCAAAGAAAGACTCTTGACCTGCAAATCCGGAATGTACATAAGAAGTTCCCTGCAGGATCAGGCCCAAGGTCGATTGGTTCCACACCTTTTCCAACCAGATGCCTTGGGAAAGCCCACAAGCTTGACATATCCGCACGCCCCTCACCTGACACTGCTGCCCTGAAACTATTATTCAGAGGCCTTCATTGCTAGTAGCCATTGATAGACTGGTCCTCCAGGAATTTGCCCATTCCCCTTTTCAAGGCAAACGCAGCCAGCCAGCACGGAAACTTGTGGCAAGGAGTTCTACAGATAAATTCTGGACTGGATGAAGAAGTGCTTCCTTATGGGTCAAGTTCTTAGCAGATCTCGAGCAATGCACAGAACAAGAGAGAGAGAGAGAGAGAGGGAACAGCAACGCACTGGTGCAGACCAAACATAAAGAGTGCACACAAGTGCTGAAATGGTGTTTTTTAGTGCGAGATGTTCCCATAGCATTGTATGTGTCTTGCACAGATCTGAGCAGATCAGGAGACCTCAGAATCAAATAGTAAGTCATTTCAAACTAATACAGTCAGTTCTCTTTATATGCAAATTCACTATCCATGAATTGGATTTTCTGCAAGGGTCAAAATTGCCACCTAGCTCTACCTACCTACCACCTACCTTGTTATCCATGACTGTTCTTGTTAGCCATGAATACTGCGCTGGTGCACTTCAAGGGGGGGCTCAGCACGGCTATGCGCAGGCAGGCAGGAGCCGAAGAGACATGAACTGAAAGAAGCACCAGTACCATTTGGGGGGAGAGGAAGAAATGCCTCTACAGTATATGGTGGCCAACAGGGAAGGGGGTTGTGGTAATCACATCCATTCAATTGTACTGCTCGTTTTTTAGAAAGTTGTCTGGATTGAGTCAATTTTTCACATTAAACGGCCATTGGTATGAGCCTGTGGAGAATCGTTGGACACATTTGGGTCCGCTTCCAGACTTGCTCCACCATCTTGGGCAGCATCTCAGGAACTCTAGCTGTACCTTCACAACCCTGGTGATGATGAGAGGTCTCTGGAAGGCTGCCTGCAGGGTACTCTGGGGCTGGGGGAAAGCATGAGACCTGGGTGGGAAGGGTGACGCAACCCCCTCCCCACTGTTGAACTTTTGAGGCCTCATTGTTGGTTGAGCAACCTTCAATGAACTGAGGGATAACCAGCATGGAGGAGGAAGATCTGATGTTGGAGATGTTGGTGAGCCCTCACAATGAGCAACAAGTTAAGATTCAGGTTCATAAAGTTAAAGAGTGTATGGTGAAGAGGTTCCCCTGGAACCTCACCCCATTTTTCCTATGAGCTCAATGATTCAGTAGCAATTAATTTGGTATCCACTAGGTTTTTAAGAACCTGACCCTAGCGCAGGGGTACTCACACTTTTTTGGCTCGAGAGCTACTTTGAAACCCAGCAAGGCCCGGAGATCTACCAGGGGGGAAGGAAGCGTCTGACAGACACCCCCTTTAATGTATGGAGCCCCTGCTGGAGCGTAGTCAGTTTCGTCAGTTTTGTTGCTGCATGCCTGAAGAACAGCTAAAGTGTCAGTTTCAGTTTAGTGTCAGCTAAATATGTCAGTTTCATCTAGTCACTAGACGAAACTGACATATTAACAGTTTGGAGAGACAGGGCTCCGAGATCTACTCATTTTGCCTCGCGATCTGCCGGTAGATCGCGATCCACCTATTGAGCACCCCTGCCCTAGCGGATAACGAGAACTGAATGTGTTCTCAAATGCTAAGGGGAAGCACTTTAAAAATTAAATGAATTGTAATTTTGGGATATATTCTTACAGCTACAGATCCTTCCATCTTCCCATCCCGTGTACCTCACTGAGAATGGAAGGGCCTGCAGTTGTAGGATTTGCAGTGTTGAGAGCCAGAGGTCCATTGATAGACAGGTACGAAACAAGTCCCCTAAAATTAGAAAGGTTGAAGAGGCTGAAATAGTCCCATTCCTTAATTCAGCATTAATTCAGGAATGAAGATATTCAGTGGGAATATCTGCCTGCCCACCAAAAGCTATAAAATAGAACTCGGCTTAAATGGAGGAAGACCTCAATTTACTTCTTCACCAGTTCTTGATGGCTGGACACCCGTAACCAGATTTAGTGAATAATAATATTGATTCTATCATGCCAGCAAAATTCTCACTGTATCTTTTTCACACAGAATAGGTGGCCTGGCTACCTGATTTAAATCTGTTGTCTCTTTTTGTTTTGTTTTAAGGGGGGGGGGGAATTATAACAATCTAAAAGTCATTAACAAGTCAACACTCACCTCCTTCATCAGAGACCTGGTGATCCCAGAGAAACTGCTGTTCAAATGGCTAAGAATGAGTTGCACTGATGTTGAAAATGGAAAATATTGAATAGAGAAGGTGTAGATTGAGCTTTGGCAAAGATCACAAACTTTGCCAGAGATCGATGCTTTTGACAGTGTGCAAAAAGCACCTTTTATGCTCTTAAAAATAAGAAGTATCTTCCCTTGTCTTAAAAGTGCACCTTCTTCTGCGGGTTACTCCAGGGGACAGGGCTATGATTAAGCAAATGGATCATGTCCAGAACCAGTCCCTGGAGTGTTCCAGCACAAAATGCTTTGGGGAACCACCACAAATGAGATCACTGAGGTCAGCGGGCAGAATGCATCCAAATACCTGAGACTGATGGGGGAAATGATGAAGGCAGGTGTGGATGGTGTAGAGCAATGGTTCCCAAACAGTCAGGACCACTGTGGGTTGTGACCTGATTATTGGTGGATTGTCAAGGGATGATGGAAGGATCAGATAACTAATTGCCTCAAGCCCTGAAGCTATTCAAAAATCAGATGCTGCAGCTGCAAACTACCCTTCCAGGAGCTGAGCTCCTGCAGTTTGCAAGCAGGTGTAAAAGTATAGGGAGAAAAATGTTTGTGGGTCTTTCTTTCATGTTGTAAATAAAATATTATTACTTTCTAGATCTCCTTTTTTAATAGAGTGGTAAACCTGGGTGGGTCCGGTTAGAGTGTCATTTTAAGAAGTGAGTCCTGGTGCAAAAAAGTTTGGGAACCACTGGTGAAAAGAGAGAGAGAGAGGTCTCAGTCTCTCTCTCTCCCCCCCCCCCCCTAATAGTAGAACCAGGGGTCATCTCTTAGGCCTTTGGCATCCCAGGCCCTGAATTGTTGTAAGCCAGGATGTAGCAGGAGGGGCCTTGATGTCCAGGCCTGGTATGAAATGCAAATAAAGGAACAGTAACAGCACTGTATATGTATGGTGATGCAATCAGCTGCACCTGTTGCAGGTGGGAGTCATGTGACCTGGGGAGAGATGTGTGTTGAGTCACGCAGGCTATGGTGCAGTGGTGCAATGCACCACTGGACAGCCAATCAGAGTGGGTCACAAGACTGTCTTGTGACTATGAGGTTGCCCTACTCTGATTGACAGGCCCCGGTATATATGGGGGCAAGAACAGACTCCAAGTGTGGGTTGCTGTGGTGGAGTTTCTGCATGTTGTGCTGCTGGTTTGTGTACTGACTTGGACTGTGCTTATCTTGACTGTGCCTCTCTGTATCCCTGACTCCTGGACCGTTTGACTGACTACTCTTCTGCCCGCTCCTTTACCAATACCTGCTTCTGCAAGAAACAAGCCTGTGTCTGCTGCTTTGGCTCTGTTTGGGATCACCTGCTTCTTGTGCTATCTCCCTACGCTCCCAGGCCACTCTGCCATCGGGAAAGCAAGGGCTATCCTCCCCTGCCACCCTGACAATTACTTTCTAGATCTCCTTTTTTAAATAGAGTGGTAAACCTGGGTGGGTCCGTATAGAGTGTCATTTTAAGAAGTGGGTCCTGGTGCAAAAAAGTTTGGGAACCACTGGTGAAAAGAGAGAGAGAGAGAGGAGGAGGAGGAGGAGGAGGAGATGAGATGAGATGAGATGGGCGCCCTAGAGTGTAAGTGCCTCTCTAGGGCGCCTGTCTCCTATCCTCTTATAAAGGAGGAGGGGAGGGGAGGGGAGGGGAGGGGCGGCTCAGTCGGTGCCTCTCCACAGCACTCCTGGGTGCCCCTCCTGGCAGGAGTGGGTGTGGGGGCGGGGCGAGGCGAGGCTCCAAGGCGCCCCTGGATGGTCAGCGCCCAGGGCATTTGCCCCACTTGCCCCCCCAGGTACACCAGTGACTTGCAGTTTATTTTTCACGTTTCCATACCGCCCTTCCTCCAAGGAGCTCAGAGTGGTGACATAGCTCCTCCCCTCCTTTTGTCCTCACAACAACCTTGTGAGGTTGGTGAGGTTGAGAGCTCGACTGGCTCAAAGTCACCCAGGAAGCTTCATGGATGAGTGGGGATTTGAACTTGGATCTTCCAGGTCTAAGGCCAACTCCTGAACCACTACACCAGCGTTTCTCAATGTTTGTTCCCTGCTATACACTTCATGTCATCCACCTATTGGAAGTACCACCGGGAAGTAACTGGTGATGATGTCATCACCAGTTACTTCCAGCCTGGGAGGCCAGATGCAATGCGACAGCCACTGGTAAGAGGCTTGGGGCGGATAGGAGAGTTTTCAAGTCATGGGACTTACTCCTAGGTAAGTGTGGGTAGGATTGCAGCCTAGGATTGTTAAAAATTTTCCTGCTTGATGATGTCACTTCCAGTCATGACATCACTTCCGGTGGGTCCTGACAGATTCTCATTCTAAAAAGTGGGTGCTAAATGTGTGAGAACCACTGCACGACACCATCCTGGCTCTGCACATCAAGAAGGCCAATCAAGTTATTTAAAGAAGCACTCCCAACATTTCCCTCAGACAAGATGAGGACAGTGATTTATCAGTAACAGGCATAACAAAAAAAGTACTAAATGTGATTGTCTGTGCCAATATAGAGAGAAGCCACTGAAACCTCTCTCTGTCAGACACACCTCCAAGAGCTGAGTCATCCTGAGTAATCAAGCAGTGGGCGTACATGTGAGAGCCAGTCACATACCCAAAAAATAATCTAAAATACCATTTCTGTTATTTAGAGGTCACCCCTGACATTTGAAATTCTCCTATATTTTTTTATCTAGCCATCACCTCCAAGCCTCTGTCGACTGCAAAGTTTTGGCATGTTGACACCACCAAACTTTTTAATAAGGCCCTTTTGGACTTGTTAACGCTTGCAACTAAAAATCTTTAGGGTGCTTTGAAAACATTTGGCAATAATGAAGCCCACGGCTGCCTGTTTTGTCCATGACCAATTAGCAAATTGCCTGGATGCACCCCACCGGTGTTGGCTAGGAACACTGGGATAATTTGGGAAGAGGGGAAGGGCACCCTTCAATTGGTTGATACTGTCATGCCTTTTGCCTGTGGGGACACTGGAGAAGGTGGGTTTGGGATCTGTTAACATCAATTTCTAAACAAAAAACCAAACTCTTATTCCCAGAATTCCTTGCTGGAGAAGCCATGAAACAGTGCAATAAAACACTCATAATGTATTAAGGAGCTTGTCTATTTTCAGGGGTTCCCCTTCGGGCTGGGGATAAGAATAGGCCCTCGGTTTGGCTGTACTTGTTGTAAGAGGCGACTAAACAGCCACCGGGTAGATGGGACTCGTCAACCTGGGAAGGCAGCTCATCTGAGAGGAGGAAAACTGATCCCAAACCTCCACTGCCTTGTGGCTACATCCAGTTATGGAAAAGGCTTCAGGAGTCAACCTCGAGGCAAAATCCGGAGCCGCAGTCCCTGAGGCAGTTCATGGCTGAACACAGTCACGTTCTGGCAACTCCTGTGACGCCGCTGGAACCAACCGTATTGGCCTCTGCCTTTCCATTGGACCATTTCAGCAACGTGGAAAGGGGGGATTTGCTGCATGGGAAACAGCCTATCCTTCATACCTACTTTACCCAGGCTTCACGTACTGGAGAGGACACTCTGTTCCAGAACCAGCATTCAGAGCGTGACACCATAGTCTTCCGAGACTGAAGGATGCCAACAAGACCTGGAACTTTCAACAGGTTTCTGCCTGTCTCTTGCCATTCTTCCATGATAGAGCATATGCAGACCCAGACCTGCTGAGCTTTAGGCAGGGTACTGTGTCATGTGAACATCCCGGAATGCCGGGAACTACGGCACTGAAGGAAGTCAGGTGTTCACTCTGCTTCAACCTCATGGTGTCACTAACAGCATTGTGAAGACAAATCAGAGTGAGGGCAATGATTTCTGATTTCACCCTGGGTTCTTGCTGATTATTTTTTTTGGGGGGAAGGGGGGATATAACAGAAGCTGACAGTAGGACTGCCACTACCAATAGGGTCACAAAATAGGCAACAGCAAAAAGGTGGTCCCAACTTTGAGCCCCCGCAAAAGCTCAAGCACGGTTGGCTGCACTTTAAAGTGGAGGAGCTCTGTGATCTTTCACTGTCTTCCAGGGTCCACCCTAAGAGATAGAATCCTCATGGCTGTTGAAAAATCTGTGGTTTGTCTGCAATATAACTATTGCTTGTTGATGTCAGGTTTGTGTAAAGCAGGGGTGTCCAAACTTTTTGGCAGGAGGGCCACACGATCTCTCTGACACTGTGTTTGGGGGCCAGGGGAAAAAAAGGAATTAATTTACATTTCAAATTTGAATAAATTTACATAAATGAATATATTAAAGATGGAACTTATATGAGTGAATGAAGGTCATTCATGCTGAGAGCAGTTGTGTCTGGCCAGCATGGGCTCCAGCAAGTCTCTGGAGGGCCAGAAGCTCATTGGAGACTGGGGGCTTCCCATGGGCAGGATTAGGCGTTCCCAAGGGCCACAAGTAGCCCCCGGGCCGGGGTTTGGACACCCCTGGTGTAAAGTGACAGGAAGGGTAAAGAGAGAAAAAGGCCCTGATAGAGCTCAACAGCCAAGTAAATTATAAACTGTAAGTGCTAACCAGGCAGGAAACTGCATTAAGATTCATTGCCTTATTTGAGACTTTTTGCTATCAGGTGAGATGATGCATGAGAATTCCACACAGCTCCCAAAATTAACAGTGGTAATGGATGCTTCCAACAAGTGACAAAGGTATAAACCATGGGTGTCGTCTTCAAGCCTGACCATTTCTAGCAAACACCTCTTGAATCGCCTTGTCAGAGCCAATGAATTAATGATGTACAGAAATGTGAACCTGGTGAGCCAATTGGGCTAATTATGTTTTGCCTTTAAAGCTGAACACAAAAAGAATAGCACTGACCCAATATTGTGCACGTTACTTTTCCCACCTGATCTGCTTTGCAATTGTGGCAAAACTGACAACTGTGGTTGGCAACTGGCATGATTTGATTCTCATTCCTTAGGTGGTGGGAGCGAAAGAAGTGAAAGTCATCAGATTAGCTGGTAAGGATAAGTGCAGCGTTGATCCGAGAAGACAAGGCAGCCATCTTCTCCAGCTCCTGCTGCATCAGGGTATAACAGTGGTGTAGCTAGAGGGGGTGCAAGGTCAGCAATTGCACTGAACTGCAGGCTGCTTGGGGGCAACAGCCTGGCTGCCCACCCACGCAATCCCCCCCCCATGATCAACGCTCCCACCTCTTGCAAAAAGTGCTGGGAAAAACAGGGCTTCCTTTTTAGTTTTGCCCCTGGCTCCAGGATGTCTGGCTACACCAATGTTATAACAGTCTCGACTCATGCGAGACTGAGGACCATGTTTATGACATGAATTGGCTTCGGCAGGCATTTGGTTTTCTTTTATCTAAATAGCAGCAGCTGCTGCTGCTGGGTATCCAGACTGAAAACATGGCACAGAGGTGTGCGTGAAAGGGGGATTTAATCCTCCCCGCCACAGCCCCAGTCCCGATCCTGCCCCACAGCTGCTACTTAGTGCTCCTCAAAAAGATGCCCAAAGCGGTTAAGAACATAAGAGCCCCGCTGGATCAAGCCAAAGGCCCATCTAGTCCAGCTTCCTGGCTCTCCCAGTGGCCCACCAGATGTCTCCAGAGGCACAGAAGACGACATGCCTGCAATCCTTTTGCCACTCCCTTGCACCTGCCATTCAGAGACAGCCTACTTCTAAAACCAGAGGTATGCCCATCGTGGCTTATTTAAATGTGATGGCATTTTTCTCATAAAACGGTGAGTTTTATGGACTCATAAAAACATGGTGAGTTCCCTTTTAAAGGAACCTAGGCCAGGCGCCATCACCACATCCTGTGGCAAGGAGTTCCACAAATTACTTACATGCTGGGTAAAGAAATATTTTAACAAATTAAACACATTCAAGTGTATAAAAGCAAAAAAGTAATGCAGAGGCAGTAGATCAGGGGTGCTTAATACGTCAATTGTGATCTACTGGTCGATCGCGAGGCAAAATGAGTTGATCGCAGGCTTCTCTCCCATCCATGCATCCCTGGGAGTGAGCCCCGTTGACTCTACTGGGGCTGACACGTGAGTAGACCTGGAGAGGAGCCGCTCGCAGGCTTCTCTCCCATCCACGCATCCCTGGGAGTGAGCCCCATTGACTCTACTGGGGCTGACTCATGAGTAGACCTGGAGAGGAGCCACTGACAGGCTTCTCTCCTGTCCACGCATCCCTGGGAGTGAGCCCCATTGACTCTACTGGGGCTGACTTACCTTTCCCCTGTTTTTGCACTGGTATATATGGAGATCTGCCCCCCCCCAACTTCCATCTGTTGGTTCTGTGTGCAAGGGGTTTTGCACTGGTCTTGCTGTGATGTTTATATAGAGATCTTCCCTCCCCCACACCTTTCCCCTGTTTTTGCACTGGTCTGTATAGAGATCTGCTCCCCCCCCCCACACACACACACGTATTGGAATCGAGGAAGATCTGGTGAGGAGGTAGATGTGGTGTCAGCAGTGGCCCCTTTAAGGGTAAGGCCTGGGCATCCAGCAGAGTGTGCTGCACAGCTGCAGCCACTGGAAGGCAATAGGGCCCTCAGGGATATAAGAGCACCTGAGGCAGGAAGGGCTCCACTTATTTATGTGAGTCAGCCTTTTCCTACATGAAGATCATTAAGTCCAAGTACCGTTCCACCATGACTGATGAACATTTGGAAGTGTGCTTGAGGCTGGCTGTCAGTAGCTACTGTCCGGACTATGCATCCTTGGCTGATTCACTTCAGTGCAAGTCATCAAAGTAAACTCAAGTAATTACAAAAAATGTTTATAGTTAATTATGCTGTGTTGTGCAATATTGGCTCATGCGGTTATGGAAGGTACACCAACATACATTGTACACATAAATGTTATATGTTATGATGGCGCGAACATTGTAAAAAAACTCTGGTAGATCTCCGGGCCTTGCTGGGTTTCAAAGTAGCTCTCGAGCCAAAAAAGTGTGAGCACCCCTGCAGTAGATAGTTACACTGTTATGGGTTTTCAGCCATTTGTTTTTCTTCCTTGTCTAAACAGTCCTGTTTATTTACTGAAACTGCCTCATGGACCTTTCAGAGCTGACAAGAGTCTCCAGGAGATCTTCCAAACTCTACCTTTATCTCTTAAAACTGAAGACTATTGGAACTCCTCCTACATGTCCCAGTCTGTCCTTTTGCTTACCAACTGGCTGATGAAGAATTCTGTAGGATTGGTACACTTGTTTTTCTTCTTCATTACTTTAGGTTGGTCCTGAAAAGAAAAAAAAGTCACAGATGTCACAATGTCATGTGACGTCACGCCATCACTGCTCCAGGTGCCAAGGCAGTGGGTTATGCCTCTGACCCTGAGCTCCCCTGCAGGAACAGGGAGTTCAACTAAGCAATATGAAGGCACAGACATATCAAATGAATCCGCACACATTACAAACATCACCCCGAAGTGACACAAAGTAGGAAATGTGGATCCTCTTTCTTTTTCGGAAGCTGGCAACATTTCTGTGCAGGTGATGCTGTGGTAAACTCCTAAAGCTGTGTCTTGAGTGAAATTTAGTAGGGCTGCTGGGATGTCTGAGCTATAACTGCTCGGGGTTCAGCCCGTGCTTATGGACTGGCAACTGGCAACCCCAGGACCTCAGTAGGAGTTTTCTCCCAGGGCAAAGGTGGCCTGATCCAGCATGACACCGGGCTTCTTGGATGTGTGCCAGGGATGGATCCAGGAAGCCCTGTAAGCAGTAGTGTAGCTAGAAGCACTAAGTTTTGCATGGTACCTCACTGTGGTGTGCAAGCAGTGACCCCTCTGGGGCCATTCCAGGCCACTAGAGCAAAATGGAGGCAATATCTCTGAAGGGGAGGGGTGATCACATCATGGTGAGGCGCCCTTGCAAAACTTAGTACTTTGCACCCCCTCTAGCTAAGCTACTGCCCATCGGGACAGCTGTGGTGTTACTCAGGGTAAGGGGGAAATGTACTATTACCCCAAGGTGACCTCTAGCTGCCTCCTAACCTGCATTGCATGGCCATGCAGCCTGGCTGTACTGGTGCAAGTTGGGATTGGGCTGTAAAACCCTGTAACTATTTGCATAGTTAACCTGTAGTTGGACCCTCTGAGGACTAATTCACCATAGACCCAGTGACTCCTTTTTCCCCTCTTGCTGTTTTTGTTTCTACAGCAAACAAGTGTCCCTCGGCTGCTGCTAAGTAAAGCATTTGTAGAACATCATTAAAAAGTTAGCTGTATTTTTGCCAAAAAGAACTTGCATAACTTACAAATGAATTGCCCGGGGGCTTTCTTATTGCCTCTGTCTTTGTTCACAACAATTAGTGGGAAACTACTTATTAAGATGCCCTAGTGACCGATTTGCCCGTCTCCAGTGCCTTCCAAACTCAAAACCAACCCTTTGGGTTACAGCAAGGCAAGAGCCAAAAATACCAAATATAAGGGAGGCAAAAAAAAAATTAAAAGCACCAAAAAAATTCACATGGCAGGTATTGTGCTGGAGTTCAGCTCTGGGTTGTAGCCTTACTCCTTCCAAGTGTGTGGAGGGCGGGCTGCAGAGGCTTGGTGCACAAGGAAAAAGGCACCAACCGATTCTCAAAAGTACATTTCTTAATTATGTAATGGTTGTGTTTTAAAACACATTTCCATCCCGCTTTTCTTCCATTAGGGAACTGAAATAAGCGTTGAGATGCAAATAATCATGACAGTTTCAAACAAGATGATGAAATATGGTAATAATAGAATTGGCAATTCGGTCAAATAGGATATTCAGCTTTCCCAAAGACCTTTCCAAAGAGGTTCTGGGGGGCAGTTCAGCTCTGGAGGTAAGAACACAGGAGCCTGCTAGATCAGGCCAAAAGTTCCTCTACCCCAGCCGCCCCTTTCCCACTGTGGCCCAAACTGCAGCTTCCCGGAAGCCCAGGGTATCCCCCTCTCACTGTTGCTCCCCTAAGACTGCCTTTGGACATGTTTGCCATCATGCCTCCATGACCTTCTTCCTCCATGGATATATCTGATCTCTGCCGCAGCCTAGCCACTAGAGCTCTGCAAGGCTTGCTGCAGTCTCAGCTGCTGCAGAGGGGCATATATGAGTCCATGGCAATAGGCTTCAATGTGGGTGATTTCACTGTGATGTAGGAATGCTGAACTCTTATCGAAGCCCCTCTCTTTGCCCATCACCAAGCCTTAATCATGGGCCTCAGATCCCCTCTTTTGTAAGTGTGTCTGTCAGTCAGTCAACCCTTAAGGGCCCAATCCTATCCAACTTCCCAGCACCAATGCAGCCATGCCAATGGGGCATGTGCTACATCCTGTAGTGGGGGGCGGGCGGGTGGTCTTATAGGCCTCCTCAAGGTAAGGGAACATCAGTTCTCCCAGTGGCACAGGGAATGTTCTCAGCCTTCAGCCTTCCCCAATCCAACAAACAGGCCCTGCTCTAAGAATGAGTTGCCAACCACTGGTTTAGGGGTATCTAATGAAAGGGCAGAAGGATTCTCCAAATGGAAGCAAATATAAAAGCTCCTTGTTTTGAATATTCAAAATTAACGTGACATTTGCCATCTTGTGGGGTTTTGACACATGCGTCATTGCTTGAGACAGAGCCTGGGGAATAACTACCTTTAAATGTCAGGTGTGACTATAAAGTCCATCTGCTCCAGTGGTTGACTAGAACTATTGCTGCCTGTTGCATCAGCAGCTCTTTCGGAGCAACTCTTGAGCAGGTGGGAGAAGATTTCAAACAAACTAGGTCACTGTCCTGTGCTATGACCTGCCTTGGATTCAAAAGGGAAATTCCCTTTGAGTTGTAAGGCAGTTCCTCAAACTGTCCCAAGCATCCAAGTTCCAAGCGTCATCTGGGACCCAGCTTCTCGGTTAAAATTTACAATGAGGTTGGTGAGGGAAACCGAGGTTCAAGGCACCTCTAATGCGTTGCTGATACCTTTGGAGTAAACAGAACCCCCAAACGTGACTTGGTTCATCTTTTGGTCAGACCAAGGCATGGCCAGTTGTGGAATTTTCCAAAAAGCAAGAGAAAGGCTTTTCTCATATCAGCTGGAGGAGGGAGTGGGGGCTGCTTCCTCTGAAACAAACAAAACCAGGGAACTTGAGGCATCCTGCCAACAGCCCAGTATAAAACACCATGAGGCTGGCCTGGGTCATGCTCTGCTGGTATGGTGCACCCAGCACCATATTCATGTGTATAAAATAAAGTGTCAGGCAACATGATGTGCAAACAGATGTTGGAAGGTGGCTTTTGCATGTCTCCCAGAAATAGCACTTCTCCCTGATGTTGAAGAATAAGGTGGTAATTAGATGGGCAAATTAACTCATCCCTAAGGGTAGCATTCAGTGTGTGTATTTAAAAAAGGCTGTTTTTAAAAAAGGATGTTGGCATCCTTCAGTCTCAGATGGTATCATGCTCTGAATGGTGGTTCTGGAACAGAGTGTCCTCTCCAGTGCATGAAGCCTGGGTAGAGTAGATATGGAGGATAGACTGTTACCCATGCAGCAAATCCCCCCTCTCCACATCGCTGAAATGGTCCAATGGAAAGGCAGAGGCCAATACGGTTGGTTCCAGCATCGCAGGAGTTGCCAGAACGTGTCTGTGTTCAGCCATGAATTGCCTCAGGGACTCCGGCTCCGGATTTGGCCTTGAGGTTGACTCCTGAAGCCTTTTCCATAACTGGATGTAGCCACAAGGCAGTGGAGGTTTGGGATCAGAGTTTTCTTTCTCTCAGATGAGCTGCCTTCCTAGGCTAACAAGTCCCATCTACCTGGTGGCTGTTTAGTTGCCTCTTATGACAAGTACAGCCAGCCAAACTGAGGACCTATTCTTATCCCCTAGCCCCAGGGGTTTGCATCTCTGATCCCCCAGGATCACACTATGCATCTCAGTAACCACTGAGAGGGGTGATGGTGGAGTAGGCTTTGGGGGAGGGCTTCCCAGAGACACCTGGAGGGCTCTCAGGAAACAAAAATGCTGGACTAGAGGTACTGTGAGGGGTGGCGAGGCAGGGGGTCAAGCACCTTGCCCCTCCTGTACGTGAGAGTAGGGATGGCCGGGGCCAAAATCCCTGGAACTAGACCAGGCAGGTGCCACCACAGTGTCCCAGAGTCACAGCAGGATCAGGGCTTCTCTCACCCTGGCTCTGCTCCAGGCTGGCTGACTGAGTTGCCTCCTCGGTCCTGTGCTTAGGTCTCAGATCAATAACTGGCTAGCTGAGTGGTCACCCTGATGGGGGTAGGGGCAAGCCAAGCAACCCTCCTCAGCCACCCAGTCTGCAGCAACATCCTGCCCTTCACAGCCTGAGATTTGACTTGGCTGGCCTCACCTGGCCCCACTGACCACCTCACCCACCTCACCCATCCTGGGCTGTCCATGCCATCCCCATAGCCCAACCTCCTGGCCTGTGTCTTGTCTAGCCCGCAAGGAGCATTAGACAGCAGCCAGCCGATAAATGGAGGGAGTCGATTCTCCATAAGTCTGAGGCCAAAGAGGGACTCACCTTGGGTCCTTTCTGTTACGTTTCTTATGTTACAAGGCAGTGGCAACGGGGTGCAAGTCTCTTTTATCTGTGTGCTCCCAGAGGATTCTGGTGGATGACTGCAAGATGCTGGAAACTTGACTGGACAGGCCCTGGGCCTGATCCCGCAGGGCTCTAATTCTGACCACCAGTCGAAGAAGGTTCATTGCACCCAACACATTTGTCACAGCGTATTATTTTTTATTGCTCCTTTGGGGAAAAGGGTATTTTTGGTGCCATTGTTCATATTACCCCTGGGGGCTGGGGATAAGAATAGGCCCTCAGTTTGGCTGTACTTGTCCTAAGAGGCGACTAAACAGCCACCGGGTAGATGGGACTCGTCAGCCTGGGAAGGCAGCTCATCCGAGAGAAGGAAAACTCTGATCCCAAACCTCCCCTGCCTTGTGGCTACATCCAGTTATGGAAAAGGCTTCAGGAGTCAACCTCAGGCCAAATCCGGAGCTGGAGTCCCTGAGGCAGTTCATGGCTGAACACAGTCACGTTCTGGCAACTCCTGCTTCGCCGCTGGAACCAACCGTATTGGCCTCTGCCTTTCCATTGGACCATTTCAGCGACGTGGAGAGGGGGGATTTGCTGCATGGGTAACAGCCTATCCTCCATACCTACTTTACCCAGGCTTTGCGCACTGGAGAGGACACTCTGTTCCAGAACCACAATTCAGAGTGTGACACCATAGTCTTCCGAGACTGAAGGATGCCAACATTGTTCATATCTACTTTTCTTGAAATGAACCTGAAGTCTTTTGAATTAGAACCAATCTCTCCTCTAAGTTTGTGGTGGAAGCATGTTCTCTGTAAGGGGTCCACATCGGTGCGAAGACACCAATGGTATCTCCTGGCGCATGGCATCACAATGCATGTCACGGCTGAACGCCCAGATTGCATACCCTGAGCTGCACAGACCTGGAGCAGAATATAGACAGCTAAGCGGCCACACAGCTTACAGGGAACACAGGGTAGTGGTGGGATTCTCTACATTGTGCTGATTTGTTGTCCAGTCCAACATCCTTTATCACACAGTGTTATGGCGATGTTCTCTCTCCAAGGGCTGCAGCAAGAGCTGATCCTGGAGCACCTTCTTGGAGAGAGACATTGAGCCATAATTCCCTTCACAAGGTCTTCTTTCCAAATACATTTCAACTGAAACTGGACAAACAGAAGAAATTTTTCCAACCTCAATTCTTGTTGGGACTCAACTTCACCCACCAGCATTTACATCAGGGGTACCTAGCCTTCCTTCTGTCTGCTTTGAGCAACTGATGAAAGCTACATGCAAACCTCCCCAGGAAAAAGGCACATGAAAACACAAAAAGAAATTTTTTTTTTTGCAGCTGGATCACAGACTCTTTGCCCCATTCCATTAACCCCAGATTAAGAGACCCTGATCTCCATGCTTACTCTAACTTGAATTCCTTTTCATGCTGAGCACAAAACCTCCCTCCATAATCCTCACGTCTATATGGTTTCTCCCCTGTGTGGTTTTTCTGATGGGTTCTAAGGTTGCTGCTGTGACTGAAGCTCTTTCCACACTCCTGGCATGTAAAGGGTTTCACCCCTGCATGGATTGACTGATGAATTGTAAGAGCACCACTCTGATGAAGTGGCTTAATGCAGAGAAATTCCCTTTTACTTAAAGAGGAGACTGAGAGAAAGAGAACTTTCAATAAAAGATTAAGGTTTTATTACAAAAGAACATAGGTAAAAATAATCATAGAGTTGGAAGGGGGCTAAGAGGTCATCTAGTCCAACCCCCTGCCTTAGGCAGGAATATCTCTAGTGAGGGAGAGTCCACCACCTAATGCACATGGAGAAATGATAGGGGTACGTTTCTTGGTCCTAATAATTGAATAAAGCGCACCTAGTTCTCATAGTGGTTGCCTGTGAAGTGCATTTGGTGCATCCGAAGAAATCAGAGGAAGGGGGTGGCATAGGGGTCCCTGCTATGCCATCCCCAGCTGCTAGCTAATGATGGGACGAGAAGGGGAGAAAAGGGGGGGGAGAAGGGAAAGAGTTCAAGGCACAAGATAGTTACCTGTCCTGTGGAGGGAGGGAGAGAAACCTGTGGAGAGGGCAGACCTACACAACACAAGCGTGTTGGACCTTGGAGAGAGGGGCGGGGAGAGAGGAAGACTTCTCTTATAAGGGTGGGGAGATAGTGCTGAACTGGAAGATAGCTTGATTGCTGGTTGCTCAACACAGTGCTGGGTGCTTGGAGAACTGCTTTCATATGTAGCAGTATCTCTGAAAGGGGATCAGGATGTAGGTGTCAGTTATCAGCAAAAGTCAATCAGGGCTTCAGGGCTTCCTAGAAAGGGGAGCTTAAACAAAGACTGTGTGGGAAAAAAATACAGGATGTAGGTACAATACAATGAATCAGAAACAGAATTTTGCATACAGTTTTGTAGGAGATGCTTAAATGGTGATTTTCTTGCTTGATGATGTTACTTCTGGCCATGACATCACTTCCAGATTAATGACATCACTTCCAGTGGGTCCTGATAGACTATCATTCTAAAAAGTGGGTCCCGGTGCAAAAACATTTGAGAACCACCGCTCTAGGAGACAAGTACCAGCCAGGTAAGGCCACACCTGGAGTTTTGTGTCCAGTTCTGGTCGCCGCATCTCAAAAAAGACATAGTGGAAATGGAAAAGGTGCAAAAGAGAGCGACTAAGATGATTACGGGGCTGGGGCACCTTCCTTATGAGGAAAGGCTACGGCGTTTGGGCCTCTTCAGCCTAGAAAAGAGACGCCTGCGGGGGGACATGATTGAGACATACAAAGATATGCAGGGGATGGACAGAGTGGATAGGGAGATGCTCTTTACACTCTCACATAATACCAGAACCAGGGGACATCCACTAAAATTGAGTGTTGGGCGGGTTAGGACAGACAAAAGAAAATATTTCTTTACTCAGCGTGTGGTCGGTCTGTGGAACTCCTTGCCACAGGATGTGGTGCTGGCGTCTAGCCTAGACGCCTTTAAAAGGGGATTGGACGAGTTTCTGGAGGAAAAATCCATTATGGGGTACAAGCCATGATGTGTATGCGCAACCTCCTGATTTTAGGAATGGGTTAATTCAGAATGCCAGATGTAGGGGAGAGCACCAGGATGAGGTCTCTTGTTATCTGGTGTGCTCCCTGGGGCATTTGGTGGGCCGCTGTGAGATACAGGAAGCTGGACTAGCTGGGCCTATGGCCTGATCCAGTGGGGCTGTTCTTATGTTCTTATGTTCTTATGTTCAGGGCAGAGGAGGGCCCAGGTGTAGATAACCACCTCCTGGCCAAGACTCTGAGGCCCTTTGTGCTTCCCTGGCCAGCGACCCAGTTCTGCCACAGGGTAGTCTACCCAGACCAGCAGGGTGGTTCCCACAGTGCCCCCATCCATTGTATCATTATAAGTAAGTTACAAACAATCGGAGCCTCCATCAGAGCAGCAGACTGGAGTGGGCAGCCAACAAGCAAGCAAGGGGCTCATCCATTCTCCACCTGTCCAAGGTTGACCTTCCATACAATCATTTCTGGTGACTTCATGGCAAGGTGTGACCATCCCCACCTCTGTGGGCTGGTCCCAATGGGCAAGATCTGCATCATAGAGGTTGGGGTGTGACATAATCACTGCCTAAGGATGGCCCTACCCTGATCATCACTGCTGTCCAGACTCCAAGCCTGCAGTCACGTTTATTGTAAAGCTGCTCCTAAGAACATCTGCTGGCTAGTACAGCACTGGTGTTGCCCAGTGCACCAGATAGTCCTAGCTGGGTGTGATTGGGTTCCCCTGCTGCCCCTGTTTGTGGTCTGAAGGGTGACCTTCCCCTCAGTGAAGGTAAGAACCAGAGAGGAGTGGAAGACCAAAGGAAGGGACTTTGTTAGTCCCCCTTCCCCACTGAAAATTGCTGCCCTATACAATCCTTCATGGTTATGGGATCCACAAGCCAAAAAGCTACTGTAGCAGGCCAGTTTCCTCCCAGATTTGATTCTTTTAGGGAGGGTCATGGATGCATTCCTGGGCCCAGTATGCATGGCTTGTAGCAGCAGTTGCCACCATGCTTGTGGTTGTGCCCCCAGCGTCATGTGCATGTCATGTTCCAGTTTGGGTGAAACTGGAAAACATAATATCCCAAGAATTATCTGGGCCCCCTCCTTTGGTTCCTAGGCCCCCTTTCTGACCCTGGGCACGGGTACAAGTCAGAATGGGTTAAGTCAGAATGCCAGATGTAGGGGAGAGCACCAGAATGAGGTCTCTTGTTATCTGGTGTGCTCCCTGGGGCATTTGGTGGGCCGCTGTGAGATACAGGAAGCTGGACTAGATGGGCCTATGGCCTGATCCAGTGGGGCTGTTCTTATGTTCTTATGTACAAGTTACCCCCTTTATCCCCCTCTCCTAGGCTCTGATCAGCAGCAGTACTCATTAAGTTCAGGTCGTCATTTTTTACTGCATATATGTTTATTATTATTATTATTGTTGTTATTATTATTATTATTAACAGTAGCACAGAATAACAGTGTAATAACAGACACCCAATTCCCTGCCTCTCAGCAGATTATGAATGTTTAGTGGCTTCTATTATTAAGAACATAAGAAGAGCCCCAAGATCTGGATCAGGCCAAAGGCCCATCTAGTCCAGCTTCCTGTATCTCACAGCAGCCCACCAAATGCCCAGGGAGCACACCAGATAGCAAGAGACCTGCAAGGCCTCCTGGGAATTGTAGTTAAGAACATAAGAACAGCCCCACTGGATCAGGCCACAGGCCCATCCAGTCCAGCTTCCTGTATCTCACAGCGGCTCACCAAATGCCCCAGGGAGCACACCAGATAACAAGAGACCTGCAAGGCCTCCTGGGAATTGTAGTTAAGAACACAAGAACAGCCCCACTGGATCAGGCCATAGGCCCATCTAGTCCAGCTTCCTGTATCTCACAGCGGCCCACCAAATGCCCCAGGGAGCATACAAGACAACAATCTGTGTCCCAGTGCCCTCGTCCGCATCAGAGGCAGCCTGACTCTCAAACCAAGACCTTACACAAACCTACTATGACTTGTATTATAATAATGATGAACATTTCCTCCAGAAATTTGTCCAATCCCTTCTTAAAGGCATCCAGGCAAGTTGCCATCACTACTTCCTGTGGCAAAGAGTCCCACAGACTAATTACACGCTGGGTCAAGAAATATTGGCAGGGAGGGGGTGGCTGCAAGACCTTGCCACTGCTCATTTTCTCAAACAAAAAAATATTTTTTTTTAAAAATAGCTAAATAATCCAGTTCTGCATCCCTCCTCCCCAAATTATAAATGCTCAGTGGTCTATATTAACGGCCAGCAGGTGCTGCACTACTCACTTCACAAACAAGAATGTGTGTGTGTGTGTGTGTGTGTGTGTGTGTTGTTTTTTTTAAGAAAGCAAAATAATTCAATTCTGTCCCGTCTCCCCCCATTGTAATTGGGCAAAGCAGTACTTACAGGATGTAAGTAAGTAAGTACTTTTACTTACAGTAAAAACAGGATGGTTTTCTTTTAAACTACCCTCCAGTTGGTGCCAACAAAGGGCCATATCTTATCCAACTTTCCAGCGCTGATGTAGCTGTGCCAATGGGACGGGTGCTACATTCTGCTGTGGGGGGGGGGGGGCAGTCAGGGAGACCTCCTCAAGGTGCAGAAATGTTTGTTCGCTTACCTCGGGGCTAAATTGAGGCTGCATCGGCACTGGAATGTTGGATAGGATTGGGCCCAAAGGCTGCAATCCTACCCACACGTTCCTGAGAGTAAGCCCCATTGAACAAAATAGGACTGAGTAGACCTGGCTAGGCTTGTGCCCAAAACCTCTTCTGATCCAGGAAGTAGGGAGCAGCCATCCAGTATGATAGGAATAGAGAATGAATGGGTGATGGGGAGGCTGCAGAAGGAGGGCAGATGAGATGAACCATTCCAGAAGAAAAAGACCAGGAGCTTGCTGGATGGTGATTGGCTGAGCCAGCTGTAGACGTAGGGAAGGGGGGAAAAACAGGACCACAGCAGAGCCCACCAGTGGCAAAGCGCAGCCCACATTTTCCAGGAAAGAAACAGGGCGTCAATTTCACAAGCTTTATTTGTTCACAGAACATTTATTGTCTTCTTGACTGTTGCACTGGGAATTGCTTAACGTTAAGAGCCACATATGACAAACTGCAGGTGTTTGAGAGCCGCAACATTTAAGAAGCGTTTAAATTCTTGAATATATTTACTCACCCTGAACACCCACTTGGAGGCAGGCTGTGCAGCATGGCCTTTCCCAGTTTGAAGAGACACTTTGCCAACAGTCTGAGGCTAAGAGGCAAAGAAGGAAGGCCCATAGCCAGGGAGACAGACCAGGGACAGACTGCACTTGCTCCCGGTGTGGAAGGGATTGTCACTCCCGGATTGGCCTTTTCAGCCACACTAGACACTGTTCCAGAACCACCATTCAGAGCGCAATACCATAGTCTTTCGAGACTGAAGGTTGCCAACACAATACCCTGAACACCGTGTTCCGTTTACACCCGGTAAATAATTATAAAGCTTGAAGACATTTTAATTTTTTAATTGTGATGCAAAAAGGAACTCAGTCAATACATTTCCACGAGCCACACATTATATGTCAAAGAGCCGTGTGTGGTTTGACACCCCTGCTCAATACCTATGAGAACATGCTTTTATGAAGCACACGGCAAGCACCCAATCCCCTTGAATGTCACTTTCCTTCCAAATCTCACACCCTGGAAGGAGGAGGATAAACCTGTTTCTGCAACCTCCGGTCTCCACTGAATCCAATCAAGCAACCCTTCCAGTGCACCTCCTGTCTGGATTGTCTCCATTAAGTACAATCTCTCTGTGTCATGGCTGCATCCTGCACCCACTGAGAATTGTGCATTGACAAGTTTGGAGCTACATCTCCATTATACCTGTTCTCATTGTAACCTTGTGGACTGCTTCATTGAGCAGCCTCCTCCATATACATGCATCAAGGTTTTCTCCATGTAGAGATGTCCTCTTGGATCCTCTTGCTCGTATCAGTACAGACCTAGACTCTGCGTTCATGGCCAGGTTCCAGATTTACACTCCAGTACAAAAGCCTCCAGAGGTGATTGTAACTGCCCAGTAGTTTGATTAAGGTGTCCATCCCCAGAGTGGCATGGAGGCAGCTTCCCAAAACCACTGAAGTATCTGCAGATTTTGACCAGCATGCTGGCTGGCACAAGAACCCTGTGCCTGTAGTATCTTAATAGGGCAGGTCTGGTCTAGAGGATAGAGCCTCCATTTGCCTGAAGATAACATCCACAAGGTCGCCAGTTCGAGGCCACCGGCACCGTGCGACCTTGAAGCAACTGACAAGCTGAGCCAAGTTATTCCATCTGCTCTGAGCGTGGGAGGATGGAGGCCAGGATGTGAAACCAGATCAGAAAGAAACATCTGAATGTTGTGGTTCTTGAAAGATAGAACCTTCTTTCAATTGTAAAAATCCCTACGGGGATTTAAATAGCCTGCCTATGTAAACCACCTTGAATAAAGTCTTGAATAAAGACCAAGAAAGGTGGTATATAAATACCTGTATTATTATTATCTCCATGTGGCTTAGAAACTCTGGATGCCAGCAAGGCTCCCATTTCAGGAACTCGAGCAACTATAAATGCACTTCAAAACGCTCTCTTTTTCCTCCCAACCAATTCTCTCTCCTATTTCCCCACCTGAGACACTAGAGATTGATGCAAAATAGCGCTAAGCCTCAAACACCTTTCTCTGAACGTTGTCCCCTTAATGTCTATTTCTTGGGGTGCAAATACATTCTCATCACACACATTCACCACTGTTTGCTTAGGAACACTCAGTACACATTTCTCAAGGAAAACTCCTATTTCTTTATTGATCTTTCTGGGTAAAAAGTCATTTTACCGCTCTATGGCTTCTCTGATGGGCTGTAAGGCGACCACTCTGACAAAACCGCTTTCCACATTCTGTGGATAGGATTTCTACCCCATGTGAATTCGCCACCAGGTCATAAGGGCACCATTTGTACTGAAGCTTGTTCCACACTCCTGGCATGAACAGGGCTTCTCTGCCAATGGGATATAAGTTGGCAATTTGAAATGAATCCCTTTCCACACTCCGTGCACGTATAAGGTTTCTCCCCTGTGTGTGTCCTCTGATGGGTTCTTAGGGCACCACTCCTACGGAAGCTCTTTCCACACTCCTGGCATGTATAGGGCTTCTCCCCTGAGTGGATTCTCTGATGGCAAGTTAATTGGCTGCTGGAATTGAAGCTCTTCCCACACTCCTGGCATGCATAGGGTTTCTCCCCTGTGTGGGTTCGCCAGTGTGTTGTCAGTTCACTACTTGTACAGAAGTTCTTTCCACACTCCTGGCATGAATAGGGTTTCTCTCCTGTGTGAGTTCTCTGATGATTTGTAAGGGCACTGCTTGTACTAAAGCTCTTTCCACACTCCTGGCACGCATAGGGTTTCTCTCCTGTGTGGGTTCTCTGATGGGTTGTAAGGGCACCACTCGTACTGAAGCTCCTTCCACACTCTGGGCATGCATACGGTTTCTCCCCTGTGTGGGTTCTCCGATGAGTCGTAAGAGCACCATTCGTACTGAAGCTCTTTCCACAGTCCTGGCATGTATAGGGTTTTTCCCCTGTGTGGGTTCTTTGGTGGATCAAAAGATCAGCACTCAGACTGAAACTCTTTCCACACTCCTGGCATGTAAAGGGCTTCTCCCCTGTATGTGTTCGCCAATGGGATACAAGCAGGCCATTCGAAATGAAACCCTTTCCACACTCAGAGCATGTATAAGGTTTCTCCCCTGTGTGTGTCCTGTGATGGGCTCTAAGGGCACCATTCCTACAGAAGCTCTTTCCGCACTCCTGGCACGTATAAGGCTTCTCTCCTGTATGGGTTCTCTGGTGGCAGGTTAACTGGCTGCTGGAACTGAAGCTCTTTCCACACTCCTGACATGTATAGGGTTTCTCCCCTGTGTGGGTTCTCCAGTGGGTCCTAAGTTCAAAACTCGTACTGAACCTCATTCCACACTCCAGGCATGTATAGGGTTTCTCCCCTGTGTGCTTCCTCTGATGGCATATCAGATGACTCCTGCAAAGGAAGGCCTTTCCACACTCAGAGCACATATAAGGTTTCTCCCCTGTGTGCGTCATCTGATGGATCAAAAATACACTTTTTTTACTGAAATTCTTTCCACACTCTTGGCATGTATAGAGCTTCTTCCCAGCGTGGACTTTTTGCTGTGAAGAACTAATATCTTGACTGTTTCTTCCAATCTGGTTGCAAACTGATGTTGCTGAAATCAGAAGAGAAACAGAGTAAGAGACCAAGGGACTAATCTCCAGCCAGCTGAGGATGCCACTAACCAATTTTTGTGTCTCTGATCAGAACTGGCACTCAGAAAAGCCACAACAATTGCAACAAAATGGACATTAATACTGTGTTACACAGTTAATATTATGGTTTGCTTTTTTAAGGAAAGTGAAGAACTTTCAAAAGGATAGAGGCTGCAACTAGAGAGGAAGAATAGGGAACAGTAAACAAAGAGAGGCAGAATGGAACTACTTAAGGCCAAAAAAAAGAGATTTAGGGAAGCTAAGAGAAAGCTTTCCCACAAGCTGTCTTCTACCAAGTGAGGCACTTTGCAGCGAGAGTCACAACTGAAAAACCAGCCCAAGTTATTTCTAGGCTGGGGATGCCACATGGGTTTCCAGGGTCCCAACCATGCCCATGTATGGCACCTGTTCCTTCAGAGCAGTGCTTCCCAACTTGGGGACCCCTTCCCCCAGGTAGGCATGTGCGTTTTCAGTTGGGACACTTACCCCCTTAAGAAGGGTCGCCAAACCACCAGCGAAACCTGGAAATGCCATACTAACAGCACCTATGGGTCCCCAGGCAGGTCACCACTCTTTCTAAGGGGCTAGCGTCCTTAGGTTGGGAACCACTGCTTCAGAGGGAGGGCAACTCCAGTTTGAAAAGGATGAACATCTTTTCCCAAACGGGCTCTCCTCCAGAACAAAAGGTCCTCTGCTCTGGGTCAGTGGGTGAAACCAGGCCACTGCCATCTCCTGCAGACACCTGTACAGACAACTACGGCTTAGCATGGTAAACAAAAGTGGTGGCCGAAGGCATCCCAGGAAAAAATGAAATGCTTAAGGTGGTAACAGGCGAGCTCAAGGGAGTCAAGGTGAAAACAAAAATGGAGGAAGTTCTGGAGCAGGAGATGCATTTCTTAATCTGTGGTATGGAAGGTGGTGTCTGGTGGCACACGCATACACCCATCGCCTGACAATGAGACTGCCATGTGACAAAGGCTTGGCTCAGCAGGCAGAGCTCTAATGTGCAGTTTTAGCATGCTTGAAAAAGCCTTCCCGGCAGCCCTGAGCTTTTTTTTTGGCGTTTGCCACATCACCTCTTGCCTCCCAACCTGGAAGTGACGTCATCACCAGTTACTTCCAGTGTAACTTACAAAAGATGGACCATGCAAAGTGGTATGTCAGGGACAAAGGCTGAGATACGCTGCTTTAGTGGAAACAGAGTGGCAAGAACACACTCATTTCAAGGGCTGGCATCAGAGTAGCCCCTTGTGCCAGCGCTTCTTTGAGATATGGCCAACACCACAGGTAGGCCTGTGTCTAATGGAGCGATGCAAATAGGAAAGATTTTATCTTCTATTTTCCTTGCACAACACTGAACCCAAAGAATAAGTCGTCCTCTCTGGGGTTGACTTCTCAAGAGTCCAACGTACACAACTAAAGTACACTGAGATACATCTGGAGTGAAGATATACGCAGACATTCCCTCTCTCTGTGCTCAGTATTCCAACCTTCTCCCAGGGAGAAACACTCTTCCTGCACATTCCACAAGACGACGTTCCCAAGGCAAGCAGAGACTTTTGTCCTTTGCACATCTCCCACCTGAGCCTGTAACACCTCCCCACAATTTGTGCAGGAATGCTTGTGTGATGGGTTTCCCTCTTGGGTGTATCCTGGAGCAGAGAGCCCAAACACAGGGGGATGTGCCCTCTAAGACCATCCCACCTCCTCCAGCCAAGACGTCCATAGCCTTCCAAGCAGTTCATGGCACAGTGTCCCCATGTTGGGGATACCCTCCTTGTCAAAAGACTCCAGATCTGTGCTGGGCCAGAAGAGGAGGGTGTGGATCCATCAGGCCACACCCAGGTCAGTCCAGCCAACAAATGACCCAGCTACATCAGACTGAGGTTCCAACTGGGGGCAGCTATCAGCTAAGGCCCAAAGGACCCCCCTTACCTGTTAAGGTCACATTTTCATAACTGTCCATCACGGCTGCGTCACACAGACACCTTCGGTGTTAATCCAGCAGGGCCCACTCTGTGCTGCTGAAATGCACAGCGACCGCCGCAAATGAAATGGGGCTCTGAAAGAAAGAGGAAATGCCCTATTAACAGATTGACCCAGCTTGAATCTGTAGTCTAACAAGTGAGGAAAATCGGCATGTTTCCTGCTGGGTGCCAAAAGTCATGTGGGGAAAGAGGTGGGGAATGCTGACAGCGTCCTCTGTCTTGCCATCAGGCACTCAGTTCAAGAGGGAATGGGCCTGTAATAAAGAGGCTCAAGCTGTCAAATTGTTGTGGAGGAGCAGAAATCGCTGCCAGGTAAGGTCCAGGCCAGGTAAGGGATATGAGAAGAGCTCATATCCCTTACCTGGCCTGGACCTTACCTGGCAGCGATTTCTGCTCCTCCACAACAATGTGGCAGTTCAGTTTGCTTTGGGTTAGTTTCTCATGTCAAGGACAGAAAAGAGATGACGTGTTCGGGATTTTTCATCATGTATAAGTGCATCTTACTGGATGTTTGCCGTCCTTTCTGCTGATTGTGGTGGTGGCTGCAAAGGAGACTGGACAGATTCACAGAGGAATGGCACCATGGCTATCAGGCAGAAGGGCTGGGTGCCTACTACCTTCAAGCGCAGAAGCAGCCTTGGCTGGGAGAGGCAGTGGGAGGGTTTGCCTCTCTGCCCCAACACAGCGCCAGAAAACCTGGCTGTTTCCATGAGTAATTTTATCCTCTGTCTCTTTTTCCAAAGAAACAACTGGGTATAGTCACCTTGTATATATGGCAAACAGGGAAGTTAGTGGAGGAGGGGTCTTTGAACTTGGGACAAAAGGAGCCATTTTAAAGCATTATTCATAGGGCTACCAGATACAAAGGGGGACAGACAGAGTAAGAACATAAGAACATAAGAACAGCCCCACCGGATCAGGCCATAGGCCCATTTAGTCCAGCTTCCTGTATCTCATAGCGGCCCACCAAATGCCCCAGGGAGCACACCAGATAACAAGAGACCTCCTCCTGGTGGCCTCCATTGCATTGGCATTCTGACATAACCCATTTCTAAAATCAGGAGGTTGTACATACACATCATGGCTTGTACCCCATAATGGATTTTTCCTCCAGAAACTTGTCCAATCCCCTTTTAAAGGCGTCCAGACTAGACGCCATCACCACATCCTGTGGCAAGGAGTTCCACAGACCGACCACATGCTGAGTAAAGAAATATTTTCTTTTGTCTGTTCTAACTCTCTCAACACTCAATTCTAGTGGATGTCCCCTGGTTCTGGTGTTATGTGAGAGTGTAAAGAGCATCTCCCTATCCACTCTGTCCATCCCCTGCATAATTTTGTATGTCTCAATCATGTCCCCCCTCAGGCGTCTCTTTTCTAGGCTGAAGAGGCCCAAACGCCGTAGCCTTTCCTCATAAGGAAGGTGCCCCAGCCCAGTAAACATCTTAGTCACTCTCTTTTGCACCTTTTCCATTTCCACTATGTCTTTGGAAATGGAAAAGTGCCACTACCTTTAACTATTGTATAGAAGAGGGAATTTTGGCAGGTGCAGCTCAACATGGAAGGGTTTAAAATGCTGCACCTGCCCAAATCCCTTCTTCTGATTAAAGGTACTCTGTCCCATGTTGTACCACATAGACCCATCCAGGGTTAGTGTCCCATGCGTGAGCTTCCACCCCCCCACCCCCCCCGGCTGGAATTTTAGTGCCAGCATTTGGTTGTCTGAACAGAAGAAGCAAGTCCCACTGTGTTCATCAGGGCTTCCTCACAGGCAAGTGTGTGAGGATCGCAGCCTATAAGTGTCAGGCTTTTAAGGTAACTTTAATCACTATAAGGCAATGATGAAACATCACAAACACACCCTGAAGTACCTTCAACACTATTTCCTTCCGTTCTTCAATGAATCATATTTCTAGAGTGCTGGACATGCTTGTGACTTCATTTCCTCCTGATTTCTATTAGAAAAACTTAACAGGGCAAGCAAGGGGAAGGACTGGCAATCACCAGGGGATGGGGCATAAGAATAGGATACCTCCCCCCAGAGGCCAAAGGAGGGCCTTATCCGGGCATCATGAGCCCTGAAGGATCAAGCCAAAGGCCCCTCTAGTCACAGGAAACTGGCCTGATCCTGCAGGGCTTATGACACCTGGGGGAGGGACCCTGTTCTCTGGGGGGGAGGGATCTCACATTGGCCCACCAAATGCTCCCAAATGGGAGCACACAAGACAACAAGAGGCCTGCATCCTGGTGTCACTCCCTTGCACCTGGTATTCAGAGACAGCCTAATACCAGGAGGTTGCACGCATCCATCAAGGCTTGAAACCTGTGATGGAATTTTCTACTTGAAATCTGTCCTGTCCCTTTGAAAGGCACCTAGGCCAGACACCGTCACCACGTCCTGTGGCAAGGAGTTCCACAGACAGATGATGGGCAATGAAAAGTTCTCTTCTGTCTGTTCTAACTCTCCCACCCCTCAATTTTAGTGGACGATCCCCTGGAAACAGGAGGTTGCACATACCCACCACGGCTTATAACCTGGGATGGAGTTTTCCTCCAGAAATCTGTCCAACCCCTTTCCAAGGCATCCAGGCCAGATGCCAACACCACATTCGGTGGCAAGGGGTTCCACAGACTAATTACAGGCTGGGTAAAGAAATATTTTCTTTTGTTTGTCCTAACTCTACCGACAGTCAATTTCGGTGGACGTCCCCTGGTTCTGGTGTTGTATGAGAGGGAGAAGAGCATCCCTCTCTCCGCTCTCTCCATCCCCTGCATAATTTTGTACGTCTCAATCATGTCTCTGCTCAGGCGCCTTTTCTAGTCTAGGGCTGCCAGTGCAGCAGGAGGCCTCATTGGGGCCCAGTGCAAAGCCCAGGGAGCCCTTCCACCCCAGGGCAGCCTGTGCAGAGCCAGAGTTCCCTTCTGCCCCCCTCTGCAATGCACACTCTCCAGCTTCCCTCCTCCAGTCCCACTCACCAGCTTGCAGCCTCTCCCTCTCTCTGGGTCTTGAGACTTCTGCTTCCCTCCTTCTTCCACCCTCTCCTGCAGTCACCCCTCCCCGTTTCCTAGTCCCAGTCACATGATTCAGCAGGGGCTGCTGGGAAATGTAGTTCATAAGGCTGGCAGCAGGATAGGGTCTTCCCAACCCTACCTGGTGATGCTGCCAGCCATGGAATCTGGGACCTTCTACAGCAAAGTGGGGGGACCACCACTGAGCTACGGACTCAGTACCACTTGGGGGTAACAATCACAGGGCATGGTTAGGATTTGAGGTTAAGGGTGGGGTGGGGTCTGTGGATGGTGTCTAAAGCAGTGATTCTCACACATTTAGCACCGGGACCCGCTTTTTAGAATGAGAATCTGTCAGGACCCACCAGAAGTGATGTCATGACCAGAAGTGACATCAACAAGCAGGAAAATTTTTCACAATCCTAGGCTGCAATCCTACCCACACTTACCCAGGAGACTTACCCATTGACTATCATTGTTAAAAGCATCTTCATAGTAGCCTGTTAAACATACAGAACTGTGACATTTCCCCAAATGCAGTCACATACCATGGTAGCATCAAGTCTAATATAACAAAAAATAAAATATTGAAATGAATGGGGACCCACCTGAAATTGGCTCGTGACCCACGTAGTGGGTCCCAACCCACAGTTTGAGAAACACAGGTCTAAAGGCTTCTCAAGGAGTTCCACAGACTAACGGCAGAGTAGGCAGCTGTTGTTTTGTGGCTGCAGCCTACCTATAGGCTTGCTCACACTCTCTTAGCTCCAACCAAAGTAGTCCACAACTAGAGAATGACAGCAATTAGAACAGGAAGTGGAGAGAGCTTTTTCCCCCCTGAAGACCTTGCAGTGCACACCAAAAGGACTTTTCTTCCTGAGACATGCAGCAGCCATTCTGAGATGTCGCTCTGAGCTGGTGCTTCAGGACCAACCTGCCTAAGGACTCACCAAACATACCACATGCTACAGTCCTGTCCACACTTACCAGGGAATAAGCCTCTTTGAGTAACATTGTTAAAAGTACAAATTTGCAACATCACCCAAAATGCAGTCACATCCCAGGGTAGTATCCTAAGGACTCTGGACTCACAAGTGTGGGGAGCAGGGCCAGGGCTGTGTAACAAAAGGAACTGCGGAGGGACTAAGATGATTACTGGGCTGGGGCACCTTCCTTATGAGGAAAGGCTATGGCATTTGGGCCTCTTCAGCCTAGAAAAGAGGCGCATGAGGGGGGACATGATTGAGACATACAAAATTATGGAGGGGTTGGACAGAGTGGATAGAGAGATGCTCTTTACACTCTCACATAACACCAGAACCAGGGGACAGCCACTAAAATTGAGTGTTGGGAGAGTTAGAACAGACATAAGAAAATATTTCTTTACTCAGCGTGTGGTTGGTCTGTGGAACTCCTTGCCACAGGATGTAGTGATGGCGTCTGGCCTGGACGCCTTTAAAAGGGGATTGGACAAGTTTCTGGAGGAAAAATCCGTTACGGGTTACAAGCCATGATGTGCATGTGCAACCTCCTGATTTTAGAAATGGGCTATGTCAGAATGCCAGATGCAAGGGAGGGCACCAGAATGAGGTCTCTTGTTATCTGGTGTGCTCCCTGGGGCATTTGGTGGGCCGCTGTGAGATACAGGAAGCTGGACTAAATGGGCCTATGGCCTGATCCAGTGGGGCTGTTCTTATGTGTGTGCTTTTTGTTGGCTCCTTTAACTAGCTTGCATGACTTGTCTATAATCCCCTTGTGCTTACTCTCTCCCTTTTTGAGGTGTTTTTCCACACTTAAAAGAGGCAAGGGCAGTGCGTAATGTGGTCTGGTGTGGGGAAAAAGAGACTGGATTGATTTGGGTGGGTGTGAAAACCTCTGAATTGGGGGGAAATTATTTTGTGTTCCATGTATTCCATGTAAACCCAAGACTTTCACAGCTAGTGAAAGCAAATGTAAGTACACCATCACATTAATTATTAAGTAATCTTCTTATGTATTACAAATTTAATTGTATTTTTTGTGTGCAAGAGTGGGGAGGGTTTGCATGTGGTCCCCGCCATCTCCAAATTTTGCCTTAGTGGTCCCTGAGCTCCTAAAGGTTGGGAACCACTGGTGTAGATAAATGCTTTTCTAAGAAATGCAATGGCCCAGGGCAGACGTAATGCCCTGGCAAAACTGTCAATAGAAGAATTATTTGTTCCATGGAAGATTTAGTAAAACAATCGATAGGCACATATTCCCATCAGAAAAAGTCCTAGGCAAAATTTCTTTATATCTAAAGACAGGCCTGCTGCTTTAATTGTGAAGTTTACAGACAGCTACGAGAATTAGAAGCTGCATATTTCCAAGAAATGTTTGCAAAACGGTATGAACATCTCTGTTGCTTTACAGGAGAAACGTGTCTGTTATACTGTTTATTTTCTAGCAAAGTCTATTTATGAGAACAATGGAAATTGATAATGAGTATAAAGCAGTGGTTCGCAAACTTCTTAGCACAAGGACCCACTTTTTAGAATGTCAACCTGTTGGAATCCACCAGAAGTGATGTCATTAAGCTGGAAGTGATGTCATGGTCAGAAGTGACATCATCACCCTCCAAAATGTTTAACAAGCCCCCCCCCCCATACGACAAAATCAAATTAAGTAAGTAAATCAGAAGTTTACAATAAGTATAGGTTAAAAATTTATTTAAATTAAAGAAGAACGCTCCTAACTCTCCCAAGCAACTGCTGAACTGTTTTTACAAAAAAAATTCCCCAAACATACCACATGCTACAGTCCTGTCCACACTTACCAGGGAGTAAGCCTCTTTGAGTAACATTGTTAAAAGTACAAATTTGCAACATCACCCCAAATGCAGTCAGATCCCAGGGTAGTATCAAGTCTAATATATTAAAACTAAAATACACATTGAAATCCACATTGAAACTCACAAAAGTTGAGTGTTGAGAGAGTTAGAACAGACAGAAGAAAATATTTCTTTACCCAGTTCATGGAACTCTTTGCCACAAGAAGTAGTTATGGCATCTTGCCTGGATGCCTTTAAGAGAGGATTGGACACATTTCTGGAGGAAAAGTTCATCACAGGTTACAAGTAATAGTAGGTATGTGCAAGCTCTTGGTTTTAGAGGCAAGCTGCCTCTGATTGCCAGATGCAGGGGAGGGCACCTGGACGCAGGTTGTGTCTGTTGTCTTGCGAGCTCCCTCAGGCATTTGGTGGGCCACAGTGAGATACAGGAAACTGGACTAGATGGGCCCTTGGATGGATCCAGCAGGGCTCTGATCCAGCAGCGCTCTTCTTATGTTCTTATGTAAATGAATAGAAACCTACCTGAAATTGATTCGCAACCCACCTGGTGGATCCCAACCCACAGTTTGAGAAACACTGGTAAAGAATATTATTTTTTTTTATTACCGATCACCGTTTTAGACTGCCCTTCCTCCAAGGAGCTCAGGGTGGTGCACATGGTTCCTTCCCTCTTTTTGCCCTCACAACAACACTGTGAGGAGAGGCTGAAAGATAGTGACTGACCCAAGGTCACCCAGAAAGCTTTGGAGCTGAGCAGGGATTTGAACCTGGATCTTCCAGCTCTTAAGTCCAACTCCCAAATCACTACACTAATATGGATAGTATCTTCATGATGTTTCAAAGTACTTCACTTGCCAGCATAACTTCAGAGTGCCTAACTTAATTTTACCAAAATGTAAACACATGTATCAGAACTACTGTGGCTGTCAATTGTCGTTTTCCAGAGTCGGAGATTAATACATTTAAAAAATACATTACAGGGGGAAGTGTCAGTGAGGGGCTTTTGTTTGGCATACGTCAAACTGTAAGTTGCAATTTTATTTCTTTTTTCACACACTCCTTTGTCCCTTGTTGCCAAATTGAATCACCCAACTTCAGGGAATGTTAGAGCTGGAAGGGGCCTTAGAGGTCATCCAGTCCAAGCCCCTGTTTAATGCAGGCAATGGCTGTGACTGGTAGACATCCAGCTTCTGTTTGAAAACCTCCAATTAGAAACCGCTATTATGAGAGGCAAACTGTCCCAGTGCAAGTCACCTTCATTCATCCTGCAGCCAATGCTGTTCCATGTCTTCCTTTGGGGTGGGTGGGTGGTGCATTGGGTACACATCTCTTAAGTCTTCCGAAGATGTGAAGGATGGGAGTCCTGTGGGACCCAGATCCTTTTCCATGCAGGTAGCTTCCTGCCAAAAAACACCACCACAACACCTGGCCCTCTGCCTTCATGAGGTTATTTGATTTTTCTCTGTAAACCGCTTTGTGAACTTTTAGTTGAAAAGTGGTAAATAAATACTGTTAATAACAATAAATACTGTTAATGAGTCCAATATGCAGAGACATAAGGGTCTTTGTACCCAATTCACAGACTCCTGGAAACCCATCCATGGACCCCAATAAATAACCCCAATTTACATGGTTACTCTCCCTCGTGTGCCCTCTTATGCTCACTAAGACCTTACTAAATGAAAAGCTTCTTTTCACACCCCGGGCATTTATAGGATCTCTCCTCTCCCCTTTGTGGCTTTTCTGATCAATCATAATAAGGTTTTTCTGGCAACTGAATCTCTTTCCACTTTCATGGCATGTATTAGATCCCTCTTCTCTGTGTGTCAACTGATGGGCCATAAGGTCAGCTCTCAAGACAGATGCATTCCCCACATTCCTGGCACATAGGGCTTGTAAAGGTAGCCATACCCCAGGACTCCTAAGACCAAGAGTATTTAAGGCCACTGAATATAGGCTGAGCATATATCTGAAAATTCCAGGCAATTGTGGAGTACAAAACTGGCACAGAACCAGGAAAAAAACAAAAATCTCTTAAACCAACTCTATCCTACCAAAGTACTGCAGAAATTCAGATTGCTCAAAAAAACTACCAACTCCAGAATTCAAAAGAGTAGGAAGCAAATCTAAGGGACAAGCAGAAGAAAAAACACGGGCTCCCAGGCCCCTCCTTTTATACCCCTTCCTTCTCTCCTGAAAATCTTATCTTAACCCCATGACTCAACTAATACTCCAG
This sequence comes from Tiliqua scincoides, assembly GCF_035046505.1. Lineage (NCBI taxonomy): Eukaryota > Metazoa > Chordata > Lepidosauria > Squamata > Scincidae > Tiliqua > Tiliqua scincoides. Next base: position 4,621,064 of record NC_089833.1, on the reverse strand, counting down.
CTGACAACATCACCTTCCCTACAAAACAGTAGGACAGAAAGAAGGCACCAATCCTAGAAACTTACGGCTCTTTCAACTTCCTTATCTCCTTCTACATGATCCTGCTTACCAACCACATGCCTAATTCCTATATCTTTCCAGGGCTTATCTTCCATGTGGGTTTTCTGATGAGCTACAAGACTTCTGCTGCAACTGAACCTCTTTCCACACTCCTGGCATGCATAGGGTTTCTCCCCCGTGTGAGTTCTCTGATGGGTCGTAAGGGCACCACTCGTACTGAAGCTCTTTCCACACAACTGGCATGTATAGGGTTTCTCCCCTGTGTGGGTTCTCCGATGGATAGTAAGTGAGCTGCTACAACTGAAGCTCTTTCCACAATCCTGGCATGAATAGGGTTTCTCCCCTGTGTGGATTCTCCTATGGGCCGTAAGTGCGCTACTACAACTGAAATTCTTTCCACACTCATGGCATGAATACGGCTTCTCCCCTGTATGTGTTCGCCAATGGGATACAAGTTGGAATTTTGAAATGAAGTCTTTTCCACAATCAGAGCATGTATAGGGTTTTTCCCCTGTGTGGGTCCTGTAATGTTTTGTTAGTGCGCTGCTACAGACGAAACTCTTTCCACACTCCTGGCATGTATAGGGCTTCTTCCCTGAGTGCATCCACAGATGTTTTGTGAGGTCACTGCTGCGACTGAAGTTCTTTCCACATACCTGGCATAAATATGGCTTCTCTCCTGTGTGAGTCCTCTGATGGTTCCTAAGGTCAACACTCTGACAGAAGCCCTTTCCACACTCCTGGCAGGTATAGGGCTTCTCCCCTGTGTGGATTTTCTGATGGGATATTAGGTGGCTGCTCCAATTGAAGCTCTTTCCACAATCCTGGCATGTATAGGGCTTCTCCCCTGTGTGTGTCCTCCAATGGGTCATAAGGGCACCACTCGTACTGAAGCCCTTTCCACACTCCTGGCATATATAAGGTTTCTCCCGCGTGTGCATCCTCCAATGGATTGTAAGTGAGCTGCTGCGACTGAAGTTCTTTCCACACTCCTGGCATGTATAGGGCTTCTCCCCTGTGTGCATCCTCTGATGGTTCATAAGATCAGCACTCTGACGGAAGCTCTTTCCACACTCCTGGCACGTATAGGGCTTCTCCCCTGTGTGGATTCTCTGATGGAATGTCAGATGGCTGTTGTAAATGAAGCTCTTACCACAGTCCTGGCATGTATAAGATTTGTCCCGCGTGTGCGTCCTCTGATGGTTTGAAAGGGCACTGCCACGACTGAAGTTCTTTCCACACTCCTGGCATGAATAGTGTTTCTCCCCTGTGTTGGTTCTCTGATGCTTCATAAGGTCAGCACTCAGATGGAAGCTCTCTCCACACTCTTGGCATGCATAGGGTTTCTCTCCCGTGTGGGTTCTCTGGTGCCATATCAGAAGACTTCTCAAACGGAAGTTCTTTCCACAGTCAGAGCATGTATAAGGTTTCTCTCCTCTGTGCATTCTCTGATGGGCCATCAATTCACAGCTTTTACTGAAGCTCTTTCCACACTCTGGGCATATACAGAGTTTCCCCTCTATGTGGATTTCGTGCTGTGAAGAAAGGGTGTCTGGACAGATTCTTCCAAACTGGTTGCAAACCAGGGATGCTGAAACAAGAAAGAAAATACAGATATAGGGAAAATACCCCAGACAGCTGGGGGCGCTATTAGCCCTCCTTTTTCATTGATCATTGATCTCATTTTTCCCCAGAAATGTCACAACATATAACATAATTGATGTTCACCGGCATGTTACATAATATAATGTTTTGTTTCTTTAAAGAAGATGAAGAATATTCAAAAGAATAAGGTCACAACTAGAGTGGTAGAATAGGAAAGAATAAAACAAAGAAAGGCAGAATGCAACTATTTGAGACCAAAAGAACTGAGATTTAGGGAAGCCAAGATAAAGGTGGCATAGAAGCTGACTTCTCTAAGTCTCAGAGACTTCTCAGAGTTCTCCACAAGCTCAAATACGCACAGATACGCCTGCAGTAAAGATATACCCAGACCTTCCCTCTCTCTGTGCTCTGTATTCCAAACTATCCCCAGGGAAAAACAACTTTCCTCCTGGCACCCTGCACGTGCCACAAGAGGACTTCCCAATGTAGGTAGAGACAGTTGTCCTTTGCGCATCTTCCATCTGAGCATGTAGTGCCTCTCAACAATTTGTACAGAAATGCTTGTGCAATGGGTTTCTCTCTTGGGTGTATCCCAGAACAGAGAGCCCAAACACGGCCCTCCAAGACCAAACCACCTCCTCCAGCCAAGATGTCCAAAGCCTTCCAGGTGGTTCATGGCACTGTGTCCCCACCTTGGAGATACCCTTCTTGTCAAGAGCCACCAGAAATGGTGCTGGGTCAGAAAGGGAGAGTGTGGTGCCATCAGGTGCAGCACAAGCCATCCCCAGGTCTACCCACCAAATGACCCAGCAACATACACCAAAACAGATGTTCCCACTAGTGGCATCAATCAATAATTGCCAAAGGACCCTCCTTACCTACAACAGTGACATTCTCGTAGTTGTCCATCATGACCGCCTCGTGCAGGCACCGTTGGCGCTGATCCAGCAGAGCCCACTCTGCACTGCTGAAATACACAGCCACCTCCGCAAATGAAATGAGGCTCTGGAAGGAAAAGGAGACTCCCCATTAAAAGACTAGCCCAGGCTGAGTCTGCAGTCCAGCAAGGGAGGAACATCTACATGCTTCCTTTGGGATGTCGTGTGAGAAATGGCAGTGGGGAATGCCGACAGTGTCTCTTGTGTCACAGTGTGGAAGGCGACCCAGGAGGAAATGCACCTGTGAGATAAGGAGAGAGGTTCATGCTGCCCCCTGCTCCCCTCCCTTACCTGGCCTGGAGGAGCTGCAGCCATTTCCGCTCCTCCACGTGGTCGTCTGGTTTCTCTTCTGTCTGTCAGGGAGAGAAATGGGAAGAACATCACAAGGTTTTTAATGTCTTATCCATGCTTTGTACTGGGTGTCCTTGTTTGGAGTCCTTTCTGCTGATCGTGGGGAAGGCTGCAAATGAGGCTGGATGGATTCAGTGAGGAATGGCACAATGGCTACCAGACAGGAGGGCAAGATGCTGGTGATACTCAAGTGCAGAGGCACCCTTGGTTGAGAGGGATGGTGCAGGGGGGGAACCTTTGCCTCTCTGTCTCAAATATGAGTGTCCAAGAAAAGCAGGTGATTTAATGGAGCAGGAAGAACTGGCAATCACCAGGGGGAGATGGAAGGATCCCCCCACCAGGGACCAAAAGAGGGCCTTCCCCAGGCGTCATAAGAAGAGCTCTGCAGGATCAGGCCAAAGTCCTATCTAATCCAGCTTTCTGCATCTCATAGTGGCTCACCAGGTACGTCAGGGAGCACCTGTATCACTGTATCACTCCCTTGCACCTGGCATTCAGAGATAGCCCACATCTAGAACCAGGAGGTTGCACATAACCATCACGGCCAGAGTGACCGGACATCCGGATTTTCTCAGTCTGCAACCACATGGGCTGTTGGTCTCAGCGGGGTCTGAGCATACAGGACAGTAAGGGTACAATCCTATCCACACTTTCCTGGGAGTAAACCCCATTGACTATAATGGAACTTACTTCTGAGCAGACATGCATAGGACTGGACTCTAAGAGCGCCATCCTAACCCACTTTCCAGCACCGAGGTAAGGGCAATGCAGCTCAGAGATAAGGGAATAAACATTCCCTTGAGGAGGCAGAGGCCTCTGTGACTGCCCCCCAACTGCAGGATACAGCACATGTCCCATTGGGGCAGCTGTGCCAGTGTTGGAAAGGCCTAAGTTGTCAAGCTTTGTTTTCATGCCGATTTCACTCTTTGCAATTTGACAAGGTTCTCTTATCTCTTTGCAATCCTGTTATCAAGATTTCAGCAGTTTCTCCCTTCTGACCCCTTCTGACCCCAGGATTCCTTATGCTCTGGCTTCTCGCCATCCCTACACAGTGCAACTCCAATGCATGTTCACCTGCACAGAAATGCCCACTGCTCACTGAGACTTCTTGAGTTCACAGAGTTGCAAGATGCAGGAGAGTGCACCTGGATGCAGGTTGTGTGCTCCCTGAAGCATTCGGTGGGCCACTGCAAGATACATGAAGCTGGACTAGATGGGCATTTGGCCTGTTCTAGCAGGGCTCTGCTTATGTTAAGTTATGTTCTTATGCTCTTAACTTCCATTCTATTTTCTAATCCATTCTTACCCTTCTTCCTTCCTTTCTTACCCTTCCTTTCTTATCCATTCTTACCCTTCCTCCTTCAAATCATGTTTTTCTATACTCTATACAATGAATTTGTCTGTCCTGGAAAACAGGTCATGTATAGAAGTGGAAGAAAATGGTTTTATTTTATTTCAATTTTTTTTTTTTTTGCAGATTTCGATGTTTAACCAAAATGAAATAGCAGAAAATGGTTTTTATATTATATTTTTTTCAAATATTTCCCATTTTTATTAATTATAACCACTTTAAAAACGTACTACTAGGTAGCTGGTATAGGTTACACAGTATCAGCACATCACAACCTACTGTGACAAGGGGTTCAACAGACTGATGACACACTGGCTCAAGAAATTTTTTCTTTTGTCTGTTCTAACTCATCCACCCCTCAATGTTAGCGGATGGTCCCTGGAAACAGGAGGTTGTACATACCCACCACGGCTTGTAACCTGTGATGGACTTTTCCTCCAGAAACCTGTCCAATCCCCTTTTAAAGATAACTAGGCCATCACCACAACCTGCTGCAAGGAGTTCCACAGATTAATGACATGCTGGATAAAGAAATATTCTGACTCTCCTGACACTCAATTTTAGCAGATGCGCCCTGCTTCTGGGGTTGCTTGAGAGGGAGAAGAGCATCCCCACTATCTCCAGCCCCAGGAAAATTTTCTATATCTCAATCATGACACCTTTGTTCAGGTGTCATTATTGCTCAGACACCTTTGTTCTAGTCTGGGGCTGCCAGTCTAGCAGGAGGCCTCACAGGTGCCCAGTGCAGAGCCCAGAGAGCCCTTCCTTCCTGCGGCATCTCTTAGCCTGTGCAGAGCCCCAGAACCAAAGCTCCCTTCTGCCCCTCTCTGCAAGGAAAATCCTCCGGCTTCCCTTCTCCAGTCTCACTGACCTGCTTGCAGCCTCTCTCTGGGTCTTGGGCAGACGCTTCCCTCGTTCCACCCTCTCCTGCAAGGCTCCCCTCCCCATCTCCTGGTCTGTCACATGATTCAGCAGGTGCTGCTGGGAAACGTAGTCCCTCAATAGGGTTACAGTGTTTCTCCAACTATGGGTGGGGACCCATCACGTGAGTGGCGAACCAATTTCAGGTAGGTCCCCATTCTTTTCCATGTGTATTTTATTTTTAATATATTAGACTTGATGCCAGCATGATATGTGACTGCAGTTGGGGAAATGTTACAGATCTGTACTTTGAACAGGCTACTATGTATCTGTTTTTAATAATGATAGTCTGTGGGGCTTTTTCCCTGAGTAACTGTGGATGGGATTGCAGCCTTTGGGATGTTTGGGGAGTTGTTTTTAAACAGATCAGCAACTGCTTGGGGGCAGTTAGGGGGGTTCTTCTGTATTCTAAATAAATTTTTAAACTTATTGTAAACTTTTAATTTGCATACTTATTTGGATTAATTTGATTTTGTCACTTGCGGGGGTGTTAAAAATTTTCTTGGTTGATGATGTCACTCATTTGTGGCCATGACATCACTTCCAGGTTAATGACATCACTTCCTGGACAGATTGTCATTCTAAAAAGTGGGTCCTGTGCTAAAATGTTTGAGAACCACTGGGTTATCAGATACAAAGGGGACAGACTGTTACTACCTTTAACCATTGTATAGAAGAGGGAATTTTGGCAGGTGCAGCTCAACATGGAAGGACCTGCCAAAAAGCTGGACCTGCCAAAATTTCTATGCAATGGTTAAAAGTAGAGGCACTCTGTCCCCCTTTGTAGCTGGTCACCCTATCCAGGGGGAATGTTGTATGCATGAGCTTCCTATCCTCTCCTTCTCCTCCCCTCCCCTCCCACTGGGATTATAATACCAGCCTATGGAAGTCTGATCAGAAGAAGCAAGTTCCATAGTGTTCAATGTGGCTCCTCCTAGGGAAGTATGTGACGATTGCAGCCAAGAAGCAGCAGAGGAAGGAACCTCTAGCCTTGCACCTCTTCTTGAAAGATGTAAATGGGAGGAGAGGGTTGTGAAACATCCAGGTTCATTCCATGGCAGAGACTGGGGCAAAAACCCTCAAGCACCCAGGTGGGTTTTCAATTCCCATATGCAAGGACATGGCGAAAAATCTCATTGCGTTCAAAACAGTGTTATCAGCGACAATTTCATCTCTCAGTTTTGCCTCTGCAGTGAACCAGTACTATTCACACCCATCCCCTACAGCCACTGAGAAAGGAGACACAACATATTTCCACTTAACAGTCAATTATTTGTTCCACTCGGCCTCCGCCATGAAAGAGGAGGAGAACTTCTACTGACCACCCATTGATCCAGGGTAGTGATGCTTAGTACTCACTCCCTTCCCACCCCGTTACCCCCCATTCTTCCAATCGATTTAACATGCAGCTTGGTGGGACCAGACCTGGTAGATCTAGACCAGGGGTGCCCAAACCCCAGCCCAGGGGCCACTTGCCGCCCTCGGGGACTCCCAATCCAACCCATGGGGAGCGCCCAGTCTCCAATGAGCTTCTGGCCCTCCGGAGACTTGCTGGAGCCCGTGCTGGTCTGACTCAACTGCTCTCAGTGTGAAGGTGACTAAGAACATAAGAACAGCCCCACTGAATCAGGCCATAGGCCCATCTAGTCCAGCTTCCTGTATCTCACAGCAGCCCACCAAATGCCCCAGGGAGCACACCTGATAACAAGAGACCTGCAAGGCCTCCTGGGAATTGTAGTTAAGAACATAAGAACAGCCCCACTGGACCAGGCCAGAGGCCCATCTAGTCCAGCTTCCTGTATCTCAAAGCAGCCCACCAAATGTCCCAGGGAGCACACCAGATAACAAGAGACCTCATCCTGGTGCCCTCCCTTGCATCTGGCATTCTGACATAGCCCATTTCTAAAATCAGGAGGTTGCACATACACATCATGGCTTGTACCCCGTAATGGATTTTTCCTCCAGAAACTTGTCCAATCCCCTTTTAAAGGCGTCCAGGCCAGTCGCCATCACCACATCCTGTGGCAAGGAGTTCCACAGACCAACCACACGCTGAGTAAAGAAATATTTTCTCTTCTCTATTCTAACTCTCCCAACACTCAATTTTAGTGGATGTCCCCTGGTTCTGGTGTTATGTGAGAGTGTAAAGAGCATCTCCCTATCCACTCTGTCCATCCCCTGCATAATTTTGTATGCCTCAATCATGTCTCCCTCAGGCACCTCTTTTCTAGGCTGAAGAGGCCCAAACGCCATAGCCTTTCCTCCTAAGGAAGGTGCCCCAGCCCCGTAATCATCTTAGTTGCTCTCTTTTGCACCTTTTCCATTTCCACGATGTCTTTTTTGAGATGCGGCGACCAGAACTGGACACAATACTCCAAGTGTGGCCTTACCATAGATTTGTACAACGGTATAATATTAGCCGATCGACCTCTTTCATGAGCTGTGGGACGAGGGCTCCCTACACTGCTTGCTGTTTCACGTGTGTGATGCAGCAGTGGCAGCGAAGGAAAGGCCGGCCTTGCTTTGTGCAAGGCCTTTTATAGGCCTTGAGGTATTGCAAGTCCTTCATTCATTCATATAAGTTCCATCTCTAATATATTCATTTATGTATATTTATTCAAATTTGAAATGTAAATTAATTATTCCCCCCCGGCCCCCGACACAGTGTCAGAGAGATGACGTGGCCCTCCTGCTAAAAGGTTTGGACAGCCCTGATCTAGACCACTGCCACCAGCCCAACAGATCCGGTTCCCAGAGGGGTTCCCAGGGGAAACCTCCCCCCCAAGAATGCTATGCAGGGTTGTTAAAATGGCCTTACTCTGCCAGTAACACCTGAAAAATGACAAAAATGACCTTGACTGGCCCAAAACTGCAGCAGCAATAAATTGCTGGCTACGACTTTGCTGGAAATGCCTCAAGGCTTTTTTTTTTTATTTAGGGAAGCTTTTAAATGTTGACATCGGGTTGGGGGGCTGGACTGGGACTTTTTATGAAACATCATTTACCTGTGACCCAATTGAGCTTCTTATGTTCTATCATTTTTACGGTTTTAATTGTTTTTATATTAATGTTTTAGCATTTTTTTAATTGATTCTATTGAAATTTTATTTTGTAGCTACCTTGGGAGCCCTTAAGCAGTGTGGAAAGACAGGGTATGTATGTATGTATGTATAAATAAATAAATAAACAAACAAACTCTACTGATCCCAGAACACAACATAGGTTTTAAGGCAAAGGGTTTTATTAAGAGATGAGGGAAAAAGCAATGCAAACAGGCTTGGTTTCTCAAACATCCTCTGAATGGTGCTGGCTCTGTAGGGAAGCTTCACAGGAGCAGGCTCTGCTGGACCAGGTGGAGAGCAGTCACTGGGGCCTCTTCAAAGTAAGGGAATGTTTGTTCCCTTATCCTGGGGCTGCATTGCAGCTACATCCGTGCTGGAAAGTTGGATAGGATTGGGCCCTAAATCCCTGGGGCTCTCCCTCCTCCAGCAGCCCTCTGACCCCCAGAGTGGCTCTCCCTGCCTGGCCCTGTCACAAGCACACAGAAGAGAAAAGGAAACCCCTCCAAACCCCTAAGAACTGGAGGGAAAAGGGAAACCCTTTGAAAATGTGTGGTTGGGGAAATGAAGCCCCTCAGAATTGGAGGGGAAAAATGAAACCCCTCGAAACTGGGGGAGGGAATGAAGCCACTCAGAACTGGAGGGGAAATGAAGCCTGTCCAAATTGGGGGGAAAAATGAAACCCCTCAGAACTGGGGGGAAAATGAAGTCCCTCAAAATTGAGGGGGGAGAAAACCCTTTGGAACTGGGGGGAAAATGAAGCCCCTTCGAATTGGAGGGGAAAAATGAAACCCCTCGAAACTGGGGGAGGGAATGAAGCCCCTCAGAACTGGAGGGGAAATGAAGCCTGTCCGAATTGGGGGGGAAAATGAAACCCCTCAGAACTGGAGGGAAAATGAAGCCCCTCAAAATTGGGGGGAAATAGGAAACCCATTAGAAATGGGGGGAATGAAGCCCCTCAGAATTGGGGGGGGCAAATGAAGCCCTTCACCACTGAAAATTAAAAACCAAACCGAAATAGAAAAGTGCAAGAGCAGGGCTTCTCCCAAATGGAGGAATGGGCACTCAAGTGGCAAACATGCTTCAGTGGTGTGAGTTGTGTACAGTGGGGCAAGACATTGCCCTCTCCATGTCGGTTTGTCCTGACTCCTTTTAGAACAGAAAAAGGGGTGTTCCTTCTTTGACTCCAACCCTTAGGGTTGTCAACCAGGAGGTAGGGGAGGTTGAAATCTTGACTTAGAAGGGCAAGTCCCAGCAAGACAGTTCAGAGAAAGACCCCTGGTTTTTCCGGCCCCATACTGTCAACCCTGACTAGCAGCAGCTCTCAGGGTAGGGTCTTCCTAACCCTACATGTTGATGGTGCCAGCCATGGAATTTGGAACCTTCTGCAGCAAAGTGGGGGCACCAACACTGAGCTATGGACTCATCCCAACCTCCAGTACCACTTGGAGGTCAAAATCACAGGGGGTGGTTAGGATCTGAGGTTAAGGGTGGGGGATTTTGCTGCATTAGAGAGAGATCCTATAAATGCTAGGGTTCTGAAAAGATGTTTTCCATTCAGTCAGGTGTTAGTGTACATGAGGGAGCGTAAACATGTAAATCGGAATTATTTATTTGGGACCATGGATTGATTTCCAGGACTTGTAAAGTTAGCCATACAGCAGTATTCATATGACCAAGAGTATTCGCGGCCACTGAACATAGGCTGAGTGGAGATCTGAAAATTCCAGGCAATACACTCCACACAGTACTGATTAAAAAGATATTTATTCCACAAATATTTTACATAAGAGAGAGCGAAAAGTTCTCAGTAACTTAGTTTAAAGGGAGGCACAGAACCAGTAAACAACAAAAATCTCTAAAACCAACTCTCTCCTACCAAAGCACTGCAGAACTTCAGATTGCTCAAAAAAACTACCAACTCCAGAATTCAAAAGAGTAGGAAGCAAATCCAAGGGACAAACAGAAGAAAAAACACGGGCTCCCAGGCCCCTCCTTGTATACCCCTTCCTTCGCTCCTGAAAATCTTATCTCAATCCCATGACTCAACTAATACTCCAGCTGGTGTAGGGAATCACCTTCCCTACAAAACAGTAGGACAGAAAGAAGGCACCAATCCTAGAAACTTACTGCTCTTCAATCCTCCTTATCTCCTTCTACATGATCCTGCTTACCAACCATATACCTAATTCCTATATCTTTCCAGGGCTTATCTTCCATGTGGGTTTTCTGATGAGCTACAAGACTTCTGCTGCAACTGAACCTCTTTCCACACTCCTGGCATGCATAGGGTTTCTCCCCCATGTGAGTTCTCTGATGGGTCGTAAGGGCACCACTCGTACTGAAGCTCTTTCCACACACAGCGCATGTATAGGGTTTCTCCCCTGTATGGGTTCTCCTATGGTTCGTAAGGGTACAACTCATACTGAAGCCCTTTCCACACTCCTGGCATGTATAGGGTTTCTCCCCTGTATGCATTCTCTGATGATTTCTTAGATGGCTGCTCCAACTGAAGCTCTTTCCACACTGTTGGCATGTATAGAGCTTCTCCCCTGTGTGAGTTCTCAAATGGCTCATGAGGGCACCACTCTTACTGAAGCCCTTTCCACACTCCTGACATGTATAGGGCTTCTCCCCTGTGTGGATTCTCTGATGAGTTATTAGATGGTTGTTCCAACGGAAGCTCTTTCCACACTCCTGGCATGTATAGGGCCTCTCCCCTGTATGAGTTCTCAAATGGCTCATAAGGGCACCACTCGAACTAAAGCCCTTTCCACACTCCTGGCATATATAAGGTTTCTCGCCTGTATGGATTCTCTGATGGTTGATTAGATGGCTGCTCCAACTGAAGCCCTTTCCACACTCCTGGCATATACAAGGTTTCTCCCCTGTATGGATTCTCTGGTGGTATGTTAGATGGCTTTTCCAACTGAAGCTCTTTCCACACTCCAGACATGTGTAAGATTTCTCCCGTGTGTGCGTTCTCTGATGGTTTGAAAGGGCACTGTCGCGACTGAAAATCTTTCCACACTCCTGGCATGTAAAGGGCTTCTCTCCAGTGTGCATCCTCTCATGGTTCATAAGGTCAGCACTCTGAAAGAAGCCTTTTCCACACTCCTGGCATGTATAAGGTCTTTCCCCTGTGTGGGTTTTCTGATGGGTTATTAGGTGGCTGCTCCAACGGAAGCTCTTTCCACACTCCTGGCATGTATAGGGCTTCTCTCCTGTGTGAGTTCTCAAATGGCTCATAAGGGCACCACTTGAACTGAAGCCATTTCCACACTCATGGCATATATAAGATTTCTCCCTTGTATGGATTCTCTGATGGTTTATTAGATGACTGCTCCAACTGAAGCTCTTTCCACATTCCTGGCATTTATAGGGTTTCTCCCCTGTGTGGATTTTCTGATGCTTCATAAGGTCAGCACTCAGATGGAAGCTCTGTCCACACTCTTGGCATGCATAGGGTTTCTCCCCCGTGTGGGTTCTCTGGTGCCATATTAGAAGACTTCTCAAACAGAAGTTCTTTCCACAGTCAGAGCATGTATAAGGTTTCTCCCCTCTGTGCGTTCTCTGATGGGTCATCAATTCACAGCTTTTACTGAAGCTCCTTCCACACTCTGGGCATGCACAGAGTTTCTCCTCTTTGTGGATTTTGTGCTGTGAGGAATGGGTGTCTGCCCTATTTCTTTCAATCTGACTGCAAACAGATGCTGCAGAAATAAGAAGGGAAATGAAGTAAGAGACAAACAGGAAAAACTCATTCCAGCTGAGGACACCATTTGCCCCTTTATTACATTGATCAGAACGGAGTCCAGAAAAGCCACAACAATATATAACATAACTGATAATTAACATATTACATAATTAATATTATGTTTTGTTCCTTTAAAGAAGCTGAAGAACATTAAAAAGAATAAGGCCACAACTAGAGAGGAAGGATAGGAAAGAGTAAAACAGAGAAAGGCAGAATGCAAGTATTTGAGACCAGAAAATCAATTGAGTTTTAGGGAAGCTGAGATAGTTGATGCAGAAGCTGATTTCCATCGCCCAGGGCACTTTCCAGCAGGAGTCACAGCTGAAAAACCAGCCCAAGTATATCTAGGTTGGGGATGCCAGTTGCGCATCCAGGAGTGCACTGGGGTCCAAAACGGCACCAGTTCCTTCATAGGGAGGGCAACCCCAGTTAGAAGAGGAAGAACTCTGCCTCCAAAATGGCTCTCATTCAGAACAAAGGATCCTCTGCTTTGTGTCTGTTGGCAAGCCAACATCCAGGCCATCACTATCTCCTTCAGGTTCCTGCACTGACAAACTACAGCTTTCCTTGGCTACAGAAAGAAGACAACAGTGGCTGAAACAATCTGAGGAGAAAACGAAATGCTTTATGTGGTAACGGATGAGCTCAGGAGAGACAAAGTGATAACAAAAATGAAGGAAGTTCAGGAGCAGAAGATACTGTAGGGGTAATAGGGTGGCAAGAACACACTGGCATTGGATTAGCCCCTTCAGCCGGCCCTCTTCTGAGATTTGACCTACATCACAGGCAAGCTCTGTCTCTTGAACATCTCCCACCTGAGCCTGTATTGCCTCTCCACAATTGGTGCAGAAATGCTTGTGCAATGGGTTTCTCTCTTGGGTGTATAACAGAACAGAGAGACCAAACACGGCCCTCCAAGACCAGCCCACCTCCTCCAGCCAAGATGTCCAAAGCCTTCCAGGCGGTTCATGGCACTGTGTCCCCACCTTGGAGATACCCTCCTTTCCAGGAGCCACTAGAAATGGGGCTGGTCAAATGACCCAGTAACATACACCAAAACAGAGGTTCCTACTGGGGACATCTATTGGGTAAGGGCCAAAGGACCCTCCTTACCTACAAAGGTGATGCTCTCATAGTTGTCCATTGTGACTGCCTCGTGCAGAAACCGTTGGCGCTGATCCAGCAGAGCCCACTCTGCACCGCTGAAGTACACAGCGACCTCCGCAAATGAAATGGGGCTCTGGATGAAAAAGGAGACTCCTGATTAACAGAGTAGCCCGGGTTGAATCTAATGCAGGCAAACAGTGCCTGAAAAATAGGGACAAAGTTGGGAGATGTTGCCATAGCAACAGCCTATATTTCAACATGTAATTCTGTCATTTTTCAGGTTGTGCTTATTTTTTTTTAACAATTTTTTATCCACATCATTATAACTATGTGTTATGTATTGGGCTTTGCACTCAATGCAAATTTTCTGACCTGGCTTTACGTTTATTTTTGTCACTCTTTTCAAATAATCAAACATGGCAAGATTGACTTTTGTCAATCCACTTTTAACGATGTGATTTTGCCTTTCAGATGGATTGCTACATGATTTTTGCTTCATTTTTTACTTGTCGAGATACTTTGCTTGGTGATGCAAGCAATAAATAATTGCGCTCAGTTTTGTTGGAATAAAATGAGCCTTGGTGGCACTTTGACAACAAATTTGTCCAATGGCACATGCGGGTATAGGAGGATTATTGTCACACAACTCGTCAACATCCATTTTGAATTAAATTAATACATACTAATGCATACTAATGTGAATCTGAAAAATCTGTATACAAAGCTTAGGACGTTTGCATATACACGGAAAAATTACAACTCCTATAAGTTGTAAAGGAAAAAGCAACTTGAAAACTGGCAGAATTCAGTTGAAATACAGACCATTGCTATGGCAACATCTACCAATTTGTCCCTTTTTCGGCGCTGTTTGCCTACATCTGAAAATCAAACCCATTTTTCGAGGGGGTTTGAAACATGCTCTTTCTAATGAGATTAGTTTAAAAGTGTTTCTAGGAGGTACTTTTTTGTAAAAGCAGGTTGAAAATACAATATTTTTGACCTTTTTACAAAACTCATCAACTTTACACTTAATTTGTGAACTAATGGAAAGAGCTAGGAGGTTGAAATTATATATTTGAAAACAAAGTTGTATTGGGATATTATGCACTAAATTTCACGATTATTACTTAATTATTGCTGGAGCTATTCAACATTGAACTTGCTGGATTTTTTTGGAGCACTGATTTTTCCGGCCAACTTTGCAGCAATTTAACCACTTTGGACGCGCTCAACAAAAATTGTTATTAGTTTCCTTAAATAGAGCGCAAAACATTAACCCCTGCTAATTGGGTAAGAGGCACTTTTTCAAGTGGGTGCTCCTTTTTTTTAGCAGGGGGAGAGTAACTGGCCCACCTCACCCCAGCACTGTCTGTTCTAGTGGCTGTCTGCTGGTGTTCATTTGCATCTTTTTAGATTGTGAGCCCTTTTGGGACAGGGAGCCATTAGTTATTTGATTTTTCTCTGTAAACCGCTTTGTGAACTTTTAGTTGAAAAGCGGTATATAAATATTGTTAATAATAAATACTGTTAATATAAGGTAGCTAAGTTTCATTTGTTTTGAAAAAATAATAATAGCAATATTATGTCTCAAATTTGTCAAAATCTCACAATCATACTGAACATGGTCACAGTATGGGGTCAAACAAATGGCTATATCTCCACAAATATTTCACCGGCAAACCTAAAACTTTACCAAAGTTTGTTTGAGACATGTGGGACCCTACACACAAAATTTCATTAATTCCTTGATATTCACGCAGGGAGCCCTAGACCACTTTATATGGAATGACCCTTTTGTGTTGCAATGTGGCACTTAACCCAGGAAGAAATGCACTTGTGAGACAAGGGGAAAGGTTCATGCTGCCCCCTGCTCCGCTCCCTTACCTGGCCTGGATGATAGGCAGCCATTTCCGCTCCTCCATGTGGTTGTCTGGTTTGCGTTGGTTCCATTTCTCTGCTGTCTGTCAGGAAGAGAAATGGGAAGAACAACACATGCGTTTTAATGTATTATACCTTCTTCATACTGGGTGTCCTTGTTTGACCTTCTTTCTGCTGATTGTGGTGACGGCTACAAAGGAGACTGGATGGATTTGGGGGTGCCTTGTCCTTTATTCCGGTTATGTCATCCGGGCACCCTGACCACAGCTTGTAACCTGTGATGGAATTCTCCTCCATCAATCTATCCAATCCGCTTTTAAAGGCAGCTAGACCAGACGCCATCACCACCTACTGTGTCAAGGGATTCCACAGGCTGATGACACGCTGGGTCAAGAAATACTTTCTTTTGTCTGTTCTAACTCTTCCACCCCTCAATGTTAGTGGATGGTCCCTGGAAACAGGAGGTTGCACATACCCATCACCGCTTGTAACCTGAGATGGACTTTTCCTCTAGAAATCTGTCCAATGCCCTTCTAAAAGCAGCTAGGCCATCACCACATCCTGCAGCAAGGAGTTCCACAGACTAATGACAGGTTGGGTATAGAAATGTTGTCTGTTCTAACTTTCCTGACACTCAATTTTAGCAGATGTGCCAAGCTTCTGGGGTTGCTTGAGAGGGAGAAGAGCATCCCTCTCTCCACTCTCTCCATCCCCTGCATAATTTTTTGTCTCAATCATGTCTCTGCTCAGGCACCTTTGTTCTAGTTTGAGGCTGCTGGATCAGCAGGAGGGCTCAGAGGTGCCAGTGCAAGGCCCAGCGGGGCCTTCCTTCCCGGAGCATCCCTTACCCTGTGCAGAGCTCCCATTCTGCCTCCCTCTGCAATGAAGACCCTCCAACTTCCCTTCTCCAGTCTCACTCACCTGCTTGCAGCCTCTCTCTGCAAGAAATGCTTCCCTCCTTCTTCCACACTCTCCTGCAAGGCTCCCCTCTCTATGTCTACATCCCAGTCACATGATTCAGCAGGAGCTGCTGGGAAACGTAGTCCCTCAGTAGGGTTACAGTGTTTCTCAAACTGTGGGTGGGGACTCACCAGGTGGGTGGCCAGCCAATTTCAGGTGGGTCCCCCTTCATTTCCATGTCTATTTTATTTTCATTATATTACAGTTGATGCCAGCATGATATGTGACTGCAGTTGTGGAAATGTTACAAATCTGTACTTTGAACAGGCTACTATGTATCTGTTTTTAATAATGATAGTCTGTGGGGCTTACTCCAGAGCAACTGTGGATAGGATTGCAAACTTTGGGATGTTTGGGGAAATGTTTTTAAACAGATCAGCAACTGCTTGGGAGGTTACGGGGGTTCTTCTGTATTCTAAATAATTTTTTAAACTTATTGTAAACTTTTAATTTGCATGGTCTATCAATTTGATTTGAATCTGTCACTTGCGGGGGTGTTAAAAATTTTCTTTGTTGATGATGTCACTCATTTAGGGCCATGACATCACTTCCAGGTTAATGGCATCACTTCCAGTGGGTCCTGGGCAGATTATCACTCTAGAAAGTGGGTCCTATGCTAAAACGTTTGAGAACTACTCAGTTACCAGATACAAAGGGGACAGACTGTCTTTGCCTTTAACCATTGTATAGAAGAGGGAATTCTGGCAGGTGCAACTCAGCATGGAAGGGTTTCAAAAGCTAGACTTGCCAAAATTTCTATGCAGCAGTTAAAGGTAGAGGCACTCTGTCCTGCTTTGTATCTGGTCACCCTATCCAGGGGGAGTGCTGTGTGTGTGAGATTCCTCCACCCCTCTCCAGGCTGAGATTATAATGCCAGCCTATGGATGTCTGATCAGAAGAAGCAAGTCCCGTGGTGTTCAATGAGGCTCCTCACAGGGAAAGGAAATCACATGTGAGGATTCCAGCTGAGGAGCGTCAGACATTCAAGACACACACAACAAAGGGAGGAAGCAAAGAAGAGGTGGAACCTCCAGCCTTGCACCTCTTCTTGAAAGATATAATGGAGTTGGTAGGAGAGGGTTCATCCCGGTTCATTCCAAGGCAGGGCAAAAACCCTCAAGCACCCGGGTGGCTTTTAAATTCCCAAATGCAAGGACACAGCGAAAAATCACATTGCATTCAAAACAGTGTTAGCAACAATTTCATCTCTCCCATTTTGCCTCTGAAGATCAATCAGTCCGAATCACACAAACCCCCTACAACCACTGAGAAAGGAGACACATCATGTTTTCACTTATAGGCAATTCTCGGGTTGAAAGCCAATTCTTTGGTCCACTCTGCCTCTGCCATGAAAAGGGCTTCTAGCGACCCCCCCCCCAATCCAAGGCAGTGATGCCTAGTGCCATGCGCTCACTCCCTTCCCATCCCCCACTCTTCCGATTGGTTTAATGTACAGCTTGGTGGGGTAAGACCTGGGAGATCTAGACCGCTGCCACCAGCACAAGAGATCTGGTTCCCACAGGGGTTCCCTGGGCAAAACCCCTCCTCAAGAATGCTATTCAGGGTCATTATGATGCCCTCATTCTGCCAACAGCACCTGAAAAATGACAAAATGTGCCTAGTCGCCGTGGGGACCTCTAAGCTGGGTGGAAAGGTCTAGTATAAATTCCTTAAATAAATAAATCCACTGATCCCAGTACACGGCAGAGGTTTTAAGCCAAAGGGTTTTATAAAGAGATAAGGGGAGAAAAACAACAGAAACAGGATTGGATTCTCAGAGATAAACGTCCTCTGAGTTGTGCTGGTTCTGCAGAGAAGCTTCACATGAGCAGGCTCTGCTGGACCAGGTGGAGAGTCTGGATCTCACTTGGCTAGTGGGTCACCCAGGGCTTCTGGCGCCCAGGGCAATGATTGATGTCATGACGCTGCACAGCATCACGATGTCATCAGCACATTCTTACTCCAATTGCTTCCCAACAGAGAAGCAGTTGGACCACAACCGTGAGTTCAGCAGCCAGCCAGGTGATTTTGCTGGGTCGATTCTTGACAGGGCAAATGTGCTACCACTACTTCCTAACGGGGAAGCAGTTGGAGCGCATGCTTTGGTGCCCGCCCCCTCATCAGTGTCCATAGCATGTGCTATGTTACACCACAGGGGCAGTAAGCCTCTGCACTGTGAGGGGAGAAGAGATCCCCACGTCTGGAGTGGGGGGTGACAGACCAACATCAACAGAAACTGACACTCTGTCCTTGGTCTGTAATTAGGTCCTTGGTCCGTAAATATTTGGTCCGTAACTATTGGCCAAATCCTGTCCAACTTTCCAGCACTGATGCAGCTATGCCAAAGGGGCATACACTGCATCTTGTGATAGGAGGGCAGTCACTGAGGCCTCTTCAAAATAAGGGAATGTTTGTTCCCTTACCCTGGGGCTGCACTGCAGCTACATTAGTGCTGCAAAGTTGGATAGGATTGAGCCCTAAGTCCCTGAGGTTCTCCACTCTGATCCCAATAGAGTGACTCCCCATATCTGGCCCTGTCACAAGGACACAGAAGAGTAAAGCAAACCCCTACGAATTTGAGGGAAAGGGGAAACCCCTTGGAAATCTTAATTCAGGGCATTTAAAACCAGATCAATTGGGCTCCTTGCAGGGAATTGAGGATTGCAGCCAAGGAGCATCAGAAATCTAAGCATGTGGTTGGTCTGTGGAACTCCTTGCCGCAGGATGTCTAGCCTGGATGCCTTTAAAAGGGGATTGGACAAGTTTCTGGAGGAAAAATCCATTACGGGTTACAAGCCATGATGTGTATGTGCAACCTCCTGATTTTAGAAATGGGCTATGTCAGATGCAAGGGAGGGCACCAGGATGTACATATCTTGTTATCTGGTGTGTTCCCTGGGGCATTTGGTGGGCCGCTATGAGATACAGGAAGCTGGACTAGATGAGCCTATGGCCTGATCCAGTGGGGCTGTTCTTATGTTCTTAAGCCACACATGGCAAAGGAAGGAAGCAAAATCAGAGGTGGAACCCCCAGCCCTGCACCCTTCTTGAAAGATAGTCTGGGTTTTGTGAAACATCACAAAGGAGGAGATCAGGACAAAAACCCTCAAGCAACCAGGTAGATGTTAGATTCCCAAATGAAAGGACACAAATCACATTTTGGTCAAAACAGTGTTATTATCAATTATTTCACCTAAATAACATCTGTGGGGTGGTACATAGCACCCCAAATGGGGTTGCACTGGGGCTGCCTCACATCCCAAGTCCTCAGAGGATGTGTAGAGTCGGAGTCCTGTGGGACCCAGATACTTCTCCATGCAGGAGGCTTCCTGCCAAACACCCACCACCACAGAACATGGCCCTCTGCATTTCAACCTCATCATGAGCCCAAATTGCAGAGCCAAAAGGTTCTTTGCACTCAATTCAGACTCCTGAAAACCAATCCATAGACCCCAATAAAAAAACTCTGATTTACACGGTTACTCTCCCTTGTATGCCCTCTCATGCTCACTAATACCTGACTGAATGGAAAACTTCTTTTCACACCCCTGATCAGTCACCCATAATAAGGTTTTTCTGGCAACTGAATCTCTTTCCACACTCATGGCATGTATTATATCCCTCTTTTCTGAGTGTCAGCTGATGGGCCATAAAGTCAGCGCTCAGGCGGACGCTTTCCCCACATTCCGGGCATGTATAGGGCTTGTAGCCATACCTCATGACTCTTATGAACAAGAGTATTCAAGACTATCGAATATAGGCTCAGTGGACACCTGAAAATTCCAGGCAATACACTCCACACAATATTGATCAGTTGCCAAACTTCAGTCTCGAAAGACTATGGTATAAGCCTACAGCACCCGGTATTCCCAGGCAGTCTCCCATCCAAGTACTAACCAGGCCTGACCCTGCTTAGCTTCTGAGATCAGACGAGATCGGGCATGGAAAGACTATGGTATAAGCCTACAGCACCCGGTATTCCCAGGCGGTCTCCCATCCAAGTACTAACCAGGCCTGACCCTGCTTAGCTTCCAAGATCAGACGAGATCTGGCATCTGCAGGGTAACAGTTGCTGCACACAATATTGATTAAAAAGATATTTATTCAACAAATATTTTACATAAAAAAGAACTAAAGGTTCTCAGTAACCTTTAGGGTTTCTCCCCTGTATGGGTTCTCTTATGGGCTGTAAATGTGTTACTCCAACGGAAGCTCTTTCCACACTCCTGGCAGGTATAAGGTTTCTCCCCCGTATGGATTCTCTGATGGTTTCTTAGATGGCTGCTCAAAGTGAAGCTTTTTCCACACTCCTGGCATACGTAAGGTTTCTCCCCTGTATGGATTCTCTGATGGTATATTAGATGGCTGCTCCAACAGAAGCTCTTTCCACACTCCTGGCATGTATAGGGCTTTTCCCCTGTGTGAGATCTCAAATGGTTCATAAGGGCACCACTCTTACTGAAGCCCTTTCCACATTCCTGGCATATATAAGGTTTCTCCCCTATATGGATTCTCTGATGGTCCATAAGGTCAGCACTCTGATTAAAGCTCTGGTCACACTCCTGGCATGCATATGGTTTCTCCTCTGTGTGGGTTCTCCTATGGGCCGTAAATGTGCTACTCCAACGGAAGCTCTTTCCACACTCCTGGCAAGTATAGGGCCTCTCCCCTGTGTGGACCCTCAGATGTTTTGTAAGGTCACTGTTCTGACTGAAACTTTTTCCACACTCCTGGCATAAATAGGGTTTCTCCCCTGCGTGCATCCTCTGATGGATCATAAGCTCAGCACTCTGACGGAAGCTCTTTCCACACTCCGGGCATATATAAAGTCTCTTCACTGTGTGGATTTTCTGATGCTTCATAAGGTCAGCACTCAGATGGAAGCTCTGTCCACACTCTTGGCATGCATACGGTTTCTCTCCCATGTGGGTTCTCTGGTGCCATATTAGAAGACTTCTCAAACGGAAGGTCTTTCCACAGTCAGTGCATGTATAGGGTTTCTCCCCTCTGTGCATTCTCTGATGGGTCATCAGTTCACAGCTTTTACTGAAGCTCCTTCCACACTCTGGGCATGTACAGAGTTTCTCCTCTATGTGGATTTCGTGCTGTGAGGAAAGGGTGCCTGGACAGATTCTTCCAAACCGGTTGCAAACCAGGGACGCTGAAACAAGAAGGAAAATGCAGTAAGAGATAAAGGGAAAGCTCCCCAGCCAGCTGGGAACGCCACTTGTTCCTTTTTTCCGCTGATCAGAGTGGGGTTCAGAAAAGTCACAACCACATATAATTGATGTTCACTAACATGTTACACAATTCATATTATGCCTGGTTTGTTTAAACAACCTGAACAACTTTCAAAAGAATAAGGCCACAACTAGAAAGGAAGGACAGGAAAGAGTAAAACAGAGAAAGGCAGAACGCAAGTATTTCAGACCAGAAAAACATCTATTTGAGATTTAGGGAAGCCGAGATAGTAGATGCAGAAGCTGATTTCTATCGCCCAGGGCACTTTCCAGCAGGAGTCACAGCTGATAAACCAGCCCAAGTTATACCTATGCTGGGGATGCCACAGAGGGTCACGCAGGGTTCCCCACACCCCTGGGAGGCTGCAGCACGCACTGGCAAGTAAATGCCAGTCCCTGCAGCCCCCTTAGTGACATGATCCTGGGGATCATATTGTTGCCTTCCCACTGCCTCCACACCTTAAGAGAGCAGAGTCCAGGGTCCTCAGGCTGGGGTGTGGCCACGCCCCACTTTGAGAAGCCTTGGGCTAAAGAAAGAACAACAATAGTGGCTGAAGAAATCCCAGGAGAAAACAAAATGCTCAGTGTGGAAATGGAGAGACAGGAGAGACAAAGTGACAACAAAAAGGAAGGAGGTTCAGGAGCAGGAGATGCTGTCGGGGGCATCTATCAAGAATGGCCAAAGGACCCTCCTTACCTACAAAGGTGACGCTCTCGTAGTTGTCCATCATGACCGCCTCGTGCAGGCACCGTTGGCGCTGATCCAGCAGAGCCCACTCGGCACTGCTGAAATACACAGCCACCTCCGCAAATGAAATGAGGCTCTGGAAGGAAAAGGAGACTCCCCATTAAAAGACTAGCCCAGGCTGAGTCTGCAGTCCAGCAAGGGAGGAACATCTACATGCTTCCTTTGGGACGTCGTGTGAGAAATGGCAGTGGGGAATGCCGACAGTGTCTCTTGTGTCACAGTGTGGAAGGCGACCCAGGAGGAAATGCACCTGTGAGACAAGGGGAGAGGTTCGTGCTGCCCTCCCTTACCTGGCCTGGAGGAGCTGCAGCCATTTCCGCTCCTCCACGTGGTCGTCTGGTTTCTCTTCTGTCTGTCAGGGAGAGAAATGGGAAGAACGTCACAAGGGTTTTCACATCTTCTACCTGCTTCATGCTGGGCGTCCTTGTTTGGAGTCCTTTCCGCTGATCGCGGTGGCGGATGCAAAGGAGACTGGATGGAGACAGTGAAGAATGGCACAACGGCTACCAGACAGGAGGGCAAGACGATGGTGATGCTCTAGCACAGGGGTCTCCAAACCCTGGCCCAGGGGCCAGATACAGCCCGCAGCCAGCCTCTGATCCCCTGAGAACCTCCGGCCCAGTTGACCAAACATAACTGGAGTTGTGCTTCTGGGGTGGGGAAATGGGGGCCATATAAGTGTGTGCTTTATTTGTTGGGCTGTGTTGGTGCTTGGAGAAATCCTGGGCATTGGAGCCCATTCATTTATTAATTTATCGAAGTTCCATCTCTAATGTATTTATTTTAATTTTATTATTTAATTTTTTATTCCAGCCCTCGACACTACCTGCTAATTGATGCGGCCCTTCGGCCAAAAGGTTTAGAGACCCCTGCTGTAGTATAGAGGCACCCTTGGTTGAGAGGGATGGTGCAGGGGGGTACCTTTACGCCTCTGTCTCAAATATGGGTGTCCAAGCAAACACCCTGACAGCTGCCTGAGGAAAGCAGGTGATTTAATGGGGCAGGCATGGGGAGGGATTAGCAATCACTGGGGCTGAGACACAAGAACTGGATCCCCCCACCAGGGGCAAATGACAGTCTTCCCCAGGTGCCATAAGAAGAGCTCTACTGGATCAGGCCAAAGGCCGATCTCTTCCAGCTTTCTGCATCTCACATTGGCTGCAATCCTAACCATACTTCCTGAGAGTAAGCCCCATTGAACAAAATGGGACTTACGTCTGAGTAGACCTGGTTAGGATTGTGCCCATTGGCCCACCAGATACCCCAGGGAGCACGGGAGTCTCTTAAAAGCCCTTTGCCTGGCCACCCCTATCTTCTTCCTTTCTCTTTTGTTCTTCCACCCCTTCCCCCATCCTTCGCCCTCCTGTTTATCTCATACTCTCTTATCTTCCATTGTATTTTCTAATCCTTTTTGACCCTTCCTCCTTTCAATCATGTTTTTCTTTATTCTTGACCTTACAAGGAATTTGTCTGTCCTGGAAAACAGGTCATGTTTACAAGTGGGAGAAAATGGTTTTATTTTATTTGCAGATTTTGGTGTTTAACCAAAGTGAAATAGCAGAAAATGATTTTATTCCAAAAATTCCCATTTTTATTCATCATAACTGCTTTAAAATGCACTAGCTAGTTGGTAAAGATTGCACAGTGTCAGCGGATGAAGAATGATTCAGAATTACATGGTTTTATTTCATTTTAGTAGGATTTTTTTTTAGTTGAAAGCAGTGTTTTTATTTCGCTATCACCCTTTTCTCCTTCTCCAAGTCAGGTAATGAAAAGTGCGTTAAGTGTTTGAGAGTAGCAAAGTTGATGAATGCCAATGAGAATTACTGACAAGGGCAGGATTTTTTTATTTTTATTTTTTCTGCATTGCCAGGTCACAATGCAAATACTAAAAAGGGGTTTCCTTAATTGCAGCACAAAGGACAAAGGAGAGAAATAATTTAAATGTAGATTCGGTCAAAAGTTTTTTACTAGTTACATTTTTAAATTTTAAGCATCTTTCTTGCTCACAGTTCTCAAACTATGTTATAAGCCAGCAAGAAAATTTAAAGGAGACGCTCATGGGAAAAATACAGGTGAGAAAGGCGGCACTTCCTGACTTCCCTAAACTCTAACAATTAGTTTTCTAATACACTACAGTAAGTTGGTATGTTGATAGAATAGTCTGCCTGAGACTGCAATCCTATCCACACTTTCCTGAGAGTAAGCCCCATTGAACAAAATAGAACTTACATCTGAGTAGATCTGGTCAGGATTGTGCCCTGAATTGAGAAGCATTACAGTCACATTTTCAAAGTGAGTATATAAAATTCCACATAATTTTAAATTTAATAACAAGTAATACAGTGTTTAAATTCAACATATGAAATCAATATATGAGTGTTTTAAGCTTTTATGCTGTTGTGCCCTATACTTTTCTTAAATATCCTACATTTTGGGGTGCCTTGTCTTTTTTCCAGTTATGACATCCAGTCACCCTGATCACGGCTCCTAACCTGTGATGGAATTCTCCTCCATCAATCTATCCCCTTTTAAAGGCAGCCAGGCCAGACGCCTTCACCACATACTGTGGCAAGGAGTTCCACAGACTAACTACATGCTTGGGTCAAGAAATACTTTCTTTCTTCTGTTCTAACTCTTCCACCCGTCAATGTTAGTGGATGGTCCCTGGAAACAGGAGGTTGCACTTACCCCTCACAGCTTATAACCTGTTTGAAGGACTTCTAGACCATCAGCACATCCTGCAGTAAGGAGTTCCACAGATGAATGACAGGCTGGGTAAAGAAATATTTTCTTTTGTCTGTTCTAATTCTCCGGACACCTCATTTTAGTGGCTGTGCCCTGCTACTGGGGTTGCTTGAGAGGGAGAAGAGCATCCCTCTCTCCACCCCCTGCATAATTTTGTGCATCTCAGGGCACAATCCTAACCAGGACTACACAGAAGTAAGTCCTATTTTGTTAAATGGGGCTTACTCTCAGGAAAGTGTGGTTAGGATTGCAGCCTCAGTCATGTCTCCGCTCAGCCGCCTTTGTTCTAATCCAGGGCTGCCAGTCCAGCAGGAGGGCTCACTGGTGCCCAGTGCGCAGTCCAGCAAGCCCTTCCTTCCTGGGGCATCACACACCCTGCACAGAGCCCCCTTCTGCCCCTCCCCAGCAATGAGGACCCTCCAGCTTCCCTTCTCCAGCCCCACACACCTGCTGGCAGCCTCTCCCTCTCTGGGTCTGGGGACTGGTGCTGGCTCCCTTCTGCCACCCTCTCTTGCAAAGCTCCCCCCATTGCCTGTTCCCAGTCACATGATCCAGCAGGGCTGCTGGGAAACAGAGTCCCTAAGTAAAGTTGCCAGACACAAAGGGGCCTTTCACCACTGTATAGAAGAGAGAATTTTGGCAGGTGTAGCTCAACATGTAAGGAATTAAAAAGCTGCATCAGAATCCCCTCTTGGATACAGTAGTTAATGTATCTCTGTCTGCCCCCCTTTGTATCTGGTCACCCTCTGTCTGTGTGTGGGTGTGGTGGGGGGTCTCTGCACTGTCCTTAGTAGTGCAAGGGGTGCTGTGGCTGGAGTCCTCAGGACTTTAGCCTTCTCAGTGGACTAGACCTCAATGAGGAGCTAAGCCTCTGTGTGTGTCTGTGTAGAGCAGCGATTTTCAACCTTTTACAACTCATAGCACACTGACAAGGCACTAAAATGGTCATGGCACAGCAGCAGTTTTTTGACAATTGACAAGGCACAGCACAGTGGCTGAAAACGGCTGGTGTAGGATGACCAGATACAAAGGGGGACAGAGTGCCTTAACCTTTAACCATTGTATAAAAGGGGGGATTTTGACAGGTGTAACTCAACATGGAAGGGTAAAAAATGCTGCACTTGCCAAAATTCCCTATACAATGGTTAAAGGTAGAGGCGGTTTGTCCCCCTTTCTATCTGGTCACCCTATCCAGGGGGAGTGTCCTTTCTCCCTCCACCCCTCAGCCCCAGGTTGGGATTAAAATGCCAGCCTATGGATGTTTGATCAGAAGGAACCAATCCCATGGTGTTCAATGGGACTTTCTTGCAGGCTAGTGGGTGAGGATTGCAACCAAGGAGCATCAGACTTCCAAAGACATACAGGACTGAGGAAGGAAGCAAAATCAGAGGTGGAACCTTCAGCCTTGCACCACTTCTTGAAAAATGCAATGGGGGGGGGGGGAGGATTGTGAAACATCCAGGTTCATTCCAGGGCAGAGATTGGGTCAAAAACCCTCAAGCACCCAAAGGTGGGATTCCCAAATGAAAAGACGCAGCAAAGAATCTCACTGCATTCAAAACAGTGTTTGCCACAATTTCATCGCTCAGTTTTGCCTCTGCAGAGCAATCAGTGCTATTCACACAAACCCCTACAACCACTGAGAAAGGAGACACCAGATTTCCGATTCACAGTCAATTATTTGTTCCACTCGGCCTCTGCCATGAAAGAGGAGGAGGACTTCTACTGACTACCCGCTGATCCAGGGCAGTGATGCCTAGTGCCAAGCGCTCACTCCCTTCCCACCCACCCCCTACACTTCCAAGCAATTTAAAGTGCAGCTTTGTGGGACCAAACCTGGGAGATCTAGACCAGTGCCACCAGCCCAAGAGATCTGGTTCCCAGAGGGCTTCCCAGGGCTGTGCAGGGGTCCCAAGGATGCTATGCAGGGTTATTAAAATGGTCTCAATCCGCCGCCAGTAACACTTACAATATGACAAACATGACCTTGGCTGGCCCAAAACTGCAGCAGCAATAAATGCTGGCTAACAGTTTTGCAGGAAATGCTGGAAAAGCCTCAAGACTGTTTTGTTTAGGGAAGCTTCTAAATGTTGACAGCGGGGTGCGGTGGAGGGGCTGATGCTTTCGATGAAACATCATTTAACTGTGACCCAATTCAGCTTCTATTGTTTTCATGGTTTTAATTGTTTTTCTATTAATGCTTTAGCATCGTTCTGTCGATTGTATTGAAATTTTATTTTGCAAGCGGCCTTGGGGACCCTTAAGCGGGATGGAAAGGCAGGACATGAATTCCTTAAACAAACAACAACAAAAAAAACACAAACAAACAAAGTACAGATCTGCAACATCTCCCCAAATCCGGCCACTTACTCAATGGTCATTAGACTCAATGGTAAGTGGCCGCATTTGGGGAGATGTTAATAAATAAATTACACATTGAGATGAGAAAAATAAAATACACATTGAAATGAATGGCGACTCATCTGAAATTGGCTCCTGACTCGCCTAGTGGGTCCTGACCCACATTTTGAGAAGCACTGGACTAGAAAGAAATGTTTTTTATTATTATTAATCACATTTTTAGACTGCCCTTCCTCCAAGGAGCTTAGAGAAATGACCATGGTTCCTTCCAAGCTGTTGCCCTCACAACAACCCTGTGAGGTAAGGCTGAAAGATAGTGACTGACCCAAGGTCACTCAGAAAGCTTCAGGGCTGAGCAGAACTTTTCCTGGTCTCAGACAAATGCCCAAACCACTACACCAATATGGATAGTATTTATATGGTGTTCCATAGTACTGCACTTGCCAGTGTAACCTCAGAGCACCTCGTTCAATTTCACCCAAATCTAAATGCATGTATGTATCAGATCTAGTGGGATAACTCAAGAAGAGACTGTCAGTTGTCGTTTTCCAGAGTCAGAGATTAATACATTTCAAAACACACTCTAGGGCGAAGTGTCAGTGAGGGGCTGAAAGGGAGGGTAAAAAGAGTCCAGTCTCTCCAGAGTGCATGGAGGCTGCTTAAAACAACAGTAATAGAGGCCCAGCAGAGGTGTACACCGCAAAGAAAGAAGGGTTTCACTAAATCCAGGAGGGTGCCTGCATGGCTAACCAGCCAAGTTAGAGAGGCTGTGAAGGGCAAGGAAGCTTCCTTCCGTAAATGGAAGTCTTGCCCTAATGAGGAGAATAAAAAGGAACATAAACTGTGGCAAAAGAAATGTAAGAAGGTGATACGGGAGGCCAAGCGAGACTATGAGGAACGCATGGCCAGCAACATTAAGGGGAATAATAAAAGCTTCTTCAAATATGTTAGAAGCAGGAAACCCGCCAGAGAAGCGGTTGGCCCTCTGGATGGTGAGGGAGGGAAAGGGGAGATAAAAGGAGACTTAGAGATGGCAGAGAAATTAAATGAGTTCTTTGCATCTGTCTTCACGGCAGAAGACCTCGGGCAGATACCGCTGCCCGAACGGCCCCTCCTGACCGAGGAGTTAAGTCAGATAGAGGTTAAAAGAGAAGATGTTTCAGACCTCATTGATAAATTAAAGATCAATAAGTCACTGGGCCCTGATGGCATCCACCCAAGAGTTATTAAGGAATTGAAGAATGAAGTTGCAGATCTCTTGACTAAGGTATGCAACTTGTCCCTCAAAACGGCCACAGTGCCAGAAGATTGGAGGATAGCAAATGTCACGCCTATTTTTAAAAAGGGAAAGAGGGGGGACCCGGGAAACTATAGGCCGGTCAGCCTAACATCCATACCGGGTAAGATGGTGGAATGCCTCATCAAAGATAGGATCTCAAAACATATAGACCAACAGGCCTTGCTGAGGGAGAGTCAGCATGGCTTCTGTAAGGGTAAGTCTTGCCTCACAAACCTTATAGAATTCTTTGAAAAGGTCAACAGGCATGTGGATATGGGAGAACCCATGGACATTATATATCTGGACTTTCAGAAGGCGTTTGACACGGTCCCTCACCAAAGGCTACTGAAAAAACTCCACAGTCAGGAAATTACAGAACTGGTTGGAGGCCAGGAAGCAGAGAGTGGGTGTCAATGGGCAATTTTCACAATGGAGAGAGGTGAAAAGCGGTGTGCCCCAAGGATCTGTCCTGGGACCGGTGCTTTTCAACCTCTTCATAAATGACCTGGAGACAGGGTTGAGCAGTGAAGTGGCTAAGTTTGCAGACGACACCAAACTTTTCCGAGTGGTGAAGACCAGAAGTGATTGTGAGGAGCTCCAGAAGGATCTCTCCAGACTGGCAGAATGGGCAGCAAAATGGCAGATGCGCTTCAATGTCAGTAAGTGTAAAGTCATGCACATTGGGACAAAAAAATCAAAACTTTAGATATAGGCTGATGGGTTCTGAGCTGTCTGTGACATATCAGGAGAGAGATCTTGGGGTGGTGGTGGACAGGTCGATGAAAGTATCGACCCAATGTGTGGCGGCAGTGAAGAAGGCCAATTCTATGCTTGGGATCATTAGGAAGGGTATTGAGAACAAAACGGCTCATATTATAATGCCGTTGTACAAAGGATGAGGTCTCTTGTTGTCTGGTGTGCTCCCTGGGGCATTTGGTGGGCCGCTGTGAGATACAGGAAGCTGGACTAGATGGGCCTATGGCCTGACCCAGTGGGGCTGTTCTTATGGCTTTGGGTTGGCATACATCACACTGTAAATGGCTATTTCATTTCTTTGTTCACACACTCCTTTGTCAGACAAGACAAGACAAGAAACCTTCATTGGAATGTTTAAAATACAAACAGTGTAAAACACCAAATTGGCTGGAGGGATGCCTGAATCCAACAGTTCACCTTCAACCAGGCCTTGCTGCATCAATTCAACCATTTGGGACAACATAGCAATACTATGTTGTATGTTGTACTATATAGTAATACTGCTAACTTAATAATCATATTTCTATAATTGGCTACCCCCCCCCCCCGAAAGCTCTTCGTTAACCCCACCGAGTATGTATGCAATTTTGTTCTGGTCATCCCAACTGCAGATAGTGGCCAAGATTGGTGCTTCTACAAAGATCTTGGTATAGGGTGCAATGTAATAACATGTAGGAAAGAGTTTCTAAATTTCCCAGCCTGCATGGGCAAACGCTACCTGCAGCTGGAATACCTCTGTATCTGCCAAATAACTGCTCAGGTGGGATGGCATTACATCTCGCTTGGGTAAACGCCCTCCGTTCTTGGGGGCATTCCAAGAAGTCAAAATATTTAGGCCTCCTTCCCAGTAGAACAGCAAGATGGAGATGTACTGGAGAGCAGATTTTGTGAGCATTGCTATGAAGGGCCTGCTGCTCGATGTCAAGGAGCCTTTGTTTCAAGGTTCTGGAGGCCTGTCCTGCGTCTAGAGCGCCTAACAAGTCCAAGGAGAGCCCCATAGAACAGATTTTCTTACTCAAAAGAGCCAAGTCTGGAAAAAATGGGGAATTGGGT
The DNA here is from genome assembly GCF_035046505.1 of Tiliqua scincoides. Lineage (NCBI taxonomy): Eukaryota > Metazoa > Chordata > Lepidosauria > Squamata > Scincidae > Tiliqua > Tiliqua scincoides. The sequence goes on along the minus strand of NC_089833.1, from coordinate 4,590,892 downwards.
AAGAGGCCCCAAATCAGGCTAGCTTGATCTGACAGGTGATACACTCTGAGCCAGTATCTAAATGTCCTAAGCCATGCCAGGGTGTCCACTCTGTGTTGGCCAACTTCCTAACAAAGAGTTGCAGTAAAAGGCCACCCAGTTGGAGGCCCTGCCATATTAGTGAAACCTGCTTTCAAACATGAATGGCTATTTATGGCTGATAGTTTTTGCAAAATACAAGCAATCAAGGTGAAGCTAATGCTCCAAAGCATAATGATAATTCACACACACACACACACACACACACACACACACACACATGAAAAGCAATGGGCATATCTTAGTGGTATAATCAATGATCTGACTAGTAAATTTTCCTCTTATAAGATTCTAATCGCAGGAGATTTCAACTCCAGGGTGGGGCATAATTCTGACATCTTTCATCAACTTTGGGACTTACCCACTGACACAATATTGCCAGAGACCTGTCTATTCAAAAGGCAATCGAAAGACAGAACAATCAATGCTGCGGGGCTTCTTCTAGCTAAATTTTGTATTACTTATGGCCTTATTTGACTAAATGGCTTAGACGCATTGGGGGATAATGGAGAATTCACTTACACCTCACCTAGAAGTGCAAGTGTTATTGATTATATCTTGGTTCCTCCTCAACTCCTTCCCCAGATAGCAAACTTTTGTGTTGGACACCCACAGTCTAGTGACCATCTTCCTCTGTTGTGTGATTTAGACTGTCTCCCAAATCATTACCATAACACTAACACCCAGGAGGAAGAAGGCTACCCAAACATAAAAAAAAGAATTAAATGGGACCCAGACTCTAAGGACTCATTTTGTGCATTGATACAAGCAAAGGAAATCCCTCAGTTGTCCACTCTGGATCAACCAGGGATTGTCCACTTTTTTGAGGACTTAATATCTACTCTTTTGAACGTATTTGGTAAGATCCCCTCATCCCGAAGAGTTGAGGGTTGGCGAGATGACTCTAAGATTGATCAGATCGGCTTATCTCTGAAAACTGCCATTCGCAGCACTTATAAAAAATTTAGAGACACTAACAGAAGAACACTTTTGCACCAATATTTCAAGCTGACTGCCCACCTAAAGGAAGCTGTCAGTTTCGATCCATCGTCTTGCAGAAGCAAGATGGTTACTACTAATCAACGCTGTTAAATCAAAAAATGCTAAGAGTTTTTGGCAAATTATATCAGGTTGTTTTCATAGAGTCAGTTGGTACTACCACAATCCCTGCTAAACTGTGGGAATCGCACTTTAAATCAATTTTTTTTTATGAATCCAAACCGACCTCTGTTGTTCAGGCATCCATCCCGCCAGACCTCCCAGACTGGCCTGCTGTCTCAGTGGATATGGTCATTTCAATTATTAACCAGCTAAAACAGGGTAAAGCAGCTGGCCCAGATGCAATTCCCTCAGACATCTATAAAGCAGCGCCAGACTGGTGGGCCCCAATTATTGCTCAACTATTCACAAGAATTGATAAATCTGGAGTAATTCCAGAATCCTGGACCAGATCAAACTTGGTCCCTATTTTCAAAAAAGGAAATAAGAACTGGTCAAAGCCTGCATTGAATATTTTACAATAAACGCTTTGCAGTTAAATTATGAAAAGTCTAAAATTGTGGTATTTGGAAACTCATAGAAACCACAATCTTGGCTTTTCAGTGGAAAATTAATACAGCAGTTCAAGGAATTCCAGTACCTTGGTCTTCGATTTCATTACAAGCATTCCTGGTCCTCTCATCGTTCAATTGCAATTAATTCATCCAAACCAGTGGTTCAAGCCATAACTCGCTTTTTCTTCACCTGGGGCAACCGGTTTGCACCAGCTGCTTTACAAGCTTTCAATGCTAAAGTCATACCACAAATTTGATATGGCACCCCAGTATGGATGCCGGCATTAAATAACACAATTGAAACGGTTCAATCTAAATTCCTTTATAACATTCTCGGCTTACCACATTGCGTTCCCTATGCAGCACTCTGCCTGGAATCAGGTCAACATAGACTGGAGTTACATGCGTGGTCCAGTTTTTTAAAATACTGGGCCAAAGTCTTTTTCAGGGCTGATCACGATTTGCTGCTAAAGGGGCTGTTGACTGATTCAACGTTAACTCCTTGCCTTGTACTATTTTATAAAAAAACTCAACAGATAGGCCTTGGGAGCCTATAGATGGGCCTACAAGGGGCCCCCTCTCCTGAGGTTATCACCAGGCTTTTGACAACCAGACTATATGATATAGAAAGGCAAGAGATTCTAGGTGCAGCATGGAAAAAATGTTCCCCTTTGAATTTTCAACTTAAAATTACAACTGGTCAACAACCAAAATATCTGTCCCTCCTAATGCACCGCCTGGAGAGAAGGGCCTTTACCTTGGCACGTTGTAATGTGACCCCCTCTAATGACTTACTTGGCAGATTCAGAGACGCCTCCTGGGAAGATGGTTTATGTAGCTGCAATTTAGGCGAAGTAGAATCATCCATACACATTATGTTGCGCTGCCCCAGATATCAAGCACTAAGACAGCAATTTCTCTCTCCCTTCCTCAATGCTAAAACAGGGCATTCTGAGAACGCTATAATTCAATTCCTTCTGGCAGGTGACATTGAGCATACCACCCTCTCAGTCGCACAGTTCCTAAACTTGAGTAATCTGAATCAAGCCAAGCTTTCTGTACCAAGCAATCACTGAGTAGATTACTTCTTGGCAATATCTGTAGAGTAACTGATTGTGCTCTGTCTTTTAAATAATTCATGTGTGTATGTAAAATGTAATGTATGTTTCTATCTGTGTGTACACATAGGTGCGCACATATACATATATTTGTGTACTACTTAGGTTTCTATTCTCTCTACGGTTTCTGTACAGAACCTTCACCCATCAAATGTTTATGCCTAAGAAAGGTGTTGTTGACTGTAAGAGCTGGGAGATTGTTTTAGACTTATCAAAATTTAGAAATAGCTCATTTTTCTTAAGGTAGTCAATACAGCCAGTTCCCAAACACTTGACCTACCCTCGACGTTGACAGTAAAATCATATCGTCAGCATATAGTAGGAGCAGGATACGATGGGGGCCTAATTTGGGGCTGGGAGCATTCATCTCTTTAAGATGAGTATTGAGGTCATTTAGAAATAAGTTGAACAAGGTTGGAGCAAGAATGCAGCCCTGCTTCACTCCCTTGTTAACAGGGATTGGCTCTGAAAGGTCACCTCTGAGGGAGACTCTAACCTGGCAGCTGTTAGCTGTCTATAGCTTCCGAATTAGGATGAGGAGTCATCTGTCCACCCCCATATGAGAATGTTTACGCCACAGAATGTCTCTAACCACTGTCAAAAGCGCCCTTTAAGTCCAAAAAGGCAACAAACAGCTGTCCATTAACCTGGACTAGCTGTTTGTCATTGAGATGAGAAAGGACCATACAGAGATCTAAGATGGATTTACCCTTCCTGAAACCTGCATGTTCCGGACCCAGAATATTGCTCACCTCGATCCAATCCAATAATCTTGATAATAAATGTTTTGCGTACATTTTACCGATAATTGAGAGCCAGCTCACAGGCCTATAGCTTCCTGGTGTTCTTATATCCCCATTTTCATAAATTAGTACTTTAGACCAGGCCTTAGGCCTTTGGGCTGTTTTATCCACCAGAGTGAAGAGTTGGGCAAGAAGAGGAGCCTACAATTCCGGCTGAGCTTTTATCAGGCCAGTGGGCAGTACGTTGGGGCCAGGTGCCTTATGCAAATTGAACTGACTGATAAGCTCCGTGATTTCCGCGATGGAGACCGGTGGCCACTCGGGTATATAGTCAAGGGAGGGCCCATCCGAATAGGCGGGTACCCTAGAGCTCTCCTAAAAAATCGCAAGAAAGTGCTGTTCCCAGGTCTGATGAGGAATCACTGATGGATCATGCACTTCTTTTCGCGAAACCCCCCACCACGACCTTCCAGAATTGTTTGCTATGACTTGATAGAAAGGCCTTGCAAAAGGCAATTCCATTGTGTTACATGAAAATCCCCTTTTTCCTTTTAGTTGTAATTTTCTCTCTATATCTGGTTATGTTACTAAAACATCATGCAGGCTAAACTTCTCCCAGCACACATTTCCAAAATTCTGGTCAAGTCACAAGCTCATGGTTGCACAACCACCTCCCCATGGTCACACACTATGGGAGGAAGTCTGGCATCTTAAATCATTGTTTAAGTGTCTCCTATTCATTGTATTGTTTTAACCCAGTCTCCTACATTACTGTATTCATTGTATTGTTTTAACCCAATCACTGCTTAAGTACTGTATGCAAACCTGAACTGCCTTCTGTGTGTTGCTGACTCATTGTATTGTTTAAGTTCCCCCATCTAGGAAGCCAGCCATTAGACCCCATTGAATTTTGCTGATAATCCTTTCAATGTTTTACACACTCCCAAGCACCCTGCTGGTAGTAAGCAAGTTACTCAGCACTGTCTGAAAACCCCTTTTTAAGAGAGGGCTTCCTCCCACATGCTCTCTCTCTGGCTCACTCTCCAAGGACCAACACATCTGGGTTGTGTCAGAGGGTCCTCCACACAAGACTCCCCCCCCCCATCCAACTGCTCTACAGGACAGGTAACTATCTCGTGCCTGAAACTCTTTCCCTTCTCCCCCCCTTTTTCTCCCCTTCTCTCCCCATCTTTAGTTAGCAGCTGGGTTTGGCAGACCAGGGACCCCTAAAATCCTTCCCTACAACCTTTCCTGGGTTGTACAAGCTGCCCTGGGTCCCTTTTGGGGAGAAAGGCAGGATATAAATAAAGTTTATTATTATTATTTCCTTTTTCTAATTTCCTCGGATGCACCCCATACTTTTCACACGCAACCACCATGAAAGCTAGGTACATTGGATTCAAGTACTAGGACCAAGAAACATATACTTATCATTTTTCCACATGCATTATGTTTACCTTTGTGCTTCTGTAATAAAACTATAATCTTTTATTAAAAGTTATCTTTCTCTCAGTCTCCTCTTTAAGCAAAAGGGAACTTCTCTGCATTACACCGTCTTGTTATCCAGCCTGCGGTCCTAAGGTTCCAATAAGGGCAGTATAATAATTCCCCTAAACAAAACAGCCCTTTTGGTAACAACTGATCTTGGGATTGAGGCATTTTCACCCAGTGTGCTCCCACAAGGATAACCAGACGGTGGAGTCACTGCAGGGCAAGCTCTATTCCAAGTGTTCTCTGGGCTTGGGGAATTTCTATGCTCGTTCCCTTCCCAAACACCTTCAGTCTCCAGACAGTCAGGGTTGTTGAAGGAGGGAAGACTGGGAGTATCACTGACATTTCCATTCCACGATGAGAGGAGATCGAGCCGCAGTTGTTTGGAGACCTTCATGGGAGAGACACTGCCCGCTTGCAGCCTGTTCCTCCTTCTGCCCATGATTACAATTCAAAACAATCCTCGAAAACAGACACCCCACAGGAGCAAAATGGCCAACATCAGAGGTGCCAAAAAGGTCTCGGACAACACAGAAGAACTTGGGAGAAATAAAACCTCCCGGGTAATCACTAACATTTGACGAGCTGTCCCACAAGAGTTAAAACGAAAAGCCAGAGCTGCAAAAGGTACCTTATCAGTACATAATTAGGATTAAAATTAAAAAGAATATCTCCCATAAACAAGCAAAATTGGAAGATGTGAAAAAAGGGAACGATGGGGAGATCTTAGCCAGTCGCCATCTTACTTCCACCTCATTCTGGTTCACTCCTTTGTCCCTCTTTCTTAAACCTGCCATTGGAATCGCCCAACCTCAACTTCTGGTGCTGTCTTGGCCTGGTCCAGCTGCTCAGAGCATTTGAGAGTTAGAAGGGGCCTCAGAGGTCATCCAGTCCAAGCCCCTGCTCACTGCAGGCAATGGCTCTGACCTCAAGCAGACCTCCAGCCTCTGCTTGAAATCCTTGAATGTCAAACTGTTCCAGTGCAGGGCAGCTTCATTCTTAGTGTAGCCAACACTATTCCATGTCTTCCTTTGGATGGTGGGTGGTGCATTGGGCACACAGCACCCCAAAAGAGGTGGCACTGGGGTTGCCTCACCTCTCAAGCCTTCAGAGGATGTGTACAATAGCAGTCCCGTGGGACCCAGATCCTTCTCCACACAGCAGCCTTCCTGCCAGACACCCACCACCACAGAACCTGGCCCTCTGCACGCCTGTCTCATCACGAGCCTAATGCAGAGAGACAAAAGGTTCTTTGCACTCACTGTACAGACTCCTGGAAAGCCATCCATGGACCCTGATAAATAGCCCCAATTTACGTGGTTACTCTTCCTCATGTGCCCTTTCATGCTCACTAATACCTGAATGAATGGAAAGCTTCTTTTCACACCTCTGGCATTGATAGGATCTCTCCCCTGTGTGGCTTTTCCAATCAGTCATAAGGCTTTTCTGGGAACTGAACGGCTTTCTGCACTCCCAGCATGCATTGGGCTTCTCCCCTGTGTGATGTCTCGGACGGATCATAAGGTCAGTACTCAGATGGCAACTCTTTCCACACTTCTGGCACAAATAGTCCCTTCACTATTGAATAGTGCCTTTACTATGCACTCTTAGATGCCTTCTAAGGGAACCATTCCGAGAGAACCCTTTACCACACTACTGGCATGTATAGAGTTACTCGCCCGTGTGGATTCTTTGATGGGTTGTAAGTGTGCTGCTATAACTGAAACTCTTTCCACACTCCCTGCATGTATAGGGCTTCTCGCCTGTGTGGGTTCTTCGATGGGTTGTAAGTGTGCTGCTACAACTGAAACTTTTTCCACATTCCCTGCATGTATAGGGCTTCTCGCCCGTGTGGGTTCTCTGATGGGATTTCAGATTGCTGCTGCAAATGAAACTCTTTCCACACTCCCTGCATGTATAGGGCTTCTTGCCTGTGTGGGTTCTCTGATGGGTTGTAAGTGTGCTGCTGCAAATGAAACTCTTTCCACACTCCCGGCATATATAGGGCTTCTCGCCCGTGTGGGTTCTCTGATGGTATTTCAGCTGGCTGCTGCTAATCAAACTCTTTCCACACTCTGGGCATGAATAGGGCTTTTCCTCTGTGTGAGTTTTCAGATGGGTCGTAAGTGCACTGTTGCAAATGAAACTCTTTCCACACTCCTGGCATGTATAGGGCTTCTCGCCCGTGTGGGTTCTCTGATGGTATGACAGATGGCTGCTGCAAATGAAACTCTTTCCACACTCCTGGCATGTATAGGGCTTCTCGCCTGTGTGGGTTCTCTGATGGTATGTCAGATGGCTGCTGCATATGAAACTCTTTCCACAATCCTGGCATATATAGGGCTTCTCGCCCGTGTGGGTTCTCTGATGGTATTTCAGATTGCTGCTGCTAATGAAACTCTTTCCACACTCCGGGCACGTATATGGCTTCTCACCCATGTGAGTTCTCTGATGGGATTTCAGACGGCTGCTGCAAATGAAACTCTTTCCACACTCTGGGCATGAATAGGGCTTTTCCCCTGTGTGAGTTCTCTGATGGGTCGTAAGTGCACTGTTGAAACTGAAGCTCTTTCCACACTCCTGACATGTATAGGGCTTCTCCCCTGTATGTGTTCTCTGATGGATAGTAAGTTGAAGACTCTGATGAAAACTCTTTCCACACTCCCAGCATGTATATGGTTTCTCGCCCGTGTGGGTTCTCTGATGGGATTTCAGATGGCTGCTGCAAATGAAACTCTTTCCACACTCCTGGCATGTATAGGGCTTCTCGCCTGTGTGGGTTCTCTGATGGTATTTCAGATGGCTGCTGCAAATGAAACTCTTTCCACACTCGGGGCATGAATAGGGCTTTTCTCCTGTGTGAGTTCTCCGATGGATTGTAAGTGCGCTGCTGCAACTGAAGCTCTTTCCACACTCCTGGCACGTACAGGGCTTCTCCCCTGTATGTGTTCTCTGATGGATCGTAAGTTCAAGACTCAGACGGAAACTCTTTCCACACTCCTGGCATGTATAGGGCTTCTCCTCTGTGTGGGTTCTCTGGTGCCATATTAGAAAACTTCTCAAACAAAAGTTCTTTCCACAGTCAGAGCACGTATAAGGTTTCTCCCCTCTGTGCATTCTCTCATGGGTCATCAATTCACAGCTTTTACTGAAGCTCCTTCCACACTCTGGGCATGTACAGAGTTTCTCCTCTATGTGGATTTCGTGCTGTGAGGAAAGGGTGCCAGGACAGATTCTTCCAAATCGGTTCCAAACCAGGGATGCTGAAAAATGAAGGAAAATGCAGTAAGAGATAGAGAAACACCCCAGAAAGCCGGAGAAAACACCCCACTAGCCTCCTTTTTCCGTTGATCAGAGTGGGGTTCAGAAAGGCCAGAACTACATATAACATATGTAATTGATGTTCACTAACATGTTACATATTTAATATTATGCTTTGTTCCTTTAAAGAAGCTGAACAACATTCAAAAGAATAAGGCCACAACTAGAGAGGAAGGACAGGAAAGAGTAAAAGAGAGAAAGGCAGAATGCAACTATTTGAGACCAGAAAAACTACTGAGATTTAGGGAAGCCGAGATAGTTCATGCAGAAGCTGATTTCTATCGCCCAGGGCACTTTCCAGCAGGAGTCTCAGCTGAAAAACCAGCTCAAGTTTCATCTAGGCTGGGGATGCCAGTTGCGCATCCAGGAGTGCACTGGGGTCCAAAACAGCACCAGTTCCTTCATAGGGAGGGCAACCCCAGTTAGAAGAGGAAGAACTCTGCCTCCAAAATGGCTCTCGTTCAGAACAAAGGATCCTCTGCTTTGTGTCTGTTGGCAAGCCAGCATGTAGGGGGGGTGCACCGGGCTCCCAACATCCCTGGTAAGCTGCAGCAGGCACTAGTAAGTAAATCCCAGTCCCTGCTATTAATAGTGTTACCAAAAGGGCTGTTTTGTTTAGGGCAGGAGTCGGCAACCTTATACACTCAAAAAGCCATTTGGACCCATTTTCTGGAGGAAAAAAAACCTCAGGAGCCACAAAACCCTTTTGACATCTAAAATGAAGATAATACTGCATATATAGGGTTTTTTTTTTTTCACCTTTATGCTCTTATAGGTCCCATTTTAATAATGTAGCCCCCTCTTGTAGCCTTTAGTTAGTTTTGTCATACATTCTTGTCCTGTGTTTTCAGACACCTGGTCCTCTATGGTCTTTTGCCTGATTCCAAGGCCATTCTCTGCCTGGAGAATTAGGCCCACTTCAAGCAAATTAGCTCCCCTTCTTTCCCCCGACAAATGACCCTGGTTCTGCTCTGCAGTCCTGCTGGACCCCACCTCCAGGGTAGCTCGCCTGTTCAACCTGCAGAGGTCCTCTCTCCTGCCAGTAGCCTCCCACCACTACAGCAGACCCTGGGTCCTCAGCAGGTCTTGGGCACAGCGGCCACACACCAAACTCCAGTGACTCCAGCAGTCACAAAGTCAGTCAGAGCATCCAGGGCAGAGTCCAAAGTCAATAAGCCAAGTCACAGTCCAAGATCAGATTCCAAAGTAAGTCAGTCAAATCTGTCAGAGTATACAAGTCAAAGTCAATAAGCCAAGCCAGTCAGTCTCCTCTCCTACCTCCAACCTGCACTCCTTCTACAATGCACACCCCCTTCCTCAGGTGCTCCTTATATCCCTGAGGGCCCTATTGCCTTCAAGTGGCTGCAGCTGTGCAGCACACTCTGCTGGATGCCTTAAAGGGGCCACTGCTGACACCACATCTACCTCCTCAACAGATCTTCCAGGATTCCAATACATATGGCAGTTATGACAACTGCTTATCTTACATGGATACTAAAGAACTCCCCCTACCCTCCAGAGGCACCCTGCTGGAAGGAAAAACGGACACAGACTCCAGAGAAGAAGCCAGAGCTGGGGGGGAACCACAGGCCAGCTTCTGCCCTGCCTGCCTGCCTGCCTGCCTGTTCTCCCTCACTCAGGCTGCAACCCTCTCCACACTATCCTGGGAGTAAGCCCCATTGGCTACAATGGGACTTCTGAGCAGACAAGTTGGTTGGAGCTCTCAGGCTGCAGTCCTCTCCACACTTTCCTGGGAGGAAGCCTCACTGACTACTTGTGAGCAGACCTGCATAGGAGGGGGCTGAGGCTGCAGCCCTCCACACCTTCCTGGGAGGAAGCCCCACTGACTACAGCGGGGCTTACTTGTGAGTAGACCTGCACAGGAGGAGGCTGAGAATACAGCCCTCCATACCTTCCTGGGAGGAAGCCCCACTGACTACAGCGGGGCTTACTTGTGAGTAGACCTGCACAGGAGGAGGCTGAGGATACAGCCCTCCACACCTTCCTGGGAGTAGCCCAGGGACTACATCGGGGCTTACTCTGGAACAGACCTGCTGGGCGCAGGCTCCCACTCACCCGTCCTTGCGCTTGGCCTTGAACAGGCTTCAAGGCTGCCATCCCAGGCACCCTTTCCTGGGAGTAAGCTTCTTCCCCTGTAATGGGGCTTACAACTGAGTAGACACGCATAGGAGCAGGCTCCATGGCTGCAATCCCAGGCACCCTTTCCTGGGAGCAAGCTTCATCCACTGTAATGGGGCTTACTACTGAGCAGACACACAGGATGGCTCCTCTGCTGTGGAGGAAAAGCCTCTCCTTGCACTGAGTGGGGACCTGCTCAGGGAAAGGTGGGCTGCAAGGGCTCGCAATGGCTGAGGAGGAGGGAGGCTCAGGATTGGCTGGTGGTCAGCCAGTGAAGGGCCCTGAGCCATTCCAACAGAAAAAGCCAGGAGCCTGCTGGATGCTGATTGGCTGAGCCTGCTGGAGAGTTGGGGAAGGGAAAAACAGGGAGCTTAAGCCTGCAGAGCGGCAAAATTGAAAAGGGAAACCAATGCCGGGCAGGTAGGGGTGAAGGGGAAGAATACCAGGCAAATCTCTAACAAAAACCCTTGACTTCCCAATGTGCGGCAGCAGTGAAGAAGGCCAATTCTATGCTTGGGATCATTGGAAAAGGTATTGAGAACAAAACGGCTAATATTATAATGCCATTTTACGAATCTATGGTAAGGCCACACCTGGAGTATTGTGTCCAGTTCCGGTCGCCACATCTCAAAAAAGACATAGTGGAAATGGAAAAGGTGCAAAAGAGAGCGACTAAGATGATTACGGGGCTGGGGCACCTTCCTTATGAGGAAAGGCTACGGCGTTTGGGCCTCTTCAGCCTAGAAAAGAGACGCCTGAGGGGGGACATGATTGAGACATACAAAGATATGCAGGGGATGGACAGAGTGGATAGGGAGATGCTCTTTACACTCTCACATAATACCAGAACCAGGGGACATCCACTAAAATTGAGTGTTGGGCGGGTTAGGACAGACAAAAGAAAATATTTCTTTACTCAGCGTGTGGTCGGTCTGTGGAACTCCTTGCCACAGGATGTGGTGATGGCGTCTAGCCTAGACGCCTTTAAAAGGGGATTGGACAAGTTTCTGGAGGAAAAATCCATTATGGGGTACAAGCCATGATGTGTATGCGCAACCTCCTGATTTTAGGAATGGGTTATGTCAGAATGCCAGATGCAAGGGAGGGCACCAGGATGAGGTCTCTTGTTATCTGGTGTGCTCCCTGGGGCATTTGGTGGGCCGCTGTGAGATACAGGAAGCTGGACTAGACGGGCCTATGGCCTGATCCAGTGGGGCTGTTCTTATGTTCTTAAGGGAGAAGAGGGCAGTGAGCTCAGGGGGCAGAGGGAAGCAGCCTGCACTCCCAACACAGGTGCTTCTTGTCACACTCTTTGCCACTTTCACCTGGAGGAGCCGCAGCAGACAGCTGAAAGAGCCACATGCGGCTCTAGAGCTGCAGGTTGCCGACCCCTGGTTTAGGGGAATTATTACACTGCCCTTATTGGAACATCAGGATTGTAGGCTGGATAACAAGGCGGCATAATGCAGAGAAATTCCCTTTTGCTTAAAGAGGAGAATGAGAGAAAAATAGCTTTCAATAAAAGATTATGGTTTATTACAAAAGGACAAAGGTAAACATAATACACATGGAGAAATGTATTTCTTGGTAACTAGCTTTCATGGTGGTTGCGTGTGAAGAGTTTTTGGTGCATTTGAGGAAAACAGATAAAGAAGGGGGGTTGTGAGGAAGGCTTTAGGGGTCTGTGCTCTGTCAACCCCAGCTGCTAACTAAAGATGGGGAAAGAAGGGGAGAGAAAAGAGGGGAGGAAAGAGTTCCAGGCACAAGATAGTTACCTATCCTGTAGAGCAGTTGGAGGGGGGGGGAGTCCTGTGAAGATGACCCTCTGAAACAACACAGATGTGTTGGGTCTTGGAGAGAGACAGCATGTGAGAGGAAGCCCTCTCTTAAAAGGGATTGGGAGACAGTGCTGAGCTGGATGGTAGCTTGATTGCTAACACAAGGCTGGGTGCTTGGAGTAGGTATACATTTGAATGGGGACCAGGATGTCAGTTATCAGCAAAATTCAATGGGATCTATGGCTGGGTTCCTTAACAAAGACTGCAGTTTAAGTTTGCATAAACAGTGATTGGATTAAAACACAAGACTTGCTCCCATAATGCGCGACTGGGGGGGGGGGGTTGTGTGACCATGAGCTTGTGACTTGAGCAGAGTCCTGGAAATGTGACCTGTATGCTGGGAGAGCAGTTTAGCTTGCATGATATTATAACCAGATATATAGAAAATCGCAGCTAAAAGGCAAAAGGGGATTTTCATATAACAGATGCCCCCTTAGCGAAGTGATCCTGAGGGCAATCCCCGTTAGAAGAGGAAGAATTCTGCCTCCAAAATGGCTCTCATTCAAAACAAAGGTTCCTTTGCTTTGTGTCTATTGGCAAGCCAACATCCAGGGGGGCGCGCACGGCTCCCCACACCACTGGGAGGCTGCAGCAGGGACTGGTAAGTAAATGCCAGTCCCTGCAGCCCCCATAGTGATGTGATCCTCCCCACTGCCCCCGCCCCTTCAGGGGGCAGGGTCCAGGGTCCTCAGGCTGGGGCGATGCCATGCCCCAGTTTGAGAAGCCTTGGACTAAAGAAAGAATAAAAATAGTGGCTTAACAAATCGCAGGAGAAAACAAATGCTTAATGTGGAAATGGAGAGACAGGAGAGACAAAGTGACAACAAAAAGGAAGGAGGTTCAGGAGCAGGAGATGCTGTGGGGCATCTATCAAGAATGGCCAAAGGACCCTCCTTACCTACAAAGGTGACGCTCTCGTAGTTGTCCATCATGACCGCCTCGTGCAGGCACCGTTGGCGCTGATCCAGCAGAGCCCACTCTGCACTGCTGAAATACACAGCCACCTCCGCAAATGAAATGAGGCTCTGGAAGGAAAAGGAGACTCCCCGTTAAAAGACTAGCCCAGGCTGAGCCTGCAGTCCAGCAAGGGAGGAACATCTACATGCTTCCTGTCGTGTGAGAAATGTTGGATGTCGTGTGAGAAATGGCAGTGGGGAATGCTGACAGTGTCTCTCGTGTCGCAGTGTGGCAGGCGACCCAGGAGGAAATGCACCTGTGGGACAAGGGGAGAGGTTCGTGCTGCCCCCTGCTCCCCTATCTTACCTGGCCTGGAGGAGCTGCAGCCATTTCCGCTCCTCCACGTGGTTGTCTGGTTTGCTTTGATTCCATTTCTCTTCTGTCTGTCAGGGAGAGAAATGGGAAGAACATCACAAGGGTTTTCATATCTTCTACCTGCTTCATGCTGGGCATCCTTGTTTGGAGTCCTTTCCACTGATCACGGTGGCGGATGCAAAGGAGACTGGATGGCTGCAGGGAGGGATGGCACAATGTCTGCCAGGCAACAGGGCAAGATGCTGATTATCCTCAAATGCAAGTAAGTTCGTTTCTACTTGACAATCACATCATTTCGATTCAAACCTACCCATCGGATCAGACCCTAAGCATGACAAGGGCACCATGACCTGAGTTCACCAGCCAATCAGCAAACAACCGGGCTCAAAGCTGGACGCTTATCATTATTCCTGTCTATTCTAGGAAGGCTCCTTCTCTTAGAATTTAAAGAACATTCCAAAGATCATGTTCCACCGTAAGGATTTTTATATGGTGTGTTGGGATCTTGGTTTGCTCAACTCCCAGCACAATTTCAATATTTCAGCCAGAGAAATAACCATGGCCAGTATCCAAAACTCCTTTACAGAAGTCTAAGGGCCCAACCCTATCCAACTTTCTAGTGCTGGTGCAGCCATTCCAATGGGGCGTGCACTGCATCATGTAGAAGGGGGAAAGTCACGGAGGCATCCTCAAGGTAAGCAAACATTTGTTCCCTTTCCTGGGGGCTGCACTGCAGATGCATCAGTGCTGGAAAGTTGGATGGGATCGGGTTCAAAGAGGTTGCGCACATCCAGTATTTCCTGTATAGCAAATCCACATGCGATTGTTGCAAATGACTCTTGAAACTCCCTCCGCTCAGCATCGAAAAATGGCCTTGCTGCGTTCCACAGATTTGCTGCATTTTGAGATACTTGAGCTCAAAGTAGGAAGTCTCAGACTATTTGCATGGCTTTTCGGATCCTGCTCAAAGGCTCTATTCAATATATATTTTAAATCCTAGCTATAAGGACTCAGAATTCAATCCAGAACTTCTAGCAGCCAAAGCCCACTGCCTGACTCTTGTACCAGCAAGGTAGCTCTTAGGCACACAATGGCCTTATGGTTTAATGGTTGCAGAAGTTGGTCTTAGACCAGGAGGAACCAGGTTCAAATCCTTGCTCAGCCGTGAAGTTTACTGGGTGAAACGTGGGGCAGTCATGATCTCTCAGCCTTACCTACCTCACAGGGTTGTTGTGAGGATAGAAGGAGGGAAGGAGCCATGTACAGCACCCTGAGCTCTTTGGGGGAAGGGCAGTATAAAAATGTGGAAAGTAATATTTGCTGCACTGCAGCACCATCCAGATGATGGCCAAATACGGCACAGCTCATTAGTCTACTCGGGCCAGGCAATCTGAGGAAACAACCGAGGCCCGGCTGATCCTATATAACTTTTGCTTTGGGCTTGTTTCCCAGTCTGAGCAACTCAGCACTCTGAGAAGCCAAACGGATTGGATCTCTCCCCTGTGTGTCTTTTCAGGGAGCACACAGGAGTCCCTTAAAAGCCCTTTGCTTGGCCATCCGTCTTCTTCCTTTCTCTTCTGTTCTTCCACTCCTTTCTCCATCCTTCTCCCTCCTGTTTATCTCCTCCTGTCTTATCTTCACTTCCACCTTGTCTTCTAATCCTTTTTCACCCATCCTCCTTTCAATCATGTTTTTCTTTATACCTACTCTTAACTTTACAAGCAATTTGTCTGTTCTTGAAAATAGGTCATGTATTGAGGTGGGAGAAAATGATTTGGTTTTGTTTGTTGTTGTTTTTGCAGATTTTGGTGTTTAACCAAAGTGAAATAGCAAAAAAATGATTTTATTCCAAATATTTCCCATTTTTGTCCATTATAACTGCTTTAAAATGCACTAGCTAGTTGGTAAAGATTGCACAGTGTCAGCAGATGAAGAATGATTCAGAATTTCATTGTTTGTTCTATTTTAGCAGGTTTTTTTTTTAGTAGAAAGCAGAGTTTTGTGTCTTTATTTCACTCTCACCTTTTTCTCCTGCTCCAAGTCATGGAATGAAAAGTGGGTTAAGTGTTTGGGAGCAGCAAAGTTGATGAATGCCATTCAGAAGTACTTGCAAAAAAAATCCTGCCAGGTCACATTGCAAATATAGTGTTTAAATTAAATGCATGAAATCAATATGAGAAGCTTAAACTTTTCTGTTGTCATGTTCTACTTTTTTCTTAAATGTCCTGTACTTTGTCTTGTCCTCTTTTTCGGTTATGACCTCCAGTCACCCTGACCACAGCTCGTAACCTGTGATGGAATTCTCCTCCATCAATCTCTCCAATCCCCTTTTAAAGGCAGCCAGGCCAGACGCCTACACCACATACTGTGGCAAGGAGTTCCACAGACTAATGAAAAGCTGGTGTCATGTCTATGTACAGTTTAGGCCTACTGACAGGTAAAGCCTGAACCAAGCTAAAACAGTAACACAGAAGTGGCTTGCAGTTCCTAGCTGTTAGGAATTTACAACTCAATGGAAGGTGATTATGTAGCACCTAGGCAGCCAGAAAGACGCCCATCAAGGACGGAATGCAGCTGTAGATCTCCAGGGGGGAGGGAAGAGCTGAGAGGGGAGCTTCCAGCCCCACTTCCAGAGGACAGGGCCTTTGGTCCTTGTCTCTTGGTGAGATAGGAGGTGGGTGTACATCCTGCCCCGCCAGGACCATGTGGCCTTTTAGGTAATTGACCTGAGGATCTACAAAAGAAACTGGCCCAGGTGAGAGTTAGAGAATAACAGAGTTAGCCAGTTAGCTTTGTTGCTTTATGCTGATATGTTTCCTAGACGTTTTTATGCCTCCAGCATTTGCTGCCTTTGTAACTTTTTGTAACCCTATGTACTTAATAAAGTAAAAATCTTTTTACCATGTTGGTTCATTGTCTGTTGGGGACAAAGGTTCAGAATCCTGCCTAGCCATTCAGCAAGCTACCAAATCCTCATTGTGGACTAGTAACTTGAGGACTAAGACTTTAAGTAAAGAAAGTGCTCAGTGCCTACAAGGGATATAGTTAAGCCTAGAGGGTCTCAGTGTCCCTGGACTGAGGCACTGGCTCTTACAGGGTGGTGGCAGTACTACCAAACAGGGATCTTTGGGGGCTCTAGGGTTCAGAACCAACAACTCTGAGCACCCCAAAACCATGGGAGTAAGACCAAGCGTACGACAGCTGGGTAAAGAAATATTTCCTTTCTTCTGTTCTAGCTCTGCTGTCACTCAGTTTCAGGTGATGTCGCCGCTTCAGGGGTTGTTTGCCAGGGAGAAGAGCACCCCTCTCTCCATCCCCTGCACAAGTCATGTCTCAACCATGGCTTCACTCGGGTGCCTTTGTTCTAGCCCAGGCCTGCTAGTCCAGCAGGAGGGCTCACTGGTGCCAGGGCACAGCCCAGCAGGCCCTTCCTTCCTGGGGCACCTCACACCCTGGGCAGAGCCCCCTTCTGCCCCCCCCCCAGCAATGAGGACCCTCCAGCTTCCCTCCTCCAGCCCCACACACCTGCTGGCGGCCTCTCTCTCCCTCTCTAGGCCTGGGGACTGGTGCTGGCTTCCTTCTGCCACCCTCTCTTGCAAAGCTCCCCCATTTCCTGTTCCCAGTCACATGATCCAGCAGGGCTGCTGGGAAACAGAGTCCCTGAGGACAGGCTAATTGCCTCTACCTTGCAGCACTGCATAGAGGAGGGAAGAATTGCATTGCGTAGAAGAACTTTGGCTCCACATGGAAGGGATTAAAAAGCTGCACCAGATCCCCCTCCTGGATACAGTGGTTCATGGGAGAGGCACTCTGTCTGCCCCCCTTTGCATCTGGTCACCCTCTGTCTGTGTGGGGGTGGGGTAGGGGGTCTTTGCACTGTCCTAGCAGTGCAAGGGATGCTGTGGCTGCAGTCCTCAGGACTGTAGCCTTCTCAGTGAACTAGACCTCAAGCATGAGCTAAGCCTCTGTGCGTGTCCATATAGAGCAGCAATTTTCAGCCTTTCACATCTCATGGCACACTGACAAGGCACTAAAATTGTCACAGCACACCAGCAGTTTTTTGACAATTGACAAGGCAGACGCCACTGATAGCAGGGCTTGCATCCCTCAGTGACCCTACTAACAAATGATCCTCCCCAAAACTTCTGTGGCACACCTGCAGACCACACCAATGTTCCACTCGGCCTTTGCCATAAAAGAGGAAGACTTCAAATGACCACCCACCGATCCAGGGCAGTGATGCCTAGCGCCAAGCACTCACTCTCTTCCCACACACCTACCCCCTACTCTTCCAAGTAATTTAAAGTGCAGCTTGTTGGGACCAAACCTGGGAGATCTAGACCAGTGCCACCAGCCCAAGAGATCTGGCTCCCAGAGGGTTTCCCAGGGCTGTGCAGGGATTCCAGGGATGCTGTGCAGGGTTGAAAAATGGCCACACAACACCAGCAGCACCTGCAAAATGACAAAAATGACCTTGGCTGGCAGCAGCAATAAACACAGGCTACGATTTTTGCTGGAAAAGCCTCAAGACTTTTTTGTTTAGGGAAGCTTCTAAATGTTGACAGCGGGGTGGGGTGGAGGGGCTGACGCTTTTCATGAAACACCATTTAACTGTGACCCGATTCAGCTTCTATTGTTTTCATGGTTTTAATTGTTTTTCTATTAATGCTTTAGCATCGTTCTGTAGATTGAATTGAAATTTTATTTTGCAAGCGGCCTTGGGGACCGTTAAGCGGGATGGAAAGGCAGGACTTGAATTCCTTAAACAAACAAACCCACTGATCCCAGAACACGGCAGAGGTTTTAAGCCAAAGGGTTTTATTAAGAGATAAGGGGGGGGGGGGGAAGGAAACAGGACTGGATTCTCAGAGATCAAGGTCCCCTGAATGGTGCTGGCTCTTCAGGGAAGCCTCACAGGAGCAGGCTCTGCTGGACCAGGTGGGGAGCCAGGATCCCATCCCACTCGGCCAGTGGTGTCCCCAGGGCTTCTGTTGCCAGGGCAACGCTTGATGTCACGTCCCCAGGCAGCATCAAGGTGTCACCAGCACAGTCACGCTCCAATTGCTTCCTGATGGCTCTCAGCTATCTGATTTCTCCAGCACACTTTGGTGACCCACCAAAAACCAGGTCACAACCCACCAGTGGGTCTTGACTCACAGTTTGGGGAACCACTGTATGAGCCCATCAAAAGTACAGATCTGCAACATCTCCCCAAATGCAGCCACATACCACGGTAGCATTGAGTCAAAACTAGTAAAAATAAATTACACATTGAAATGAATGGCAACCCATCTGAAATTGGCTCCTGACTCGCCTTGTGGGTCCTGACCCAGAGTTTCAACAGCACTGGACTAGAAAGAATTGTTTATTATTATGATTATGAATCACATGTTTAGACTGCCCTTCCTCCAAGGAGCTTAAGGAGGTGTCCATTTATTCCTTCCCTGCTGTTGCCCTCACAACAACCCTATGAGGTAAGGCTGAGAGGTAGTGATTGACCCAACGTCACCCAGAAAGCTTTGGGGCTGAGCAGGGATTTCCCAGTTCTAAGACAACACCAATATGGGTAGTATTTACATGGTGTTCCAAAGTACTCCACTTTCCAGTATAACCTCAGAGCACCTCATTCAGTTTCACTCAAATCTAAATGCATGTATGTATCAGATCTAGTGGGATAACTCAAGAAGAGACTGTCAGTTGTCGCTTTCCAGAGCCAGAGATTAATACATTTCAAAACACATTCTGGGGGGGGGGGTGTCAGTGAGGGGCTTTGGGTTGGCATACGTCACACTGTAAATGGCTATTTCATTTCTTTGTTCACACACTCCTTTGTCCTAGATTTACACACTCCTAGATTTACTGCCATTTTACGATGCATAGCCCAAGAACGCATGTGATGGAAATAGATTCCTAAATATATAAACTCTCTTACCTGTTCAACAGTCATCCATTTGAAAGACCAATAGAGAACTTTCCGAGATTTGCCAAATATGACTATCTTAGATTTATCAAATTTAGAAATAGCTCATTTTTCTTCAAAAGATGCTAAGAGAGGTAAAAAAAAAATGCTTAGGCAGAAATTATATTGGGAGTTGATACAAATTGTATTTTAAATCAAATAGATACAACATCAAGAAATAGAACATAAGAACAGCCCCACTGGATCAGGCCATAGGCCCATCTAGTCCAGCTTCCTGTATCTCACAGCAGCCCACCAAATGCCCCAGGGAGCACACCAGATAACAAGAGACCTGCAAGGCTTCCTGGGAATTGTAGTTAAGAACATAAGAACAGCCCCACTGGATCAGGCCATAGGCCCATCTAGTCCAGCTTCCTGCATCTCACAGCGGCCCACCAAATGCCCCAGGGAGCACACCAGATAACCTCATCCTGGTGCCCTCCCTTGCATCTGGCATTCTGACATAACCCATTTCTAAAATCAGGAGGTTGCGCATACACATCATGACTTGTACCCCATAATGGATTTTTCCTCCAGAAACTTGTCCAATCCCCTTTTAAAGGCATCCAGGCCAGACACCGTCACCACATCCTGCAGCAAGGAGTTCCACAGACCGACCACTCACTGAACAAAGAAATATTTTATTTTGTCTGTCCTAACCCGCCCAACACTCAATTTTAGTGGATGTCCCCTGGTTCTGGTATTATGTGAGAGTGTAAAGGGCATCTCCCTATCCACTCTGTCCATCCCCTGCATATCTTTGTATGTCTCAATCATGTCCCCCCTCAGGCGTCTCTTTTCTAGGCTAAAGAGGTCCAAACGCTGTAGCCTTTCCTCCTAAGGAAGGTGCCCCAGCCCAGTAATCATCTTAGTCGCTCTTTTGCACCTTTTCCATTTCCACTATGTCCTTTTTGAGATGTGGTGACCAGAACTGGACGCAATACTCCAGGTGTGGCCTTACCATCGATTTGTAAAATGGCATTATAATATTAGCCGTTTTGTTCTCAATACCTTTTCCAATGATCCCAAGCATAGAATTGGCCTTCTTTACTGCCACCACACGCTGGACCAGGTGGAGAGCAGTCACTGGGGCCTCTTCAAAGTAAGGGAATGTTTGTTCCCTTATCCTGGGGCTGCATTGCAGCTACATCCGTGCTGGAAAGTTGGATAGGATTGGGCCCTAAATCCCTGGGGCTCTCCCTCCTCCAGCAGCCCTCTGACCCCCAGAGTGGCTCTCCCTGCCTGGCCCTGTCACAAGCACACAGAAGAGAAAAGGAAACCCCTCCAAACCCCTAAGAACTGGAGGGAAAAGGGAAACCCTTTGAAAATGTGTGGTTGGGGAAATGAAGCCCCTCAGAATTGGAGGGGAAAAATGAAACCCCTCGAAACTGGGGGAGGGAATGAAGCCCCTCAGAACTGGAGGGGAAATGAAGCCTGTCCGAATTGGGGGAAAAAATGAAACCCCTCAGAACTGGGGGGAACATGAAGCCCCTCAAAATTGAGGGGGGAGAAAACCCTTTGGAACTGGGGGGAAAATGAAGTCCTTCCGAATTAGGGGGAAAAGGAAACCCCTTGGAACTGAGGGGAGGAATGAAGCCACTCAGAAGTGGGGGGAAAGAAACCCCCTCAGAATTGGTGGCAAAATGAAACCCCTCAGAACTGGGTGGAAAATGAAGCCCCTCAAAATTGAGGGGGGAGAAAACCCTTTGGAACTGGGGGGAAAATGAAGCCCCTCCAAATTGGGGGGAAAATGAAGCCCCTCAGAATCGGGGGGGGGAAGGAAACCCCTTGGAACTGAGGGGAGGAATGAAGCCACTCAGAAGTGGGGGAAAGAAACCCCCTCAGAATTGGCGGGAAAAATGAAAAACCTTTCACATCTCATGGCACACTGACAAGGCACTAAAATTGTCACAGCACACCAGCAGATTTTTGACAAATGACAAGGCACACCCTTGCAGGGCTTGCATCCCTCAGTGACCCTAACAAACAATCCACCCCCCAAACTTCTGTGGCACACCTGCAGACCACACCAATGTTCCACTCAGCCTCTGCCATGAAAGAGGAGGAGGACTTCTACTGACCACCAGATGATCCAGGGCAGTGACACCTAGTGCCAAGCGCTCACGCCCTTCGCACCCACCCCCTACTCTTCCAAGCAATTTAAAGTGCAGCTTGATGGGACCAAACCAGAGAGATCAAGGCCACTGACACCAGCCCAGGTCATCTGGTTCCTTGAGGGCTTCCCTAGGCTATACAGGGTTCCCAAGGATGCTATGCAGGGTTGATAAATGGCCTCACTCAGCCAGTAGCACCTGCAAAATGACAAACATGACCTTGGCTGGCCCAAAACTGCAGCAGCAAGAAACGCAGTCAATTTTGCAGGAAATGCTGGAAAAGCCTCAAGACTTTTTTGTTTGGGGAAGCTTTTAAATGTTGACAGTGGGCTGGTGTGGGGGGCTGATGCTTTTGATGAAACGCCATTTAACTGTGACCCAATTCAGCTTCTATTGTTCTCATGGTTTTAATTGTTTTTCTATTAATGCTTTTGCATCGTTCTGTTGATTGAATTGAAATTTTATTTTGCAAGCGGCCTTGGGGACCGTTAAGCGGGATGGAAAGGCGGGACTTGAATTCCTTAAACAAACAAACAAACCCACTGAACCCAGAACAAGGCAGAGGTTTTAAGCCAAAGGGTTTTATTAAGAGATAAGGGGGGGAAGGAAACAGAACTGGATTCTCAGAGATCAAGGTCCCCTGAATGGTGCTGGCTCTGCAGGGAAGCTTCCCAGGAGCAGGCTCTGCTGGACCAGGTGGGGAGCCGGGATCCCATCCCACCCGGCCAGTGGTGTCCCCAGGGCTTCTGGTGCCAGGGCAACGCTTGACGTCACAACCCCAGGCAGCATCAAGGCTTCACCAGCACAGTCACACTCCAGTTGCTTCCTGTCATGAATATGTACAGTTTGGGCCTAGTAGCATGTAGAGCCTGAACCAAAGTAAACCAGTAACAGAGAAGTGGCTTGCAGTTCCTAGCTGCAAGGATGTGAGTAACAACAGCCAACGGAAACAACTCAATGGAAAGTAATAACGTAACACCTATTCACAGCGTAGCCAACACTATTCCATGTCTTCCTTTGGACGGTGGGTGGTGCATTGGACACACAGAACCCCAAAAGAGGTGGCATTGCGGTTGCCTCACCTCTCAAGTCTTCAGAGGATCTGTACAATGGCAGTCCTGGGGACCCAGAACCTTCTCCACGCAGCAGCCTTCCTGCCAGACACCCACCACCACAGAACCTGGCCCTCTGCACGCCTGTCTCATCACGAGCCTGACGCACAGAGACAAAAGGTTCTTTGCACTCACTGTGCAGACTCCTGGAAAGACATCCATGGACTTTGGATGGCCCCATAATTAGCCCCAATTTACATGGTTACTCTCTCTCATGTGCCCTTTCATGCTTACTAACACCTGACTGAATGGAGAACTTCTTTTCACACCGAGCATTGATAGAATCTCTCCCCTGTGTGGCTTTTCCAATCAGTCATAAGGCTTTTCTGGGAACCGAACCTCTTTCTGCGCTCCCAGCATGCATTGGGCTTCTCCCCTGTGTGATGTCTCGGACGGATCATAAGGTCAGTACTCAGATGGCAACTCTTTCCACACTTCCAGCAGGAACAGTGCCTTCAGTATTCAACAGTGACTATGAATCCTGCCTTCACTATGCACTCTCAGATGCCTTCTAAGAGAAACATTCTCAGAAAAGCCTTTTCCACACTCCTGGCACGTATAGGGTTTCTCGCCTGTATGGGTTCTCAGATGGGTCATAAGTGCACTACTATGACGTAAAGTCTTCCCACACTCCTGGTATATATTGGGCTTCTCGCCCGTGTGGGTTGTCTAATGCTCTATCAGACTGCAGCTGTAAATGAAACTCTTTCCACACTCGAGCATGAATAGGGCCTTTCTCCTGTGTGAGTTCTCTGATGGGTTGTAAGTTTGCTGCTACATATGAAACTCTTTCCACACTACCGGCATGTATAGGGCTTCTCACCTGTGTGGGTTCTTTGATGGTATTTCAGTTGGCTGTTGAGAATGAAACTCTTTCCACACTACTGGCATGTATAGGGTTCTCGCCCGTGTGGGTTCTCTGATGGGATTTCAGTTGCCTACTAAGAATGAAACTCTTTCCACACTCCTGGCATGTATAGGGCTTCTCGCCCGTGTGGGTTCTCCGATGGGATTTCAGATTGCTGCTGCAAAAGAAACTCTTTCCACACTCCGGGCATGTATAGGGCTTCTCGCCCGTGTGGGTTCTCTGATGGGACTTCAGTCGGCTGCTGCAAATGAAACTCTTTCCACACTCCCGACATGTATAAGGCTTCTCACCTGTGTGGGTTCTCTGATGGGATTTCAGATTGCTGCTGCAACTGAAACTCTTTCCACACTCCGGGCATGTATAGGGCTTCTCGCCCGTGTGGGTTCTCTGATGCGACTTCAGTTGGCTGCTGCAAATGAAACTCTTTCCACACTCCCGGCATGTATAAGGCTTCTCTCCCGTGTGGGTTCTCTGATGGGATTTCAGATGGGCGCTGCAAATGAAACTCTTACCACACTCCCGGCATGTATAGGGCTTCTCGCCCGTGTGGGTTCTCTGATGGGACTTCAGTTGGCTGCTGCAAATGAAACTCTTTCCACACTCCCGGCATGTATAAGGCTTCTCACCTGTGTGCGTTCTCTGATGGGATTTCAGATGGCTGCTGCAAATGAAACTCTTTCCACACTCCCGGCATGAATAGGGCTTCTCGCCCGTGTGGGTTCTCTGATGGCATTTCAGTTGGCTGCTTACAATGAAACGCCTTCCACACTCCCGGCATGAATAGGGCTTCTCGCCCGTGTGGGTTCTCTGATGGTATTTCAGTTGGCCGCTGTGAATGAAACTCTTTCCACACTCCAGGCATGTATAGGGCTTCTCGCCCGTGTGGGTTCTTTGATGGGACTTCAGTCGGCTGCTGAAAATGAAACTCTTTCCACACTCCGTGCACGTATAGGGCTTCTCGCCCGTGTGGGTTCTTTGATGGGATTTCAGTTGGCTGCTGAAAATGAAACTCATTTCACATTCGGGGCATGAATAGGGCCTTTCTTCTGTGTGGGTTCTCTGATGGTTTGTAAGTGCGCTGCTACAACTGAAACTCTTTCCACACTCCCGGCATGTATAAGGCTTCTCACCCGTGTGGGTTCTCTGATGGGACTTCAGTTGGCTGCTGCAAATGAAACTCTTTCCACACTCCCGGCATGTATAAGGCTTCTCGCCCGTGTGGGTTCTCTGATGGGACTTCAGTTGGCGGCTGAAAATGAAACTCATTTCACACTCGGGGCATGAATAGGGCCTTTCTCCTGTGTGGGTTCTCTGATGGTTTGTAAGTGCGCTGCTACAACTGAAACTCTTTCCACACTCCTGGCATGTATAGGTCTCCTCGCCGGTGTGGATTCTCTGATGGGTTTTTAGATTGCTACTAGAACTTAAACTCTTTCCACAGTACTGGCAAGTATAGTGTTTCTCCCCTGTATGAATTCTCTGATGGATCTTAAGACCATGACTCAGACAGAAACTCTTTCCACACTCCTGGCATGTATAGGGTTTCTCCCCTGTATGTGTTCTCTGATGGTTGAACAGCTGGCTGTTCCAACTGAAGCTCTTTCCACACTCCAGACATGTATAGGGCTTCTCCGCTCTGTGGGTTCTCTGGTGCCATATTAGAAGACTTCTCAAACGGAAGTTCTTTCCACAGTCAGAGCATGTATAGCGTTTCTCCCCTCTGTGCATTCTCTGATGAGTCATCAATTCACAGCTTTTACTGAAGCTCCTTCCACACACTGAGCACGTACAGAGTATCTCCTCTATCTGGATTTTGTGCTGTGGGGAAAGGGTGTCTGGACAGATTCTTCCAAACCGGTTGCAAACCAGAGATACTGAAACAAGAAGGAAAGTGCAGTGAGAGATAAAGGGGAAACACCCCAGCCAGCTGGGGACGCCACTAGCCCCCTTTTTCTCTTGAACAGAACTGGGGCCAGAAAAGCACAACCACATATAGCATAATGGATGTTCATAATGGATGTTCACAACCACATATAGCATAATGGATGTTCAACATAATGGATGTTCATAATGGATGTATAGCATTATGTGAGGTAATTAATATTATGCCTGGTTTGTTTAAACAAACTGAACAACATTCAAAAGAATAAGGCCACAACTAGAAAGGAAGGATAGGAAAGAGTAAAACAGAGAAAGGCAGAATGCAACTATTTGAGACCAGAAAAACTATTGAGATTTAGGGAAGCCAAGGGGAGTCTGTATGTATTCTGGGATGCAGAAGCTGATTTCTATTGCCCAGGGCGCTTTCCAGCAGGACTCACAGCTCATAAACCAGCCCAAGCATATCTAGGCTGGGGATGCCAGTTGCGCTTCCAGGAGTGCACTGAGGTCCAAAACGCACCAGTTGCTTCAGAGGGAGGGCAACCCCAGTTAGAAGAGGAAGAATTCTGCCTCCAAAATGGCTCTCATTCAGAACAAAGGATCCTTAGCTTGGTGTCTATTGGCAAGCCAACATCCAGGGGGGCGCGCAGGGCTCCCAACATCCCTGGTAAGCTGCAGCAGGCACTAGTAAGTAAATGCCAGTCCCTGCAGCCCCCCTAGCGATGTGATCCTCCCCACTGCCCCCGTCCCTTCAGGGGGCAGGGTCCAGCGTCCTCACGCGTTGCCATGCTTACGGGCTAAAGAAAGAATAAATATAGTGGCTGAAGAAATCCCAGGAGAAAGCAAAATGCTCAATGTGGAAACGGATGAGCTCAGGAGAGACAAAGTGACAACAAAAAGGAAGGAGGTTCAGGAGCAGGAGATGCTGTGGGGCATCTATCAAGAATGGCCAAAGGACCCTCCTTACCTACAAAGGTGACGCTCTCGTAGTTGTCCATCATGACCGCCTCGTGCAGGCACCGTTGGCGCTGATCCAGCAGAGCCCACTCTGCACTGCTGAAATACACAGCCACCTCCGCAAATGAAATGAGGCTCTGGAAGGAAAAGGAGACTCCCCATTAAAGACTAGCCCAGGCTGAGTCTGCAGTCCAGCAAGGGAGGAACATCTACATGCTTCCTTCGGGATGTCGTGTGAGAAATGGCAGTGGGGAATGCTGACAGTGTCTCTTGTGTCACAGTGCGGAAGCCGACCCAGGAGGAAATGCACCTGTGGGACAAGGGGAGAGGTTCGTGCTGCTCCCCTCTCTTACCTGGCCTGGAGGAGCTGCAGCCATTTCCGCTCCTCCACGTGGTTGTCTGGTTTGCTTTGATTCCATTTCTCTTCTGTCTGTCAGGGAGAGAAATGGGAAGAACATCACAAGGGTTTTCATATCTTCTACCTGCTTCATGCTGGGCGTCCTTGTTTGGAGTCCTTTCCGCTGATCTTGGTGGCGGATGCAAAGGAGACTGGATGGCTGCAGGGAGGGATGGCACAATGTCTGCCAGGCAACAGGGCAAGATGCTGATGATCCTAAAATGCAGAGGCACCCTTGGCTGGGAGGAGTGCCAGGGGACGGGGACCCTTTGCCTCTCTGTCCCAACTGTGAGTGTCCAACAGGGCAGGCAAGGGAAAGGGCTGGCAATCACCAGGGCTGGGATGTAACAACAGGAGCTCCCGAGGGGCAAAGGAGGCTCTTTACCAGGTGTCTGGGTCTGCAGTGCAGCAGGAGGGCTCACAGGTGCCAGTGCAGAGCCCAGGGAACACTTCCTTCCCAGGGCATCTCTTACCCTGTGCAGAGCCCCACAGCCAGAGCTCCCTTCTTCCCCCATTCTGCAATGCAGACCCTCCAACTTCCCTTCTCCAGTCTCCCTCACCTGCTTTTCCAGGCTCTCCCTCTCTCTGGGTCTTGGGACTGAGGCTTCCCTCCTTCTTCCACCCCCTCCTGCAAGGCTCCCCTCCCCATCTCCTGGTCTCAGTCACATGACTCAGCAGGGGCTGCTGGGAAATGTAGTCCCTAAGTAGGGTTATCAGATCCGAAGGGGACAGAGTGCCTCTACCTTTAACCATTGCATGGAAAAGAGAGTTTTGGAAGATGCAACATGGAAGGGTTTAAAGATCTGCACCTGCCAAAATTCCTATGCAGTGGTTAAAGGTAGAGGCACTCTGTCCCCTTCGGATCTGGTCAAGCAGGCTCTGATGTGCACCAAATCTCAATTCAGGGACTTTAAATCCCAACTGGACTGGGAAAGAGCAAGAGCAGGGCCTCTCCGGACTGGGGGAATGGGCACTCAAGCAGCAAACATGTTTCAGGGGTGTGACTTGAGTACAGTGGGGCATTTTGGGACAAGACATCACCCGTCCACATGGGATTGTCCTGACTCCTTTTAGGACGGAAGAAGGGATGTTCCTTCTTGTATTCCTGGGTTGCGACCAGGGGGTAGGAGAAGGTGATAGCCTGGCTTAGAGAGGAAAGTCCCAGCAAGACAGTCAGGAGACAGACTCCTAGTTCATCCAGCCCTGTACTGCCAACCCTGACTAGCAGCACCTCCCAAGGGAAAATCCCCCCCCCGTTTAATTGTATTTCTGTTTATGTTCCTTTGATATCAAGAACAGGCCTTCATAACTGGATGCTAGCAGGCAGAACGAACTATTCTCCCAGAAAACCCTGGCCTGCAGGCCACATTCCCACTTTGGTCAAGCTCATACTCTTGGTTGTTTGTTTGTATTTGCCTCTCACAATCACACATCCTGGAAAGAAATCTATCAACCTGCGTTGTGTCTAGTCTAGTTGAATGAAACTCAGTTTTCCATGGTACCTTCAGCTAGTGTTTGCTTTCCTGAAGGCAATTCCAGTCACTTCTGTATTTTGCACCAAAACATGGCATCATACCTGTATTTGGCATTAACTTAGGCATCTCTGCATTTTCTCATTCTCCCTCCCTCCCTCCAAGCTCAGTTACTGCTGTTACCGTATCTCGAAATTTGTGTTGTGCTAACAGTACATCGTTTCATCCAAACCTACCCATCAGATCAGAACCTGAGAATGACAAGGGCGCCTTGACCTATGTTCACCTGCCTATCAGCAAACAACCGGACTCAAAGCTGGACACTTATCATTACCCCTGCCTGTTCTAGGAAGGTTCCTTCTGTTAAAGAGACTGCCAAAGATCATGTTCCACCATAAGGATTTTTATAAGGCATAGTACATTTGAAATCTTGGTTTGCTCAATTCCCAGCAAAATTTCAATATTTCAGCTAGAGAAATAACAACAACCAGGTTCCAAAACTCCTTTAGAGAAGTCTAAGGGCCCAACCCTATCCAACCTTCTAGCGCTGATGCAGCCATTCCAATATCTTGAATTTTGAGATATTTGAGCTCAAAGTAGGAAGTCTCAGACTATTTGCATGGCTTTTTGGATCCTGCTCAAAGACTCTATTCAAGGATAGATATTTTAAATCCTAGCTGTAAGGACTCAGAATTCAATCCAGAACTTCTAGCAGCCAAAGCCCACTGCCTGACTCTTGTACCAGCAAGGTAGCTCTTAGGCACACATTGGCCTTATGGTTTCATGGCTGCAGAAGTTGGTCTTAGGGCTGGAGGAACCAGGTTCAAATCCCTACTCAGCCGTGAAGTTTCCTGGGTGAAACGTGGGGCAGTCATGACTGTTCAGCCTTACCTACCTCACAGGGTTGTTGTGAAGACAGAAGGAGGGAAGGAACCATATACACCACCCGGAGCTCTTTGGGGGAAGGGCAGTATAAAAAAGTGGAAAGTAATATTTGCTGCACTGCAGCACCATCCACATGATGGCCAAGTAAGGCACAACAGCTCATTATTCTACTCGGGCTGGGGAATCTGAGGAAACAATCGAGGCCCGGCTGATCCTATATAACTTTTGCTTTGGGCTTGTTTCCCAGTCTGAGCAACTCAGCACTCTGAGAAGCCAAACTGATAGGATCTGTGTGGCTTTTCTGACCAGTGACAGAAATGAAAAATAATCCCCAGGTATTTGAAAGTTGGTACTTGTTGAAAAGAGAGATTACCTATCTTCCAAGGGAACAAAGCCCAAGACTTAGCGAAAACCAAAATTTTGGTTTTCTCAGAATTGATTATTAAATCATTGGATAGACAGTAATCTTGAAAGGAGGGCAAAGCATGACATAGGCCAAGTCTTGTGACAGACAAGAGGACTGTGTCATCTGCATAAAGAAGGATGGGAAGGGGGACACTGTTGAGGGAAGGAGGGGAGTTCTGACAGCTTAATAAGTGGAGGGGTAAATCTGACAAAAATAAATTAAAAAGGAGAGGAGCAAGTATACAGCCTTGACGAACTCCTAGGAAGTTTATCAGATGTGGAGCCCAGGCCATTAAGACGAACCCTACAGTAACTGGATGAATGAAGACGGCAAATTAGGAAAAGGAGACGGAGATCAATCCCACAACTGGCCAGTTTGTTCCATAGCATGGCCCTGTTAATGGAATCAAACGCTCGGCGGAGATCTATAAAGGCCGCAAAGAGTTTGGCACCATGATGGACAGAATACTTCTCGGCCAAGTAGGAGAGCAGAAAGGCATGATCAACAGTAGAGGCACCTGGGCGGAAGCCAATTTGTTCTCTACCCAGAAGGGCTTTGGAAAGAGCCCACGATGATAGTCTAGCGAGTAGATATTTGGAGTAAAGCTTCCCTATAAAGGAAAAAAGGCTAATTGGTCTATAATTGCCCGGGTGGGAAGAATCGCCTTTCTTAAAAATAGGGACGAGGGTTGAGGAAAGCCAGGAATCTGGAAAAAGGCCAGTTTGATTGATTAGGGTAAAAAGGTTAGATAAGGGTTCCGACCACCAAGAGGGGTTGCTGGTTAAAATTTCACTCAAGATGTCATCAGGGCCTGGAGCTTTCCCGGGTTTCAGAGTGTTAATCAGCGCTACTACCTCATCAGGGTTGACGGGTGGCCATTCTGGGAAATTTAAAGGAGTGAGGACAGAAGGTTCACAGGTAGCAGAAAAAATTCCTGAAAAATGGGCTATCCAAGCGGTCAGAGAGATAGGGGAAGGAGCATTATTGGAAGGAGGTGAGCTGATACGGGTAACTAAAGACCAGAAGGATTTGTGATTATTGGATGAAATTGCATTATAAAGTTGTAGCCATTTATACTGGGCAAAGGAATGTTGTTTTTCCCCCAAGAAGAATCTGGCAACATTTCCCCAGGTGGAAATAAGATCTTAAAGAGGCAGGGAAGGGTTATGACGAGCTAGAAAGAAAGACTGCCTGACTCAACTCTTAGCTAACCAACACTCCGAATCAAACCAAGTAGGTTGTCGGAGTGGGAGGGAAGAGAGGCTCTGAGAAACTGGATTAAAGACTCAGAGAGGGAGTCAAAAGTTAAGATGGCCGTAGAAGGCGAGTCAGTCCCTGCCAACGTGCGTCTTAAATTCATAGGCTCTTCCAGTCTGGACCAGTGATGATAAGCATTCTCAATCCTAGCAGACCATTTAAGAGGAGGTGGAGGCTGTGACAGAGGTTTCCTAGGTGGGATCTTGAAAAAGGGAGGGGCTAAGGACAATTGGATAGGCAAGTGATCACTGTCGGAACAGGGATTAACAAAGAAATCAGGGAGAAGCGGAAGAAGAGCCAGAGAGGCAAGAGCATAGTCTATAACACTTGTCCCCCTAGGTGCAAAATGAGTAAATTCACCCGGGATATCCCTTCCGGTAGAGCCATTGAGAATGACTAGATTGAGCTCAAGACACATGTCGATAAGGTAAGGGGCATAACTATTAACAGCCAGATCTTTAGAAGACCTAACGCCCTGGAACCAAGGGGGGAATTGTTCGTCAAGGTCCAAGTTCATAAGTGGGCCAGGGCAAGGTTACTTGGTCCCAATCTAGATCGCCCATGATTAAAAGGAACACTGTAGGCATAGAAGCCAAGTATTTTTCGGCAGAGGACTTAGCCTCATTCCAAAAAACATGGGGGAAGGGGTCAGAGGGAGGCATATATACATTGAACATTACAGTCCTGAGCTCCTTACATTGAAATAAGAGAGTTTGAAAGAAGCGAGATTGAGAAGGGAGGGGGGATAGAGAAACCCAAGAGGAGGAGCTAATCAAGCAACATAGGCCTACTTGGGGGGGGGGCGGCCCATTCGTTTGCATTTGAAAGCAGGAAGATGATAGGAGGTAAACCCAGGAATGATTAACGGAGACAGGGACCAAGTCTCTTGCAGGAAAATGATATCAAAAAGAGACAGGTAGTCAATGAGATCTCGATCAAATTTCTTTTTCTCCCAGCCTGCGATGTTCCACGATTCCAGCTTGATGGTGGGAATCAAGTCTGGAAAGGTCTGAGGGGGATCTAATAGTCAACAACGAGGGTCAGCAATGGTTGTGCAGTTGATGGAACCAGGAGAGATTCTTTCCATTGTAAAGAAATGCGCTCTTACAGGGGCTTCAGTTCGCAAAGGAAGCGAGGAATTAGCAGAGGTGAGTGACTGACTGTAGGCAGGAAGAGTTGAAAAGGTCTCCATGGAAATAGACGGTCTTCCGCCATCAGAGTTGGAGCCTGTAAAGGGGGGGGGAGTCTGTGGACAGTGTCTAGAGGCTTATCTCAGAAAGTGAAACTCTGCTGGAATCTCCTGCAAGGGCATGAGATCTCCCTGTTTAGAACCACTTGTATTTTGAGGCCAGTTGAATTTTAGGAAACAGAAAGGCACACACAGACTAGGGTACAGCCTCCTGGCAGTGCTAGGGAGCAGAGCCAAAACAGAGCCCTGCTTGATAAACAGATGGGGCCAGACACCTGGAAGAGTCTTCAGGAACCCAGAGCAGGACAGAGAATTCCCAGTTCAATGTCGGATTCCACTGAACAACCTAAGCGGCTTCACAGTGAGGGAGACCAGAAGCTCTCATTGCTGTGAAACCAGGTCTAGCTGGACTAGAGTGAGCCCAAATCCTCCATCAATCCCAGCAGTGGAAGCACTCCAGATCTGGGCATATTTCAGCTAGTGGGTAAGCGTGGAATGGACCCTAAACAGCACAAAACGCTGTATTTTCTTCCTTGATGGTACTTGCAAGAGGGAAATAGGAGGCTGGCAGCACAGACATGGCAGACCCCCAGAAACCCATCCACTGACACAGATAAATACCCCATTGTATATGGTTACTCTCCCTTGGGTGCCCTCTCATGCTCAATAGCGCCAGGCTGCATTGAAAGCTTTTCACACCCCTGGCATTTATTGGATCTCTCCCTGTGTGGCTTTTCCGATGGGCAAAGAAACATGCGACACGGCTGGGGCTTGTTTCACAGTTACTAATGGATTATTGGATGGACTTTCATTACTCTCTCTCTCTCTCTCTCTCCAAAAGTGCAACTTGGCTATTCACGTGGCTAGAAAATGTCTACTGCTTCATTCTCCTTCACACCTCAGAGTAAACTGCCCCCAAGTAAGTTCCTTTCTACTTTGACAATCACATCATCTCCATCCAAACCTACCCATTGGATCATATCCTAAGCATTACAAGGGCACCATGACCTGAGTCCACCAGCCAATCAGCAAACAACCAGACTCAAAGCTCAACGCTTATCATTATCCCTGTCTATTCTAGGAAATTATCTTAGAATTTAAAGAACATTCCAAATATCATGTTCTGCCATAAGGATTTTTATATGGTGTGTTGGAATCTTGGTTTGCTCAACTCCCAGCACAATTTCAATATTTCAGCCAGAGAAATAACCATGGCCAGTATCCAAAACTCCTTTACAGAAGTCTAAGGGCCCAACCCTATCCAACTTTCTAGTGCTGGTGCAGCCATTCCAATGGGGCGTGCACTGCATCATGTAGAAGGGGGAAAGTCACGGAGGCATCCTCAAGGTAAGCAAACATTTGTTCCCTTTCCTGCGGGCTGCACTGCAGATGCATCAATGCTGGAAAGTTGGATGGGATCGGGTTCAAAGAGGTTTCGCACATCCAGTATTTCCTGTATAGCAAATCCACATGCGATTGTTGCAAATCACTTTTGAAACTCCCTCCGCTCAGCATCGAAAAATGGCCTTACTGCGTTCCACAGATTTGCTGCATTTTGAGATATTTGAGCTCAAAGTAGGAAGTCTCAGACTATTTGCATGGCTTTTTGGATCCTGCTCAAAGACTATTCAAGGATACATATTTTAAATCCTAGCTGTAAGGACTCAGAATTCAATCCAGAACTTCTAGCAGCCAAAGCCCACTGCCTTATTCTAGTACCAGCAAAGTACCTCTTAGGCACACATAGGCCTTATGGTTTAATGGTTGCAGAAGTTGGTCTTAGACCTGGAGGAACCAGGTTCAAATCCCTGCTCAGTCGCTAAGTTTACTGGGTGAAACGTGGGGCAGTCATGATCCCTCAGCCTTACCTACCTCACAGGGTAGTTGTGAGGACAAAAGGAGGGAAGGAACCATGTATACCACCCTGAGCTCTTTGGGGGAAGGGCAGTATAAAAATGTGGAATTTGCTGCACTGCAGCACCATCCAGATGATGGCCAAATAAGGCACAACAGCTCATTATTCTACTCCGGCCAGGGAATCTGAGGAAACAATCCAGGCCCAGCTGATCCTATAAAACTTTTGCTTTGGGCTTGTTTCCCAGTCTGAGCAACTCAGCACTCTGAGAAGCCCAACTGATAGGATCTCTCCCCTGTGTGGCTTTTCTGACCAGTCATAAGACTTTCCTGGCAACTAAAGCTCTTTCCACACTCATGGCATGTCTACGCTTTATATATTATGCGTGTATTTAAAAGATTTATATCCCGCATTTCCTATGCCAGAGTACATGCCAACTCAAGAACTAAAAAAAAACACAATACATAAGACAATAAATGAAATCAAAAGGGCCATTCAGAAGTACTTGCAAAAAAATCCTGCCAGGTCGCATTGCAAATGGTAAAAAGGGCTTTCCTGAGTTGCAGCACAAAGGACAAAGGAGAGGAATAATTGAAATGCAGATTCGGTCAAGAGTTCCTCACTAGTTACATTTTTAAATTTTAAGCATCTTTCTTGCTCACAGTTCTCAAAGTATGTTATAAGCCAGCAAGACAATTTGAAGGAGACACTCATGGGAGCAATACAAGTGAGACAGGCGGCACTTCCTGACTGCCCTGAACTCTGATCTAACAATTAGTTTTCTATTACACTACAGTAAGTTGGTAAGTTGCTAGAATAGTCTGATGGATTTGTGAAACATTACACACTCACATTTTCAAAATGAGTATATAAAATGCCACGTAACAGAATTTTCAATTTAATAACGAGCAATAAATTGTTTAAATTAAACGCATGAAATCAATAGGAGCAGCTTAAACTTTTCTGTTTCATGTTCTACATTTTTCTTAACTGTCCTGTACTTTGGGGTGCCTTGTCCTCTATTCCGGTTAAGACATCCGGTCACCCTACCCACGGCTCGTAACCTGTGATGGAATTCTCCTCCATCAATCTCTCCGATCCCCTTTTACAGGCAGCCAGGCCAGACGCCTTCACCACATCCTGCAGCAAGGAGTTCCACAGACTAATGACAGGCTGGGTAAAGAAATATTTCCTTTCTTCTGTTCCAGCTCTGCCAACACTCAGTTTCAGGCGATGTCCCCACTTCTGAGGTTGTTTGCCAGGGAGAAGAGCACCCCTCTCTCCATCCTCTGCACAAGTCATGTCTCAACCATGGCTTCGCTCGGGTGCCTTTGTTCTAGCCCAGGCCTGCCAGTCCACCAGGAGGGCTCACTGGTGCCAGGGCACAGCCCAGCAGGCCCTTCCATCCTGGGGCACTTCACACCCTGGGAAGAGCCCCCTTCTGCCCCCCCCAGCAATGAGGACCCTCCAGCTTCCCTCCTCCAGCCCCACACACCTGCTGACGGCCTCTCCCTCTCTGGGTCTGGCTTCCTTCTGCCACCCTCTCTTGAAAAGGCTCCCCCCATTTCCAGTTCCCAGTCACATGATCCAGCAGGGCTGCTGGGAAACAGAGTCCCTAAGTGAAGCTGCCAGATACAAAGGGGGACAGGCTGAGTGCCTCCACCTTTCCCCACTGCATAGAGGAGGGAAGAATTGCATTGTGTAGAAGAACTTCGGCTCCACATGGAAGGGATTAAATAGCTGCACTAGAACCCCCTCCTGGATACAGTGGTTCATGGGAGAGGCACTCTGTCTGCCCCCCTTTGCATCTGGTCACCCTCTGTCTGTGTGGCAGTGTGGTGGGGGGTCTCTGCACTGTCCTAGCAGTGCAAGGGCTGCTGTGGCTGGAGTCCTCAGGACTGTAGCCTTCTCAGTGGACTAGTCCTCAACGAGGAGCTAAGCCTCTGTGTGTGCCCCTGTAGGCGGTGATCAGATACAAAGGGGGACAGAGTGCCTTGACCTTTAACCAAGCAGCTCAACGTGGAAGGATATAAAATGCACCTGCCAAAATCCCCTTTTCAATGGTTAAAGGTAGAGGCGGTCTGTCCCCTTTCTATCTGGTCACCCTGTCCAGGGGGAGTGTCGTGTGCCTGTGCTTTCTCCCCCTCCCCTCCGCCCCAGGGTGGGATTATAATACCAGCCTATGGATGTCTAATCAGAGGAAACCAGTTCCATCCTGTCCAGTGGGGCTTTCTTGCAGGTTAGAGGGTGAGGATTGCAACCCAGGAACATCAGACATCCAAGACATGCAGGACTGAGGAAGGAAGCAAAATCAGAGGTGGAACCTCCAGACTTGCACCACTTCTTGAAAGATGCAATGGGGGGAAGGTTTGTGAAACATCCAGGTTCATTACAGGGCAGAGACTGGGGTGAAAACCGCCAAGCACCCAAAGGTGGGATTCCCAAATGAAAGGACGCAGTGAAGAATCTCACTGCATTCAAAACAGTATTATCAGCATTTCATCTCTCTGTTTTGCCTCTGCAGAGCAATCAGTGCTATTCACACAAACCCCTACAACCACTGAGAAAGGAGACACATCAGATTTGTGCTTCACAGTCATTTCTTTCTGCCATGAAAGAGGACTTCTACTGACCACCCGCTGATCCAGGGCAGTGATGCCTAGCGCCAAGTGCTCACTTCCTTCCCACCCACCCCCACCCCCACTCATCCAATAGGTTTAACATGCAGCTTGGTGTGACCAAACCTGGGAGATCGAGACCAGTGCCACCAGCCTAAGAGATCTGGTTCCCAGAAGGCTTTCCAGGGCTGTGCAGGGGTCCCAAGGATGCTAAGCAGGGTTGTTAAAATGGTCTCCATCCACCGCCAGTAACACTTACAATATGACAAACATGACCTTGGCTGGCCTAAAACTGCAGCAGCAATAAATGCTGGCTATGAGTTTTGCAGGAAATGCTGGAAAAGACTGAAGACTTTTTTATTTAGGGAAGATTTTAAATGTTGACAGCTGGGTGGGGTGGAGGGGCTGACGCTTTCGATGAAACATCATTTAACTGTGACCCAATTCAGTTTCTATTGTTTTCATGGTTTAATTCTATTAATGCTTTAGCATTGTTTTATCGATTGTATTGAAATTTTATTTTACAAGTCGCCTTGGGGACCCTTAAGCAGGATGGAAACGCGGGACTTGAATTCCTTAAACAAACAAACAAACAAACCCACTGATCCCAGAACACGGCAGAGGTTTTAAGCCAAAGGGTTTTATTAAGAGATAAGGGGGGGAAAGGAAACAGGATTGGATTCTCAGAGATAAACATCCCCTGAATGGTGCTGGCTCTGCAGGGAAGCCTCACAGGAGCAGGCTCTGCTGGACCAGGCGGGGAGCCAGGATCCCATCCCACTCGGCCAGTGGTGTCCCCAGGGCTTCTGGTGCTAGGGCAACGTTTGACGTCACGTTCCCAGGCAGCATCAAGGTGCAACCAGCACAGTCACGCTCCAATTGCTTCCTGAATGGCTCTCAGCTATCTGATCTCTCCATCACCCTTTCGTGACCCACCAAAAACCAGGTCACAACCCACCAGTGGGTCTTGACTCACACTTTGGGGAACCACTGTATGAGCCCATCAAAAGTACAGATCTGTAACATTTCCCCAAATGCAGTCACATACCACGGTAGCATTGAGTCCAATGTATTAAAAATAAAATACACATTGAAATGAATGGCGACTTATCTGAAATTGGCTCCTGACTCGCCTAGTGGGTCCTGACCCACCTTTTGAGAAGCACTGGACTAGAAAGAATTATTATTATTAATCACATTTTTAGACTGCCCTTCCTCATGGAGCTTAGCGTGAGGTACATGGTCCCTTCCCTGCTGTTGCCCTCACAACAACCCTGTGAGGTAAGGCTGAGACCCAAGGTCACTCAGAAAGCTTCGGCGCAGAGCAGAAATTTTCCTGGTCTCAGACAAATGCCCAAACCACTACACCAATATGGATGGTATTTACATGGTGTTCCTAAGTGTACTGCACTTGCCAGTATAACCTCAGAGCACCTCATTCAGTTTCACCCAAATCTAAAGGCGTGTATCAGATCTAGTAGGATTAAGTCAAGGAGAGACTGTCAGTTGTCATTTCCCACAGCTAGTGATTAAGACATTTCAAAACACATTCTAGGGGGGAGTGTCAGTGAGGGGCTTTGTCCCAGTTTCTCAAATCTGCCATTGGAATCGCCCAACCTCAACTTCTGGTGCTGTCTTGGCCTGGTCCAGCTGCTCAGGGTATTTGAGAGTTAGAAGGGGCCTCAGCGGTCATCCAGTCCAAGCCCCTGCTCAATGCAGGCAAAGGCTCTGACCTCAAGCAGACCTCCAGCCTCTGCTTGAAATCCTTGAATGTCAAACTGTTGCAGTGCAGGGCAGCGTAGCCAACACTATTCCATGACTTCCTTTGGACGGTGGGTGGTGCATTGGGCATACAGAACCCCAATGGAGGTGGCACTGGGGTTGCCTCACCTCTCAGGTCTTCAGAGGATCGTACGATGGCAGTCCCGTGGGACCCAGATCCTTCTCCATGCAGCAGCCTTCCTGGCAGACACCCACCACCACAGAACCTGGCCCTCTGTACGCCTGTCTCATCACAAGCCTGATGCACAGAGACAAAAGGTTCTTTGCACTCACTGTGCAGACTCCTGGAAAGCCACCCATGGACCCCGATAAATAGCCCCAATTTACGTGGTTACTCTTCCTCATGTGCGCTCTCATGCTCACTAACAACTGACTGAATGGAGAACTCCTTTTCACACCTCTGGCATTGATAGGATCTCTCCCGTGTGGCTTTTCCAGTCAGTCATAAGGCTTTTCTGGAAACTGAACCGCTTCCTGCACTCCTGGCATGCATGGGGCTTCTGCCCTGTGTGATTTCTCGGATGGATCATAAGGTCAGTACTCAGATGGCAACTCTTTCCACACTTCCAGCAGGAACAGTGCCTTCAGTATTCAACAGTGACTATGAATAGTGCCTTCACTATGCACTCTCAGATGCCTTCTAAGAGAAACATTCTCAGAAAAGCTTTTTCCACACTCCTGGCATGTATAGGGTTTCTCGCCTGTATGGGTTCTCAGATGGGTCTTAAGTGCACTACTATGACTTAAACTCTTTCCACACTCCAGGCATGTATAGGGCTTCTCGCCTGTGTGGGTTCTCAGATGGGTTGTAAGTGTGCTGCTACAACGGAAACTCTTTCCACACTCCCGGCATATGTATGGTTTCTCACCCGTGTGAGTTCTCTGGTGGGATTTCAGATTGCGGCTGCAAACGTAACTCTTTCCACACTCGAGGCATGTATAGGGCCTTTCTCCTGTATGAGTTCTCTGATGGGTTGTAAGTGCGCTGCTACAACTGAAACTCTTTCCACACTCCCTGCAGGTATAGGGCTTCTCGCCCGTGTGGGTTCTTTGATGGGTTGTAAGTGTGCTACTACAACTGAAACTCTTTCCACACTCCTGGCATGTATAGGGCTTCTCGCCTGTGTGTGTTCTCTGATGGTACTTCAGATGGCTGCTGAGAATGAAACTCTTTCCACACTCGAGGCATGAATAGGGCCTTTCTCCTGTGTGAGTTCTTTGATGGGTCATAAGTGCGCTGCTACAACTGAAACTCTTTCCACACTCCTGGCACGTATAGGGATTCTCGCCCGTGTGCGTTCTCTGATGGGATTTCAGTTGGCTGCTGAGAATGAAACTCTCTCCACATTCCCGGCATGTATAGGGCTTCTCGCCCGTGTGGGTTCTCCGATGGCATTTCAGTTGGCTGCTGAGAATAAAACTCTTTCCACACTCCAGGCATCTATAGGGCTTCTCCCCCGTGTGGGTTCTCTGGTGGGATTTCAGTTGGCTGCTGAGAATGAAACTCTTTCCACATTCCGGGCATGAATAGGGCTTTTTCTCTGTGTGAGTTCTCTGATGGGTTGTAAGTGCGCTGCTAGAAGTATAACTCTTTCCACACTCCAGGCATGTATAGGGCCTCTCGCCCGTGTGGATTCTCAGATGAAACTTCAGATTGCTGCTAGAACTTAAACTCTTTCCACACTCCTGGCATGTATAGGGTTTCTCCCCTCTATGAATTCTCTGATGGTATATTAGCTGGCTGTTCCAATGGAAGCCCTTCCCACACTCCGGGCATGTATAGGCTTTCTCCCCTGTATGCGTTCTCTGATGAATCTTAAGATCAAGACTCAGACGGAAACTCTTTCCACACTCCTGGCATGTATAGGGTTTCTCTCCTGTATGGATTCTCTGATGGTATATTAGCTGGCTGTTCCAACGGAAGCCCTTCCCACACTCCGGGCATGTATAGGCTTTCTCCCCTGTATGTGTTCTCTGATGGATCTTAAGATGAAAACTCAGACGGAAACTCTTTCCACACTCCCGGCATGTATAAGGCTTCTCCCCTGTATGGATTCTTTGATGGTATAATAGCTGGCTGTTCCAACTGAAGCTCTTTCCACACTCCAGACATGTATAGGGCTTCTCCCGTGTGTGTGTCCTCTGATGCTTTAAAAAGGCAGTGTCGAGACTGAAAACCTTTCCACACTCCCGGCATGTATAGGGCTTCTCCCTTGTATGGATTCTCTGATGGTATATTAGATGGCAGTTCCAAATGAAGCTCTTTCCACACTCCAGACATGTATAGGTCTTCTCCCGTTTGTGTGTCCTCTGATGCTTTGAAAAGGCACTGTCCAGACTGAAAACCTTTCCACACTCCTTGCATGTATAGGGCTTCTTCCTTGTATGGATTCTCTGATGGTTTATTAGATTACTTCTCCAACGGAAGCCCTTTCCACACTCCGGGCATGTATAGGGCATCGCGCCCGTGTGGGTTCTCTGATGGTATATTAGATGGCAGTTCCAAATGAAGCTCTTTCCACACTCCAGACATGTATAGGGCTTCTCCGCTGTGTGGGTTCTCTGGTGCCATATTAGAAAACTTCTCAAACGGAAGTTCTTTCCACAGTCAGAGCATGTATAGGGTTTCTCCCCTCTGTGCATTCTCTGATGGGTCATCAATTCACAGCTTTTACTGAAGCTCCTTCCACACTCTGGGCATGTACAGAGTTTCTCCTCTATGTGGATTTCGTGTTGTGGGGAAAGCGTGTCTGGAGAGATTCTTCCAAACCGGTTGCAAACCAGAGATGCTGAAACAAGAAGGAAAATGCAGTGAGAGATAAAGAGGAAGCTGGGGACGCCACTAGCCCCCTTTTTCCGTTGAACAGAACTGGGGCTAGAAAAGCCAGACCCACATATAACATAATTGATGTTCACTAACATGTTAGATAATTAATATTATGCCTGGTTTGTTTAAACAACATGAACAATGCTCAAAAGAATAAGGCGACAACTAGAGAGGAAGGACAGGAAACAGTAAAACAGAGAAAGGCAGAATGCAACTACTTGAGACCAGAAAAACATCTGAGTTTTAGGGAAGCCGAGATAGTTGATGCAGAAGCTGATTTCTATCACCCAGGGCACTTTCTAGCAGGAGTCACAGCTGAACAACCAGACTAAGCATATCTAGGCTGGGGGTGCCACTTGCGCTTCCAGGAGTGCACCGGGGTCCAAAACGGCACCAGTTCCCTCAGAGGGAGGGCAACCCCAGTTAGAAGAGGAAGAACTCTGCCTCCAAAATGGCTCTCATTCAGAACAAAGGATCCTCTGCTTTGTGTCTATTGGCAAGCCAACATCCAGGGGGGTGCGCAGGGCTCCCCGCATCCTTGGAAGGCTGCAGCAGGAACTGGTAAGTAAATGCCAGTCCCTGCAGCCCCCCTAGCGATGTGATCCTCCCCACTGCCCCCGCCCCTTCAGGGGGCAGGGTCCAGGGTCCTTAGGCTGGGGTGTTGCCATGCCCCAGTTTGAGAAGCCTCCGGCTAAAGAAAGAATAAAAATAGTGGCTGAAGAAATCCCAGGAGAAAGCAAAATGCTTAATGTGGAAAGGGTTGAGCTCAGGAGAGACAAAGTGACAACAAAAAGGAAGGAGGTTCAGGAGCAGGAGATGCTGTGGGGCATCTATCAAGAATGGCCAAAGGACCCTCCTTACCTACAAAGGTGACGCTCTCGTAGTTGTCCATCATGACTGCCTCGTGCAGGCACCGTTGGCGCTGATCCAGCAGAGCCCATTCTGCACTGCTGAAATACACAGCCACCTCCGCAAATGAAATGAGGCTCTGGAAGGAAAAGGAGACTCCCCATTAAAGACTAGCCCAGGCTGAGTCTGCAGTCCAGCAAGGGAGGAACATCTACATGCTTCCTTTGGGATGTCGTGTGAGAAATGACAGTGGGGAATGCTGACAGTGTCTCTTGTGTCGCAGTGTGGAAGACGACCCAGGAGAAAATGCACCTGTGGGACAAGGGGAGAGGTTCATGCTGCCCCCTGCTCCCCTCCCTTACCTGGCCTGGAGGAGCTGCAGCCATTTCCGCTCCTCCACGTGGTCGCCTGGTTTCTCTTCTGTCTGTCAGGGAGAGAAATGGGAAGAACATCACAAGGGTTTTCATATCTTCTACCTGCTTCATGCTGGACATCCTTGTTTGGAGTCCTTTCCGCTGATTGTGGTGGCGGATGCAAAGGAGACTGGATGGCTGCAGGGAGGGATGGTACAATGTCTGCCAGGCAACAGGGCAAGATGCTGAGGATCCTCAAATGCAGAGGCACCCTTGGCTGGGAGGGGCAGTGGTGGGGGAAACCTTTGCCTCTCTGCACCAAATACGGGTGTCCAAGCAAACCCTGATGGCTGCCTGATATAAGCAAGTGATTTAACAGGGCAGGCATGGGGAGGGATTGCCCATCACCAGAGAACGAGAGCAGAATCCCCCCATCATGGCAAATGAAAGCCTTCCACAGGCTTCATAAGAACATAAGAAGAGCCCTGCTGGATCAGGCCGAAGGCCCATCTAGTCCAGCTTTCTGCATCTCACAGTGGCCCACCAAATACCGCAGGGAGTCCCTTAAGAGCCCTTTGCCTGGCCATCCGTCTTCTTCCTTTCTCTTCTGTTCTTCCACCCCTTTCTCCATCATTCACCCTCCTGTTTATCTCATCCTCTCTCATCTTCACTTCCTCTGTGTCTTCTAATCCTTTTTCACCCATCCTCTTTTCAATCATGTTTTTCTTTATTCCTGCTCTTAACCTTACAAGCAATTTGTCTGTTCTTGAAAATAGGTCATGTATTGAGGTGGCAGAAAATGATTTGGTTTTTTCCTTT
The DNA here is from genome assembly GCF_035046505.1 of Tiliqua scincoides. Lineage (NCBI taxonomy): Eukaryota > Metazoa > Chordata > Lepidosauria > Squamata > Scincidae > Tiliqua > Tiliqua scincoides. The sequence goes on along the minus strand of NC_089833.1, from coordinate 4,547,739 downwards.
TGCAGATTTTGGTGTTTACCCAAAGTGAAATAGCAGAAAATGATTTTATTCCAAATATTTCCCATTTTTATCCATTATAACTGCTTTAAAATGCACTAGCTGGTTGGTAAAGATTGCACAGTGTCAGCAGATGAAGAATAATTCAGAAGTTCATGGTTTTGTTTTATTTTAGCAGGTTTTTTTTTTAGTAGAAAGCAGAGTTTTGTGTCTTTATTTCACTCTCACCTTTTTCTCCTGCTCCAAGTCATGGAATGAAAAGTGGGTTAAGTGTCTGAGAGCAGTAAATCTGATGAATGCCATTCAGAAGTACTTGCAAAATAATCCTGCTAGGTCACATTGCAAATGCTAAAAAGGGCTTTCCTGAATTGCAGCACAATGGACAAAGGAGAGGAATAAATGAAATGCAGATTCAGTCAAGAGTTTGTCACTAGTTACATTTTTAAATTTTAAGCATTTCTCTTGCTCAGAGTTCTCAAACTATGTTATAAGCCAGCAAGACAATTTAAAGGAGACCCTCATGGGAAAAATGCAGGTGAGACAGGTGGCACTTCCTGACTGCCCTGAACTCTGATCTAACAATTAGTTTTCTATTACACTACAGTAAGTTGGTATGTTGCTAGAATAGTCTGATGGATTTGGGAAATATTACAGTCACATTTTCAAAGTGAGTATATAAAATGCCACGTAATAGAATTTTAAATTCAATAACAAGCGATATAGTGTTTAAATTAAACGCATGAAATCAGTAGGAGAAGCTTAAACTTTTCTGTTGTCATGTTCTACATTTTTCTTAAATGGGGTGCCTTGTCCTCTATTCCGGTTATGACCTCCGGTCACCCTGACCACGGCTCGTAACCTGTGATGGAATTCTCCTCCATCAATCTGTCCGATCCCCTTTGAGAGGCAGCCAGGCCAGACATACTGTGGCAAGGAGTTCCACAAACTAATGACAGGCTGGGTCAAGAAATATTTCCTTTCTTCCAGCTCTGCTGACACTCCATTTCAGGCAATGTCCCCACTTCTGGGGTTGTTTGCCAGGGAGAAGAGCACCCCTCTCTCCATCCCCTGCACAAGTCAGGTCTCAATCATGGCTTCGCTCAGGCGCCTTTGTTCTAGCCCAGGCCTGCCAGTCCAGCAGGAGGGCTCACTGGTGCCAGGGCACAGCCCAGCAGGCCCTTCCTTCCTGGGGCACCTCACACCCTGGGCAGAGCCCCCTTCTGCCTCCCCCTGCAATGAGGACCCTCCAGCTTCCCTCCTCCAGCCCCACACACCTGCTGGCGGCCTCTCCCTCTTTGGGTCTGGGGACTGGTGCTGGCTTCCTTCTGCCGCCCTCTCTTGCAAAGCTTCCCCCATTTCCTGTTCCCAGTCACATGATCCAGCAGGGCTGCTGGGAAACAGAGTCCCTGAGGACAGGCTAAGTGCCTCTACCTTGCAGCGCTGCATAGAGGAGGGAAGAACTGCACTGCATAGAAGAACTTTGGCTCCACATGGAAGGGATTAAAAAGCTGCACCAGAACACCCTCCTGGATACAGTGGTTCATGGGAGAGGCACTCTGCCTGCCTCCCTTTGCATCTGGTCTCCCTCTGTGTGTGGGTGTGGTGGGGGGGGTCTCTGCACTGTCCTAGCAGTGCAAGGGCTGCTGTGGCTGGAGTCCTCTCCCTCTCTGGGTCTGGGGGCTGGTGCTGGCTTCCTTTTGCCACCCTCTCTTGCAAAGCTCCCCCCATTTCCTGTTTCCAGTCACATGACCCAGCAGGGCTGCTGGGAAACAGAGTCCCTAAGTGAAGCTGCCAGATACAAAGGGGGACAGGCTGAGTTCCCCCACCTTTCCCCACTGCATAGAGGGAAGAATTGCATTGCGTAGAACTTCGGCTCCACGTGGAAGGGATTAAAAAGCTGCACCAGAACCCCCTCCTGGATAGTGGTTCATGGGAGAGGCACTCTGTCTGCCCCCCTTTGCATCTGGTCACCCTCTGTCTGTGTATGGTGCGGTGGGTGGGTCTCTGCACTGTCCTAGCAGTGCAAGAGGTGCTGTGGCTGGAGTCCTCAGGACTGTAGCCTTCTCAGTGAACTAGTCCTCAACAAGGAGCTAAGCCTCTGTGTGTGTCCCTGTAGGCGGTGACCAGATACAAAGGGGGACAGAGTGCCTTGACCTTTCACCATTGCATAGAAGAGGGGATTTCGGCAGGTGCAGCTCAATGTGGAAGAGTTTAAAAGATGCACCAAAATCCCCTCTTGGATACAATGGTTGAAGGTTTACACTTCAATGTAAACCTACAATGGTTGAAGGTTTACACTTACATCAGTAAGTGTAAAGTCATGCACATTGGGGCAAAAAATCAAAACTTTAGATATAGGCTGATGGGTTCTGAGCTGTCTGTGACAGATCAGGAGAGAGATCTTGGGGTGGTGGTGGACAGGTCGATGAAAGTGTCGACCCAATGTGCGGCAGCAGTGAAGAAGGCCAATTCTATGCTTGGGATCATTAGGAAGGGTATTGAGAACAAAACGGTTAGTATTATAATGCCGTTGTACAAATCTATGGTAAGGCCACACCTGGAGTATTGTGTCCAGTTCTGGTCGCCGCATCTCAAAAAAGACATAGTGGAAATGGAAAAGGTGCAAAAGAGAGCGACTAAGATGATTACGGGGCTGGGGCACCTTCCTTATGAGGAAAGGCTACGGCGTTTGGGCCTCTTCAGCCTAGAAAAGAGACGCTTGAGGGGGGACATGATTGAGACATACAAAATTATGCAGGGGATGGACAGAGTGGATAGGGAGATGCTCTTTACACTCTCACATAATACCAGAACCAGGGGACATCCACTAAAATTGAGTGTTGGGCGGGTTAGGACAGACAAAAGAAAATATTTCTTTACTCAGCGCGTGGTCGGTCTGTGGAACTCCTTGCCACAGGATGTGGTGCTGGCGTCTAGCCTAGACGCCTTTAAAAGGGGATTGGACGAGTTTCTGGAGGAAAAATCCATTATGGGATACAAGCCATGATGTGTATGCGCAACCTCCTGATTTTAGGAATGGGTTAAGTCAGAATGCCAGATGTAGGGGAGAGCACCAGGATGAGGTCTCTTATCTGGTGTGCTCCCTGGGGCATTTGGTGGGCCGCTGTGAGATACAGGAAGCTGGACTAGATGGGCCTATGGCCTGATCCAGTGGGGCTGTTCTTATGTTCTTAAGGTAGAGGCACTCTGTCTGTCCCCCTTTATATCTGCTCACCCTCTGTCTGTCCCTCTGTGTGCGTGTGTCATGGGGGTCCTTGCACTGCCCTAGTAGTGCAAGGGGTGCTGTGGCTGCAGTCCTCAGGACTTTGGCCTTCTCAGTGGATTAGTCCTCAAGGATAAGCTAAGCCTCTGTGCGTGTCCATATAGAGCAGCAATTTTCAGCCTTTCACATCTTATGGCAAACTGACAAGGCACTAAAATTGTCACAGCACACCAGCAGTTTTTTGACAATTGACAAGGCACACGCCACTGACAGCAGGGCTTGCATCCCTCAGTGACCCTACTAACAAATGATCCTCCCCAAACTTCTGTGGCCCACCTGCAGACCACACCAATGTTCCACTTGGCCTCTGCCATAAAAGAGGAAGACTTCAACTGACCACCCACTGATCCAGGGCAGTGATGCCTAGCGCCAAGCGCTCACTCCCTTCCCACCCACCCCCCTACTCTTCCACGTAATTTAAAGTGCAGCTTGTTGGGACCAAACCTGGGAGATCTAGACCAGTGCAACCAGCCCAAGAGATCTGGCTCCCAGAGGCTTCCCAGGGCTGTGCAGGGATCCAAAGGATGCTATGCAGGGTTGAAAAATGGCCACACAACACCAGCAGCACCTGCAAAATGACAAAAATGACCTTGGCTGGCCCAAAACTGCATCAGCAATAAACACAGGCTACGATTTTCGCTGGAAAAGCCTCAAGACTTTTTTGTTTAGGGAAGCTTCTAAATGTTGACAGCGGGGTGGGGTGGAGGGGCTGACGCTTTTGATGAAACACCATTTAACTGTGACCCAATTCAGCTTCCATTGTTTTCATGGTTTTAATTGTTTTTCTATTAATGCTTCAGCATCATTTTATCAATTGTATTGAAATTTTATTTTGCAAGCGGCCTTGGGGACCGTTAAGCGGGATGGAAAGGCAGGACTTGAATTCCTTAAACAAACAAACAAACAAACCCACTGATCCCAGAACACGGCAGAGGTTTTAAGCCAAAGGGTTTTATTAAGAGATAAGGGGGGGGGGAAGGAAACAGGACTGGATTCTCAGAGATCAAGGTCCCCTGAATGGTGCTGGCTCTTCAGGGAAGCCTCACAGGAGCAGGCTCTGCTGGACCAGGTGGGGAGCCAGGATCCCATCCCACTCGGCCAGTGGTGTCCCCAGGGCTTCTGTTGCCAGGGCAACGCTTGATGTCACGTCCCCAGGCAGCATCAAGGTGTCACCAGCACAGTCACACTCCAATTGCTTCCCTGATGGCTCTCAGCTATCTGATCTCTCCAGCACACTTTGGTGACCCACCAAAAACCAGGTCACAACCCACCAGTGGGTCTTGACTCACAGTTTGGGGAACCACTGTATGAGCCCATCAAAAGTACAGATCTGCAACATCTCCCCAAATGCAGCCACATACCACGGTAGCATTGAGTCAAAACTAGTAAAAATAAATTACACATTGAAATGAATGGCGACCCATCTGAAATTGGCTCCTGACTCGCCTTGTGGGTCCTGACCCAGAGTTTCAACAGCACTGGACTAGAAAGAATTGTTTATTATTATTATTATGAATCACATGTTTAGACTGCCCTTCCTCCAAGGAGCTTAAGGAGATGTCCATTTATTCCTTCCCTGCTGTTGCCCTCACAACAACCCTGTGAGGTAAGTCTGAGAGATAGTGATTGACCCAAAGGTCACCCAGAAAGCTTCGGGGCTGAGCAGGGATTTCCCAGTTCTAAGACAACACCAATATGGGTAGTATTTACATGGTGTTCCAAAGTACTTCACTTTCCAGTATAACCTCAGAGCACCTCATTCAGTTTCACTCAAATCTAAATGCATGTATGTATCAGATCTAGTGGGATAACTCAAGAAGAGACTGTCAGTTGTCGCTTTCCAGAGCCAGAGATTAATACATTTCAAAACACATTCCGGGGCAGGGGGGTGTCAGTGAGGGGCTTTGGGTTGGCATATGTCACACTGTAAATGGCTAATTCATTTCTTTGTTCACACACTCCTTTGACCTAGATTTACACACTCCTAGATTTACTGCCATTTTACGATGCATAGCCCAAAAATGCATGTGATGGAAATAGATTCCTAAATATATAAACTCTCTTACCTGTTCAACAGCCTTCCCTTTGAAAGACCAATAGAGAACTTTCCGAGATTTGCCAAATATGACTATCTTAGATTTATCAAAATGTAGAAATAGCACATTTTTCTTCAAAAGATGCTAAGAGAGGTAAAAAAATTTGCTTGGGGAGAAATTATATTGGGAGGTGATACAAATTGTATTTTAAATCAAATAGATACAACATCAAGAAACAGAACATAAGAACAGCCCCACTGGATCAGGCCATAGGCCCATCTAGTCCAGCTTCCTGTATCTCACAGGGGCCCACCAAATGCCCCAGGGAGCACACCAGATAACCTCATCCTGGTGCCCTCCCTTGCATCTGGCATTCTGACATAACCCATTTCTAAAATCAGGAGGTTGCGCATACACATCATGGCTTGTACCCCATAATGGATTTTTCCTCCAGAAACTTGTCCAATCCCCTTTGAAAGGCATCCAGGCCAGACACCATCACCACATCCTGCGGCAAGGAGTTCCACAGACCGACCACTCGCTGAGCAAAGAAATATTTTATTTTGTCTGTCCTAACCCTCCCAACGCTCAATTTTAGTGGATGTCCCCAGGTTCTGGTGTTATGTGAGAGTGTCAAGAGCATCTCCCTATCCACTCTGTCCATCCCCTGCATATCTTTGTATGTCTCAATCATGTCCCCCCTCAGGCGCCTCTTTTCTAGGCTGAAGAGGCCCAAACGCCATAGCCTTTCCTCCTAAGGAAGGTGCCCCAGCCCCGTATTCATCTTAGTCGCTCTCTTTTGCACCTTTTCCATTTCCACTATGTCCTTTTTGAGATGTGGTGACCAGAACTGGACGCAATACTCCAGGTGTGGCCTTACCATTGATTTGTAAAATGGCATTATAATATTAGCCGTTTTGTTCTCAATACCTTTTCCAATGATCCCAAGCATAGAATTGGCCTTCTTTACTGCCACCACACGCTGGACCAGGTGGAGAGCAGTCACTGGGGCCTCTTCAAAGTAAGGGAATGTTTGTTCCCTTATCCTGGGGCTGCATTGCAGCTACATCCGTGCTGGAAAGTTGGATAGGATTGGGCCCTAAATCCCTGGGGCTCTCCCTCCTGCAGCAGCCCTCTGACCCCCAGAGTGGCTCTCCCTGCCTGGCCCTGTCACAAGCACACAGAAGAGAAAAGGAAACCCCTCCAAACCCCTAAGAATTGGAGGGAAAAGGGAAACCCTTTGAAAATGTGTGGTTGGGGAAATGAAGCCCCTCAGAATTGGAGGGGAAAAATGAAACCCCTCGAAACTGGGGGAGGGAATGAAGCCCCTCAGAACTAGAGGGGAAATGAAGCCCCTCAAGATTGAGGGGGGAGAAAACCCTGTGGAACTGGGGGGAAAATGAAGCCCCTCCGAATTGGGGGGGAAAGGAAACCCCTTGGAACTGAGGGGAGGAATGAAGCCACTCAGAAGTGGGGGAAAAGAAACCCCCTCAGAATTGGTGGCAAAATGAAACCCCTCAGAACTGGGTGGAAAATGAAGCCCCTCAAAATTGAGGGGGGAGAAAACCCTTTGGAACTGGGGGGAAAATGAAGTCCTTCCGAATTAGGGGGAAAAGGAAACCCCTTGGAACTGAGGGGAGGAATGAAGCCACTCAGAAGTGGGGGAAAAGAAACCCCCTCAGAATTGGTGGCAAAATGAAACCCCTCAGAACTGGGTGGAAAATGAAGCCCCTCAAAATTGAGGGGGGGAGAAAACCCTTTGGAACTGGGGGGAAAATGAAGCCCCTCCAAATTGGGGGGAAAAGGAAACCCCTTGGAACTGAGGGGAGAAATGAAGCCACTCAGAAGTGGGGGAAAAAAACCCCCTCAGAATTGTCAGGAAAAATGAAACCCCTCAGAACTGGGGGGGAAATGAAGCCTTAAGGCATGTTTTCCACTGTGGCTGATGGCGTGGAGCCATGACGCAGACTACAGGATTGGGTTCTTAGGCAGCTACGAATCATTTAAAGAGAAATAATTATGAATATGGGAATAAAAATACTAAGTTGTTATATGCAGTAAAAAGGAAAGCAATTAAAAGGGCAATTGTGTCTGTGAAAACGAAAGAGGGCATAGTAGTAAATTCACAACAACAAATAGTAACTACATTTATGGAATACTATAAGAATTTGCAGAAGCAAGATGGTCACTGCTAATCAGTGTTGTTAGATCAAAAAATGCTAAGAGTTTTTGGCAAATTATATCAGGCTGTTTTCATAAAGAGTCAATTGGCACTACCACAATCCCTGCCAAATTGTGGGAATCGCACTTTAAATCAATTTTCTTTGATGAATCCAAATCAACCTCTGCTATTTAGGCATCCATCCCGCCAGACCTCCCAGAATGGCCTGCTGTCTCAGAGGATGAGATCATTTCAATTATTAACCAGCTAAAACAGGGTAAAGCAGCTGGCCCAGATGCAATTCCCTCAGATATCTATAAAGCAGCGCCAGACTGTTGGGAACCAATCATCGTGGAACTATTCACAAGAATCAATAAATTTGGAATAATTCCAGAATCCTGGACCAGATCAATCTTGGTCCCTATTTTCAAAAAAGGAAATAAGAACCTTCCCTCTAGCTACAGGCCAATAAGCCTTTTGGATGTCACAGGGAAAATGTACGCATCCCACTTATTGGAAAAACATTCTTCCTGGATATCTAACATCATAGGACCAGAGCAAGCAGGTTTTAGACCAAACAAGTCCACAGTCGACCACTGTGTGATATTGTCCCACTTAATTTTCAAACAGGTGATTCAAAAGAAATCTCGACTCTATGTGGCATTCCTGGATTTAAAGTCTGCCTTTGACTCTATTGATAGGGATAGACTCTGGGAAAAACTTGAGAAGACAGGACTTGACAAAAGACTATTAGAATTAATTCGTGTCCTCCACCTAAACACTTCCTGTCAAGTGAAATTATCCCCACAGGGTGACCTTTCAGCTCCAATCCCGATCAACAAGGGGGTCAAGCAGGGTTGTGTGCTGGCACCCACTTTGTTCATCCTTTTCATCAATGATTTGGCCCCCTTCTTAACAAAGCTTGACTCGCATTGCCCGAAACTGGGATCAGTGGATGTCCCTTTACTTTTATATGCTGACGACATGGCTCTGATCTCACGTACAAAAATAGGCTTACGGAGATTGGTCAAAGCCTGCATTGAATATTTTACAACAAATTCTTTGCAGTTAAATTATGAAAAGTCTAAAATTGTGGTATTTGGGAACTCTTGGAAACCACAATCTTGGCTTTTCAGTGGAAAATTAATACAGCGGGTCAAAGAATTCCAGTACCTTGGTCTTCGATTTCATTACAAGCATTCCTGGTCCTCTCATCGATCAATTGCAATTAATTCATCTAAACCAGTGGTTCAAGCCATAACTCGCTTTTTCTTCTCCTGGGGCAACCAGTTTGTACCACCTGCTTTACAAGCCTTTAATGTTAAAGTTATACCACAAATTTTATATGGCATCCCAGTATGGATGCCAGCATTAAATAACACAATTGAAAGGGTTCAATCCAAATTTCTTTACAAAATTCTCGGCTTACCACATTGCGTTCCCTATGCGGCACTCTGCCTGGAATCAGGTCAACACAGGCTGGAGTTTGTGTTGACCAAAATTACCAAAGTTATACAAATAGAAGAAATTCCTGATTGGGTTGAGATGGAGAAAGATCGAGAAATTGATATAGTTAATATGCATCCCCTGGGGGCTGGGGATAAGAATAGGCCCTCAGTTTGGCTGTACTTGTCGTAACAGCCAACTAAACAGCCACTGGGTAGATGGGACTCGTGAGCCTTTCTCATCCGAGAGAAGGAAAACTCTGATCCCAAACCTCCACTGCCTTGTGGCTACATCCAGTTATGGAAAAGGCTTCAGGAGTCAACCTCGAGGCAAAATCCGGAGCCAGAGTCCCTGAGGCAGTTCATGACTGAACACAGTCATGTTCTGGCAACTCCTGCGACGCCGCTGGAACCAACCGTATTGGCCTCTGCCTTTCCATTGGACCATTTCAGTGACATGGAGAGGGGGGGATTTGCTGCATGGGAAAGAGTCTATCCTCCATATCTACTTTACCCAGGCTTTGCACACTGGAGAGGCCACTCTGTTCCAGAACCACCATTCAGAGCGCGATACCATAGTCTTCGAAGACTGAAGGATGCCAACAACCAATATGCATATATATATATATATATATATATATATATATATATATATATATATATATATATATATATATATATATATATATAAACAAAACTGATTAGAAAGGGACAACAAATACAGAATGCTTCTGCTTTTGAAATATTAAAAATATGGCGTAAATATATGAAAATCCTTGCTCCTCCTATATCTCCTCTATGTCCTTTGTTGGATCATCCAAATCTCAAGTCCCAGGAGAAATATATACAATTTAAACATTGGAGACAAACTGGAATTTATAGAATTAGAGATCTGTTCAAATCGGGGAACGAATTACAACTAAACAATTAGAAGAGAAAACAAGTCAAATAAGAACTAACTGGTTACAAATAAAACAAGTAAGGAATTTTGTGATACAGTTATATAAAAATTGTGGCCCGATGAGACCACTAACGGAATTTGAACAATATTGTATAGAAGAAAATAAAAATAATAGGAAAGGATTAACTTCGTTAATATATAAACATATTACTGAGAGAGAATATGGAAATGGTATGGGAGCTAAAATAGCTTGGGGAAAAATTTGAATATTGATATATCAGAGGAAGTATGGATGGGAATATGGACCAAATACCCTTCTAAATCAATATCACCTAGAACAAAAGAAATGGTTTTAAAGGTAGTTCATAGATGGCATATGTATAAAGTTAACAGAGATATCTCAGATATGTGTTGGAGGAACTGCAGAGAGAAGGGTACATTGGAACACACATTGATTTTTTGTCCTAAAATAGAAAAATACTGGCATGAAATAATTGACTGGATGGAAACTTTGACTACTCAAAAAATAACTGGGAATGAAACAATACTATTATTTTCATTATTTAGCCTGCGCCAGTCCTTTATTTTTAGACTGTGCCAGTCCTTCCAACTTCCAGCATTAACTGGCACTCTGCCAACTTCCAGAATGATTTGGTTGGCTTGAAAACAGCACAATTTAAGATCAGCTTCATTAAGCGTGGAGACTGGCTTGCTCCCAGGTTCTTCCACAGGGGCAGGAGTGTCCTTGGGCTTTGTTTGTTCTGTTTGTTCCTAAAAGATCGTGAAGTTGCCGGAGAGTCACTTTTGAATTTTGGGGCTACTTGCTCCTGTAGCTGTTTCTGCAGAATAGCTATTTGGGCAGAGACCTCCTGAAGTTCTTAGAATATTGCCAAGAAGAGGCAATATTGACCTGAAGAGTGACCTCCCAATACAGAGGCTGAAGAGTGACCTCCCAATACAGTCAGGAGGCAAACACTGTCTAGGTCAGAGTCCATCCAGTCCCTCCAGTTCCTTGGGATTGAGACATTTTCGCCCACTGTGCTACCACAAGGATAACCAGACTATGGAGTCACTGCAGGGCAAGCTCTATTCCAAGTGTTCTCTGGGCTTGGGGAATTTCTATACTTGTAACCTTCCCAAACACCTTCAGTCTCCAGACAGGGTTGTTGAAGGAGGGAAGACTGGGAGTATCACTGACATTTCCATTCCACGATGAGAGGAGATCGAGCCGCAGTTGTTTGGAGACCTTCATGGGAGAGACACTGCCCACTTGCAGCCTGTTCCTCCTTCTGCCCTTCATTACAATCCAAAACAATCCTCGAAAACAGACACCCCACAGGAGCAAAATGGCCAACATCAGAGGTGCCAGGAAGGTCTCGGACAACACAGAAGAACTTGGGAGAAATAAAACCTCCCGCATAGTCACTAACATTTGACGAGCTGCCCCACAAGAGTTAAAACGAAAAGCCAGAGCTAAAAAAGGTACCTTATCAGTACATAAATAAGATGAAAATTAAAAAAAAAAAACTCAGAATATCTCCCATAAACAAGCAAATTGGAAGATGTGAAAGGAGAGAAAGATGGGGAGACCTTGGCCAGTCGCCATCTTACTTCCTCCTCATTCTGGTTCACTGCTTTGTCCCTCTTTCTCAAATCACCCATTGAAATAGCCCAACCTCAACTTCTGGTGCTGTCTTGGCCTGGTCCAGCTGCTCAGAGCATTTGAGAGTTAGAAGGGGCCTCAGAGGTCATCCAGTCCAAGCCCCTGCTCAATGCAGGCAATGGCTCTGACCTCAAGCAGACCTCCAGCCTCTGCTTGAAATCCTTGAATGTCAAACTGTTCCAGTGCAGGGCTGCTTCATTCTTAGTGTAGCCAACACTATTCCATGTCTTCCTTTGGATGGTGGGTGGTGCATTGGGCACACAGCACCCCAAAAGAGGTGGCACTGGGGTTGCCTCACCTCTCAAGTCTTCAGAGGATGTGTACAATAGCAGTCCTGTGGGACCCAGATCCTTCTCCTCGCAGCAGCCTTCCTGCCAGACACCCACCACCACAGAACCTGGCCCTCTGCACGCCTGTCTCATCAGGAGCCTAATGCAGAGAGACAAAAAGTTCTTTGCACTCACTGTGCAGACTCCTGGAAAGCCACCCATGGACCCCAATAAATAGCCCCAATTTACATGGTTACTCTCCCTCATGTGCCCTCTCATTGCTCACTAACACCTGACTGAATGGAGAACTCCTTTTCACACCTCTGGCATTGATAGCGTCTCTCCCGTGTGGCTTTTCCAATCAATCATAAGGCTTTCCTGGGAACTGAACCGCTTTCTGCACTCCCGGCATTCATGGGGCTTCTCACCTGTGTGATGTCTCGGGTATATCATAAGGTCAGTACTCAGACAGCAACTCTTTCCACACTTTCGGCAGGAACAGTGCCTTCACTATTCAAGTGACTATGAATAGTGCCTTCACTATTGAATTGTGACTATGAATAGTGCCTTCGCTATGCACTCTCAGATGCATTGTAAGGGAACCATTCTGAGAGAAGCTTTTTCCACACTACCGGCATGTATAGAGTTTCTCGCACGTGTGGGTTCTCAGATGGGTTGTAAGTGCGGTGCTACAACTGAAAACTCTTTCCACACTTCCGGCATGTTTAGGGCTTCTCGCCCGTGTGTGTTCTCTGATGGGATTTCAGATGGCTGCTGCAAATGAAACTCTTTCCACACTCCTGGCATGTATAGGGCTTCTCGCCCGTGTGGGTTCTCTGATGGTATGTCAGATGGCTGCTGCAAATGAAACTCTTTCCACACTCCTGGCATGTATAGGGCTTCTCGCCTGTGTGGGTTCTCTGGTGGTATTTCAGATTGCTGCTGCTAATGAAACTCTTTCCACACTCCTGGCACGCATAGGGCTTCTCGCCCATGTGAGTTCTCTGATGGGATTTCAGATGGCTGCTGCAAATGAAACTCTTTCCACACTCTGGGCATGAATAGGGCTTTTCCCCTGTGTGAGTTCTCTGATGGGTTGTAAGTGCGCTGTTGCAACTGAAGCTCTTTCCACACTCCTGACATGTATAGGGCTTCTCCCCTGTATGTGTTCTCTGATGGATAGTAAGTTGAAGACTCTGATGAAAACTCTTTCCACACTCCTGGCATGTATATGGTTTCTCGCCCGTGTGGGTTCTCTGATGGGATTTCAGATGGCTGCTGCAAATGAAACTCTTTCCACACTCCTGGCATGTATAGGGCTTCTCACCTGTGTGGGTTCTCTGATGGTATGTCAGTTGGGCGATGCAAATGAAACTCTTTCCACACTCTGGACATGAATACGGCTTTTCTCCTGTGTGAGTTCTCCGATGGATTGTAAGTGCGCTGCTGCAACTGAAGCTCTTTCCGCACTCCTGGCATGTATAGGGCTTCTCCCCTGTATGTGTTCTCTGATGGGTCGTAAGTTCAAGACTAAGACGGAAACTCTTTCCACACTCCTGGCATGAATACAGTTTCTCCCCTGTGTGTATTGTCTGATGGGTTCTAAGTGCACTGTTATAACCGAAGCTCTTTCCGCACTGGTGGCATGTATAGGGCTTCTCCCCTGTATGTGTTCTCTGATGGATCGTAAGATCAAGACTCCGACGGAAACTCTTTCCACACTCCTGGCATATATAAGGTTTCTCACTTGTATGGACTCTCTGATGGTTTCTTAGATTTCTTCTGCAACTGAAGCCCTTTCCACACTCCTGGCATGTATAGGGCTTCTCCCCTGTATGCATTCTCTGATGGATCGTAAGATCAAGACTCTGATGAAAACTCTTTCCACACTCCTGGCATATATAAGGTTTCTCACTTGTATGGGTTCTCTGATGGTTTCTTAGATTTCTTCTCCAACTGAAGCCCTTTCCACACTCTGGGCATGTATAGGGCTTCTCGCCTGTATGGGTTCTCTGATGGGATTTCAGATGGCCGCTGCAATTGAAACTCTTTCCACACTCCATGCACGAATAGGGCTTTTCCCCTGTGTGAGTTCTCTGATGGGTCGTAAGTGCACTGCTGCAACTGAAGCTCTTTCCACACTCCTGGCATGAGTAGGGCTTCTCCCCTGTATGTGTTCTCTGATGGATCGTAAGATCAACACTCTGACGGAAACTCTTTCCACACTCTAAGCATGAATAAGGCTTTTCCCCTGTGTGAATTCTCTGATGGGATCTAAGTGCACTCTTATCACTGAAGCTCTTTCCGCACTCCTGGCATGTATAGGGCTTCTCCCCTGTATGGATTCTCTGATGGTTTATTAGACAGCTGTTCGAACTGAAGCCCTTTCCACACTCCTGACACGTATAGGGTTTCTCCCCTGTATGGATTCTCTGATGGTTTATTAAACGGCTGCTCGAACTGAAGCCCTTTCCACACTCCTGACACGTATAGGGCTTCTCCCCTGTATGGATTCTCTTATGGCTTATTAAACAGCTGCTCGAACTGAAGCTCTTTCCACACTCCTGACATGTATAAGGCTTCTCCCCTGTATGGATTCTCTGATGGTTTATTAGACGGCTGCTCCAACTGAAGCCCTTTCCACACTCTTTACATGTATAGGGCTTCTCCCCTGTATGGATTCTCTGATGGTTTATTAGACGGCTCCTGGAACTGAAGCTCTTTCCACACTCTGGGCATGAATAGAGCTTCTTTCCTGTATGTGTTCTTTGATGGATTGTAAGATCAAAACTTTGAAGGAAACTCTTTCCACACTGCTGGCATATATAAGGTTCTTCCCTTATATGGATTCTCTGATGGTTTATTAGATTTCTTCTCCAACTGAAGCTCTTTCCACACTCCGGGCATGTATAGGGTTTCTCCCCCGTGTGGGTTCTCTGATGGGATTTCAGATTACCGCTGCAACTGAAACTCTTTCCACACTCCGTGCATGAATAGGGCTTTTCCCCTGTGTGAGTCCTCTGATGGGTCGTAAGTGCGCTGCTGCAAGTGAAGCTCTTTCCACACTCCTGACATGTGTAAGATTTCTCCCGTTTGTGCATCCTCTGATGGTTAGAAAGGGCGCTGTGGAGACTGAAAACCTTTCCACACTCCTGGCATGTATAGGGCTTCTCCCCTGTGTGGGTTCTCTGGTGCCATGTTAGAAAACTTCTCAAACGGAAGTTCTTTCCACAGTCAGAGCACGTATAAGGTTTCTCCCCTCTGTGCATTCTCTGATGGATCATCAATTCACAGCTTTTACTGAAGCTCCTTCCACACTCTGGGCATGTACAGAGTTTCTCCTCTATGTGGATTTCGTGTTGTGGGGAAAGCGTGTCTGGAGAGATTCTTCCAAACCGGTTGCAAACCAGGGACGCTGAAACAAGGAGGAAATGCAGTAAGAGATAAAGGGGAAAAAAAGCTGGGGATGCCACTCCCCCTTCTTGCGTTGATCAGAACTGGGACCAGAAAAGCCACAACAATTAATTGATATAACCACAATAATTGATGTTAATTAACATACTACATAATGAATGTTTTGTTTTTTTAAAGAAGAAGTCTATTCAAAAGAATAAGGCGACAACTAGAGAGGAAGGACAGGAAAGAGTAAAACAGAGAAAGGAAGAATGCAACTTTTTGTGACCAGAAAAACAACTGAGATTAAGGGAAGCCAAGATAGTTGATGCAGAAGCTGATTTCCATCGCACAGGGCACTTTCCAGCAGGAGTCACAGCTGATAAACCAGCCCAAGCAAATCTAGGCTGGGGGTGTCACTTGCGCTTCCAGGAGTGCACCAGGGTCCAAAACATGCCCAGGCACGGCACCAGTTCCTTCAGAGGGAGGGCAACCCCTGTTGGAAGAGGAAGAACTCTGCCTCCAAAATGGCTCTCATTCAGAACAAAGGATTCTCTGCTTTGTGTCTATTGGCAAGCCAACATCTGGGGGGGGGCGCACAGGGCTCCCCGCACTCCTGGGAGGCTGCAGTAGGGACTGGTAAGTAAATGCCAGTCCCTGCTGCCCCCTTAGCAAACTGATCCTGGGGATCATGTTGCTGCCCCCCCCACTGCCCTCACCCCATCAGGGAGCAGGGGCCAGGGTCCTCAGGCTAGGGCACGGGTGCCCAAACCCTGGCCCTGGGGCCACATGCGGCCCTTGAGGCTTCCCAATGTGACCCTCAGGGAGCCCAGTCTCCAATGAGCCTTTGGCTCTCTGGAGATTTGTTGGAGCCCAAACTGGCCCAACACAACTGCTCTCAGCATGAGGGCGACTGTTTGACCTCTTGCATGAACTGTGGGATGAGGGCTCCCTCCACTGCTTGCTCTTTCACATCTATGATGCAGCAGAGGCAGTAAAGGAAAGGTCAGCCTTGCTTTGTTCAAGGCCTTTTATAGGCCTTGAGCTACTGCAAGACCTTCATTCATTCATATAAGTTCATCTTTAATATACTCATTTATGTAAATTTATGCAAATTTATTCAAATTTAAACCGTAAATTAATTCTTTTTTTCTGCGGCCCCTGACACAGTGTCAGAGAGATGATGTGGCCCTCTAGCCAAAAACTTTGGATAACCCTGGGCTAGGGTGTTGCCATGCCCCTGTTTGAGAAGGCTTGAATAAAGAATAAATATAGTGGCTGAAGAAATCCCAGGAGAAAACAAATGCTTAATGTGGAAACGGATGAGCTCAGGAGAGACAAAGTGACAACAAAAAGGAAGGAGGTTCAGGAGCAGGAGATGCTGTCGGGGCATCTATCAAGAATGGCCAAAGGACCCTCCTTACCTACAAAGGTGACGCTCTCGTAGTTGTCCATCATGACCGCCTCGTGCAGGCACCGTTGGCGCTGATCCAGCAGAGCCCACTCGGCACTGCTGAAATACACAGCCACCTCCGCAAATGAAATGAGGCTCTGGAAGGAAAAGGAGACTCCCCGTTAAAAGACTACCCAGGCTGAGTCTGCAGTCCAGCAAGGGAGGAACATCTACATGCTTCCTTTGGGATGTCGTGTGAGAAATGGCAGTGGGGAATGCTGACAGTGTCTCTTGTGTCGCAGTGTGGAAGACGACCCAGGAGGAAATGCACCTGTGAGATAAGGAGAGAGGTTCATGCTGCCCCCTGCTCCCCTCCCTTACCTGGCCTGGAGGAGCTGCAGCCATTTCCGCTCCTCCACGTGGTCGTCTGGTTTCTCTTCTGTCTGTCAGGGAGAGAAATGGGAAGAACATCACAAAGGTTTTCATATCTTCTATCTGCTTCATGCTGGCCATCCTTGTTTGGAGTCCTTTCCGCTGATCGTGGTGGTGGATGCAAAGGAGACTGGATGGCTGCAGGGAGGGATAGCACAATGTCTGCCAGGCAACAGGGCAAGATGCTGAGGATCCTCAAATGCAGAGGCACCCTTGCCTCGGAGGAGTGCCAGGGGACGGGGTCCCTTTGCCTCTCTGTCCCAACTGTGAGTGTCCAACAGAGCAGGCAAGGGAAAGGGCTGGCAATCACCAGGGCTGGGATGTAACAGGATCTCCCCAAGGGCCAAAGGAGACCTTCCCCAGGTGTCTGCAGTGCAGCAGGAGGGCTCACAGGTGCCAGTGCAAAGACCAGGGAACACTTCCTTCCCAGGGCATCTCTTACCCTGTGCAGAGCCCCACAGCCAGAGCTCCCTTCTTCCCCCATTCTGCAATGCAGACCCTCCAACTTCCCTTCTCCAGTCTCCCTCACCTGCTTTTCCAGGCTCTCCCTCAATCTGGGTCTTGGAACTGAGGCTTCCCTCCTTCTTCCACCCCCTCCTGCAAGGCTCCCCTCCTCATCTCCTGGTCTCAGTCACATGACTCAGCAGGGGCTGCTGGGAAATGTAGTCCCTAAGTAGGGTTATCAGATGCAAAGGGGACAGAGTGCCTCTACCTTGAACCATTGCATGGAAAAGGTTTTGGAACATGCAACATGGAAGGGTTTCAAGATCTGCACCTGACAAAATTCCTATGCAGTGGTTAAAGGTAGAGGCACTCTGTCCCCTTCGGATCTGGTAACTCTAATCAGGGGGATTGTTACATACATGAGCTCCCCTCCCCTCCAAATACTGGAATTGTAGCACCAGCCTACAGAAGTCTGATCAGAAGAAGCAAGTCCCACGGTGTTCAATGGGGCTCCTTGCAGGGAAGTGAGGATTGCAGCCAAGGAAGGTCAGAAAATCCAAGGCATACACGGCACAGGAAGGTAGCAAAAGCAGAGGTGGAACCTCCTGCACCCCTTCTTGAAAGATGGTCCAGGGTTCTGTGAAATATCCAGGATCATTCCAGGGGGAGATCAGGACAAAAGCCCTCAAGCAACAGGCCCATAGCCAGGATTCTTGAGGTGGTGGGCCGACTATTTTTTCGGGGGGGGGGGGGGGGGCAATTATGTCAGGTATCTATACTGGTGTGCAAAATGAAGGAAAATAATGGAGAAACATCAAAGACCCATAACTAACCCAAATTTCATTAGGAGGAAAAATTTGGGGTTTTTGTTTTGTTTTGTTTTGAAAGATGCATTCATTATCTGTAAAGCAATCTAACAATGATCTGCATAGAATAAATGCATCTCTGTATGCAGTGTAAAATCTATTTGTCTACATAGAAATAACATGCAATTTATCCCTTTCATTTTGCACACCAGTGCAATACACAGGCTTGAAACCCTGCAAAAGTAAAACATATCTACAGGTATGCTACAGGTAATATTTACTTGTATTAAAAGCTTTCATTTGCTGATGACACTGGTCAATTTATTTACTTTACATAAAAGCAAGAGGACAGATATTTAAAACACAGTAACACCATTGTAGCATTAGTTTTTTACATCATTCATTACTTTTAAAAAGCAAGGTGCAGAAGATTTGAATCTACATGAAAGAGCTGAATTCTCCTATCTTTCTGAGAATTGAGTCTACTTAGAACCTTTTCCACATTTAATTTCTTGTTCTCTTTAGCTCAAATGCTAAGTATACTAAATTAGCCATTCTTGAGTGGGACATTGAGTCTTTCAGGTCTGTTAATTCGTGTAAGCACTGAGAAGGTTGATTCACAAACTGCTGGGCTATATGCAGAAATACTCCATCCAAAATCTCAGAGGCCAAGAACATAAGAACAGCCCCACTGGATCAGGCCATAGGCCCATCTAGTCCAGCTTCCTGTATCTCACAGCGGCCCACCAAATGCCCCAGGGAGCACACCAGATAACAAGAGACCGCATCCTGGTGCCCTCCCCTGCATCTGGCATTCTGACATAACCCATTTCTAAAATCAGGAGGTTGCGCATCATGGCTTGTACACATCATGGCTTGTACTCCATAATGGATTTTTCCTCCAGAAAGTTGTCCAATCCCCTTTGAAAAGGCGTCTAGGCTAGACGCCAGCACCAAATCCTACAGCAAGGAGTTCCACAGACTGACCACACGCTGAGTAAAGAAATATTTTCTTTTGTCTGTCCTAACCCGCTCAACACTCAATTTTAGTGGATATCCCCTGGTTCTGGTGTTATGTGAGAGTGTAAAGAGCATCTCCCTATCCACTCTGTCCATCCCCTGCATAATTTTGTATGTCTCAATCATGTCCCCCTTCAGGCGTCTCTTTTCTAGGCTGAAGAGGCCCAAACGCCATAGCCTTTCTCATAAGGAAGGTGCCCCAGCCCCGTAATCATCTTAGTCGCTCTCTTTTGCACATTTTCCATTTCCACTATGTCGTTTTTGAGATGCAGCGACCAGAACTGGACACAATACTCCAGGTGTGGCCTTACCATAGATTTGTACAACGGCATTATAATATTAGCCGTTTTGTTCTCAGTACCCTTCCTAATGATCCCACGCATAGAATTGGCCTTCTTCACTGCCGCCGCACATTGGGTCAACACTTTCATCGACCTGTCCACCATCACCCCAAGATCTCTCTCCTGATCTGTCACAGACAGCTCAGAACCCATCAGCCTATATCTAAAGTTTTGGTTTTTTGCCCCAATGTGCATGACTTTACACTTACTGACATTGAAGCGCATCTGCCATTTTGCTGCCCATTCTGCCAGTCTGGAGAGATCCTTCTGGAGCTCCTCACAATCACTTCTGGTCTTCACCACTCGGAAAAGTTTGGTGTCATCTGCAAACTTTGCAACCTCACTGCTCAACCCTGTCTCCAGGTCATTTATGAAGAGGTTGAAAAGCACCGGTGCCAGGACAGATCCTTGGGGCACACCGCTTTTCACCTCTCTCCATTGTGAAAATTGGAAGGAAGCCCCAGTGCCCCTCCATGGTCCCCCCCCCCAGAGAAGGGCCTTTCCCAGGCCCCACATAGCAGAAAACATCCATCCAAAATCTCAGAGGCCAAGGAAGCCCCAAAGTCCCTCCATGGTTCCCCCCCTGCCCGCCAAGAGAAAGGCCCTGCCAGATCAAACAGCATAAATGGTGCATCCAAAATCTCCTACCTGCTCACCCCCAAATGACTCCAGACTCAGCAGCAGCCTCCGGGTCTTGCAAAGTGCCTGCACAGCCACTCAGGGGATGGAAGGCACTGAGCACATTCCCTCCAGGCTTTTTCATGCCCACCTCTCTGGTGTCCTATGACTATCAGAAGGTCTAAGGTGAGTTACTGAGACACAGTAACCCAAGCTGATTGGAGGAGGCTGCCTGCAGGGAGGGGCTCAGCTCTCAAGGAACAGGAGCTAAATTGGAGGACATTCAACCACATTTACATGACAAGTCTGGAAAAAATGCTGGGGGGGGGGCAAACTGCTGGATCAGGGGGGCAAAGCCACCTGCCCCTCCAGCTACGGCCCTGTCAAGCAACCAGGCAGGTGTTGGACTCCCCAACAAAAGGACATTGTCATTGGCGATGATCATTGGCAATGATTTCATCTCTTGATTTTGCCTCTGCAGAGCAATCAATCCTAGTCAAACCACCACCCTGCCAAGGACAAGAGAACAGGCATCATATTTCTTCTTAATATCCCATTATGTGGTTCACTCTGGCTCCTTTTGCAGGGCACCCAATTCCAGGTGTTGTCCTCAAGCAGGCTCTGATGTGCACCAAATCTCAATTCAGGGACTTTAAATCCCAACTGGATTGGGAAAGTGCAAGAGCAGGGCCTCTCCGGACTGGGGAAATGGGCACTCAAGCGGCAAACATGTTTCAGAGGTGTGACTTGAGTACAGTGGGGCATTTGGGGACAAGACATCACCCCTCCATGTGGGTTTGTCCTGACTCCTTTTAGAACGGAAGAAGGGATGTTCCTTCTTGTATTCTTGGGTGGCGACCAGGGGGTAGGAGAAGGTGAAAGCCTGGCTTAGAGAGGAAAGTCCCAGCAAGTTGGGGGACAGACACCTAGTTCATCCAGCCCTGTACTGTCAACTCTGACTAGCAGCAGCTCTCAGGTTAGGGCGTTCCCAACTCTTCCTGGGGATACTGCCAGCTATGGAATCTGGGACCTTCTTCAGCAGAGTAGGGGTACCACCACTGAGCTATGGCTTCATGCCAATGCCCAGTAATGATTGGGGGTAACTACCACAGGTGGTGGTTAGGATCTGAGGTTAAGGGTGGGGGGAATCTGTGGAAGGTGTCTAGAGGCTCATCTCAGAAAGTGAAACTCTGCTGGAATCTCCTGCAAGGGCATGAGATCTCCCTGTTTAAAACCACTTGTATTTTGAGGCCAGTTGAATTTTAGGAAATAGAAAGGCACACACAGACTAGGGTGCAGCCTCCTGGCAGTGCTAGGGAGCAGAGCCAAAACAGAGCCCTGCTTGATAAACAGATGGGGCCAGACACCTGGAAGAGTCTTCAGGAACCCAGAGAAGGACAGAGGATTCCCAGTTCAATGTCGGATTCCACTGAACAACCTAAGCGGCATCACAGTGAGGCAGACCAGAAGCTCTCATTGCTGTGAAACCAGGTCTAGCTGGACTAGAGTGAGCCCAAATCCTCCTTCAACCCCAGTCGTGGAAGCACTCCAGATCTGGGCATATTTCAGCTAGTGGGTAAGCGTGGAATGGACCCTAAAAAGCACAAAACACTGCATTTTCTTCCTTGATGGTACTTGCAAGAGGGAAATAGGAGGGTGGCAGCACAGACATGGCAGACCCCCAGAAACCCATCCGCTGACACAGATAAATACCCCATTTTATATGATTACTCTCTCTTGGCTGCCCTCTCACACTCAATAGCACCAGGCTGCATTGAAAGCTTCTTTCCACACCCCTGGCATTTATCGGATCTCTCCCTGTGTGGCTTTTCCGATGGGCAAAGAAACATGTGACATGGCTGGGGCTTGTTTCACAGTTATTAATGGATTATTGGATGGACTTTCTTTACTCAGGAATATACACGCGCATGCACACACACACACACAGAGTTTCTCCAGAAGTGCAACTTAGCTATTCAGGTGGCTAGAAAATGTCTACTGCTTCGTTCTCCTTCACATCTCAGAGTAAACTTCTGCCCCCAAGTAAGTTCGTTTCTACTTTGACAATCAGTTGCTGAGAACAGTGTTGCCGGGGAATAGTGCTCCTGTCTTTCCTCTGCATGGCCCTCCGTCAATTGCTTCTGTAGGCATCTCTGCATTTTCTCCTTCTCCCTCCAACTTACTGCTCAGTTTCTGCTATTACCGTATCTCGCAATTTGCGTTGTGCTAACAGTACAACGTTCGATCAAAACCTACCCATCGGATCAGACCCTGAGAATGACAAGGGCGCCATGCTCTATGTCTACCTGCCAATCAGCAAACAACCGGACTCAAAGCTGGACGCTTATCATTATCCCTGTCTGTTCTACGAAGGCTCTTTCTGTTAGCATTTAAAGAGACTTCCAAAGATCATGTTCCGCCATAAGGATTTTTATATGGCGTGTTGTAGTATGTTTGGAATCTTGGTTTGCTCAACTCCCAGCAGAATTTCAATATTTCAGCCAGAGAAATAACAATGGCCAGGATCCAAAACTCCTTTACAGAAGTCTAAGGGACCAACCCTATCCAACTTTCTAGTGCTGATGCAGCCACTCCAAAGGCAGAAGCGCGCTTGGTCTCTGAGAAACCAAGTGCCTCGGGAACAAAGTGCCAGGTAAGGCACGGCGAGTTTTGCATCTGTGCGAGGAGAAGGCAAGTGGTCCTCTGAGTTTTGGAGAAGGAGAGAGAAGACTCCCTGAGTTGTGAAGAGGAGGAAGAGAAGGAGAAGCTAAGTGTACTCTTTCTAACTCTTTGTCTTCTAACCTTAAATCAACCTTAAAACAACATTGAAATTTCACTTTACCTTTAGCTTAGCTTTACCTAAGCTTTACCTAAGCTAGCACCTAATCTAACCTAAGACAGGGAATCTAAGGTCCAGCAAGCTGGGGCACAGGAGCTAGGTTAGGGCAATAAAAATAAATACATAAGTGTGTACTTAGGTCTACTCTGAGCAGGAGCAGAGTCCTACTTGTGAGTAAGGGCCCAAGGTACAGGCACTTGGAAAAATAAATGAAACAGGAGGATAATATGGAAAGCAAGTTTTTCTACTTTGATTAAATTAACCCTATATTTAACCCAAGTTAAATTTACGTAATCTAAGTTAGAACATAATCTAAAGGTGCAGTAAATTGGGACACAGGATCTAGGTGAGAGCAATAAGTAAGTAAGTAAGTAAGTAAATAAATAAATGGGCACACTTATTAAAGCAGGATTTTAGCAGGGCTAAACAGGATTTAAACCTTAATGCGTAAGTTCTGCCATACCAAAAAATTCTTAAACCAGTGCAGTTTAAAATCAAATAAAAAACCAGCTTGAGTAACCTCAAGTCCAGTCCCAAAACCTCAAAAACAGTCCAGCCTAAGAGAACTGAATTAGGAGGGAAAGAACCTAGGAAGGGCCAGTTCCCAACCAGCCAGGGTAACTAGCATAGTCATTGTCCTTTAGGTCATAGCAATGGATTTTTAGGAGTTGATAAGAGCCCCATTAGGCAAATCCAAGCACCCCATTCAGGGAAATCTCACCTGGGAAGACCAGCCCCTTTTCAATCAGCAAGGCGTGCTAGCTAGGAGTATAAAACTAGTGCCTGCCACCATGTGAGCTTCTCTGCAGAAGCGCGCCTGGCCCCTGGGAACCAAGTGCCAGGTAAGGCACAGCGAGTTTAGCATCTGTGCGAGTTTAGAAGCAGTGCGAGTTTAGAAGCAGTGCGACGAAGCCAGGGCCCAAGACACCGCCTTTCTCTTCCCTTGAGAAGAGGGCAGCAAACCAGTGTAGGGTTTTTAAGTACCCTTAAAAAAAGGAAGCTATGCAATCAGGCAGCGAGCAGCAGGGTGGGGGCTGTCCAGTGTTTTGCATCGAGTGCAACATGTATGACTATATGCCTCTGGGGCATAAGCCATGGGTGTCTGTCCCCCCCACCCCGGTGCAAGGAGCTCCAGGAACTCAGCGAACAAGTTCGCCCCCTTGAAGCCTTGGTGGTCAACCTGGAGAAGCAGAGGCAGGCAGAGAAGGACCATGGAGATACTTCCGGGGACGATCAGACGCGCAGCTCCTCAGCAGCCTGGGTGGGAAGTCTCGGGGATGGAGGATGTTGTCTGGAGAGGAGGGAAAAAACTCCCTAGGGGGTTCTCCTTCTCCAGGGGACAGGCCCGGAGAAGGTACTTGGCGGTAGGGGGGTCGGGAGCTTCTTGTAGTGGAGGATTCGATTATTAGAAACATAGAGAGGGGGGTTTGCAACGGACGGCTTCATTTCACACTCTCAGTTCCAAAGGATTTTCTCCCCCCCCCCCCAGTTTTGAGGAACTTCATTCCCCCCAGTTCCAAGGGGTTTCCTTTTCCCCCCCAATTCTGAGGGGCTTCATTTTCCCCCAGTTCTGAGGGGTTTCATTTTTCCCTCCAATTTTGAGGGGGTTTCTTTCCCCCCACTTCTGAGTGGCTTCATTCCTCCCCCCAGTTTCGAGGCGTTTCATTTTTCCCCTCCAATTCGAAGGGGCTTCATTTTCCCCCCAGTTCTGAGGGGTTTCTTCCCCCCCCCCCAATTCGGACAGGCTTCATTTCCCCTCCAGTTCTGAGGGGCTTCATTTCCCCAACCACACATTTTCAAAGGGTTTCCCTTTTCCCTCCAATTCTTAGGGGTTCGGAGGGGTTTCATTTTCTCTTCTGTGTGCTTGTGACAGGGCCAGACAGGGAGAGCCACTCTGGGGGTCAGAGGGCTGCTGGAGGAGGGAGAGCCCCAGGGATTTAGGGCCCAATCCTATCCAACAAGCTATGATGTGTATGTGCAACCTCCTGATTTTAGAAATGGGCTATGTCAGAATGCCAATGCAAGGGAGGGCACCAGGATGAGGTCTCCTGTTATCTGGTGTGCTCCCTGGGGCATTTGGTGGGTCCCAGTGAGATACAGGAAGCTGGACTAGATGGGCCTATGGCCTGATCCAGTGGGGCTGTTCTTATGCTCTCATGGGGCGTGCACTGCATCATGCAGAAGGGGGATAGTCATGGAGGCATCCTCAATTATTATTATTATTATTAACAGTATTTATATACTGCTTTTCAACTAACAGTTCACAAAGCAGTTTACAGAGAAAAATCAAATAACTAAATGGCTCCTTGTCCCAAAAGGGCTCACAATCTAAAAAGATGCAAATCCTCAAGGTAAGCAAACATTTGTTCCCTTTCCTGGGGGCTGCATTGCAGATGCATCAGTGCTGGAAAGTTGGATAGGGTTGGGTTCAAAGAGGTTGCACACATCCAGCACTTCTTGTATAGCAAATCCACATGCGATTGTTGCAAATCACTTTTGAAACTCCCTCTGCTCAGCATCGAAAAATGGCGTGCCACAGATTTGCTGCATTTTGAGATATTGAGCTCAAAGTATGAAGTCTCAGACCATTTGCATGGCTATTTGGATCCTGCTCAAAAAGTCGATTTATGCTCAAATAC
Source organism: Tiliqua scincoides (assembly GCF_035046505.1). Taxonomy (NCBI): domain Eukaryota; kingdom Metazoa; phylum Chordata; class Lepidosauria; order Squamata; family Scincidae; genus Tiliqua; species Tiliqua scincoides. The sequence goes on along the minus strand of NC_089833.1, from coordinate 4,522,059 downwards.
ATAAGATGATAAATAAAATCAAAAGGGCAACAACAAACTGGGCAACTAATAAAAGTGCTGCTATCAGGACAAATGATACTTTGCCAAACACCAAAGGTTCCCCCGGAAGGGAATCCCATGATTGTGGATCCACTCCAGATTTACAGAGGAAAATCCATCACAGGTTACAAGTCATGATAGCGATGTGCAAGGTCCTGGCTACCACAGAGTGCCAGATGCAGGGGAGGGCACCAGGATGCAGGTTGCGTCTTGTTGTATTGTGCGCTCCCTGAAGCATGTGGTGGGCCACTGTGAGATACAGGAAGCTGGACTAGAGGGCCTTTGGTCTGATCTAGCTGGGCTCTTCATATATTCTTAAGTCTCCACACACAGGCCGCCATCCCTCTAACTTGGAAAAAAGGCAGCACTTGAAGTAGAGCCCCTACAGATGACCAAAGATAGCTTCAAACACCTGTTTTCTCCTCTATGTGGGTTCTCTGATGGATTTTAAGGATGCAGCTATGACCGAAGGCCTTTCCACATCTTATGATCTTTCCGATGGATCGTAAGATCAGACTGAAGCTTTCCCCACATCCCTGGCACGTATAGGGCATCCCCTGTGTGAGTTCTCTGATGGATTGTAAGGGCACTGGATAAGGGCATTTGGTGGGCCACTGTGAGATACAAGAAGCTGGACTAGATGGGCTTTGGACTGATCCAGCGGAGCTCTTCTTATGTTCTTATCTCCTTCAGGCACCTGACCTGACAACTATGGCTCCACTTTAACTTTCTAAGACATGGGGAGCCCTGCGGAGGGTCATGCAGGGCTCCCTGCACCCCTGAGAGGCTGCAGCACAGACTGCTAAGTAAATGCCAGTCTCTGCAGCCAGCCTAGCGATGTGATCTTGGAGATCACATTGCTACTTGCCCACTGCCCCTGCCCCTTAAGCAGGCAGAGTCTAGGGTCCTCAGGCTGGGGTGTTGCCACGCCCCAGTTTGAGAAACCTTGGGCTAAAGAAAGACTAAAAAGGGTGGATGAAGAAATCCCAGGAGAAAACAAAATGCTTAATGTGGTAACACATGATCTCAGGAGAGACAAAGTGACAACAAAAAGGAAGGAAGTTCAGGAGCAGAAGATACTGCAGGGGTAATAGGGTGGCAAGAACACACTGGCATTGGAGTAACCCCTTGAGCAGGTCCTCTTCTAAGATTTGGCCTACATCACAGGCAAGCTCTGTCCCTTGAACATCTCCCACCTGAGCCTGTAGTGCCTCTCCACTATTAGTGCAGAAATGCTTGTGCAATGGGTTCCTCTCTTGGGTGTACCCCAAAACAGAGAGACCAACCACAGCCCTCCAAGACCAGCCCACCTCCTCCAGCCAAGACCTCCAAAGCCTTCCAGGCGGTTCATGGCACTGTGTCCCCACCTTGGAGATACTCTTCTTGTTAAGAGCCACCAGAAATGGTGCTGGGTCAGAAAGGGAGGGTGTGGTGCCTTCAGGGGCGATACAAGCCACACCCAGGTCTACCCACCAATCTACTAACCAACATACAGCAAAACAAAGGTTCCCACTGAGGGCATCTATCTGGTAACAGCCAAAGGATCCTCCTTACCTACAAAGGTGAGGCTCTCGTAGTTGTTCATCTTGACCGCCTCGTGCAGACACCTTTGGCACTGATCCAGCAGAGCCCACTCTGCACCGCTGAAGTACACAGAGAACTCTGTGAACAAAACAGGCCTCTGGAAGAAAAAGGAGACTCCCCATTGAAAGGCTAGCCCAGGTTGAGTCTGCAGTCCAGCAAGACTTCCACCCCATCCCCAATCCTTCTCCCTCTTCTTTATCTCATCCTCTCTTATCTTCACTTCCATTGTGCTTTCTAATCCTTTTTGACCCATTCTCCATTCAATCATGTTTGTCTTTATACCTACTCTTAATCTTACAAGCAATTTGTCTGTTCTTGAAAATAGGTCAAGTATTGAGGTGGCAGAAAATGATTTTGTTGTGGGTTTTTTTTTTTTTTGCAGATTTTGGTGTTTAACCAAAGTGAAATAGCAGAAAATGATTTTATACCAAATATTTCCCATTTTTATCCATTATAACTGCTTTAAAATACACTAGCTAGTTGGTAAAGATTGCAGTGTCAGCAGTTGAGGAATGATTCAGAATTACATGGTTGTGTTTTATTTTAGCAGGTTTTTTTGAAGTAGAAAGCAGAGTTTTGTCTCTCACCTTTTTCTCCTGCTCCAAGTCATGGAATGAAAAGTGGGTTAAGTGTCAGAGCAGCAAAGTTGATGAATGCCATTCAAAAGTACTTGCAAAAAAATCCTGCTAGGTCTCAATGCAAATGCTAAAAAGGGCTTTCCTGAATTGCAGCTTAAGGAGAGGAATAATCTACATGCAGATTCGGTCAAGAGTTTGTCACTAGTTACATTTTTAAATTTTAAGCATTTTTCTTGCTCAGAGTTCTCAAAGTATGTTATAAGCCAGCAAGATAATTTAAAGGAGACCCTCGTGGGAAAAATACAGGTGAGACAGGCGGAACTTCCTGACTGCCCTGAACTCTGATCTAACAATTAGTTTTCTATTAACTACAGTAAGTTGGTATGTTGATAGAATCATCTGATCAATTTTGGAAACATTACACAGTCACATTTTCAAAGTGAGTACATAAAATTCTACATAAAAGAATTTTAAATTTAATAACAAGCAATAAAGTGTTTAAATTAAATGCATGAAATCAATAGAAGTTTAAACTTTTCTGTTGTCATGTTCTACTTCTTTCTTAAACGTCCTGTACTTTGGGGTGCCTTGTCCTCTATTCCGGTTATGACCTCCAGTCACCCTGACCACAGCTCGTAACCTGTGATGGAATTCTCCTCCATCAATCTCTCCGATCCCCTTTGAAAGGCAGCCAGGCCAGGCGCCTTCACCACACACTGTGGCAAGGAGTTCCACAGACTAATTACATGCTTGGGTCAAGAAATACTTTCTTTTGACTGTTCTAACTCTTCCACCCCTCCGTGTTAGTGGTTTTTTGTTTTTTTTTAATTGATGTGTAATTATAAAGTATACATTCCACTTATATTTACAAAATCATACATCAACAATCTTTTTTTCCCTTTTTTCCCCTCCCCCCTTGAAGAGTGACCATTAACATTAAGTATTTATATCTGCAGCCATAAGGCCACCTTTTGGATTTTATCCATTATAACAGTATTGGCCCCCCCTTCCCTTATCCATCTTATATATCTCAACCATTTCTTTTTTATCTCGGTTTTCTTATCTTCCCATGTCTTATCCTGTTTCAATATTGATACTATGTCTGATTGTATGCATTCATATAAATACCAATTCCATTTTTCCACAGTCCATTTTGATGCATCTTTCCACTCATATGCTATAACTGCATGGATAGCTAGAATCATAGCTTTGAATAAATCCTGATTATATTTTTTTCTTTATTATTTCCCCAAACTCTCATAAATAACATTTTCCCAGAGAGCTCCAGCTTAAGGTTACATAATTCCTCCACCTTTTCAAATATCAATTGCCAAAAATCAATTACCTTAGAACATTCCCACCAAAGATGGGCATAATAACCCTTTACCGTTCTACAGTGCCAACAATTTGAATTCCTTCCCTTAATCATATAAGCCAGTTGGGCAGGTGTCCTATACCATTTCAATATTAATTTTATCTCCAATTCTCTAATTTTTTTGATTCTAATCTCCAATATTCCTTTCATTAATCTATCTCCTGCACTGACATTCCCACCTCTCTTTCCCATTTAATTTGTATTAACCTAATCATATAGTCTCTATCTTTATTCATTAAATTATATAACTGTTTTGCCACACCCTTTTTATTATCCTCTTTAAGACTATATATTTTTTTTTATATTGAGTATCCTCTTCATTTAAAACTCTGGAGTATCTTTGTTTTAAAATACTATATAAAGCCAAGATCCTTAACCAGTATTTTCCTCCTACTTTCTCCAATAGTTCTTGTATAGGAGTCAATATCCCCTGAGGATTGTATAAATCCTTCACTCTAAAATAACCCTTTTCCTTTAACTTCTCCCAAAAAATTTTTTCAACATTTTTAAATTCCTCACTTAAAAAAAAAAAAAAATTCAAGTGGGGTCCATTTAGAAAATTTTGGCATCCAATTGAGTTGCATTTTCCCCCAAACTTTTAATGTTGACTGTCTTGGTCCTATTGTAATTTTAATTTCCTTTTTCACTTTCTGTGTAAATATTCCAAAATTACCTCCTCTTCTATTGTATCTGCCCATCTCACCCATGTATCCAAATTTTCTGCATCTATTTCCATCAATATCTTAATTTGGAAAGCTTCATAGTAACCTCCGTCTTAGTGATGACCTCTGGAAACAGGAGGCTGCACATGCCCCTCACAGCTTATAACCTGAGCTGGACTTTTCCACCACCAATCTGTTCGATCCCCTTTGAAAGGCATCCACATCCTGCAGCAAGGAGTTCCACAGACTAATGACAGGCTGGGTCAGGAAATATTTCCTTTCCAGCTATGCCAACACTAAATTTCAGGCGATGTCCCCGCTTCTGGGGTTGTTTGCCAGGGAGAAGAGCACCCCTCTCTCCATCCCCTGCACAATTCATGTCTCAATCATGGCTTCGCTTGGGCGCCTTTGTTCTATCCCAGGCCTGCCAGTCCAGCAGGAGGGCTCACTGGTGCCAGGGCACAGCCCAGCAGGTCCTTCTTTCCTGGGGCACCTCACACCCTGCGCAGAGCCCCCTTCTGCCCCCCCCCAGCAAAGAGGACCCTCCAGCTTCCCTCCTCCAGCCCCACAAACCTGCTGGCGGCCTCTCCCTCTCTGGGTCTGGGGACTGCTGCTGGCTTCCTTCTGCCACCCTCTCTTGCAAAGCTCCCCCCATTTCCTGTTCCCAGTCACATGATCCAGCAGGGCTGCTGGGAAACAGAGTCCCTAAGTGAAGCTGCCAGATACAAAGGGGGACAGGCTGAGTTCCCCCACCTTTCCCCACTGCATAGAGGGAAGAATTGCATTGCGTAGAACTTCGGCTCCACATAGAAGGGATTAAATAGCTGCGCCAAAACCCCCTCCATGATACAGTAGTTCATGGGAGAGGCACTCTGTCTGCCCCCTTTGCATCTGGTCATCCTCTGTCTGTGTGTGGGTGTGGTGGGGTGTCTCAGCACTGTCCTAGCAGTGCAAGGGCTGCTGTGGCTGGAGTCCTCAGGACTGTAGCCTTCTCAGGGGACTAGTCCTCAACTTGGAGCTAAGCCTCTGTGTGTGTCCCTGTAGGCGGTGACCAAAAACAAAGGGGGACAGAGTGCCTTGACCTTTAACCAATGTATAAATTATGCAGGGAATGGACCGAGTTGATAGGGAGATGCTCTTTACACTCTCACATAACACCAGAACCAGGGGGCATCCACTAAAATTGAGTGTTGGGAGAGTTAGAACAGACAAGAGAAAATATTTCTTTAGTCAGTGTGTGGTTGGTCTGTGGAACTCCTTGCCACAGGATGTGGTGACAGCATCTGGCCTGGATGCCTTTAAAAGGGGACTGGACAAGTTTCTGGAGGAAAAATCCATTATGGGGTACAAGCCATGATGTGTATGCGCAACCTCCTGATTTTAGAAATGGTCTATGTCAGGCCGGAGGGCACCAGGATGAAGTCTCTTGTTATCTGGTGTGCTCCCTGGGGCATTTGGTGGGCCGCTGTGAGATACAGGAAGCTGGACTAGATGGGCCTATGGCCTGATCCAGTGGGTCTGTTCTTATGTTCTTATATATAGAAGAGGGGATTTTGGCAGGTGCAGCTCAATGTGCAAGAGTTTAAAAAGCTGCACCAAAATCCCCTCTTGGATACAATGGTTGAAGGTCTGTCCCCCTTTATATCCACTGACTCTCTGTCTGTGTGCGTGTCTCGTGGGGGTTCCTGCACTGTCCTAGCAGTGCAAGGGGTGCTGTGGCTGCAGTCCTCAGGACTTTAGCCTTCTCAGTGGACTAGTCCTCAAGGATGAGCTAAGCCTCTGTGCGTGTCCATACAGAGCAGCAATTTTCAACCTTTCACATCTCATGGCATGCTGACAAGGCACTAAAATTGTCATGGCACACCAGCAGTTTTTTGACAATTGACAAGGCACACCCCACTGATAGCAGGGCTTGCATCCCTCAGTGACCCTACTAACAAATGATCCTCCCCCAAACTTTTGTGGCACCTGCAGACCACACCAATGTTCCACTCGGCCTCTGCCATAAAAGAGGACTGCTACTGACCACTCACTGATCCAGGGCAGTGACACCTAGTGCCAAGCGTTCACTCCCTTCCCACCCACCCACCCTGCACTCTTCCAATAGGTTTAACATGCAGCTTGCTGGGACCAAACCTGGGAGATCTAGACCACTGCCACCAGCCTATGATTTCTGCAGGAAATGCTGGAAAAGCCTCAAGACTTTTTTGTTTAGGGAAGCTTCTAAATGTTGACAGCAGGGTGGGGTGGAGGGGCTGACGCCGGGAACCCATCCCACTCAGCCAGTGGTGTCCCCAGGGCTTCTGGCGCCAGGGCAACGCTTGACGTCATGACCCCAGGCAGCATCAAGGTGTCACCAGCAGTCACGCTCCAATTGCTTCCTGATGGCTCTCAGCTATCTGATCTCTCCATCACCCTTTGGTGACCCACTGTCACCTGGACCCTGACCAGGTGGCCAGGAGTTCCCTGGGCACCAGGATCTCCTTGAGAGTCAAGGCCTACTCAGGAGTAAGCCCTGAGTGTCAGCAGGACTGGGGTGCAGGACACTTAGGGACAGGGAACAGCTGGGAGCAGGAAGACACGTGGGCCAGAAGGGTGGGGTTAGGCAGACCTGAGGTAAGCCTCATAAGGGAGCTGGAAGGGGAAGAGAGAGGTCACTCCTCTCCAGAGGGGTGGAAGGCCAGAGGTGAAGCCAGTGGGAGCAGGTGAGAAAGGCCTCCATAGGAAGGGGGCTACGGGCATCTCTGGAGAGAGGAGGCCTGGGCAGAGACCTTCCTGCCCCCGGGCCTGCCCTGACCCAGAGAGCATACCCTGGAGAAAGGTGGTTGTCGAGATGGACGCTTAACGCCAACCCAGGGGGACTAATTGAGAAGGGAGCAAACAACAAGGTACCGTGGGCTCTCCCAAGGCCAGCCAGCCTGACCCCAGACTGCCGGGGCAGTGCCCTCCAGAGCCCAGGCGCAGGGCTGAGGGACTCGGGCTGGGAGGCCAGGACTACAAGCTCCAAAGAACTGGAAGGCCTGGGGCCTGAGCCGCTCCATCGACGACGACACCAGTCAGCCTAGACTGAGGGGGGCCGTGAAGTAACGAGCCCCCATGAATGTAAAGAGGTTGACTCAATTAAACCGCTTGTGTAAAGCTGCCCTACCTGCGCCCCGTGCTTTAATTCACCGCCGACCACAGCGCCTAGAACAGGAAAGCCCCTAGCGCTCGGTACCGACCCCAGGGCAGGGGCCTCCTCCTGCCATGGACGTTACACCCACCAAAAACCAGGTCACAACCCACCAGTGGGTCTTGACTCACAGTTTGGGGAACCACTATATAAGCCCATCAAAAGTACAGATCTGCAACATCTCCCCAGATGCAGTCACATACCACGGTAGCATTGAGTCCAATGTATTAAAAATAAAATACACATTGAAATGAATGACGACCCCTCTGAAATTGGCTCCTGACTTGCCTAGTGGGTCCTGACCCACCTTTTGAGAAGCACTGGACTAGAAAGAATTGGTTATTATTATTATTATTATTATTATTATTAATCACATTTTTAGACTGCCCTTCCTCCAAGGAGCTTAGGGAGATGTCCATGCTTCCTTCCCTGCTGTTGCCCTCACAACAACCCTATGAGGTAAGGCTGAGAGATAGTGACTGACTCTAGGTCACTCAGAAAGCTTCGGGGCTGTGCAGGGATTTTCCAGGTCTCAGACAAATGCCCAAACCACTACACCAATATGGATAGTATTTATATGGTGTTCCAAAGTACTGCACTTGCCAGTGTAACCTCAGAGCACCTCATTCAATTTCACCGAAATCTAAATGCATGTATCAGATCTAGCGGGATAACTCAAGAAGAGACTGTCAGTTGTCGCTTTCCAGAGCCAGAGATTAATACATTTCAAAACACATTCTATGGGGAAGTGTCAGTGAGGGGCTTTGACCCTCTTTATCAAATCTACCATTGGAATTGCCCAACCTCAACTTCTGGTGCTGTATTGGCCTGGTCCAGCTGCTCAGAGTATTTTAGAGTTAGAAGGGGCTTCAGAGGTCATCCAGTCCAAGCCCCTGCTTGGGTTCCGTGGGTTCTCTGATGGGATTTCAGTTGGCTGCGGAGAATGAAAGTCTTTCCACACTTCATGCATGAATAGAGCCTTCCTACTGTGTGAGTTCTCTGATGAGTCATAAGTGCGCAGCTAAAACTGAAACTCTTTTCATACTACCAGCATGTTTAGGGCTTCTTGCCTGTGTGGGTTCTCTGATGGGATTTCAGTTGGCTGCGGAGAATGAAACTCTTTCCACATTCTGGGCATGAATAGGGCTTTTCCTCTGTGTGAGTTTTCTGATGGGTCGTAAGTGTGCTGCTAGAAGTGTAACTCTTTCCACACTCTCGGCATGTATAGGGCTTCTCGCCCGTGTGGGTTCTCTGATGGATTTTCAGATTACTGCTAGAACTTAAACTCTTTCCACACTCCTGGCATGTATAGGGCTTCTTCCCTGTATGTGTTCTCTGATGGATCTTAAGATCAAGAATCAGACAGAAACTCTTTCCACACTCCTGGCATGAATACGGGTTCTCCCGCGTGTGTATTACTTGATGGTTTCTAAGTGCACTTTTAGAACTGAAGCTCTTTCCGCACTCCTGGCACTTATAAGGTTTCTCGCGTGTGTGTGTCCGCCGATGGTTTCTAAGGCCAGAACTGTAACTGAAGTTCTTTCCACACTCCTGGCATGTATAGGGTTTCTCACCTGTATGCGTTCTCTGATGGATCTTAAGATCAAGACTCAGACGGAAACTCTTTCCACACTCCTGGCATGTATAAGGCTTCTCCCCTGTATGGATTCTCTGATGGTATATTAGGTGGCTGTTCCAACGGAAGCCAATTCCACACTCCTGGCATGTATGGGCTTTCTCCCCTGTATGCGTTCTCTGATGGATCTTAAGATGAAAACTCAAACGGAAATTCTTTCCGCACTCCTGGCATGTATGAGGCTTCTCCCCAGTATGGATTCTCTGATGGTATATTAGCTGGCTGTTCCAACTGAAGCTCTTTCCACACTCCAGACATGTATAGGTCTTCTCGCGCGTGTGTGTCCTCTGATGCTTTGAAAAGGCACTGTCCAGACTGAAAACCTTTCCACACTCCTGGCATGTATAGGGTTTCTCCCTTGTATGGATTCTCTGATGGTTTATAAGATTTCTTCTCCAACGGAAGCCCTTTCCACACTCCGGGCATGTATAGGGCATCACGCCCGTGTGTGTTCTCTGATGATATATTAGATGACAGTTCCAAATGAAGCTCTTTCCACACTCCAGACATGTATAGGGTTTCTCCCCTGTGTGTGTTCTCTGGTGCCATATTAGAAAACTTCTCAAACGGAAGGTCTTTCCACAGTCAGAGCATGTATAGGGTTTCTCCCCTCTGTGCATTTTCTGATGGTTCATCAATTCACAGGTTTTACTGAAGCTCCTTCCACACTCTGGGCATGTACAGAGTTTCTCCTCTATGTGGATTTCATGCTGTGAGAAAAGGGTGTCTGGACAGATTCTTCCAAACCGGTTGCAAACCAGGGATTCTGAAACAAGAAGGAAAATGCAGTGAGAGATAAAGGGAAAACACTCCAGCCTGCTTGGGACGCCACTACCCCTCTTTTTCCGGTGACCAGATCTGGGGCCAGAAAAGCCACAACCACAAATAATTGATGTTCACTAACATGTTAGATAATTAATAATATGCCTGGTTTGCTTAAACAACCAGAACAATGTTCAAAAGAATAAGGCCACAACTAGAGAGGAAGGATAGGAAAGAGTAAAACAGAGAAAGGAAGAATGCAACTATTTGAGATCAGAAAAACAACTGAGATTAAGGGAAGTCGAGATAGAAATCAGCTTCTGCATCAACTATCGCCCAGGTAACTTTCCAGCAGGAGTCACAGCTGATAAACCAGCTCAAGTTACATCAAGGCTGGGGATGCCACTTGCGCTTCCAGGAGTGCACCGGGGTGCAAAACATGCCCAGGCACGGCACCAGTTCCTTTAGAGGGAGGGCAACCCCAGTTACAAGAGGAAGAACACTGCCTCCAAAATGGCTCTCATTCAGAACAAAGGTTCCTTTGCTTTGTGTCTATTGGCAAGCCAACATGTAGGGGGGGTGCGCCAGGCTCCCAACAGGGACTGGTAAGTAAATGCCTGGGAGGCTGCAGCAGGGACTGGTAAGTAAATGCCAGTCCCTGCAGCCCCCCTAGCGATGTGATCCTCCCCACTGCCCCGCCCCTTCAGGGAGCAGGGTCCAGGGTCCTCAGGATGGGGCGATGCCATGCCCCAGTTTGAGAAGCCTTGGACTAAAGAGAGAATAAAAATAGTGGCTGAAGAATTCGCAGGAGAAAACAAAATGCTCAGTGTGGAAATGGAGAGACAGGAGAGACAAAGTGACAACAAAAAGGAAGGAGGTTCAGGAGCAGGAGATGCTGTAGGGGCATCTATCAAGAATGGCCAAAGGACCCTCCTTACCTACAAAGGTGACGCTCTCGTAGTTGTCCATCATGACCGCCTCGTGCAGGCACCGTTGGCGCTGATCCAGCAGAGCCCACTCGGCACTGCTGAAATACACAGCCACCTCCGCAAATGAAATGAGGCTCTGGAAGGAAAAGGAGACTCCCCATTAAAAGACTAGCCCAGGCTGAGTCTGCAGTCCAGCAAGGGAGGAACATCTACATGCTTCCTTTGGGATGTCGTGTGAGAAATGACAGTGGGGAATGCTGACAGTGTCTCTTGTGTCGCAGTGTGGAAGGCGACCCAGGAGGAAATGCACCTGTGAGACAAGGCGAGAGGTTCATGCTGCTCCCCTTACCTGGCCTGGATGAGCTGCAGCCATTTCCGCTCCTCCACGTGGTTGTCTGGTTTGCTTTGGTTCCATTTCTTTACTGTCTGTCAGGGAGAGAAATGGGAAGAACATCACAAGGGTTTTCATATCTTCTACCTGCTTCATGCTGGGCTTCCTTGTTTGGAGTCCTTTCCGTTGATCTTGGTGGCGGATGCAAAGGAGACTGGATGGCTGCAGGGAAGGATAGCACAATGTCTGCCAGGCAACAGGGCAAGATGCTGATGATCCTCAAATGCAGAGGCACCCTTGGCTGGGAGGAGTGCCAGGGGACGGGGACCCTTTGCCTCTCTGTCCCAACTGTGAGTGTCCAACAGGGCAGGCAAGGGAAAGGGCTGGCAATCACCAGGGCTGGGATGTAACAGGATCTCCCCAAGGGCCAAAGGAGACCTTCCCCAGGTGTCTGCAGTGCAGCAGGAGGGCTCACAGGTGCCAGTGCAGAGCCCGGGGAACACTTCCTTCCCAGGGCATCTCTTACCCTGTGCAGAGCCCCACAGCCAGAGCTCCCTTCTTCCCCCCATTCTGCAATGCAGACCCTCCAACTTCCCTTCTCCAGTCTCCCTCACCTGCTTTTCCAGGTTCTCCCTCTCTCTGGGTCTTGGGACTGAGGCTTCCCTCCTTCTTCCACCCTCTCCTGCAAGGCTCCCCTCCCCATCTCCTGCTCTCAGTCACATGATTCAGCAGGGGCTGCTGGGAAATGTAGTCCCTAAGTAGGGTTATCAGATGCAAAGGGGACAGAGTGCCTCTACCTTGAACCATTGCATGGAAAAGGGAGTTTTGGAACATGCAACATGGAAGGGTTTCAAGATCTGGACCTGACAAAATCCCTATGCAGTGGTTAAAGGCAGAGGCTCTCTGTCCTCTTCGGATGTCTGATCCCAGATCAGTTGTCTGATCAGAAGAAGCAAGTCCCATGGTGTTCAATGGGGTTCCTTGCAGGGAAGTGAGGACTGCAGCCAAGGAAGGTCAGAAAATCCAAGGCATACACGGCAGAGGAAGGTAACAAAAGCAGAGGTGGAACCTCCAGCCCTGCACCCCTTCTTGAAAGATGGTCCAGGATTCTGTGAAATAGCCAGGATCATTTAAAGGGGAAATCAGGACAAAAACCCTCAAGCAACCAGGTGGGTATTGGACTCCCCAACCAATGGACACAAATCACACTTGGTTCAGAACAGTGTCATTGGCAATGATTTCATCTCCTGGCTGTGCCTCTGCAGAAAAATCATTCCTATTCAAACCACCACCCTGCCAAGGACAAGAGAACCTGCAAAATATTTCTTCTTAATAACCTGTTATTTGGTCTGCTCTGCCTCCTTTTCCAGGACACCCAATTCCAGGTGTTGTCCTCAGGCAGGCTCTGATGTGCACCAAATCTGAATTCAGGGACTTTAAATCCCAACTGGACTGGGAAAGAGCAAGAGCAGGGCCTCTCCGGACTGGGGGAATGGGCACTCAAGCGGCAAACATGTTTCAGTGGTGTGACATGAGTATAGTGGGGCATTTGGGAACAAGACATCACTCGTCCACGTGGGTTTGTCCTGACTCCTTTTAGAATGGAAGAAGGGATGTTCCTTCTTGTATTCTTGGGTGGCGACCAGGGGTTAGGAGAAAGTGAAAGCCTGGCTTAGAGAGGAAAGTCCCAGAAAGACAGTCAGGAGACAGACCCCTGGTTCATCCAGCCCTGTACTGTCAACCCTGACTAGCAGCAGCTCTCGGGGGAAAATCCCCCCATTTGATTGTATTTCTGTTTATGTTCCTTTGATATCAAGAACAGGCCTTCATAACTGGATGCTAGCAGGCAAAATGAACTATTCTCCCGGAAAACCTGGCCTGCAGGCCTCATTCCCACCTTGGTCAAGCTCAGACTTGGTGGTTTATTTGTATTCGCCTCTCACAATCACACATCCTGGAAGGAAATTGATCCTCCTACGTGGTGTCTCTAGTGAATGAAACTCAGTTTTCCATTGTACCTTCAGCTAGTGTTTGCTTTCCTGAAGGCAATTCCAGTCACTTCTGTATTTTGCACCAAAACATGGCATCATACCTGTATTTGGCATTAACTTAGGGAAACCTCACTTTAAGTTGCCAGACATCCTCTGGCGCCAAAGGGCTAATCTGTATTTTAGCTGACCCTGCTAGCCCTGTTTGCTGTCACCTGGTTGACTCCCTTCGTTCATACCCAAGTTACCTGTTGATACATTAAAAGCAAACACCCCAAGTTACACATTGACCCCCAAACATTCTGCTTACACGTAAGCAACTCTTCAATATCCTTAAATACTAAGGAGGGTTGACTAGGAAAGGGTCGCTCTCCGGGGTGTCCACACATGCTGCTCACAGAAACTGCTGCTCACAGACCGGACGCCCAGACAGGCAGCTACGACTTGCGTTTTGAACTCTCTCTCCTCCCTCACCCGCCTTGTTCCCTACTCTCCCCATCTTCAGCTAGCGGCTGGGGTTGGCAGAGCGGGGATCCCTGAAATCCTTCCCTACCGATCCCCTCTTTCTGATTTCTTCGGATGCACCAACTACACTCGCACAACTGCACTCACCGCAATAGCACACTCTGGTTGGGACACTACAATAGTCCTTCACTGATTCTTTTGGATATCTCTTAGGTGTCCCTTTTAATGAAGCTGTAATCGTTTATTGGAATACTTCTCTCAGTCTCTTCTTTGAGTAAAGGGAATTTCTGCAGGACGCTGCTTCGCATCCAGTCTAAGGTGCCAGTGTTCCAATAGACCAGGTGCACTAATTCCCCTAAACAACTAAACCAGGCCCTTTTGGGAACAGTAGGGCCTTCCCAATGCTACCTGGGGATACTGCCAGCCATGGAATCTGGGACCTTCTGTAGCAGAGTGGGGGCACCACACCAGTTACTGCCTCATCCCAACTCCTATGAACGATTGGGGGTAACAACCACAGGTGGTGATTAGGATCTGAGGTTAAGGGTGGGGGGAGTCTGTGGACGGTGTTTCTCTTGCTCAGAGTTCTCAAAGTATGTAATAAGCCAGCAAGACAATTTGAAGGAGACACTCATGGGAGCAATCCAGGTGAGACAGGCGGAACTTCCTGACTGCCCTGAACTCTGATCTAACAATTGGTTTTCTATTACACTACAGTAAATTGCTATGTTGCTAGAATAGTCTGATTGATTTGGGAAACATTACACAGTCACATTTCCAAAGTGAGTATATAAAATGCCACGTAATAGAATTTTAGATTTAACAATGAGCAATATAGTGTTTAAATTAAACGCATGAAATCAATAGAAGTTTAAACTTTTCTGTTGTCATGTTCTACATTTTTCTTAACTGTCCTGTACTTTGGGGTGCCTTGTCCTCTCTTCCGGTTATGACCTCCAGTCACCCTGACCACGGCTGGTAACCTGTGATGGAATTCTCCTCCATCAATCTCTCCGATCCCCTTTGAAAGGCGGCCAGACATGCTGTGGCAAGGAGTTCCACAGACTAATGACATGCTGGGTCAAGAAATATTTCCTTTCTTTTGTTCCAGCTCTGCCAACACTCAGTTTCAGGCGATGTCCCCACTTCTGGGGTTGTTTGCCAGGGAGAAGAGCACCCCTCTCTCCACCCCCTGCACAAGTCAGGTCTTAATCATGGCTTCGCTCGGGCGCCTTTGTTCTAGCCCAGGCCTGCCAGTCCAGCAGGAGGGCTCACTGGTGCCAGGGCACAGCCCAGCAGGCCCTTCCTTCCTGGGGCACCTCACACCCTGGGAAGAGCCCCCTTCTGCCCCCCCTGCAATGAGGACCCTCCAGCTTCCCTCCTCCAGCCCCACACACCTGCTGGCGGCCTCTCCCTCTCTGGGTCTGGGGACTGGTGCTGGCTTCCTTCTGCCACCCTCTCTTGCAAAGCTCCCCCCATTTCCTGTTCCCAGTCACATGATCCAGCAGGGCTGCTGGGAAACAGAGTCCCTGAGGACAGGCTGAGTGCCTCTACCTTGCAGCACTGCATAGCGGAGGGAAGAACTGCACTTCGTAGAAGAACTTTAGCTCCACATGGAAGGGATTAAAAAGCTGCACTAGGAACCCCCTCCTGGATACAGTGGTTCATGGGAGAGGCATTCTGCCTGCCCCCCTTTGCATCTGGTCTCTCTCTGTGTGTGGGTGTGGTGGGAGGGTCTCTGCACTGTCCTAGCAGTGCAAGGGGTGCTGTGGCTGGAGTCCTCAGGACTGTAGCCTTCTCTGTGGACTAGTCCTCAACGAGGAGCTAAGCCTGTGTGTGTGTCCCTGTAGGCGGTGACCAGATACAAAGGGGGACAGAGTGCCTTGACCTTTAACCAATGTATAGAAGAGGGGATTTTGGCAGGTGCAGCTCAATGTGGAAAGGTCTAAAATTCTGCATCTGCCAAAATCCCGTTTTCAATGGTTAAAGGTAGAGGCGGTCTGTCCCCTTTCTATCTGGTCACCCTGTCCAGGGGGAGTGTCGTGTGCCTGTGCTTTCTCCCCCTCCCCTCCGCCCCAGGGTGGGATTATAATACCAGCCTATGGATGTCTAATCAGAGGAAACCAGTTCCATCCTGTCCAGTGGGGCTTTCTTGCAGGTTAGAGGGTGAGGATTGCAACCCAGGAACATCAGACATCCAAGACATGCAGGACTGAGGAAGGAAGCAAAATCAGAGGTGGAACCTCCAGACTTGCACCACTTCTTGAAAGATGCAATGGGGGGAAGGTTTGTGAAACATCCAGGTTCATTACAGGGCAGAGACTGGGGTGAAAACCCCCAAAGGTGGGATTCCCTAATGAAAGGACACAGCGAAGAATCTCAATGCATTCAAAACAGTATCATCAGCATTTCATCTCTCTGTTTTGCCTCTGCAGAGCAATCAGTGCTATTCACACAAACCCCTACAACCACTGAGAAAGGAGACAGGACAGATTTCCGCTTCACAGTCAATTATTTGTTCCACTCAGCCTCTGCCATGAAAGAGGAGGAGGACTTCTACTGACTACCAGCTGATCCAGGGCAGTGATGCCTAGTGCCAAGCACTCACTCCCTTCCCACCCTTCCAAGCAATTTAAAGTGCAGCTTTGTGGGACCAAACCTGGGAGATCTAGACCAGTGCCACCAGCCCAAGAGATCTGGCTCCCAGAGGGCTTCCCAGGGCTGTGCAGGGGTCCCAGGGATGCTATGCAGGGTTGATAAAATGGCCGCACTCCACCAATAGTACCTGCAAAATGACAAAAATGTCCTTGACTGGCCCAAAACTGCAGCAGCAATAAATATTGGCTACAATTTTTGCAGGAAATGCTGGAAAAGCCTCAAGAACTTTTTTGTTTAGGGTAGCTTTTAAATGTTGATAGCAGGTTGGGGTGGGGTGGGGGGGCTGACACTTTTGTTGAAACACCATTCAACTGTGACCCAATTCAGCTTCTATTGTTTTCATGGTTTTAATTGTTTCTCTATTAATGCTTTAGCATCGTTTTATTGACTATATTGAAATTTTATTTTGCAAGCCGCCGTGGGGACCCTTAAGAGGGATGGAAAGGCGGGACATGAATTCCTTAAACAAACAAACAAACAAATCCACTGATCCTAGAACACGGCAGAGATTTTAAGCCAAAGGGTTTTATTAAGAGATAAGGAAAGGAAACAGGATTGGATTCTCAGAGATAAACGTCCCCTGAATGGTGCTGGCTCTGCACAGCTCCGGCAGGAACAGTGCATTATTCAACAGTGACTATGAATAGTGCCTTCACTATGCACTCTCAGATGCCTTCTAAGGGAACCATTCTGAGAGAACCCTTTACCACACTCCAGGCATGAATAAGGCTTTTCCCCTGTGTGAATTCTCTGATGGTTTCTAAGTACACTCTTATCACTGAAGCTCTTTCCGCACTCCTGGCATGTATAGGGCTTCTCCCCTGTATGGATTTTCTGGTGGTTTATTAGACAGTAGCTCCAGCTGAAGCCCTTTCCACACTCCTGGCATATATAAGGCTTCTCCCCTGTATGGATTCTCTGATGGTTTATTAGACAGCTGTTCGAACTGAAGCCCTTTCCACACTCCTGACACGTATAGGGCTTCTCCCCTGTATGGATTCTCTGATGGTTTCTTAGACGGCTGCTCCAACTGAAACCCTTTCCACACACCTGACATGTATAAGGCTTCTCCCCTGTATGGATTCTCTGATGGGTTATTAGACGGCTCCTTGAACAGAAGCTCTTTCCACAGTCTGGGCATGAATAGGGCTTCTCCCCTGTATGGATTCTCTGATGGTTTCTTAGACAGCGGTTTGAAGTGAAGCCCTTTCCACACTCCTGACACATATAGGGCTTCTCCCCTGTATGTGTTCTCTGATGATCTATTAGACAGCTGCTCGAACTGAAGCTCTTTCCACACTCCTGACATGTATAAGGCTTCTCCCCTGTATGGATTCTCTGATGGTTTATTAGACGGCTGCTCCAACTGAAGCCCTTTCCACACTCTTGACATATATAGGGCTTCTCCCCTGTATGGATTCTCTGATGGTTTATTAGACGGCTCCTGGAACTGAAGCTCTTTCCACAGTCCAGGGATGAATAGGGCTTCTTCCCTGTATGTGTTCTCTGATGGACTGTAAGATCAAAACTCTGAAGGAAAGTCTTTCCACACTCCTGGCATATACAAGGTTCTTCCCTTATATGGATTCTCTGATGGTTTATTAGATTGCTTCTCCAACCAAAGCCCTTTCCACACTCCGGGCATGTATAGAGCTTCTCGCCCGAGTGGGTTCTCAGATGGGATTTCAGATTGCCGCTGCAACTGAAACTCTTTCCACACTCTGTGCATGAATAGGGCTTTTCCCCTGTGTGAGTTCTCTGATGAGTCGTAAGTGCGCTGCTGCAAGTGAAGCTCTTTCCACACTCCTGACATGTGTAAGATTTCTCCCGTTTGTGCATTCTCTGGTGGTCTGAAAGGGCGCTGCGGAGACTGAACGCCTTTCCACACTCCTGGCATTTATAGGTCTTCTCCCCTGTGTGGGTTCTCTGGTGCCATGTTAGAAAAATTCTCAAACGGAAGTTCTTTCCACAGTCAGAGCACGTATAGGGTTTCTCCCCTCTGTGCATTCTCTGATGGGTCATCAATTCACAGCTTTTACTGAAGCTCCTTCCACACTCTGGGCATGTACAGAGTTTCTCCTCTATGTGGATTTCGTACTGTGAGGAAAGGGTGTCTGGACAGATTCTTCCAAACCGGTTGCAAACCAGGGACGCTGAAACAAGGAGGAAATGCAGTAAGAGATAAAGGGGGAAAAAAGCTGGGGATGCCACTCCCCCTTCTTGCGTTGATCAGAACTGGGACCAGAAAAGCCACAACAATTAATTGATATAACCACAATTATTGATGTTAATTAATATATTAAATAATGAACGTTTTGTTTGTTTAACAACTATTCAAAAGAATAAGGCCACAACTAGAGAGGAAGGACAGGAAAGAGTAAAACAGAGAAAGGCAGAATGCAACTACTTGAGACTAGAAAAACATCTGAGTTTTAGGGAAGCCGAGATAGTTGATGCAGAAGCTGATTTCCATTGCACAGGGCACTTTCCAGCAGGAGTCACAGCTGAAAAACCAGCCCAATTATATCTAGGCTGGGGATGCCACTTGCGCTTCCAGGAGTGCACCGAGGTCCAAAACATGCCCAGGCACGGCACCAGTTTCTTTAGAGGGAGGGCAACCCCACTTAGAAGAGGAAGAACCCTGCCTCCAAAACGGCTCTCATTCAAAACAAAGGTTCCTTTGCTTGGTGTCTATTGGCAAGCCAACATCCAGGGGGGCGCGCAGGGCTCCCCACACCCCTGGGAGGCTGCAGCAGGGACAGCTAAGTAAATGCCAGTCCCTGCAGCCCCCCTAGCGATGTGATCCTCCCCACTGCCCCCGCCCCTTCAGTAGGCAGGGTCCAGGGTCCTCAGGTTGGGGCGATGCCATGCCCCAATTTGAGAAGCCTTGAACAAAGAAAGAATAAAAATAGTGGCTTAACAAATCGCAGGAGAAAACAAAATGCTTAATGTGGAAAGAGTTGAGCTCAGGAGAGACAAAGTGACAACAAAAAGGAAGGAGGTTCAGGAGCAGGAGATGCTGTCGGGGCATCTATCAAGAATGGCCAAAGGACCCTCCTTACCTACAAAGGTGACGCTCTCGTAGTTGTCCATCATGACCGCCTCGTGCAGGCACCGTTGGCGCTGATCCAGCAGAGCCCACTCGGCACTGCTGAAATACACAGCCACCTCCGCAAATGAAATGAGGCTCTGGAAGGAAAAGGAGACTCCCCATTAAAAGACTAGCCCAGGCTGAGTCTGCAGTCCAGCAAGGGAGGAACATCTACATGCTTCCTTTGGGATGTCGTGTGAGAAATGGCAGTGGGGAATGCTGACAGTGTCTCTTGTGTCGCAGTGTGGAAGGCGACCCAGGAGGAAATGCACCTGTGAGATAAGGAGAGAGGTTCATGCTGCCCCCTGCTCCCCTCCCTTACCTGGCCTGGAGGAGCTGCAGCCATTTCCGCTCCTCCACGTGGTCGTCTGGTTTCTCTTCTGTCTGTCAGGGAGAGAAATGGGAAGAACATCACAAGGGTTTTCATATCTTCGACCTGCTTCATGCTGGGCATCCTTGTTTGGAGTCCTTTCCGCTGATCGTGGTGGCGGATGCAAAGGAGACTGGATGGCTGCAGGGAGGGATGGCACAATGTCTGCCAGGCAACAGGACAAGATGCTGAGGATCCTAAAATGCAGAGGCACCCTTGGCTGGGAGGAGTGCCGGGGGACGGGGACCCTTTGCCTCTCTGTTCCAACTGTGAGTGTCCAACAGGGCAGGCAAGGGAAAGGGCTGGCAATCACCAGGGCTCGGATGTAACAACAGGAGCTTCCCAGGGGCAAAGGAGGCCCTTTACCAGGTGTCTGGGTCTGCAGTGCAGCAGGAGGGGTCACAGGTGCCAGTGCAGAGCCTGGGGAACACTTCCTTCCCAGGGCATCTCTTACCCTGTGCAGAACCCCAGAGCCAGAGCTCCCTTCTTCCCCCATTCTGCAATGCAGACCCTCCAACCTCCCTTCTCCAGTCTCCCTCACCTGCTTTTCCAGGCTCTCCCTCTCTCTGGGGCTTGGGACTGAGGCTTCCCTCCTTCTTCCACCCTCTCCTGCAAGGCTCCCCGCCCCATCTCCTGGTCTCAGTCACATGATTCAGCAGGGGCTGCTGGGAAATGTAGTCCCTAAGTAGGGTTATCAGATGCAAAGGGGACAGAGTGCCTCTACCTTGAACCATTGCATGGAAAAGGGAGTTTTGGAACATGCAACATGGAAGGGTTTAAAAAGCTGCACCTGCCAAAATTCCTATGCAGTGGTAAAAGGTAGAGGCACTCTGTCCCCTTCAGATCTGGTAACTCTAATCAGGCGGATTGTTGCATGCATGAGCTCCCCCCACCTCCAAATGCTGGAATTGTAGCACCAGCCTACAGATGTCTGATCAGAAGAAGCAAGTCCCATGGTGTACAATGGGGCTCCTTGCAGGGAAGTGAGGATGGCAGCCAAGGAAGGTCAGAAAATCCAAGGCATACACGGCACAGGAAGGTATCAAAAGCAGAGGTGGAACCTCCAGCCCTGAACCCCTTCTTGAAAGATGGTCCAGGATTCTCTGAAATAGCCAGGATCATTCCAGGGGGAGATCAGGACAAAAACCCTCAAGCAACCAACCAAAAGACACAACCAAAGGACACAAATCACACTTGGTTCAGAACAGTGTCACTAGCAATGATTTCATCTCCTGGCTGTGCCTCTGCAGAGCAATCAATCCTAGTCAAACCACCACCCTGCCAAGGACAAGAGAACAGGCATCACATTTCTTCTTAAGAACCCGTTATGTGGTCCACTCTGCCTCCTTTTCCAGGGCACCCAATTCCAGGTGTTGTCCTCAGGCAGGCTCTGATGTGCACCAAATCTCAATTCAGGGACTTAAAAACCCAACTGGATTGGAAAAGTGCAAGAGCAGGGCCTCTCCGGACTGGGGGAATGGGCACTTAAGCCGCAAACATGTTTCAGGGGTGTGACTTGAGTACAGTGGAGCATTTGGGGACAAGACATCACCCCTCCACGTGGGTTTGTCCTGACTCTTTAGAATGGAAGAAGGGGTGTTCCTTCTTGTACTCCTGGGTGGCGACCTGGGGGTAGGGGAGGGTGAAAGCCTGGCTTAGAGACGAAAATCCCAACAAGACAGTCGGGAGACAGATGACCAGTTCATCCAGCAACTTGGAGCAACTCAGCACTCTGTGAAGTCAAACTGATAGGATGTCTCCCCTGTGTGGCTTTTCCGATCAGTCATAAGGCTTTCCTGGCAACTGAAGCTGTTTCCGCACTCATGGCTTGTCTACGTTTTATTTATTATGTATGTATTTAAAAGATTTATATTCCACCTTTCCTATGCCAGAGCACATGCTCAAGGCGACGTCAACTCAAGAACTAAAAAATATACAATATATAAAACAGTAAACGAAATCAAAAGGGAACAACAAACTGGGCAACTAACAAAAGTGCTGCTATCGAGAAACAGGTCAATGAATGACACATTGCCAAACACAAAAGGTTTTGAGCCTTCACCGAAAGACTACGAGGGAACAGAAAGTTCTTAGTTCCCCGGTAGGGAATTCCATTTTTGTGGCACCACTACAGATTTACAGAGGAAAAGTCCATCACAGGTTACAAGTCATGGTAGGTATGTGCAATCTCCTGGTTTTAGAGATATATTTCAGAGATATTTCAGTCTCTTTTAGAGATAGGCTACCACAGAGTGCCAGATGCAGGGGAGGGCACCAGGATGCAGTTGTGTCTGTTGTCTTTTGTGCTCCCTGAAGCATTTGGTGGGTCACTAAGAAGCTTGGACTAGATGGGCCTTTCGCCTGATCCAGCGGGGCTTATGTTCTTATCTCCTTCAGGCACCTGACCTGACAACTATGTTTCCGCATTAACTTTCTAAGACTGCGGAGGGTCATGCAGGGCTCTGTGCACCCCTGGGAGGCTGCAGCAGGGACTGGTAAGTAAATGCCAGTCATCCAAAGCCTTCCAGGCAGTTCATGGCACTGTGTCCCCACCTTGGAGATAGCCTTCTTGTCAAGAGACACCGGAAATGGTGCTGGGTCAGAAAGGGAGGGTGTGGTGCCATCAGGGGCGGTACAAGCCACACCCAGGTCTACCCACCAAACTACTTACCAAAATACAGCAAAACAAAGGTTCACACTAAACGCATCTATCGGGTAAGAGCCAAAGGACCCTCCTTACCTGCAAAGGTGACACTTTCATAGTTGTTCATCGTGACCGCCTCTCAATGGTGCAGACACCTTTGGCACTGATCCAGCAGAACCTACTCTACACTGCTGAAGTACACAGCGACCTCCACAAATGAAATGGGGCTCTGGAAGAAAAAGCAGATTAACAGGTTAGCCCAGGTTGAGTCTGCAGTCCAGCAAGACTTCTACCCCATCCCCCATCCTTCTCCCTCCTGTTGATCTCATTCTCTCTTATCTTAACTTCCACTGTGTTTGCTAATTCTTTTTGACCCATCCTCCGTTCAATCATGAGCATCTTATCTGTTCTTGAAAACAGATCATGTATTGAGGTGGCAAAAAATCATTTTCTTTTAATTTTTTTTGCAGATTTTGGTGTTTAACCAAAGTGAAATAGCAGAAAATGATTTTTTTCAAACTATTCCCCATTTTTATGCATTATTGTTGGCATCCTTCAGTCTTGGAAGACTATGATATCGCACTCTGAATGGTGGTTCTGGAACAGAGTGTCCTCTCCAGTGCGCAAAGCCTGGGTAAGGTAGATATGGAGGATAGACTGTTACCCATCTAGCAAATCCCCCCTCTCCACGTCACTGATATGGTCCAAGGGAAAGGCAGAGGCCAATACGGTTGGTTCCAGCGGCGTCGCAGGAGTTGCCAGAATATGTCTATGTTCAGCCATGAACTTCCTCAGGGACTCCAGCTCCGGATTTTGCCTCGAGGTTGACTCCTGAAGCCTTTTCCATAACTGGATGTAGCCACAAGGCAGTGGAGGTTTGGGATCAGAGTTTTCCTTCTCTCAGATGAGCTGCCTTCCCAGGCTGGTGAGTCCCATCTACCCGGTGGCTGTTTAGTCGCTTCTTACGACTATTCATTATATTATTATATATTATATATATTATATATTAATGAATTATATTCATTATAACTGCTTTAAAATGCACTAGGTAGTTAGTAAAGATTGCACAGCATCAGCAAATGAAGAAGGACTCAGAATTACATGGTTTTGTTTTATTTTAGCAGGTTTTTTTTTTAGTAGAAAGCAGAGTTTTGTGTCTTTATTTCACTCTCACCTTTTTCTCCTGCTCCAAGTCATGGAATGAAAAGTGGGTTAAGTGTTTGGGAGCAGCAAAGTTGATAAAGGACATTCAGAAGTACTTGCAAAAAGAATCCTGCCAGGTCTCGATGCAAATGCTAAAAAGGGCTTTCCTGAATTGCAGCATAAGGAGAGGAATAATCTACATGCAGATTCGGTCTAGAGTTTGTCACTAGTTACATTTTTAAATTTTAAGCACTTTTCTTGCTCAGAGTTCTCAAAGTATGTTATAAGCCAGCAAGACAATTTGAAGGAGACACTCATGGGAGCAATACAGGTGAGACAGGCCGCACTTCCTGACTGCCCTGAACTCTGATCTAACAATTAGTTTTCTATTACACTACAGTAAGTTGGTATGTTGCTAGAATAGTCTGATGGATTTGGGAAACATTACACAGTCACATTTTCAGTGAGTATATAAAATTCCATGTAATAGAATTTTAAATTTAATAACAAGCAATAAATTGTTTAAATTAAACGCATGAAATCAATAGGAGAAGTTTAAACTTTTCTGTTATGTTCTACATTCTTCTTAAATGTCCTGTACTTTGGGGTGCCTTGTCCTCTTTTTCGGTCATGACCTCCGGTCATCCTGATCACCCTGACCCTAACCTGTGATGGAATTCTCCTCCATCAATCTCTCCGATCCCCTTTTAAAGGCAGCCAGGCCAGACGCCTTCACCACATACTGTGGCAAGGAGTTCCACAGACTAATGACATGCTGGGTAAAGAAATATTTCCTTTCTTCTGTTCCAGCTCCGCCAACACTCAATTTGAGGCGATGTCCCTGCTTCTGGGGTTGTTTGCCAGGGAGAAGAGCACCCCTCTCTCCATCCCCTGCACAAGTCATGTCTCAATCATGGCTTCACTCGGGCGCCTTTGTTCTAGCCCAGGCCTGCCAGTCCAGCAGGAGGGCTCACTGGTGCCAGGGCACAGCCCAGCAGGCCCTTCCTTCCTGGGGCACCTCACACCCTGCGCAGAGCCCCCTTCTGCCCCCCCTCCAGCAATGAGGACCCTCCAGCTTCCCTCCTCCAGCCCCACACACCTGCTGGCGGACTCTCTCTCCCTCTCTAGGTCTGGGGACTGGTGCTGGCTTCCTTCTGCCACCCTCTCTTGCAAAGCTCCCCCCATATCCTGTTCCCAGTCACATGATCCAGCAGGGCTGCTGGGAAACAGAGTCCCTGAGGACAGGCTAAGTGCCTCTAACTTGCAGCACTGCATAGAGGAGGGAAGAATTGCATTGCGTAGAAGAACTTTGGCTCCACATGGAAGGGATTAAAAAGCTGCACCAGAACCCCCTCCTGGATACAGTGGTTCATGGGAGAGGCACTCTGCCTGCCCCCCTTTGCATCTGGTCACCCTCTGTCTGTGTGGTGGGGCGTCTCAGACTTGAGAGACATGAGAAGATGTGGCAGCTTCTGGAAGTGCTCCTCTCTGCACAGCAACAGGACGTGTTGGCACTGGCCAGGCTACTGGGCATGATGGTGTCTTGCCAGGACACAGTGGTGGAGCAAACAGGGTGCAGGGGGTAGCAGTTACACTGGGCATCAAGCTTTAGGGGGGCAACAAGCTGAATTGACACTAGTAACCAAAATTGTGAAAATCTTGGTATGTATGCAGAATACCATCATGTTATATATCATTGGAAAGGTAATTTACTGCAGAATGCAATGAAACAAACCTCATCGGAGTATCTGTATTCTATCAAAAGTTATGACCAATTAACCAGAAAACGAAAACACAACTGCCTTATGGAACAAAAAGTGGATTTCTTTAACTCAAAACCGACTTATGAGACTGTTCTGAGAGCCAATGAAATGTTATAATAGCACACCATGGAACCAATAACTTTTTATTTATTTACTTAATTAAATTTGATTTTGTCATGGGGGGGCAACAAAATGTTCTTTGACCCCAGGTTGTAGATAGATGCCTTAGCTATGCCACTGACTGGGGGGAGGCAGCGGAATAAGTGGGTGGTGAGCTGCTGGGGGAAGGAGGTGGGTTCCTCCCAATTTTCACTTTTTAAAAAGCCTGGGTGTGATGTCACTTCCAGTTGTGACATCACTTCTGGGGCAACATTCTGAGCTTAGCACTGGGCTACACGATCATTAGCTATACCACTGCCAGAACATTAACACATGGGCATGCTTCCATGCCAGAACCCTTCAGAGATTCCTCCTACGCTTCCAGCAGGAGATACAGGACAACTCCCACTTCGCGACTTCCATTCCTCCCAAGGTCAAGAAGAAGCTGGAGTGGTGGCAGAGCCACTCCCATCTGGCAGCAGGCTCCCCTTTCCCCAACAGTGGACAGTGATCAACACAGACGCCAGTCTTTTGAGCTGGGAAGCCCACACCAAGGGGGCGATGGCTCAAGGGACTAGGTCCAGGGAGGAGTTCCGCAGGCACATCAATCTCCTGGAGCTCAGAGCCATCCATCTGGCACTGGACGAGTTCTCTCATCTGATCCAGGGCCACCAGATCCTGGTGAAAACAGACAACGTGACCACCAAGGCCTATTTGAACAAGCGAGGAGGCCTGCGGTCTACAGCTCTCCACAGAGAGGCGGCAGCCATCACTTGGGCCGAAGCAGACTTCGGAGCCATACAGGTGGAACACATGGCCGGAATAGACAATTCCACAGCGGACTGGCTAATCAGGTGGCAGATCCTGGAGACGGAGCGGCAACTAAACCCGCAAGTCTTCACCCTGGTGAGCGAGAGATTCGGGTTGCCACTCATGGACCTCTTTGCCACAAGGGAGAACGCGCAGCTCCAAAGGTTCTTCTCAAGGGGCCCTCAAGAGAGAGCAGAAGCCATAGATGCTTTACGCAGTCCCTGGCCGCAGGGTCTGTTATATGCCTTCCCACTGGTAACGCTACTGCAGACACTCCTCAACAGAGTCAAGCAACTCCGGGCAGAGATCATTCTGATCGCCCTGAGGTGGCCCAGACAACTGTGGTTCCCAGAGCTCCTACGCCTGTCAATGCAGAAACATTGGACCCTTCCACTACAGCAGGACCTTCTGCTCCAGGGTTCAACTGTCCACCCCCAGCCACACCTCCTCATTCTGATAGCGTGGAGGTTGAGCGGGGCCTGTTAGACAGGTTGGGTTATTCTGACAGGGTCACGGCCACATGTTGGCCCCACGGAAGGCCTCCACTAAGAAGGTGTACCAGTCCACCTGGCGCACCTTTACCAGGTGGGCCGAGGCTAGGGGGGTCAGAGCGGTGAGAGCCAAGGTGAAGCATGTTTTGGCTTTCTTTCAAGGCCGCCTGGACAAGGGGCTGTCCACCAACACTCTCAGGAGGCAGGTGGCGGCCCTAGGGAGCATCCTGGGAGCGGGCTATGGGGAATACCTCTCATCCCACCCTCACGACTGCAGGTTCCTGCGGGGGGGGGGGGTCGTGCTCCTGAACCTCCCCGACTGTCCACTGGTTCCCCAGCTGGGATCTGAACAAGGTCCTAGAGGCTCTTACTCAGGCACCCTTCGAGCCGCTGGACTCAGTCCTCATCAGGGAACTTACCTTCAAGGTGTTATTCCTGATGGCAATTACCTCAGCTAGGAGGGTCTCAGAGCTTGGGGCACTCTCCATCAACCCCAAACTCTGCATTTTTCACAAAGACCAGGTGGTTCTCCGCCTGGACCTGACCTTCATTCTGAAGGTCAACTCCTTATTCTACAGGGCATAGGAGATTATTCTTCCATCCTTCTGCCCCACACCAATCCACCCCAGAGAAAAGGCGTGGCATACCCTGGACGTGCGCAGAGCTCTGCATTACCTCACCAAGCGCACCAGGGCTTTCAGAAAGTCGGAGGCCCTGTCCATAACCTACAAGGGCTCCAACTAGGACCACAAAGCCTCAGCTGGCTCACTAGCGCGCTGGCTGAGGGCATGCATACAACTGGCCTACCAGGCCAGAGGGGAAGTTTCCCCAGAGGGATTATGGCCCACTCCCTTAGGAGCGCTGCCACCAGAGGTGTTCGATGGGTATGCATCCCTTCTTGAAATCTGTAGGGCGGCGACATGGTTTTCACTCCACACCTTCGCCAAGCACTTCCGGATAACCTCAGCCGCTTCATCGGACACCACTATGGGGCGTAAGGTGTTGCAACAGGTGGTGAAGCAGTGAGCAAACCCTCGCTGGCCCACCCTCCTGGTTGGCTCTGGTATATCCCAGCAGTAGGAATGCCAGTCCTTCCTTCCCAGAAGAGAATTCCAGTTCTGGGAAAGGAAGGATGGCATTCTGACCGCCACTTCTCCAGCTCGGGGGGGGGGGGTACACTGCTAGCTCAAGTTTTCCCACAGGGTACAACCACCCTCCCTTCCCACCAGGGGCGGGGCCGTTTTCCACTTAGTTTATGCAATACTATTTTTGGTTATCATTGTAGTTGTTCATCTACAGTTTGTCAGAGTTTCTCTACCAAGTTAGCCCTTGCAGTGGATACGCCGTTCATCAAGGGGCAGGCCACAGCTGAGGCACAGGGGGGCATTCAGGTTTTTTCCTGCCTCTCAACTATGGACTGGTGACCAGAAGGGACACCCCCCCATGTGGGAGGAGTATCTGTCAATCAAGGTCCGATCCTGCCTCCCAGGAAGAGGGGTATCCCAGCAGTAGGAATGCCACCCTCCCTTTCCCCGAACTGGAATTCTCAGGTAAGAAATTCCTACATTTTTATTTAGGGAAGCTTTTCAATGTTGACAGCGGGGTGGGGTGGGGCGTTTGAGGCTTTTTATGAAACATCATTGAACTGTGACTCAATTCAGCTTCTATTGTTTTCATGGTTTTAATTGTTTTTCTATTAATGTTTTAGCATTCTAAACTAAACTATTAACTAACATCTATTAATGTTTTAGCTTTCTCGACTGCATTGAAATTTTTGCAAGCCGCCTTGGGGATCCTTAAGCAGGATGGAAATGCAGGACTTGAATTCCTTAAACAAACAAACAAATCCACTGATCCCAGAACACGGCAGAGGTTTTAAGCCAAAGGGTTTTATTAAGAGATAAGGGGGGGGGGAAGGAAACAGGATTGGATTCTCAGAGATAAAGGTCGGCTCTCAGCTATCTGATCTCTCCATCACCCTTTGGTGACCCACCAAAAACCAGGTCACAACCCACCAGTGGGTCTTGACTCAGTTTGGGGAACTACCGTATGAGCCCATCAAAAGTACAGATCTGCAACATCTTCCCAAATGCAGTCACATACCATGGTAGCATTGAGTCTAATGTATTAAAAATAAAATACACATTGAAATGAATGACGACCCATCGGAAATTGGCTCCTGACTCGCCTAGTGGGTCCTGACCCACCTTTTGAGAAGCACTGGACTTGAAGGAATTGTTTTTTATTATTATTAATCACATTTTTAGACTGCCCTTCCTCCAAGGAGCTTAGGGTGAAGTACATGGTCCCTTCCCTGCTGTTGCCCTCACAACAACCCTGTGAGGTAAGGCTGAGAGATAGTGACTGACCCAAGGTCACTCAGAAACCTTAGGGGCTGAGCAGAAATTTTCCTGGTCTCAGACAAATGCCCAAAACACGACACCAATATGGATGGTATTTACATGGTGTTCCAAAGTACTGCACTTTGGTATAACCTCAGAATACCTCATTCAATTTCATCCAAATCTACATGCATGTATCAGATCTAGTGGGATAACTCAAGAAGAGACTGTCAGTTGTCGTTTTCCAGAGCCAGAGATTAATACATTTCAAAACACATTCTAGGGGAAGTGTCAGTGAGGGGCTTTGTCCCTCTTTTCCAAATCAGCCATTGGAATCGCGTGTGGTCGGTCTCAGCCTGTGGTCGGTCTGTGGAACTCCTTGCTGCAGGATGTGGTGATGGCATCTGGCCCGGATGCCTTTAAAAGGGGATTGGACACGTTTCTGGAGGAAAAATCCATTATGGGTTACAAGCCATGATGTGCATGTGCAACCTCCTGATTTTAGAAACAGGCTATGTCAGAATGCCAATGCAAGGGAGGGCACCAGGATGCAGGTCTCTTGTTATCTGGTGTGCTCCCTGAGGCACTTGGTGTGCCGCTGTGAGATACAGGAAGCTGGTCTAGATGGGCCTATGGCCTGATCCAGTGGGGCTGTTCTTATGTTCTTATGAATGGCATGCAAAAGGTAATTCCATTGATCTTGGAAAAAAAGCCTGTCGTTTATCTCTAATAGCTGTGATTAAACCACGGCCGTCCTCAGAATTTAGGACTGAGAAACTTTGAGGAGGGAGGAGAGAAGAGTTAAAGGACATAATTACAAGATGGTTTAAAGATGTCTGCCCTTACCAGCCAATAACAGAAAGCAGCTGGAAGGTGTTCACTGAGTTGGTGGAAGGAGAAATCAGAACTGGTACAGGGATATAATTGTAAGATTTGATTTCTATACAACAAAGGTGGTCGTTTACCGTGCTTCAAGGAGTGCTTCAAGGAGTGGAAATAAGTTAATATACGAAGGAGTGGAAGTAGAGATATATCAGGATCTGGCTTCAGAGATAATTCAGAAACAGAGAGAGTGGAAAGTGTACACAGAAGAGCTTCAGAAACAAAATATAAATGACACTTGAACGGGTTGTCTGGTGTGGACATAATAATACAAGAGATATGACGGACAAGGTACAGTTGAAGGATTTTTCCAAAGAAATGAAGATACAACTGCGGGAAAAAGGATGGGAAAGAAAGGATGGCAGGAGGTCTGGTCTAGAGGGTAGAGCCTCCATTTGCCTGAAGATTAACATCCACAAGGTCGCCAGTTCGAGGCCACCGGCACCGTGCGACCTTGAAGCAGCCGGCAAGCTGCAGCTGAGCTGTTCCATCTGCTCGGAGCGTGGGAGGATGGAGGCCAGAATGTTAAAACCAGATCGGAGTGTAACATCTTGAATGTGGTGGTTCTTGAAAGAGAGAACCTTCTTTCAATTTGTAAAAATCCCTGCGTGGATTTAATAAGCCTGCCTGTGTAAACCGCCTTGAATAAAGTCTTGAATAAAGACCAAGAAAGGCGGTATATAAATACTGTATATTATTATTATTATAAAGAAACCTGCAAGAGGAACATGGACAACAGTGGAGCAGAGTTGGAAAAAAAACAAACCCTGAAAGATAGACTTTGTTGAACTTTTCCAGAGCAAGTGAACACCTGTATACAGCTACTTTTGGGGCTGTACGCCAAGTAGAAGGACATGAGAAGATAAGACCAAATATAGCAGAATTTGGGTGAGATTATGAAGAGGGTTTGTGAAGAATAAGATAGAGTTAAGAATTTAAGTATTATGTAATAAGTAACGGAACTGAATTGATAGATGGACTAGAAACTTAAATGATTGATACATTAAAGTATTAAAGTTTAAAGTCTAATAATTCATTCGTAGATGGACTAATAAGTGAGGAGGAATATTAGGTTAAAAGTTACATTAACAATTGAAATAAGTTTAAAAAGTTGAAATAATGGTATTGACCATTTAAAACATGTTTGTTAGAAGACAGGGCTGCGGGGGGGAAGGTTCTGCTCAGGAGAACTACCCCTGGTCTCACATTGGAACTCACATGGCACAGCTGAAAGTAATGAGCTGGAGACCTCGATGTCTCAATACCAAAGTAGGGTTTGGCGAGGGGAATGGGACAGAGGGAATGGTTGTAGGCTGGAGGAAAAAGAGAGATGGGAAGGAGGGGGGAGGGGGAGAAGTTGAGAACAAAAGGAAATTAGACAATTCTATTTAGTTAACTATGACCATAAGTTGAATGCTACAATATATATTAAATATTTTACAAAGTTATGTAAGAACAACATGTCTGGAAATATAGTTTATAAAATTTATGACTGTAATGTTAGATAATTTGAATATAATTTCTTATAATACAAATGGACTTGGCTCACCAGAGAAAAGATATACAATTATGGGGACTATTTAAAAATTGGGAGCGGAGGTATTGCTGTTACAGGAAACTCACCAGAAGAAGGGAAAAAAGAGATTATGAAACATCCAGAGTTGGGTGATCAATACACTGCAAATGGGACAAATAAAGCCGGGAGGTGGCAATAATTTTTATGAAAAATTCAAAATTCAAAGTGATGTACCAGATGGAAGACTCAGAAGGCAGATACATGATAGTGAGAGGGTAGTTAGAAAACAAATTATTGACTCTAGGTTCTTATTATGCTCCTAACACTGGCCAAGCCAAATTTATGCAAAAGATGCTAAGAGAGGTGAAAAAATTTGCTTGGGGAGAAATTATATTGGGAGGTGATACAAACTGTATTTTAAATCAAAGAGAAACAACATCAAGAAACAGAAAGAGGTCAAGTGAGGGAATTAAAATTGGGAAATCAATGAAGAGAGTAGGCTTAATTGAGGCATGGAGATATTTAAATCCTAGAGTGACAGAAGCTCTCGGGGAAGATCCAAAGTAATGGAGAAAACTCTCTTCACTGTTATTTTGAATGTGTCAAGAAACCGTCTCATTCGAACCAGAGTCAGGGGAATTATAGAGGTCTCAAATGTAAGAAAAAGGCTGGTTTTATATAGAGAACATTGCAGCAGATGGTAACTTTGTACATCCATGTGATTAAATTCCATACGTAAGATTGTTCTGAGAGAGGTTTTTAGACTGCGCCATTCCTTAAATCTTCCAGCATTAACTGGCACTCTGCCCACTTCCAGAATGATTTGGTTGGCTTGAAAACAGCACGATTTAGGATCAACTCCATTAAGCGTGGAGACTGGCTTGCTCCCAGGTTCTTCCACAGGGGCAGGAGTGTCCTTGGGCTTTGTTTGTTCTGTTTGTTCCTAAAAGATCGTGAAGTTGCCGGAGAGTCACTTTTGAATTTTGGGGCTACTTGCTCCTGTAGCTGTTTCTGCAGAATAGCTATTTGGGCAGAGACCTCCTGAAGTTCTTGGAATATTGCCAAGATTGTTCTTGCCAAGGCTGAAGAGTGACCTCCCAATACAGTCAGGAGGCAAACACTGTCTAGGTCAGAGTCCATCCAGTCCCTCCGGTTCCTTGGGATTGAGGCATTTTCATCCACTGCGCTCCCACAAGGATAACCAGACTGTGGAGTCACTGCAGGGCAAGCTCTATTCCATGTGTTCTCTGGGCTTGGGGAATTTCTATGCTCGTTCCCTTCCCAAACACCTTCAGTCTCCAGACAGTCAGGGTTATTGAAGGAGGGAAGATTGGGAGAATCACTAACATTTCCATTCCACGATGAGAGGCAATCGAGCCGCAGTTGTTTGGAGACCTTCATGGGAGAGACACTGCCCGCTTGCAGCCTGTTCCTCCTTCTGCCCATGATTACAATCCAAAACAATCCTCGAAAACAGACACCCCACAGGAGCAAAATGGCCAACATCAGAGGTGCCAGGAAGGTCTCGGACAGCACAGAAGAACTTGGGAGAAATAAAACCTCCCGCATAGTCACTAACATTTGACGAGCTGCCCCACAAGAGTTAAAACGAAAAGCCAGAGCTGCAATAGGTACCTTATCAGTACATAATTAGGATGAAAAAAAAAAAACCTCAGAATATCTCCCATAAACAAGCAAAATTTGAAGAGGTGAAAGGAGGGAAAGACGGGGAGACCTTGGCCAGTCGCCATCTTACTTCCTCCTCATTCTGGTTCACTGCTTTGTCCCTCTTTCTCAAATCAGCCATTGGAATTGCCCAACCTCAACTTCTGGTGCTGTCTTGGCCTGGTCCAGCTGCTCAGAGCATTTGAGAGTTAGAAGGGGCCTCAGAGGTCATCCAGTCCAAGCCCCTGCTCAATGCAGGCAATGGCTCTGACCTTAAGCAGATCTCCAGCCTCTGCTTGAAAATATCCAAAGGCAAACTGTTCCAGTGCAGGGCAGCTTCATTCATAGCGTAGCCAACACTATTCCATGTCTTCCTTTGGACGGAGGGTGGTGCATTGGGCACACAGCACCCCAAAAGAGGTGGCACTGGGGTTGCCTCACCTCTCAAGTCTTCAGAGGATCTGTACAATGGCAGTCCTGTGGGAACCAGATCCTTCTCCACGAAGCAGCCTTCCTGCCAGACACCCACCACCACAGAACGTGGCCCTCTGCATGCCTGTCTCATCACGAGCCTGACGCACAGAGACAAAAGGTTCTTTGCACTCACTGTGCAGACTCCTAGAAGGACATCCATGGACCCCGATAAACAGCCCCAATTTACATGGTTACTCTCTCATGTGCCTTCTCATGCTCACTAACACCTGACTGAATGGAGAACTTCTTTTCACACCTCTGGCATTGATAGGATCTCTCCCCTGTGTGGCTTTTCCAATCAGTCATCAGGCTTTTCTGGGAACTGAACCTCTTTCTGCACTCCCGGCATGCATTCGACTTCTCCCGTGTGATGTCTCGGATGGATCATAAGGTCAGTACTCAGATGGCAACTCTTTCCACACTTTTGGCAGGAACAGTGCCTTCATTATTCAACAGTGACTATGAATAGTGCCTTCACTATGCACTCTCAGATGCCTTCTAAGGGAACCATTCTGAGAGAAGCCTTTTCTACACTACAGGCATGTATAGAGTTACTCGCCCGTGTGGATTTTCTGATGAGTTGTAAGTGCACTGCTGTAACTGAAACTCTTTCCACACTCCCTGCATGTAAAGGGCTTCTCTCCCGTGTGGGTTCTCTGATGGTATTTCAGATTGTTGCTGGAAGTGAAACTCTTTCCACACTCGCTGCATGTAAAGGGCTTCTCGCCCGTGTGAGTTCTCTGATGGTATTTCAGATGGCTACTGCCAATGAAACTCTTTCCACACTCCTGGCATGTATACGGCTTCTCACCTGTGTGGGTTCTCTGATGGTATTTCAGATTGCTGCTGCAAATAAAACTCTTTCCACATTCTGAGCATGAATAGGGCTTTTCTCCTGTGTGAGTTCTCCGATGGATTGTAAGTGCACTGCTGCAACTGAAGCTCTTTCCACACTCCTGGCACGTATAGGGCTTCTCCCCTGTATGTGTTCTCTGATGGATCGTAAGATCAAGACTCTGATGAAAACTCTTTCCACACTCCGTGCATGTATATGGTTTCTCGCCTGTGTGGGTTCTCTGATGGGATTTCAGATTGCTGCTGCAAATGAAACCCTTTCCACATTCCACACATGAATAGGGCTTTTCCCCTGTGTGAGTTCTCTGATGCGTCGTAAGTGCGCTGCTGTAACTGAAGCTCTTTCCACACTCATGACATGTATAGAGTTTCTCCCCTGTATAGGGCTTCTCGCCCGTGTGGGTTCTCTGATGGGTTGTAAGTGTGCTGCTCTTTCCACACTCCTGGGATGTATAGGGCTTCTCGCCCATGTGGGTTATCTTATGGGATTTCAGATGGCTGCTGCAAATGAAACTCTTTCCACACTCCCGGCATGTATAGGGCTTCTCGCCCGTGTGGGTTCTCTGATGGTATTTCAGATGGGCGCTGCAAATGAAACTCTTTCCACACTCCAGGCATGAATAGGGCTTCTCCCCTGTGTGAGTTCTCTGGTGTGTCCTAAGTACGTTGCTGCAACTGAAGCTCTTTCCACACTCCTGACACGTATAGGGCTTCTCCCCTGTATGTGTTCTCTGATGGATCGTAAGCTCAAAACTCAGACGGAAACTCTTTCCACACTCGTGGCATGAATACGGTTTCTCCCCTGTGTGTATTGTTTGATGGGTTCTAAGTGCACTGTTACAACTGAAGCTCTTACCGCACTCCTGGCATGTATAAGGCCTCTCCCCTGTGTGAGTTGTCAAATGTCTCATAAGGGCAGCACTCGAACTGAAGACATTTCCACACTCCTGGCATATATAAGGTTTCTCCCTTATATGGACTCTCTGATGGTTTATTAGATTTCTTCTCCAACTGAAGCCCTTTCCACACTCTGGGCATGTATAGGGCTTCTCACCCGTGTGGGTTCTCTGATGTGATTTCAGACTGCCGCTGCTAATGAAACTCTTTCCACACTCCGGGCATGAATGTGGCTTTTCCCCTGTGTGAGTTCTCTGATGGGTCCTAAGGGCACTACTGCAACTGAAGCGCTTTCCACACTCCTGGCATGAATAGGGCTTCTCCCCTGTGTGTATGGTCTGATGGGTCCTAAGTGAGCTGTTATAACTGAAGGTCTTTCCGCACTCCTGGCATTTATAGGGTTTCTCCCCTTTATGGATTTTCTCATGGTATGTTAGATTTTTCCTCCAGCTGAAGCTCTTCCCACATTCCAGGCATGTATAAGGCTTCTCGCGCGTGTGCGTCCTCTGATGGTTTGAAAGGGCACTGTCAAGACTGAAAACCTTTCCGCACTCATGGCATGTATAAGGTTTCTCCCTTGTATGGATTCTCTGATGGTTTATTAGACGGCTTCTCGAACTGAAGCCCTTTTGACACTCGGGGCATGTATAGGGTTTCTCGCCCGTGTGGGTTCTCAGATGGGATTTCAGATTGCCACGGCAACTGAAACTCTTTCCACACTTCGGGCATGAATAGGGCCTTTCCCCTGTGTGAGTTCTATGATGGGTCGTAAGGTCAGCACTCCGACAGAAGCTCTTTCCACACTCCTGGCATGTATAGGGCTTCTCCCCTGTATGCGTTCTCTGATGGACCATAAGATCACGACTCTGACGGAAACTCTTTCCACACTCCTGGCATGTATAAGGTTTCTCCCTTGTATGGATGCTCTGATGGTTTCTTAGTTTTCTTCTCCAACTGAAGCCCTTTCCACACTCCTGGCATGTATAGGGCTTCTCGCCCGTGTGGGTTCTCTGATGGGATTTCAGATGGCTGCTGGAATTGAAACTCTTTCCACACTCCGTGCATGAATAGGGCTTTTCCCCTGTGTGAGTTCTCTGATGGGTCGTAAGGTCAGCACTCCGACAGAAACCTTTTCCGCACTCCTGGCATGTATAAGGTCTCTCCCCTGTGTGGGATTTCTGATGGGTTATGAGATGGCTGCTCCAGCGGAAGTTCTTTCCACACTCCTGGCATGTGTAGGGCTTCCCTGTGTGTGTTCTCTGGTGCCATGTTAGAAAACTTCTCAAACGGAAGTTCTTTCCACAGTCAGAGCATGTATAAGGTTTCTCCCCTCTGTGCATTCTCTGATGGGTCATCAATTCACAGCTTTTACTGAAGCTCCTTCCACACTCTGGGCATGTACAGAGTTTCTCCTCTATTTCGTGCTGTGGGGAAAGGGTTTCTGGACAGATCCTTCCAAACCGGTTGCAAACCAGGGATTCTGAAACAAGAAGGAAAATGCAGTAAGAGCTAAAGGGAAAACACCCCAGCCAGCTTTTTCCCCTTTCCCCCCCTTTTTTCCCCTTTTTCCCCTAGCCCCCTTTTTCCGTTGATCAGATTGGGGTTCAGAAAAGCCACAACCACATATAAAATAACTGATGCTCACTAACATGTTACATAATTAATATTATCTGTTGTTCTTTTAAAGAAGCTGAAAACTATTCAAAAGAATAAGGCCACAACTAAGAACATAAGAACATAAGAACAGCCCCACTGGATCAGGCCAAAGGCCCATTCTAGTCCAGCTTCCTGTATCTCACAGCGGCCCACCAAATGCCCAGGGAGCACACCAGATAACAAGAGACCTGCAAGGCTTCCTGGGAATTGTAGTTAAGAACATAAGAACAGCCCCACTGGATCAGGCCAAAGGCCCATCTAGTCCAGCTTCCTGTATCTCACAGCGGCCCACCAAATGCCCCAGGGAGCACACCAGATAACAAGAGACCTCATCCTGGTGCCCTTCCTTGCATCTGGCATTCTGACATAACCCATTTTTAAAATCAGGAGGTTGCGCATACACATCATGGCTTGTACTCCATAATGGATTTTTCCTCCAGAAACTTGTCCAATCCCCTTTGAAAGGCGTCCAGGCCAGACGCCAGCACCACATCCTGTGGCAAGGAGTTCCACAGACCGACCACACGCTGAGTAAAGAAATATTTTCTTTTGTCTGTCCTAACCCGCCCAACACTCAATTTGAGTGGATGTCCCCTGGTTCTGGTATTATGTGAGAGTGTAAAGAGCATCTCCCTATCCACTCTGTCCATCCCCTGCATAATTTTGTATGTCTCAATCATGTCCCCCCTCAGGCGTCTCTTTTCTAGGCTGAAGAGGCCCAAACGCCGTAGCCTTTCCTCCTAAGGAAGGTGCCCCAGCCCCGAAATCATCTTAGTCGTTCTCTTTTGCACCTTTTCCATTTCCACTATGTCTTTTTTGAGATGCGGCGACCAGAACTGGACACAATACTCCATAGATTTGTACAATGGCATTATAATACTAGCCGTTTTGTTCTCAATACCCTTCCTAATGATCCCAAGCATAGAATTGGCCTTCTTCACTGCCGCCGCACATTGGGTCGACACTTTCATCGACCTGTCCACCACCACCCCAAGATCTCTCTCCTGATCTGTCACAGACAGCTCAGAACCCATCAGCCTATATCGAAAGTTTTGATTTTTTGCCCCAATGTGCATGACTTTACACTTACTGACATTGAAACACATCTGCCATTTTGCTGCCCATTCTGCCAGTCTGGAGAGATCCTTCTGGAGCTCCTCACAATCACTTCTGGTCTTCACCACTAGGAAAAGTTTGGTGTCGTCTGCAAACTTAGCCACTTCACTGCTCAACCCTGTCTCCAGGTCATTTATGAAGAGGTTGAAAAGCACCGGTCCCAGGACAGATCCTTGGGGCACACCGCTTTTCACCTCTCTCCATTGTGAAAATTGCCCATTGACACCCACTCTCTGCTTCCTGGCCTCCAACCAGTTCTCAATCCACGAGAGGACCTGTCCTCTAATTCCCTGACTGTGGAGTTTTTTCAGTAGCCTTTGGTGAGGGACCGTGTCAAACGCCTTCTGAAAGTCCAGATATATAATGTCCACGGGTTCTCCCGCATCCACATGCCTGTTGACCTTTTCAAAGAATTCTATAAGGTTCGTGAGGCAAGACTTACCCTTACAGAAGCCATGCTGACTCTCCCTCAGCAAGACCTGTTCGTCTATGTGTTTTGAGATCCTATCTTTGATGAGGCATTCCACCATCTTACCCGGTATGGATGTTAGGCTGACTGGCCTATAGTTTCCCGGGTCCCCCCTCTTTCCCTTTTTAAAAATAGGCATGACATTCGCTATCCTCCAATCCTCTGGCACTGTGGCTGTTTTGAGGGACAAGTTGCATACCTTAGTCAAGAGATCTGCAACTTCATTCTTCAATTCCTTAATAACTCTTGGGTGGATGCCATCAGGGCCCGGTGACTTATTGATCTTTAATTTATCAATGAGGTCTGAAACATCTTCTCTTTTAACCTCTATCTGACTTAACTCCTTGGTCAGAAGGGGCCGTTCGGGCAGCGGTATCTGCCCGAGGTCTTCTGTCGTGAAGACAGATGCAAAGAACTCATTTAATTTCTCTGCCATCTCTAAGTCTCCTTTTATCTCCCCTTTCCCACCCTCACCATCCAGAGGGCCAACCGCTTCTCTGGCGGGTTTCCTGCTTCTAACATATTTGAAGAAGCTTTTATTATTCCCCTTAATGTTGCTGGCCATGCGTTCCTCATAGTCTCGCTTGGCCTCCCGTATCACCTTCTTACATTTCTTTTGCCACAGTTTATGTTCCTTTTTATTCTCCTCATTAGGGCAAGACTTCCATTTATGGAAGGAAGCTTCCTTGCCCTTCACAGCCTCTCTAACTTGGCTGGTTAGCCATGCAGGCACCCTCCTGGATTTAGTGGAACCCTTCTTTCTTTGCGGTATACACCTCTGCTGGGCCTCTATTACTGTTGTTTTAAGCAGCCTCCATGCACTCTGGAGAGATTGGACTCTTTTTACCTTCCCTTTCAATCTCCTTCTAACCAGCCTCCTCATTTGAGGGAAGTCCGCTCGTCGGAAGTCAAGGGTTTTTGTTAGAGATTTCCCTGGTATTCTTCCCCCAACGTGCACGTCAAAACGGATCGCAGCATGATCACTGTTCCCCAATGGCTCAGTAACGTTTACATCTCTAACCAGGTCCTGTGTACCGCACAATATTAAATCCAGAGTCACCTGTCCTCTGGTGGGCTCCATGACTAGCTGCTCTAAGCCACAGTCATTTAGCACGTCAAGAAATCCGGTTTCCTTATCGTGACCAGAACACAAATTGACCCAGTCAATATGAGGATAATTGAAGTCCCCCATGATTACAACCCTGTCCCTCCTTGTCACCTCCCTGATCTGTTTCCTCATTTCAAGGTCCCCATCCGATTTCTGGTCTGGAGGACGATAGCACGCCCCCAGTATTACATCGCTGCACAAGCCTGGTAATTTAACCCACAGAGATTCTACGGTGGAGTCGGACCCACCTTCAATCTCTACTTTGCTAGAGGTAGGAGAGGAAGGAGGAGGAAGGATAGAGAGGAAGGATAGGAATGAGTAAAACAGTAATGCAAGTATTTGAGACCAGAAAAACAATTGAGATTACGGGAAGCCAAGATAGTTGATGCAGAAGCTGATTTCCATCGCACAGGGCACTTTCCAGCAGGAGTCACAGCTGATAAACCAGCTGATAAACCTATGCTAGGGATGCCACTTGCGCTTCCAGGAGTGCACTGGGGAGCAAAACATGCCCAGGCACGGCACCAGCTCCTTTAGAGGGAGGGCAACCCCAGTTACAAGAGGAAGAACCCTGCCTCCAAAATGGCTCTCATTCAAAACAAAGGTTCCTTTGTTTCTGTCTATTGGCAAGCCAACATCCAGGGGGGTGCGCAGGGCTCCCCACACCCCTGGGAGGCTGCAGCAGGGACAGCTAAGTAAATGCCAGTCCCTGCAGGCCCCCTAGCGATGTGATCCTCCCCACTGCCCCTTCAGGGGGCAGGGTCCAGGGTCCTCAGGCTGGGGCGATGCCATGCCCCAGTTTGAGAAGCCTTGGACTAAAGAGAGAATAAAAATAGTGGCTGAAGAAATCCCAGGAGAAAACAAAATGCTTAATGTGGAAAGGGTTGAGCTCAGGAGAGACAAAGTGACAACAAAAAGGAAGGAGGTTCAGGAGCAGGAGATGCTGTCGGGGCATCTACCAAGAATGGCCAAAGGACCCTCCTTACCTACAAAGGTGACGCTCTCGTAGTTGTCCATCATGACTGCCTCGTGCAGGCACCGTTGGCGCTGATCCAGCAGAGCCCACTCTGCACTGCTGAAATACACAGCCACCTCCGCAAATGAAATGAGGCTCTGGAAGGAAAAGGAGACTCCCCGTTAAAAGACTAGCCCAGGCTGAGTCTGCAGTCCAGCAAGGCAGGAACATCTACATGCTTCCTTTGGGACGTCGTGTGAGAAATGACAGTGGGGAATGCCGACAGTGTCTCTTGTGTCACAGTGTGGAAGGCGACCCAGGAGGAAATGCACCTGTGAGACAAGGGGAGAGGTTCGTGCTGCCCTCCCTTACCTGGCCTGGAGGAGCTGCAGCCATTTCCGCTCCTCCACGTGGTCGTCTGGTTTCTCTTCTGTCTGTCAGGGAGAGAAATGGGAAGAACATCACAAGGGTTTTCATATCTTCGACCTGCTTCATGCTGGGCATCCTTGTTTGGAGTCCTTTCCGCTGATCGTGGTGGCAGATGCAAAGGAGACTGGATGGCTGCAGGGAGGGATGGCACAATGTCTGCCAGGCAACAGGGCAAGATGCTGAGGATCCTCAAATGCAGAGGCACCCTTGGCTGGGAGGAGTGCCAGGGGACGGGGACCCTTTGCCTCTCTGTCCCAACTGTGAGTGTCCATCAGGGCAGGCAAGGGAAAGGGCTGGCAATCACCAGGGCTGGGATGTAACAACAGGAGCTCCCCAGGGGCAAAAGAGGCCCTTTACCAGGTGTCTGGGTCTGCAGTGCCGCAGGAGGGCTCACAGGTGCCAGTGCAGAGCCCGGAGAACACTTCCTTCCCAGGGCATCTCTTACCCTGTGCAGAGCCCCACAGCCAGAGCTCCCTTCTTCCCCCATTCTGCAATGCAGACCCTCCAACTTCCCTTCTCCAGTCTCCCTCACCTGCTTTTCCAGGCTCTCCCTCTCTCTGGGGCTTGGGACTGAGGCTTCCCTCCTTCTTCCATCCTCTCCTGCAAGGCTCCCCTCCCCATCTCCTGGTCTCAGTCACATGATTCAGCAGGGGCTGCTGGGAAATGTAGTCCCTAAGTAGAATTATCAGATGCAAAGGGGGCAGAGTGCCTCTACCTTTAACCATTGCATGGAAAAGGGAGTTTTGGAAGATGCAACATGGAAGGGTTTAAAGATCTGCACCTGCCAAAATTCCTATGCAGTGGTTAAAGGTAGAGGCACTCTGTCCCCTTTGGATCTGGTCACTCTATCCAGGGGGATTGTTGCATGCATGAGCTCCCGTCCCCCCACCAAATGCTGGAATTGTAGCACCAGCCTACAGATGTCTGATCAGAAGAAGTAAGTCCCATGGTGTTCAATAGGGTTCCTTGCAGGGAAGTGAGGATGGCAGCCAAGGAAGGTCAGAAAATCCAAGACATACACGGCAGAGGAAGGTAGCAAAAGCAGAGGTGGAACCTCCTGCACCCCTTCTTGAAAGATGGTCCGGGATTCTGTGAAATAGCCAGGATAATTCAGGACAAAAACCCTCAAGCAACCAAGCGGGTGTTGGACTCCCCAACCAAAGGACACAAATCACACTTGGTTCAGAACAGTGTCATTGGCAATGATTTCATCTCCTGGCTGTGCCTCTGCAG
This sequence comes from Tiliqua scincoides, assembly GCF_035046505.1. Taxonomy (NCBI): domain Eukaryota; kingdom Metazoa; phylum Chordata; class Lepidosauria; order Squamata; family Scincidae; genus Tiliqua; species Tiliqua scincoides. The sequence continues at coordinate 4,479,872 of NC_089833.1, read as the reverse complement.
AGCAATCAGTCCTAGTCAAACCACCACCCTGCCAAGGACAAGAGAACATGCAAAATACTTCTTCTTAAGAACCCGTTATTTGGTCCGCTCTGCCTCCTTTTCCAGGACACCCAATTCCAGGTGTTGTCCTCAAGCAGGCTCTGATGTGCACCAAATCTCAATTCAGGGACTTTAAATCCCAACTGGATTGGGAAACAGCAAGAGCAGGGCCTCTCCGGACTGGGGGAACGGGCACTCAAGTGGCAAACATGTTTCAGGGGTGTGACTTGAGTACAGTGGGGCATTTGGGGACAAGACATCACTCGTCCACGTGGGTTTGTCCTGACTCCTTTCAGAACGGAAGAAGGGATGTTCCTTCTTGCACTCCTGGGTGGCGACCAGGAGGTAGGGGAGGGTGAAAGCCTGGCTTAGAGAGGAAAGTCCCAGCAAGTTGGGGGACAGACCCCTAGTTCATCCAGCCCTGTACTGTCAGCCCTGACTTGCAGCAGCTCTCAGGGTAGGGCTTTCCCAACTCTCCCTGGGGATACTGCCAGCTATGAAATCTGGGACCTTCTGCAGCAGAGTGGGGGCACCCTGCCAGAGTTACTGCCACTGAGCAACTCAGCCTTTGGCCTGATCCAGCTGGGCTCTTCTTATATTTTTAAATCCCCCCCCCCAATGTTGCCATCCCTCTAACTTGGAAAAAAGGCGGCACTTGAAGTTGAGCCCCCCAGATGACCAAAGAGAGCTTCAAACACCTCTTTTCTCCCCTATGTAGGTTCTCTATTTTAAGGCTGTAGCTATGACCGAAAGCCTTTCCACACTTTTGGCATGTTCACCTGATGGATCGTAAGATCAGGTCTCAGACTGACGCTTTCCTCACATCCCTGGCATGTATACGGCATCACCTGTGTGAGTTCTCTGATGGATCATAAGGGCACTGGGTAAGGGCATTTGGTGGGCCTCTGTGAGATACAGGAAGCTGGACTAGATGGGCCTATGGCCTGCTCCAGTGGGGCTGTTCTTATGTTCTTAACTACAATTCCCAGGAGGCCTTGCAGGTCTTCTTGTTCTCTGGTGTGCTCCCTGGGGCATTTGGTGGGCTGCTGTGAGATACAGGAAGCTGGACTAGATGGGCCTATGGCCTGATCCAGTGGGGCTGTTCTTATGTTCTTAACTACAATTCCCAGGAGGCCTTGCAGGTCTCTTGTTATCTGGTGTGCTCCCTGGGGCATTTGTGGGCCGCTGTGAGATACAGGAAGCTGGACTAGATGGGCCTTTCGCCTGATCCAGCAGGGCTATTCTTATGTTCTTGTCTCCTTCAGGCACCTGACCTGACAACTATGGCTCCGCTTTAACTTTCTAAGACATGAGAGGAGGGTTGCACAGGGCTCCCCGCCCCCTGGGAGGCTGCAGCAGGGACTGGTAAGTAAATGCCAGTCCCTGCAGCCCCCTTAGGGATGTGATCCTGGGGATCACATTGCTGCCTCCCCACTGCCCCCGCCCCTTAATGGGGCAGAGTCCAGGGTCCTCAGACTGGGGTGATGCCATGCCCCAATCTGATAAGCCTTGGGCTAAAGAAAGAATAAAAATAGTGGTTGAAGAAATCCCAGGAGAAAACAAAATGCTTAATGTGGTAACAGATGAGCTCAGGAGAGACAAAGTGACAACAAAAATGAAGGAAGTTCAGGATCTGGAGATGCTGTAGAGGTAATAGGGTGGCAAGAACATGCTGGCATTGGAGTAGCCCCTCGAGCTGGCCCTCTTCTGAGATTTGGCCTACATCACAGGCAAGCTCTGTCCCTTGAACATCTCCCACCTGAGCCTGTATTGCCTCTGCACAATTTGTGCAGAAATGCTTATGCAATGGGTTCCTCTCTTGGGTGTAACCCAGAACAGAGAGACTACACAGGGCCCTCCAAGACCAGCCCACCCCCTCCAGCCAAGATGTCCAAAGCCTTCCAGGCAGTTCATGGCACTGTGTTCCCACCTTGGTGACCCTTGGAGAAGGGTGTCCCCACCCTTCCTGTAAAGAGCCAACAGAAATGGTGCTGGGTCAGAAAGGGAGGGTGTGGTGACATCAGGGGCAGGACAAGCCACACCCAGGTCTTCCCACCAAATTACTTACCAACATGCAGCAAAACAAAGGTTCCCACTGAGGGCATCTATCTGGTAACAGCCAAAGGACCCTCCTTACCTACAAAGGTGACACTTGCATAGTTGTCCATCATGACCACCTGTCAATGGTGCAGACACCTTTGGTGGTGATCCAGCAGAGCCCACTCTGCACTGCTGAAGTAAACAGTGACCTCCTGGAATGAAACGGGGCTCTGGAAGAAAAAGGAGACTCCTGATTAACAGATTAGCCCAGGTTGAGTCTGCAGTCCAGGAAGACTTCCACCCCATCCCCCATCCTTCTCCCTCCTCTTTACCTCATCCTCTTTTATCTTCATTTCCTTTGTGTCTTCTAATCCTTTTTCACCCATCCTCTTTTCAATCATGTTTTTCTTTATTCCTGCTCTTAACCTTACAAGCAATTTGTTCTTGAAAATAGGTCATGTATTGAGGTGCCAGAAAATGATTTTGTTTTATTTTTTTTTTGCAGATTTTGGTGTTTAACCAAAGTGAAATAGCAGAAAATGATTTTATTCCAAATATTTCCCATTTTTATTCATTATAACTGCTTTAAAATGCACTAGCTAGTTAGTAAAGATTGCACAGTGTCAGCAGATGAAGAATGATTCAGAACTACATGGTTTTGTTTTATTTTAGCAGGTTTTTTAGTAGAAAGCAGAGTTTTGTGTCTTTATTTCACTCTCACCTTTTTCCTGCTCCAAGTCATGGAATGAAAAGCGGGTTAAGTGTCTGAGAGCAGCAAAGTTGATGAATGCCATTCAGAAGTACTTGCAAAATAATCCTGCTAGGTCACATTGCAATTGCTAAAAAGGGCTTTCCTGAATTGCAGCACAATGGACAAAGGAGAGGAATAATCGAAATGCAGATTCAGTCAAGAACAACATAAGAACATAAGAACAGCCCCACTGGATCAGGCCATAGGCCCATCTAGTCCAGCTTCCTGTATCTCACAGCGGCCCACCAAATGCCCCAGGGAGCACACCAGATAACAAGAGACCTCATCCTGGTGCTCTCCCCTACATCTGGCATTCTGACTTAACCCATTCCTAAAATCAGGAGGTTGCGCATACACATCATGGCTTGTACCCCATAATGGATTTTTCCTCCAGAAACTCGTCCAATCCCCTTTTAAAGGCGTCTAGGCTAGACGCCAGCACCACATCCTGTGGCAAGGAGTTCCACAGACCGACCACACGCTGAGTAAAGAAATATTTTATTTTGTCTGTCCTAACCCGCCCAACACTCAATTTTAGTGGATGTCCCCTGGTTCTGGTATTATGTGAGAGTGTAAAGAGCATCTCCCTATCCACTCTGTCCATCCCCTGCATAATTTTGTATGTCTCAATCATGTCCCCCCTCAAGCGTCTCTTTTCTAGGCTGAAGAGGCCCAAACGCCGTAGCCTTTCCTCATAAGGAAGGTGCCCCAGCCCCGTAATCATCTTAGTCGCTCTCTTTTGCACCTTTTCCATTTCCACTATGTCTTTTTTGAGATGCGGCGACCAGAACTGGACACAATACTCCAGGTGTGGCCTTACCATCGATTTGTACAACGGCATTATAATATTAGCTGTTTTGTTCTCAATACCCTTCCTAATGATCCCAAGCATAGAATTGGCCTTCTTCACTGCCGCCGCACATTGGGTCGACACTTTCATCGACCTGTCCACCACCACCCCAAGATCTCTCTCCTGATCTGTCACAGACAGCTCAGAACCCATCAGCCTATATCGAAAGTTTTGATTTTTTGCCCCAATGTGCATGACTTTACACTTACTGACATTGAAGCGCATCTGCCATTTTGCTGCCCATTCTGCCAGTCTGGAGAGATCCTTCTGGAGCTCCTCACAATCACTTCTGGTCTTCACCACTCGGAAAAGTTTGGTGTCGTCTGCAAACTTAGCCACTTCACTGCTCAACCCTGTCTCCAGGTCATTTATGAAGAGGTTGAAAAGCACCGGTCCCAGGACAGATCCTTGGGGCACACCGCTTTTCACCTCTCTCCATTGTGAAAATTGCCCATTGACACCCACTCTCTGCTTCCTGGCCTCCAACCAGTTCTCAATCCACGAGAGGACCTGTCCTCTAATTCCCTGACTGTGGAGTTATTAGAGTTTGTCACTAGGTACATTTTTAAATTTTAAGCAAAACAATTTAAAGGAGACCCTCATGGGAGCAATACAGGTGAGACAGGTGGCACTTCCTGACTACCCTGAACTCTGATCTAACAATTAGTTTTCTATTACACTGCAGTAAATTGCTATGTTGATAGAATAGTCTGATGGATTTGGGAAACATTACACAGTCACATTCTCAAAGTGAGTATATAAAATGCCACATAACAGAATTTTAAATTTAATAACAAGCAATAAAGTGTCTAAATTAAACGCATGAAATCAATATGAGAAGCTTAAACTTTCTATGTTTTTCTTAACTGTCCTGTACTTTGGGGTGCCTTGTCCTCTCTTCCGGTTATGACCTCCAGTCACCCTGACCACGGCTCGTAACCTGTGATGGAATTCTCCTCCATCAATCTGTCCGATCCCCTTTGAGAGGCAGCCAGGCCAGACATACTGTGGCAAGGAGTTCCACAAACTAATGACAGGCTGGGTCAAGAAATATTTCCTTTCTTCCAGCTCTGCTGACACTCCATTTCAGGCAATGTCCCCACTTCTGGGGTTGTTTGCCAGGGAGAAGAGCACCCCTCTCTCCACCCCCTGCACAAGTCAGGTCTCAATCATGGCTTCGCTCGGGCGCCTTTGTTCTAGCCCAGGCCTGCTAGTCCAGCAGGAGGGCTCACTGGTGCCAGGGCACAGCCCAGCAGGCCCTTCCTTCCTGGGGCACCTCACACCCTGCGCAGAGCCCCCTTCTGCCCCCCCCCAGCAATGAGGACCCTCCAGCTTCCCTCCTCCAGCCCCACACACCTGCTGGCGGACTCTCTCTCCCTCTCTGGGCCTATGGACTGGTGCTGGCTTCCTTCTGCCGCCCTCTCTTGCAAAGCTCCCCCATTTCCTGTTCCCAGTCACATGATCCAGCAGGGCTGCTGGGAAACAGAGTCCCTGAGGAAAGGCTAAGTGCCTCTACCTTGCAGCACTGCATAGAGGAGGGAAGAACTGAACTGCGTAGAATAACTTTGGCTCCACATGGAAGGGATTAAAAAGCTGCACCAGATCCCCCTCCTGGATAGTGGTTCATGGGAGAGGCACTCTGCCTGCCCCCCTTTGCATCTGGTCACCCTCTGTTTGAGTGTGGGTGTGGTGGGGGGTCTCAGCACTGTCCTACCAGTGCAAGGGCTGCTGTGGCTGGAGACCTCAGGATTGTAGCCTTCTCAGTGGACTAGTCCTCAACGAGGAGCTAAGCCTGTGTGTGTGTTCCTGTAGGTGGTGACCAGATACAAAGGGGGACAGAGTGCCTTGACCTTTCACCATTGCATAGAAGAGGGGATTTTGGCAGGTGCAGCTCAACGTGGAAGGATATAAAATGCTGCACCTGCCAAAATCCACTTTTCAATGGTTAAAGGTAGAGGCAGTCTGTCCCCCTTTCTATCTGATCACCCTATCCACGGGTAGTGTCGTGTGCATGTGCTTTCCCGCCCTCGCCTCCGCCCCAGGGTGGGATTATAATACCAGCCTATGGATGTCTGATCAGAGGATTCCATCCTGTCTAGTGGGGCTTTCTTGCAGGTTAGAGGGTGAGGATTGCAACCGAGGAGCATTAGACCTCCAAGACATGCAGGACTGAGGAAGGAAGCAAAATCAGAGGTGGAACCTCCAGACTTGCACCACTTCTTGAAAGATGCAATGGAGGGGAAGGTTTGTGAAACATCCAGGTTCATTACAGGGCAGAGATTGGGGCAAAAAACCCCAAGCACCCAAAGGTGGGATTCCCAAATGAAAGGACGCACCAAAGAATCTCACTGCATTCAAAACAGTGTCATCAGCATTTCATCTCTGTTTTGCCTCTGCAGAGCAATCAGTGCTATTCACACACCCCCTAACAACCACTGAGTCTCCTTTAGACACGTCAGATTTGCGCTTCACAGTCATTTCTTTCTGCCATGAAGGAGGACTTCTACTGACCACCTGCTGATCCAGGGCAGTGATGCCTAGTGCCAAGCGCTCACTCCCTTCCCACCCACCCACCCCCCACTCTTCCAATCAGTTTAACGTGGTTCGTGGGACCAAATCTGGGAGATCTAGGCCACTGCCACCAGCCCAAGAGATCTGGCTTCCAGAGGGCTTCCCTGGGCTGTGCAAGGGTCTCAAGGTTGCTATGCGGGGTTGATAAAATGGCCTCACTCCACCAGTAGCACCTGCAAAATGACAAAAATGACCTTGGCTGGCCCAAAACTGCAGCAGCAATAAATGCTGGCTACGAGTTTTGCAGGAAATGCTGGAAAAGACTGAAGACTTTTTTATTTAGGGAAGATTTTAAATGTTGACAGCTGGGTGGGGTGGAGGGGCTGACGCTTTTGATAAAACACCATTTAACTGTGACCCAATTCAGCTTCTATTGTTTTCATGGTTTTAACTGTTATTCTATTAATGTTTTAGCATCATTTTATCGATTGTATTGAAATCTTATTTTGCAAGCCGCCTTTGGGACCCTTAAACTGGATGGAAAGGCGGGACATGAATTCCTTAAACAAACAAACAAACAAACAAACAAACAAACAAACAAACAAACAAACAAACAAACCCACTGATCCCAGAACACAGCAGAGGTTTTAAGCCAAATGGCTTTATTAAGAGATAAGGGGGGGAAAAACAATGGAAACAGGATTGGATTCTCAGAGTACAGATCTGCAACATCTCCCCAAATGCAGTCACATACCACGGTAGCATTGAGTCTAATGTATTAAAAATAAAATACACAGTGAAATGAATGGCGACCCATCTGAAATTGGCTCCTGACTCGCCTTGTGGGTCCTGACCCACAGTTTGAACAGCACTGGACTAGAAAGAATTGTTTATTATTATGATTATGAATCACATGTTGAGACTGCCCTTCCTCCAAGGAGCTTAAGGAGATGTCCATTGTTCCTTCCCTGCTGTTGCCCTCACAACAACCCTGTGAGGTAAGGCTGAGAGATAGTGACAGACTCTAGGTCACTCAGAAAGCTTCGGGGCTGAGCAGGGATTTCCCAGTTCTAAGGCAACACCAATATGGGTAGTATTTACATGGTGTTCCAAAGTACTCCACTTTCCAGTATAAGCTCAGAGCACCTCGTTCAATTTCACCCAAATCTAAACGCATGTATCAGATCTAGTGGGATAACTCAAGAAGAGACTGTCAGTTGTTGTTTCCCACAGCCAGTGATTAAGACATTTCAAAACACATTCTAGGGGGGAGTGTCAGTGAGGGGCTTTGTCCCTCTTTCTCAAATCACCCATTGGAATAGCCCAACCTCAACTTCTGGTGCTGTCTTGGCCTGGTCCAGTGGCTCAGAGCATTTGAGAGTTAGAAGGGGCATCAGAGGTCATCCAGTCCAAGCCCCTGCTCAATGCAGGCAAAGGCTCTGACCTTAAGCAGATCTCCAGCCTCTGCTTGAAATCCTTGAAAGGCAAACTGTTCCAGTGCAGGGCAGCTTCATTCTTAGTGTAGCCAACACTATTCCATGTCTTCCTTTGGACGGTGGGTGGTGCATTGGGCACACAGCACCCCAAAAGAGGTGGCACTGGGGTTGCCTCACCTCTCAAGTCTTCAGAGGATGTGTACGATGGCAGTCCCATTGGACCCAGATCCTTCTCCACGAAGCAGCCTTCCTGCCAGACACCCACCACCACAGAACCTGGCCCTCTGCACGCCTGTCTCATTACGAGCCTGACGCACAGAGACAAAAGGTTCTTTGCACTCACTGTGCAGACTCCTGGAAGGACATCCATGGACCCCGATAAATAGCCCCAATTTACATGGTTACTCTCCTTCATGTGCCCTTTCATGCTCACTAACACCTGACTGGAGAACTTTTCACACCTCTGGCATTGATAGGATCTCTCCCCTGTGGCTTTTCCAATCAGTCATAAGGCTTTTCTGGGAACGGAACCTCTTTCTGCACTCCCAGCATGCATTGGGCTTCTCCCCTGTGTGACAGATCATAAGGTCAGTACTCAGATGGTAACTCTTTCCACACTTCTGACATAAATAGTGCCTTCACTTTTGAATAGTGCCTTTACTATGCACTCTCAGATGCCTTCTAAGGGAACCATTCTGAGAGAAGCTTTTTCCACACTCCCAGCACGTATAGGGTTTCTCACCTGTATGGGTTCTCTGATGGGACTTTAGGTGGCTACTGCAGCTGAAACACGTTCCACACTCCTGGCATGTAAAGGGCTTCTCGCCCATGTGGGTTCTCTGATGGGATTTCAGATGGCTGCTGCAAGTGAAACTCTTGCCACACTCAGGGCATGAATAGGGCTTTTCCCCTGTGTGGGTTCTCTGATGGGTCGTAAGTGCGCTGCTAGAACTTAAACTCTTTCCACACTCCTGGCATGTATATGGTTTCTCCCCTATGTGGGATCTATGATGGTAGGTTAGCTGGCTACGGCAACTAAAGCACTTTCCACACTCATGACATGAATAGGGCTTTTCCCCTGTATGTGTTCGCCAATGGGATATAAGCTGGCAATTTGAAAGGAAGCCTTTTCCACAATCAGAGCACATGTAAGGTTTCTCCCCTGTGTGGGTTCTCTCATGGGTTTTAAGTGTACTACTACTACTGAAGCTCTTTCCACACTCCTGACATGTATAGGGCTTCTCCCCTGTGTGGGTTCTCTGATGGGTCGTAAGGTCAACACTCAGATGGAAACTCTTTCCACACTCATGGCATGAATAGGGCTTCTCCCCTGTAAGTGTTCGCCAATGGGATATGAGTTGGGATTTTGAAATGAAGGTTTTTCCACAATCAGAGCATTTATAAGGTTTCTCTCCTGTGTGGGTTCTCTGATGGGTTTTAAGTGCGCTGCTACAACTGAAGCTCTTTCCACACTGTTGGCACATATAGGGCTTTTCCCCTGTGTGGGTTCTCCGATGGATTATCAGTACACTGCTACAAGTGAAGCTCTTTCCACACTCCTGGCATGAATAGGGTTTCTCCCCTGTGTGAATTCTCTGATGGGTTGTAAGGGCACCACTTGTACTGACGCTCTTTCCACACTCCTGGCATGTATAGGGCTTCTCCCTCGTGTGTGTCCTCCAGTGCTTTGTAAGGGTGCTACTGCGACTGAAGTTCTTACCACACTCCTGGCATGCATAACGTTTCTCCCCTGTGTGGGTTCTCAGATGGGTTGTAAGTGCACTGTTATAACTGAAGCTCTTTCCACATTCCTGGCATGTATAGGGTTTCTCCCCTGTGTGTGTTCTCTGATGGTATATTAGATGGCTGCTCCAACTGAAGCTCTTTCCACAAACCAGACATGTATAAGATTTATCCCGTGTGTGCATCCTCCAATGGTTTGTGAGGGCACTGCTGCAACTGAAGTTCTTTCCACACTCCTGGCATGAAAAGGATTTCTCCCCCGTGTGGGTTTTCTGGTGCCATATTAGAAGACTTCTCAAATGGTAGTTCTTTCCACAGTCAGAGCAAGTATAAGGTTTCTCCCCTCTGTGCATTCTCCGATGTGTCATCAATTCACAGCTTTTACTGAAGCTCCTTCCACACTCTGGGCATGCACAGAGTTTCTCCTCTTTGTGGATTTCATGCTGTGAGGAACGGGTGTCTGGACTGATTTTCCCAAACTGGTTGCAAACACGGGATGCTGAAACAAGGAGGGATATGCAGTGAGAGATAAAGGGGAAAAAACTCCAGCTAGCTGAAGACACCACTTGCCCCCTTTTTTACGCTGATCAGAACGGGGTCCAGAAAAGCCACAACAATATATAACGTGATTGATAATTAACATACAACATAATTAATATTTTGTTTTGTTAAAGTAAATGAAGAACATTCCAAAAATTAAGGCCACAACTTAACTAAGGAAGAATAGGAGACCAAAACAAAACTGAGATTTAGGGAAGCCAAGATAAAGTTACGTAGAAGCTGACTTCTATCGCCCCCGGCACTTTACAGCAGGAGTCACTGCTGAGAAACGAGCCTAGGTTCTAACTAGGTTGGGGATGCCACATGCTTCATCCCTAGTTCCTTCATTGGGAGGGCAACCCCAGTTAGAAAAGGAAGAACTCTGCCTCCAAAATGGGCTCTCACTCAGAACAAAAGATCCTCTGCTCTGTGTCAGTTGGCAAGCCCACATCCAGGCCATCACTATCTCCTTCAGGCGCCTGCACTGACAAACTACAGCTTTCCATGGCTACAGAAAGAAGAAAACAGTGGCTGAAACAATCCCAGGAGATAACGAAATGCTTAATGTGGTAATGGATGAGCTCAGCAGAGACAAAGTGATAACAAAAATGAAGGAAGTTCAGGAGCAGGAGATACTGTAGGGAAAATGGAGTGGCAAGAACAGAGTGGCATTGGAGTAACCCTTTGAGCCGGCCCTCTTCTGAGATTTGGCCTACATCTCAGGCAAGCTCTGTCCCTTGAACATCTCCCACCTGAGCCTATAGTGCCTCTCCACAATTTGTGCAGAAATGCTCATGCAATTGGTAGCTCTCTTGGCTGTTTCCCAGAACAGAGAACGCAAACATGGCCCTCTGAGACCAGCCCACATCCTCCAGCCAAGAGGTACAAAGCCTTCCAGGTGGTTCATGGCACAGTATCCCCATCCTGGAGATACCCTACTTGTCAAGAGCAACCAGAAATGGTGCTGGTTAAAAGGGGAGGGTAGGTGCCATCAGGTGCAGCACAAGCCACCCCCTTGTCTACCCACCAAATGACCCAGCAACATACATCAAAACAGAGGTTCCCACTGGTGGCATCAATAATTGCCAAAGGACCCTCCTTACCTACAAAGGTGACGCTCTCGTAGTTGTCCATCATGACCGCCTCGTGCAGGCACCGTTGGCGCTGATCCAGCAGAGCCCACTCGGCACTGCTGAAATACACAGCCACCTCCGCAAATGAAATGAGGCTCTGGAAGGAAAAGGAGACTCCCCATTAAAAGACTAGCCCAGGCTGAGTCTGCAGTCCAGCAAGGGAGGAACATCTACATGCTTCCTTTGGGACGTCGTGTGAGAAATGGCAGTGGTGAATGCTGACAGTGTCTCTTGTGTCGCAGTGTGGAAGGCGACCCAAGAGGAAATGCACCTGTGAGACAAGGCGAGAGGTTCATGCTGCTCCCCTTACCTGGCCTGGATGAGCTGCAGCCATTTCCGCTCCTCCACGTGGTTGTCTGGTTTGCTTTGGTTCCATTTCTTTACTGTCTGTCAGGGAGAGAAATGGGAAGAACATCACAAGGGTTTTCATATCTTCTACCTGCTTCATGCTGGGCTTCCTTGTTTGGAGTCCTTTCCGCTGATCGCGGTGGCAGATGCAAAGGAGACTGGATGGCTGCAGGGAGGGATGGCACAATGTCTGCCAGGCAACAAGGCAAGATGCTGATGATCCTCAAATGCAGAGGCACCCTTGGCTGGGAGGAGTGCTGGGGGACGGGGTCCCTTTGCCTCTCTGTCCCAACTGTGAGTGTCCAACAGGGCAGGCAAGGGAAAGGGCAGGCAATCACCAGGGCTGGGATGTAACAGGATCTCCCCAAGGGCCAAAGAAGGCCCTTCCCCAAGTGTCTGGGTCAGCAGTGCAGCAGGAGGGCTCACAGGTGCCAGTGCAGAGCCCAGGGAACACTTCCTTCCCAGGGCATCTCTTACCCTGTGCAGAGCCAGAGCTCCCTTCCTCCCCCATTCTGCAATGCAGATCCTCCAACTTCCCTTCTCCAGTCTCCCTCACCTGCTTTTCCAGGCTCTCCCTCTCTCTGGGTCTTGGGACTGAGGCTTCCCTCCTTCTTCCACCCTCCCCTGCAAGGCTCCCCTCCCCATCTCCTGGTCTCAGTCACATGACTCAGCAGGGGCTGCTGGGAAATGTAGTCCCTAAGTAGAATTGTCAGATGCAAAGGGGACAGAGTGCCTCTACCTTGAACCATTGCATGGAAAAGGGAGTTTTGGAAGATGCAACATGGAAGGGTTTAAAGATCTGCACTTGCCAAAATTCCTATGCAGTGGTTAAAGGTAGAGGCACTCTGTCCCCTTTGGATCTGGTCACTCTATCCAGGGGGATTGTTGCATGCATGAGCTCCCGTCCCCCCACCAAATGCTGGAATTGTAGCACCAGCCTACAGATGTCTGATCAGAAGAAGCAAGTCCCATGGTGTTCAATGGGGCTCCTTGCAGGGAAGTGAGGATTGCAGCCAAGGAAGGTCAGAAAATCCAAGACATACACGGCACAGAAAGGTAGCAAAAGCAGAGGTGGAACCTCCTGCACCCCTTCTTGAAAGATGGTCCAGGATTCTGTGAAATATCCAGGATCATTCCAGGGGGAGATCAGGACAAAAACCCTCAAGCAACAGGTCCATAGCCAGGATTCTAGAGGTGGGGGGCGACGGGCGACTGTTTTTTCAGGTGGGGCAATTATGTCAGGTATGCACAATGAAGGATAAGTATGGAGAAAAATTGCAGGAATTAGACAAATTTGCCCTCTGGTAAAAGGATTTATTCGTGAAGAATGAGTATCAGAGAATAAATATAAGCTCTATGAAGAGTTTGGCAAATTATTTGAAGAAAAGAAAGGAAAGACAAAAGATAGTCTGCATGAGAAATGAAACAGGAAAGAATGTTTATAAAGATAGTCAGATAAGAGAGACTTTTGAAAAATTTTATAGTAACTTATTTAAAGCTGAGGAAGGGAAACAATTTGATGAAGTTATAGTCAATAAAATCAAGGAAGAGGATTTGTTAGTATTAAATGACAATATTACACAACAAGAAATTTTGAGTGTTATACAGAAGTTAAAAAATAGGAAGTCACCAGGTTTAGATGGATTGACATCAGAATTTTATAAAATGGTTGGAAACTTAATAGCTCCAGAACTACAGAGTTTATTTAATAAGATATTGAGGGGAGGGAAAGCCCCAGATTCTTGGGGGAACACTGAAATTATAGTAATTTTGAAACAAATGAGGGACCTGGTAAATCCTAATTCTTATAGACCTATTAGCCTGGCAAATCAGGACTATAAAATTTTTGCAAAAATCTTAGCAAATAGACTCGAGAGACTGCTTCCAAGGTTAATAAGAGAGGATCAATATGGTTTTGTAAAGGATACATTGGACACCCTTTTAATAAAGCTGTAATCATTTATTGGAATACTTCTCTCAGTCTCTTCTTTAAGTAAAGGGAATTTCTGCAGGACGCTGCTTCGCATCCAGTCTAAGGTGCCAGTGTTCCAATAGACCAGGTGCACTAATTCCCCTAAACAACTAAACCAGGCCCTTTTGGGAACAGTAGGGCCTTCCCAATGTTACCTGGAGATACTGCCAGCCATGGAATCTGGGACCTTCTGCAGCAGAGTGGGGGCACCACATCAGTTACTGCCTCATCCCAACCCCCAGTAATGATTGGGGGTAACTACCACAGGTGGTGGTTAGGATCTGAGGTTAAGGGTGGGGGGAGTCTGTGGACAGTGTCTAGAGGCTTATCTCAGAAAGTGAAACTCAGCTGGAATCTCCTGCAAGGGCATGAGATCTCCCTGTTTAGAACCACTTGTATTTTGAGGCCAGTTGAATTTTAGGAAACACAAGTCTTAGGCACACACAGACTAGGGTACAGCCTCCTGGCAGTGCTAGCCAGCAGAGCCAAAACAGAGCCCTGCTTGATAAACAGATGGGGCCAGACACCTGGAAGAGTCTTCAGGAACCCAGAGAAGGAGAATTCCCAGGTCCATGTCGGATTTCGCTGAACAACCTAAGCGGCATCACAGTGAGGCAGACCAGAAGCTCTCATTGCTGTGAAACCAGGTCTAGCTGGACTAGAGTGCGCCCAAATCCTCCATCAATCCCAGCAGTGGAAGCACTCCAGATCTGGGCATATTTCAGTTAGTGGGTAAGCGTAGAATGGACCCTAAACAGCACAAAATGCTGCATTTTCTTCCTTGATGGTACTTGCAAGAGGGAAATAGGAGGCTGGCAGCACAGACCTGGCAGACCCCCAGAAACCCATCCACTGACGCAGATAAATACCCCATTGTATATGGTTACTCTCCCTTGGGTGCCCTCTCATGCTCAATAGCGCCAGGCTGCATTGAAAGCTTTTTGGCATTTATAGGATCTCTCCCTGTGTGGCTTTTCTGATCAGTTTTCCTGGCAACTGAAGCTCTTTCCATACTCATGGCTTGTATACATTTATTTATTTTATTTAATAAATATTTATATCCTGCCTTTCCTATGCCAGAACACATGTTCAAGGTGACTTCAATTCAAGAACAAAAAATATATAAAACGATAAATAAAATCAAAAGGGCATCAACAAACTGGGCAACTAATAAAAGTGTTACTATCGAGAAACAGGACAAATGACACTTTGCCAAACACCAACGGTTTTGAGCCTTCGCCAAAAGACTACGAGGGAGGGGAAAGTTCTTTGTTCCCTCGGTAGGGAATCCCATGAGTCTGGCACCATTCCAGATTTACAAAGGAAAAGTCCATCACGGGTTACAAGTCATGGTAGGTATGTGCAAGCTCCTGGTTTTAGAGATAGGCTACCTCAGTGTGCCAGATGCTGAGGAAAGCACCAGGATGCAGGTTGTATCTTGCTGTCTTGTGTGCTTCCTGAAACATTTGGTGGGCCACTGTGAGATACAGGAAGCTGCTCTAGAAGGGCCTTTGGCCTGATCCATCTGGGCTCTTCTTATGTTCTTAAGTCTCACCCCCATACTGCCATCCCTCTAACTTGGAAAAAGAAGCAGCACTTGAAGTAGAGCCCCCTCAGATGACCAAAGAGAGCTTCAAACATCTCTGTTTTCTCCCCTATGTGATGGATTTTAAGGCTGCAGCTATGACCGAAGGCATTTCCACACTTCTGGCATGTTCACCTGATGGATCATAAGATCAGGTCTCATACGGAAGCCTTCCTCACATCCCTGGCACGTATAGGGCATCCCCTGTGTGAGTTCTCTGATGGATCTTAAGGGCACCACTCTGACGGAAGCTCTTCCCACACTCCTGGCATGTATAGGGCTTCTCCCCTGTGTGGCTCCTCTGGTGGACTGTAAGTCTGCCAATGCAACTGAAGCTCTTTCCACATTCCTGGCATGTATAGGGTTTCCCCCTTGTGTGGGTTTTCTGATGACGGGTTAATTGGCTGCTGCAACTGAAGTTCTTTCCACACCCCAGGCATTTATAAGGCTTCTCCCCCGTGTGGGTTCTCTGATGGGTTGTCAGGGAACCACTTTGACCGAAGCTCTTTCCACACTCCTGGCATATATAGGGCTTCTCCCCTGTGTGGGTTCTCTGGTGAGCCGTGAGTCTTCCCCTGCTACTGAAGTTCTTTCCGCACTCCTGGCATGAGTACGGTTTCTCCCCTGTGTGCATTCTCTGATGGATGATGCGGTCAGCATTCAGGCTGAAGCACTTTCCACACTCCTGGCATGTATAGGGCCTCTCCTGTGTGTGGGTTCTCTGATGTCGGGTCAGTTGGCTACTGCAGCTGAAGTTCTTTCCACACTCCTGACATGAATAGGGCTTCTCTCCTGTGTGAACCCTCTGATGGGTTGCAAGGGCACCACTCGTACTGACACTCTTTCCACACTCTTGGCACGTATATGGTTTCTCCCCTGTGTGGGTCCTCTGGTGGCACGTCAGATGGCTTCTGCAGCGGAAGCTCTTTCCACACTGAGAGCATGTATAAGGTTTCTCCCCTGTGTGCGTCCTCTGATGAATTATAAGATAACTACTCAGGCTGAAGCTCTTTCCACACTCTTGGCATGTATAGGGTTTCTCCCCTGTGTGGGTTCTCTGATGGTAGGTTAATTGGCCACTGAAACGGAAGCTCTTTCCACACTGAGAGCATGTATAAGGTTTCTCCCCTGTGTGTGTCCTCTGATGAATCAAAAGGTAAGCGCTCACACTGAAGCTCTTTCCACACTCCTGGCATGTACAGGGTTTCTCCCCTGTGTGGGTTCTCTGGTGGGTTGTAAAGTTGCTGCTCTTACCGAAGGTCTTTCCACACTCCTGGCATGTATGGAGTTTCTTCTTGATGTGAACTTTTTGCTCTGAAGAAAAGGTATTTAAAAAGAAAAGGTATTTTAAAAAAGTGTTTCTTCCAAACTGTTTGCAAACTGTCTACTGTGGGACAGAACTCTAGCCAGCTGAGGTTGCCTTTAGCCATTTTTTTCTCTGACCAGAAAAGTCACAACATGTAACACAATAAATTTTAATTAATTAATATTATGTTATATAATCATATTAATATTAATAATACTATTATGAGTTGTTTTCTTAGAGGAGGTGTTGAAGTTTTGAATGAATAAAAGGCCGCAGGAAATGGTAAAACAACAAAGAAATGCAGAATGCCTCTCCTTAAGGATAAGAAATTTGAGATTTAGGGAAGATTTCAGGGAAGGCAACCCCAGTTAGAAAAGGATGAACCTCTCCTCCAAATGGGCTCTCCTCCCGAACAAAAGATCCTCTGCCAGTCGGTGAGCCAACATCCAGGCCGTCACCATCTCCCTCAGGCACCTGTTCAGACAATTACGGCTTTCTGTGGATTAAGATGGCCCAGCAACATAGAGTTTGGAGTCACTGCAGATTCCAGTGCTGAGAGTACAGGTGTGCACCAACAATCATTCGCTTAATGACGGATCGCATATATGATGCTCTCAATGAGGCAATCATGACTCCCATAGCCTGCAGCAGAGTGTCTGTTTACACAACAGAGAGGCTCTTAATGCAAAGAGGCAGTCTGTCTCCAGCAGTCTGTGCAGCCAGGGAGTGCCTGGCAGGGAGTGTCTGTTTACACAACAAAGGCAATACACTGGACTGAATGTTCACTTAATGACCTAATTGCGTAACAACGGGATCAGAGAACGTATATCTGTCCTTAAGTGGCACACAACTGTACCTTTATTTTTAGCTTCCCCTGGTATGCTTCAGGTTCATGAGTATACTATATCTCAACACCTTGATTGCTACGGTGCTTACTCAAAGACTGATAATTCTAGAGAAAAGGTGCAGGCTGGTTTATTGGTTATGCTCCGAAATTGGTTATTGGTTATGCTCTGAAAACTGACCTAGTTTGAGATTTTTGCTAAGGATCATGGGAAAATCTCCCTCTAGTTAATTTTAAGAAAACTCTTCTCCAAAAGAAGCTGGTGCTACTATGGAAGGTGAGAATGACGACTAGCAAGACATAAAGTGACTTAAAGGGGGAAGTACTATACGTAAGCCTGCCATGACACGCAAAGTGTGATGTACTTTTGTACCTTTCCTGCACTGGGCTGCTTTGCCCTCCTGGGACAGGCACATTTTTTGTGTCTGTCATTCTTTTGTGCACTGAAAATGACTGGAGGTGCCTGTCTTGTAGGGAAGATAGGCTGCTTTGGGGTCCCATCATGCCTGGGAGAGACCAGAGAGCAAGAAGTGAAGGGGAAAATAGACAGCAGTGCTCTTGACCGTGCAGGGTGTCCCAGCCAAGCTTCACCCAGCAGTGATGCCACCAGAAGCAGGTAAGTGGCACGTTCAAAGATTCCGTACAGAAAACGTGGCCCGTGGCATGTTGCACTGCATGCATATGCAATGGGTTTCTCTCTTGCGTGTATCCCAGAAGAGAGAGCCCAAACACGGGGGGACGTGCCTTCAAGTCCAGCCCATCTCCCCCCAGCCAAGATGTCCAAAGCCTCCCAGTCAGTTTATGGCACAATGCCATAGTATGGCACAATGACCTCCTAGTAAGGGGACCCCAGATCTGTGCTGGGCCAGAAGGGGAGGGTGTGGAGCCATCAGGTGTAGCACTAGGCACGCCCAGGTCACTCTAGCCACCAAATGACTCAGAAACATCCAGCAAAACAGAGGTACCCAACTATCAGGTCAAGGCCAAAGGACCCTCCTTACCTACAAAGGTGACGCTCTCGTAGTTGTCCATCATGACTGCCTCGTGCAGGCACCTTTGGTGTCGATCCAGCAGAGCCCACTCTGCCCTGCTGAAGTACACAGCTACGTCCACGAATGAAACGAAGCTCTGGAAAAAGAGGAGACTCCCTATTAACAGATTAGCCCAAGCTGAGTCTGCAGGTCCAGCAGGTGAGGAAAACCTGCCTGTTTCCTGCAGGATGCTAAAAGCCATGTGTGAAAGGGGTGGGGGAACAGTATCTTTTGTTGCGCCATCTGCACTTAGTCCAAGACAAAATGCTCCTGAGAGACAGGAGGAGAGGCTCAGTCTCTCCTTGCTCATGTCCCTTACCCAACCTGGATGAGCAGCAGCCATTTCTGCTCTTCCACATGGAAGAGGCGATCCCGTTTGCATCTGGTCCATTTCTCTGCTGCCTGTCAAGGAGAGAAAGGAGAACTTTACAAGGTCTTTAATACTGTATTCACACTTCATAGAATCATAGAGTTGGAAGGGGCCTAAAAGGTCATCTAGTCCAACCCCCTGCCTTAGGCAGGAAATCCTCTTTGAGCATCTCCAGCAGGTGCTTGTCCAGCCTCTGCTTGAATATCTCTAGTGAGGGAGAGTCCACCATATATAGGACATCCTTGTTTGCTGCCCTTTCCCCTAATTGTGGTGGCTGGACAGATTCATGGAGGAATCAGTGGCACAATGCCTACCAGGCAGGAGGGCTGGATTCTAACCTCCAGTGCAGGGGCAGCCTTGGTTGATATGGGTGGTGGGAGGGGGCCACTCCCTCTCTGCCCCAGCACTGGGGGTCCCAGCAACCAACCTGACAGCTGCCTGACAAGAGCAGGTGATTTAACAGGGCAGACAAGGGAAGGGGCTGGCAATCTCCGGGGGGGGGGGGATACATAAGAATAAGATCCTAGAATGGTCCAAAGAAGAGCCTTCTCCAGGCGTCTGGGGCTGCCAGTCCAGGAAGAACCCTTCCAGGTGCCCAGAGCAGAGCCCAGCAAGCCCTTCCTTCCCAGGGCATTTCTTAGCCTGTGCAGAGACCCAGAGCCAGAGCTCCCTTCTGCCCCCCTCTGCAATGCAGACCCTTCAGCTTCCCTTCTCCAGTCTCACACACCTGCTTGCAGCCTCTCCCTCTCTTTGGAACTGGGCATTCTCTCCTTCTTCCATCTCCTACACTGAGGCTTCCCATCCCATTTTAGGACACAGTCATATGATGCAGCAGGGGCTGCTGGGGAATGTAGTCTCTCAGTCCAGCTTTCCCATTGCACATCATTAACCAATATTATTTCTACCAATGATCTCTCTCTCCATTCTAGTCCCATCCAGCTCCTCATTCCCTTAAGGCAGGGGTGTCCAAACCCCGGCCCTGGGGCCACATGCGGCCCTCGAGGCCTCTCAATGCGGCCCTCAGGGAGCCCCCAGTCTCCAATGAGCCTCTGGCCCTCCAGAGATTTGTTGCAGCCCACACTGGCCTGACACAACTGCTCTCAGCATGAAGGCAACTGTTTGACCTCTTTGTGTGAGCTGTGGGATGAGGTCTTCCTCCACTACTTGCTGTTTCATGTCTGTGGTGCAGTAGCGGCAGCAAAGGAAAGGCCGGCCTTGCTTTGTGCAAGGCCTTTTATAGGCCTTGAGCTATTGCAAGACCTTCATTCATTCATATAAGTTCATCTTTAATATATTCATTTATGTAAACCTATGTAAATTTAATCAAATTTAAAATGTAAATTAATTCTTTCTCTCCCCGGCCCCTGACGCAGTGTCAGAGAGATTATGTGGCCCTCCTGCCAAAAACTTTGGACACCCCTGCCTTAAGGGAATGGATGAATTGCTTTTTGGGCGTGGAAATCAGACAGGGGAGCCGCAGAATCCTTGTAAAAAAACCTCCACCCTATACAGTGTAGCAGTTTGTTGCCCTAGGTTTGTAACTGTGGCCAATTGCACAGAAGGTAAAGGGAGCCACCAGTCAAAAAAGGTTTGGGAACCACTGCTAAAGAACCTTGCTAGAGGATGTACTGCTCCGGCAAACACGCAGCCCAGCAGTCCTTCCAAAAGTACACATGCCCCACCACTGCTTCTGATGCAACCTCCTCCTCTCTCCTTTCCTAAGGAGAGAGGCTGGGAGGGCAAGGAGAGGAGGGGGCAAGGGGGCGTTCTCAAGCTGTCATCAGGCAGCTCAGGGCTCCAGCCTGCCTTCAGACTCTCCTGCTCAGACATCCACAGCCAAGCACCCAACTAGTCATCTTACATCTGATTCAACAACCCACAACCCAGCTTGGTTCATGAGAAGGGGAGCACTGCTCCAGTCCCTGGATCTCTGCCCTGATAGCAGACCAAGCTCCCTGAGCCCACCTGGAGGTGCAAGTGAGGAAACAGGCCCCTGGTGCACCTGGAGAGGCCGCCTTGTTCTGCAGCCCAAGGCTCGGCTCAGGGGTCTCAGTTTGTGCTCAGAGGGCCAAGAGGCTCCTTCTCCGGACCTGGCAGCCTCTGTTCATCAAGGGGTTCCCCTGCCCTGCTTCTGCTGTTAGGAGCCCCTGAATGATTTCAGGGCACCTGCTCTCAGCTGCTGAGATCTTTGAATGCTGGGGAATGTAGTCCATAGGGCCAGCATTCCCGTTACACATCACTAACCAATATATTTCTGCCAATGGTCTTTATATTCTCCTCTCAGAGAGGAAGGTGCTGATCTGTCCTCCTTAGTCTGCACCATTATATTGTGCAGAAGCTTCGAGAAAGACAATCTGGAGAGCACAAGCCTATGCTTGTCTACTCTGAAGTAAGTCTTATTGTCTTCAGTGGGGCTTACTCTCAGGAAAGCATGCATAGAATTGCAGCCTGAGCCATTAGGATTCGTGTCACCCAGTGCCACAGCTCATTGCGTCACCTCCATGATGGACCACCTCCTATACCAGAGCATACAAAATACATTACAATATTTTATTTATTTATTTAAAAGATCTATGCTCCACCTTTCCTCTGGCGGAACAGATGCCCAAAGGCGGCTTATAATTTTAGACTTAAAACAAATAACAAAAACAAATAAATAAACACAAAAACCACAATATAAAACACTAAACAAAAACAAAATAAGGGTATACAGGACGGGGGAAAACAGATGACACAACACACACAGGCACAGAACTCAACACAAATGTTCTGAGCAATATACACATCATACGCACAACCTAATGTTGGTGTCACACCCATTCACTTTATTTTCATATACGTCACCCAACAAATTAGTAACCAACAAAAAACTTGTGGCCAATTTGAAGAGACACAATTGAATCAGAATTCTTTTATGAGCTCTGATACATGGAAATCAGAGCTGACTCACAGCCCAATCCTCAAGCCCATGCGCAGGGTTGCAGCAGTGCCAAAATTGGCTGCCGCTGCATCCTGAGCGCTGCCTGGGCAGTGCCAGTGGCTCCTTGGGAGAAGGGCACTTTCATCCCCTTCCCCCTGGTAAGGCGAGCAGTTCCGCAACGGGGCTACTCGATTCTACGGCAAGCCAAGGGTTGGCGTAGAATCAAGAGCCTGTGTTGGGCCAGCGGCCTGACACGAAGGCTCAGGATCCAGTGGAGGGAAGCATGACTGGTTCCGCCTCCTTCCTTCCCCCTGGCACTCTCCCCGCCCTAGAAGGGCTCCTCCCTGCCTCCCCCCACTCCCCCACCTACATCACCACCACCCAGCAGTTCAGGCAACCGCAGAGAGGCGGAGAAACAGTGGTCCACCAGCGTTAGCCCAATGCCGGCCAGTGCTGAGCTAGTACCAGCAATGGATCAGCACCCAGGGTTGCAGATGTGCCTTATGTCACATTTGCGACAGTGCACACCGGCAGTAAGCCGGCACGCATTGGTTAGGATTGGACCCTCATCCTAACACCTTATTGGTTCCCTGCTGTGTCATAACAACACCTCATTGGCTCTTAGAACAATCAGTCCCATTCATTAGTTTTGAGTCCACTTTTTGTGACATAAGGCAGTTGTGTTTTCCTTTTCTGGTTATTTGGTATAATTTTTGATATACAGATATTTCAACACAGTTTCTTTCATTGAATTCTGCACAAAATTACCCACTGAATAATATATACCATGATGGTATTATTCAAAAAGGTATTTCACAATTTTGATTGTGAAAATCAATTTCACAAAAAGATTTCACAATTTTGGCCAGTAGTGACTACTACCACCCCCCAAGTGTGTCACCTGGGATGGGCCGCACCTCACACACCTGCTGGTGGCCCCACTAGCCTGAGCTGGAGGGGCCACTGTGAGATACAGGAAGCTGGACTAGATGGACCTATGGCCTGATCCACTGGAACTATTCTTATGTTCTTATGACCATGACATGAGACTGAAGTACAAAAATGCCTCAGAAGCCTGAAGGTCAGAACCTTGAAACTGGGGGCAGGGGATAGTGGGTGTGTTGGACACAGAGAGGATGAGAAGGGGGGCAGAGTAGAGGTGATATTTTTCCTTCTATTACCTGTGATGTTTTCCACGCATTTCTATTTTGGCACTGTGTTCACCGACCATATTGTGGACTGGGTACCCATCTGATGCCAATACCAACTAATGCCAGTATTGTATCACGTTTTGGTCTGGTTCATTAAGAACCTATATGTGGTTGGCCCCCACTGTACATACAACTGTACATACAACTGACTCGCACAAATTCAAGTATATAAGCTTCCCATCTCCAAAATTATAGAGAAAAGCAATAGTTTAGTCAGGCAACTCTGCCCACCATTCTAATTGCACTGTTTTTGCCCCAGAGCAGTGTTTCTCAAACTGTGAGTCGGGACCCACTAGGTGGGTCACAAGCCAATTTCAGGTGGGTCTCCATTCATTTCAATATTTTATTTTTAATATATTAGACTTGATGTTGCCATGGTATGTGAGTGCATTTGGGGAAATGTGATGCATCTATACTTTGGACAGACATACATATACTATGTATATGCTTTTAACAATAATAGTAAATAGAACTTACTCCTGGGTAAGTGTAGTTAGGGTTGCAGCCTTGAATTGTTAAAAATTTTCCTGCTTGATGATGTCATTTCTGGTCATGTCCACTTCCGGTGGATACCAATAGATTCTCATTCTAGAAAGTGGGTCCCAGTGTTAAAAGTTTGAGAACCATTGCCCCAGAGCAAGCCTGAAATGGGAGAAGGAGGTTGCTGTTCTCTCAGTTGCCTCATATGTCCCATTCCATGCTTTATTTCTTAAAGAGACAGTATTACTGTACAGGTGGGACCTCAGTATCCACTGATTTGGTATCCACTGATTTGACTAACCACTGATACTGAGGTCCAACTTTAAATGCCTTGTAACAAGGGAAAAAAGGCACCAAAATCCTGTTTCCTTTGCGCTGTTAAATAATTATGACTTCATTCCATTAGGTTCCATTATTTGCCCCATCTAGTGGCTGAATGCATTATAGTGTCTAAACCAATGCATTCTGGGGTGACAATGGAGAAGCAAGAAACCTGGAAGTGGGTCTGTAAAGCTATTTTTCCACTGCTTTGGTATCCACTTATTATTTTTTTTTTTTAATCCACTGGGCATTCCTGAATGGAACCCCAGTGAATAACAGAGCACAATCTGTACATGTTTTTGGCTTTACACTCTGACTTCAGAAGGTAACCCTTACATGTGATGCAAGCTGACTGTGTCTAAAAAGGACTGTATGACACTGATTTTCTTGATACTATGCATCTAATTCTGTTTCACTCTGCTCTCCTTCCAAGTTGCACACCCTGGGAGGAAGACAAGAATCCCGTTTGCGCCATCCCGTGTCCACTGAATGCCATTTGTGCAACCCTCCCAGTGCACTTCTGGTTTAAATACCACTTCTGTGTCATGACTGCATCCTGCCTGCATCTCTGTACCCACTGAGAAATGTGTCTTGTGCATTTACATGCTGGGATCACATCTCCATCTTACCTGTTCTCATTTTAACCTTCTGGACTAACCCATTCAGCAGACTCCTCTGTATAGACGGACCAAGGTTTTCCCTGTGTAGCAATGTGGGAAGCTCTTGCTCATATCAATACCCTCCCCTGGACCTTTCTTCATTCGCTCACACATTTACACTCCTGTTCAAAAGCATCTCCAGAGTTCTTGCTAACTTCCTCGTAATTACGCCAGCTATCCCCACAGCGTCATGTCGGTAGTTTCGCAAAACCCTTTAAGTATAGGAGGATTTTGCCTAGCAAACTATGCCTTTGTCGTGATGCAACAACCCTGTGCCTGTTGTGTCAGAACAGGGACTCCACATTGCGCAGGATGGATCAGGACCACTTCAGGAACTCGGCAAATGTGATGCTAACCCTCCCTCCTTCCTCTCAGCCGTCCCTCCCTTGTGTGACTATGCACAAAACTTCCTTCCATGATACTAGCACCTGTACGTTTCCCCCCCTGTGTGAGTCCTCTGATGGACTGTTAGGGCACTGCTCTGACAGAAGCACTTTCCACACTCCAGACAGGCAAAGGGTTTCTCCTCTGTGTGGCTTCTCTGGTGAATTACAAGGGTGCTGCTGCGACTGAAGCTCTTTCCACACTCCTGGCAGGTAAAGGGCTTCTCCCCTGTGTGAGTTCTCTGATGGTTTGCAAGGGTGCTGCTCTGACTGAAACACTTCAAACAATCTTGGCATGTATAAGGTCTCTCTCCTACATGGGTTCTGCGATGGAGCCTAAGGCTGTTGCTGCGGCTGAAGTTCTTTCCACACTCCTGGCACATATACGGTTTCTCCCCTGTGTGGGTCCTCTGATGGCGGCTGAGCTGGCTACTGCAGCTGAAGCTATTGCCACACTCTTGGCACGCATAGGGTTTCTCCCCTGTGTGGGTTCTCTGATGAGTTATCAGGCTGCTGCTGCTGCTTAAGCGCTTTCCACATTCCAGGCACGTATAGGGTTTCTCCCCCGTGTGGGTTCTCTGATGGGTCATAAGGGCACCACTCTGACGGTAGCTCTTTCCACACTCTTGGCAGGCATAGGGTTTCTCCCCTGTGTGGATTCTCTGATGGCGTGCTAGTTGACTGCTGGAGTTGAAGCTGTTTCCACACTCCTGGCAAGCATACGGTTTCTCCCCCGTGTGGGTTCTCTGATGGACTGCTAGTTGACTGCTGCAGCTGAAGCTGTTGCCACACTCCTGGCATGTATAGGGTTTCTCCCCTGTGTGGGTTCTCTGATGGACTGTGAGGTTGCTGCTGCTGTTGAAGCTCTTTCCACACTCCTGGCATGCATAGGGTTTCTCCCCTCTGTGGGTTCTCTGATGAGTTCGAAGGGTACCACTCTGACGGTAGCTCTTTCCACACTCCTGGCACTCATATGGTTTTTCACCTGTGTGGGTTCTCCAATGGCGGGTTAATTGGCTGCTGCACGTGAAGCTCTTTCCACACTCCTGACATGGATATGGTTTCTCTCCTGCGTGGGTTCTCTGATGGCCTGTCAGGCTGCTGTGATTGAAGCTCTTTCCAAACACAGAGCGTACATAGTCCTTCTCCCCTATGAGAATGCCTTGCTTAGAGGAACGGGTGTTCTGAGTGTTCCTTCCAAACTGGTTCCAAGCTGATGCTGCTGAAATAAGGAGGCAAATATAGTAAGAGACCAAGGCCTAAATCGTAAACAATGTTCCTGCACTGACATAGCAGTGCCAATGGGGCGTGTGCTGCATCCTGCAGTTGGGGGGGCAGTCTCAGAGGCCTCCTCAAGGTAAGGAAATGTTTGTTCCCTTACCTTGGAGCTGCATTGCCCTGACCTTGAGGCTGGAAAGTCGGTTAGGATTGCGCCCCAAGGGACAAAACTCCATTAGCCATTTGTTTTTCTCCGATCAGAATTGGGATCCAGCAAAGCCATAACAACTGCTAACATGTTAAATAATATCATGTTACACAATATTATGTTTTGTTTCTTTAGAGGCAGTGAAGAAATTTCAAAAGAATATAAAAACTACAATTGGAGAGCAAGAATAAATACTAGGAAATCAACAAAGAAAGGGAGAATGCCACTAAAGAGTTTTTGGGATTTAGGAAAGACAAGTTCAAGCTTTTGGAGAAGTTGTCTTCTACCGAGTGGGGCATTTTCCAGCAAATGTCACAGCTGAGAAACCAGCCACAGTTATATCTAGACTAGGGATGACACATGGACTCCCAGGAGTGCACCCAGGTTCAAAGCATGAACATAAGAACGTAAGAATAGCCCTGCTGGATCAGGCCATACGCCCAACTAGCCCAGTTTCCTATATCCCACAGTGGCCCACCATGGCCAGACTTGGCACCAGTTCCTTCAGAGGGAGTGAAACCCCAGTTAGAAAAGGATGAACCTCTCTTTTCCTCCAGAACAAAAGATCCTCTGCTCTGTGTCAGTTGGCAACTGTTTCCACCTGGGCATCTACCAATAAAGGACCTTCCTTACCTACAACAGTGACATTCTCATAATTGTCCATCATGACTGCCTCATGCAGACACCGTTGGTGGTGATCCAGCAGAGCCCACTCCGCACTGCTGAAATACACAGCGACCTCCGCAAATGAAATGAGGCTCTGGAAGGAAAAGGAGATTCCCCATTAAAAGACTAGCCTAGGTAATAATAAAAAATTTTTTAAAGAAAAGACTAGCCCAGATTGAGTCTGCAGTCCTGCAAGTGAGGAACATCTGTATGTTTCCTGCAGGATACCATGTGGGAAGGAGCTGGGGGATGCTGACAATGTCCTTTGTGTTTCAGTCCAAGAGGAAATGTGCCTGTGAGACAGAAGAGAGGCCAAAGCTGCCCTTGCTCATGTTCCTTACCTGGCCTGGATGAGTGGCAGCCATTTCTGCTCCTGCACAAAGAAGTGGCCTGGTTTGCACTGGGTCCATTTCTATACTGTCTGTCATGGAGAGAAAGGAGAAGCACATTGCAAGGTTTGCAATACAGTATAATACAGTATACAGCAGTGTTTCTCAAACTGTGGGTCAGGACCCACTAGGTGGGTCGCGAGCCAATTTCAGGTGGATCCCCATTTATTTCAATATTTTATTTTTAATATATTAGACTTGATGTTGCCATGGTGTGTGAGTGCATTTGAGGAAGTGTGATGCGTCTATACTTTGAACAGACGTACATATACTATACTTGATGCTGCCATGCCATGTGACTGCATTTGGAGAACTGTTACAGATCTATACTTTTAACAGGCTACTATGTATATGCTTTTTAACAATGATAGTTAATGGGACTTAATCCTGGGTAAGAGTGGGTAGGATTGCAGCCTAGGATTGTTAAAAATTTTCCTGCTTGATGATGTCACTTCTGGTCATGACATCACTTCCAGTGGGTCCTGACAGATTCTCATTCTAACAAGTGGGTCCCAGTGCTAAACGTGTGAGAACCACTGGTATACAGGCTTCTTACTGGACGTCCTTTTGTGCTGTCTTTTCCACTAGTCATGGTGGTGGCTGCAAAGAAGACCGGAAGGATCCAGTGGGGAATGGTTGGTTGGTTGGCAACCGTCAGTCTCGAAAGACTATGGTATAAGCCTACAGCACCTGGTATTCCCAGGTGGTCTCCCATCCAAGTACTAACCAGGCCTGACTCAGCTTAGCTTCCGGGATCAGATGAGATCAGGCATGTGCAGGGTAACAGTGAGGAATAGCGCTATGGCTTCCAGGCAGGAGGCAGAGGCAGCCTTGACTGGGGGGGGGGAACAGTGGGAGGGGACCTTCGCCTGCAACACTGGGGCTCTGAGCAACCACCCTGACAGTTGTCTGACAAAAGCTGGTGACTGAACAGGGCAGGGGAGCAGCTGGCAAGCAACTCAGGGTGGGATGCAACAACAGGATCTCCCACAGTGGCCAGAGGAGGGCCTTCCCCAGGTGTCCAGGGCTGCCAGTGCAGCAGGAGCCCTTGCAGGTGTCAGGGCAGAGCCCAGCAAGCCCTTCCTTCCCCAGGCATCTCTTAGCATGTGCAGAGCTCCAGAGCCAGAGCTCCCCTTCTCTCCTTCTCTGCAATGCACACCCTCCAGATTCCCTTTTCCAGTCTCACTCACCTGCTTGCAGCCTCTCCCTCTCCCTCTCTCTGGGTCTTGGGCTTCCTTTCTTCTTCCTTCCATTCATCCCCTCTCCTGAATCTTCCTCCTTGCCTGGTCTCTGTCACATGATTCAGCAGGTGCTGCTGGGAAATGTAGTCCATAGAGCCGGCAATCCATTATATTTTTGCCATTCACCTGCTCTCTCTCTCTCTCACACACACACACACACACACACACACACACAATCAATCTGTTGTCTTCAGGCCACAGGTTACAAAGATCTGTGGCAGGTTGGCAAACATGTTGTGGAAGCACTCCAGATCTGGGCATATTTCAGCTAGTGGGTAAGCGTGGAATGGACCCTAAACAGCACAAAACGCTGCATTTTCTTCCTTGATGGTACTTGCAAGAGGGAAATAGGAGGCTGGCAGCACAGACATGGCAGACCCCCAGAAACCCATCCACTGACGCAGATAAATACCCCATTTTATATGATTACTCTCTCTTGGCTGCCCTCTCACACTCAATAGCGCCAGGCTGCATTGAAAGCTTCTTTCCACACCCCTGGTATTTATCGGATCTCTCCCTGTGTGGCTTTTCCAATGGGCAAAGAAACATGCGACACTGCTGGGGCTTGTTTCACAGTTACTAATGGATTATTGGATGGACTTTCTTTACTCAGGCACATACGCACGCACACAGAGTTTCTCCAGAAGTGCAACTTGGCTATTCAGGTGGCTAGAAAATGTCTACTGCTTCATTCTCCTTCACATCTCAGAGTAAACTTCCGCCCCCAAGTAGGTTCGTTTCTACTTTGACAATCAGTTGCTGAGAACAGTGTTGCCGGGGAATAGTGCTCCTGTCTTTCCTCTGCATGGCCCTCCGTCAATTGCTTCTGTAGGCATCGCTGCATTTTCTCCTTCTCCCTCCAACTTACTGCTCAGTTACTGCTGTTACCGTATCTCGCAATTTGCGTTGTGCTAACAGTACAACGTTCGATCAAAACCTACCCATCGGATCAGACCCTGAGAATGACAAGGGCGCCATGAGCTATGTCTACCTGCCAATCAGCAAACAACCGGACTCAAAGCTGGACGCTTATCATTATCCCTGTCTGTTCTACGAAGGCTCCTTCTGTTAGCATTTAAAGAGACTTCCAAAGATCATGTTCCGCCATAAGGATTTTTATATGGCGTGTTGTAGTATGTTTCGAATCTTGGTTTGCTCAACTCCCAGCAGAATTTCAATATTTCAGCCAGAGAAATAACAATGGCCAGGATCCAAAACTCCTTTACAGAAGTCTAAGGGCCCAACCGTATCCAACGTTCTAGTGCTGATGCAGCCACTCCAATGGCAGAAGCGCGCTTGGTCTCTGAGAAACCAAGTGCCTCGGGAACAAAGTGCCAGGTAAGGCACAGCGAGTTTTGTATCTGTGCGAAGAGAAGGCAAGTGGTCCACTGAGTTTTGGAGAAGGAGAGGGAAGACTCCCTGAGTTGTGAAGAGGAGAGGAGGAAGAGAAGGAGAAGCTAAGTGTACTCTTTCTAACTCTTTGTCTTCTAACCTTAAATCAACCTTAAAACAACATTGAAATTTCACTTTACCTTTAGCTTAGCTTTACCTAAGCTTTACCTAAGCTAGCACCTAATCTAACCTGTACAGCAAGCTGGGGCACAGGAGCTAGGTTAGGGCAATAAAAATAAATACATAAGTGTGTACATAGGTCTAGCAGGAGCAGAGTCCTACTTGTGAGTAAGGGCCCAAGGTACAGGCACTTGGAAAAATAAATGAAACAGGAGGATAATGTGGAAAGCAAGTTTTTCTACTTTGATTAAATTAACCCTATATTTAACCCAAGTTAAATTTACGTAATCTAAGTTAGAACATAATCCAAAGGTGCAGTAAATTGGGACACAGGATCTAGGTGAGAGCAATAAGTAAGTAAGTAAGTAAGTAAGTAAGTAAATAAATGGGCACACTTATTAAAGCAGGATTTTAGCAGGGCTAAACAGGATTTAAACCTTAGTGCGTAAGTTCTGCCATACCAAAAAACTCTTAAACCAGTGCAGTTTAAACTCAAATAAAAAACCAGCTTGAGTAACCTCAAGTCCAGTCCCAAAACCTCAAAAACAGTCCAGCCTAAGAGAACTGAATTAGGAGGGAAAGAACCTAGGAAGGGCCAGTTCCCAACCAGCCAGGGTAACTAGCATAGTCATTGTCCTTTAGGTCATAGCAATGGATTTTTAGGAGTTGATAAGAGCCCCATTAGGCAAATCCAAGCACCCATTCAGGGAAATCTCACCTGGGAAGACCAGCCCCTTTTCAATAAGCAAGGAGTGCTAGCTAGGAGTATAAAACTAGTGCCTGCCACCATGTGAGCTTCTCTGCAGAAGCACGCCTGGCCCCTAGGAACCAAGTGCCAGGTAAGGCACAGCAAGTTTAGCATCTGTGCGAGTTTAGAAGCAGTGCGACGAAGCCAGGGCCCAAGACACCGCCTTTCTCTTCCCTTGAGAAGAGGGCAGCAAACCAGTGTAGGGTTTTTAAGTACCCTTAAAAAAAGGAAGCTATGCAATCAGGCAGCCAGCAGCAGGGTGGGGGCTGTCCAGTGTTTTGCATCGAGTGCAACATGTATGACTATATGCCTCTGGGGCATAAGTCATGGGTGTGTTCCCGAATGAACACACACAGGATTCTTTGGATTTTGGAGAGGCAATCAAACAGGCGACAGGAGAATTCAAAGGACTTCTTATGTTTACTCTCGTTTGCAAACGGGACCCTCCACACACACACACACACACACACACACACACACACACACACACACACGTGGAGAGACCCCGAACAATTACAATGATACTGGTTTTATAGGGTAGACTAGGTAGGGGAGGGGGGACAAAAGAGCACATAAAGAGAGCAAAACACATCCATGGCAAGCATGGGAAAAATAACAGACCAACAGTCCCACAAACATTTGGCTTGGTTATCAGATCAACATCTTGATCCTCAGGATGTTCAGGAGGGCAATTCGATACGCATCGGCAATTTGTTTACAGAGATATCCATTACAAAGGATCTGGTACTCTATGCATCCCTTTTATTTGTTTATGGCTCTTATTTATGACTTTCTGTTTACCCTTGTGAACATACCACAGCTAGCTTGTTCTCTGAGAGGGATTTTTAGATGCTGGCTTTTGGTCAGAGAAGAGCCTTATGGGTGAACTGGGCATCTTGGGATATTTCCATATTGTGAGCTGGGCATATTGGTATCAGTTTTCCCTCCTGATAAACAACAAGGTAAACAGAAAGTCAAATTAGCTTGGTAAACTTGGGCTGAACAAAACAAAAAATACATCAACACACATTTTACTTTGATAGGAATCATAAATCCAGACCACTTTTAGGTATACCAGGGTGGTGTAGTTTTAGTTCACTTTCTACAGAGCATTCTGAATACACAAGGGCAAAGAGTGAATTTAAAGTGCAAACATAGCTACTTGTCTGGGTGTCTGGTCTGTGAGCAGCCTGTACACCCTGGAGAGTGATTCTATGTTTGGGTGCTCAGAAGAGTAACTATTTGCTAGCCAAACTCTCATAGTTTTTAAGGATATTGAAAGGTTGCTTACATGTACGCAGAATGTTTGGAGATAAATGTGAAAGTCAGGGTATGAATGGAGGGAATTCCCTTAATCACCCAGGATGCAGGTAAACTGGGCCAGCAGTGTGAGCTAAAATGCATATTAGCTCTTTGGTGCCAGAGCCTGTCTAGCAACTTTTAAGTGAGGTTTACCTAAATTAATGCGAAATACAGGCATAATCCAAAGTTTTGGTACAAAATACAGAAGTTACTGGAATTACATTCAGGAAAGCAAACACAAACTGAAGATACAATGGAAAATAATAGAATGAATAGAAAATAAAAATCCTACATTAAAACTTCATCCAAGGAAATCATACATGCTCATAACAGCTCATTATTTATCTGCCGTGAGTCCCTTCAGCAGGTCCAACTCCAACATATCTTTCAGCATCAGGTGAGCAAGGTGTTCTTCATCTTCCAGCAGCTGTCTTCTGGGTGACGTTGTGTGTAGTCAGGGACCTGACAAGTTGGTACCTCCCGTGTTGAATCTCCATCTGGGGGTGTATGGCGAGGGACCGGTGTATCTTCGATCTTGCCCTCGCTTCTTTCAGTGGGTGCACACAGGTTGAGGAAAAGAGGTCTGGTCTCTTTCACAGCCAAGTTGCCTCCACCATTTGTCTCAGTTCAGAGGAGCACAGGCAGGAACCATCTTCAGGTCTGAACCAGCATTGGTTGGAAGTTAGGTCCATGTAGCGCTGGACATGCGTGAGCTTGTCCAGTGGATGTGTTGGTTGGAGTTAGCTGCACTGACCCTGCTTTGGAGCTCACTGCAGATGATAATGCCAAAGCACTCATGATTTCTGAGTATAAAGCAGAAAAGAAAAGTTAGCAAAGCAAAACACATACTCAAGGGGTCAATGTGGTTTCTTAAGCAGTGCATTTCAGGGTACACTTTCTCTGCGTTGGAACACATTTGAGACATCTCAAAAGGAGATATTGGAAATGGAAAAGGTACAAAAGATCACTAAGGTGATTGCTGGGCTGGGGCACCTCCCCTATGAAGAAAGGCCACAGCGCCTGAGCTCCCTTAGCCCAGCAAAGAGACACCTGAGGGGGAACATGATTGAGACATACAAAATCATGCATGGGGAAGACAAAGTGGACAAAGAGATGCTCTCCGTGCACTCTCACATAACACCAGAACCAGGGGACATCCACTCAAAATTGAGCGTGGGGAGAGATAGGATAGACAAAAGAAAATATTTGTTCACTCTGTGTGTGGTAGGTCTGTGGAACTCCCCGCCACAGGATGTGGTGACGGCATCCGGCCTGGATGCCTTCAAAAGGGGACCGGACAAGTTTCTGGAGGAAAATCCATCACGGGCCACAAGCCATCATGTGTATGTGCACCCTCCTGATTTTAGAAATGGGCTATGTCAGATGCAAGGGAGGGTACCAGGATGCAAGTCTCCTGCCACTAGGTGTGCTCCCTGGGGCATCCGGCGGAGCCGCTGTGAGATACAAGAAGCTGGACCAGATGGGCCTATGGCCTGATCCAGGGGGGCTGTTTCTCATGTGGTCACAGACACAATGCTGGACATTTTGTTGGAACATAATGCAGGTTAGTGACAGAGGCTTATTTAGTTGTGTCCCTGCATTCAAACAGTTAAACACAACCAGCTTGGCAATAAATTAAAGTTATTTTTGATACTTGTTACCACAACTTTTTAGTTAACTTGATCTTAGATGTTTAGGTCTTTTCTTTGTTTTCTCACCCTCCTTTATCTAGACACTCCTGTTGATATCAAACATTCAGATACTGCACCTACTTCAGACTCTTTTAGTTGCTTTGGTCTCAAACAAAGATAAGATGCAACAATTTACTAAACATAGGAAACTTAAAACATTGTGAGAATAGCAGTTCAGGGAGTGCAATATTGGAATACAGGCAATTTGCTAGCTTTAAACCTGCACA
This sequence comes from Tiliqua scincoides, assembly GCF_035046505.1. Classification (NCBI taxonomy): domain Eukaryota; kingdom Metazoa; phylum Chordata; class Lepidosauria; order Squamata; family Scincidae; genus Tiliqua; species Tiliqua scincoides. The sequence continues at coordinate 4,446,197 of NC_089833.1, read as the reverse complement.
CAGACATTGATTTACAACAGACAATAAACAACAACACATATTTTTGGGGAAGGGGGCTTCCTGTATTTTTATCAAACCTCCTCAAAATACAATTGCGTGATTTGGCCCCTCCCACTATTGGCTATGTCTGGTACTTTTCTTTTGGTCAGTTTCTCTTAGCTCAAAGTTCCTTTGGTCAGGCTATGTGGCTCTTGATTCCATTTTCTCTCTCTCTCTCTCTCTCTCTCTCTCTTTTTCTTGGACTGTTCAACCTTAAAGGGCTGGTGTTGTTACAGAACTCTGTACATGGCCTGCTTGTTGGTTGGTTTGCTGTAGGAATTAGAGAAGAGGTAATAACAGTACAAAAATACAAATACAGTACAAATACAGTAGCAGAAAGACACTGTGTTGACTTTGCTTACATTCTTGTTGAGCACAAAAGGTTAGGTGTTTTAACACATTCTCCACAGAGAAAGTAAACCGGTTGTCCAGGGCTACCTCTGATTGAGTGCAATTTCTTACCATTAAGACAGAGGAAAACTGGAACACATCATGAGCTTTACACACGACAGTCAGCCAAATCTGATTTTTTTTCCAACTTTTGCTTTTGTTTCTTTTCTTATTCACAACTGTTTTGATTCCCTGGGAGCTGGAGAGAACCTGGGTTTTTCCTTCAAGGAGGACTCAAGTTGGTTCTGCAAACACTTGCACAGCTCATTCCTCTTTGCTTTTCTCTCTTTCTCCCTCTTTTTTTTTTTTTTCCTTAACATAATAGTAGAATTAAGAGAATGCAAAATATTAATTGCACCACAGTAGTTTTTACAATGGAGTGAAATCTTAACATTAAGAGATTATTTGCTGAGGGACTGTAACCCTTGAACATATTCATCATTGATGGAACAAAACGTTTTGTCCAATTACCTTAGGGTTATTCTTCATGTTCCCTCCCTCTTGGATGGGGGGGGGGGGGTTTGTGTGAAAAGAAAGCACATTTGATAAGAGTACTCTTACATGTTTAAAACAGAAAAAAAGGAACCATGGTACCAAAAATGGTAATGAGCTCAATATACAAAAATAATAAAAATTGTTGCAACGAATATCAGGCCTATTACAGAAAGGAAGTCATGTGGGCTTCAGATAGACTTCACTATAAGTCAAAAACAAACAAGAACAAAGACAGACAAAGCGCTTCTTTCATACCACACACACACATCCAACAAACATATAGAACATTTTAGTATTTATATGTATATAAGCAGAGAACATAAGTTGAATTAAAAGAATTTGTCATGACAATCTTTCCATTAGAAAAAGAAATACTTCATTAGTGTTAAACCAAACTAAAATATATACAGATATAGGCGTCAGGGCTTAGATCCTGTAAAGGAAATGAGATTAAGTAAATTTTTCCTCTGGAGGGCAAATGCTGTTTTCTTTGTCTTTACTTGTTGCTGAAACAAAAAGGGTTAAAACAAAAGATAGCCATCGCAAAGTTAGGCATTAGATGCTTTCCTTTTTTGGCTACTATTTTGCACTCTGTGCATGCCTTGAGGCACAAAGGCTAGGAGGGTTTCTCCAGCTTTCCCTTCTTTTGGGGAGGGGGAACACACAGACTTCCTGCATTGCATACCTGTGAAATCCAAAAGTTATTAAGATTGATTAAAAGTTGTATTTAAAGAGAAACACACTTTTGACAACTATCTAGGTTGGTTGCAGCTGCAATTAGTCTTTTTTTAGTTACTTAAATAGGTAGGAAGCAAATCATGGTTATTATTGCAGCTGGAAACTATACTTTGGGGTCTCTCTAAATCAATCTGAGCATTTTTAGCTTGTATTCTGGCCCCTAGGATCTCACTGACTCAGTTTTGCTGATCTATGTAATGGGCACATGTATTGTTTTGCAGGCTGTGTTTCTAAGCAAACACGCAGTGTAGTTTGCTTAGAAGTTTGCTTTTTCAATGCACTTAGTAGTAAGTGCCTTAAAAAACACTAAGTTCAAATGAGCCTGATCCTGAGCACCCATGAACAAGACAGCTAATTGTATCTTGTCTCTCAGACAAGGGAAGACAGAACACATCATATGAAATTGCCAAGCAGATAGAAGAGAGGGATGTCAGGAACACTGAGGGGAAGGGGCAGGCAAGCAGAACACTGAGTACTTTGGAGGAGAGAAGGGAGGGGGCCTTGTTGAAACTCAGGAAAGATCCAATGTCTAATGCCTTCCTGAAACTAGTGAGACCTGGTTAACAACATATGCCAGAACCACCATCCAGATCGAAATACCATAGTCTTCCGAGACTGAAGGTTGCCAACAATACCAACTGCTGGCCTTTGAAATTCTGAGTTGGCCAGTAATTCGCCCATTCAGAAGGGTGGGGTTTCCCCTTCCCAGAGACTCAAAGTTATCCAATATGCATTTCAAAGGGTTTCTTCCTTCAGGCCCAGGCTCTGAGTGCCTCATCTTAATTGTCACACAGGCTGGCCTCCTGTGTCTCAGCTGGGTCCGGCTGGGAGCTGGGAGCCAGGTCTCAGCTGGACTGGCTGCCCAAAACAGTGACTCACTCATGGCCAATCCTTCAAAACCTGGGGGTTTGCTGCCTTGACACACACACACACACACACACACACACACTCATATTCTCATTCGTATCTCAGTCACACAACACTCAGTCAGGCAGAGAACCACATGGCCTTGCTCTGAAGCCACGGAGATGGGCGCACACACACCACACAGCAAAATGTACAATAATATACAATATGTACAGTAATTCAAACACAATCACCCTCCCCACTGAGGCTTCACACTAAAACCTCCCACAGAGAATTCTCACCTAAGCGCGCTGTACTTTCCCGCGGGCGAAGTTCCGTTCTCCTGGGCTCTTTCTTGCGGAGAAGGAGATGGTCAGATTCAGAGACAACCCAGCGCCAGGACACACACAAGGGGCGCGGGAGCCGACTCACTTTACCTTCTGGCGGTGCGCTGTCCCCTGCAGTGACTTCGTCTCGATCCCCGCAGAGCCTTGCCTTCCAATCCGAGTCACAAGGCACCAAAACTGTTCCCGAATGAACACACACACACACGTTTCTTTGGATTTTGGAGAGGCAATCAAACAGGCGACAGGAGAATTCAAAGGACTTCTTACGTTTACTCTCGTTTGCAAACGGGACCCTCCACACACACACACACACACACACACACACACACAGACCCCAAACAATTACAATGATACTGGTTTTATAGGGTAGACTAGGTAGGGGAGGGGGGACAAAAGAGCACACAAAGAGAGCAAAACACATCCATGGCAAGCATGGGAAAAATAACAGACCAACAGTCCCACAAACATTTGGCTTGGTTATCAGATCAACATCTTGATCTCAGGATGTTCAGGAGGGCAATTCGATACCAGGATACCAGGATGTTTCCAGGAATTACCAGGGCAATTCGATACCAGGATGTTCAGGAGGGCAAATTGTTTACAGAGATATCCATTACTCTGTGCATCCCTTTTATTTGTTTATGGCTCTTATTTATGACTTTCTGTTTACCCTTGCGAACATACCACAGCTAGCTTGTTCTCTGAGAGGGATTTTTAGATGCTGGCTTTTGGTCAGAGAAGAGCCTCATGGGTGAACTGGGCATTTTGGGATATTTCCATATTGTGAGCTGGGCATATTGGTATCAGGTGTCTGTCCCCCCCACCCCGGTGCAAGGAGCTCCAGGGACTCAGGGAACACGTTCGCTCCCTTGAAGCCTTGGTGGTCGACTTGGAGAAGCAGAGGCAGGCGGAGAAGGACCATGGAGATACTTCCGGGGACGGTCAGACTTCGTCCCACCCTCAGGCGCGCAGCTCCTCAGCAGCCTGGGTGGGAAGTCTCGGGGACGGAGGATGTTGTCTGGAGAGGAGGGAAAAAACTCCCTAGGGGGTTCTCCTTCTCCGGGGGACAGTCCCGGAGAAGGTACTTGGCGGTAGGGGGGTCAGGAGCTTCTTGTAGTGGAGGATTCGATTATTAGAAACATAGAGAGGGGGGTTTGCAACGGACGGCTTCATTTCACACTCTCAGTTCCAAAGGATTTCTCCCCCCCCCAATTGTGAGGGGCTTCATTTTCCCCCAAGTTCCAAAGGTTTTCTCCCCCCCCCAGTTTTGAGGAACTTCATTCCCCCCAGTTCTGAGGGGTTTCCTTTCCCCCCCCAATTCTGAGGGGGTTTCTTTCCCCCCACTTCTGAGGGGCTTCATTTCCCCCCCAGTTCCAAAGGGTTTTCTCCCCCCCCCAAGTTTTGAGGAACTTCATTCCCCCCAGTTCTGAGGGGTTTCATTTTTCCCGCCAATTCTGAGGGGGGTTTCTTCCCCCCCCCCGATTCTGAGTGGCTTCATTCCTCCCCTCAGTTCCAAGGGGTTTCCTTTCCCCCCCAGTTCGGAGGGGCTTCATTTTCCCCCCAGTTCCAAAGGGTTTTCTCCCCCCTCAATTTTGAGGGGCTTCATGTTCCCCCCAGTTCTGAGGGGTTTCATTTTTTCCCCCAATTCGGACAGGCTTCATTTCCCCTCCAGTTCTGAGGGGCTTCATTCCCTCCCCCAGTTTCGAGGGGTTTCATTTTTCCCCTCCAATTCTGAGGGGCTTCATTTCCCCAACCACACATTTTCAAAGGGTTTCCCTTTTCCCTCCAATTCTTAGGGGTTTGGAGGGGTTTCCTTTTCTCTTCTGTGTGCTTGTGACAGGGCCAGGCAGGGAGAGCCACTCTGGGGGTCAGAGGGCTGCTGCAGGAGGGAGAGCCCCAGGGATTTAGGGCCCAATCCTATCCAACTTTCCAGCACGGATGTAGCTGCAATGCAGCCCCAGGATAAGGGAACAAACATTTCCTTACTTTGAAGAGGCCCCAGTGACTGCTCTCCACCTGGTCCAGCGTGTGGTGGCAGTAAAGAAGGCCAATTCTATGCTTGGGATCATTGGAAAAGGTATTGAGAACAAAACGGCTAATATTATAATGCCATTTTACAAATCGATGGTAAGGCCACACCTGGAGTATTGCGTCCAGTTCTGGTTACCACATCTCAAAAAGGACATAGTGGAAATGGAAAAGGTGCAAAAGAGAGCGACTAAGATGTTTACTGGGCTGGGGCACCTTCCTTAGGAGGAAAGGCTTTGGACCTCTTTAGCCTAGGAAAGAGGCGCCTAAGGGGGGACATGATTGAGACATACAAAGATATGCAGGAGATGGACAGAGTAGATACAGAGATGCTCTTGACACTCTCACATAACACCAGAACCTGGGGACATCCACTAAAATTGAGCGTTGGGAGGGTTAGGTAATAAGCAGTGAAAGTTATAAGACAGTTTGCATTACCAGCATCATACACAGTGAGGTTACATGGAAAGTACTTCACCTTTCTTACTAATACAGTTACGTTCCTATTCATGAATTGGTGTTTTGGTACTACATGCGAGACAAAGCTTAAGCATGACATTCAAATTCACATACAGCACAATGTGTCTCACAAGGCAATCGTTTTCTACTTAGATCCACAAGTGCATGTAACATCCTCTTCAGATTCCTGTAAAAGAACAGGGTTTAGAATCTTTATTCTTTCTCTTGAGAGCAAATGCCCTTCTCTTTTCTTGTCCTTTCTTGTTGCTGAAACAAAAAGGGTTAAAACAAAAGATTGCTGGTATTTTGCACTCTGTGCATGCTCTGAGGCACAAAGATTAGGAGGGTTCCTCCTGCTTTTCTTTTCTTTAAGAACAATGCACTTTACTTTCTTGTATTGCATACATGAAAAACCTAGAACGTTTAAAGGAAACATTGTTACTATTCAAACTTTTGTTGCTGGCTACAGTGGCAGGGAGTTCCAATGGCCACCGTGGTCTATTGACTTTTAGCATCAAAACACAATTGTTATAGACATTTTAATAGGTTTTCCAATGCATTGAACATGGTTTAGTCTTTGCCCCAACATGATAATGTCTTCCTTTTTGGGGCGCTGCTAAAAATCTTCCACTTCCTATTGTTTGTTTATCCCTAATTTTAGGTTTGGAAGTAATTTCTTCTGCTTTAGCTTCCTGGCTGATGGAAGAGATGCTTGAAGACGCTCTTCCTTTTGCTGCTTTAGAAGCTTTGGCTTGACCAGATGGATTTCTGCCTGCTGGAGCTTCTCTAGTAGACTTCCTTTTGGCAGCTTGCTGCCTGTCTAACACATCACAAAAATCTTGCCCTAAAAGAACTGATGTGGGTGTGTTTGAATGTACAGCCACAACACGTGTACCTTTCCAACCTTTAAATTCTAACTGCACCTTTGCACCTTAAGTACAGAAATCTCAGGACTCTCATAAGGCTTTACTCTAAAAGTTTCTCCAGGCAAAATGTGACATTCCTCCACCAAATTTCTATGAACTGAGGTCAGTTTGGCCCCAGAATACAAGTGTCCCCAGAATAGAAGTGTCCGCGTATCTTTTTTCCATTGACAGTTAAATTAACCTGATGTTTGCTAGCATGGTTTTTTGAGGAACAGGAAATATGCATCATTGGGGCCACTGGTTCTGAGGTCCCATTTGTTGTCTCAGCAACTGGTAGAGAGTCTCTATTGTTCTCTGATATGGCCTTGCTCTTCCCCCCACCTTCTACAGCTCTGACAAGCACTTGGGGAACTCTTGGAACAGAGGAGTGGGCTGTCCCCTCCCTCTCTCCCTTCAGGTAACTGCTGAGGTTTAGAGCAGGCTCCCCTTCTTCATGGGATTCACTAGGGTCCTCCCTTTGGGCATGGCTTGCAACCCATTGTACCCTGGGCCTCAATGGGTTACTTACAGTCTTAGGGGCTGGAGTTTGCACAGCATTTCCTTGGGCATTTTGGGAACAGAATTTTTTCAGGTGGCCTGCCTGACCGCATCCATAGCAAGGAAGATCCTTGTTTGTAGAGGCTTCAGCATTCCTTGGAAGGTTGTGGAAGTCAGCTGGCTTTTGGGGCCTGGCTGTCTCTCCTCCCCCTCCTTTCTTTGCTGGTGGTTGCTGAAAGTTTTCAGGCTGTGCATAAGGTTGACTCCTAGTGTTGGCCCTCTGAAGCTGTCTTCATGACACAATTTCATCGGCAATTCGCGCAGCTTGAAGCGCATTAGCCGGTTGACGCTCTGCCACCCATTCTGACAGTTCGGGTGGTAAATAGGAGAAAAAATGTTCTTTTGCCACCAACTCTCTCCACTGCTGCGCAGTTTCTACTTCCACTGTCTCAGCCCAGGTGATCAAAGCTCTCTCTAGGCGTAGCTGGAAGTTTGTATATGACTCCTCTGGCTTCCTTTCTGCATGGTGAAACTTCTGCCTTGCCATTTGCTCATTTATGGCCAGGTTCTCCTTGACTAAGGACTTAAACAGTTTGTAATTGTGCCTTTGTTCTTTAGGCAGTCCCGCTAGTATGTGTGCTAGCTCTGTACCTACACATTGTGGGCACAGTATCCTTAACCACAAAGTTTTAGGCACTTCCTCATCTTCACATGTCTGTTCAAACATAGCCAGGTAGGACATTGCATCCCCATCACAGACATACCTTGGAAACATGTGTATGTCCCATTGCTCTGTGAGACGCAGCCTTTGTCTTCTCCGGTCCTCCATTTGCATCTCTATAAGGCATTGTTGCATGGCAAGAAGTTGAGTCCAGTCTCCTGCTGTGGGCATTGCTGCTCCTGGGAAAGTTCCAGTAGCATTCCCTTCCCCCTCTACTTGTGCTGGTGGTGGAGCAGTTGGTGCAGGAGTGGGTGAAGGAGGTTTCTGCACGCCCAGCCACTCACCCTTTTGTCTTTTTGCAACAGTCTCTTGCCATAAGCCTTTGTCTGGCAACTTCCAAGAATCTTTTCCTCCTTCTGCATCACTTTCATCAGTCCATTCCAACTCTTGTTGAAATTTTAGAGCGGACCTGCTGGCAGCTGTACTTGGCATGTTGTACCTCTGCTGATTGAACCTCTTTCTCATATCAATACCCTCCCCTGGACGTTTCTTCACTCACTCACACATTTCACACTCACACATTTCACTCACTCCTGTTCAACAGCATCTCCAGAGTTCTTGCTAACTTCCTCGTAATTACGCCGGCTATCCCCACAGCGTCATGTCGGTAGTTTCGCAAAACCCTTTAAGTATAGGAGGATTTTGCCTAGCAAACTATGCCTTTGTCGTGATGCAACAACCCTGTGCCTGTTGTGTCAGAACAGGGACTCCACATTGCGCAGGATGGATCAGGACCACTTCAGGAACTCGGCAAATGTGATGCTAACCCTCCCTCCTTCCTCTCAGCCGTCCCTCCCTTGTGTGACTATGCACAAAACTTCCTTCCATGATACTAGCACCTGTACGTTTCCCCCCCTGTGTGAGACCTCTGATGGACTGTTAGGGCACTGCTCTGACAGAAGCTCTTTCCACACTCCAGACAGGCAAAGGGTTTCTCCTCTGTGTGGCTTCTCTGGTGAATTACAAGGGTGCTGCTGCGACTGAAGCTCTTTCCACACTCCTGGCAGGTAAAGGGCTTCTCCCCTGTGTGAGTTCTCTGATGGTTTGCAAGGGTGCTGCTCTGACTGAAACACTTCAAACAATCTTGGCATGTATAAGGTCTCTCTCCTACATGGGTTCTGCAATGGAATCTAAGGCTGTTGCTGCGGCTGAAGTTCTTTCCACACTACTGGCACGTATACGGTTTCTCCCATGTGGGTTCTCTGATGGCGGCTGAGCTGGCTACTGCAGCTGAAGCTATTGCCACACTCTTGGCATGCATAGGGTTTCTCCCCTGTGTGGGTTCTGTGATGGCGGCTGAGCTGGCTACTGCAGCTGAAGCTATTGCCACACTCCTGGCACGTATACGGTTTCTCCCCTGTGTGGGTTCTCTGATGAGTTATCAGGCTGCTGCTGCTGCTTAAGCGCTTTCCACATTCCAGGCATGTATAGGGTTTCTCCCCTGTGTGGGTTCTCTGATGAGTTATTAGGCTGCTGCTGCTGCTTAAGCGCTTTCCACATTCCAGGCATATATAGGGTTTCTCCCCTATGTGGGTTCTCTGATGAGTTATCAGGTTGCTGCTGCTGCTTAAGCTCTTTCCACATTCCAGGCACGTATAGGGTTTCTCCCCCGTGTGGGTTCTCTGATGGGTCATAAGGGCACCACTCTGACGGTAGCTCTTTCCACACTCTTGGCAGGTATAGGGTTTCTCCCCTGTGTGGATTCTCTGATGGCGTGCTAGTTGACTGCTGGAGTTGAAGCTGTTTCCACACTCCTGGCAAGCATACGGTTTCTCCCCCGTGTGGGTTCTCTGATGGACTGCTAGTTGACTGCTGCAGCTGAAGCTGTTGCCACACTCCTGGCATGTATAGGGTTTCTCCCCTGTGTGGGTTCTCTGATGGACTGTGAGGTTGCTGCTGCTGTTGAAGCTCTTTCCACACTCCTGGCATGCATAGGGTTTCTCCCCTCTGTGGGTTCTCTGATGAGTTCGAAGGGTACCACTCTGACGGTAGCTCTTTCCACACTCCTGGCACTCATATGGTTTTTCACCTGTGTGGGTTCTCCAATGGCGGGTTAATTGGCTGCTGCACGTGAAGCTCTTTCCACACTCCTGACATGGATATGGTTTCTCTCCTGCGTGGTTTCTCTGATGGCTTGTGAGGCTGCTGTGATTGATGCTGTTTCCAAACACAGAGCAGACATAGTCCTTCTTCCCTATGAGAATGCCTTGCTTAGAGGAACGGGTGTTCTGAGTGTTCCTTCCAAAATGTTTCCAAGCTGATGCTGCTGAAATAAGGAGGCAAATATAGTAAGAGACCAAGGCCTAAATCGTAAACAACTTTCCTGCACTGACATAGCAGTGCCAATGGGGCATGTGCTGCATCCTGCAGTTGGGGGGGGGCAGTCTCAGAGGCCTCCTCAAAGTAAGGAAATGTTTGTTCCCTTACCTTGGATCTGCATTGCCCTGACCTTGAGGCTGGAAAGTCGGTTAGGATTGCGCCCCAAGGGACAAAACTCCATTAGCCATTTGTTTTTCTCCGATCAGAATTGGGACCCAGCAAAGCCATAACAACTGCTAACATGTTAAATAATATTATGTTACACAATATTATGTTTTGTTTCTTTAGAGGCAGTGAAGAAATTTCAAAAGAATATAAAAACTACAATTGGAGAGCAAGAATAAATACTAGGAAATCAACAAAGAAAGGGAGAATGCCACTAAAGAGTTTTTGGGATTTAGGAAAGACAAGTTCAAGCTTTTGGAGAAGTTGTCTTCTACTGAGTGGGGCATTTTCCAGCAAATGTCACAGCTGAAAAACCAGCCACAGTTATATCTAGACTAGGGATGCCACATGGACTCCCAGGAGTGCACCCAGGTTCAAAGCATGAACATAAGAACGTAAGAATAGCCCTAATGGATCAGGCCATACACCCAACTAGCCCAGTTTCCTATATCCCACAGTGGCCCACCATGGCCAGACTTGGCACCAGTTCCTTCAGAGGGAGTGAAACCCCAGTTAGAAAAGGATGAACCTCTCTTTTCCTCCAGAACAAAAGATCCTCTGCTCTGTGTCAGTTGGCAACTGTTTCCACCTGGGCATCTACCAATAAAGGACCTTCCTTACCTACAACAGTGACATTCTCATAATTGTCCATCATGACTGCCTCATGCAGACACCGTTGGTGGTGATCCAGCAGAGCCCACTCCGCACTGCTGAAATACACAGCGACCTCCGCAAATGAAATGAGGCTCTGGAAGGAAAAGGAGATTCCCCATTAAAAGACTAGCCTAGGTAATAATAAATTTTTTTTTAAAGAAAAGACTAGCCCAGGTTGAGTCTGCAGTCCTGCAAGTGAGGAACATCTGTATGTTTCCTGCAGGATACCATGTGGGAAGGAGCTGGGGGATGCTGACAATGTCCTTTGTGTTTCAGTCCAAGAGGAAATGTCCCTGTGAGACAGAAGAGAGGCCAAAGCTGCCCTTGCTCATGTTCCTTACCTGGCCTGGATGAGTGGCAGCCATTTCTGCTCCTGCACAAAGAAGTGGCCTGGTTTGCACTGGGTCCATTTCTATACTGTCTGTCATGGAGAGAAAGGAGAAGCACACTGCAAGGTTTGCAATACAGTATAATACAGTATACAGCAGTGTTTCTCAAACTGTGGGTCAGGACCCACTAGGTGGGTCGCGAGCCAATTTCAGGTGGATCCCCATTTATTTCAATATTTTATTTTTAATATATTAGACTTGATGTTGCCATGGTGTGTGAGTGCATTTGAGGAAATGTGATGCGTCTGTACTTTGAACAGACGTACATATACTATGCTTGATGCTGCCCATGTGACTGCATTTGGAGAACTGTTACAGATCTGTACTTTTAGCAGACTACTCTGTATATGCTTTTTAACAATGATAGTTAATGGGACTTAATCCTGGGTAAGTGTGGGTAGGATTACAGCCTAGGATTGTTAAAAGTTTTCCTGCTTGATGATGTCACTTCTGGTCATGACATCACTTCCAGTGGGTCCTGACAGATTCTCATTCTAACAAGTGGGTCCCAGTGCTAAACGTGTGAGAACCACTGGTATACAGGCTTCTTACTGGACGTCCTTTTGTGCTGTCTTTTCCACTAGTCATGGTGGTGGCTGCAAAGAAGACCGGAAGGATCCAGTGGGGAATGGTTGGTTGGTTGGCAACCGTCAGTCTCGAAAGACTATGGCATAAGCCTACAGCACCTGGTATTCCCAGGCGGTCTCCCATCCAAGTACTAACCAGGCCTGACTCTGCTTAGCTTCCGGGATCAGATGAGATCAGGCATGTGCAGGGTAACAGTGAGGAATAGTGCTATGGCTTCCAGGCAGGAGGCAGAGGCAGCCTTGACTGGGGGGGGGGGAACAGTGGGAGGGGACCTTCGCCTGCAACACTGGGGCTCTGAGCAACCACCCTGACAGTTGTCTGACAAAAGCTGGTGACTGAACAGGGCAGGGGAGCAGCTGGCAAGCAACTCAGGGTGGGATGAAACAACAGGATCTCCCACATTGGCCAGAGGAGGGTCTTCCCCAGGTGTCCAGGGCTGCCAGTGCAGCAGCAGCCCTTGCAGGTGTCAGGGTAGAGCCCAGCAAGCCCTTCCTTCCCCAGGCATCTCTTAGCATGTGCAGAGCCAGAGCCCCTTCTCTCCCCGTCTGCAATGCACGCCCTCCAGATTCCCTTCTCCAGTCTCACTCACCTGCTTGCAGTCTCTCCCTCTCTCTGGGTCTTGGGCTTCCCTTCTTCTTCCATCCATCCATCCCCTCTCCTGAAGCTTCCTCCTTGCCTGGTCTCTGTCACATGATTCAGCAGGTGCTGCTGGGAAATGTAGTCCATAGAGTCTGCAGTCCATTATATTTTTGCCATTCACCTGCTCTCTCTCACTCTCTCTGACACACACACACACACACACACACACACAATCTGTTGTCTTCAGGCCACAGGTTACAAAGAAGTCTTTCTTTCTTTCTTTCTTTCTTTCTTTCTTTCTCCTGCTAGCAAGGGCATGTTTGCTAACCCTCTACAGGTTTTTTTTCTAGCGACATTTCAGCTCACAACAAAGTCCACACTACACATTTCTTATTGCAAGAAGCCATTGATTAATCCTGATGTCATTCTGCCCCGTCTTTCCCTTAACGTAATCCTGTGACAGCAGTGGTTCCTAAACTTTTAAGCATCAGGACACACCTTAAAAAAAGTTTCACTTTACTGGTTGCTGAAGCCTCTGTGGCTATAATAGTGATTGGACAGCAGGTTGTTTAAACCCTTGATGCACGTAGCCTAAACTACCCCGTCAGCTTTGCAAACCACCAAAAATTGGGTCGTGACCCACTGGTGGGCCGTGGACCCAGAGTTTGGGAACTACTGTGTTAGAGGTTTCTAGGAGCAGCCCAAGAAGGTTTGCCCTAATGCCTGCAAATTTGCACCCCAGCACCCCTCCCAAAAATATATGTGTGCTCCATCACCACTGCTTTTGCTGCCGCTACCAACTCAGCTCTTTGGCAGATTAGACAAGCTACTGTGACAAGGTTTGAAGCTGGTTGTTCTGAAGCTGTGGTCGGGCAGATCAGGACTCCAGCCTGCCCTCTACCACTCTGTCCTGCTCACACATCTTCACACAGGCATCCAACTAATCCCATCTGATTTAACAAGCAAAACCCCAACATGATTCATAACATGGGTAGGTGGGTGGGTGGGTGTTCCTGAAGCCAACCTACTCCCAGAGGGCTCTGACTGAAGAGGCAGGGTCCTCTGTTCTGTGCTCTAAGGCAGTGGATCCCAAACTTTTTCGACTGGCAGTTCCCTTGTCCTACTGGGCCATTGGCTGCAGCTCCCTATTAAGGCACCAATTCTATACATTGTATAGGGCAGTAGTTCTCAAACTTTGCACTGAGATCCACTTTTTAGAATGACAATCTGTCAGGATGCACTGGAAGTGATGTCACTAACCTGGTAGTGATATCATGGCCAGATGTGACATAAGCAGAAAAATTATTAACATCCCCATACAACAAAATTAGATCAAGTCAGTAAGCCAGTAAGTAAAAGGTTTACAATAAGTTTAAAAATTTATTTAAAATAAAGAACTCTCCTAACCCTGCCAAGCAGTTTAAAAAAAATGCATAGGAGGGGTTGCCAAGGGGTAGATGTATGTCTTCTCCATCCCCCCCCCCCCAACATACTGCAGTGCAAGAAGAGGAACCAGTCAGGCCAGTTTGGACCAGAGGTGGCTGTGTGTGGGAGTAGGATACCCTGGCAACTCATAGTTTCCTCCAGTTTGGTACCTGGCATGAAGTTCTTCACGCGTGCCATGAATTGGCTGCCACTGGGTGGGGGGTATACCAGTTTCTGCACATTTAGTATGCCAGTGAAACTGTCTATTGTGTAAGCATTTACACTATAGCCTGGAATGCCACTTCCAAAATAAGCTGAGAAATCACAATGTGGAATGCTTTGACCTTTTGTGAGCCCCCAGTAATCGAATGGGATTTATGATTTAGGTAGACCTGTCTTAAGTCAGAAATTCTGGTCTTCCCCCCTCCCCCCAGAAAAGTTGATAGCCTGCAATGGGTACTGGATCATGGAATTGGGGGGAGTTTTGTGACCTTCTATATCACACCCAGTTAGTTCAACAGACCCTGTGGTTCCTGTTGCTCTGCCTCTTTCAGAAGCTGGTAATTCAGGCTCCTTTCTCCAGAAAACTACTGTACAGGCAGCTGCCGCTTAACAACCTTCCGCTTAACAACAGACTGCATATGACAGTGGTCAAAGCACAACAAAGAGGCTCTTAATGAGGCAGTCAGGACTCCCATGGCCTCCAGCAGAGTGTCTGTTTACACAACAAAGAGGCCCTTAATTGCAAAGAAGAGGCCATCTATCTCCAGTAGCCTGTACAACCAGCTAGTTTCTGGCAGGGAGTGTCTGTTTACACAACAATGGTGATAGATTGGACTGAATGTTCACTTAATGGCCTAATCACATAACAACGGGGATCGGAGAACATATCCCCATCGTTAAGTGGTGCACACCTGTATTTCTAGCCTGAACAGGCTTCAGGACATATTTGGGGTCTCATGTTATCACTCCCAACCAGTCTGTTCTTACAGGTGAGTGAGCCTTGATGTCTGTGATGCCTGCTGCCAGTCATTCTAAGCTATGCTTTGTTAAAAACAGGTTGTGGCTGAGAAATTAAGACAATTTCAGGGTCTCTAACATGCGTCTGGCTAGTGGCAGACATACAGCAAGTCAAGAAACCTATTATGCCCCCAGATGAATGCCTTTCTCTTGAAAATTGCAGGAGACTTTCCAGTTGAGAAGAATACAAACAAAGCATATATTCTCCAGGAGATAAAAACAGGCCATTAATTTCACAAATTTTACTTTAAAAAAAACAAAACAAAAACATCAGAAACAAATACTTCATATACATTTCAATTGAACACTGGAAAAGTAGCAGGAACTTTTCAGACACTAATTCTTGATTGCAAAGCAAGGGACTCCCCACCCACCATGTTAATTTGGTTACACTGCAGTGTATTCCCTTATATGCTCAGCAAGACTTGACCAAGCACAAAATATCCTCCACAACTGTGACATGTATAAGGTCTCTACTCTGTGTGAGTTCTCTAATGGGTAGAAAGGCATCAGCATCAGCAACTGAAGCACTTTCTACGTTCCCAGCATGTCTCTCTCCTATGTGGCTTCTCTGGTGTGTGATAAATTCATTTGTACTGTAGCTTTTTCTACACTCATGACATGTAGAAGATATTTCCCTTGTGTGGGTTCTCCCTCATGGGTTGTGAGGTATTCTCTGAGAGTGAAGCTCTTTGCACGTTCATGACATGAGTAAGGTTTGACCCTTGTGTGGTTTCTCTTGTGGCACATAAGCATGTATAGGTTTCTCCCCTGTGTGAGCTCTCTTGTGGCAGTGCTCTTCGCCCTCTGGGTCCCAACCCCTATGGGTTTGTAAAGTCACACTTGGGGAGGGGGGCACGGCAACCTTTTAAAGCCTGTGCAAGAGAGAACTTGAATCCAATACAAAATTGTACTGCCTTATCAAAACTGAATTATGCAGCCTCTTCTTCTTGTCTTGCCCCACAGCTCTTATGGCCCTGCTCACAGGGTTGTTGTGAAGACACAAGAGATAGGGGAAAACAGAGCAGGTGGGGTGTGGATCGGGTCCCAGGAGAGTGGCAGGATCGGTGGTGGGTCTTCAATCTCATGTTTTATTCACTCATTTATTTGTTGGGATCATGGAACAAAAAAGGTTGAAGACCACTGGGATATAAGATGGCTATTCTGAATAAGGCCTTTTCCACAATCCTGCAATGTATAGGGTTTCTCCCCTGTGTGGGTTCTCTGATGGCATATTAGATTACGACTAGAAACAAAGCTTTTTCCACACTTTTCACAAATATAGGGTCTGTCCCCTGTGTGGGTTCTCTTATGGGATGTAAGATGGCTACTCTGAATGAAGCTTTTCCCACAATCCTGACATGTATAGGGTTTCTCCCCTGTGTGGGTTCTCTGATGTTTCATAAGGCTACCACTGTGACTGAAGCTCTTCCCGCACTCCTGGCATATAAAGGGTTTCTCCCCTGTGTGGGTTCTTTGATGATACATAAGGCTAGTACTGCGAATAAAGCTCTTTCCACATCCCTGGCATGTATAGGGTTTCTCCCCTGTGTGGGTTCTCTGATGAACTTTAAAGTGACTACTTGAAGTGTAGCTCTGTCCACACTCTTGGCATGTATAGGGTTTCTCTCCTGTATGGGTTCTTTGATGGACTTTAAAGTGACTACTAGAATCAAAGCTCTTCCCACATTCCTGGCATGTATAGGGATTCTCCCCAGTGTGATTTCTCAGATGATTCAAAAGGCTATTGCTGTAAATAAAGCTCTTTCCACACCTCTGGCATGTATAGGGTTTCTCCCCTGTGTGGGTTCTTTGATGGACTTTAAAATGACTACTTGAAGTGAAGCTTCTTCCACATTCCTGGCATGTATACGGTTTCTCCCCCGTATGGGTTCTTTGGTGTGTCATAAGGTTGTCTCTGCGAATGAAGCTTTTCCCACACTCCTGGCATGTATAGGGTTTCTCCCCTGTGTGGGTTCTCTGATGTTTCGTAAGGCTACCGCTGTGACTAAAGGTCTTCCCGCACTCCTGGCACGTATAGGGTTTTTCCCCTGTGTGAGTCCTTTGATGGTTCATAAGGCTGGTGCTTCGAATAAAACTTTTTCCACAACTCTGGCATGTATAGTCTCGCTCCCCTGTGTGGCTTCTTTGATGGATCATGAGATGGCTGCTGTGAAGGAAGCTTTTTCCACACTCCAGGCATGTATAGGGTTTTTCCCCTGTGTGGGTTCTCTGGTGGTATGTTAGATATCTTTTGCAACTGAAGCTTTTGCCACATTCCTGGCATGTGTACGGCTTCTCTCCTGTGTGGGTTCTTTGATGAGTTGCGAGGTCACCACTCCCACTGTAGCTCTTTCCACACTCCAGGCATGTATAGGGTTTCTCCCCTGTGTGGGTTCTCTGGTGGGATCTTAGATATCTTCTGCAGCTGAAGCCTTTTCCACATTCCTGACATGTATATGGCTTCTCCCCTGTGTGGGTTCTTTCATGAATTATAAGGTCACCATTTCCACTGAAGCTCTTTCCACACTCCTGACACATAAAGGGATTTTCTCCTGCGCATGTTCCTTGCTGTGAAGACTGAGGTAGCTGCCTCTTTCTTCCAACCTGCTTCCAAAGTGATTCTGCTGAAATGAGGTGAAAATATAAAAATACATCAAAGGAAGAAAAAGCATATAGTTGGCAAATTGGTGGGCATTTTTTTTATTTCTGACCAGATCAGGGGCCCAGAAATCCACAGCACCCTGTAACTGCAGTGGATACATTACTAATCTGCTATATTTTCACTAGGAAAAAACCTCCACCCTGTCTGAATTAAATCATTTTTGCCCAACGTTGCATATACGCAACAGGAATCAAATGTGTACACCTGTTCACAAAAAATGGGTTCATTCTAAGCTTCTGAGCCCACATCCAGCCTATACTTGTCCCCCCCAGGCATCAGAATGGAACACACAGCATTGCAGGAGCTGTGGGGCAAGGATGCCAGGTTTGGGTCATGCACCTGATCAAAACCAGGGTGTATAGGCAAAAACAGGGGTTCTGACGCTAACCCTGACGATTAGGCCCTTGCTTGAAGGAGGAAAGCAGGGCAAGAGAGCTGGAGCAGCTTCTTGTGTTGCTCTTGGGGAGAGGAGAGGGGAGGGAGACTGGCTGAAAAAGAAAGGGGGAGTGGAGTGATTATTGATCTTAGTTGCCAACTGGTATGGTGGTTCTTGTATGGTAGCAGGACTGGGGGTGATTTCATATGGCACCAACAAGTTTAATGTATCACAAACCTTCAGCAGGTTGGAGAGTGAAAAAGAAGAACAGGAAGCTCTTATACATTTTCCCCCATAGATGATACTGGTGAGGTGACATAAGGAAGGAACCTTTTTTTTTATGGCCCTTGAAGGCCGCTGCCTTTGACTCTACACCTAACTGAGGTTGTGGTGGCTCATTCCAGATGTCCAGCAGGACTCAGGAAGTAGCTTTAGTCACAAGGTTAAACCTGTAGTACAGTAGCTTGAAGAGAACTTTGGAGCAGGTGAAGCTCCATTTGATTTTTGGCCCAGAGTTCTATTTAAGCCAGTTTAATGGGCAGGTGTTGACTACTTTGATATTAAAAATATGACTTTCCTACCCTATGGATCTGAGACCTGATGCCAAAAGGCCTGATGAAAACATGCTCCCTGGGTCATGCTCTCCCTGCATGCCCCCAGCAATCTGTATATGTGGTCACATGAGTATATTGAGCACGCATTACAAAAAAGAGTAATAGAGTCTAGCAGGCATCAGTCTCATGCAGTAGATGCCACAGCTGGAAAAGGGTGGCAACAACACACCCGTCTCAAGGACAGGCAGCAGACTGAACCCGGTCAGCCAAACCTTCTCCAGGACTTGGTCTATACCATAGACAGGACTGCATCCAAAAGTGAGATGCCTACAGAGAAGATTTAATCTTGGGTTTTCCTCAGACAACACTAGACCTGAATAATTGAGAATCATCTCTGGAAGAGACTTCTCACGGCTCTCCAAAAACTACAATTCCCAGGATCCTATATGTAGACATGGGTGAAAATGGTTTTATTTTTTCCCCAGATTTTGGTGTTTTCCAAAAATTAAAAGTGTAGAAAGCAGAGTTATGTGTTTTTATTCAAAATTTACATTTATAATCAATTGTAAATCATTTTAATCAGGTGCGATAGCTGTAATATGGGCAGAACAGGGACCATGGAAGCCAGGGGTGTCCAACTCATTTCATACAGAGGGCCAAAGTTAGCATTCATGGCACCTAATTAAAGCCAGGTGTGACATCATTAAGCAGAAAGTGATATCATTAAGCAGATGATGACCGTACTGTATTTTTCGCTCCATAAGACGCACTTCCCCCCCCCCCCCCAAAAGTGGGGAGGGAAGTGTGTGCATCTTATGGAGCGAATACTGCAAAGCTGCAGGCATTCTCAGGGCAGCAGAGCCTCCTTGGCAGGTGCTTCTGCCCCTGACCAGGGTCCTGCCTGCGCTCAATGGTAATGCAAATGCAATGGTAATGCAAATGCAAATTGTAATGCAAATGCAGGCGCTCAATGGTAATGCAAATGTTCAACGCTTAGTGACAATGCACTTGCAGAATAATACTACAGTACCTCATTCTACCAGTGCAAGGATGATAAAGCAGAAAAGGCTAGCATATAAAATTCCTTTTAAACTAGAGGTAGTAAAATATGCTAAGGAGCATGGAAACAGAGCAGCGGAGAGACATATTTTATTACACTATTTGGTTCAGAATATTTTTTTTCCTGTTTTCCTCCTCTAAAAACTAGGTGCGTCTTATGGTCAGGTGCGTCTTATAGAGCGAAAAATACGGTACTTTGTTCTCACTTCGGAACTCATTAGCTGCAAGTGACAGAAGAGAAAATGTGTAAATCTGGTTCATATTTTCAAGATAAGAGAGAGCTCAATTATCAAGCTACGAAAGCCCAATTATAACGGGGGCTGGATAAATAAATGGCTTTCAGGGGCCACATGTCTGACACCCTGATGTAAGGTTTGCTTGATGTAGTTGCACAACTACATCACGGTCAGATTTGCTCTTAAGATAACACAGAAAAAGCCCATGTGGTTAAATGAACCAAATGCTTCCAGACACCAAGGCTATCAAGGGAGCAGGTTGTGTGTGTGTGGTTTACTACAGCCAAAGGGCACACAACCCAGCTTGTTGTTTTCAACTGCTCTAAAAAGCCTTCAATAAGGGGAATCAAATGATTGAAACCCACAATCCTGCTTGCTTGTCCAAACTGCTTCAAAAAGAATTGAATGATCAACACAACATAAACATAACAGCATTTGCCATCTTCAAACCCTGTGCAAAAGGCAGCATTTATTTTCTTTATCTCTGGAACAGAGAGAACCTAGACGCATATACATAGACTCTGAGCCCAATCCTATGCATGTCTACTCAGAAGTAAGTATTATAGTCCATGGGGCTTACTCCCAGGAAAGTGTGGATACGATTGTAGCCGCAGTTGCTGCAGGGGGCGATTGCATGGACATTGAATTGGAGTTCTCTGCTGTCCACTTCAGCAACATCACAGTCACCCCCTGTAGCGACTGAGTCAAATCAAATCTTTATTGCAGTCACAGACCAGCATAAAAATCAATACCAATGCATAAGAACATAGGAAGAGCCCCGCTGGATCAAGCCAAAGGCCCATCTAGTCCAGCTTCCTGCATCTCACAGTGACCCACCAGAGCACGTCCAGCATAAACAATATAAAAACGAAATACATTGAATACTACAGTTGGCAACCCAAATTAAGATAAAACTAGGAGTAGAAATAAAATCTCCCACCATCCTACCCATATTTTAATGCTACAAAATTCACTTTAAAAGAATTACTCTAAGTTAAAATATGGGGACCATCATAACAGATCATAGAATGCAATATTTTTCAAGATAGAGCATCCTAATCCAAATTGAGAAAATCCACAATCTATCATCTTTTTCTGGATTATGTATATGAGTCAAGGTTCTTACTATTCCAAAGCAAAAGGTAATAAATGCTGCCTTTTGCACAGGGTTTGCACAGACGCAGACGCGTGTGGCCTCTGGGAACCAAGTGCCTCTGGGAACTAAGTGCCAGGTAAGGCACAAGAGTTTAGCATCTGGGCGAGGAGAAGGCAAGGAGACCTCTGAGTTTTGGAGAAGGAGAGGAGGAGGAGGAGGTAAGTGTACTCATTCTAACGCTTTGTCTTTCTAACTCCCTGTCTTCTAACCTTAACCTTACCTTTAAAGCAACCTTAAATCAAAATTGAAAGTTAGCACCTAAGGGCGGTACATAGGGCTACTCTGAGCAGGAGCAGAGTCCTACTCGTGAGTAAGTGCCGAGTCCTACTCGTGAGTAAGTGCCCAAGGGTCAGGCATTTAAATCAAAATTGAAAGTTAGCTGCACCTAAGGTAGCACTTAATCGAAGAAAGGGAGGAGGATAAAGTGAAAAGCAGGTTTTCTACTTGCTTAAATTAAACCTATACTTAACCCAGGTTAAACCTAATCTAAGTTAGAACATAACCTAAACAGGTCAGTAAATTGGGACACAGGATCTAGAGAGCAATAAATAATTAAACAAACCCAAATAAAAACTAGCTTGAGGTTACAAAAACAGTCCAGCCTAAGAGAGCAGAACTAGGAGGGAAAGGACCTAGGAAGGGCCAATTCCCAACCCATTAAGAGCCCCAAGCAGTCCATTCAGGAGCCTGCAGAGTAGGTCACGCCCATCAGCAGCCATTTGCCTTCCTGAGCTTTTGTAAACTCACCTGGGAAGGCCAGCCCCCTTTCAATCAGGAAGGAAGGAGGGGGGAGGAGCCAGCCAGGAGTATAAAGCTAGGCAGGCCATCGCGTGAGGCTCTCTGCAGACGCGTGTGGCCTCTGGGAACCCAGTGCCTCTGGGAACTAAGTGCCAGGTAAGGCACAAGAGTTTAGCATCTGGGCGAGTTCAGCAGCAGGGCGAGGAGGCCAGGGCCCCATACATTGCCCTTCCTCTTCCCTAGAGAAAAAGGCTGCTATCCAGTGTACGGTTTTTAAAAGGACCCCTAAATAAAACAACAACAACAACAACAAAAAAGCTATGCAGTCAGACAGCCAGCAGCAGAGTGGGGGCTATCCAGTGTTCTGCATCGAGTGCCACATGTATGATTATATGCCTCTGGGGTATAAGTCATGGGTGTGTCCTCGGTGCAAGGAGCTCCAGGCTCTCAGGGAACGCGTCCGCTCCCTTGAAGCCTTGGTGGCCGACCTGGAGAAGCGCAGGCAGCCAGAGGAGGACCGTGGGGAGACTTCTGGGGACGATCAGGCTTCGTCCCAACCTCAGGCGTGCAGCTCCTCGGCTGCCCGGGTGGGAAGTCTCGGGACTGGAGGACGTCATCCTGGAGAGGAGGGAAACAATCCCCTAGGGGGGATCCCTTCTCCAGGAGATGGGCCCGTATCCGAGCGCACTCGGGATACTCCTCGGCGGGAGGGGGGTCGGGGGCTTCTTGTAGTGGGGGATTCGATTATTAGAAACATAGAGAGGGGGGTTTGCGACGGATGTGAGGACCGCATGGTGACTTGCCTGCCTGGTGCGAAGGTTGCGGACATCACTTCTCGTCTAGACAGGCTAGTAGACAGTGCTGGGGGAGAGGTAGCGGCTGTGGTGCATGTCGGCACCAACGACGTGGGCAAGTGTAGCTGGGAGGTCCTGGAGGCCAAATTTAGGCTTTTAGGCAGGAAGCTGAAAGCCAGGACCTCAAAGGTAGCGTTCTCTGAAGTGCTACCTGTTCCACGCGCAGGGCCAGCTAGGCAGGCGGAGATCAGGGGTCTCAATGCGTGGATGAGACGGTGGTGTAGGGAGGAGGGGTTTAGATTCGTTAGGCACTGGGGAACGTTTTGGGACAAGCGGGGCCTGTACAAGAGGGACGGGCTCCATTTGAACCAGAATGGAACCAGACTGCTGGCGCATAACATTAAAAAGGTGGCAGAGCAGCTTTTAAACTGATCCCTGGGGGAAGGCCGACAGGAGCCGAGGGGCATCCGGTTCGGGACTCCTCATCCCTATGGGATGAGGATGGGGAGGTTAGAGAACAACAAGACAAAGGCAGGGTAGGAGAAGAAATTGGGAAAGGTAGGGAGATGGGATGTGATAGACGGTTTGGCACAATGAGAGGATGCAGGGACAAAGGAGCGAATAAGCAGCCCATCCTGGGGCATTCCGTGTATAAATGCTTTTATGCGAATGCCCGAAGTCTACGAGCAAAGGTGGGAGAACTGGAATGTCTGGTGACAAGGGAAAATATTGACATAGTGGGCATAACGGAAACCTGGTGGAATGCGGAGAATCAGTGGGATACCGCAATCCCGGGCTATAAACTCTACAGGAGGGACAGGCAGGGGCGTGTTGGAGGTGGGGTGGCCCTTTATGTTAAGGAAGGGATAGAATCCAGCAAAGTAGAGATTGAAGGTGGGTCCGACTCCACCGTAGAATCTCTGTGGGTTAAATTACCAGGCTTGTGCAGCGATGTAATACTGGGGGTGTGCTATCGTCCTCCAGACCAGAAATCTGATGGGGACCTTGAAATGAGGAAACAGATCAGGGAGGTGACAAGGAAGGACAGGGTTGTAATCATGGGGGACTTCAATTATCCTCATATTGACTGGGTCAATTTGTGTTCTGGTCACGATAAGGAAACCGGATTTCTTGACGTGCTAAATGACTGTGGCTTAGATCAGCTAGTCACGGAGCCCACCAGAGGACAGGTGACTCTGGATTTAATTTTGTGCGGTACGCAGGACCTGGTTAGAGATGTAAATGTTACTGAGCCATTGGGGAACAGTGATCATGCTGCGATCCGTTTTGATGTGCACGTTGGGGGAAGAATACCAGGCAAATCTCTAACAAAAACCCTTGACTTCCGACGGGCGGACTTCCCTCAAATGAGGAGGCTGGTTAGAAGGAGGTTGAAAGGGAGGGTAAAAAGAGTCCAGTCTCTCCAGAGTGCATGGAGGCTGCTTAAAACAACAGTAATAGAGGCCCAGCAGAGGTGTATACCGCAAAGAAAGAAGGGTTCCACTAAATCCAGGAGAGTGCCCGCATGGCTAACCAGCCAAGTTAGAGAGGCTGTGAAGGGCAAGGAAGCTTCCTTCCGTAAATGGAAGTCTTGCCCTAATGAAGAGAATAAAAAGGAACATAAACTGTGGCAAAAGAAATGTAAGAAGGTGATAGGGGAGGCCAAGCGAGACTATGAGGAACGCATGGCCGGCAACATTAAGGGGAATAATAAAAGCTTCTTCAAATATGTTAGAAGCAGGAAACCCGCCAGAGAAGCGGTTGGCCCTCTGGATGGTGAGGGAGGGAAAGGGGAGATAAAAGGAGACTTAGAGATGGCAGAGAAATTAAATGAGTTCTTTGCATCTGTCTTCACGGCAGAAGACCTCGGGCAGATACCGCTGCCCGAACAGCCCCTCCTGACCGAGGAGTTAAGTCAGATAGAGGTTAAAAGAGAAGATGTTTCAGACCTCATTGATAAATTAAAGATCAATAAGTCACCGGGCCCTGATGGCATACACCCAAGGGTTATTAAGGAATTGAAGAATGAAGTTGCAGATCTCTTGACTAAGGTATGCAACTTGTCCCTCAAAACGGCCATGGTACCAGAAGATTGGAGGATAGCAAATGTCACGCCTATTTTTAAAAAGGGAAAGAGGGGGGACCCGGGAAACTATAGGCCCGTCAGCCTAACATCTATACCGGGTAAGATGGTGGAATGCCTCATCAAAGATAGGATCTCAAAACACATAGACGAACAGGCCTTGCTGAGGGAGAGTCAGCATGGCTTCTGTAAGGGTAAGTCTTGCCTCACCAACCTTATAGAATTCTTTGAAAAGGTCAACAGGCATGTGGATGCGGGAGAACCCGTGGACATTATATATCTGGACTTTCAGAAGGCGTTTGACACGGTCCCTCACCAAAGGCTACTGAAAAAACTCCACAGTCAGGGAATTAGAGGACAGGTCCTCTCGTGGATTGAGAACTGGTTGGAGGCCAGGAAGCAGAGAGTGGGTGTCAATGGGCAATTTTCACAATGGAGAGAGGTGAAAAGCGGTGTGCCCCAAGGATCTGTCCTGGGACCGGTGCTTTTCAACCTCTTCATAAATGACCTGGAGACAGGGTTGAGCAGTGAAGTGGCTAAGTTTGCAGACGACACCAAACTTTTCCGAGTGGTAAAGACCAGAAGTGATTGTGAGGAGCTCCAGAAGGATCTCTCCAGACTGGCAGAATGGGCAGCAAAATGGCAGATGCGCTTCAATGTCAGTAAGTGTAAAGTCATGCACATTGGGGCAAAAAAATCAAAACTTTAGATATAGGCTGATGGGTTCTGAGCTGTCTGTGACAGATCAGGAGAGAGATCTTGGGGTGGTGGTGGACAGGTCGATGAAAGTGTCGACCCAATGTGCGGCAGCAGTGAAGAAGGCCAATTCTATGCTTGGGATCATTAGGAAGGATATTGAGAACAAAACGGTTAGTATTATAATGCCATTGTACAAATCTATGGTAAGGCCACACCTGGAGTATTGTGTCCAGTTCTGGTCGCCGCATCTCAAAAAAGACATAGTGGAAATGGAAAAGGTGCAAAAGAGAGCGACTAAGATGATTACGGGGCTGGGGCACCTTCCTTATGAGGAAAGGCTACGGCGTTTGGGCCTCTTCAGCCTAGAAAAGAGACGCTTGAGGGGGGACATGATTGAGACATACAAAATTATGCAGGGGATGGACAGAGTGGATAGGGAGATGCTCTTTACACTCTCACATAATACCAGAACCAGGGGACATCCACTAAAATTGAGTGTTGGGCGGGTTAGGACAGACAAAAGAAAATATTTCTTTACTCAGCGCGTGGTCGGTCTGTGGAATTCCTTGCCACAGGATGTGGTGATGGCGTCTAGCCTAGACGCCTTTAAAAGGGGATTGGATGAGTTTCTGGAGGAAAAATCCATTATGGGGTACAAGCCATGATGTGTATGCGCAACCTCCTGATTTTAGGAATGGGTTAAGTCAGAATGCCAGATGTAGGGGAGAGCACCAGGATGAGGTCTCTTGTTATCTGGTGTGCTCCCTGGGGCATTTGGTGGGCCGCTGTGAGATACAGGAAGCTGGACTAGATGGGCCTATGGCCTGATCCAGTGGGGCTGTTCTTATGTTCTTATGTTCTTAGGGTTTGCAAAAGAAGAGAGATTAATTGTTAGTACAATGGGGGGGGGAGGTTTGAGACAGGTAAACAAGTAAAATTGGGTTATTTCGGGGATTAAAGGGGATTTCGTGTTTTGTGGATTTAAACAGTCAAAATTTTGTGATAATTCGTGATATTTCGTATTTACCATTTTTTTCTGCCCCTACCTATAAGAGGAGCTGAGATATCTCAGGAGTATGCTGAGATAACACTGCAGTGGAGATATACGCAGTTTCTTTCTGTGTCCTGTACCTAAACCCGTCCACAAGGTGAGACAATTTTCATCCTTGCACCTTGGCCATTATATATATAGAAGTGCCAAACATCTATCCCCTGCTCTTCTCCCATCAGAGCCTGCAAGGCCACTCATGCACAGATATTTATGGTGTTTCTTTCCTGGCATTTGAGAGAGCCCAAAAAGAAGAAGACATGGCCTCCAAGAAAGAACCAGCCCACCTCCTCCAAAGGTCAGCCAAGGGAAAAAATGCCCAAGGCTGGGTAGGCACCTCATAACATCCCCAGGTTGGCACTACCCTCTTCAAGGGAAGATGTGGGCCCATCAAGCTGAGCAGGAGCCATGCCCAGGTCATGCACCTAGCCTACAACTCTCCCTGGCAACCTCCTATGCAGCAGAGGATCCGAACTCAGGTCCTGTTGCAGACTGTGGAGTTCTGCAACACTGCACTGCTCCTGGGCCCTCCCTGTGGAGGGGAGAGCTGAGCAGCAGCATCAACGCCATGTCATGCCCAACTGGCCATGACCACCAGCCCCCTCTCTTCACTGCCAATGATGAGAGCAGATGAGAACACTGTCAACTGTGCTCGGGAGGTTTAAAGATCAGCACATCCAAACGTGGGGAAGAAAGTGAGATGGAGAGGGCGGTGGAGAGGAAAGGACACTGGAAGACAAAACAGGGGAAGTGGAGGAAAGAAGGAAGGGGGAGCAATCTGGGGAGAAGGAGACGATGCCTGAGGAGAGGACTATGAAGGGGTGGGCCAAGATAGGGAAAGAGAGGGGGAGGAAAGACCGAGCTTCCCATGGCCCAGATGGGAGCGGATTGAGAAGAAAGGGGCAGGCATGAAAAGGGCAGCAGGATGCATGGGACCGAGGAACATATACTGGGACTCACAGAGCTGGAGCACCCCCAGGAAGGGCTGGCAATGCTGCATGGGAAAGAAGGCAAGGAGTAGCTGACGGGCGCCCACCATCCCCAGGTACAAAGGTAGGAACTCCCCCTCTTGAGACCCAAGGTCTCTGCTGAATATAAGGGGGAAAGGGAGTGACAGACTGAAATTTGGCTGATGGAACCTTCATTGTCTTATCTCACAGGAGGGAGGTTCTGATCTGAGAATAATCAAACACAGTGGACACCTGCTCTGTCCCTGGAAAAGGAGCTTCCTTACCTACAAAGGTGACACTCTCATAATTGTCCATCATGATTGCCTCGTACAGATGCCGTTGGCCTTGATCCAGCAGAGCCCACTCTGCACTGCTGAAATACACGGCGACTTCCTTGAATGAAACGGGGCACTGGAAGAAAAAGGAGACTCCCTATTTAGCCCAGGTCAAGTCTGCAGACCAGCAATAATAATAATAATAATAACTTTATTTCTACCCCGCCTTTCTCCCCGAAGGGACTCAAGGCGGCTTACAACATATTAAAAACAATTTAAAAAACAAATAAAAACATATTAACACATACTAAAAACAGCAGTCAGAGTAAAAAAAATAGGTAAAAAGAGCATAGAGCAGCAGCAAGTCATAAAAGAATCAGGCCTGTAAAAAAATATTAAAAGATGTTAAAAAGATGTTAAAAGGCCAAGAACTCAGAAGGCCTGTTTAAACAGAAGGGTCTTCAGGCCTTGCCGAAAGGTCTCAAGAGAGGGAGCCATTCTTAAGTCAAGGGGAAGGGAGTTCCATAGCGTTCCATAGCGTTCCATAGCAAGTGAGGAACATCTAAATGTTTCCTGCAGGGTGGAAAGAGCCTTGTGGGAAGAAGGTGGGGGATGCTGACAGTGTCCTTTGTTGTCATGAGACACTCAGTGCAGGAGGATACGTGCCTGTGATAGAGGCTCCAGTGGTCCCCTGGTCATGTCCCTTACCTGGCACGGATGAGCAGCAGCCATTTCTGCTCCTCTGCAAGGACGTGGTGGTTCAGTCAGTGTTGGTTCTGTTTCTCTACTATCTGTCAGGGAGAGAAGGAAAAATAACTTTACCGGGTTTTTAATATTATGTGCCAGCTTCATATTGGACATCCTGGTGTGCCAGCATTTCCGCTAATCTTGCTGGTGGCTGCAAAGGAGACTGAATGGATTCAGTGAGGAATGGTGCAGGCAGGAGGGCTGGATGCTGATGATGCTCAAGTACAAAGGCAGTCTTGACTGGGAGGGGCAGTGGGGTGGACACCTTTGCCCTTCTGCCCCAACACGGGGGCACCAACAACCATCAGTGCTGCTGTGGAAGGCCATCCCAGGTGGGCAGGAGGGCTGCCTCCTGCCAGGCTCTGATCTTTCCGTCATGGGACCAGAGAAGGAAGGTGCTGAAGTGCCCTCCTCAGTCTGCACATTTCTGTTGCACGGAAAAACATGGAGCTGGAGGGGCTGATCGTGGCACGAGGCTTGAAGCAGAAAGGCTGAAGTCTGAAGTCCAGAACCTTGAAACTGGGGGAGGGATGTGGTGGGTGGCCGGGGGTGGTGGTGGACATCAGACAGAGAGGTTATGAGAAGGGACGCTGAGTAGTGTGTGCACGTGTGTGCAGAACACCAGAGAGAAGGAGAAGGAAGCCTGTGTGTGCCTGAAAGGCAGGCAGGCTGGCCAGATCCATTCTCCTGCTTGCTTGTCAGAAGAAGTCCAGCAGGGTCACCTCTGTCTGTCTGAAAGGAACAACAACTGAGCATTTCTCCCCACCTGCAACTCTTGGCTGCGCCTCTCTCCCCACCCCTCTTCTCCTCTCATTCCTGCTTGCCTGGGTGCCCAGTCCCCCCCTTTCCCTTCTGCACACAGATTCACATTACCTTGGAAACAAAATTCCACCGCTGACTGTGGCTGACTCCCCAATAAGCTGCAGAGGATCGAGGCCATCAACTTCCTGCTTCCTTTCCAACCCTTCTCTTGCTTCCCTGCCTCTGCGAAACCATCTCTTCCCTCTTAACCCATTTTGCCCAGCCCACAGAGGTACACATTTGATTCCTGTTGCGTATATGCAACGTTGAGCAGAAACGGCTTAATCTGTCCCATTTCTTTCCAACCAGCGGGAAAACTTCTCCTCTTTCAAAATTCCGCATCAGCTCCACCTCCCAGCCTTTAAAAATAGTTCCTCCAAC
Organism: Tiliqua scincoides; assembly: GCF_035046505.1. Classification (NCBI taxonomy): domain Eukaryota; kingdom Metazoa; phylum Chordata; class Lepidosauria; order Squamata; family Scincidae; genus Tiliqua; species Tiliqua scincoides. Next base: position 4,417,030 of record NC_089833.1, on the reverse strand, counting down.
TCACCCCGATTAAATCATCACAGAGGGTCCACTTGCACATTCATGCATTCGAGACACACGAAAACAGCACACTGCTTGCAAGTACATTGGGCAAAATGAAACATATTATCTCAGCCTCTGAATTACTTTATTGCAAACTCAGCAATTTCTCTGCCTGCTCTCCCAGCAAGCGGATTTCAAGCCAGAGAGAAAAATGGAATCCATAGAACCACCCAGCTTTACCTGAAGAGCAGCTTTTCTTAACATTTGTCCCCTGCTGTACCACTTTGCATGGTCCACCTATTGGAAGTACCACCAGAAGTTAACTGGGGGTGATGTCATCACCAGTTACTGCTGGACTGGGAGGTCAGGCGCAACACAACAAATGCTCAGGGCAGATGGGAGGGATTTTTTGAGTATGCAAAAAATGCACACTGGAGTTCCTACTGCTGCTTGCCGCCTTGCACTGCTGGTCTCGCTGCCAGGCAGTGAGAGTCTGGGGGTCCTGTGGATGCCCACCAAACACGATCTCAGTTACCACCGGTGGGAAGAGTACCAAGCGAAACACTGCTCTAGAGCCGAAAGAGATGTGAGCACAGTGGGATTTGGGAGAGGTCTGCTTCCAAGATCACTTCAAGGCATGTGGTCATAAAGAACTACTCTGTGCACTAGAACTCCATCCTTGGAGGAAGGGGGGAGAGGAAGAGCTTGCCTGATAGGTCCTCCTACCTGCTTGCTCTGCAGCTGATGGGCTCTCTGGGATGAAGGAGGAAGGGAGGAGTGTCTAATGCAAACCAAAGAGAATTTTCAGGGAAGGTAAGAGGGAAAACCCTCCTGTCCCATCTGTCAGTCTCCTAGCCACAGTGCCCTCTTCAGGTGCACATCCTCTTCCCGCATTGCTCTTCAACAGCATGTGGGCAAGGCTACAACACCCATCTTTTCTGGTAGAGCAGTGCTTCCTCAACTGTTTAGCACTGGGACCCACTTTTGAAAATGACCCACATAGCTTTATTGGCCAAAAAAAAAAAAAAAGTGATCTAGGAAGAAATAATATTTTTATTTATTAATAATTCTTAAATTGTTAATAAATAATAATCAGGGCCCCCGAAGCTGCTAGAGACCTTGCATATAGTATGTGGGTGTAGATGTTTGCTAGATTCTCCCTAAAAATGGAGTTCAAAGACTGTCACCCCAAATCGTTACAGTCATTCCAAAGTATCCAAAAGGCTGACCTGGAGAGCAAGCTGTACGGTTATGGACTTCCAGAAGACTGAAACTGGGTTCACACGTGATCAACATTTCGGATATCGGAAAATGTGGCATTTTAATTTGGGGGTATGAAGATGACCTCATACCACAGGTTAGCATTCCAGCCACAATTTCAGATACTTTTCACAACCCACCAAAAATCAGCTCACGACCCACTGGTGGGTCCCGACCCACAGATTGGGAAACTGTGGTAGACCTTGCCTGGAGAAGGTCTGCATCAGCAGTCATGTCCTCACTTAGACAACCAGCCCTTTTTTCTTGCATGTCTCTCAATAGATGGTACTGATGGAGGCATGTTGGAGAGAAGCCTTCACCCTCCAGAGCTGCAAGCTGGAGAGGGCAGCGGTTAGGGAGCTCCACCCCTCCAAGAGTGCCAGATTCAGACTAACTTCATGAGAAAGAGCGACTGCCCCTGCTTCTGCAGGCTCTTCCCAAGTTGGGAGGGGAGAAGTCTGCAGGGGGGTAGGTGTTTGGGGGTGGCTTGGCCCCCATAATCACTACAGTAGACACTTCTCTGCAGTCCTGTTTATTGTAAAGCTTGCTCCTTCCACAGTCTGCCTCTGCCAGCTCCCAGTTTCACTGGGCCCTGAAGCCCCTTCCTTCCCCTTCGTGTCTTCCCCGTCTTGAACACCTGCCTCTTCCGTCCATCTCCAGGCTTCTTCCTTGTAGGGCTGTCCTCCAACCCTCTCCTCTTGGACTTCTCTGGTTCCTCTCCCCTTGCCAACCTTCCCTTGGCAGCTTATTCCCCTTGCATTTTTCTTCACCTTTCTGTCTAGGCTGGATTCCATTCTCTTCTGCCTTTCCTCCCTGTCCTTGCCTCCTCCTGTCACTCTCCACCTGGATACTGATTTCGCCTTTGGCCTTGCCCTTGCCTCTATCATTCGTCCCCCTTCCCTCCAGCCTCTTCTTGATTTCAACACATGCAAGTTCATATGGCATTTACTAATCCTGCAAACAAAATGGCCAAAGTGTGAAAGAGCACCCAAAAAACCCTGCTGGACTTTTCTTTTCTTGGAGGATAAAGCTGGCTACTTTTAAATGGAGGAACTCTGCCACAAGAAGTAGTTATGGCATCTTGCCTGGATGCCTTTGAGAGGGGATTGGACAAATTTCTGGAGAAGTTCATTAGGGGTTACAAGTCGTAGTAGGTATGTGTAAGCTCTTGGTTTTGGAGGCAAGCTGCCTCTGATTGCCAGATGCAGGGGAGGGCACCTGGACGCAGGTTGTGTCTGTTGTCTTGTGTGCTCCCTGGATATTTGGTGGGCCACTGTGAGATACAGGAAGCTGGACTAGATGGGCCTTTGGCCTGATCCAGCAGGGCTCTTATGTTCTTATTCTCTTCAAGCAAATATCAAGCAGCAGCATCAACAGAAAGGTCTGGGAGTTAGCTCTGCTGTATTGTGTGTCCATCCTAGCAAAGGTCTCACATTAAACTTCCTGTTTTTTCAATGTCTGCATTTTAGGAGTAAAGTTAATCATAACCTTTCCCAGGTAGTGAAGTCCATGAGAAGCATGGCTTATGCTTTAGCATAGCATGTCCCAAACCATAGGGTTGCAGTGAGATACCCCCTGTAACTCTGCAAAGCAAACCACGGAAGCAACCTGAAACCATTTCCATTTTGCAGACGCAACTGGAAGTAGCTTCCGCAGGGCATTCTGGGACCCATGGAGTGGGTTGCAAGCCTGGAACAATCCAGAAGCAGCCTGTGGGGGTTCTCAACAATTGCTTTGCAGTGCTACAGGGAGCACTGAGTGATGAGCCACTACAAATGCTGAGGTGGAATGAAGACCTAGAACGTTTGGGAACTGCTACTTTAGCATGTTTGCCAAACATTTATGACCCATGGAAAAGGCATGACCTAATACAGAGTCGCCCTCATTATCCATGGGGGTTCCATTCCATGACTCCCCCGTGGATAAGGAAACCTGCAGGTAATGTAATCCACAGGTTTCGGGGTCCATTAATTCTCCAAAGCAGTGTTTCTCAAACTGTGGGTTGGGACCCACTAGAAGGGTCACGAACCAATTTCAGGTGGGTCACCACTCATTTCAATAGTTTAATTTTAATCTATTACATGTGATGCTACCATGGGATGTGATGCATGTGATGGGGAAATGTTACAGTTCTGTACTTCTAACAGGCTACTATGTATATGAACTTCCGGTCACGACATCACTTCCGGTGGGTCCTGACAGATTCTCATTCTAAAAAGTGGGTCCTGGTGCTAAAAGTTTGAGAACCACTGCTTCAGAGCACACGGACTCCCCGGCCCTCAGAATGCCTTCTAAGGACATCTGAAGGCCTTAAAAGGCATTCGGAAGACTGGGGCAGAAGGGCCCAAGTGGTTCTGACCCATAGGTTCCGGGGCCTGCACATATTGGAATCTGTGGATGACACAGGTCCATCTGTATAGGAGTTCTTGAAATACCATGGACAGGTGTCTTTTTCTGTGTTTGTGGTACCTAAGCCCAGAGTCCTTGCATTTTTAGCGACGCTGAACCCTGCAAAACCCAATTTTACTTCTATAGTTTTTCAGCTTCCAGTTAAGACAAAATCACTAGCTATAGATGTGGAAGAGTCTTCTAGGAAAGCCTAGAATCAAAGCAACAGGGGCTGCGAAACTAATACAATTTCAATTCTGCATGGGTGCTATTTCAAAATTACTCCTCCCCTTATGTCTTTAACATAAGCCTGGTGGAAAAGGCAGGGGTGGCTATAGCAAGCCAAGAGTGTTATTAGGGTTCCAAGTGGAATCCCTTTGGCTTGCAGACCTTCCAGGAAATTGCAAATATTAAGAGCAAGGCAAAATCCATATTCTCCAGGAAATAAGGGCATTAATTTCACAGACTTTTTATTCTCTAAAACAACAGCAGAAACAAGAACTTATACATTTCTATGGAACACTGGAAAAAAGCAGGATTTTTTAAAAACTTTAATGGCCAAACACTAACCCCCCCTCCCAATCTGACACCATGCAGCTGAGCCAATAGAGTGCATCCTGCGTGCTATAATGGGGCAGTCAGATGGACAATTTTTAAAAAATTATTATTTACTTACCTCCTGGGAGACAAGGAGGTAAGTAATTTCACCAATGGATCTCCTCACACCTATGTACGCTAGTTTGCTAGCACACATCTGAGGAGCCTCAGGGAGTGAGGCTGGATAAGGAAAGAGGGATAGGATCCAGTATGTATGACTGTTGCCACAAATCCACTCCCTCCCACCCTTGAATCCCCATTCCCCCCCAGCTCAGCTCACTCCTTACTCCAGTCCTCCACCAAAACACCCATGAACCAGCCCCTCCACTATTATCAAGGCCTTAGGGACCTAGGGGCATGTGCATGGCCCTATTATTATCAAGGCCTTAGGGACCTAGGGGCATGTGCATGGAGCTTCTGGTAGTTCCATAGTGACCATCAACAGCGTGCACCATTGCAAGGGGACTTAGGGCAGCGATCACTAGATCCACTTCAGTAAGTCACCATGGGATCAGGGAATAATTCTTAGCTGCAAACTAATGGACTCAACTCTGAAAATATTAATTCCTCTGAGCAATGAGACATACAAAATTATGCAGGGGATGGACAGAGTGGATAGAGAGATGCTCTTTACACTCTCACATAACACCAGAACCAGGGGACATCCACTAAACGTGAGTGGGACAGTTAGGACAGACAAAAGAAAATATTTCTTTACTCAGCGTGTGGTTGGTCTGTGGAACTCCTTGCCACAGGATGTGGTGATGGCGTCTGGCCTGGACGCCTTTAAAAGGGGATTGGACAAGTTTCTGGAGGAAAAATCCAATACTTGTTACAAGCCATGATGTGTATGTGCAACCTCCTGATTTTAGAAATGGGCTCTGTCAGAAGGCCAGATGCAAGGGAGGGCACCAGAATGAGGTCCCTTGTTAACTGGTGTGCTCCCTGGGGCATTTGGTGGGCCGCTGTGAGATACAGGAAGCTGGACTAGATGGGCCTATGGCCTGATCCAGTGGGGCTGTTCTTATGCTCTTATACTCCTCATTGTGTTCCTGTTAATGCTAAATAAAACATTACCAAGTACAGACACACACACTCCTGACAAGCATACAGATTTTCCCTTGTGGGGTTCTCTGATGATTTATAAGGGTGCCCTTGCAAAGCTCTTTCCGCATGCCTGGCATATATAAGGATTCTCCCCAGTGTATGTTCTCTGATGTGTGATAAGTTCACACTTAGAAGTGTTCTTGACACTCATGATGCGTATAGGATCTCTCCGGTGTGGATTCTTTCAGAAGGTGCTCTCTGTGACAGCCCAATCCTATCTAACCTTCTAGCATTGATGCAACAGCAATGCAGCCCCAAGGTAAGGGAACAAACTTCCCTTCCCTTGAGGTTTCTGTGACAGTCTCGACACTACACCATGCAGCACATGCCCCCTTCGTGTGATTGGGCCCTGAAACTCTTTGGACATTACTGGGATGTTTAAGGTTTCTCCCCTGCATGGGTTCTTTGATGGGTGGTAAGTCTGAACAACTGAACCTCTTTCCATACCCTGGCATACATGGGTTTTCTCCCCTGTGTGGGTTCAGTGATTATTTAGGATTTTGCCCCTGAAATGGAAACACTTCCCACATTTTTTGTATATATAAAGTTTCTCCCCCTGCAGGTTTTAAGTTGGCATCTCGGATAGTTGCCGTACTAGAAGCTCATTCCACACTCATGGCTAATATGCCCTCTAAGCCAGACACCTTGATTGATGTATGGCGGCTCTGCAGTGTTTCTGGATGAACAGCGGCCACATCAGACGTGAGGCAGCCACACAACTTAAACAGAACTGTGCTGCTGACTTATAAGGGGCCTCTCCGCTGTGTGGTTTCTTTGATGAGCCTTAAGGTCTCGACTCCAGCTGAAGGTCTTCCCACACTCCTCACACATATAAGGCTTCTCCCCAGTGTGGGTTCTCAAATGACATCTTAGATTACGACTAGAAACAAAACTCTTCCCACACTTGTCACATATATAGGGTCTCTCCCCTGTGTGGGTTCTCCTATGGGATGTAAGATGGGTACTCTGAATGAAGCTTTTCCCACAATCCTGGCATGTATAGGGTTTCTCCCCTGTGTGGGTTCTCTGATGATTTATAAAGCTGCCACTGTGATTAAAGCTCTTCCCACACTCTTGGCATGTATAGGGTTTCTCCCCTGTGTGGGTTCTCTGATGAACTTTAAGGTCACGACTCGAAGCAAATTTCTTTCCGCACTCCTGGCACGTATAAGGATTCTCCCCTGTGTGATATCTCAGATGATTCCGAAGGCTACTGCTTCGGATAAAGCTCTTTCCACACCCCTGGCATATATACGGTTTCTCCCCCGTATGAGTCCTTTTATGGACTTTAAAGTGGCTGCTGGAAGAAAAGCTTTTTCCACACTCAAGGCATGTATAGGGTTTCTCCCCCGTATGGGTTCTCTGATGAGATGTTAGGTGGCTGCTGGAACTGAAGCTCTTTCCACACTCATGGCATGGATATGGCTTCTCCCCTGTGTGGGTTCTTCTGTGGTTCATAAGGTGGTCTCTGCGAATAAAGCTCTTTCCACACTCCTGGCATGTATGGGGTCTCTCGCCTCTGTGGGTTCTTTGATGGACTTTACGGTCATGACTTGAAGCAAAGATACTCCCACACTCCTGGCACACATAGGGTTTCTCCTCTAGGTGGTTTCTCTGATGATTCATAAGGGTGTTGCTGCAAATGAAGCTCTTTCCACACTCCTGGCATGTATAGGGTCTCTCCCCTGTGTGGGTTCTTTGATGGATTTTATAGTGACTACTTGAAGAGAAGCTCTTTCCACACTCCTGACACATATAGGGCTTCTCCCCTGTGTGGGTTCTCTGATGAGATGTTAGATGGCTGCTGCAGCTGAAGCTCTTTCCACACTCATGACATGGATATGGCTTCTCCCCTGTGTGGGTTCTTTGGTGAGTCACAAGGTGGTCTCTGCGAATGAAGCTCTTTCCACACTCCTGGCATGTATGGGGTCTCTCCCCTGTGTGGATACTGTGATGGTCTTTAAGGGCACGACTTGAAACAAAGCTCTTTCCACACTCCTGGCATGTATAGGGTTTCTCCCTTGTGTGGCATCTCTGATGTGCTGCGAGGCTGCTACAGCAATTGAAGCTTTTTCCACATTCCTGGCACGTATATGGCTTCTCCTCTGTGTGGGTTCTTTGATGAGTTATAAGGTCACCACTTCCACTGAAGCTGTTTCCACACTCCTGGAACATATAGGGACTCTCTCCTACCCAAGTTCTTTGCTGCAAAGATTGAGTCAGCTGCCTCCATCTTCCAACCTGCTTCCAAACCGATTCTGCTGAAATGAGGAGTGAAATGTAATAAAATAAAAGAAAATTCTCAGTTTCTGAGCCTACATTCTCTCTTCTAGGCATCAGAACTGAGCACACAACATTGCAGGAGCTGTGGGGCAAGGGTGTCAGGTATGGGTCATGCACCTGATCAAAACCAGGGTGTAAAGGCAGGAAAAGGGTCTTTGAAGCTAAAGAACAAGGGCCCAATCCTATCCAATTTTCTAGCGCTGGTGCAATTGTGCCAGTGGAGTGTGCATTGCATCCTGTGGTGGATGGACAGTCACTGGGGCCTTCTCAAGGTATGTGTTCCCTTACCATGGGGCTGCATTATGGCTACACTGGAGCCGGAAAGTTGGATAGGATTGGGCCCTAAAGCAATCAATTATCCTCGCCTGAAGAAGCAGGACAAGAGAGCAGAAGCAACCTCTTGAGTTGCTCTTGGGGAGAGGAGAGAGGAGGGGAGACTGGCTGGAAAGGAAAGGAAGAGCAGAGTTGTTACTGATCTTGAGTGCCAGTGGGTACAATGGTCCTTGGATGGTAGCGTGACTGGGGGTGACTTCATACAGCACCAGCAAGTTAAATGTATCGCAAACCCTCAGCAAGGTAGTTTCGAGAATAAAAAACAAAGAACGGGAAGCTCTTATACATTTTCCCCCCATAGATGACATTGGGGTCCTTTGCGAATTGACACAAGGAAGGAACCTTTCTTTGTTAGCTGATGGCCCCTGAAGGTGCTTCTTTTGTCTCTGCACCTACCTGAGGTTGCAGTGGATAGTTCTAGATATCTAGAAGGACTCAGGAAATAGCTTTAGTTACAAGGTTAAACTTGTAATGTGGTAGCTTGAAGAGAGTTTTGGGGCAGGCAAAGCTGTTTGATTTTTGGACCAGAGCTCCATCTAAGCTTTGATGGGGAGGGGGCTGCTCTGATATCAAAAGTATAACTTTCCTGCCCTATGGAACTGAGACTGGATGCCAACAAGCCTGAAGTCTGATACAAACATCAATCTAGGTCAGTTGTGATCTCCCAGTATGCTCCAGTACTCAGAATACGTGTTCATACACGTATCTCGAGCACATGTTACAAATACACAGGAAGAGAGAAGGAAAGAATGGAGAAGAAGCCATCTGGGGAGAATGAGAAGACGTCTGAGATGCGCGAGCCAAGACCGGGAAAGAGAGAGAAGGGACAAGAGGAAAGATGGAGTCCACCAGGGCCCAAAGAGGAGAGGAGAGAAAAGGGCGGCTGAGGAACATATTGGAACTCATCAGAACCAGAGCAACCCTGGGAAGGGATGGCAATGCTGAGAGTGAATCCAGGCAGGAAGAAGTAGCTGGTGGGGACCCACCAATGCACAGGCACAAATGGAGAAACCCCCTTTCTTGAGACCCAAGGTCCCTGCTAAGTCTAAAAGGGAACAGGGACTGATGGAATGTGATCGGGCTGGCGTAACCTTCATAGTCTTAAGTCACAGGAAGGATTGCCACCTCAGTTTGTGAACAATTAAACACAGTGGGCCCACTTGCTTGCTTGCCCCTGCAAACAGCACCTGCTTACCTACAAAGGTGACACTCTCATAATTGTCCATCATGACTGCTTCATACAGATGCTGTTGGCGCTGATCCAGCAGGGCCCACTCTGCCCTGCTGAAATACACAGCCACCTCCTCGAATGAAATGGGGCTCTGGAAGAAAAAAGATAAGAGTCTCTGTTAACAGGGCACCCCAAGCTGGGGCAGCAATCCACAGGGAAACTTCCAGAAAGTGAAAAGGATCAGTCTGTCTCCAGCAGGATTGCCAAGAGCTGTGAGGGAAAGTGGTACGGAATGTTGACAGTCTTGTTTCGGCTGCCATGTGGCAAAGGCCCAAATCCTAACCCACTCCCCAGCACTGGCACAGCTGTGCCAATGGGACGTGTGCGCAATCCTGCAGTTGGAGGGCACTCACGGAGGCCTCCTCAAAGTAAGGGAATGTTTGTTTCCTTAGCTAGGAGCAGCATTGCCCTTTTGTCGGTGCTGGAAAGTGAGTTAGGATTGCATGCAGGAGTAAAAGCCCTTTTGGGACAGAATGAGGCCCAAGCGGTCCCCTGCTCACCTCCTTTACCTGGCCTGGATGAGCGGCAGCCATTTCTGTTCCTCCACCAGGACGTGGCAGTTCCATTTGCATTGGCTTCTGTTTCTGAACTGTCTGTCAGGGAGACACACACACAAAAAAACACAAATTATATGAGCACATCATCTTGGATGTCCTTGCTTGAAGCCCTGACCACTAACTGTGGCGATGACTACCAGTCAGCATGGTTAGATGTTAACTATGTGCAAATGTGGAGGCTGGGAGGGATGGTAGGAGAGGACCTTAACCTCTCTCCCCTAACACTACTGGGTCCCAGAAATCCCCTTGGCACCCGGCTAACAAGAACTGGTCATTTGCAAGGGCAGGTAAGACAGGAGGCTGGCAATCACCAACAGTAGCATGTAAGAACCGGATCCTGCAACACCTCCCAATTCCCAAATTCTCCTTCTCCCTTCTTCAGGCCGTAAGTTTCAACGCTAAGGTTTTGTTACACTAGCAAGGGGATGTCTGATTTTGCCACCAGGTACAGGATTCTTTTCTAATGATTCCAAAAAGTGATCCACCAATTCTGGTCCCATCCAGCTCCATCTTTCCCTTACGGCAGTGGTATTCAGATTGAGGCGTCGCGATGCCCAAGCCTGAGGGCCTTGGCGTCTGCCCCCTTAAGGGGTAGGGGGAAAGGCAGCGGCGCAATCCCCAGGACCGTGTCGCTGAGGGGGCTGCAAGGACTGGGATGTGATCGTTCTACTTGCACTTTGAACCAGCTGGGGAGGCCTGCAGGTGCTCACGTAGGGCTCCCCACACCCCCAGGGCAATGCTGCAAGGACTGATGAGTGCATCCCAGTCCCTGCAGCCCCCCCTGAGCGGTGCGATCCTGGGGATCGCTGCCTCTCCCCTGCCCCCATTGCCTCCCCCCACCCCCGCAAGGACTTCCTGCGCTTTCCAAACTCCTGGAGAGTTTGAAAACCGCAGCCTTAAGGAATTCTGACAGAAGTTTCCAGGAGCAGCCAAGAGGATTTGTCACTCCTGCTCCTACACAGCCAGCACCCTGCCAAAGAAGATATGGTATGTGCCCCACCACAGACTCCAGCTCAGGACTCCGGCCTCCCTGGCTCCTGCTCACACATAGGCATCCAACTACATTCACCTCACATCCGATTCAACAACCGGCAACCTCACGTGACATGACAAGGGCTGCTCCACTCTTTTAGGAGAAGCTGGGCTGCTCTGACATCAGATTTTGCACCTACCTGGAGGCATAAGCAGTGGAAACAGACCTCCACTGCACCTGGAGAGGCTGCCTTGGGCTGCAGCCCGAGACTCGGCTAAGGGGTCTCCATTCTCAGAGGAGCAAGAGGTTCCTTCTCTGGACCTGGCAGCATCTGTCCATGCCCCTCCCCTGAACTGTTTCATTGCAGCTACTCACAGCTACGGAAGGCCACCCCAGGTGGGCAGCAGGGCTGCCTCCAGCTAGGCTCTGATCTTTCCTGTTGAGATCAGAGGGGTTGGTTGGCAACCTTCAGTCTCGAAAGACTATGGTATAAGCCAGGGGTGCTCAATAGGTGGATCGCGATCTACCGGTAGATCGCGAGGCAAAATGAGTAGATCGCGGAGTACCGACCCCCCCTTCAGGTGCCTCTGGGAGGAAACGCCGGGAGTAAGGCCCATTGTACTCAATGGGGCTTACTCCCAGGTAAGTGTGGCTAGGATTGCAGCCTCACAGCCTAATCTTAGGCATGTCTACTCAGGAGTAAGTCCTGTTATACTCAGTGGGGCTCAAGGTACACCAACATACATTGTACGCATAAATGTTATATGTTATGACGGCGCAAACATTGTAAAAAAAAACTCTGGTAGATCTCCGGGCCTTGCTGGGTTTCAAAGTAGCTCTCGAGCCAAAAAAGTGTGAGTACCCCTGGTATAAGCCTACAGTACCCGGTATTCCCAGGCAGTCTCCCATCCAAGTACTAACCAGGTCTGACCCTGCTTAGCTTCTGAGATCAGATGAGATCAGGCATTTGCCCTTCTCAATCTGCACAATTCTGTTGCACAGAAAGACCTGGAGCTGGAGGGGCTGATCGAGGCATGAGATTGAACCAGGAGGTCCAGAACTTTGAAACTGTTAGGTAAGAACCATGGTATGTCCTATTTCAGAGAAGGGGGCAGTCAAACATACAGACACAGTAGAGTCTTCAATTTCAATTGTATTTTGAGTACAGAGCCAGACGCAGAATTGTTAGAGCAGTCCAGGTCATACACATGTAATACAGCAATTCAGAGTTACCCAGTCACAGTCCAGTTTCCTTAAGGCAAAATCAAAGTCAGTCCATGGTCATCTGCAGTGTTTGTTCTGACAAGGCCTCCAGCAGTAGCTTCTCAGTTCACCCACTGCGGAGGTGGCTCTACATGGAGAGGCTTAAATGGGATTCAGCACCCAATCTAGCTAATTAGGGCATGGCTACACAGGTGTTTAGGTAATCCTGCTATCACAGCTGTTTACAACTTGCCCTGAACCAACTGTTTGCAACCAGGCCTGACTGTGCTGGAGCAAAGAGCTAACAGCAACTGGGTTGGAGACATGGGGGGCAGGGATCAGACATAGGGAGGATGAGGAGGGCTGAGTAGAGTGTGCACATGTGTAAAAAACACCAGAGAGAAGAGGAAGGAAGCAGGTGTGAGCCAGGCAGGCAGGCATGCAGGCCAGATCCATTCACCCACTTGCTTGCCAGAAGCTGCCCAGCCAGGTCACCTCTGTCCAAAAGAAGCAACAACGGGGCATCCTTTCTCCCCACCTGCATGTCTTGGCTGTACCTTTCCCCACCCTGCTCCTCCTCTCATTCCTGCTTGGGTGCCTGACTCTACCCCCTACCCACCACCATCCGTTACCTTCTTCCCGCAGCTTCACACTGACACAGAAGCCAAATCCCACTGGTCACAGAGACTGACTTCCCAATAAGTTGCAGAGAATGGAGGCTTTCGCCTTCCTCTTTCCTGCTTCCTTTCCAGCCCTCCCCCTCTTTACTCCCCTACTTTTGCAAATCCATCTCTCCCCTCCTAGTTTAACCTGCCCTGTTGCCTTCGCCATGACTGGGAAATCTCATTTTTCTTAAATTCTGCACCAGTTTTGCCTCCTATTATTTTGGTATGCACCCCATGGCAGTGATTTTCAACCTTTTCCATCTCACGGCACACTGACAAGGCACTAAAATGGTCAAGGCGCACCACCAGGTTTTTGACAATTGACAAGGCACACCATGCTGCCAGTGGGGGCTCACACCACCTGTGTCAATTTCAAGCCAGGCACAAAGGGGAAATGCTGTCCTCCCACCAAGCTGATTTCAAGCCATAAAGCAACATGGAATCCACAGAGGGACCCAGTTTTACCTCCAGAGTCCAGAGAGGCGTCTGCAGAACGGGGGTCTGGGAGATCTCTGTCTGCAGGATCACTCCCAGGCACCTGCTCAGAAAGAACTGAAATGTACTTGGTGCAGGAAAGCAGAGGGATCCTTGCATTGGGATCCCGTGCATGTAAGAGGTGCTACCTGCTCACTCTTTCTCTCTCTCTCTCTCTCTCTCTCTCTGTGCAGCTGAAGGGGATCCTGGGAAGGAGGAAGAGGAAGGAGGATCAGCTGCTGGGGTTAGCAGTCTGCATACCAAAGAGAGGACACAGGGAGGCTGAAGGGGGAGCCTCCTTTGCTGCAGTGCCCTCTCCAGGTCCAGGTTGTGCATCCAGGGTTGTTGTGTTGCTGCACTTCTGACCCAATTCCTCAGCAACATGGTGCACAAAGCTATAGATGCTGTGCAATGCCTGCATATCAGGAATGAAGAGCCCAGTGCTACCCTTTCCACCGCCATAGCTTGCGGCCAGCCCTGGATTAACTGCTTTGCAAAAAAATAAGCACCTGCCTAGGGCATCAAGGGAAGGGGGGGCACCACAGAGTTCCCTCCAAGTGCTTTGATTTGTGTGTAACAGCCCAGTAGAACTAGGTCCTTAATGTCATAGAATAATAGAGTTGGAAGTCTCTATTTCCCTTGCCTATAGCAGGAAATTCTCCTAGAGTAGTGGTTCCCACATTTTCTAGCACCAAGACCCACTTTTTAAAACAACACTCTATCACAGGGGTGCCCAAACCCCGGTCCTGGGGCCACTTGCGGCCCTCGAGGCCTCTCAATGCAGCCCTCAGGGAGCCCCCAGTCTCCAATGAGCTTCTGGCCCTCCGGAGATTTGTTGGAGCCCGCACTGGCCTGACGCAACTGCTCTCAGCGTGAGGGCAACTGTTTGACCTCTTGCGTGAGCTGTGAGATGAGGGCTCCCTCCACTGCTTGCTGTTTCATGTCTCTGATGCAGTAGCAAGCAGCAAAGGAAAGGCCAGCCTTGCTTTGTGCAAGGCCTTTTATAGGCCTTGAGCTATTGCAAGACCTTCATTCATTCATATAAGTTCATCTTTAATATATTCATTTATGTAAACTTATGTAAATTTATTAAAATTTTAAATGTAAATTAATCCCCCCCCCCGGCCCCTGACACAGTGTCAGAGAGATGATGTGGCCTCCCTGCCAAAAACTTTGGACACCCCTGCTCTATTAGGAGCTACCTAACTTTATGAGACATTTTTAAAAAAGAGAAAGATCTAGAAAGAAATAATATTTATTTATAAGTAATAATAAGACCCTCAGACATTTATCTCCCTCTATTTACACATGCTTGCAAACTGCAGGAGCTGAGCTCTTTGCAGGGTAATTAGCAGCTACAGTATCTGATTTTCAAATAGCCTCAGGGCTTGAGGAAGTTAGTTATCTGATGTGGCCATCACCCTTTGGCAACCCATCAAAAATCAGGTTATGACCCACCAGTGGGTCCTGACCTACAGTTTGGAAACCACAGTTTGTCCTAGGGCATCTCCAGCAGATGCTTGTAGAGCCTCTGCTTGAAGGTCTCCAGTGAGAGAGTGTCCACTACCTCCCTCTGCAACCTGTTCCACTGCCAAACCACTGCAGCTGGGGGGGGGGGGGCAAATTGGATGGCTAGGGATAGACCTGGGAAAGTTTTTTTCCTGACCTCCCCATATAAGTCTCCTGATCACCAAGGGGGTCTCCTCAGATCTGTGCCAGACTGTTGGCTGGAGCAAAGAGCCTAAGGAGGGAGTTAGGTGAGGCTACAAAGGGGATACCATCTGGTGTAAGTCTGCTGCACCAGGTGCCACCAACTCCTGCCTCAACAGAGCTGTAACTAGGGGAGAACCTGAGGAGCATCCACCTCAGATGCTATGCCTGGGGGGGGGGGGGGAACATGACTGCCTCTTATGCTCCACCTGAGTTTTGGAGGAGGTACCGTTAAAAGTAAAAATCTGTGGCTGCAATCCTAACCACACTTTCCTGAGAGTAAGCCCCATTGAACAAAATAGGACTTACTTCTGAGTAGACCTGGTTAGGATTGTGCCCTGTGACATTTTCCCCAAATGCAGCCACATACCATGGTAGCATCAAGTCTAATATACTAAAGATAAAATACACCTTGAAATGAATGGGGACCCACCTGAAATTGGCTCACACCCACCTCCTGAGTCCCAACCCACAGTTTGAGAAACACTGTCCTGTATCATTTCCTATTAGGCCAGGAGAGCTTGTAATTTTGATTTCTTTGCTTGTTTCCGAAGTGGCCAATCCAGCCCCGGATTTCCGGAAAGAATTTACAGTATTGCCTGGAACAGGTATTGGAATGTGGAATGTTTTGGCTTTTGGCAACTCACGATTTAGTCCCTAGAAACCCACCACGACTTATGAAGACCTGCCTTAACTCAGTACTGACTCTCTGGAGCCCTTTTGCCAGAGAAATGATGACAGCCTGGAATGGGTACTGGAATGTGGAATTTGGGGGAGTTTTGTGACCTGCTTTATCACACCCAGTTAGTTCAATGGATCAGGTGATTCCGTTATCTCTGCCTCTTTCAGAAGTTGGTAATCCAGCTACCTTTTCCAGAAAAAAAACATTTCTAGCCCAGAATAGGCTTCCAAACATGACATTTTGGGTTATTTCATTATTACTCCCAACCAGTTTGCTATTCTAGGGGAGGCTTGATGTCTTTGTGCCTATAGGCACATCCTACTGTTAAATATTATTAAAAACTGCTGTTAAAAACAAGCTAAGAAATTAATCCTAACCAACTAGCCAATCCTAACCAACTGGCATGGCTGTGCCAGTGGGGCGTGTGCTGCATCCTGCAGTTAGGGAGCAGTCACAGAGGCCTCCTCAAAGTAAGGCGATGTTTGTTCCCTTACCTTGGAGTTGCATTGCCCTTACCTCAGTGCTGGAAAGTTGGTTAGGATTGCACCCTTAATTTCAGTTCTGCAGGGTGCCATTTTGAAAATGCTTTTCCCATGGGTCTCTAACATGCCTGGTGGAAGGGGCAGAAGATACAGCAAGCCAAGAGACATGTTAGATTTCCCGAAGTGGTATCCCCTTGGCCTCCAGAAGACCTTCCTGTTGGGAAGAGTACAAGTAAAGCACAGGCCATATGGTGAAATGGAGCCTCCCTCTCCAAATCAGTGCACCACTGAATTCATACCAACCGTGGTGTAGCCATACATTTTGAAATGCAAGCACTCATCATGACACCCCCATTCCTGCACTCCACTAAGAGCGTACCACAGAAACATCAATTTTACATTTCTTCATTAGAGTGTTATCTTTTGCCATTTATTCCTACTCTTGACACTTGTTCTACTTAAACATCTCTAGCTCATTTCACCCCAAATGTATTTTAACAAATTGTAACAGTAAATATCAAAGGTACATCAGAGTGCTAACCCCTGCATATTTATTTATTTGAAAAGGTCAACAGGCATGTGGATGCGGGAGAACCGGTGGACATTATATATCTGGACTTTCAGAAGGCGTCCTTGGTCCCTCACCAAAGGCTACTTTGGGAGAAAACTCCACAGTCAGGGAATTAGAGGGCAGGTCCTCTCCTGGATTGAGACCTGGTTGAAGACCAGGAAACAGAGAGTGGGTGTCAATGGGCAACTTTCACAATGGAGAGAGGTGAAAAGCAGTGTGCCCCAAGGATCTGTCTTGGGACCAGTGCTCTTCAACCAATTCATAAATGACCCGGAGACAGGGTTGAGCAGTGAGGTGGCTAAGTTTGCAGACGACACCAAACTTTTCCGAGTGGTGAAGACCAGAAGTGATTGTGAGGAGCTCCGGAAGGATCTCTCCAAAGTGACAGAATGGGCAGCAAAATGGTAGATGCGTTTCAATGTCCGTAAGTGCAAAATCATGCACATTGTGTGCACATTGTGTGTGGGGGGCTGTTCTTATGTTCTTATGTAAAGTGTCGACCCAGTGTGCAGAGGCAGTAAAGAAGGCCAATTCTATGCTTGGGATCATTAGAAAAGATATTGAGAACAAAATGGCTAATATTATAATGCTGTTGTACAAATCTATGGTAAGGCCACACCTGGAGTATTGCGTCCAGTTCTGGTCGCCACATCTCAAAAAAGACATAGTGGAAATGGAAAAGGTGCAAAAAGAGAGCAACTAAGATGATTACGGGGCTGGGGCACCTTCCTTACGAGGAAAGGCTACGGCGTTTGGGCCTCTTCAGCCTAGAAAAGAGGCGCCTGAGGAGGGACATGATTGAGACATACAAAATTATGCAGGGGATGGACAGAGTGGTTAGAGAGATGCTCTTTACACTCTCACATAACACCAGAACCAGGGGACATCCACTAAAATTGAGTGTTGGAAGGGTTAGGAGAGACAAAAGGAAATATTTCTTTACTTAGCGTGTGGTTGGTCTGTAGAACTCCTTGCCACAGGATGTGGTGTTGGATGCCTGGATGCCTTTAAAAGGGGATTGGACAAGTTTCTGGAGGAAAAATCCATTATGGGTTACAAGCCATGATGTGTATGTGCAACCTCTTGATTTTAGAAATGGGCTATGTCAGAATGCCAATGCAAGGGAGGGCACCAGGATGCAGGTCTCTTGTTATCAGATGTGCTCCCTGGGGCATTTGGCGGGCCACTGTGAGATACAGGAAGCTGGACTAGATGGGCCTATGGCCTGATCCAGTGGGGCTGTTTTTCTTATTGAGAAGCAAGGCCCCCACTATTCAGGAGAACTTACTCCAGGCAAATTTGCATGGGACTGTAGGATGTACATATAACCTCTCAAGCAGCCCTGGAGACACTAAGCACTAACATATGCCCATAGGCAAATTTCCCAGTTTGCCTCCTGCTGATCAAAGGTGGCACCTGTGTGCTCACTGCTCGTGGAGATATTCCAGAGCTCCCCTTCAAGGACACCCATGGCTGTCAGGGAACAACAGTGGTGGTGGTGGGTGAGCAGTTGTCTTTGTGCTCTGCTTGTGGGCTTCTGGTAGGACTTTGGCTGGTTGCTGCATGAAACAGGATGGATGGAGTCTTCCTTATGAGGGCTAGGTCTATCCAAGGCCATTAGTCATGGTAACAATGGAACCCCCATATAAAGGGGCAGTGTGCACCTCTGAACACCAGGGCCTGGGAATAAACAATGGAAGAAGGTGCTTGCCTTTGTAAATGGAACCTCCATATACAGTGGAGTGTATTGACACACAGTGTATTTCTGAATACTGGGAGCAGGGAGCAAACAGTGGGAAATGGCTATAACTGTTATATCCTCATTAGGCTGGCCACTGTGTGAAATGGAAATCTAAAAATCAGATCTTGGTCTCTCCAACAAGGCAGCTGTGATGTTTTCTGCTCCCTCTCCTTGCACCACAGGCCTCTATATTAGTGCAAGACTTTGCGCGAGTGTTGTGCAATAATCACAAAGAATTGAGGATTCGGGGAGTGTAGCGGAAGAAGATAGGGAGGAAAGATACCTGTTAAATAAAGTAAACAGCTGCTGCACCCACCCCACCAAACTTATTTTGTTGGCTTGCTGAATGAATTTGTCACCACCATGTTGTCAAGAAAACAACAGGATGGGACTCTGTTCGGTGCCCAGAACAGCTCCTGGGGTTCCTCAGCAGCTGGTGCTGGGGGACCAATCAGACTTCTGGGGCGATCCAGTTCCCACAGCAGGAGATTTGGTCTTCAGAGAAGTTGTTTATTTCAGTGGAACGTCTCCCAATTTGGCTTACAGCAGCAAATCCCATTCCGCATTGTCTACTAGGCCCCAGGGGAAGCCACAAGTGGCCCGCTTGTGCTTTAGCCCAAAACTTCCTTTGAGTTGCAAAGCCCAGTTCCCAGGTTATCCAGTACCATTTCAGAGGTGGAAATAGGGACACTCTTTCTCATGTCAAAGATCAGGACACATTGTGGAAGATCTACTACATGCCAGTGGCATAGCTAGAGGGGGTGCAAAGCACTAAGTTTCGCAGGAAGCCTCACCGCAAGAGGCCCCTCCCCTTCAGAGCCATTCCAGGCAGTGGGAGCAAAACAGAGGCATTTTGGTTATGCGCCAAGTGGAACTCACAGAGAGGTTTCCACTGGATTTTGAGGGTGTGGGTGGAGACTCCTTGGTGAGCCTCAAACCCTGAGTACCTCTAAGGAGGTGTCACTCCAACATAATGGCCTATTTGAGATGCCATCTAAGGAGCCCCAAACAGTCAACATACTGCAAGATCTTCAAGAAAGTAAAGAACGTTCCCCTTGAGCCTTACTTGCTGGACACTCTAGGGGACTGCTTCTCTGGAGTACTGTCCGATGTATGGATTTTGTTTCCAGAAAGAGTTTGAAAGCATCATCACCCCATTTCCTTCATAACAGCTTGAGAGTCTGACAGAGAGAAGCTTCGTGGTGTCTGTTGCCCAGAAAACTGGGGCTTCTAGTCATCGCTCTCTCGCCAGCCTTGGGAAGGAAGGAGCAACAAAGATTTCTGGGTGCCACATGGACAAGCTCGTTGCTGAAGCTGTGATGACTTAAAGGAGCCATCTTTCCAGGTAAATTAGGAAAAGAAAAAGGGAGAGACAAACAGCATGATTGATTGCTTTGAAGGATGGTAGCTTAGTGGTGCTGTTGCACAAAGAAGGTCCCAGGCTCCCCTGTGGCAGTGTCTCCGGGCAAGCTGGAGAAAATTTCCTGCTTCGTGCTTAATGGACCAGTCATGGTCTAACTCAGGGAAAGGCATTTTCCTAGGGCTGGGTCCATTCTGACAGCATGTTAGAATGACTTCGATTCATTTTAAGGGTCTCATGAAAAATGCAGGCATGAAACAGTAGGCAAATGGATTCGCAGCAGTCCAAATCCAACGCACAGCCTCTGGGAAGTAGCCAGAGTCTTCTGCAATTGTCCTCGGCTGGGGAGAATTGGGTGCCTGGTTTGAATGTCAAATTCAACCCCTTTTCTCTGGAAGTTGCTTCAGCAAACAAACGGATAAATATATCCCCAAAAGGCACTTGTTTTTTGATGTTTTGGAATTATCTGTTTCATTCCAAAGTGTACCTTTACATGTTCTTTTCAATGACTTAGGGCACAATCCTAACCAGGTCTACTCAGAAGTAAGCCCTATTTTGGTCAACGGGGCTTAGGAAAGTGTGGTTAGGATTGCAGCCTATGGGTCCAACCCTGTCTAATTTTCCAGCACTGGGGCAGCTGCAATGCAGCCCCAAGGTAAAGGAACAAATGGTCCCATACCTTCAGGAGGCCTCTGTGACTGCTTCCACACCACAGGGTACAGTGCATGCCCCATTGGCACAGCTGCACTGGCACTGGAAAATTGGATCGGATCGGGCCCTTAGTTATGTGTTCTTAGTCAGTGTTTACTCTAGAAAAAGGGCACCTGAGGGGGGACATAACTGAGACATACAAAATGATGCAGGGGTTGGTTAGAGGGATGTTCTTCTTCCTCTCCAACAACACCAGAACCAGGGGACATCCACTAAAATTGCTGAGTGGGAGACTGAGAACACACAAAAGAAAATGTCTTTACCCAGCATGTCATTAGTCTGTGGAACCCCTTGCCACTGTATGTGGTGATGGGATCTGGCCTAGCTGTTTTTAAGAGGGGATTGGACAGATTTCTGGAGGAAAAGTCCATCACAGGTTACAAACCATGACAGGTATGTGCAACTTCCTGATTTTAGAAGTTGGCTACTTCAGAATACCAGGTGCAAGGATGCAGGTCTCTTGTTGTCTCATGTGCTCCCACCTGGTGGGGCACTGTGAGATACAGGAAGCTGGACTAGACTGAAGAGCCCCAAACACTGTAGCCTTTCCTCATCAGGGAGGTGCCCCAGCCCCATAATCATTTGCACCTTCTCTAGTTCCACTATATCTTTTCCAGATGTGGCAACTAGAACTGGATGTAATACTCCAGGTATGTCCTTATCATCGATCTCAGCAGTGACACATCTAGCTGAGACTTGGAGCGTCCTTCTCAGGCAGCAGACTCAAGGGACAGTGAAAGGCAGTATCTGTGTGGTGGAGGACACACTTGGAACTTAGGTTCCAACAAGAAGGGATCTTGGGTAGGGCTGGGAAAGAGCTTCCTGCCCAAGTTCCTTGAGAGCTGACACCAGTCAGAAGAGCAAAGTTGGAAAGACCAGCCTCCTGACTCTGGATATGGCAGCCCAGGAACAGAGGGAGCTGCTGCTACCCATTGTGTCAGGTTTGTGGTCTACCTGGCGCAGTCTTGTCAGCACTGATAGGAAGCAGCTGTCCAGCACTTCAGACAGGGATTTTTTTCTCTGCCCTACCTGGAGATGCTGCTCCTGGAGACTGAACCTGGGATCTTCTGAATGCAAAGGAGGCGTTCACTGATCAACTCTTCCTGACTGTCTACCAGGAGATAAACTGTCTACCAGGAGATAACCCCTGCTAATTGGGTAAGAGGCACTTTTTCAAGTGGGTGCTCTTTTTTTTAGCAGGGGGAGAGTAACTGGCCCACCTCACCCCAGCAGTGTCTGTTCTAGTGGCTGTCTGCTGATATTCATTTGCAACTTTTTAGATTGTGAGCCCTTTTGGGACAGGGAGCCATTTAGTTATTTGATTTTTCTCTGTAAACCGCTTTGTGAACTTTTAGTTGAAAAGCGGTATATAAATGCTGTTAATAATAACTAGAAGGATTTTTTCAGAGAACCACAGGGGATGGGAGCAGAAAACAGTTGCCATCGAGTCTAGTATTCTCTGTGGGCAGGAACTATGAGGTCTTGAGAAAAGGGCCCATTGCCTAGTCTGGAGATCCAGGATCCATCTGAGACTGGAGATTCCCAGAGACTAGAGATTCACTAGATTGAACCCAGGGCCTTGCCCATGCAAAGCTCCAATTCTACTGCTGAGCTATGGCTGCTCCTGCACAACCCCATCAATGAATGACAGAGGCTGCAATCCTGGCCACACTTTCCTGGGAGTAAGCCCCATTTACTATAATGGGACTTACTTCTGAGTAGACATGCGTAGGATTGGGCTGAGAGGCACCTGTGCATGAGCCACAGATGCTCCCTCTATCTACAGGTCTGCTCTAGCAGGTCTACTCAAAAGTAAGCCATTCTGTTCAGTGGGGCTTACTAATAATAATAATAATAATAATAATAAAACTTTATTTTTATCCCGCCCTTCTCCCAAAAAGGGACCCAGGGCGGCTAACAACATATAAAACAAATTAAAAAAGCTTACTCCCAGGAAAGTATGCGTAGGATTGTAGCCTCAGTCATCGAGAAATAAAATGTATTTTAAAACATGACATGAAATACATTTGATGCTCTAGGGCAAGCATGCATGTTGCCAAAGAAAATACCTCACATGGAATCTGCATATTATTATTATTATTATTATTATTATTATTATTATTATTATTATACCTACCTTGTTAAAGTCAGCTTTCTGAATTGATTTTAAATACGTAGCACTGAGAATTAATCCTGTAAAAAATCCGTCGTTAATCAGGAACAAAAAAAGATTTTTTTAAAATCCATCCTTGCAGGAAGCAAAAATGTCTTCATGCTTGCACGTTGCTGGCCAAAGCCATCAGAGATGCAAAAGAGAATATGTTAGGGGGCTCCCTAGAAAGGGGTGTAGGACATTTTGAAACTTTCTCTGCATGCACAATATCTATTTTTCTTTACAATTTCCAATAAATGTTTTTGTTTTTTTTCCAGTTTCAAGGTTTGCACCCTTCATGACTCACTTATTCCACATGGTGGCTTCTCAGCAGGCTTCCATTGAAGTGCGTGTTAAAGCTTCAGTCATTTCCCAGCCTTGGGGCAAACCTACATGTGGCATTAAGGCCATCATTAGTAGACAAACTTACAATAGGGAGTGTCCTTTTTTTGTTCAAAAGTTGTTGCATGTGTGCGTAAATCTGACCGTAACCCCTTTGGGAGGCAAACAGCTATTCTAGGGGTTGAAATAAAAGAAAAATAAACATAGGAATGTCAATGATCGTTGACGTTGGAAGGTTGGATGAAATCAGACAGAAGAGGAAAGGATGTGGATTAAATTTGAAATGTGGTTATAATTGAAAATGGTTGAAAGAGCCAAGCGTTGAGAGTCAAGAGGATGAAAGTCGAGGTATTGCTGTAGCAAGTACAGGCATGTGCCACTTGGAGATATGTTCTCCGATCCGTGTTATGCGATTACGTTGTTAAGTGAACGTTCAGCCCAGTCTAGTGCCTTTATTGTGTAAACAGACACTCCCTGCAAGATACGTGCTGGCTGCACAGGCTCCTAGAGACCTATTGCCTCTTCTTTGCTTTGAGAACCTCTGTTGTGTAAACTCTGGTGCAGGTTGAGTTATAACCGCCTTATTAAGAGCCTCTTTGTTGTTCTTTGACCACCGTCGTATATGCGGTCTGTCATTAAGCAGAAGGTCATTAAACGGCACACACCTGTACTTTTAATTTATTCAACCACTTAAAATGCAGACAACTACTGCACTATACATGACATAAATTTCCCCTTTGGAGCCAGTCCCATAGCTCGGTGGGAGAAGGTCCCCCTAAGGTTCTATCTCTGACATCTCCAGTTAAAGGGATCTCAAGCACTAAGGTGAGCAAAGACTTCAGGAAGATGCTGTCAGGTCAGTTAGTACAGGTTGGAATGATCCATAGATATCCTATCTCCTTCCTACAGATCAACATCAACTATTAAGGATGGGGAATGTAACCACCATCACAGAGTTTATTCTCTTGGGGTTCTCGGGACCCCCAGCACTGCAAGTCATCCTCTTCGTGCTCTTCTTAATTATCTACATTGTCACTCTGGTTGGTAATGTTGCAGTCATCACTCTGACCGGCCTAGACTCCCGCCTCCAGACGCCCATGTACTTCTTCCTCTGCAACCTGGCCGCCTTGAACATCTGCTGCACTTCCGTTGTGGTTCCGAAGATGCTCATCAACTTCCTGGCAACGAGGAAGTCCATCTCCGATGCCCTGTGTGGAGTTCAGATGTACACCACATTGTTCCTAGGGGCCGCGGAGTGCATCTTCTTAGCTGTGATGGCCATCGACCGCTATGTTGCCATATGCTATCCACTGCATTATTCCACTCTCATGAACATGCATGTGTGCGTCGGCATGGCAGCTGGGTCGTGGATCGTCACCTTCCTTGGTTCAGTGGTTCCTCTCACTGCGCTAGAGCTGCCTCTCTGTGGCACCAACATCATCGACCACTACTTCTGTGAAGTGCCAGCGATGCTGCAGCTGGTGTGTGTCGACACGTCTGTAAGCGAGAGTGCAATGTTCATGGGGGGCATAGCGGCAGAGATATTCCCCTTTGTCTTGATCTTTCTCTCTTATGTGCGCATCATTGTCGCCATCTTGCGCATCGCCTCGGCTGACGGCAGGCAGAAAGCCTTTTCCACCTGCTCGGCGCACCTGACTGTGGTCACCATTTTCTACACAACCGCCATGCTCATGTACATGCGGTCAAAGGCGCAGCGCACTGCAGAGCAGGACAAGGTGATCTCCATCTTCTATACTGTGGTCAACCCCATGATAAACCCAATCATATACAGTCTGCGCAATCAGGAGATGAAAGGAGCGTTGATGAAGGTCCTGGGATGGAGCAAAATGCCCCAGGTGTGAAGCTGCCTGGTCATCTCCGAGTGACAACACGGATGTCTACCATCTTGTTGACCAAGCAAGCTAGACTTTTGGTTTAGCTTGCCTGTTGGGGATCTGCAGCTCTTTCCACTACCTACCTCTGGAAGGAAGAGTCTGGAAATCAACCACAAGGGACCAGGAGAGACTAACACCCCTCTGCATATTTCTTTCATGATCCTGCTCTCCTTCAAGTGCCCCCTCTGTCCCAAGTTAGAGGGATGGCAGCGAGGGGGCGAGCCTTCTCTGTCGTGGCGCCACAACCATGGACTTCCCTTCTGGGTGGATTAAAAACTACCCCCTCCCTCCGAGACTTTTTTGGCAAGGGCTCAGAACGTGTCAGTTTCACTTGGCATTTGGGTGATGGGTTGTTGCCTGCCCTTCATGCTCTGGAATAGTGCTGTGGCTTGGCTAATTCTCTCTAGTTCAAATACTCTTGCTCACACACACACCCCATGGCTCTACTGTGTTTGTATGTTTTTAAATGATTTTAACTTACTATTTTTATACATTGCACATTTAATTGTGGAACTGTGTGAGCTGCCTTGGGCACGGGAAAGGCAAGATATAAATTTTTCAAATAAATATTTCAATATATTATGCCTCTTTAGTGGATTGCAATTGTAAATCACTTTGGAAACCCACCTTGGCCAATGTAAACTAATAAAGTGAACTTCAGCCTGTCATGGGCAAACACTCCTCTCCTGAGGACACCCTCCCCCTCCCCAAATGGCAGAGCACTGTGTACACTGCAGCCAATCTAGGAATTGGCCTGTCATATTCCCCATTAGGACCAGAGCTCTAGGTCGGCATTCTTCATAGTGGAGACCACTGGGTGCCAGTAAAGGTGTCCCCAGCGTGGACGAAGCTTACTGTTTCACCCAGGAGCCTCTGCCACAGATCACCCCTGACCTTTGCAGCAGCCAGCCGCTTCTGGGGTATTTCGACCCAGCAGGCTTTGCACCCGGATTTCCGGGTATGCACAGCTAGCCATCCTGAAAGTTGGGGGCAATTTGCAGAATGGAGAGGCCCCCAGGCAGAACGGTAAGCTCCGTTCACCCCGAGGAAGGACCACAGTGGGTGCTGGATACAGCCTGCGGGCTGGGGTTTGGCACCCATTGCTCTAGGTCATGTACCCCAATAGCACTCCCCGATTTATATGTATCCTGAAATGCCATGACTATCTGGCTACCCCATGGAACAGAAACCTTGGCTGAAACCTTCCTAGACCCCTCCTGGGCTTAGCTCACCCCTACTCATTGGCCCAGTTCACTCATCTAATTTTGAAGCAGGAAATTTGATGGTCAATTCCAAACCAGCCCAACAGAGCTGAGGGGGAGGAGGTTCTCTCATCTCATATCTTCCCAAAATGAGATGAGAGAGCATACCAGTTGTGTTAAATTGCAAAAAGCCAATCAAGCTGGGATGAAAATGGTGCTGCTGTCAGGCTAAGACAAGTTTAATTCCAAAGATCATGCTCCCTGGTGCCAGGAGGAGGCTGAATTGCAAGTGGATTATTTCAGTCAAGGAAGCCTTGGTTAGAACCTGTTCCTACTTTCTTTTGAACTCGAGAACTGGCTGTCAAGTGCAGAATTGGGACTTTTTTTTCTCTTTTTGATCATCAATAAATCTTTTCTGTTGATTAAAACAAACTTGCCAACTGTTTCAACCCAAAGGGCAGTTGGCCTCCTGTCTCCGGGACCTTGAAGCAAAGAAGGCTTGAGTGTGTGTTATGCGTATGGCACATGTGAGGAAGAGGGAGAAAAGCAAAGCAAGGAGGTTGCTCAAGACACAGCCCTGCTCCACCCTCCTGCCACTCTCTCTAGGCCAACACTTACTTACCTCCTCTGCTGTTTGATCTGGTGCTGGTAGGCCAGCACACATCCTTGCATCAGCTTACCCAGCTCACAAATCGTTGCGAACATGCTTTATGGCACACTTGCAACACTCATAATGAGGCTGGCAGGGGACTTGCGCTAGCCTAACCTCTAGTTAGGATTGTGCTCTCAGTCTGTGGGTTGTTGGGGATCAGACAGACTTACAGCTGAGTGAAGGGTTAAAACATGACTCTGGCCCTACATTATTTTACCCCACACCAGCCAGCTTTTCCCCTAGGCCTTCTGCTCACCCTGCTCCTCTGAGCAAGTGAGCCAATGGCAGCCAGACTGCCACTTGTGTGTCCCCCTGCCATGAAGGTGACACACCCTTGGGAAACACAACTACCCAAACCCTTGGCTGCATTTCCGTACGGATGAAGTAGGAGGTGGACAAGCTTAAATAGGACATTGGCTCTGTCTGGAGCAGGAGTTAACTGACAAGACTCACAATTCTGCGTACGTTCACTTGTGAGTAAGTTAGCACGAACTTTACCTAGTGGCCCTTAGTAAGCATGCCTAAGATTGCATTATAAAGTAGAAAAGATTTTGAATGCCTGTGAGCAAGCTTCAGAGAAGACTTTGAAAAAATTCACCATATAAAAGCACATTTATTTTTTAGAGGAATCATTAATTAGAATGTGGGGATTCTGCTGTCGGCGTCACAATTGAACTGTTGCAAAAGAGAGGAAACACAGTCTGTTCCCAGCTTTCGTCCCATCGAAGCTGCTTGGTTTTCTGCATGTTTCTTCTGAATGAATTAAGCTTGCCTTCCGCATTAGGGAATTCCCAGAACAGCGTCTTCAAAAGGTCAGAAAGAAAGGAAGAAAAACAGATGAATGCAACATGCAGGAGAATGAAAATACTGTCATTCCAAAAGATAGCAGCTTCTGCGCCAATAGATGCAATGAGGCCAGAGATACTCTTTCCTAAATAAAGATCTCTCAGAATAATTGCATCCTCTGTCAAACTCATTTCATCCAGCAGGCCAAATTATCATTCATGAAGCCTACAAAGTGATGTCATTAAGCAGGAAGTGATGTCATGCAGCAAGTGAGGACCAGAAATAATTTTTTTCCCTCACCTAGGAACACATTAGCTGCATATGACAGAAGACAAAATATGCAAATCTTGATCATATTTCCAAGATATGGGAGAGCCCAATTATCACGCAGGCTGCCCTTTCAGCAGTGATACCTCAGAATAGCTCAGTAGCTGACAGCAGCTGATGGTCATGCTGGGAGAGCCCAAGGGCTTCCATGGGCTGCATCTGGTCCCCGGACCTTATGTTTAACACCCTCTCATCCATGCATGAGAACAGATGCACCCCAACAAGTGACACATCTCTAAGAATAAACCACTTTTACATATATTTACATATATACAGTAAGATGTGAGAAGCCCTAGAGTCCTCAAAGAACAGCTAACACAATTCAACAATAGTCAGGACTGCTATTGGTATGCTGGCATTCTACAGGAAGGCAGAATTTGGCTGAGAATCTCATCTTTTATCTTCTTCTTTCTAAAGAAAGTTTATAGGCCAGGGCCAGCTTGAGACCTCCCAGCATGATGACCTGAGCCAACACGCCAAAAGCTGCAACTTCCCCTTACCCAGCACTGAATTTATTTAATAAGAGAGCTGGTCCTCAAAACTTCTGTACCTTCAGCTGCTCTGCAAGTTCACTGGAGTCTCTGAATATCAAACCGTTTACTTCGTGCTTCACAAGTTCATGTAAACTGCAAAGAAAGTTGTCCTCAGGTAAGCTCAAGTCAAGCAGTGTACCCAGCACACCAAAGGGCCCAATTCTATCCAACTTTCCAGTGCTGATGCAGCTGCAATGCATCTCAGAGGTAACAATGCCCCCTTTCCTTGAGAGGGCCTCCGTGACTGCCTCCTCACTGCAGGATGCAGTGCACGACCCACTGGTATGGCTGTATCAGTGCTGCACAGGATTGGGACTGAAGAAACAAATTCAGACAACGACTTGCAGCACAAGTTATATAGCTGCTTTCAGTCCAGCCAAGCAGAATGTGTGCATGGTAAAGGACTTCTGTGAAACAGGCCTAACCGTCTATGATGCTTGAACAGCATCCAAAGGTACTCTTCCTCCTGAGCAAGAGTCCCTTCCTCTGAAGCAGGTTATTTTGGAAGCTACCCACTTCCTATGTCACAGCCCAATCCTAACCAACTTTCCAGTGCTGATGCAACTGAAATGAAACCAAGACCTTGAAGAGGTCTCCGTGGCTCCCCCCACCCACTGCAGGATGCAATGTGCACCCTGTTGGCATGGCTGCATCAGTTCTGGAAAGTTAGGATGGGGTTGCCAGTTGTCAGCCTTCAGAGACACAAATTCAATAAGAACAGCTCTGCTGAATCAGATCGAAGGCCCATCTCATCCAGCACCTTTGATGAGCACTGGCCAAGAGATGCCACCTGGTAGGTGAAAAGCAAAGCAGGAAGGCAACGGCCCTCCTGTTTGACACCAACACGAGGTATTCAGAGGTGCGCTGCCTCAGACCAAGGAGACTCCAGGCCACTATCATTTATTTTGATCATATGCTATTGCTATATGCCCAAGCTATATGCCCTAATCACCTTTTAAAATGATCGAAGTCATTCATGGCCCAAGTTGACCTGACAAGTGTGTGTGAATCATGAAATGTTCTTACCACTGGAAGTGCACTGCGCACACAGGCAAACCACAGCCAAACATGTCCACCACTTTCATAGGCAGGTCTAGGCCGCTAGATGATTTGTGGAGACAAACGCCTAAATCTGCTGCACCTGTAAGAAAAATGAGTCCAACACTTGGTTTTTAGCAGCATGCTGGCTGCTAAAACAAGCAAGCACCTGCTTTCTTACTGTCAGAAAGATCTGACAAGATTAGCCATGCATCATTCGAGATTCTCATGGGACAAACTGGGTGGCACCCCTAGGAGCAGCCTGCAATGGATTAAGCCAGAGTGCAGAATCAGTGGCATACAGAATCCTAACTCTAGCATGGCTTCCACATATGTTTTTTCTGTTGCCTTTCATGCACCTTATGTCCTGCCCATATATGAACACATGTAAGAGCACAAGAGGCTCTCAGGGACCCTGACCCCTTCCTACATTTCTGCCCTCCACTCTGTCTTCATCCTTGGGGCATGGAGGAGAAACAAGAAAGGTGGAGGATGATGGGGACAAAATGCCTCTCCTGCATTCACAGGCGAGATGTCCACAAAAAGGCAGGTGCAGCAGCCTCACCTTCCCGCAATGGTCCAGTCAGATCCAGCACTTTTCTATGCCCCCCTAAGGACATTTTACTATCTCTTCTCGCAAAGCAGCAGTGGAGATTTCCAAGGAGGCCCTTACCCAGCAGAAGGGGGTAGTCTTCTGCTTCCAGCCATGGAGTGCAGACCTGAATATGCTTGAAGTGCATCGTCACTATCAGGTGGTTGTAATGCTCCTTCAGAGGCCCTTTGCCTTTTAAGACACAGACAAAGCAGGCAACAGGTTGTTGTTTACCAAAGGGACACTGGCCAATATCGTAGCAAGTACTGGACTCCAGGCCAGGTCTCCTATATCTGCCCAAAGTCAAAAGTATCCCGAAGATGGTCTGGACACTAAATGCATGTGGACCAGCACCTACTCAGAAGCTGGGCGCTACCTGGGTCAAAACGTGCCCAGTGGAGCAGGCAGGGGCTTCCTCACTACTTTGGTGCAAAATGGGCCTCTCCATTGTAAACCACAAGAGGGACAGAAAACAAACTATTAGATGTCACTACCTGTTATCACGCACACTAGAGGAGGAAGTTTTGCTCCCTCACCGATATGATGTTCATATTCTGTGGCACAAACAAAACAAGCAAAAGTTACGCCTTTCCTGCTGATATTATGGTGGACAGTTAACAAAACTCACCACAGCTGCAATCCTAAACACACTTACTCAGGAGTAAGCCCCATTTGTCACACTGAGTTTTGATGCTGAGTTGGTGTTCCTAGGACTGCACTATAGGTGCATTTATGGATTTCTGAGCAGCCTGGCATCACATTTACTTATCTTTGTATATTGGTTAGTTGGTCTGCTCCATTTTACATAATAGATGTATTTCCTGCATTTGATTGTACCAGCTGTAATTCTGGTTTGTCAATTCAATCATCACACCAAGCCATGATCTGTGCTAACCTCATTTCCAACCCAAGCTATGGTTCAACTTCTAAATGTACAGGCAAATCATGGTTTAGAGCAGGGGTGCTCACACTTTTTTGGCTCGAGAGATACTTTGAAACCCAGCAAGCCCCGGAGATCTACCAGAGTTTTTTTTACAATGTTCACGCCATCATAACATATAACATTTATGTGTACAACGTATGTTGGTGTACCTTGAGCCCCACTGAGTATAACAGGACTTACTCCTGAGTAGACATGCCTAGGATTAGGCTGTGAGGCTGCAATCCTAGCCACACTTACCTGGGAGTAAGCCCCATTGAGTACAATGGGCCTTACTCCCGGCGTTTCCTCCCAGAGGCACCTGAAGGGGGGGTCGGCACTCCGCAATCTACTCATTTTGCCTCGCGATCTACCGGTAGATCGCGATCCACCTATTGAGCACCCCTG
Organism: Tiliqua scincoides; assembly: GCF_035046505.1. Classification (NCBI taxonomy): domain Eukaryota; kingdom Metazoa; phylum Chordata; class Lepidosauria; order Squamata; family Scincidae; genus Tiliqua; species Tiliqua scincoides. The sequence continues at coordinate 4,385,874 of NC_089833.1, read as the reverse complement.
GTTTAGAGACACTCACCTATGTCTGGTTTTACCATCACCTATGGCGCAGCTGTTGTGGAGCTACTCTGGTTTGCCAATTCAGAGGTCAGGGCAAACTGTGATTTGCAAATTTACTTCAAGTCATGGATTCCAAGCCTGGTTTGCCGGCATACTGCAAACCATAGTTTATTAGTTCACAGATCACAGCTAACTATTGGGGGGGGGGGAGAGAACCTTCATTTGTTTTTATTGTTTCTTAAGAAAAAACAAAAGCTTTCTCAGCAACCTACCTTCTAAAGCTTTTAACAAGATAGAAAAATCTTCATCCTCTGTAAAAGAAAAAAATGATTCTTTAAGACAGAGATCTCCAAACTTTTCGGCCAGAGGGCCACATCAACTATCTGGCATGGTGTCAAGGGCTCGAAAAATAAGTAAATTTAAAATTTAAATAAATCATTGGGAGATGGAACTTAGATGAATTATAAATGGGTTCAAAGTTCCAAGATTTCTCCAAGCACCAACACACATCACAGAAATAAAGCACACACTCAAATGGACCCCCATTCCCCAACCCCACAGCTTGTGGTTGCATTCAAGTTGAGCAGGTCAGAGGCCCAGAGGGGGCCAGAGGCTGGCCATGGGTGAGACAGAGGCTTGCTGTGAGCTGTATCTGGCCCCCTGGGCCAGAGTTTGGAGACTCCTGCATCTCAATGACATGCCCGGCCTCACTGAAAAGCATGCTGTGATTATGTGTGCTTTTGAGAGCTACAGTTGTTGAAAAAGGAATAACAATACCCAAACTTCTCAAACTTTTCCACACCGGGACCCACTTTTTAGAATTACAAGTTGTTGGGACCCACCAGAAGTGATGTCCTGAAAGTGATGTCATGGTTAGAAGTGACATCATCAAGCAGGAAAATTTTTAACACCCCATATGACAAAATTAAAATCAATCAATTAAATAAGTAAATTAAGAGTTTACAATAAGTTAAAAAATTGTTTAAAATAAAGAACACTCCCAAGCAGTGGCTTATCTGCTTTAAAAATTCCCCAAACATGCCAAAGGTTGTACAGTTCACAGAAGTACAGTTCTGTAATATTTCCCCAAATGCAGTCACATCCCATGGTAGCATCAAGTCTAATATATTAACAATAAAATGCACATTGAAATGAATGGAAACCCACTTGAAATTGGCTCGCAACCCACCTAGTGGGTCCAAACCCACAGTTTGAGAACGCTGACCAATATAATCAACAAGCACTCTCTTCTTCTATGGCCAAAAGGCTCACAGCAACTGAAGCCAAACACCCACTGGAAGCCTTCTGGCAAAATCTATTTGTTCGTGGGTAAAAAGGGAAATTGAAACGTGTTGACTCAAGGGGAGGGTTGCGGTATTTGATGTGCAGGCTTAGGTTGTCCCAGGCCATTCCTGCTTTAAAGCGCAGATCAATACTGAGGGAGAGTCCAGACCTGTCCAGCTGGTGCTGCTGATCAGGAGAGCTGGTCGGCCTGGGCAGTGCGTCACATTTCCGCTTTGGACATCAAGCTGGGTAAAGGCGGATTTCTCCACATCATCGGACTGGAAGGGCTCCACTCTGAGAAGAAACACAGTTCACTTCTGAAGATTGGCCATCCGGGATATGCAGAGAAGATAAACACCCGCAGAAGAGGTATGGCTATCCAACTAGGTAACAGAGGGCCTAGAGCAGTGTTTCTCAAACTGTGAATCTAGGTGGGTCATGAGCCAATTTCAGGTGGGCCCCATTCATTACAATGTACATTTTATTTAATTTTTATTTATTTAAATATACATTTAAATTTATTTTAAATAAATTTATTTAAAATATACAATGTATATTTTATTTTTAACCTATGAAACTTGATGCTACCCTGGTATGTGACTGCATTTGGGAAAAGTTACAGAACTGTACTTTTAACAGGCTACTATTTCTATGCTTTTAACAATGGTAGTCAATGGCTTTTACTCTGGGGTAAGTATGGATAGGATTGCAACCTTTAGGGAATTTTTTTTTAAACAGATCAGCAACTGCTTAGGTGGGTTAGGAGGGGTCCTCTTTATTTTAAATAAATTTTTAAACTTATACTTTTGCAAACTTTTAATTTACTTAATTGATTTAATTTGATTTTGTCATATGGGGGTGTTAAAAATTTTCCTGCCAGATGATGTCACTTCCGACCCTGACACCACTTCCAGGTTAATTACATCACTTCCGGTGGGTCCCCACCAAGGTGACCAGATGTCATAATCGCAAAAGAGGACAAGGCACCCCAAAATGTAGGACATTCAAGAAAAATGAAGACATGACAAAATAAAAGCTAAGAACACTTATATATAGATTGCATGTGGTTAATTTAAACACTATATTATTATTACATGTAAAACTATATTACATATAAGTTATTAATTACAAGAAGACTATGCACTGCTTGCAGGGAAAAGGAGGACATTTAAGTTCTTTTCCAAGACATGAGGTTAAAAAGGAGGACATGTTCTGGAAAAAGAGGACATCTGGTCACCCTGGTCCCGACAGATTGTCATTCTCAAAAATGGGTCCTGGTGCTAAAACGTTTGAGAACCACTGACCTAGAGCATCCAGCTGTGCCTTTCATAAAGATATGTAGAGTCCATGATTCTCCCAACCTCAACTCTTTTGCTGTAAAACAGGAACAGAAACAACCAGTCCTGCAGGGTGGTATTGTGGAAAAACACAACAAGCCACATTGCAAACCCAATACTAAACAAGGAGTAACACTTTGAGGCTGATCCATGCCAGGCCTCTCTTAAGGTCATTTCCGCATTACAAAGGCCAATTCACTCATGCACGTTCGTCACCAGCCAACAAGTCTGTTTTAACTTACGCGTTCCGGGCTTTGAAGGGAGAATAGTCTTTGGCAAGTTTCATAAACAGTTTGTGTTGATCACTCAATGATGTTTCTTTAAAGAAAGAAGGCGGCTTGTCATAGAGGGTAATTGCTCTGCAAAGAAATGTGCTCACTGTTCAGATAGTAAAAGTAAACATAGCTGAAAAAGCACCAAGAAAGAATTATCTCACCCTTAAAAAAACTGCCCTGGAAAAATATTTATACAAGATTTAAAAACCCCTAGGCAGACGGTGTGTTACAAAGGAAGAGCTGACACAAGTGAAGGATCAGGATAATGACCCCAAGTCCCACCCTTGTAGTCACACACTGAATGTCATATTTGTTGATGTCCATCAGGATGTTCTAATACTGTGGTGCATAGATTATACAAGATTGAGCCAATTTGCATTGGGATCTATACATATAAACCAGTGTTTCTCAACTAGTGGTACGTGTAAGTGGTACTTGAGGTGGTGTCTGGTGGTACTCACAGTATCCCTAGACACCTGCCCACCCAGCAGTGAGACCAGGAACATGATGCAACAAACAGTGGTAGGAGACTTGAGTCTGTGGGCAGAGCTCTAAAGCATGCTTTTCTGCGCTCAAAAAAGCCCTCCCATCCACCCTGAGCCTCTTACTGGTGTTTGCCGCATTGCATCTAGCCTCTCAACCCAGAAGTAACTGGCAGTGATGTCATTGCCAGTTACTCCTGGTGGTATTTCGAATAGGTGGACCATGTGAAGTGGTGCAAACCTTGAGAAACACCAATCTAAACCTCTCTGCAAATATGACTTCCCTTGTTTGATCCTGCCCCAGCAGTTTTATTTAATTAAAGGTTTACAGGCCACTTTTCTGCCTCATTTAAAGGATCATCAATGTAGCTTACAATCTATGTTAAGCTATGAAATTCAACAAAATATCTTGTAACAGATAAACAGAAAATTAGATGCCCATATCAAAAACCACACTCTTCAATATGGGGATAATATAAGTAATACTACAAGTCCTTTGTAAGTTCAAAAACCAATGTGCTTTTATTACTGCTTACTAGGCTCTACTATAAAATTAAACCACAATGATCAAGTACTAACTCTCAAATCAGAAGCATTAGGGCATGCCCCCACTCACCCCAAAATCAGCAGGACTGGATATTCCTAGATTACTGACTTCATCATGAGGTAAGCCACCTAATAAATCCCATCACAATGTACTGTCTGCTTGGCCCAAGCCCACCAGGAGCCACTGATTTACCTGATGTTACAGTTCACCTGAAGATCCTCTTTCATGGCCTTTGTCACACAGATGTTATAGTCAGCCAGCCGACCAAAGACTTCTTCGTACCTGAAAAAAACCAATCTTTAAAGACTTCTTCGTACCTGAAAAAAACCAATCTTTTTGGTTAGTGAACCTCAAGTGTGCTAACCTTGCTCAGATATTTGCAGTGTAATTTAAAGTTTCCTTCTCAGTTGCTATGCTTTTTTAAAGCAATTCAAATGCAAAAGAAACTAAAGCCAGGTCACGACATCAGGGGCCGAACTGCATTTCTCAATCCCCTTCCAAAGCACAGAAATGTATCATTTCTCCATTTTCTTCCCCCAGGCCCGAGTCACGGTGATGCTCTTCGGGTCTAAAGCAGATGAGTTTTAGTCTCTAGTTTCTAGCTGAGTCTCTAGTTTCCTTTGCTGCTAGGTTACAAAAGGTGCACAGCTTCTGTCTCACTCCCAAGGCCTCCCTGCCTGCTGCCACCAGAGTTTGCTTTCCACAGGACACTTGCAGTTTGTTAAAGAACAAACATCCTCAGGTTTCCAGGAACTCTACTAGCCTGCCTGTGCCTTCTACTAGCCTTCCAAGGACATTGGAAGTTGCTCCTGAAGAGTTTAATTAGAACTGACAAGAAAACACAGCATTCAGAAGCATCACCTTACCGGCCTCCATACTGCTGCAAAAACATGGCTGAAAGTGTGTGCCTTTCAATTTCTGAGTCATGCTTTCATTGCAAGATGATCTGGTCAACATGGTACATGCAAATCTTTCGCTCGGGAGTGCACAAATCACGTATATTTGCTAATCGTTGTTCTCAGGGATGGTTCTATAGGTGGACCACAGTCACACCTAGCCAATCTGAGGCTGTGCACGTCCACTGCAGCCGTTGCTTTCTGCCACTGCCCAGGAAACAAGGCACCAGGAGGCAATTGCTTACTGGGCAATTGTAGGGTAGTATGGACAGCAGTGGACACCATGACACAATGTGGCATCCAGAAATGGCAATATACCACTGGGAGAAGAGGTTGGCCTATGGCTTCCCACTGCCTCACAAGAAACCTCCAAATTGAGTGCCTAGCTGGGAACACTGATCAGGATCCAGGCATCAGATGGACAAGAGTCTGTCTCCATCACGGTCATGGTAGCTGTGTAGAGGAGGACTTGCATTTGTCTGGTTGCCTCTTTTCCAGCAACGTGAGGGCCCAGAACTAGTATGTGCTTTCCAAAGTGTGGAGATGCATGTCAGCTAGGGCCCCCTCTGCCCCAGGGCCCCAAAAACTGCTTTTCTCTCGAGATGACCACCTGCCTCATGCAAGTTCACATAAAGAATTTTAATAGTAGCCTGAAACGTGATTCACAGACTCTACCCCAGGAGTCTAGCTTGTGCTAGAAACGGAAAGAAAGGGATGCAACCCTCTTTCCCTGCAACACAACCCTCTGAATAAAGCTGATTGAACTTTATCTGCAGCACCTGGAATCTCCACCTACCTATGTCTCTGTGTGCATGTCTGCCACCTACAAGAAGGGACCTCCTGTGGCTACAGAGTCAGGCAACTTGACAGCCTGTAAAAATAATGTACCTTTTCTGATGGGAGGAACGGAGCTTTAGAGCCCTGTCATTCCTTTCCAGAGTAAATGATTCAGAATAAATGGAAGTCATGAAAATCTGCTCATGTTGTACAGTGCAAACAGGTCACAGATCATCTGGGCACAGAACTTTAATTCTGCTTAGTAGTGGATACACAGCGCCCTGGCACATCATCACCACACATACAGCAAAGGGCATGTGTAAGCACGAGACTAGCAGTTGCCTTTTCTAAATCCACTGCATACAACATCACTGAGCCCAAACATTTCCACCTACAGATCCCACCTTTGCCAGAAAACAATAAAGAGGAGAAAAAGTATGTACAAACCATTTGGCCATCCGGACGATCGGGTGCCTCTCTCCGTGTGTCAGACTCATGATCGTATACCCATAGTTGTGCCAGTCGATTATTAGCTTGCTTTTTCGCAGAAGACAAACTACCCACATAACAGCTATGCTGGGCAGACCAGGAGGATTCTGGACATTACAGGAGGGGAAAGGGGACAGATTTCTGAGCCACCTCAAACAAATAATGCCTGAATATAGAGGCAAGAACATGCAGTTTGTTTGGAAACAAAAACATAGATGCGTACCTGGAGAAGAACGTAACCTGGTTTCGCTATCTTCAACATTGTATACAGCAGTTGGATGCTCTGAACCATCACTTTTACAATATAGCGGAAAACCCTGGGCCCAACTGCAAAAAGAAAGAGCCTGCAGTCAAAGCCTCAGGCAGCTCTGTATAAAAAACAGTTGTTCAGTTATGAAAAACAAACAAGAAAAGCTAGCTACATTTTCTAGCTGATCTGCAACAGACAGGTATCAGAATCTTACAGCCCAAACCTAAACAACTTTTCAGCACCGATGCAGTGTGTGCACTGCATTTTGTGGTGGAGGGGAAGTCATGGAGACCTCCTCAAGGTGAGGGAACATTTGCTACCATTGCAGTTGCATCTGCACTGGAGGGTGGGTTAGGGTTAGGCTGTCAAACGCTTACCTACGGCATGCATAAGCTATCTGGGGTCTCCCATAATCACCATTCTCAATCGTGAATGCCAAAGTGGACACATTTGTAGAGTAGAACTTGGTGGGTGGTCTGCACTCACCAGTGCTCCTCTGCAAATGTTCCCACCTTTACCTCCAAGGTTGTTCTTCCCAGCTGAGCTTCCTCCGGTCTTAAAGGCAATCATGAAAAAAACAATAAAAAAGGCTAGTAGTGGGAACTGATAAGGACAAAAAAGAGCTAAAGACCCTCTTGATTCTCCCCTGCAACCCCACATTATGCAGCAAAGACACAGCCCTCCCTGTAGAATTTTCTATCAACAGACTCTTCTGATTAGAGGTTTCAACCACAATGCAGTCAGTCACCATACCTTGCCAGATTTTGAGCTCTGGAATATGTACAATCTGTATGTTTTCATTGCACAAAATCTCTCTGCGCGGCTTTGTGCCTGGGGGGAGATGCAAACAAAATTAAGAGAAGCTGTGTACACATAGAGGAGTGTGAGAACATGAAAGACAGGTCAGAAGGATTAGCAAGAAAAAGCTGCACAGTCAAGAATTCCCTTTATGGTTGCCTGCCTGCTCTTACTCCTCCTTAACAAGTGAGAACACGGCCGAGGTCACCCAGTGACCAGGCTGCCCAGTTCCAGAAAGGAACAGGTCAGTTTCTCAAAGAAGAGGTGCAGAGGGCATGTCAAACCACCCACAAGCTTCACTCTGCCTCTCAGAAACTCTTGCCCCTGCATTCTGGATAGGCCCAGCTACCACTGTTTTTCCTGGCAGTGCTGTAGCACCATAAAAGCTACATGGCATGGATAAATTCAACACATGCTACTTTCCTCCAAGATGGAAATGCAACAATGAGGGAAACAATTATATTTTTGGAATTTCTGATGGTCACTTCTTATGTTTGAAGTCCAGCAGTCAGGAGAAGACAGCAATCTGGCTGCTCCCTGTAGAAACCAGAATAGCGGACCTGATGACCCTTTGATGTGACCCCAGAAAAGTTGCTTATGTTTTTATTAGCCACAATGCTTATTCACATCCTTCATTTTTACCTGCAAACAGAGCACTAGGGGCCCAATCCTACCTGGCTCTGGTGCCAGTGCTGATCTCTAGCAATGGCACTGGGTGTTGCAAACGTGTGGTTACGTATGTTTGCGGTGCCTGGGAAGGAGGGGCCAGTTGGCTCTGGACCTCAAAGCCACATGGGCAACCAGCGCTCCTCCAGCACTGGCCAGCTGTAAGATGTCTTGGGACTGGGGGAAGGCTTTAAGTTCTGTGACTTAAGCCATTCTAGCCTCCCTGAAGTCAAACAAGCTCCATTTAGAATAGAACCTCCATGCCCAAGGGCACACTACCTCTGAACACTGGTTGCTGGCAGGCAGGCAGCATGGGAGGGCTTTTGCCTACATGCCTCGTCCCCCCAGACATTCACAGGAGCACCCAAGAAAGCAGGGCACGCTGGTCTGGATGAACTTTTGGCCTGTCGAACTGGGCAGGACTCTTCCTGGGATAGCTGAGCCTGGAAAGTCAGCTGTCAGTCCCAGAGCTGAAAAGTCCCCCCCCCCATAGAAATTCTAACTTTAAAAAGGTGTAGAGCAAGAGTGCCCTTGAGCATGCACAGAGTGTCCTCCCATCTTAAGTGAGGTGGGGTGTCTGGTGGGAGGAGGAGCTTCCATGGCAGGAGGGGGTCGGGCTTCTTGCCAGGCAGGGCAGGAGGGGGCTTGGCTTTCACATGGCAGTGCACGAGGGGGCGTGGCTTCTCACCTGCTGGGAGGAGGAGCTTCCATGACAGGAGGGGGCTTGGCTTTCACATGGCAGTGCACGAGGGGGCGTGGCTTCTCACCTGCTGGGAGGAGGAGCTTCCATGACAGGAGGGGGTTTGGCTTCCTATCAGACAGGGCAAGGGGGCGTGGCTTCTTGCTGCCAAAAAGCAAGATCCCGGGGCAGGAGGGGGCGTGGCTTTAGCTTGGCCGGGGAGGGGCGTGGCTTCTCGCCTGGCTTGAGCCCTGGTCTCCCCCTCCCTGCAGACGGAAACCGGGAAGACTCACCCGGGAAGCCGATGAAGGCGACGGAGAGCCCGCGCCGGACTAGCGAGAGGACGTGGTACTGCATGCGGGGGCTGCGGCCCAGGTCGCCCAGCACCAATACCGCCACGCGTGTTTCCGAGCCGGCGCGCGGAGCCCGCTGCCACAGCAGCAGCAGGCAGAGCAGCAGAGTCGGCAGCGCCGTGGCGCAGAGCGCCGCCCACAACGCCGCCGCCGCCATCTTGGGGGAGAGTGAGAAGGAGGGGACGGACCGGCAGGGCGCAGCGCCGGGGGAGGGGAGAGCGCGTGCGCGCCCCCTGGTGGCCCGCCATGGAAGAGCCGCTGAGGAGAAAGAGGCGCCGCCATCTTGGCTCTTGAGAAAAGGCGGGAAAGTCCTGTCAGGAGGCAGCTGCAGGCGCTCCTCTCAGGAGGAAACTCCTCAAGAGACAAGATGGCGGCCGCTTGACAGGATTTTCCCGCCTTTTTCTCAGTCAGTGCCAGACCTCGCTGTCGGCCCGGTCCTGCTCAGTTCTGCTTGGAGGAACCCCAGAGAGTTCATGGGGCCTCGCTCACTCCCAGTTAAAGCAGCCTGAAGCCAGGCAGAGGCTCTTGGCTCAGCGTCACGATGGCGGCCCTCGTGGTTCCCCCATCCCACTTTTTCCTCACAACAACCCTGTGAGGTGGGCGAGCGGCTGTGTGTCGATGGCTACCCAAGGTGGGCTTCCTGGACAGAGGAGGGAGAAGATGGACCAGGTCTCTCAGTTTTGCTCCAGGCTCATTAAACACACTGCCTCATTTTATTTATATATATATCTGTTTATGTATATATATATATATATATGTGTGTGTGTGTGTGTGTATATGCACACACACATACATATACAGATACACACACACATATATACATACATATATATGCGCGCACACATATACATACACACACACACACACATATAGGGGATTTATATCCCGCCTTTCCCATGCCAATCTTCGGACTCTCCATCCATTGTGGCTGGCAACTGGAACAACACAGTGTCTTGATTAAAACATCAGAAGAGCCCTGCTGGATCAAGCCAAAGGCCCATCTAGTCCAGCCTCCTGCATCCCACAGTGGTCCACCAGACGCCTCAGGGAGCCACAAGACCACAAGAGACCTGCATCCTGGTGCCCTCCCTTGCACCTGGCATTCTGTCGTAGCCTCCTAGAATCAGGAGGTTGCATGTACACACCATGGCCTGTAACCTGTGATGGACTTTTCCTCCAGAAATCTGTCCAATCCCCCTTTTTAAAGGCATCTAGGCTAGAAGCCATCACTGCGTCCTGTAGCAAGGAGTTCCACAGACTCCTATGAATGTCTTGCCCTGTGCCCATGCATGCAGACACATGCAGTAAAATAGTGCAACACTTGTTTCTACCCCTGTTGAAGCCTTTTCCCCTCTTTTTTGTCCACACAGCCACCTATTTTACCATCGCCTGGATTTTCTAATGTGGCGAGGTGGTCCCTTCTGCCAGTGACCAGTGGAAGCGTTGAGTTTGACTTAGCAGAGGGACAGAAGAGTTTATTGAATCCCATGAATTCAAGAAGCTGCAGTGCAGGCGTATTATACTCACAGTTCAATCCTGTGTTGGGGAAGCACATGCACAACGGTCACCTTCCTAAAAGCAACAGCAACAACAACAACAATAGTATTTATATAACGCTTTTCAACAAAAGTTCACAAAGCGGTTTACAGAGAAAATCAAATATCACTGTAAAAAGTGCTGTAAAAAAAAGCACTGTAAAAAGTGCTAAATGATGTGAGGAGGCAGCACTGGTGGATCAGCCTGTGCTGGTCCACCAGCGCTGGATCCAAGCCCCTGGCCGCTGGTGGAGGTGGGTTTTGCACTGAGAGGTGCAGGGGCTGGGAGAGGGTGGCGGGAGTGAGTTTTGAGCCAGGGAGGGGGCATTTCTGTGTGTGGGGAGATGGAATGCAGGCAGATGAGGTCTGGGAGGGGGCAGGATCAGCAGATCAGGCCTCCACCATATCCCATCGTCCCTTCTGGCCCAGCTGGCATTACACCAGGCTGCTCGGACTCCTGCCAACTATATAGCTGGTGGATATCCAAATAGCTCCATAGATCTGGCTGGGGTGATACTCAGGGTAAGGGGGAAAATATCCCTTTACCCACTCTAGCTGCCTCCTGGCTGCTCCGCCATGCAGCCTGGCTGCTCCAGCACAAGTTAGGATTGGGCTGTCGGTATCTGGAAGTTGCCTTCTCCCCTTTGCATTGGTCTTGCTGCTTACAGCAACTGTTCCTGGGGTTTTCTTTGTCTGTATCTGCCTTTCCACTCTGACTAATGGCGAGTGTTGATTTGCGGGCACATCACTTTGGGTGTTCCCTGCCCTGCTTAAAAACAGGAAGGTTTCCTATAGCTCCCCGCTGAAAGAAGACTATCGCATGAAACATTTTCAGGGGGTAGCTGGCTGGCTTAAACGTTCTACCAAAGAAACATTGACTAAACACAAGGAACAGTGAGAGTGTAGAATTAAGTTAAAAATAGCAGCATATAGAAAACGCCCAAATCAGGCAGAGGGCAGATGAGAGATGTTTGGTTGTCATGCCAAATTGACTGTCATAACTGATTGCAGCAGAGCAAGTGGAAAGGAGGGTGCACAGAAGAGTGGGGGCCGCAAACGGAAGGAAAAAGGTGAAGTGACGATGCAGAGTCCATGAATGGCTGATTCCCTGACCTTGGTGAGGGGGACATGGCACAAATGGCATGTGAGCTAAGCTGCTGCTGCTAAGGGCCAGATTCAGGCACACAACTCTATCACTGCCACTCAACCTATTCCTTTCCTTCTAGGCCCAAAACCAGCAGGTAAGTTTAACAGTTGGCTGTGAATGCAGGGCAAGACCAAGCTCACTGCTGTTCACTGCTTGCTTTCTAACTTAGGCTCTTCTCTTGGCTTCTTCCACTCCTGTTCTGCCACACCACTGTCTTCTCATAAGAACAGCCCCACTGGATCAGGCCATAGGCCCATCTAGTCCAGCTTCCTGTATCTCACAGCGGCCCACCAAATGCCCAGGGAGCACACCAGATAACAAGAGACCTCATCCTGATGACCTCCCTTGCATCTGACATAGCCCATTTCTAAAATCAGAAGGTTGCACGTACACATCATGGCTTGTAACCCATAATAGATTTTTCCTCCACAAACTTGTCTAGTCCCCTTTTAAAGGCGTCCAGGCCAGACGCCAGCACCACATCCTGTGGCAAGGAATTCCACAGACCAACCACACGCTGAGTAAAGAAGTATTTTCTTTTGTCTGTTCTAACTCTCCCAACTCTCAATTTTAGTGGATGTCCCCAGGTTCTGGTGTTATGTGAGAGTGTAAAGAGCATCTCTCTATCCACTCTGTCCATCCCCTGCATAATTTTGTATGTCTCAATCATGTCCCCCCTCAGGCGCCTCTTTTCTAGGCTGAATAGGCCCAAACGCCGTAGCCTTTCCCCATAAGGAAGGTGCCCCAGCCCAGTAATCATCTTAGTCACTCTTTTTTGCACCTTTTCCATTTCCACTATGTCCTTTTTGAGATGTGGCGACCAGAACTGGACACAATACTCCAGGTGTGGCCTTACTATAGATTTGTACAACGGCATTATAATATTAGCAGTTTTGTTCTCAATACATTTTCTAATGATCCCAAGCATAGAATTGGCCTTCTTTACTGCTGCCACACATTGGGTCGACACTTTCATCGACCTGTCCACCACCACTCCAAGATCTCTCTCCTGATCTGTCACAGACAGCTCAGAACCCATCAGCCTATATCTAAAGTTTTGATTTTTTGCCACAATGTGCATGACTTTACATTTACTGACATTGAAGCACATCTGCCATTTTGCTGCCCATTCTGCCAGTCTGGAGAGATCCTTCTGGAGCTCCTCACAATCACTTCTGGTCTTCACCACTAGGAAAAGTTTGGTGTCATCTGCAAACTTAGCCACCTCACTGCTCAACCCTGTCTCCAGGTCATTTATGAAGAGGTTGAAAAGCACCGGTCCCAGGACAGATCCTTGGGGCACACCGCTTTTCACCTCTCTCCATTGTGAAAATTGCCCATTGACACCCACTCTCTGTTTCCTGGTCTTCAACCAGTTCTCAATCCACGAGAGGACCTGTCCTCTAATTCCCTGACTGTGGAGTTTTTTCAGTAGCCTTTGGTGAGGGACCGTGTCAAACGCCTTCTGAAAGTCCAGATATATAATGTCCACGGGTTCTCCCACATCCACATGCCTGTTGACCTTTTCAAAGAATTCTATAAGGTTTGTGAGGCAAGACTTACCCTTACAGAAGCCATGCTGACTCTCCCTCAGCAAGGCCTGTTCGTCTATGTGTTTTGAGATCCTATCTTTGATGAGGCATTCCACCATCTTACCCGGTATGGATGTTAGGCTGACCTGCCTATAGTTTCCTGGGTCCCCCCTCTTTCCCTTTTTAAAAATAGGCGTGACATTTGCTATCCTCCAATCTTCTGGCACCGTGGCCGTTTTGAGGGACAAGTTGCATATTTTAGTCAAGAGATCAGCAACTTCATTGCTGAAGTGGGTGGATGCCATCAGGGCCCGGTGACTTATTGATCTTTAATTTATCAATGAGGTCTGAAAATCTTCTCTTTTAACCTCATCTGACTTAACTCCTCGGTCAGGAGGGGCCGTTCGGGCAGCGGTATCTGCCCGAGGTCTTCTGCCGTGAAGACAGATGCAAAGAACTCATTTAATTTCTCTGCCATCTCTAAGTCTCCTTTTATCTCCCCTTTCCCTCCCTCACCATCCAGAGGGCCAACCGCTTCTCTGGCGGGTTTCCTGCTTCTAACATATTTGAAGAAGCTTTTATTATTCCCCTTAATGTTGCTGGCCAAGCATTCCTCATAGTCTCTCTTGGCCTCCAGTATCACCTTCTTACATTTCTTTTGCCACAGTTTATGTTCCTTTTTATTCTCCTAATTAGGGCAAGACTTCCATTTACGGAAGGAAGCTTCCTTGCCCTTCACAGCCTCTCTAACTTGGCTCGTTAGCCATGCGGGCACCCTCCTGGATTTAGTGGAGCCCTTCTTTCTTTGTGGTATACACCTCTGCTGGGCCTCTATTACTGTTGTTTTAAGCAGCCTCTATGCACTCTGGAGAGATTGGACTCTTTTTACCTTCCCTTTCAAACTCCTCATTTGAGGGAAGTCCGCTCGTCGGAAGTCAAGGTTTTTTGTGAGAGATTCTTCCCCCGATGTGCATGTCGAAACGGATCGCAGCATGATCACTGTTCCCCAATGGCTCTGTAACATTGACATCTCTAACCAGGTCCTGAGTACCGCACAATATTAAATCCAGAGTCACCTGTCCTCTGTTGGGCTCCATGACTAGCTGCTCCATGACTAGCTGCTCATTTAGCATATCAAGGAATCTGGTCTCCTTTTCATGACCAGAACACAAATTGACCCAGTCAATATGAGGATAATTGAAGTCCCCCATGATTACGACCCTATCCCTCCTTGTCACCTCCCTGATCTGTTTCCTCATTTCAAGGTCCCCTTCCAGTTTTTGGTCTGGAGGACGATAGTACGCCCCCAGTATTACATAGCTCCTCAGGCCTGGTAAATTAACCCACAGAGATTCTACGGTGGAGTCGGACCCACCTTCAATCTCTACTTTGCTGGATTCTATCCCTTCCTTAACATAAACGGTCACCCCACCTCTAACATGCCCCTCCCTGTCCCTCCTGTAGAGTTTATAGGCTCGGATTGCAGTATCCCACTGATTTTCCGCATTCCACCAGGTTTTCGTTATGCCTACTATGTCAATGTTTTCCCTTGTCACCAGACATTCCAGTTCTCCCATCTCTGCTCAGAGACTTCGGGTATTTGCATAAAAGCATTTGTACATGGAATGCCCCAGGATGGGCTGCTTATTAGCTCCTTTGTCTCCGCATCCTCTCACTGTGCCAAACCGTCTATCATATCCCATCACACTACCATTCCCAATTTCTTCTCTTACTCTGCCTTTGTCTTGTTGTTCTCTATTCTCCCCATCTTCGTCCCATAGGGATGAGGAGTCCTGAACCGGATGTCCCTCGGCTCCTGTCGGCCTTCCCCCAGGGATCAGTTTAAAAGCTGTTCTGCCACCTTTTTAATGTTATGCACCAGCAGTCTGGTTCCATTCTGGTTCAAGTGAAGCCCGTCCCTCTTGTACAGGCCCTGCTTCTCCCAAAACATTCCTCAGTACCTAACGAATCTAAACCCCTCCTCCCTACCCCACCGTCTCATCCACGCATTGAGACCCCTGATCTCCACCTGCCTAGCTGGCCCTGCGCGTGGAACAGGGCAACCTTTCAGAGAACGCAACCTTTGAGGTCCTGGCTTTCAGCTTCCTACCTAATAGCCTAAATTTGGCCTCCAGGACCTCCCGGCTACACTTGCCCATGTCATTGGTGCTGACATGCAACACAACCGCTACCTCCTCCCCAACACTGTCTACCAGCCTGTCTAGACGAGAAGTGATGTCTGCACCAGGCAGGCAAGTAGCCATGCGGTCCTCACATCCGTCGCAAACCTCCCTTTCTATGTTTCTAATAATCGAATCCCCCACTACAAGAAGCCCCCTCCTGCCGAGGAGTATCCTGAGTGCATTTGGATACGGTCCTGTCCCCTGGAGAAGGGGTCCCTCCTAGGGGATTTTTCCCCTCCTCCCCAGGATGACGTCCTCCAGCCCCGAGACTTCCTACCTGGGCAGCTGAGGAGCTGCATGCAGCTGACTTCTCACTCACTTCTCACCACATCATCCTGCCCACCCTCCTTCCCCCACCCCACATGAGTCGTAGGTGCGGCAGCACTGCTGTGTCACTTATCACCTTGCCACAAGCACACAGGAGTGACCTCGTTGTGTCAAAAAGCAGGACCCTTGAGCACATTTAGAGAAATTCTTGGAATATGGAACATTCCCTCCCCCTCAAAAGACATTCCCTCCCCCCCAAAAAAACTCACGTGGGACTGCCCCAGAGAAACTGCGTTGTATGGTTGCTCAAATCTAATTAGCAATCCTGCACTCCCATTTTTGAAGGAGACTCCCCTTTGGTATGTATATCCAGAAAAAATATGGCAGAGTACTGTTTTTGCACACATGTTGGAGGCCCTCTCTCTGCCATGTGTACAGGTGTTTGCCGTTTTAACAACCATTTGCTTAACGACGGACCACATGTATGCGGGTGGTCAAAGCACAAGATGATGACGATGATGATAACAACAACAACAACAACAACTGGGTATATACCGCCTTTCTGGTCATCAGATTCCTCCTCTGACTTTATTCAAGGCAGTTTACATAGGCAGGCTGTTTCCTATATCCCCACAAATCACAGAAAAGTTCTGTCTTGCAAGAACCACACAACATTTCAGATGGATCTTTCTGGTCTTAATTAAGCATTAAGATGCTCTTAATGAGGCAATTGCATCTCCCATAGTCTTCCGCAGTATTTGTTTACACAACAGAGAGGTTCTTAATACAAAGAAGAGGCAATCTCCAGTAGCGTGGGCAGTCAGCTAGTGTCTGGCAGGGAGTGTCTGTTTA
This sequence comes from Tiliqua scincoides, assembly GCF_035046505.1. Taxonomy (NCBI): domain Eukaryota; kingdom Metazoa; phylum Chordata; class Lepidosauria; order Squamata; family Scincidae; genus Tiliqua; species Tiliqua scincoides. Next base: position 4,369,528 of record NC_089833.1, on the reverse strand, counting down.
CACAACAAAGGCAATAGATTGAACTGAATGTTCACTTAATGGCCTAATCGCATAACAACGGGGATAAGAGAACATTTCCCGGTTGTTATGTGGTGCACACCTGTAAAAGGGTTGGAAACAAAACCCAGCAGCCCACAGTTCCAGAGGGGTTTGCTGCTGGCTTGCTCAAAAAAGGGGATTGTATGAAATGCAGCACCTAGACATCTAACCTATTTCAAATGTTCACAAATTTGTGGAGGGTCAGGGAGTAAGATCAACCCCTGTTATCCCCACTTTCAACCTACACACATTCAGCAGTTGGTGTGACTACATACATGGACAAATGGTACACATCTAGGCTCTGTCAGTGCAATTGGAAACTATGGATCTACCATCACATGTACAGAGCCTATGCATAGACAGGGCTGGCCCAAGACATCCTAGCATTTGAATCAGCAAACCAAAGTTCCTCTGCTCCACCCCCCCAACTTTCCTCTGTGGATTTGGAAAAAAAGAGGGGAATGGAGTAGAAGAGGAAATGTGGAAGAGCAGGGACTTCCTCTTTTGTGGCGTTTCCCCTCCTTCAAATTTCTTCTTCTGCTCTTTTCAAATTCAGGACAAAGAGGGGAAGTGGAAGCATGCAGACAGACTTCTGTGCGTTCAAGTGCCACTGAAATTAACTTTTCCTAGATCTTGCCGTGTCCTTGTGTGTGTGTGTGTGTGTTCCCCAAAGCTTGAGAAATGATCCTCAGTTGACTGCGGTTGTAGCGAAACAGAAGGTAATTGTCTTAAAGACAAACAAACAGTAGCCTACAGGCAACTGTGTCCACTCGCCTGAACAGAATTCTGTCACTTTAATTAGGCTTCCAGTCTATAATTTGTAAAGAAACAGTTGGAATGAAGTTGAAGGTCTTCCAAAAATAACAGCCTTCCCTACCTAGGTATATTTTGATTTAAAGTGAACTCCTTCACATCTTCCATGAATCCTGGTTGATCATTTAGTAGAGGGCTGCATTCTACAGTCTAATCGTCTCATACAGCATAAGCCTTTGCATATCTACTAAGAAATGAAGCACTTTAAATTCAATGGGGCTTACACCCAGGTGACTATAGCAGTGGTTCTCAAACTTTTTGGAAGCTTTACTCCCAAAATGAGTCTTTGCGGGGGAGGGGCGAAGGCAGCGACGCAATCCCCAGGATCACATTGCTAAGGGGGGCGAGGGGGATGCTTTTACTTTGGAATCTTTGGAAATAGCAAGCATAAGCCACCTGGCTGTGTTTTCAAACCGGAAGTGGCTTGTGTTTGCTATTTCTGAAGATTCCAAGCCTTGGGGAGCCCTGTGGAGGGTTGTGTGGGGCTCCCTGCACCTCCTGCTACTTGCCGTAACACACTGTAAGTAAAAGCACCTCCCCTTGCCCCTCTTAGTGACACAATCCTGGGGATCAGTTCAGTAGTTCAGTTCAGTAAGACCTTTATTGGCATAAAATACAGTGAAAGAACAAAACAAAACAAAAATATACAAAGACAACACAACATAGACATCAGTCTTTTCCTCACATACTGCCCAGAGTTCCAGAGCGCTGCCTGGCAATTACCCCAGATAAAAAGGAAGCGACCCTATCAAGGGTCTCAGAGTCAGGTGTGGAAAGGAGAGACTGAAGCAAGATTGAGTCCTCCCAGCCCTGCATCCTAGTTAGCAAAGGGCCTAGATATTTCTTGCATAAAACGTCATGAAGTGGGCAGTAGAAAAGGGTATGTGTTATGGTCTCAATACAATCCCTACCACACTTGCATTTCCTCTCCGAGTAGGGAATACCACTAAACCTGCCCGATAACACGGCTGACGGAAGAGCATTACATCTTGCAAGTGTGAATGCTCTCCGAGCCTGTGGGCACTCCAGGTGATAAAAGAAGGAGGGATCCTGGGGATCCTGGAGATCGCTGTCTCCCCCTTCTCCCACCCCTTAAAGGGATGGGGGAAGCGTTACACAAGCCAATGGGTCACAACCCACCAGTTTGAGAACCACTGGTGTATAGGATTGCGACCTTAACCTGAGAGGTTTGTTTCAAGTGAAGCATGCACAGGGTGGAATGGGGAGAGACGTAACTGCAAGTGAATACAGTTTACTGTATTCATTGAATACTGTTTATAGATGAGCTCTTTTGGGTAGGTGCAGATCCCTCCCCACAGTTCAGAAAAGACCAAGTTACAAAAGACCTTCCAAAACTATGATCTAATTTTGAACAATGGGCAGCTGAGCCCTATTCAGTGCTGATGCAGCTGACCCACGTGGCCCACACTGTATTCAGAGCTGAATTTGGACAAGCTGGAGTTCTCTTTGGGGCAAGGTAACATTTGTTCCCTTACTGCAGGGCTTTTCAAACTGGGGCTTAGGAGTGGGCTGCCAATTTTATTTTTTAAGTCGGTCATAGAACCTCCAACTTAGAATTGAACCACAGCACTTGGGGGGGGGGGGAGTTAGCCCTTTCTGCCTATGTCTTTTTTTCCTGATACATTTCCTGACACATTCCCCCTCCAAGTAGCTGTTTGCTGCAGCTGGGGAAGTGTACACATATTTTTAGATCTAGCATTTCCAGTTTGCCTGTTTCTCCGTGATTGAACCTGTTCCTCCAAATGAACCTGTTTTTTGAGACTTTTTTTTTTTTAATTGTATTTATTTATTTTCCCCCCACCCATTGACTTAAAATCCTTCCAGGCCATGTACAACAATGCTCTTCAACTTTTTTGTGCTATGACCCCAATAAATAGATAAAGACTGGGGACCCTCTGCCAATCCTGCCCCCTTCCTCGAACACAATCCACTGAGTTTTGATAAAGGAATACAGGTAGATCACTCTTAATCCGGACTTTTCCAAAATCCAGATATTTTTGTCCATGACTTGTTTTCTGTAGTGTCAACACTAGAGGGTCTTGTGCTCATTCCAAAATGCATTTCAGGTACATGCTGGAACTTCTATTCTGTGCTCTGTGGTGTGTACCTGAACAGACATTGTTGAAAAATGTTAAAGAGGCCAGCAGGCACCCATATAGGTAACAGTGAAAAGAGCAAGAGGAAGCATCAATCATTATATTTATGCAATTATTCCGAAATCCAGAATAATCCTAAATCCAGTCACCTTCCTGTCCCCAGCAGTCCAGGTAAGGGATACTCACCCTGTACCATTATTGGATTGAATCCTTGCCCTCTTGCGTAGGCTTTGAAAGGTTGCCACTAATCCTCAAAAGAGACTTTGACCCCCTTTGGGGTCATGAACCACAGCTTGAAGAACACTGACAAGAATAAAATCACAAATGACTAAACCACAAATGTACAATTACTGTTTAAGAGTAATAATTATATATTATATAATTAATAATTATATAGAGGGGTTATAATTCTTCCCCTCTGCTGCAGCCAAGCAAAGTGGCTGCCAACAGACGCAGTTCTCGAAAGGGAGGAAACAAGTGACTGCTGATTTTACCAGGTTGATGGAGAGGGCTTGGCAGAACACAAATGAAAAACGTTGCCAAGGCTAGATGAACTTTTGACATTAGATTTATTTTCTTACGTCAGCGCTTCCCAAACTTACCGGGCCGGCAACACCTGCTCCTGGTACTGCTGGGTTCCGAACCTGGAAGTAATTACCAATGACATGTGGGACATGCATTAGCCCTTACTTCTGGGTGTGGCAACTGTAGAGGACCCTACAATCAGTGTAAATGAGGTAAGGGTGGGCAGAAGGGCCCAAAAATCCCTTCGAAATGATGCACAGTATGCGGAGCAAAGCCTCTGTTCCATGGTCTGTTGCATTGCGATTGCACTGCTGAGTGGTTTGGCTGGTTTGCCTCCCATCACACCCAGTTTGGAAGCCCCTGCCTTATATCCTCAAAGCCATCATTGCTTATTTGCTTCTAGGGCTTCCAGTCTGACTAAAGCTATTCCTAGAGACGTTTTCCCCCCAGTGTGATATAATGTGGGAAATTCATAGAGGCCCTGTTAAGATCTTCAGCATTGCTTTCAGAGGTCACTTGAAGATTGATACTGATTCCTCGAGCCCCAGGTCAGTCCTGGAGGCTTGGCAATGATTTCCCTTCCAATTTGAAAATAATCCAATTGCGTGCATGCCAGTTATTTAGCAGTCCCCACTTATATGTGCCATTTCTTACTGCCTCACATTTCTTGACTGCGAATTAGTATGCGTGGCTCCCCTTGAACTCAGACCCAGAACAATTTGACACAGTGTCATTTCTGGACGAGAAGGAGTGCTTGAAGTACACAACCGAAAGCCACACAGTCGTCAAAACTATATTATATCTAAAATGCATTTTACATCCAATGTTAATATTAACATAATCTGCTGTTCATACAAAACTGCTAAACAGGCAAAAGTTTAAAGCATCTGATGCATGTAGGCGAAGTCACAGCCGATGCTTAATCATATGGACTGTTGCAAATGCTGAAGCTGCAAGTTTTATTTGAAGACTGGAAAACGAGCATCCAATATTCATCCCACTTCATTAGAAAACTCTTTTTTAGACAGTTATGTGAAGAAGAAACACAATTCAAGGCACTGATTGTTACCTATAAAATCTTACATCGTTTTGGAATCAGGCATTGGGGGTACAGTTGGTGAGGGACACAAAGCAGGTTCTTTTCAGGGGCAGCACCCTGCTTGTGAAACTCCCTCTCCCAGGAGGCCCAACTGAGTTCCAACACTATCCACTTTTTAGTGAGCAGTGAAGGTTTTGTTTTGTTCAGGTTTGGCCTTTCTAGTTCTGTTAACAATTTATCTTGTTCCTGTGTTTTCTTCGCTGTCCTGCTGAAGCAGGCCTTTGGAACTGCAACAGAAGGCATCTATCTCCGGACCAGATCAGACGGAAAGCTCTTCAACCTCTCCAGACTGAGAGCAAAATCCAAAGTCCAGCTGAAATGTCTGCGTGACTTCCTCTTTGCCGACGATGCAGCTGTCACTACCCACTCTGCCAAAGATCTCCAGCAGCTCATGGATCGTTTTAGCAAGGCCTGCCAAGATTTTGGACTGACAATCAGCCTGAAGAAAACACAGGTCATGGTTCAGGATGTGGACTCGCCTCCCTGCATTACAATCTCTGCGCATGAACTGGAGGTTGTCCATGACTTTGTGTACCTTGGCTCAACGATCTCCGACACTCTTTCTCTCGATACCGAGCTAAACAAACGCGTCGGTAAAGCAGCTACCACGTTTTCCAGACTCACAAAGAGAGTCTGGTCCAACAAGAAGCTGACGGAACATACCAAGATCCAGGTCTACAGAGCTTGCGTCCTGAGTACACTTCTGTACTGCAGCGAGTCATGGACTCTTCGCTCACAACAGGAGAGGAAACGGAACGCTTTCCACATGCGCTGCCTCTGATGCATCCTTGGCATCACCTGGCAGGACAAAGTTCCAAACAACACAGTCCTGGAACGAGCTGGAATCCCTAGCATGTATGCACTGCTGAAACAGAGACGCCTGCGTTGGCTCGGTCATGTTGTGAGAAAGGATGATGGCCAGATCCCAAAGGATCTCCTCTATAGAGAACTTGTGCAAGGAAAGCGCCCTACAGGTAGACCTCAGCTGCGATACAAGGACATCTGCAAGAGGGATCTGAAGGCCTTAGGGATGGACCTCAACAGGTGGGAAACCCTGGCCTCTGAGCGGCCCGCTTGGAGGCAGGCTGTGTAGTATGGCCTTTCCCAGTTTGAAGAGGCACTTTGCCAACAGTCTGAGGCTAAGAGGCAAAGAAGGAAGGCCCATAGCCAGGGAGACAGACCAGGGACAGACTGCACCTGCTCGCAGTGTGGAAGGGATTGTCACTCCCAAATTGGCCTTTTCAGCCACACTAGATGCTGTTCCAGAACCACCATTCAGAGTGCGATACCATAGTCTTTCGAGACTGAAGGTTGCCAACTGTGATAGATCTCTGATGCGTTGTACTATTTTATTGTTGGTTTTAAAAATGAGTTTACTTTTGTTTCGTTGTTATATTACTGTAAGCCACCTTGGTGGATCCTTTTAATGTGGCAAAAAGGCAGCCTGGTGCAGGGGTTGGAACTAGGCAGGGGAGGGTTGGAAGGGGGTTGAATGGGGTGGGGGAGTACAGAATGGGTGATAAACAGAGTGGGACTTGAACGAATTGGGCCCAGGAGGGGTTGGGATTGGTGGTGCTGGTGCATGCCATATCCAAACCCCCTTTCCAGGCCCGATCCACCTGCATGGTTCAATATGGACTTTTGCTATCGATAGAGCTGGTGCAGGTCTGGGTTGACCCATAGCAGCTGCTGGGGCTTACCCAGGGGCAAGGGGACAAATGATATCCAGTGCCAAAAATTCCCCATGGAATACAGCAGAGCCCGTACTGGCACCACTGCATCGCCGTGCAAGAATTTAGATAGGATTGGGCTTTGAAGTAACCCTTACTTGGGTTCACAAATGTTGCTCTTCATACTTGTTCTGCTGTTTCTGCACAGGTGGGTAGGGAAATTCCAAGATCAGTTCTTGGAGACGAATTAGAAACAGACAATCGACAACAATCGACAACGCTAGCCAGAGGAAGCAAGCATGGAAATGAATGGTATGGAAAGCAGTACTTGGTCATCCCAGAACAATGCAAATGTAGCCCTGAAGATTCTGGAGGGGGGTTGGCTTAGCCTTGACAAGTGTTTGCTTAGGTAATGCTCTGGCTTGTGGTTATATGAGAGCAAGAAGATCCTTAGTCATTCAGACAGGAGCTGCTAAGGAGCAGGTGACACCCGTTGGCTTCCCGCTTGTTAAGCAAGATGTGGTTCCTTGTCTTCCAGCTGTTGATTTGCCTCCTTCACCCAAATCTGTCCAGCTGTGAGGAGGACACAAGGAGTGTTATCATTTCTGTCCTGGAGAAAGCGACTGTCTTCCTAGAAAATGAATTCGATAAGATTAATTTAGATGCATTGATGGGATATCGCCTGATGGAAGGTACCGTAGCAGTTACTTCGGTGACTAATCTAGGCACCCCTCTCACTTTTAAAACAGATTGTGCATCAGCTGTAGAACAGTGATGCCCCCAACTGGTGCTGGGATCTTATCTTATATTTTGTACTTCTTCAAGTATCTTTGCTGGGAGAACTGTCCTCTCAAGATTTTTCAGGCATTTTGGGAATGTTGTCTTCTTATTCTCCTGAAGCGGCACAACATTTGCGTTTTATTCCTTGTAAATAGATTGATTGAAAACATATATACCTCATCTGTCCACCTAATTGGACCTTAGAACAATCCATTACAATAAAATAAGGCAAACCATGTAGAAAGAAAAGCAGGGGAAAAAAGCAGGAGGTAATAAAAAAACTCGAAGTTCTAAATACTTTACAAAATGTTGGAAAAGTTTCAATGGAACTTCCTCTTCTTCTTTTTCCCCTTCTTCTTTTCACTGTCAGTTTTTTTTGGGCCTGCTGCCAAGAGCCAACGACTAAATGCCAACAGCCTGATAACATTCTCTCTCTCTTTTAAAAATCTCAACTTGGTCTCTTTCCATACAGTTCCTCTCCTTTTTATTTATTTTTTAAAAACTTTTCAGTAGAGATGGCGCCAGGGCTTGGAATCAGTGCCTCAAACAGAAGACATCAAGATCTGTAGTTTTTTATTGTGGTGGTGGTAGTATTTAGTATTTTTTTTGTTACAATACCATAATTCCCTTTTTCACTATTTTGTTTTTATATACATTAATTTAGTACGCAATCTACCACTTAATGCAATTTGCATTTTCCTCTTTCACTGGACTGAACATTGTCATGCAGGTTTTGAGTACAAAAGGTCTCATCAAATGGAATTTGGCCTACTTTCTTAAATTATCATTATACAATGATATGAAGGGTTATTACATGATTAATTAATAATATTGTAATAGAGAATGTTTAAATTGGTCTTGTGGAATATGAAGGGATACACATAAATATCAAAATGTGATCTCCAGGTTATGGGAACCAACTGCAGATATTTGTCCATGCAAGAGAACTATCTAATGTTGATAATAAATTTTTTTTAGATTAAAAAATAGGTGGGTGAGGCCCATATGTTCTAGAGCTGTCTTCCACTTCCTTCAATCTGCTGAGGCAATGGATTGATAGAAGGGCACTGCCATGCCGTTCATGTCTGCCTCATCCTCCACTGCCACTGCTACCATCACTGCAACTCCTTCTCATGCTTCCTGGCTGTGGAAGAGGGGGATGAAGCAGAACAGGAAGTGGAAGAGAGAAGAGTGGTGGGCTAGAGCGTCTCCCAGGAAGCACTCTCCAGGCAAGCATTCTCCTACATTTCCTCCTTTGCTGCCCTTTTCAAATCTTTTCAAATTTATGGAGCATGGGAGGACCACCAAGAGCAATGGTGGCTATGGAGGAGGAGGATACAGACATGGGCAGTAGTGGCTTTTCTTGACTGCTTGCACACCACTGGGTGACACTACCAGGTAAGAGGAGGTGACATCTGGCACTCACTTCAAACATTAGCAGATCTTTGACTGTTCCTAACTTCTCCTGTCTGTCCTTTTTAGAAAGAGCTGATAAATATCATAACATTGATCTTTTCTTTCTGCAAACACCTAGTTTACCTGGGTGGAATTTTGAGGAAATGGAGCTTGAACCCCAGATTAGCTTCAGAATGGAATCGAGTGGCTCGCTTAGAGACAAAACTGGCAACTTTGACAGAAAAAGCAAAACTTGCTTTGGAGCAGAACAACCCAGATTATTACAGAGGTAAAAGCAAACCTTCATTTGTATCTTGGGGTCAAATGAAGTTGGGGGCTATGGTTAGGGAAGAGGGGTGGGCATCCATCCCTCTCTGTGCTGAAGTTCTTAAAATATCTGTTCTCTTCATGGTCAGTGGCAGTAAATACAGGTGAGGCCTCAGTATCCATGGGGGATCTGTTCTCAGACCCCCCCCCCCGCCCCCGATGCGAAATTTCGTGGATAATTAAATCCGGGATCAGTCCCACCTGAGCCCTCTGGAGGTGACTACAGCTGTGCTCCGGTTGCCTCTGCAGGGTATTTTGAAGCCCACAGAGGCAGCGTGCACCCACCCGTTGCCTCTGCGGGCTTCAGAATGGCCTTCCTGCCCCCCCCCCTCCAAAATGCTGCTACTGGTTTCCCAAAGGAAACCAGAAGTGACATTTTAATGCCATTTTTAAGCCCAGGGGCTTCCTTCCTCAGAATGCCTTGTATGGCATAAAAATGTCACTTCCGATTTCCCAAGGAAACCAGAAGTAGCTTTTATTTTGGCCAAAAAGGCCATTCTGAAGCCCGCAGAGGCAGCAGATCGATAGGCACTGCCTCTATAAGCTTCAGAAAGCCCTCAGAGTACAGCTCTGGTCACCTTCAGAGGACTCAGGTAGGGCCAGGTCTGGCTCCATGAGGGTCCGGAGGAACCCACGTTGAGCCCACCTGTATGTGAATATCAGATGTTGGAGACAAACAATGATCACTGAAATGCACTGGTTCCTTCCAAAGTGCCAGGGAATGTACTAAATGTCCACGTGGCTTTTCAAATGCACTGAAATTTAACCAGGGTGATTGCAATGCAATCTTTGCATATCTACTCAGAAGTAAGTTCAGTGCTGGAAGGGCTGTGGCTCAGAGGAAGAACACTTGCTTTAGATGCAGAAGGACCCAGATTCAATTCCCTACACAGCATCTCCAGGTACAGCAGAGAAAAATTCCTGTCTTAAGTTTTGGAGAGCCACTGCCAATCAGTGTTCAAAGCGCTGACCTTTTTGGACCAATGATCTGACTTGATCTAAAGCAGCTTCCTATGACATTCTGACCACCTTAGTTCCTTACACATCGGTTTTTAGGGAAAAGGACAAAAATCATCTCAGAATAAAAACAGTATTTTCAGAAAGCATTTCAATGGTCCTTCTCTAGAGGCTTGTCATTTCAAATGACCACTGAAATGCACTAGGGTGGGTTGGATCCTGCTAAATGCAACCTTGAGTGAGTTGTTTTTAAATTAGAAATGCAGCACACAAATATTCTGGCTAAACACATCAGTTTAGCAGCCTACTTTCTAACTTTTCAAGCAAGTGTACCATTTTACAAAGGAATGCCATTGCTAGAGGTGTTTGAAAAATGGTTTTATATTCAGAAGTAAGCACACTGTGTTCATTAAGAGGCTGTAATCCAGTGTTACTCATCAGAAACAAACACTTCTAGCTGTTGCAAATAAAATGCAGGGGGGGAAAAAAATTTGTCTTCTTCCCAATTTGTTTTCAGTATTTGCCCCAGCTTTCAGGCCAGGATTTTGGAAGATTCCCCTTCAGTGGACCCAGATCAACTCTTCCATTGCTTCCCAAACTGGCACTGATTGCCCAGTCATGCTGCTGTCAGACGTTTGCATCTCGGCTTTGCTAGGGACATGGTAAGCGTTTTTCTTTACCCTTGAATCTTGTTTTGCATGACGGCTAGGCCTGAAGAGAGAGAATAACGAAATCCTATGAATTATTAGGGAGGGTGAGACTGAAAATGTCACTAACTATTGTCCTACTTTTGCACAGGAAGGGAAGTGGCCAGCCTTGCTCTGTCCCAGATGACTGCAGAAGAGCGATGACAGGCCCCCAGTGCTCTGGTTATGATCTGTCCCATCAACTTCTCTACTTCATGTTTGCAGAAATGGTATGAAGTTGACTGTGTGTTTTGCCACTGGTCTTGTGTGTGCTCCCTGAGGCATTTGGTGAGCCACTATGAGATACAGGAAGCTGGACTAGATGGACCCTGGGCCTGATCCAGCAGGGCTCTTCTTACGTTCTTATGCCAACCGCAAATGGATGTGGTGGGGAGGAGTCTAGGATTCTGGTCAGAATCTAGCCAGGTATTTCTAAGGTCCCCATCCCTGTACCAATAGGATTGCAACCAAAACAGGACCACCCACAAACAAGATGGAGGTTTCTTGGAACTCACTGAACTTTAGAAACTTAAAAAAAAAAGACAACCCAAAGGGGGTGAAATTGCTCCTGAACTCTTTTCTTCCTGAAGAGACTAAAGGTTCAGTGGAGAGATAAGTAATCCCACTGGTAAAAAACCCCCACTAATAAACCCCACTGAGACAATGAATTCAGGCAGAGATAAGTGCAGGTGGCATCCTGCACCCATCAGCCATCCACGAGGGCTCACTGGACCTCGGTTGCCCTCTATTATTACCTGGTAACCACTATTCCCTTTAAATTGTGCAGCTGTGAAACTCAAAGGAAGCCAAACTTTGTGCAGGACAAAGGACAAAGGAAGCCAAATTTTGTGCAGCTTGGAGTTTGGCATTCCCAGAAATCCAGTGATGGCACATGACATCATCGCTGTGTTTCTGGGAACATCCCCAAACAGCAGTGCGGCAACCGAAGGTAAGAGAAGCCACGGCAGCGTGGTGAGGAAGCAACTGTCTTAGCCACCGTCCCCGGCCCTCTGGCTGGTGCTTACCATTTCAAAATGCAGAAAGGGAGGGGAAGAGGGAGGAAGTGAGGAGAGAAATGCAGATGGGTTGGGCTGGTCCCTTTCTTGCCTCTGTCTTTGGAAATGGCAGACACAACTCTCACCCACCAGTATCTGCTCCTTTCCCCACTTCCTCCTTTCCTCCCCTGCCCCCTCTGCTCTTTGAAATAGTGGGGAGTGGGAAGTGGGGGGATGAGGGTGGTAGCAGCAGCAGGAAGTGATGAGGTGTGGTGGTGGAGCAGACTGGGGGACGTTGGAGAGATCAGAGGGGCTAGTGGAGGGATGCAGGGGTCAGGGATGGCTTGGTAGAAAAAAATTGACCCAATGCACTTTGCATTCTCACAGGGGGTATGAGCACCTGATCTTTGCCCCAAATGCTGGGGGAGCACCTTCTGCTGAGCCAGACTGTTGGTCCACCTACCTCAGTATTGTGTACTCAGACTGGTAGCATGTCTCCAGGGTTTCATGCAAGGGCCATTCCCAGTCATTAGGTGGAGAAGTCAGAGATCAAACCAGAGACATACTGCTTGTAAAATGTGCTTCTTCACTGAGCTTTAGTCCCATCCCCCAATAAAGGTACACACATGAGCACTAAAGCATCCCAGCTTGCCATTTTGTACCCTGCAGCTGCTGAGGAAAATTCTCAGCTGTTCATGTACTGTTGGATAAAAGAGAAGGATCTGGTATACCGCCTTGAACTTTGTGCAGATCATTATTGTTACAGTGTCTCTGCTCACTTCTTCCCTCTCCTCCACATTTCCTCTTCCTGTCCGTTCCCCTCTTCATTTTTAAATCCAAGGAGCAGGAAGAGAAAGAGTAAAGGCAGCAACTTGACTGCCACCAGCCAGGACAGGGTAGCATTTGGTATGCTGTGTCAGTCACCAGGAGGTCTTGAGCCCATCCAGCTTGTACTTACTCTGTCACTAGTAAGTGGCGTGCCATGGTGACTCTAGCCCTGACAGTATTTGCCTCTCCTCCCTACCAAGATTGCAGTCCTCACACGGGCAACCTGATCCTATGGTGCCCTAGCACCAGTGCTGCGACTGCACCGCTGGCACTGGGTGTCGCAGTTGTGCTGTAAGGCATGCTTGCACTACCCAGGGAGCAAGTAGAACTGGTGGGGAGGCATGTGCCACCCAGTCAATACCGCAGTGAGAGCCCTTGCTACCCATGGAGAGCAGGTAAGTGCCGAGTGGCCCAGAAGCAAGGGGAGGGGGGCAGGACAGGACCAGGAGGTGGATGGGACTCGCCTTCATCAAATCCTGTCCCCCCCCCCCCCCACAGGGCTTCTTGAGTCTATGTCAGTGAAATAGCTGGCACAGACTTAAGTAGCCCCATTGAGCTATCCGGAGCTTTACTTGGAGTGAGGGGACGAATGTCCCCTTACTCCAAGGAGACCTCCAGCCTGCTCAATTCCAGCACAAGATGCAGCAGTGGGCACTTGGCTCCACTGCTCCTGTGCTGGATAGGATTGGGCCATAAGAGAAGGGAGCAGACAAGCTCATCTTTCCGTTATTCTACAAAGCACAGTCAGGATCTTTGGTCTGATTGAACAAGTTCCTGAAAGTAAGTTCTCTAAAGGCACAGTCCTAACCCACTTTCCAGCATCGACATAAGGGCAATGCAGTTCTGAGGTAAGGGAACAAACATTCCCTTACTTTGAGGAGGCTTCCGTGAGTGCCACCCAACTGCAGGATGCAGCACACGTCCCACTGGCACAGCTATGCCAGTGCTGGAAAGTTGGTTAGGATTTGGGCCTAAGGCAAAGATCACCTAAGGCCAGCAGCACCTCTGAAGGTTCTAGCATCCCTGGTTGAAAGTAGCATATGAATTGCTTTCATGCCACTTCCAACCCGATCTCTCTCAGCACAGAAAGGATGCTCCTGACCAGTGTCCTCAAGTAAAGCAATGGAAAGGCATAAAAAGCACCTGTAGATTACAATTTATGCAGGATTACTGCAGCTCTGTGCTGTCCTAACCTCCTCCATTACAGCTGGAATTGGAACATTACCGAATATATTTATATGTGAATATTTACAAACCTTTGTTTCTAGTCTTCCCAGGAAGTTTCGTATTGATCTCTAGGAACATCACACTCCTGTTTAGCTGAATATTCTGATTCTCCACCTTGATTCTGATTCTCCTCCTGCTCCCCTTGGATCAATAAAGCTGGAGCACGTAGCAGAGTAAGACAATTATGTTTCTCTTCTTTCCTCGCCATATCTAGGAAGGATGCTCAGATCCGCTGTTCCTTAATGCCCAGTATTACAGGAATCTGTTCTGTGCTCCCATGATGCAAATCAACATCAACGCTGAAAAGGAAGGACTTCTGGAGAACTTTGGAGACCTGTTTACTGAAAACAGTGAGTGCTTTGCTGTTGATGAGGCAGTCATTCAGCTCCCTTCTTAATACTTAGAAGATTTTTCCCTGCCTATTTCCCCAACATCTGCTAGCAGCAGCTGCTTCACTAATGTCTTTGCGTTTTCCTTTTCAGTTTTGTTTTGTGGCATGTCTGGATTCTCTGACTTCTACAAACCACAATGGCTAAACCTTATTCTCAACTGGCAGAAGCCAGAAACAGGATGTTTTTGGATGTACGGTGCGTAGACAACCTTGCTCAATTTATTCTGGTGCAGAACCACCAAATTCTATCAACAGAACATGTGATACAATTTCTTTGATTTTAGCATTTTAGGCTACAGCCTTAAATACTTCTGCAGCTTAAAACTACAGAAGTGATACCTGAAAGTGCTAAACAGAGATATTAAAGAGTAGACCCCATTGAACCAGCCCATCCATGAGGCCAACTGAGACTATTTGATGTGGAAGGGTACCCATATCTATTCACTGCACTACCTAATTCCTTCCAGACTACCTAACTACCTTCCAGAAGGAAGAGGGAAAAAGAGCAGAGCTGTGTGGTGTTAACTGGATTATAGACTATATGGAAGCCCCAAGTCCAGGTTTGCTGGGTCCAGATGCTGGGAAAGTATAAGGTTTGCACAAAAGGGAGAATTATGCCATGTGCAATCTTGTCTGACAGGAAGATGTGGTGATGAGAGAAGCAGAATCCGCCCCATCTTTGCTTTCCCATGCATCTCTTAGGGCCAGGCTAGATATGCACGCAAATGCTGTGTTCTTCCTATTATAGAAGCACCTTCTATTTATTCAAAATTGCTGCATGGGAGCACTCAGAACCTCTCAGAACTAGGAAGTTCAGGGAGGAAGAAGGATGCTTGTCCCCAGTGCACAGTTTTGAGGCCAAAAATGACCTCCCTAAAGCAGCAATTTGCAAGTGAGGTGGTGATTTGGAGAAATTGTCCCTTCAGCTGCAAATCTCTGCTTCACAGGGGAACAGCGAACTCCCCCTTCATGTGCATCCTGGTTTTGACTGGGGCAGCTCCCTGCATGGGAGTTCTCAACAAATTGAGAGCCCAATTCTATGCATGTCTAATCAGAAGTAAGTCCCATTACAGTGAATGGGGCTTGCTCCCTTCAAGCAACCTTCTTGCTCCCAGGAAGGTGTGGATAGGATTGTAACCTTATTTACTTATTTTTACCTCGTCTTTCTCCCCAAAGGGCACCCAAGGTGGCTATGCAACCAAATGAGAGATGCTTCCACATGCCTCTGTCACCCATGTTTGCATGCACACCAAATCTGGCCCTTAAGGCACAGAAAACCACTTAAGGTCTGGACCTGGAAATCTTACCCCAGTTCTGCCCAATACTAGCTAGACTGGCTCTCCAAATTCTTTGTCTTGAATTCTCAGGTCCTTGCTGCTTGGGCTTCTGTGCCCAAGAGGCAGAAATTCAACAGAATCTCTTTCCATCATGATACCTTAGGGAATGCTTTTCCTGGTGATTTTCTGTCTGCTAAAAGCAGTAAGACGTACTCCTGCCAAAAAAAGAATGACAACTTGACTTTGAGTCTGGTTAGTTCCCCAAAGGGTGGCAATTCCCAATACTCACTCTTTTATTTGCCCACATGAGGTTATTCTTCTGATGCCACTGTTTAGGTTTAAACTGGTCCAGTAGTTTTCTACCAAAGTAGTTAAAACTTTGGCATAGCTCCTGCTTTGGCTTTGTTGTTTAATCATAGCTTATATTTTCAAGTCAAAGACAAACATGTTTTAAGGAAATGAAAGACATTCTAAGACTTGATTAGTCTAAACCGCATGCTAAAGCTTTTTGTTAGATGTTTGAAAGCCATCTGTCAAACCAATGATTATTTTCTTTCAGGTGACCAAAGCCAAAACCAGAACCAGATTTACGAGGATCGTGTTCTAGAATTACGAAGAGTTAAAAGATCAGAGAAAATTCTTGATGGTAAACTTAGTGAGGCTCTGTGTGTGTGTGTGTGTGTGTGTGAGAGAGAGAGAGAGAGAGAGGGAGGGAGGGAGAGAATTCTCAAATGTTTAGCATTGGTGACCCACTTTTTAGATTGAGAATCTGTCAGAACCCACCAGAAGTGATGGGTGATGTCACTAGAAGTGACATCATCACGCAGGAAAATTTTTAACAATTCTAGGCTGCAATCCTACCCACACTTACCCAGGAGTAAGTTCCTTTTACTATCATTGTTAAAAGCATAAACATAGTAGCCTGTTAAAAGTATAGATCTGTAACATTTCCCCAAATGCAGTCATATACCATGGCTAATATATTAAAGTCTAATATATTAAAAATAAAATATTGAAATGAATGGGGACCCACCTGAAATTGGTGGGTGAAATTGGTCCCCACCCACAGTTTGAGAAACAGTGGTGTAAAGGATTACAGCCTCTGTCCATCTCCAGGTCTAACTTGAAACTTACAAGTTCATTCCAAGGCAAAGATAATTTAAAAATATAGAGTAACAGGCTGGACTTTAAATTCTCAAAGCAGGAGATGAATTTAAGATGTTGCACTAGGCTGAATGTCAACTGGAGATAAATTGGAAGCCATTTAGGGCCCAATCCTGAGCTATTCAGCCCGGTGGTACAAGCATACCACCAGGACTTGTGTTACAAACATGTCATAAGTCACGCCTCTGACACCCTGTGCTGTGTCACCCTAGCGCTGAGCTCAGCACCAACCGGACACTACCTGGAGCTAGGTAAGAGCTCTGAATGGTGGTGAAGGCCTTGGGGTTGGGGGGAGGCATTCCGGAGTGGGGGGGGGGGAGAGAATCAGGGCAGGAGGGTCAATGGGACCGGCAGAGCTCTGATCTGCCAGATCCTGAACTCTGTGTTGAGCCAGAAGGCCCAACACGGAGTCTCTCAACTCTGCACTGGCAAAAAAGCTGATGCTATTGGGACTATAACTTGAGAAGCCCCATTATGGGGCTTGGGGCTTTCCCTGGGAGAAGGCGATGGGGAGATTTTGGTGGCTGCTGTGGGGCTGCAGGATGCAGCAGTAGTCGCTTTGGCACTGCTCCACCTGGCAGTGCCACTGCCTTTAGGATTGAGCTGTTAGTTTCTGTAAACCACTTTGTGGATTGTTTTTTTTTAAACCAGAATATTAATACTCTTGAAAATAATAACAATTTCTCAGAAGAAACAAGAATGCCAGCAGGCAACGATAAATAAACTTTCCATTTGCATAGCACTTTGAAATACTTCATGGGAATTATATTTTATAAGCCTTTCACAATCCATAAATATCGTTAATCAGCATAGTTAATAGCAAAAGGACACCCCAAATGGTTAGACCGGAAAAGCTACTAAGAAATGGGAGAGTCAGCCAATTGGTTCCCAAGATTGCTGTACTGGCAGGAAAAAAAGTGTCACCGACTCACCCTCCCTCTTTGGCACAGAACCCATATAGAAATGCTGGTCACCTATTTGGCCCAGGGTTGAATGAGAAGAATGGAGAAAGACAGTAATGGCTGGATAACCACCAGAGAACAGTCCACAGAAAAATAATCCCCTTCTTTTTACTCCTACCAGAACGTTACAGAGCCTCAACAGAGCACTAGGTGCTGTTCAAGTCACAGATTTAATAAAATCTGTTTCCAGAGTGCTTTGCAGATGAATAATGGTCAAGTAGACAAGATACAGGAATGTGGTTGGATCTCCTGATGGCTTTTTAAAAAAGGGAGGGGGGATTTGGATTGGGGCCACAGCACAAAGGAGAGGAGATCTAACCCTCCCTCCCACACTGTGGGCTCAGTTCAAATCTCACACTCGCACCTCTGAAGCCACCCTTCACAGAACAGGGGAACCTTCCCCAGTGAACTTAGCAGGGAAGAGCCAGAAGCTGCAGCTGCAGCGGGCTGTCTGCTTCTTCCCCCAGTGCCTTTTTTCAAAGCCTGCTGCTGCTCCCTGCCATCATCTGGTAAGCCAACTGTATTGCAGCTGAGGCTGAGAGGGAGCGATTTGATGGCACCTGATGAGACTGTAACCAAGGTGGGATATCAAACAAGGAACTTCCAGAATCGAAACTCTTTCTCTCAGCAATTATGCTACAATGAAATGTTGGCATCCTTCAGTCTTGGAAGACTATGGTATCGCGCTCTGAATGGTGGTTCTGGAACAGAGTGTCCTCTCCAGTGCGCAAAGCCTGGGTAGAGTAGATATGGAGGATAGACTGTTACCCATGCAGCAAATCCCCCCTCTCCAAGTCACTGAAATGGTCCAATGGAAAGGCAGAAGCCAATACGGTTGGTTCCAGTGGCGTCGCAGGAGTTGCCAGAACGTGACTGTGTTCAGCCACGAACTGCCTCAGGGACTCCGGCTCTGGATTTTGCCTCGAGGTTGACTCCTGAAGCCTTTTCCATAACTGGATGTAGCCACAAGGCAGTGGAGGGTTGGGATCAGAGTTTTCCTTCTCTCAGATGAGAAAGGCTCATGACTCCCATCTACCCAGTGGCTGTTTAGTCGCCTCTTACGACAAGTACAGCCAAACAGAGGGCCTATTCTTATCCCCCAGCCCCCAGGGGTTACAAACAGCTATGCTACAATAGCTCTTGTCTTTTTATATGAAGACAAATTGCAAATTATTTGTTAGACTGACCTGTTCGATTGAATGAATTGATGCATCATCCTAAACAGTCTTACCTGCATCGCCCTGCTCCGCATGGATCCAGTTTTACCAGATAAGGAAATTCATCTCTGTGCTTTGAAAACCAACCACAGATTTCGCTCCTCCACTTTACTCGTCTTTGGCTGCTTGGAGGTCTCCTGGTGTCTCAAATGATCCTTTCCCCCCCCTCCCTTGCTTCCTCTTAAGTCTGAACCTACCTCCCAGAATGCTTCTGTGATTCGACCTTCTTCTTCCTTCAAGTCCCTTCTCCAACTAACCTTTTCCTTGAAATCGCAACACACATCCCTAGCCTCTGTGCACTACTGAGAATCCAAGTAACTGAAGTAGCTGCATAAGCTTCCCTCTTTACTCCTGTCTTCAATCCCTTCCACTCTCTCTTTCATCTCCCACATGTTAAACTTTAGAGACTGTAAATTCCTCAGGGCAGAGACCTGTCTTATACTTTGTACCCTCAATGCACACTGTAATACTGTATAAATAGTCCTATCACCACTTTTTGATTCAAAGCCTGTTGTTTCCTCTGCAGGTGGATGTTCTTCTCACAATACTGGTGTGGCCGTGGGAGCACTTGCAGGGTTCCTCTATTATGGCTTCTGATGCCTCATCGGTCCCTGTCCTACAGATTCACCAAGGAATGATCTAGTACCGCTGATCTTGTGCTGATATTAGCATCTTCTTTAGAGTGAATTAAGTTTACATTTACAGAAGCTCCCCTATTACAAACCTGTTAAGTTCCAGATGTCTTTGTAAGGCTGCAATCCTATACACATTTTCCTGGAAATAAACCTCATTGAACACAATTGGACTTACTTCTGAGTAGACATCTTAGGACTGTGCCTTAAAGCCCATTTATTCACAAGTACAGTAATATGTCCAAGCAAGTTCACCCACTCAGAACATTGTTAGTTTCACTAGGAATGCTGTCACTTGCTGTCAGTTTCCCTTCCAGATTATGAGATTCACTCACAATGCTGTCAGTTTCGCTGAAGATCCACTCAAAATGCTCTTGAGCACCTTCTGTAGTCAGCAGCGTTGGTTGCAAACAAGAACTGAAAGTGTTCCCTAACTTGCACATTCATAAGTGGGGGTGGTGTGGCTTCTGTATGTTTGAAACATACACTGCTTTGAAGCTTTAGGAAAAGCAGTGTATAAGTCCTTTAATTCAATCAATAAAATAAAGATCTCTTGATCATGCACATCCTGGCAACTCAGCTCTATGCTGAATCGACTCATTCTCCTCTTTGGTCTTCTGATGCACTTTGGCGCCATCGCCTCTCTCCAGAATTCTTCCCCCAAAGCCATTTGCCTCTCCCATTCTGCTTGCAGAAGCTCCACATTCTGCAACCAGGGTACATTATTTTGTGCAGTGTAAGGGAAACACCACTAATTTCTTGCTTTGTGAACTTCTCAATTTCTTTATGTTGGTGCTGAATTTTTTTTTGGTTTTTGATATTCCTCTTTCTGCTCCTCTTTCTGGGGCAGTCAGAAGTCACATGGGACAAGGAACCCCCTCGTAGATAAATTGTGCAGTAACTAAATTTTTTGTCTGAATACAGGGTATCAAAAATAAATGGTTCTTTTCACTGTTTTTCTGTAGAAAAGTCACACACACACACACACACACACACACACACACACACACACACACACACACCTGTTCTTTAAAGCTGAGTTGTCTCTGCTATGACCTCCTGCTAGCTGGGTAAAGAGGCACCTTTTAAGGGGTGGTTTTCTTAAATTGATCAGGGAGAGAGCAACAGCATATTCATCCCAGTGTAGCATCTTTCACTGTGGTCTTTTGCTGGTGTCTCTCTTGAGCATCTTGTTTTAGATTGTGAGACCTTTGGGGATAGGGTATTATCTTCTCGTTTCTTCATTAATGTTTTGTGAACTTTTTAAAAAGTTAATTCAATGTTCTTCATAATAATTCCTAATGATATTGTAATTTGGCCTTCAGAGAATGATTGAGTGAGGGAAATGTTTGGGGGAAGATAAACCACACCCGTCCTGGCCTTCACTGTTTCCACTAATAAACATCTACTGTATTGATTTTCGGGGAAAGCATTGCAGCTCTGAGCTGTATTAAACCACTCAAGGCACTTCTCTGCTTCTTCAGTTAGGAAAAAGTCAATATTTGTCTAAGGAATTATTTCCAATGCCACCATTGGATTTTACTGGATTTTATTATCAATCAAGTCTTTTGTTTATTTTTCCCTCTGCTCATATGATTTGGTTGTCTCCAGGGCCTTCGAGGGGGATTTTATCAGGGGGAACAAAGTTTCTTTTGGGTGGCAACAGGGGTGGGCTGAACAGTGGTGGGGAGGGGGTGAAGCAGGGCAGGGGGATGTGACAACGGCCTGAAAAGTCTTTGGAGACCGGGTCTACTCGCCCACACAGCTTTGGCAGTTAGATACAGTAATACGGAAAACCAAACACTCTCCCAACTCTCTCTAATATAGAAAATCATTGCAGAAAATTAGCATCATTGTATTTAGGCTCACATTAGAATGGAAAGTGTCCTGTGTGTACCACAACTTACTTCTGCAGCAGCTGTAGTCCCACAGCTGTGTCCCTGAGCTCCTATACACTCCTTCTTGTAAGCGAATCCACAAGCCTAAGAGCCACTGTAGCACCCTCAGCATCCCATCTAGGCACCAAATCCAGGTGAGATTGGAAAATGTAAGATCCCAGGAAATTTCCAAGGCCCCTCCTTTGACTCCTGGGCCCTCTTTTTGAACCTGGGCCTAGGCACAAATGGGTACAAATTACCCCTATACCCATGGTCCCTGTCACAAATCACCAAAATTTTCCCACCACCTGAGATTATAGCAGAAGATCCTGGGGAAGGGTGCCTTGTTGCAATGCTTGTCTAATATAAGAGATGGGCAGCCCAATCCTAACCTGCGCTGGAACAGGCAGGCTGGCCGGCCTGTGCTGTATGCAGCGCAGGATTGGAAGTGACTTTGGCATAACTCAGGGCAAGAGGATATTTTTCCCCTTATCCCCAGCACAACAATGGGGCTACTTGGATTTGCGCCAGCTTAAATCACTGGCAGAGATCTGAGCAGCCTGGAGTTAGGTCAGGCTGCTTGGAAGAGGGTTTAGGGTCTGACCCAAGTGCTGACCCAAGTGCTGGAGGCTGGACCCACTCCCCTCCTGGGCCTGGCCCACCCACTGGTCACCTGTTTTGCTCTTCCCCTACCTGGAATGGCTCTGAAGGGGAGGGGTTGGGGTTCCTTGTATGCTGTGATGAGGCTCCCTGCAAAACTTAGTGCTTTGCACTCCCTCTAGCTATGCCACTGAACCACAGTAGTAGTAAAGCTGTCTTTACATCAGAAAGTCTTTACATCAGGACATGCAGACCATGACATCTAATGCAGTTTTTGTTGACATCAGCAGAAACCTGAAACCCCTGGTTTTCATTCTCATGCAAGTTTCTAGACTTCATTGGTGAAGCAAAAATCTGAAACGTTTGTTAAATCTGCCTTGGGTGGATCTTTGCTAAGTACTTAGAAACTAGAGGGCAATAAGATTGGACATAGATTCAGTCTTGATAGTATTTTTGTGCTTTTGATTTTTTTTTTTGCCTCCCGTGTATTTGGTATTTTTGGCTCTTGGCTTGCTGTAACCCAAAGGGATGATTCTGAGTTTGGAAGGCACTGGAGACAGGCAAATTGGTCACTAGGGCATCTTAATAAGTAGTTTCCCACTAATTGTTGTGAACAAAGACAGAGGCAATAAGACAGCTCATTTGTAAGTTCTTTTTGGCAAAAATACAGCTAACTTTTTAATGATGTTCTACAAATGCTTTACTTAGCAGTGGCCGAGGGACACTTGTTTGCTGAAGAAATAAAAACAGCAAGAAGGGAAAAAGGAGTCACTGGGTCTATGGTGAATTAGTCCTCAGAGGGTCCAACTACAGGTTAACTATGCAAATAGTTACAGAGTCTTACAGCCCAATCCCAACTTGCACCGGTACAGCCAGGCCGCATGGCCATCCAATGCAGGTTAGGAGGCAGCTAGAGGTCACCTTGGGGTAATAGTACATTTTCCCCTTACCCTGAGTAACACCACAGCTGTCCCGATGGGCAGTAGCTTAGCTAGAGGGGGTGCAAAGTACTAAGTTTTGCAAGGGTGCCTCACCATGATGTGATCACCCCTCCCCTTCAGAGATATTGCCTCCATTTTGCTCTAGTGGCCTGGAATGGCCCCAGAGGGGTCACTGCTTGCACACCACAGTGAGGTACCATGCAAAACTTAGTGCTTTGCACCCCCTCTAGCTACACTACTGCTTACAGGGCTTCCTGGATCCATCCCTGGCACACATCCAAGAAGCCCGGTGTCATGCTGGATCAGGCCACCTTTGCCCTGGGAGAAAACTCCCTTTGAGGTCCTGGGGTTGCCAGTTGTCAGTGCATAAGCACGAGCTCAACCCCGAGCAGTTATCGCTCAGACATCCCAGTAGCCCTACTAGATTTCAGTCAAGATGCAGCTTTAGGAGTTTACTACAGCATCACCTGCACAGATGAAGGCCTTAGGAGTGGACCTCAACACCTGCATCACCTGCACAGATGAAGGCCTTAGGAGTGGACCTCAACAGGTGGGAAACCCTGGCCTCTGAGCGGCCCGCTTGGAGGCAGGCTGTGCAGCATGGCCTTTCCCAGTTTGAAGAGACACTTGGCCAACAGTCTGAGGCAAAGAGGCAAAGAAGGAAGGTCCACAGCCAGGGAGACAGACCAGGGACAGACTACATTTGCTCCCGTTGTGGAAGGGATTGTCACTCCCAAATTGGCCTGTTCAGCCACACTAGACGCTGTTCCGGAACCACCATTCAGAGCGCGATACCAGAGTCTTCCGAGACTGAAGGTTGCCAACAACCAACCTGTACAGAAATGTTGCCAGCTTCCAAAAAAGAAAGAGGATTCACATTTCATACTTTGTGTCACTTCGGGGTGATGTTTGTCACGTGTGCAGATTCATTTGATATGTCTGTGCCTTCGTATTGCTTAGTCTGAACTCCCTGCAGGGGACCTCAGGGTCAGAGGCATAACCCACTGCCTTGGCGCCTGGAGCAGTGATGGCATGACGTCACATGACATTGTGTCACTTGATGTCACTTTGGGGTTTTCCCTGGAGGAGGGGTACCCTGCTGCAGTAGGTCTGCACTCCCTGTTCCTTCTCCTGTGGAAACGCCCCCTGAAGGGCAGCCTCCACCGAAGAGAAGGAAAGGGAGTGCAAAGCTGCCAGCACCTCCTCTGTGACTAGAGTGGAGCCTGAGGGGCAGTCATGTGCCCCCCCCTTGCCATAGCGCCCAGGGCACCATGCAACCTCATGCTCCACCCTAGTTATGGCTCTGCTCCGCATTCCCTGCTCCTCTTGTCCTCACAAAAACCCAGTAAAGCTGCAATCCTGTTCACAGTTTCCTGGGAGTAAGCTCCACTGAACACAATGCGACTTACTTCTAAAGTAGACATGTTTAGGACTGCTCTGTAAGATAGATCAGGACACTGATCAGGCATGCTCCTCCACATTTCCTCTCTGTCCCCCTCTTCCTTTCCAGGGAGAGGACGGGAGGAGCACAGGCCGGCTCTTCAACAGGTAAAGGGGGGGGGTGACATTTGGCACAAAGCCTTCGATGCCGGGTGGTTTCGGCTCAGACCTAATGGGTGTGAAGCGGGGAGCCCTAGTTGGAGACCCCCTCCGACCATGCCTGCCACGTATAGCCATGTGTATAGCATGTGAGACTGTAGCCCAGTAGCGTAGCTATATGGGGGTGGTGCTGCAACACGTTGTGTAAGTGGCCCCTCCCACTCGCCATTGGAGTCATTCTGGGCAGTGAAATGACATCCCCCATTGGTTTTCGTGACCCAGAATGGCTCTGGCAGCAGGTGGCAGGGTGCGCTTACGCAGCACCTTGTGGCACCTGCAGTACTTACTGTGCCCCACCGCCCCTAGAGCTACGCTACTACTGTAGTCCAGTGCATGGCTCTTCCTCAACTGGCAAGGCTTCGCCACAAAATGAGGCTGGCATTATTATGAAGCCATCTGGAGGGCAAAAGGACTACATATGAAACAGCCTTCTGCTGAGCCAAACCCCACAAGGGTCTGTCCCAGCCTTACCGAGAGGTGCTGCCAGGGATGCCAGGAAAGCTGGTCTTTCCAATCCAGCAAAACACACTTCTCGCTGTTCCATTCTGATCACCACTGCTGGGGGGGCTAAGGCTGCCTCCCTCCTGGGGAAGCGAGAGAACTGTCCGAGCAGGCCGACAGGCAAGCTTTCCCTAAAAAGCCCAGCTAAGGAAGAGCTGATCCAGAGGAGAGGTTGCACCAGCACGCACTGGGGAACAATGACCAGTTTGATCACTGGTGCTGCTGCCCCACCTCTTCCAGAAGCATCTGCAGGGTCCTGATCCAGAACACGTGCTGGTTCTGGATTCCTCCTCCCAAGTTGGGTTCAGGGATGGGAGGTCTTGTCCAGACAGATGTGGCCTGGTCTCCATTTGGATGCATCACTGCTGCTTCTGCTCGTGTGGTGCGGAGCTGGGACAGGTCAGGGGGCATCAGGGCTCTCACGTTTGCAGTCTCCCCAAGTTGGGCGCCTTCCTAAGTGATCATCTTAGGGGGAGAGATTGTCAGAAATTTCCTTTCTCCCTGGATCAGGGGTGTGGAACATCCACAGGCTGGATGCCCTCCCCAGAAGGCCCTCTTTATCTGGCCCTCATGGTAACTGGGCTCTCCCAGTACCACCCTTTCTGCAGCACTGCTTCTGCTGAGGCTCTGGTAGGGACAGATGAAAAGAGACTTCAGAAGGCAAAGAATGCTACAGGGTAAGGGGCAGACCAAAAGGGGGAGAGAGGGAGACCCTGCCAAGGTACTGACAGAGCCCAATTACCAGCAGCGCCGCTTCTGCCCAGGCATCATTTTACAAACCACCTCTCAGCTGATAATTGGCTCTCGCATATCTTGAAAACATGATCAAGATTTGTGTGTTTTCTCTTCTGCCATTTGCAGCTAATGAGTTTCTTTGTGAGAACAAAGTGCTTCTTCCAGGCCTTCATCTGCTTAATGACATCGCATCCTGCTTAATGATGTAACTTCTGGCCCTCAGAAGGTGCCATGACTGCTATTCGGCCCACTATATGGAATGAATGACACCCCTGTCCTGGATCCCCACAGGTGATAGGACTGGTGAGGGGTGATCCATTTCTTTCCAGGTCTCCTCTAGTTCTGGTCCAGTTCTCATAGGAAGGTTGTGGACTGTGATTCCAGTACCCAGGACCACCATCTATGAGTGGTCCCTAAGAATTTAGATGCTGTTGTCCCAAGATTCTGGAGCAATTGTTTTCCCTGGCCTATGTGAAGGTTTCCCAAAGTAGCCTGCTGCCTCGAATTTCTGATGCCCCACCTGTATGCACCTGTATTGCCTATGAGCTGGCCCCAGAGCTACAATGGGGCATTGAGCTACAACCTACAGCCGGCCCTGGGTGCACAGTCCAGGACAGAACATGGGCACAATGTGGTGGTGGGGGGGGAGGAAGAAGATTGCTTCCCTGTCCTCCTGTGCACTGCATTGCAGACCAGATTGCCAGACACTTCCTGAAAACCAAGGTGTTCATCATAGCCATCCATTCTCACTAATCTGTGATTGCAGAACCCGCAAGCACAAACTTCTGGTCCTTCTGTGAATATGTCCTCAGAGGACCAGTGTCTGTTTTAAGTACCACCTCCAGCAGATGCATTTCCACAGGCTCTGGCTATCAGCAAGAGAAGCGTCTCTTCCCTCCCACACTTTTGCTAAAACCAGGTGAGGGGGTTCTATAAGAAGGTGAGAGGATTTTGGCAAACACAGCTCTGCTGGTCCAGAAAGAAAAAAAACGAGGCACTCACTCCCAAAAGGAAATATCCCGGAACATAGACTGAGAGTTATTTTTAGCACCCTGGACTAGAGGCAGATGATGGATTCAGAGAGCTGAAAGAAGGGTGTTGAAATTCAGGGCAGCCCAGCCAACATGGTTGTTTCAAAGATGGATCCAGTCTACCTGGCAGGCTTGCCAACCCTCCAGGCTTGGCAGGTCAGGAGTCTCCAGGAGTCAGCATCAATCTTGAGGGGGCTACTGAAAGCAATCCTGGCATTTGGGGCCCTGCCTGTAGGAATTTCCAACATTATGTCATGTGGGGGGACGGGACAGGACGGGGGGGCAGAGCTCCAGCAACCTTAGTACAGTTATTATTTGGGAAGGGGGGTGGGTCTCAGTATTTAACATTTTACTTACTTATAGTCCAACCTATCCATATCTAAATCATGTAAATCGCGATTACAATGCATTTAAATTACAATGCGCAAATCGCATTGTAGTCAATGGGGCTTACTCCCAGGTAAGTGTGGACAGGAATGCAGCCTTAGATGACAGAAAACAGAAATATTCAGTTTGCTTTAATTCTGTTTTGAGCTAATCTGTGTCTCTGTGTTGTGTGTTTATACAATAATGACTATTAATTTGATATTAAGCAATTTTGCATGAGAATTTCCATACAGGTTCTGGTGCTTGCCAGCACATTCCTGTCTGCCGTCCCCCGTCCCCCCCGGCTGCCCTATATGGTTTGCAGGGCTGACCTTCTTTCCAAATTAGAATTCCATCCCCCAGGTGAAAGCTATACATACAACATGCTGGACCCAGATGCTCAAGGTCTAATCACACCTGGCTGCTATGCACCATCCGAAGCTGCTGTATTGTACATACCATAGGAGGCTGACCATTGTACGCCTAGCTCAATATTGCCTGCTCTGATTGGCAGTGGTTGCCCAGGTGTCGGGCAGAGTTCTTTCTCAACCTGTTTGTGATGGAGTTGCATCCGCATGCATTTGATCACCATCTTTTCCTACTTCCCTCTCCATAACATTTAGTCCAACTCTGTCAGAGCACAAGTTCAGAATGTAAAATGACTTTTAGCTGTTCCACTGTCCTCTTCTCTCTGCTGTTGGCAGGCCACCTTCTCCAGCCCCTTATGAGTTTGGCGCTCCAAGCATTGAGAGCCATTCCCAGCTATCAGGAGACCATCACAAGGCATGAGCTCCCATCCATGAAACTGCAGCCAATCAATAAGCCAGCCATTGATCTTACGAAAGACAGTCTGTGTAGGACCTCAACAATGACATTAATGTTCACTGGGATCCACCTACTTCTTCACAGAAACAAGACAGCCAAGTAAAACAGCTTCCTGCTTGTTCTTGGTATTTATTATTGTTTGAAATTAGTAATAACAATTTCAGTACATCAAGAAATATTATTTGTAACCAGCCTGCTTGAGATACTGCCCATGATTAAAATGAGAAGTCCACAATCCTGTGCTAGCCAATATCTTTTTTTTTTTAGGACCATCCTAAAGTAACAAAGAAAAAAAGCAAGTGTACCAATCCTACAGAATTCTTCATCAGAATGCTGGTAAGCAAAAGGACGGGGGTGGGGAGAGAAGTGGAACATGCAGGAGGAGTTTCAATAGTCTTCTGCTTGTAAAAGCAAAAGGTGGAGTTTGGGAGATCTCCTGGAGACTTGTCAGCTCTGAAAGGTCCATGAGGCAGTTTCAGTACATGAGCAGGGCTGTTTAGACAAGGAAGGGAAAAATATGGCTGAAAACCCATAACTGTCTACTGTATCTGCACTACTTTGTTGCTTTCATACGCTTGAACGTGTTTAAATTGTTAAAAATATTTCTTTACCCAGCATGTAAGTAATTTGTGGAACTCCTTGCCACAGGATGTGGTGATGGCGCCTGGCCTAGGTTCCTTTAAAAGGGAACTCACCATGTTTTTATGAGTCTCACCATTTTATGAGGAAAATGCCATCACAGGTTATAAGCCATGATGGGCATACCTCTGGTTTTAGAAGTAGGCTGTCTCTGAATGGCAGGTGCAAGGGATTGGCAACAGGATTGCAGGCATCTCGTCTTCCATGCCTCTGGAGACATCTGGTGGGCCACTGTGAGAGCCAGGAAGCTGGACTAGATGGGCCTTTGGCTTGATCCAGCAGGGCTCTTATGTTTGTAACTGCTTTGCGCATCTTTTTGAGGAGCACTAAACAGCAGCTGTGGGGCAGGATCGGGACTGGGGCTGTGGCGGGGAGGATTAAATCCCCCTTTCACACACACCTCTGTGCCATGTTTTCAGTCTGGATACCCAGCAGCTGTTGCTGCTGCTATTTAGATAAAAGAAAACCAAATGCCTGCCAAAGCCAATACATATAATAAACGTGGTCCTCAGTCTCGCATGAATCGAGACTGTTATACGATTCAATGATTCGTATCATTGGCGTAGCCAGACATCCTAGAGCCAGGGGCAAAACTAAAAAGGATGCCCTGTTTTTCCCAGCACTTTTTGCAAGAGGTGGGAGCGTTGATCGGGGGGGGGGATTGCGTGGGTGGGCAGCCAGGCTGTTGCCCCCAAGCAGCCTGCAGTTCAGTGCAATTGCTGACCTTGCACCCCCTCTAGCTACACCACTGTTATACCCTGATGCAGCAGGAGCTGGAGAAGATGGCCGCCTTGTCTTCTCGGATCAACGCTGCACTTATCCTTACCAGCTAATCTGATCACTTTCACTTCTTTCGCTCCCACCACCTAAGGAATGAGAATCAAATCATGCCAGTTGCCAACCACAGTTGTCAGTTTTGCCACAGTTGCAAAGCAGATCAGGTGGGAAAAGGAATGCACACGATATTGGGTCAGTGCTGTTCTTTTCACGTTCAACTTTAATGGCAAAACATAATTAGCCAACTCGGCTCATCCAGGTTCACATTTCTGTAAATCATTAATTCATTGGCTCTAACAAGGCGATTCAAGAGTTGTTTGCTAGAAGTGGCCAGGCTTGGGGACAAATCATGACCAATCAGCTTCAGACCCCACCAAAATTAGTGTGTTTGGTTGATCCTTATGTAAGAACAGAAAAACTGACAAGTTGGGGCAAGGAAATGGTCCATCTCATGTGGCATTTGAAGTTCCAGCAGCACATGGGCCAGCCAGATGCCACAGGGAGGTTCACGAACAGGCATATTCAGTTAAGTGGTCCTCAGCCACTGGCAGACAGTTAAGTGGACCTCAGCAACTGGCAGAGAGTTAAGTGACAGTTAAGTGGACCTCAGCAACTGGCAGTTAAGTGACAGTTGAGTGGTCCTCAGCCACTGGCAGACAGTTAAGTGACAGTTGAGTGGTCCTCAGCCACTGGCAGACAGTTAAGTGACAGTTAAGTGGACCTCAGCCACTGGCAGTTAAGTGAGAGTTGAGTGGTCCTCAGCCACTGGCAGACAGTTAAGTGACAGTTAAGTGGACCTTAGCAACTGGCAGTTAAGTGACAGTTGAGTGGTCCTCAGCCACTGGCAGACAGTTAAGTGACAGTTAAGTGGACCTCAGCAACTGGCAAGTGACAGTTGAGTGGTCCTCAGCTACTGGCAGTTAAGTGACAGTTGAGTGGTCCTCAGCCACTGGCAGTTAAGTGACAGTTGAGTGGTCCTCAGCCACTGGCAGTTAAGTAACAGTTAAGTGGACCTCAGCAACTGGCAGTTACGTGACAGTTAAGTGAGCCTTAGCAACTGGCAGACAGTTAAGTGACAGTTAAGTGGACCTCAGCAACTGGCAGTTAAGTGACAGTTGAGTGGTCCTCAGCCACTGGCAGACAGTTAAGTGACAGTTGAGTGGTCCTCAGCCACTGGCAGACAGTTAAGTGACAGTTAAGTGGACCTCAGCCACTGGCAGTTAAGTGAGAGTTGAGTGGTCCTCAGCCACTGGCAGACAGTTAAGTGACAGTTAAGTGGACCTTAGCAACTGGCAGTTAAGTGACAGTTGAGTGGTCCTCAGCCACTGGCAGACAGTTAAGTGACAGTTAAGTGGACCTCAGCAACTGGCAAGTGACAGTTGAGTGGTCCTCAGCTACTGGCAGTTAAGTGACAGTTGAGTGGTCCTCAGCCACTGGCAGTTAAGTGACAGTTGAGTGGTCCTCAGCCACTGGCAGTTAAGTAACAGTTAAGTGGACCTCAGCAACTGGCAGTTACGTGACAGTTAAGTGAGCCTTAGCAACTGGCAGACAGTTAAGTGACAGTTAAGTGGACCTCAGCAACTGGCAGTTAAGTGACAGTTGAGTGGTCCTCAGCCACTGGCAGACAGTTAAGTGACAGTTAAGTGGACCTCAGCCACTGGCAGTTAAGTGACAGTTGAGTGGACCTCAGCCACTGGCAGTTAAGTGACAGTTAAGTGAGCCTTAGCAACTGGCAGACAGTTAAGTGACAGTTAAGTGGACCTCAGCAACTGGCAGTTAAGTGACAGTTAAGTGGACCTCAGCCACTGGCAGTTAAGTGACAGTTGAGTGTTCCTCAGCCACTGGCAGACAGTTAAGTGACAGTTGAGTGTTCCTCAGCCTCTGGCAGTTAAGTGGTCCTCAGCAACTGGCAGACAGTTAAGTGACAGTTAAGTGGACCTCAGCAACTGGCAGTTAAGTGACAGTTGAGTGGTCCTCAGCCACTGGCAGACAGATGTATCCTCCCTCTATATACAGATATTGTATCTTTCTGTCCTTAGGCCTCAATAATTGGGTGACTGCTGCTGTATCTTCACTTGTTTACAACTTGGCTTATTTGTAATGGACTCCAACCTGTATTTACACTGTAGGCACTATGAGGGCGGCCGCTTGGACGGCTTCTGCATCCCACCTCCATCTACTGCACTGCAGCTGCACTGTGTGTGGTAGCCAAGAAAATGAACCAGGCAGATGAAAAGGAAGGATACGCACTGCCAGGTAGAACTGACCCTCACCATTATGGCCATCCTGTGCCTGGTTACTCCCAGGATTTACGTGCAGCTGCGTATCCACAGGTCAGTCCATAACTTCTGAGAGCTGCTGATGACAGAATCTATGTCATCACCAGCTCTCAGAAGTTATGGGCTGACCTGTGGATAAGCTCTCAGGTCTCAAGTTCTGGGTCTCTGGCTCCAGTAATCTATGTCCAGTAATCTATGTCAAGATCCCTTAAGGAATCAGCTGCTCCCCCCCCCCCCAGAACTTCACACTCCTCTGAGCACATCAGTGCTACTGAGAGCAGGCCAGGAGGAGTGCGGTGGGGAGCATTGCAAGACTCCAGCCAGAGGGCTGCTCCTTTATATTTTTCCATTCCCAGGCAGGGACGTAGCACCAGGGTCAGCAAATTACTCACAGAGTTTTCTAGTCTCCTGCTAAGAGGACCCGAGGAACAGTTTGGGTTTGTGTCACCTGGTGCGGGAGGCCAGCACGGTACCCCTATGATGGACCTCCTCCCATGCAGTAGGCAGGAGGCTGTGGTGATGTACCATCGCCCTGCCCCCACTGGTTTTTTTGGCTATAACTTTTGATAGAATAGAGATTTTTAAACAAGGTTTGTTTCATTGCATTCTGCTTGAACACATTGAATAATATACAGGTGCGCACCACTTAATGACAGGGAAATGTTCTCCGAACCCTGTTGTTATGCAATTAGGTCATTAAGTGAACATTCAGTCCAGTCTATTGCTTTGTTGCGTAACAGACACTCCCTGCTAGACACTAGCTGGCTGCACAGGCCACTGAAGATAGCTTGTCTCTTTGTTTCACTAACAGCCTCTCTGTTGTGTAAACAGACCCTCTGCTGCAGGCTATGGGAGATGCAATTGCCGCATTAAGGCATCTTTATTGTGCTTTGACCACCGTTGTTAAGCGAATGGTTGTTAAGCTGTGCATGCCTGTATATCATGATGGTATTATTTGAAAATACCAAGACTTTAACCATTTTGGCCAGTAGTGGTATCATGGGGGGGGCGTCGCCCAGTGCAGCCCACACTCCCTTAGCAACGCCACTGCTGAGGAATCCCCATTGCCAAGAGAATCTGTACAATTTTGGTCTTTGTTTTCTTGTTCCCGACATATAGGGAACCTAGAAAACCAAACTTCTGTCGGTGAATTCATACTCCTTGGGTTCTCAAACCATCCTGATTTACAGCTACTTTTCTTCTTGGTCTTCTCCATCATTTACACGGTGACCATCATGGGGAATCTGATGATAATTCTGGCCATTATCGCCAGCAGCAATCTCCACACACCCATGTACTTCCTCCTGGGTAATTTGTCCTTCATTGACCTTTGCTACATGTCTGCTACCGTTCCTCAGATGCTGGTGAATTTCCTCAGAGATCCCAAGACTGTCTCCTATGCTGGGTGTATGGCCCAAATATTTTTGCTCATTTCATGCGTTGGTTCGGAGTGCATCCTGTTAGCAGTGATGGCGTATGACAGATATGTAGCCATCTGCCAGCCGCTCCTGTACCTGGTCCTAATGAACAGGAAAAAGTGCATCAAGATGGTGGCTGGGTCCTGGACAGGGGGGGTTCTGAATTCCCTTGTACACACCCTCCTGACAGCTACCTTATCCTTCTGTGGGCCCAAAGAGATCCGCCATTTTATGTGTGACGTCCCCCCACTCTTGGAGCTGTCCTGCACAAACACAGACCTTAACAACACTGTCCTCCACACGGCCAGTGTGTTCATCGGCATCAGTCCCTGCTTGTTCATCATTGCCTCCTACATCTTCATTGCGTCGGCCATCATCCGAATCCGCTCAGCCGAGGGGAGGCGCAAGGCCTTCTCCACTTGCGCCTCCCACCTGACAGTGGTTGTCACCTTCTTCGGAACAGCCCTGTTCAATTACAACCGATCCAATGCAGGCGACTCGCTGGACATCGACACGCTGGTCTCGGCTCTGTACTGCATCGTCACACCCATGTTGAACCCGATCATATACAGTCTGCGGAACCAGGAAGTGAAGGCTGCCCTGAGGAAACTGATGAGTAGAAAGTGGGCCGTTCTGTAAGATGCAAGTGCTTCCAGCAGTAGGTAGGGCTGCCAACTCTAACTGAGGCAATTCTGGGAGGCTTCCCCCCCCCCAATATATAGTGCTGGAAATTCCTGGAAGCCCTGCTAGAACCCCAGGTTGGCTTTCAGCTGTCACCTGGAGATTGGTGACAATTGCGGCAAAACTACTAGGGTTGAGAGGCAGGAATTGCACAGCTGTTCTCAGGCTCTTACGTGCGAGATTGGTGCAGGTAATTCAGTGAATCATCATTCAGAATGCCAGGTGCAAGGGAGTGGCAACAGGATGCGGGTATCTTGTGGGGTGCTCCCTTGGGCATCTGGTGGGCAACTGAGACATAATGGAAGCTGAACTAGATGATCCTTTGGCCTGATCCAGTGGAGCTCTTCTGATGTTCTTGTTACTTGTTGGATTGTGAATGATGCCTAAGGAGCACCTGCACGCCTCACCCTATGCCTTGTTCCTCTTCAACCATGTGATGATGTAACAGCTAGCACTGCCCACTTAGATGCATCTGAAAACCTGATGTTTTTGAAGCAGGGCCCACAAGGTGGGGGTCCACTGATGATGTCACAATTATCCTTTGTAAAAAGGCAGGGGAAAGAATGATACTGGGGTGCTGCTTGGCCATAAACTGGCAGAGTCCAGTGACAGCCCACAAGTGGCAGGAGATTAACTTTTGTTGCCTGTCCAGCTGGGGGAAAAAAGCAGAAGAGCTGGAGAAAGAGGCTCATTTGGGCAACATGGCAATAGAAGAGATTTCTAATTAGCTAATCTGCACATTCTCCAAACTTAGGAGTACTTTTCAACAAGCAGCCCTCCCCATTCGAACAGATTGTCCTAGAACAGGGGTCCTCAGGCCCTTGGGGGCTCTCAATCAGGCCCTTGGGGAGCCCCCAGTCTCCAATGAGCCTCTGGCCCTCCAGAGACTTGCTGGAGCCCGTGTTGGCCTCTCAGCAAGAGAACGACTGTTCGACCTCTCACTTGAGCTGTGGGAAGAGGGCTCCCTCCACTACTTGCTGTTTCACGTCTGTGATGCAGCAGTGGAAGCGAAGGAAAGGCTGGCCTTGCTTTGTGCAAGGCCTTTTATAGGCCTTGAGCTATACTGCAAGACCTTCATTCATTCATATAAGTTCCATCTCTAATATATTCATTTATGTAAATTTATTCAAATTTTAAATTGTAAATTAATTCTTTTTTCCCCCGGCCCCCGACACAGTGTCAGAGAGATGATGTGGCCCTCCTGCCAAAATGTTTGGACATCCCTGTCCTAGAAAGTGGGTCTTGGTGCTAAAAACTTTGAGAGCCACTGCCTTCAATCAATCAATCAATCAATCAATCTGCAGTATAGATCTAGTAAGACTAGTGATGACTTCATGTGAGAGGAAACAGGCAAGTAAATAAATTCCACTGCTAGAGACAAAAATTCAGCAGCAGCAGCAACCCAGTTTAAATCCCCAGGAAGGAAGCAGGCATTTAAGTCCATATGGAACCGGCCACCAGAGGGCGCAGCGAAACCACCAGCTCCCTGTTCCCTCTTGAGCTCAACCTCGCATGTGATGGCTGATCATGTGACCGATCAGTGGGCTCAATATGGCGGCCTCCATGGTGTGCCTGGATCATGCACTGGGGAAGAGACTTTCTGCTTTCTCCTTAGTGCTGCTCGGCTGCTTCCTGGCGGTCCAGGGTCACGCTGGGGACTGGTAAGTGCCCAAAGGGGGGTCAGGAGGACTTTAAACATGTAAAAACATGTAAACGTATAATAACCTTGTGGGTGGCACTTCCTGGTTAGTCCCCTCCTTCCTCATTCTTTCTAGCCAGTCTTTGGCCGAATCTGCATGTGAAGTGGCAGAGTCCAGACCAGGATCTCCAAGAGGAATTTGATTTGGGGGGGATACAAATTTTCTTTTGGGCCTCTTCCCAGAGGGGTGGGGAGGGGTGAAACAGGGCAGGGGGAGGGTGGTGACAGCCAGGAAAGCCTTGGAGCCGATGTCTACTGGGCTTCCCAATGCTGATAGAGCTCAGGTCTACCTGCCTGCACAGTTTCGGCAGCTAGATGTAGTAATATGGAAAAACAAACACTCTCCTAAGTCTCTCTAAAAAAATTTAGCTATAGAAAATCACGCAGAAAATGAGCATCATAATACTTAGGTTTACATTAGAATAGAAAGTGTCCTGTGTGCAGCAAAGCTTCTGCAGCAACTGTGGTCCCACAGCTGTGTCCCTGAGCTCCTACACACTCCTTCATGATCCCCAAACCAATGAAGTACTGTAGCAGTCCAGTTTCCTCCCAGATTTGACACTGTGTTGAGGAGTGTCATGTATGCATTCCTCAGCCTGGTGCATGTGGCTTGCAGCAGCAGTTGCCATTGTGCATACAGCATCCCATGTAGTCAGCAAGTTTGGGTGAGATCAGAAAATGTAAGATCCCAAGAAATTTCTGGGCCCCTTCCATTGGCTCCTGGACCCCCTTTTTTGACACTGGGTCCAGGCACAAATTACCCCCTTTAGTTTACCCCCCTCTCATGAGCTCTGGTCCTGACATGGCAGGATGGAGTGTCCTACTGCTTTCCATCATGTTTTTGGCTGCTCTACATTGTAGCTATTTTGTAATCAGTATTGCTTCTTGCATGCAGAAAACTAGCTTACTGGGGAGAGGATTTGGCTAGAATCTTTCTCCCACATATGCTGGGCCTCTACTTGTAGGGAAACACAATACAATACAAGAGAACTTTCAAAAAATGCCATTTCTCTGGCTTTGCAGATAATAAGCTGCTTATTGGGTTTGAATTGGCTCTAGGAGAGCCACTTCCCTGCCTGTTTCCAGTTTAGTAAGTTTTTCTCTGCCAGTGGTGAAGGGGGCTTCCTGCTAGGGGTGTTACTTTTCTTTCTCACTGGTCCTGATTCTGTGACTGTTACAGCTGCCCAGTTACAAAGCATTTCAGCTTTGTATCTTGGTTTTTTCCCCCTTGCATGGATATAAAATGGTGAGCTTCAGCTGCTCACATGCTGGCTGGCTGCTGCTGTTCATGGTCTAGCAGAAAGGCCTCCTTCTCTCATACATGGAGCCTTAAAGTGTCTACTGGTCACTCACAGAACGTGTGTATATTCCTGTAGATCCAGTTCCACTCAGAACAAATGCTTTTCTGTCCAGACTAGACAATGTGGCAATTCTCTTTCTCCATATAAATCAGCCTTGCCTGATCTCCATTTGAGTTATGTTGTGCTTAAAAGCAGTTATTGTAGTCTCTGAGTCAATACTGTGGTCTGACTACTTTGTGGTGTATATATGTTCTCCTCCCCCTTCCGCAACGCCTATTTAGCCAGATGTAAATTGCAGATATGGAAAAAATGTAGTTTGTGTTCCTTTGAGCAACTGGAAGAGCTCTTGGCAG
Source organism: Tiliqua scincoides (assembly GCF_035046505.1). NCBI lineage: Eukaryota > Metazoa > Chordata > Lepidosauria > Squamata > Scincidae > Tiliqua > Tiliqua scincoides. Next base: position 4,332,805 of record NC_089833.1, on the reverse strand, counting down.
TTAACTGTTTCTTGAGAGACAAAAGAAATGGCCTCTTACAAAAAAATTGTACTTTTTCAATGGTCAAATACTATCAAATACAAATTGTACTTTTTCAACGGTCAAATACTATCAAATACAAATTGTACTTTTTCAACGGTCAAATACTTTCTCTCACTTGGGCTGATTCTGACATTCTTTGTCTCCTCCATCTGAATCTTTGCCAGTTGGTTTCATGGGGTGACTGGTGTTATGAGAAACCTCTCATTTTCTCCACCATGCATAAGTTAATGAAACTTAGAGCGCAGTCCTAGATTGTACTTAAGCAGGTGCAAGTTCCTTATGCCGGCTTTCTGGTGTCACAAACATGTTGTAAAGCACGTTCACGCCACCGCGGGAGTCAGAGAGGCCAGTGCAAGGATGTATGTCGGCCTCCCTGTGCTGAAGCAAGCCCTGGCAAAGATAAATTTGTACTGGTGGCAAGCTGCCAGCGCAGGGGTTTGGGGAGGAGGGTTTTTCGTGGGAGTTTCAGGGCAAGGAGAGAGTGAGTGGACTGTTGGACAGGGTGGGCCTGGGAGAGAGGTGGGACCAGCCACCGGCACTTAGGCCAGGCTCCGGCACTTAACACCTCCCCCCAAGCAGCCTGGCCTAACACTGGGCTAGCCGGATCTGTGACAGCGATTTGGTTGGCACAAATCCGAGTAGCCCCATTGCAATGGCTGGGGCAGTGCTTGGGGTAAGAGGAAAAATATCCCTTTGCCCCAAGTTGCGCTACAGCCACCTCTAACCCTGCGTTGGATACAGCGCAGGTCATCCAGCCTGCCTGTTCCAGCACAGGTTAGGATTCGGCTGCCTGTCATGTCTGCTCTGTAACCTCTATTTTGTAAACAATAAAGCCCCACACTCTGACACCATTTCTTGTAAGGAAGGTGGTCCGGTCCCTCTTCCCAACCATTTGACATTGCTGTCTTTTGCACTTGCACAGTATTTTTTTGGAGAAGCGGTGACCGGAGCTAGAAGCAATATTTCAAATATGACCACACTGTAGACTTGAAAAAAGAGCAGGTGGCAGAATAAGTTTGTGTCTTAAGGGTTCATTCACCCCGCTGGTGTGGAATATGTTTATGCACTCACTGGTGCAGCAATCCTGGACTTGCTGTGCAAACAACATAATGTGAAGTGCTTGTCATACCCATACATTTTCAGATGCATTCACTTCATTCCTGTGATCTTCCCTTCCCTTCTTTTTTTAAAAAAAACAATTGGTGGGAAGGAATTGATCATGGAGACCAACTGGTCTACTCTACAACTATGTGGGAACGCCCTGCATTGTACACACAGCGAGGTCACCACATATGCACCAGCTGCTGTACAACACGTCAAGGGTTTCCATACTGAGTGTGTGAAGAGACATTTGTTGGATGAGAAGACGTGGCATTTCCTCTTCCTGGAACTAGCCTTCAGGCAATTAAAGGGAGATTAGAAACTTGCTGAACTAGAAAGGGGGAAGGGAAGCATATGAGGATTGACTCCAGAATGAAACAATGCTGTGCTATGTTGTAGTCCAGGGGTGTCCAAAGTTTTTGGCAGGAGGGCCACTTCATCTCTCTGACACTGTGTCGGGGGCCGGGGGAAAAAAGAATTAATTTACATTTCAAATTAGAATAAATTTACATAAGTTCACATAAATTAATATACTAGAGGTGGAACTTATATGACTGAATGAAGGTCTTGCAATAGCTCAAGACCTATAAAAGGCCTTGCACAAAGCAAGGCTGGCTTTTTCTTTGCTGCTGCTACAGCATCATAGACGTGAAAGAGCAAGCAGTGGAGGGAGCCCTCATCCCACAGCCAATGTGAGAGGTCAAACAGTCGCCCTCATGCTGAGAGGAGTTGCGTCGGGCCAGTGTGGGCTCCAGCAAGTCTCCAGAGGGCCAGAGGCTCATTGGAGACTGGCGTGTCCCTGAGGGCCGCATTGGGGGTCCTTGAGGGCAGAGCCGGGGTTTGGGCACCCCTGTTGTAGTACATACAGGCCTTCTCCCTCCCCCCCATATCTGCCGATCCCATATCCATGGATTTGCTTACCTGCAGTTTTCCGCTGATATTTGAATCAAATAAATGAATCAAAACAAAGATGTCCCTCTGTGACTGAAACATCAATGGTTCCAAAATGTTTGTAAACTAAACCAGGGATTAGAGTGCAAAATGGCTGTGTGTTTATGCCAGTTGTAGAATTTACAGTGCCTCTGTTCCATGTTCCATATGTTGGCTAGGTATAGGGGCTCGTATAGGGTAATTGGGTAAGAGGCACTTTTTCAAGTGGGTGCTCCTTTTTTTAGCAGGGGGAGAGTAACTGGCCCACCTCTCCCCAGCACTGTCTGTTTTAGTGGCTGTCTGCTGGTGTTCATTTGCATCTTTTTAGATTGTGAGCCCTTTTGGGAGAGGGAGCCATTTAGTTATTTGATTTTTCTCTGTAAACCGCTTTGTGAACTTTTAGTTGAAAAGCGGTATATAAATACTGTTAATAAATAATAGGTACAGGTCTCTTATTTGTCATCCTTCACTCAGTTAAATGCATGGCTTTGCATCTGTTAAACCTTTGATTGTAGGAGGTCTCTTTTAATAGTTGTACCATACACTTGCTGAGTTACATAAGCAGTATAGGTTATTTATATGCACTGTCAGCATAAATGACGCTTTACACAGGGTGAAAAGCTTTACATTCTAAATACTGACACAAGGGCGGTTGTGCCTGTTGTCTTGTGTGCTCCCTGGAGCATTTGGTGGGCCACTGTGAGATACCGGAAGCTGGACTAGATGGGCCTTTGGCCTGATCCAGTGGGGCTCTTACGTTCTTTTGGAGATGGCAAAGGGAAGATAGTGGAGTGGAGGAAGCAGTAGCCAGGGAGAGCGTGTGCAGTTGTTTCGTTTACATGATGTGGTTCCCTACCTCCAGAGAGCTTACAGTCTGAAATGGACAGAAGGAAAACAGCAATGGCAGTGAGAGAAGGATGAGGCCGGGGTGGGGGGATGAAGGTGGGGTTTAAAGTTGGGAATGAGGAAAAGCCACAGGCCATGTGGAGAAGGTGGGTGTGGAGGAGGGGATGGAAGGGAGATTGGTTAAAAGTCTGTTTCCTGTCTTCTTATCTCAGGCTAAGGTCCTGGGTTTTGCCTGGAGGAATCAGGGTGGATTGTGGGTCTAGGATCTAATCAGGCCAGCAGACTGAAGCAGCTTTATTGATGCTTGAAACTTGATGACTTTCAGGAGCTCCCTAAATGACGACCTGCTGCTGCCGTACCCTCCTCCTCACCATGGCCCTCAGCACCACCTGCGGTTCGCCCGAGACTGTCAAGCTCTCATGCAGGGCCACCCAGCGCATGAGTCCTGGCCTGGCGACAACAGCAGCAGCACCTCCCCTCTGGCCACCACGCGTGACTTTGTTTCGTATTTTCCTCCCGAGGGTCAGAACCAGCGACCGGTCTACGGCCACTACACCGTGGTGAGAGACCCTCTGCGGACCTTCTCCGTGCTGGAGCCTGGTGGGCAGGGAGGCTGCCGTTCCCACAGTAGGGTGACCGTGGAAGAGACGGCGAGGCGAGGCAAGTGCCTGGTGGCCCAGAATGGGGGTTACTTTGATATGAAGTCTGGCGCATGCTTGGGGAACGTCGTGAGTGACGGACGGCTGGTGCAGACCTCCGGAGGGGTGCAGAATGCTCAGTTTGGCATCCGGAAGGATGGCACTCTCGTCTTTGGGTAAGAGCTGGCCAGCATTGCTGTAGCTATGGTTTTGCTTAAATCACGCATAGCTCACTGATGGGAGGTCCACAGGCCAGAAGAAGCTCTCCCCCCAAAAAGGAATTTAATCTGGATTTTTCTGATGGCCTGCCAAATGTTTCCAGGTATGAAGATTTTACATTTGAGCATTGCATTTTGGCAGATCAATGTTCCCCCCTCCCAAATAAGGTTAATTAACAGTATGAACCCAAACCTGCACATCTGATGTTCCCCAACCCCTCTTTCTTCAGTTCACGTGCATCCTTTTGCTGTCTCTTCCAGCTACCTCTCCGAAGAGGATGTGATGGAGAAAGAGAACCCATTTGTGCAGCTGGTGAGCGGGGTGGTTTGGCTGTTGCGCAACGGAGAGGTGTACGTGAACCAGAGCCGGGCAGTGGAATGCAACGAGACGCAGGAATCAGGTCGCCACTGTGGCTTTTCTCTAAACGTAGAACAAGAGAGGCAGGGGCTTTACTGTGGCCAACCAGCATGTTGGAATGTAGGATGCTTTCTAGTCCTCATGATGAATGGAAACAATAACTTAAGCAAAGTAGGAGATATTGTGTGCTCTTGCATCAAGTATTCCATCTGCAGAATTCAGCATTTCTGGTTGCAGAATTGGAGTCTGCCTGGGGCAAAATATATGGGTAAAAATGCCTAGCAGTGGAAGGTGACTGAGGCTGGTGATTTCTGACTGATGGGCAGGGGAGATTTGTAAGTATAATGGTAGGTTTCATACAATCATGGAAGAAACCAAAAGACTTCCACCTTCTACAATCCCGCCTCCCACCTCTTGTACACCTCTTGTACATAGTTGGGTACAAGCAGGTGCTGTGCCATACTGTCAGTAGAGCCAAGATGTTGAAATTAAGATGACTCAAGCAAGTGAGACAATTTGCATGCTACAGGACAAGGCCAACAAAACCCCACCACCTGGAGATCCCAGCCTTCCAGCGACTAGCCACTATGACCTTGCTGAGGGAGGACAATATATTCCTTTTGGCCAGCTGCTTGATGCAGTGATGGACAGGGGTAGGGGAGTGCCTTGTTCAAGGAGGGGTTTTGCAAAATAAATTTTCAAGAAAATGGTGAGTTTTCCCTGCTAATTTGTGACCTGTCCTCTTTCTCCTGGCAGGGGCCTTTGACATGTTCATCAACACTTTGTCAGCTAGGTCGGCTGTGGGGCATGACGCACAGGGGCGACTGGTCTTGATGCAAGTGGATGGGCAGACAGGCAGCAGGGGGTAAGAGGAGTTTGCTACTCTGCTCAGGGGCTCATTTCCTAGAAGGAGAGATGCTGCAGGGGCCCTTATCCTAAAAGCTCTCCATCCTGATAAGTTGGGACATAAGAAGAGGATTGCTGATTTGGGTCCAGGACCCATCTAGTCTAGCTTCCTATATCTCTCAGTGGCCCACCAGATGCCACTGGGAGCACATAAGGCAACAAGATACCTGCATCCTGGTGCCACTCCCTTGATCCTGGCATTCTGAGGTAGCCTAAAACCAGAAGGTTGAACACATACCCATCACATTTTGTAACCTGTGGTAGACATTTTCTCCGTAAACCTGCCCATTTCCCTTTGAAAGGCATCTAGGCCAAATGTCATCACCGCTTCCTGTGCCAAGCAGTTCCACAGATTAAGGTCCCAATCCTATCCAACTTTCCAGCACTGGTGCAGCTGCAATGCAGCCCAGAGGTAAGGGAACAAATGTTCCCGTACCTTGGGGAGGCCTCTGTCACTGCCTCCCCAACACAGGATGCAGTGTACGCCCCATTGGCACAGCTGCACTGGCACTGGAAAATTGGATAGGATTGGGCCCTAAGTTGGCATTGTTACTTAGTTGTCCTCTCTTGAAAGAAGTTGTACCCATTTGAGAATACTCCTCCCACTAATAATAATAATAATAACTTTATACCCCGCCCTTCTCCCCAAAGGGACCCAGGGCGGCTTTGGACCCACTACTAGAAGTCAAACACCTGAATTCTCTTCCTGGGGGAATTCTCATCCAACCCCCCATTCTGACCCTGCAGCTGCTGGGAGCAGGTTTGCTGAACTCCTTAGAGCCCAGCAGGTTTTTTTTCAGTTTTGTTTTTGGAAGGCTGCTTTTTCACTCTCCTCCCTCTTTCTCTCTCTTCCCCCCCCCCCACATTCTCAGTTAGGGCTGAGTGGGAGGGGATTTGTAGTGGAGTCTCCTGCAGCAGCCATTTTGTGGCAAGAAGCAGAGCTAGGGTGCTGCGCAAGAACACAGTGACAATCTTTATGCCATGCTACCAGCAGGGAGGTGTGAAAATGTGCCTTGCGCTCTGGGGTTGCAAGCTTTCTTTGGCTGTGAAGCTAGAAATGAAGTTGGCAAGAGTGTCAGTCAGGCATCACAACTACAGCGGGATTAAAACTGGGGAAATCTGATCTGCAGCTTAGTTTCTTACACCAGTGTGCTGTGCACATCCCTCCCCTGTTTGCCGCTGCAGCCTCAACCTCTGGGAAATGGCAGCTTTCCTGAAGAAGCTTGGTGTGGTCAATGCTATCAACTTGGATGGTGGAGGATCGGTTACTCTGGTCTTAAATGGAACCCTTGCTAACTACCCCTCAGATCACTGGTACGTGCAGTCCCTGTTTACCGAAAGGATTTTGTTTACTACGTTTATATCCTGCCTTTCTCCCCCAAGGGACCCAGAAGCTAAGGAACCCGAAGGGACCCAAGGATGGCCTAATCTTGCACTGATGGATGGTGCAATTAGACCCCCACCAGAGCACTTCAAGATGGTGAAGCCATGCTTGGTCTCCTCTGCTCACAATCATTTACATTTACATTTACAGTATCATTACATACTGCCCTTCCACCAAGAAGCTCAGGGTGGGGTACATACAGTAGTTCTTCCCTCTTGTCCCGTCCAAATATTCCAATTCCCTTCTAATGCCCACTTTTTGGCTAATTAACACCCTGAAGATGATGGCAGAGGGATTCTTTTTAAAAACCCTCCATTACACCTGGATGCTGTGCTTGGAGTGTCCTGTTTGGCTCCTGTCCCTTTAAGCACCTCCGGTCACTGTTCCGTTGAGCAACTTGAAACTGAGATGGAGAGGCGGATGTCAGTGCTGAGCCTGGAGGGAGGGAAGGAAGTGCCATGTGGGAGGGGTACGTGGAGGGTAGAGGCAGGGGAAATGGGAAACTGCAGGGGGCCCTCCTTATCCGTGGGCCCGGCAGTTGCAGATTTGAATATCCGCAGGTACGAACCCATGGCAGGAGGGCCTCAGAGGACCTCCGTATGTGACTGGAAGTTTCTTCCAGTCGCATCCAGGCAGTGGCGTAGCCAGCCACCCTGAAGCCTAGTAAAGTTACAATTGCCACGTCACACCTGGAAGTGACGTCTCTTCCAGGCGTGACACGTCACCTGCGTTTTCTGCTGCCTCTCCCCAGCCCTCCCCCTGCTTGCCCCCGAGAGCTGCAAGTGGCAATTGGAAACTCTGACTCTTTGCTCCGCCCCTCCCCCCAGGCACCCCCAAACTCCTGGAGCAAGGGGAGCACACAGCCAGAGACTGCAATCCCTGCTTGCCCCCCTTGCAGAATGCTGTTTTTTTCCTGGCACTTTTTGCAAGAGGAGCAAGTGGCATTTGCAGGGGGGTGCAACAGTGGAGGTGGGCAGCCAGACTGTTGCCTCCAGGCAGCCTTTGGGCTGGTGCGATAGCTACCCCCTATACCCCCTGCTAGCTACACCACTGCATCCAGAAATCCCTTCTAAAAAGCACATGCAGTTTGCCGGCTACCTCCCTCACAGATTTCATTATCTGCAGAATTCCGTATCCTTGGGGGTCCTGGATCCCCCATGGATCCCACTAGAACAGCCACCACAGTGTGGCAAGGAGCAGTGCAAGAGAAGCCAGCTGGTTGTCGCCTGCACACCAAGCACGCTGGTTCTTTTGATCCTGGGCCCTGAAGTTCAGGTGGTCCTCTGGATCAGGTCAGACTTTCTCTGTTCTATCTTTCCAGCGTGTTTGACCCCATGTGGCGCTGCCCTCGGCAGGTTTCAACAGCTGTGTGCATCCACGAGCCTGCTTGCCAGCCTCCGGATTGCAGCGGGCACGGGCAATGTGTGCTTGGGGAATGCCGATGCAGCGGAGCTTTCTGGAAAGGGCCAGCCTGCAGTGTGCTGGACTGTGGCCCCGCCAACTGCACTCTGCACGGCATGTGCACAGAGAGTAAGTCCTTGAAGCAGGTGGGAGTGTCTGGGCCGAGCAGAGCTGGACTGGAAAAGCACATTGCTAGGAGCAGGTGCACACCCCAGCCTGGTGGCTAAAGGAGAGCTTGGTGCTCAGAAATCGAGTTTGTCGCATCCCCTTGGATTGTACTGAATCATCTGAAAAGAGAATCGGAATGGGGTGGGGCTGGCAGGCAGAGGATAAAAGGGTGGGTAGATGTAAGGCAAAACAATGAGAGAAATGAAGCCCCCCCCCCATCTGCCCCCAAATTAACATTGATCAATGAAGGCAACTTGTTTGAATTTAAAAAGAGAGAGAAGGAACCTTGAGTAGGCTGTTCTTGTTGCTTTATTTGACGATGGCACAAATCTTCTTCAAGGGTTTTATTTTTCTTTTTTTTTTCTTAATTGAAAAACTGGCCAGCATATCTGTCAGTAGACCTTTATTTCCGGGTGGCAGGCTTGAGTCTCTCCCTTTCCTCTTGCTTTCTTACTCTCGGGTATTCCCTTCCTCAATCTCTGCTATCATGGCACCATCACTGTGTGTAGCTGTACATAAAGTGCAAAGGAAAGAGTCTCTGCCCTGAGGTGTTTACAATCCATAGTTCATCACCCAAGACAACCATGGAAAGAGGAGGGAACTGGAGATGGAGGTAACTGAGAGGGGAGAAGTCTGCATTTGCTTCAGTTGCAGTTATAAGGAAACTTCAGTCCTGGTTTGCTTGGTTCAGTTTGTTGGAAGCAGAGCAATTGGCCGAAGGACCTCTTCCTATGATACAATCCACTACCTGCCGAGGCTGCTGTAAGAAATCACCCTACACAGGAGCAGAGGCTGGTTAAGGTTTCAAAAGAAATACTTAACATTTCCACAATTAAGGGCAGCCTCGGACTTATACTGAATAATGGTCCAGATCTCTTTGGTCCCACTAGGCTCTTTAGTAGCCAGAAAGTATCTCACTGCAGAGTCCAATTGCTTTTCCAGAGTTCTTGGGTTGTGTTATATTTGGAGTCTGCATTCCTGAATGCCCCATTTGCCCTTGTCCTGCTCTCCAACCTGCCAGGAAGCCTTTTTCTGCCTAGACATCCCCTTCTCTCTCCTGCCTTCCTGTACCAAAGTCAAAGCTTATCTCACTAATTGGGCTCATAGTCTCTCTCTCTCTCTCTCTCTCTCTGTTCCCCTGTCCCTGCCTCCAAATGCAGCCGGCTGCCTCTGTGATGCTGGATGGATGGGCTCCAACTGTAGTGAAGGTAACCAGCTTTCTGGACAATCTTGACTTGAAAGGGCTGGCTGGAACAGTCAGCAAGCATTTCCCACATTTGCAGTCACAGAGGCCAGGGATTTGGGGTACAACCTTTCCTTGTGCAAGGGACTCGCTCATATGGATGGCGGTGTTCCTCTGGGGCTCGGTGGAATCTCTTGTCTTCGTTCTGACCCACGCAGGCCACATTACAAAATGTTCTGGGCAGACTTTGTCCCCTGGAGTTGCTTTCTGCTACTGCCACCATCTGGGTGTATTTCTTTCCCTCCCACCCCATGCAATCCAGAGGGTGTTGGGAAGGGGAAAAATGTGTGCCCGCACTTCAAAAACAAAGAGTTGGTTGGCTGGCAACCTTCAGTCTCGAAAGACCATGGTATAAGCCTACAGCACCTGGTATTCCCAGGCGGTCTCCCATCCAAGTACTAACCAGGCCTGACCCTGCTTAGCTTCTGAGATCAGATGAGATCAGGCATGTGCAGGGTAACAGTTGCTGCAAAAAACAAAGAGTAGGTTTGTAGGATGAGTTCTATATACGAGTGGCAAAGTCTGAGCTTGAGTTGATTCTGGTAATAGGCAGAGCCTGAGAAGAGGGTAGATGTACTTGAACCATGCCTGTAAGTGGGGCTCCATTCTCCTTAAAGAGGCTGGCTGAGCACATGTTTTTGTACGTAGAAGGGCCCAGTTTCAATCCCTGGTGTCTCCTCTTGGAGAGAGTTTATTTTTCACATCTGAAAATGGTCCCCCTTCCTTTGTATGGCAACAAAATAGCAGCCTCCTCCACTCCAGGTCACCCAGTAAGTTTCCTGGCTAAACCTGAACCCAGCTCTTCTCAGTTCAAGCCCAGCACTCCAGCCACCACACCATGCTGGACCTTGGGTAGCTGTAAAGGACCTTTCCTCTGCTGGTTTGTGGGGGACAAGTGTGGGGGGAGGAATTAATATTTGCAAGTTTGTTGTCAGCTCCTGGAGCTCAAGTCGTGTGAATTGGCTGCGTTTTTACTGAATATTGTACTGTGCTTACAACCATCAAGAGCTCTGATCCAGTTTTGTGTGGTTCTCCCCCCCCCATAATAGCATGCACCAGTGGCTTCTATGGTGATGGTTGTGCTCAGAAATGCCTCTGCCGCAATGGGGGCGAATGCAACCCTGTCCATGGGTCCTGCACCTGCCCAGCTGGCTACCAAGGCCCCCTTTGTGAAGAAGGTGAGAGATTGTATTTTATTTAGCAGCAGGAGCCTCCCTGCTGCCTGAGGCCTTGTGGCCGAGTGTTTCCAGAACCACATCTGCCCAGTTAAGTCTGCAAGGCAGGCAACATGAGTGGGACTGATTTGTAAATGTGACCAAATTGTATAAGGCTTTGAAGTCTGAAACTACACCAGGCTGCTAGGACTGCAAGACAAGGGGGGTGGGGCAGAAGGTGTTGGGGGCAGGAATCTGATGGGATGATGCCCCATCACAAAGTTCCTCCCCTTTGGAAAGCTGGCACATTAGAGAACACTTCTAGCCTAGTCCTCCCTTTGGCATACTAGCTTTCTGCATGCAGGGATTTTTTTTAAAATGGGGCAACATTGGAAACTGTGATGCAGTAGCAGGCAGCATCATAGGTTCAGCTGTCTCCTGCCCTCTCAGAAGAGCAGTATGGAGATGATAGTAGGGAGGGTGCATTTCCACTGGGCCTGGGCCTCAAGTCCAATGGTCGCGGGCCTGACCTTGCCCTCTCTCAAGGCCTCGTGTGATCTGTGGTTGTGTTAGTGTGGCACAGCATTTTGTATTGTGTAACTGGTGTTTTGCCATCAATTTCCCAGCATGCCATATTGGGCAGTATGGCGCACACTGCCAGCACACTTGTCAGTGCCCAGATCAGTGTCCTTGTGATCCGAAGACAGGGAGCTGCAACATCTCTTATGAGTCTACCCCACTGAACACATTAGCCAGAGGTATGTATCTCTGTCATGCTGGGGCAGGGGTGGGGGCTGTAGGCCAGTGATTGAGCACATGCTCTCATTGAGCATAAAAGGGCCAGTCTGAAACCTTGGAGTCTTGCTGCTGCCAGTCAGTGTAACCCACACTGAGCCAGGTGGACCAATGGCCTGACATGGCAGACAGCATTTCCATAGGAGCAACCATAGCTCAGTGGTGAAGCACAGACTTTGTGGATGTTTTACTTGTGTATGTGCAAAGTTAACAATGTTAGTCCTAATGTTACAGGGGTTGTGCTTGCCTGCTGATGCTACCCCAGCTCTGAGGGACCTCTCCCCTATCCAAGGTTAAAGAGGAAAAGCTCAGCCTTGGGTGGGACAAAGATCAGTTGCTGTAGTGACACGTCCCAGTTATTGGAATGGGCACACACACTCTCACACACTCTTTGACCAACTTTGGCACTGCAGGGGCCATGAACAGAATAGAAAGTGCGCCTGCCCATTCTGGCACTTCACTCTCCTCTAGAGCAGCTGGGCAGTGCCAGAAGGGCAGTGCCACAAGCAGGTGAGTCTGGCAATGGTACGGAATGGGGTCGGGTGCTTGACGTCACAGCCTTCCCCCAATCCTTCCATACACTCTGAGAGGAAGTTGGTATTGGCCACCAGAAGCCCCCACCTAGCAAAGATGTCCATGAGTAGCTGACGTGCAATCTTTGTGTCTTGAAATGTGTCAGGAAATGGAGGTCATCTCCACAGCCTTTTTTTTTTTAATCTGCTGGTCTTCTCCGTTCTTGATCCTCTGTTTCCCACTCACTTGGCAATGGAGAGGAAGAACCAAGACTGGGGTGGCCAAACTTACAATAGAACTTCAGCTGTTTGAGAGCCACAGGAGACAAGTTTGAGATCCACAATGTCTAAGAAGTTTTTAAATATATTAATTGTTCATTGTAGATAAAACTTACATTTTAATCCAGTGAACTCCCAGTCTATACCTGGCAAATAATTATAAAGCTTGAAAATGTGTTATTTACCGTTTATATTAATTGTGGTGCCAAAAGGAGCTCGGCCAACATATTTCCGTGAGCTGCACGTTATATGTCAAAGAGCCGCATGTGGCTCACAAGCCGTGGTTTGGCCACCCTTGATCTAGACCCTTGCTCTGACTCAAGGATGGAGCCTTCATGGGAGGGCTCTAGTTGGCCATCATTTTGGAATTTTGCTGTTTCTTTCATGACCTCTGGGAAGTGGTCATTTTTTTGGTCCTGTCTCATTTCTGCTTTTCTTTTCCAGCCAGGCAATGTTGGCTGACAGCACAGCACAAGGAGGGACTTGTTGTCACCCAGTAAGTAGCATGTATGTGTTTTCTTAATCATTCCAATGCCTGCCAGTCTTCTGGTGTAAAGCTGGTGTAGTGCAGTGGCACTATAGCAAAGACATCCCCACGCACTGAATGTTCAATAAATGGGCTCCAGGATGTGGCCCAAAGGCTTGTAATACAACCTTCCTAAAATTTAAGCAGCTCCCAGCCTGGTCAGTGCCTGGAGGGGAAAAAGCCCAGGAACTGTCCACCAGTGAGTGTGCAGACAGCCCTGTACAGAAGAGTGCAGTAAAAACAGGCAAGGATGAACACAGTGCAGGGAGCTCACAGCTCAGTGGTAGAGCAGCTGCTGGGTAGGCAGAAGGCCCCTGGTTCAGTCCCCAGCATCTCCGGGTACAGCTGGGGGAGGAGATTTCTGCTGGAAGCCCCTGGAGAACTACTGCCTGTCACTGTAGGCCAGCAGATTTCAACCTATTAGTTGAAAGCTGAGGTTCCAAGAATCCAGTGGGCAAGTGATAACCCCAGGCTGCTACCAGGCCCTTCATTCCTTCTAGGCTGGTACGAAGGAGAGGACGGGCAGAGAGGCAGGCAGCTGCCTTGATCTTGAAGGTGAAAGGTAGAGGCAGGGAGAGAACTGGGAGACACAAGCAGGGGTAGAGGGCATGCTCCAACCAGGGAGAGCAGACAGGTGGGCCAGCGGGCAGGAACCCGAGAAGCCTGCTGAAGAAGAGGCGCTTCCTCATATCAACTCTCACAAGCACCAAAGTCTCAGGTGGGGATGGCCTCCGCTAGGGTCCCTAGCCCTGGCCATGTCCAGCCTCTGCGAACCTGAGCCTCTGAGCCAACTGCTGAGAGCAGTGCTGCTGTGGCGAGATTGCAGGACCAGCAGTCTCCTTCTGAAGGAAGCAGGTTCCCAAGCTGTTGTGTGGCTGCACACGTGACACAGCTCTTGCCTCTTCCTAGGAAGACCTGGATTGGCGTGACCTCCATCTTGGCGCTGCTCCTTGTGCTCAGCGTGGTGGGAAACATCAGGTTCCTGTTGTGCAACTCCACAGAGCAACACAACCGAGGCAAATACACCTACCTCCCCCTGGGGGATGTGAACGGGGGCTCTGGCCATGACTGTCCCTCTGCCGCATGGGAGAAGGAAGACCCCGCAGAGGACACCTGCAACCCAAATCGGACAGAGGTAGTCGAGCTTCTCTGATACGAGCAGGAGGACTGTCTCTGTGACTGGGACTTTCCAGGAGCTCAGCTCTTACTGGTCCACCTGGAGGGAAGGGGAGCCTGGCGCAGCCTCCAGTATTTTTGGCTTCTTGGATGGAAAACCCAGAGAGCAGCCCCTGTTGGCGACATAAATTAACCCAAAAATCCGTGACTGTTTAAGGACCTCTGTTTAAGGACTGTTTAAGGAAATCTGCCTTATGAAAGGGCTGCAGGAAATGCCCCTTGTGTCCCAAACAGCTCCTGTGGTCAGGTCAGGTGGTGGAGAATTTGCTTGCTGATGTTTCCCATGGAGCGACAAGATGTGCTACATCGACTTTAACTGCTGTAGGAAATGCTAGATCTTCCTATGAAAGAAATGTCCAACATTTGTAATTTTGCTCCACCCAGTAGCATAGCCAGAGGGGTGGTGGCCTGCGTATTGCTGCAGTGATTTTCCACCACTGTGCCATGGCACACTAGTGTGCCACGGATGGCCCGCAGGTGTGCCATGGGAGTCTGAGGAGGGTCATTTATTAGTAGGGCAATTGGAGGATTTGATCCCCCTGCCAGCAGCATGGTGTGCCTTGTCAGTGGTCAAAATACTGAAGGTGTGCCTGGACAATTTTAGCACCTTCTCAGTGTGCCATGAGATGAGATGAAGTGGCGAAAATCGCTGGTATAGGATGATTATCAGGAGCTACATTGCAGCCCTACGAAAGAGGATGGGCGGAGTTTAGTTCAGGAAGGGGTGGTGTGTCAGTGCCGCCTCCCTCCCCTTTCCTTCCCTGCTACTCACTGGGTCATTGATTGGGATGCCTGGTGTTTGGGATTTCTCTCTTTCTGGGCACCATGTGCCTTCCCCAGCTCAAGAGAGGATGACAAACTGAGAATCACAGTGCCCTCTGTGCCAGTCTTCCAGATGGGCCTCTTCTCAGCAGGTGTACAAGGCCTCCTTGGGGATTTCTGAGCCACTCCACCGAGCGCTCTACGTCCTTTAGGAAGGATAATAATAATAGGTTTTTATATACTGCCTTTCTGGCCATTGGATTGCTCCTTTGGGGCTTTATTCAAGGTGATTGACATGTGCAGGTGTTCTCTAAACCCCTGGAGTTTTTACAGTAAACAGAGAAGTTCTGTCTTTCAAGAACTGACTACATTCCAGGTGGATCTTCTCACAGTCTGGTCACATTCTGGCTGCTGTCTCCTCCCATACAAAGGACTTCAAAGCCGACTTCTTTTGGCTCTCACCCAAAATTGCTCTGGTCAGCTTATCGAGGTCTTGCTGGAACCGGGGCTTCCAGTGGTCTTGAACAGGCGACCTTCAGATGGCATCTTCGGGCACAACAGCAGCTCTACCCTCTAGACCAGACCTACTGTCTAGATCTCTTTTGCAGAGCCCACAAGAGCACTAGGTGGTTCCTACTTGTGGTTCGGGTCAGCTCTTCCTCCAACGCCAAGATATCCTCTGGAAGAAGCCAACTGCTCCAACAACCCCGAGACTCTGGTTCTTATTCCTGGGGGCTGCATTCCAAGGGCCCCCATTGGCTTGGGTGGGTGGGGGGGTCTCCCATGGTAGCTGCAGGGGCTCAGCTTCTTGTGCGCCAGGAAAAAACCTCCTGGTGCAAGGGAAGCATCTACTCAAAAGTAAGTCCCCAGGTGAAGTTTACTCCCAGGTAAGTGTGCCTCAGACCCCAGCCCTAGGTATGTCTACTCACAAGTAAGTCCCATATCTTGGGATATGAATTGCAGGGACAGCAAAAACAGCAGCGAAGGGGCTGTGGCTTGAAAGCCCTGTTTGGGGACTCTCATGGGAGGATCATGGTGGAGGGTAGAGTGGTTGGAGACTGGCAGACTATGAGGTCACTCCTGTCGTCCTCATCAGCTTTTCATTAAGAAGTATACTTTACAAACACTGGACCAGAGCATTTCATGCTGCCTGGTCTGCACTTGAACACTTCAGAAAGCAGAAGTTTCTTTTCTGCAGAAGTTGGATTGCTCATATTATCTATTATCTCTAGGTTTAGGAGAAGTCAAGGGTTAAGGAAAAGCTGTAGGTTACAGTCTACTGGGCTCTGAAGATCATATATAGTCTACCAAATGACTTTCAGTTTATCAATGATCTTTAATTGTTTACTAAGAGGAAACCCATCTCAACTGCAACAGAGGTGCCTCTTTAAGGCTTTTGAAGGAGATGCTTTTACTGTTTAATACTTAAAAAGCACACACTCCTTGAGACCGAATGTCTTGGGGGGGGGAGAGTCTCTTTTTAAGTAGGCTTTCAGTATTTTTTGTTTTTCTTCCTTGTGAAGTAAGGACTGAGCCAACATGCCAACTGTGCCCTTTCAAACGCATAGCGAAGCATTGCTAGTTTAGATGGCTTTAAGAAACAGGTTAATCCTTTGAAGATATGCTCTAGCCTTGATAGCTGCCCATTTGGAAGCAGGGTATCTCTGCAGACCAGATAGCACAATAGCCATCCTTGATTGCTCCTGGCAACTATGGGAGCTTATAAGGGGCACCTGTCTGCTACTGGACATGGGCTTTTTATGTGAACTTTTGGAGAGTGTGATATCCTATGCACACTTTCCTGAGTCAGCCCCTTTGAACTCACTTCTGAGTAGCCAGGCATAGGATTGTGCTCTCAGTGAGGTTGTTTATGTTCTTAATGTGTTATTTATTTGACCAGTTAAAGCCTGCAGCAGTAGATTTCAAAATTCTCACTGTTGAGACTCCACATAGAATTGCAGCCTTAGTGTGGATTGGGAGGGGAGTGTGGGGAGAGGCAGTAACATGAACAGTGTTGCAGGTGACTTGTCACCCAGCTGATGCTGCCATGTGCAGTCAAGTTGTATTGGAGTACCCAGAGGGGTCCCAGGACACACTACGACAGAGCACTTATGTAATCGTCCACTAAGGGGGTGTGAGAAATGCACTCTAACCCCTATGGTACAGTGGTGGACTAGGATTTAGGAGACCTGGGTTCAAGTCCCTCTTCAGCTAGAAAGGGATGTAGCTGATCTTGGACCTGTCTCTCCCCCTAACCACAGGGTTGCTGTAAGCATAGAGGGATGAGTGTCTGGGTCATGCCCTGAACTCCTTAGTGGGAGCCTTTATGAAAGGAGCTGTAGCTCAGTGGTGGTAAACAGGAGGTGCCCAGTTGAATCCCGGGCAGCAGGGGAAAGACCCTTACCTGAAACAAAGTCAGTCACACTGAACTCGGTGAACCAGTGATCTGACTCAGTAGGCAGCAGCAGGATGGAATAAAATACTATAATCCGGCTCTGTAATATTACATTTTATACCCAAATTCTCCTTGCTTATGGGAGAGAACTACAATGCAGTGACTTGTAGACCTGGCCAAGGCTTCTCACTTTGGATTGCATCACAGAGTTTTTAAATACTATTTTGAAAGATGTAGATTTACTTCTAGGGAGGAAAACTTGCCTTCAAGTAACTTATTTTGAACACAGAATGGAAGCCTTGGGAACTCTGACTCTTTCTCCTTTTGTACTGACTGCCAAAGACTGCCATGTTTGAAGTTTGTATCTTGCCTACTGTATTTTGCTATCTCTGCGACTTAATGAAAAGCTTAAACTTGACCGTGATTGATATTTTATACAATAAAGAGTCACTTCTCTTCTTGTATTATGAAAATCATCTACCACAACATGGTGGGCCAGAAGCTGAAGGGGAACACTTACCATTTTCTTCTCTTTGCATGGTGCAAGGTAACAGGTGATGTCAGCCAGCAGATGCATGACTGGTCATTCCACTTTTAATAAAAGAGACTGAGGCGTTGCCTCGCTTAAGTGCCTGAAGCCCACAGCAAAGTCTGGCTGCTGGTGGCCATGACTAGAACTGCAGTGGAGCTTGGAGCAGCAGAACCTGTGTTCCAGCTCCAATGCAGTTTCTTTCATGGCCACTGGACTAGAATGGGAATGGAGTTGGCAACATAGCCAGAGGGAAGTGTGGGCAATGGTACCTGCTGATTAACTGACAAGAGACAAGTTTGAGAAGACCAAAGAATCTTTAAATACACAAAACATGAATTTATTAGGAATAAGGAACAAAAATTAAACACAGCTGTTCCCCATTTCCACCTTGTCAATTACAAACAAGAACTCAAGCAAGCATTAATATTTTTTATATTAAAACATATAAACATGAATCGTTTCCTTGCTGGGGAATGACTAGTTTTTGATTCAACAGTTGTGTCCAGACATCACTGCATTCTGAAGCACACACACAAAAGTTGAATATAAAACATGTTAGAATCTTCCTGATATTAATCTTAAAAATATTCTTCTGCTCAGAAAAAAACAATTCTTTTTAAAAATAAAACTTCATTTTTTTAGATGTGCTCCTAGTGGCTATCTGCTGCCATGGGAAAAAAAGAGCTGGCCTTCCTTCTGACTTGCTTATTGTCAATAGAAAGTTTAGGAAAGACAACCATAAAGTGCAAAAACTTTGCATGGTGGAGGATAAGCGAGCAAGAGGAATCTGTCAGTTTTAGAAAAATATAAATTAAAAATGTACATGTATCTACACTCATCGATGCTAAGAATCAAAGAACTTAATCAAATCCAAATGTAATAAGAAAGCAAGAGCACTGTTCTGTTTCCTTCACCAAGGAAACTCAG
Source organism: Tiliqua scincoides (assembly GCF_035046505.1). Taxonomy (NCBI): domain Eukaryota; kingdom Metazoa; phylum Chordata; class Lepidosauria; order Squamata; family Scincidae; genus Tiliqua; species Tiliqua scincoides. The sequence goes on along the minus strand of NC_089833.1, from coordinate 4,314,512 downwards.
CCATGTGCACTTAAAATTAACAGACTCTGTCACTGCAATACAACTCTGGAAAGCAAACCACCAATCTTCCCCTTTTGAAAAGGTGACTGAATATACTTCCTGCCAGCCCTCAGGAAGGCAAAGAGGAATTGGATTAGTTGCCAGAGTGTCTGATTGCATCAGGGCCTAAAGGAGTGCAGACCCTCCTCCTAAAAGCCAAGTTAAAGCCTATGTGAGAGGCATTCAAAGCAGTTTATCCCAGACTTCAGCAGGACATGGAGTTGGCTGTCCTGGCAAACCGACAGGCAAGATGAACCCTAAAATGTAGGCAGGACTCAAAATCTTGCATCTCCCCCACCTCACCAATTACAGGGACGCTGAGATGCCTGAAATGGGAAAAAGAATGGCTCGAGGATGTCTTCTCTGATCTCTGCACTTCCTGGCTGCTAACCATGCCTTTGACCACAGTGACAGTGAAATGTTCTAAGTAGATATTAAAAAGATGGGACAGTTCTATACACAGGCAGGTCTACGGTTCCCAGTACTACCAACAATTAGAAGTTTGGGTTGACTGAAGCTGATGCACAGGAATGTGAGAGGATCCCAAGTCTTCAGTGCTGTGAGGTAGTGATCCAATTTCTGTCCTCCTGCCTGGGGTCACCAAGGTAATGGGTGCAGCCATTGCTGGTCACGGAGCAAGCGCTTAGTTCATCTGCCCTGGACCTCCCACACCAAGATCTCATTATACGAAGTTGTGAAGAGGCGTTTCCCAGACGGGGTGAAGCGACAGAGGCACACGGCATCGTCGTGCCCCGCGAAGTCTTGTTCTGTCTTTGCCGCCTGGTCAATCAGCCTCAGCACACGCTCTGTGGGGCAAACAAAGCCGCAGGCTAAAAAATGAAATTCAAGGCTGTCCATACGCCAGACTTAGGAACATCAGAAGAGCCTGGCTGGATAAGGCCAAAGGCCCATCTAGTCCAGCTTCCTGCTTTCCACCAGATGCCTCTGGGAGCACACAAGACACCTGCATTCTGTTGCCACTCTCATGCACCTGGCATTCTGAGGTAGCCCACTTCCAAAACCTGGAAGTTGCACATACTCATCATGGCTTATAATCTGCAATGAACTTTTCCTCCAGAAGTCTGTCCAATTCCCTTATAAAGACATCCAGACCAGATGCCATCACCACATCTGGTGGCAAGTGGTTCCACAGACTAACTACACACTTGTTAAAGAAATATTTTGTCTATTCTAACTTTCCTGACACTCAATTTTAGTAAATGTCCTCTAGTGCTGGTGTTGTGTGAGAGGAAAAAGAATATCCCTTTATTCATTCTCCCTGCATAATGTTATACATCTCATGCCCCCCCAATGCTTTCTAGATTGAAGAGCCCCGAACCTCCTTCTTTCATAGTCTTTCCTCATAAAGGAGGTGCCGCATCCCAGTAATCATTTTGGTTGCTCTCTTTTGCACCTTTCTAGTCCTTAAGACTGCAAATGTATGCTTGAAAGCCTGTTGGGTAATGCCTAGCACCAATACAGCCCCCTGTTGCACATGTCTGTCTGAAATAAACCCTGGTTATAGAGAATAGCGCATCAGCCCAGCTGCAATCCTCTGCATACCCACCACTGAAGCCAACAGCTACGATGCTGGCAATGGGAGACAAGCTCAGCGACGTGGCAAAATAAGGTAAGGGAATCTTCGCCACCACCTGCACACAAACAGACAAAAAGCCGTTTCCACATGTTCAATCTTGGGGAATGAGGCTCCGTTTCATACAGCTTTATGTTTTTACATACAGTTGGATGTGGGCGTATATTTGGCAAGGTGGGAGGGTCACCTACTTAAGCAGCTTCCTAGAAACAAATGGTTGGCCCCTGTTGGGTGCCAGGACCTTGTTGTAAGCGGAATGTCATTAATGAAGAGGTTTCAAATTTTTCTCTACTGTTTTAAGTACACAACACAAGCTACAACACTCTTTACTGTTTCAAGATAGGAAACAGGGCTTTTTAAATTTTTTTGGGGGGGGGGCTAGTTCAAGGCTATCCCACCAAGTCCAAGGTTGCGCTAACATTGGCTAACTCGTTTGTCAGGTCGGGCTCTAGCAGGCTTAGGTGAGGAAATGCAGCAGAATCTCAGACAGGTTCCGAGAGAAAATACCTTCTTCTGCTGCAGGCTGTAGAAGAGGATCTCCTTCTGCAACCCAAAGCCGACGTATACGATGGTGCTTTTGTCCCAAGGGCAGAAAGCTGCCAGGCTCGGAGGCAGAGGGTTTGGGACCTGGGAGTAGGGAATGCAAGAGAGATGGTTGCAAGCCAGGTAAAACACGTTTAATTGGCAGGCCGTCAGGAGCAAGTAGGAGGAGAAATCCAGTTGAGGACACCCTTGCCCACCACAGCAGAATTAACCCTCCAATCTCAGAATTTTGCTGCAGGCTCTTTGGGTCTAGAATTGTGGCCACACATTTTTCCCCTCCATTTTCTTGCACTTGCCTGCTCTGCCTCTCCTCTTTGAGACTTTGCCAGCAGCAGGAAGCTTTTGAGATCTGCTCTCAACACACAAGAGAGTGAAAGGGGGTTTCTCTTGCTGCTCTGAACAAAACAGAGACTGCTGGCCAGAAACACTCACCTCAGGACCTGTCGGGGCTGGGAAGCTGAGCCAATCGAGGAGCTCACACTTGTCCTTCATCCAATCAGACACCCAGACGCTGACCCGCCGATCAGCACTTGCAGCCAACCAGAGATCACCACCATCAACTCCAAGCTCGGCATGCTGGGAGAAAATGAAACTAGAATTACAGCTAATCCTTTTCCCCTTTCTAATGCCACACAGGTAATTCTCTCACCTGCTTCCTTGTGCAGTTAATAACACTGATAGGGGATGATCGGTGGTCAGTCAAGATGCGAATGGTTATTCCTGTACGGGGGCTGCTGATGGCCATCAGCCCATCCTTGCTTCCAGACAAGATGATCTCCCCTGGAGGCAGAGAGAGCACAACTGAGACCCTCTTTAGACAAAGAAGATGGACACACCACTGAACAAACGCACCCTCAGACCACTTTGCAAGCTGCCCTTCAGCACTCACTCTAGTGACTCCCAGCACTAAAAATCAAATACAGTATTTTACAGTAATGCAAAACTGTTTGCTGGTGTCTTCCCTGTGGGAGCCCCACTTAAACAGCAGTTGTCCCTGTGGAAAATAAGCAACAGTGGAGCCAGGCAACTCCCCTAGTCTTGCATTCACATGCCAAACATCTGGCGGCATGGAGTCAGTGAGCAAGGCTACTGCTGTTGATCTTAAGACTCAGGCGGTTTTATAAGGGAGAAAGCACTTCTCAGTGGATTCACATCCCAGACACAGCAATTTGCGAGCTCAGGACTAAACTGGTGGCTCCAACATGCAGCATGGAGCCCACTTCAAGAACCCAGCAGGCAGAAGGGGTGTGCAGATGAACGGTTCCAGTTACTCTTCTTTCCCAATGGGGATGTCAGTCAAGCTGTGCTGCTCAGCCCCTTCTTTCCTTTCAGGTCAAGTGGGAGGAGAGTGGGGCATGGCAACCCCATGCAGTCAGTTATGAAAGGCGGCGGAGAGAAAGAAGAACTGAGACGAGGAAAGGCAGAGAGACGGGGGAGGACTTGCAACAGGAGAGAGAATGGGGGCTTGGCCAAAGCAGCCCCTCCAAAGCTTGAGGCTCTCACAGGACTTGACATCTAGGACCCTTCACCCAGGCAGATGAGCAGGCCTGGGCCTCAGAAAAAAAAGTGGCATTGCTGCAGTGTGTCTGAGTGAAAAACCACACCTGGGTATCCTGGTTGAAGTCCTCTGGCCTAGTGAAATCCATGCTTCAGGAAACTGGGTGTATAATCTTTCAGATAGGGATTTCAGAGGATAATTGTTGCGGTGGAAAAGAGCAGGGAAAGTTGGAGTCTCCCAAGTAAGGAGAGGTTAGGGCTGCAATCCTATCCACACATACCTAGGAGTAAGCCCCACTGACTATAGAATGAGACTTAATTCCAGGTAGACATGCATAGGATTGGGCTGCAAGAGTTCTTCTCTTCAATGCTTCTCAAGCAAACAGCTTGTGATCTTACCATCTGCCGAGTAGCCAAGAGCAGTGACAGCAACGGAGTGGGGGTGCATTTTCAGTTCCATCTCTGTCCGGGAAATGCTGAACACGCGGATGGTGCCGTCGCTATACCCTGCCACCACACGCTGGCTTTCTGCCCTACCAATGGACATGTGTACTGGGCTCCAGGCCAGGCACAAGCAACTCTGGAGAGGGAGCGGGGCAGAAAATAAGCAACTTGGTGGGAAAATGTGGTAGCAAAAACAAGGTCACAGCACCACTGATGCACAAATAACTGTGGGGACAGAGAGATGGTGCTGGGAGGAACCAGCAGCTGCTGTCCCATCTGCCGGTTCCCAGAGGCCTCAGCCTGAGGCAGAAGGACTGAAAAAGTGCCCTTTGTTGCCTCCCCCCAGACTGTTTCTTCATTCTGGGAAAGAGCTACAAAGGCTTTCCCATCCTCCACATTTTGATCTGCAGCCCCCAATGTGAACCCCCTTCTTCCCAGTTCCCTACCTGGGAGTACCCTCAGCTTCTCAAGCAAGCCCAGACACCCCCTTGTGCATGCTAGCAGCACAAACACCCACCTCCTACAAGCCCAGTGGCAGCACCTGCCTGCTCCCCACCATGCAAAACCTCCCACTGGGAAGCTGTGTGATTAAACAAGAACAAGCACCTCAGTGGATACCTGATTGAGTACTTGGAACTGCACCACCAGTTCCAGGCTGGCCAGGGACCAAACCCTCACGCTGCCGTCCTCCCCACATGTAGCACAGTGAGACTCGTCAGGGTTGAAGGCCACCTCGCTCACCTGCAGCAATAGAGAGAGGTTAAAAGCAGCTGCTTCGCAGCAGATTTAGACCAGACAAAAGAAAGGACTGCTTCACTCAAGAGAGACTTCATAACCACCACGAGTGGTGAAGGCCTCTAGCTGAGATGGTACCAATGGGAAGATAAATTCATAGCCTATCAGACCTTGGCTAGATGGAAGCACCGTATTTCAAAGGCAGCGTACTACGGAATACCAGTTGAAGGGAAGGGATACTGCCTCCATGCCCAGCTGTGGGCTTCTGAAAGCATCTGAGTGGCCACTGTGAAAAGCAGGATTTGATCCAGCAGGACTGGTGTGGTTTTTCAGAAGCTCTGAGAAAGTGGCCCACCTGCCCTTCATCTCTGCTGCAAGGAACTTATCCAAATCTTCTACCTTGTCCTTATGGCCGCTGATCAGTCGGATGCTGGTGTTGTCTGCCCAGTTGATGTACCACAATGTCCCTGCAGTAGTGCCCACAATCCCCATGTCCATGCAGTCATCAAAGGTGGCGCTGACTATGGTTCCGTCCAGGGTCATTTCCTGTTCCAAGAGCACAGAGCTAGATCTGCAGAACAGAGGAGCCCAGAGCAGAAAGGATACATTAATGATTAAGTGACCCCCACCATGGCTATAAATTTACTATAAGCAGAGCCACGTAAGTAGCCAGCCCTGGGCCCAATCCTATTCAATTTTCCAGTGCTGGTGCAGCTGTGCCAATGGGGCATGCACTGCATCTTGTGGTGGGACAGCAGTCACAGAAGCCTCCTTAAGATATGGGAATATTTGTTCCTCTACCTTGGGCTGTGTTGTGGTTGCACCGGTGCTAGAAAGTTGGATAGGACTGGGCCCCCTCTTGTCTAAGCTGTAGGCTTTGTGGCAGTCCTTGGATAAATTATCTTTTCCAAAAGCTACCTGCAACTCTTTCTGCAACCTTTGCTGCTACTGTATCCAATAAGTGTTTCAATAGGGAGAGGAAGGGGAGTATTTAGACTAGTGCAGCAATTCCCAAACTGTGGGTCTGGGACCCACCAATGGGTCGTGACTCAATTTTTGGTGGTTTGTGAAACGGACAGGACAGATTAGACTATGTGCATCAAGGGTTAAACTAGGTGCTAGTGGTGAAGGTTCTGCTGCCCAATCACCATTACAGCCACACCCCTTGGCATTTATAAATCAGGCAGCAGCTACTAGGGCAGCTGTTTTCAACCAGTGTGTTGTGGCACACTGGTGTGCCATGACTTGTCCACAGGTGTGCCATGGGAGTTTGAGAGAGGGTCATTTATTATTAGAGGGTCATCCTACATCATTGGGGAATGTAGGCCCCCTGCCGGCAGTAGAGTGTGCCTTGTCAATTGTCCAAAAAATGGTGTGCCTTGACAATTTCGGCAGCTTCTCAGTGAGCTGTGAGATAAAGAAGGTTGAAAATCGCTGTTCTAGGGCCTCGTTTGGGAACCACTGAACTAGCAGAATAGGTTTAGTTCACCATAGAATCAATGAGAAAGCCCTCATTAGTCTGTAACATTTATTTATTTAAAGAATTTCTTTCTCCTGCACTCAAGGTGGCTTACAAGATAAAAAAAAGTGTGGCTGGTCTGTGAAACTCCTTGCCACAGGATGTGGTGATGGCGTCTGGCCTGGATGCCTTTAAAAGGGGATTGGACAAGTTTCTGGAGGAAAAATCCATTACGGGGTACAAGCCATGATGTGTATGCGCAACCTCCGGATTTTAGAAATGGGTTATGTCAGAACGCCAGATGCAAGGGTGGGCACCAGTATGAGGTATCGTTATCTGGTGTGCTCCCTGGGGCATTTGGTGGGCCGCTGAGAGATACAGGAAGCTGGAATAGATGGGCCTATGGCCTGATCCAGTGGGGCTGTTCTTATGGTCTTAAACAAGAGCTGGCTTTACTTACTTTGGACACCCTGGCAACCATAACCTGCATTCTTACCCTTTGAAAGTGGGAAAGCTTAACCTGGGTTGTATGTTGACAATGTCCGAGTGGCTGACACCTGGCCTGCGTAAAGCAATCAGCTAGGAGGAAAATGGCAGCACCCTGCAGGATTTTGCTGTCTACTGGTCAAGGCCATCCACCTAGCTCGGCCAAGGGGAGGCCTAGGTAGGGCTACTTATTGACTGAAAGTACCCAGCAGGAAAAGAGAAAACTCTCGATTCCCCCAACGTCAATGAAGTTTGCTACACCAAGATGAGTTGCAAAGGCCACTAACTTGGATGGCTTTGAAAGGGGATTAGACAAATTCACTGAGGACCAAGTCTGTCAATGACTGTTAGCCCTGATGGCTACTTGCCACCTCTAAGTTCAGAAGCTGTGTGCCCCTGAATACCAGCTGCAAGGGAGCAATGGTGGGAAAGACAAATGTGTCTTCACCCCCTGCTTGAGGGCTTCTCAGAGGCAACTGGGTGGTCTGAGAAACATGATGCTGGGCTACATGGGCACGAGGCCTGATCTGGTTGGGATCTTCTTATGCCTCTTTGCCTGTTACGGTGTGAAAGCTCCTGACTGGATGGATGCAGTGGAGCCTTTGTTCAAGGCTTATCAATAAAATTACTCCTACTGTGCCCCATGACCCTGGGACTGAAATCTAAAACTTGGGATGCTACCCAATGCCCATCATTCAAAGTGATCTTCTGCAGAAGATCTTCGCTGCAGAATTGCAAACCTGAGTAAGAGCCTCTCCTACCTGGCACTGGACCCCTGCACTCTCAGCTCCTGAACAGCTGCCACTGACCACAGCCGGACTCGCTTGGTGTTGCTGCCACTGACCAACCTGTTCCCATGACATTGCAGCACGCCTAGAAGAGCAAAGGATTTACTCTGTTTAGCAGCTGGACTTCCACACTAGAGTCTGCAATTCTCCCACCTCTTCATGGAGGGTACAGACATGAATGACTATTACTGATGATGGCTTCATAGAGGCAGTGACTCTGAAAACCAGGTATCGGAAATGAAGAGAAGAGAGCAATGACTTTTGTGCCTCTGCTGGCTGTTCTTGAAAGCACCTGACTGGCCACTGTTGGACAGGGTGGGCAAGCCTTCTGGCCTCAGGGCCCCACTGGGGTAGATATCATACAGAAGACCATAATGCATGTTTCTGGACATAATTACCATCATTGCCTTGTTTGTCTTTTACCCCTGCCCTGCTCCCAGACAGGACACATGCCTGCTCAGACTTGTTCCCAGCATAACTGGTTGGTGCCAACACACACAACACTCTCTCTCTCTCTCTGCATCTGTGAGACGTGTGTGGGTGTACAAAGAAGAAGGCTCCAAGGATCAGGTGGTTAGCCATGGACATGGAAAGGAGGTCCAGACTGGAGACTCTTGAAAGCTGGATCCAACTCCCAAGCCCTACTTTGCTCACCTCTGGACCAGGCAGATTTTTAGTCTGGTCCTGCAGGGCTTTTGTGCAAATTGTAGCACTTGGATAGCCAGACTCTGAACAGTCAGAGAGCACCACGAGTAGGCTACAGGGGCTATAAACCACAGTCCTCATTCCTTAATCTCCACAGCCAAGGAGAAGAACAACTTCTGAAAACTGAGCAGTAGTGCGCCTCAATGACGCCTCAAAGTCACAGCAGCCCAAGAAGCACAGGGATAACACCAAACATTCTTAAACCCCAACCATAATCAACACTATTGCCCATCAATCAAACCAGATGCGAGTTAAAGGCAGTCTGGATGAAGGTACTGCTCCTTGACTACATGACCCTATTAGGATGCAATTGTACAAGGACTCACCGATCTCTCCCTCATCAGCTTCCCAAGTAATGAAGCAGCGATTGGTCTCAGTGTCCCAAGCACAGACTTGTCCAGTGTTGGTCCCGCTGTAGAGTAGACAGCCAGCACCGTAGCACAGCGATGTCAACTCCACCTGACCGATCACATCAGGAACAGGGACCCTGTGAACCTAAGGCCAGAAGTAGAAGTCACGATCCACCTGCATTTTAGCTATACCTGAAAGTTGGTTCAGATCACCATTAATTCCCATGCAGATGAAACCCCAAGTTTTAGACTCTGCCTCTCAGCTGTACTGCAGATACTGGCAGAAACTGTGTACCTTGAGGCTGATGTCAGCTCCCTGCTGATCTGTTAGCCAGAAAGTTATGGCTGCCCTCCCCACACAAACGAGGTGCCCCACTGAAAGCGGGCTAAAGGCAACTTCGTGAACTGGCTCGGAGAAGCGAGTCGATGACATCAGTTCGTAGGTCTGAGCATTCCACAGGGCAATGACTCGGTCCACGTAGTCCCCTGGGTTCCAGAAAACAAAAATATCAGGACTGTGTTTTAAAGTTAACAAAATAAAGCACGTGTCAAGCCTCACTGTCCCTGTCAAGCCTCACTGTCACTGTCATTATGGTTGCTCTCAGACCATATTGCACCTATTCCAAGTTGCTGTATTCACCAGTACATCTCTAGGCCCAATTCAATGAGTTGGCATTGGTCTTTAAGGTGAAAGTGGCTTGAGATCACCGGTTCCCCACAGAACCTGACAGACCCTTGAAATTACTCTCTGATCCATTACTGTCAGAGGTGAGGTTGGTGTCAACTAGGAGCAGGGTCTACTTGGTGGTGGTGTTACAGCTGTCAGCCTACAGAGGGGTTAGACGGACCTCCTCTTACCCCACTTTTAAGCAGGAACGGAATGCATTTTTATTTCCAAGGATCTTAAATTCACTGGTTTTATTCACTTTCATATACATGCAGCTGTTTTAATTTGTTGAATTGGTTTGGTTTATGCTTTCATTCATTATCAAGCGATAATATAAACACATATCTGTGGATTAATTAAACTTTGAAATAGTGGAAGTAGTTTTACTAAAAAGTGGGATATACTGGAGACAGACAAATAAATAAGCCTCTCCCGACCTCAATGCAGTTTACATAAAAGTCAGAGCTGCCAGTCAATTCAAGAAATCATTCATATGAACACGGATTAATTAAATCTACTTAAAATTACATACATGGGGGAAAAAACCCAAATCACTCCAAGCAAAAAGCATAGTTTGTTTTTAAAGCTCCACATGTGAGTATTGTGGATGGCACACTCTCAACACACTGAGGAAAATGGTTCTTCTACTGCTATTGGCAGTTTGTAAAATACATTTAAATCTTATTCAAGTTTTCAAAATCTGCTGTCCAATTAACAAGTCCTTAAAGCAGACTAAATGTGGCACACAGAAAAACTATTGTTGACATATTTTTTTCAAAAACGTGGAGCGGCTCCAGCCCTCACTAGAGATGTACACAATGCAGTCACTTTGCTGAAGCCAAGCAGGTCTGGCTCTGGCCAGCACTTGAGTAGGAGGCTGCCTCAGAATCCCTTGTATGCTGCCTTGAGTTTTGTGACAGGCTGGATACATATGAAGCAAGCAAACCAACATTCACAACTGATGTAGCGAAGGCATACAGAGCAGGACCACATGCACCAAAGGTCAACCACTTGTGGGGGACTTATAAAGGGAACAATCACCACTAGGATACGCAGGTCCTCTCAATCCAGGAGAGGCCTGAAAGAGTTTGGGACTTTGAAGTGGTGCTGGAAAGACTTCAGTCCAAGGAAATAAATTCTGTGACACTCAGGGCTGAAGGAGGCTCGACATGGGAGGATCTGCAACTGGGATATTGTTTTAATTAGCAGCTCCACACAGGTGCTCTAAAGATGGAGAAGTGGCATTCTGGAAAGGGTGGTTAACCCTTTCTTATCTTTTCCTGACCTAAATTCTATCAAGTTGCTATTAGACCTCTGGGTGAGGTGGAGTTAGGGAAGAACGGTACAGGGCCCCCACAGAGCCTAAAGTAACTGAAACACAAGAACATCCCTGCTGGATCAGGCCTAAGGCCTGTCTGGTCCAGCATCTTGTTTCTCACAGAGACCCCACCAGATGCACAGGGGAGTCCGCAAAGAGGTGAAGGCAGACCTGCCTCCCGCAAACCTGTCTCTACAACTAGTTTACAGAGGTGGTCTGTCTCCCCTGAGGAGGCTTGTCCAATCCCCTTTTAAAGTCATGCAAGCTGGTGGCCATCACTGCTGCTTGTGCCACTAAGTTCCTAATTACACATCATGTGAAGAAATATCATTTTTTGTCCATCCTAACTTTTTCCTCAATCAGTTTCATCGGATGGTTCTAACCTTGTAGGAGAGAGAGCAAAGAAATCTCTCTCTCTCTCTCTCTCTCCACACTGGGCTTGATTTTATCAGTCCCTCCAGTAGCCTTTTCTCCGCCTCCCATAATGAGCACGCAGGAAGGAATTAGACTGGGGAAAGGATACCAGAGGAAAGTTTTGAACACCCCTTCCTGGAATGCCACTTGCCTGATCTTCAAAGCAACTGCATGGATGCCAGCTGGAAAAGGGGGGGGAAGAGGACTGCCCCGAGAGAGCCTAAACATGGATTTGCTGCATCAAACCTTCTTTGGTCCCAAGAGGTTATTAGGCCATGAAGGGCAGGAACAGCCCTCCTCCCTCCCATGTTTGGAGGCAGCAGGAACAGAGTTTGGCTCTCCCCTGCTTGCCTTGGACTGAGCTGTTACTGCAGCCGTGTGCCACTGAAGCAGCCCTGCCACCTGCACATCCCGTGTTTCTGTGAACACGATTAACGTGCCCGATTTATTCCACTCTCCAGGAGGAAAGCCTGGTTTTACCTCCCTCGTGAGAAAGTTTTATCACTGGACTCCAGATGTACCCACCTAGCGTCACAAGGAGGCGATCATCCCGAGAGTAGGCCATGGCTTGCACTTGGGTCTCGTGATGGAACAGAGTTTTTTGACAGGCCCCACTCTGTGTGTTCCAGATGCGAATTTGGCAGCGCGAAACTCCACAGCCCTGACCAGAGGCAGAGGCAAGGACCTGAGGAAACACTCACCATCACTACTTGGGTCTCAGTAAGAAACTCAGAGGGACTAACTCATGATTGTAAGTTTTGTATTGACAGCAGCAGAGAAAATGAAATGTGACAGAAAACTAAAAACTCAGATTTCGATTTCAGCCTCTCTACCCTTGTCTGTCTATCCCTTTAACTATTCACACCTTGCACGTGTGTATACACAAACTTTGGATCTTGCCCATGTGCACAGCTATTCACATATGAGGTCCAAAGCATGTAGTCAAACATAAGGCCCAGGGGCCGGATGCAGCCCGCGGAAGCTTTTTATCTGGCCCTCAGGCTCTCAGCTGCTGAGCAGTGCTGAGGTGTTTCTGCTAAAAGGGCATCCCCCACAAAAATTGGGCTCTCCCAGATCTTGAAATATGATAAACATTTGTGTGTTTTCTGTCATTTGCAGTTAATGAGTTCCTAAGTGAGAAAAAGTGCTAATTTTTGGTTATGACCTGTTTAATGACATCACTTCCTGCCTAACAACACCACTTCCCGCCCTCAGCAGGCATCATGAATGCCATTCCGCCCTCAGTATGAAACGGGTTTGACACCCCTGGTTTATTATTATTATTATTATTATTATTATTATTATTATTATTATTATTATTATTACCCCGCCTTTCTCCCTGGAGGGACTCAAGGCGGCTTACAACAAAGATTAAAAACATAAATTAAAAAACATAATTTAAGATAGATAAAAACATATTTGCAACACATCATTACAGTAGTCAGATAAAAGTGTAAAGAGCATAGAGCAGCAGTTTATAAAAGGATCCAGGCCTGTAACCAGGTGTTAAAAAGGTAAGGGTTAACAAAGCAAAAACCAGCAGCAAAAAGGAAGCAGAAGGGGGGGGGGAGCTGAACCAAACAAAATGCCTGATGGAAAACAACATCTTAACATTCTCATGGAAGACAGACAATGGGGGAGCAGAAGGGTGTCATCTGGCAGGAAGGAGTCCACAGGCCAAGTGCCAGAATGAAAAAAGTCCTCTCACATGCTGCTACCCACTGAGCCTCCAAGAACAGCAGCACACAACAGCTTATTGGTGGACAAAGGCTTCTGCTCCAGGCCTCAGTGAAACTCTTGGTAGGTCCAGTTCTCTCCCCCCCCCATTCCACTGCTATGCAGGTGGGGGCCGAAGGACAGGAGATATCTGTGATCAAACAGCTGCTCGGTGGTGGTGTTCTTAATTTTAGAAGTGCCCGTTACATCAAAAGAAGCAGGTGCTTGTGCTGCACAGCCAACTCCAATCTTCTAAGAGGTATAAAATGAGAGATACTGTACCCGGGCATCATGGCTGACAGCAACTGTCGAGATCTCTTCTGGGTGTCCAAGCCAGTGCTGCTGGGCTCCAGAGTGCAGGTCTTCAACAATGAGCACACAACCACAGCTGTAGGCAAAGAAGCCTGGGAGAAAGAAAGAAGGAGAGGAGGCCTCCTAGCCAGAGTTCTGAATTACATGCACGTCCAAGTCTGTGGCATGGCTGGCCCCTCTGGCACCTGGGGCTATGACTCATGATGTCACCCCCAGGAGTGCCTGACCTGGAAATAACTGCAGTGGTACAATGAGGTCACTGCCAATTACTTCAGGGTCATGGCACACTTGGAGTGGTTACAGAACTGACGGCTCTCTTTACCATTTTCCTCAAAATGGGGGGGGGGAATGAAAAAACTAAGTGGTTGGTTGCTCAGAGCCATGTGCAACTGCTCTGAGCGTCCGCGAAGCGGAGGGTGCAAAATAAGATGGCACCCTTGGCTTGACACTCCCTCATGGCATGGTACCTGGGGTAGTCTTAGCAGATAGCTTGCATTCTGAAGCTTCCCTTGGCCATTTCAAAGGGCCCCGAACTAGTCACGGACATTATTTTGTAGGTCTCAGCATGTAAGCTACCCCTCCCCCTTAACCCCAATGATCCCACAGGAGCACTGATTCCCTATCCTTGGATTCGGTATCCCCTGGGGTTTCCTGGAACATAACCCCACTGAGACTGAGAACTGACGGTAAAGTAAAAGGCAGTATGATTGTCCATTGGAGGGTTTAGGAGGGAAACATTTACAAAATTCAAAGGGACAGATTCCTTTCCACACCTCAATTTAAAGAAACAGACTATACCCGTATCAGGATTCCAGACCATATTCCTCCGGCCATTCCCATTGTACCCAATAATGGCTTTTAGTTTCAGGCCCTCGTTACCACCTAGAGGAGAGGTGAGCACCTAAAAGACAAATTGGATTCTGTGTCAGTATAAACCAGGAAGAAGTGTTGGACGCTTTTACCCACAACCCTACAGTAAAACAAACCTGTTGGTAAAAGGAGCTCTAAAAAGCCCCTGACTGTTAATGAATGTAAAACATTCGCACTAAGTCATTCAGCCCTCCCTCGAGACTGGAGAAATGGCCAATGACATAATGGGCAGAATGAGTGCCAAGGCCAGGACACCAGTGTTGGGGGTGTGGGGGTGGCACAGCTATACCCTGAAATTACAAACAGTTTACTTTCTCCCAAGAACTCAGGGTAGAGGTAGAGGATGGCTCTCCTTGCCCTCCCCCGAACGAAAGCCTCTGAAAAGCTCCGAGTCTGTCACTTGCCACTATTTCAGGTAGCTACATGGTCAGTCTCTACCAGCTCTTTTTAAGGATTCCCCGTCTGGACTGCCAACAGGATAAAAAAGCAATGGCCAGTCCTCCTGCTGGGAATGACTGTGCCCATCACATGGGCACTTGAGCCCATCTGACAGGTCAAAGGTAGCTTTGGTGAGCTCAACCACCAATCACCTGGTGATTACCTAACTTACCTGGTGATTTGCTTACTTAACTAAGCAAAACACCATTACATTTGTATAATACCTTTTGAAATATGCAAAGTTATACAAACATTATATTGTGAAGGAACCTTAGGAAATAGCTTTCATATAGAGATATATTGACTGCCATCCTAATAAAACATGTAATTTAATCGTGGATGAATTGAGGTGAAAAGGGAAGGAAATCACATTTAAGGGCACAATCCTAACCCCTTGTCAGTGCTTTCCAGCTCTGGCTTAGCTGTGCCAATGGGACGTGTGCTGCATCCTGCAGTTGGGTGTCATTCACAGAGGCCTCCTCAAAGTAAGGGAAAGTTTGTTCCCTTACCTCAGAGTTGCATTGCCCTTATGTCAGTGCTGGAAAGGATTGCACCCTAAATGATTCAAAATATCACATGAATAATCACCTCACCAATAGGAAAACTCAGTATTTAGACTGGGTGGAAGACTGGCCCACCTGCACACTCCCACCTCATTATTTGCACAGCCCATTCTGGTTTTCCATTTCTTGGTCACACCTGGCAGGAGAGAAGAGCTGAATGGCATCACCAGCCCTATCTTCTCTGATCCCTCACAACCGTCAGCCAATTCCTACCTTGGAAGGTGCAGATGTTTTGAAGCGAGGGGTAAAGTGCCTGTAACAGTCTGGGCGGACATTGTTTTGGGGTTCGAATTCTTGCGTTTCCTTTCTGCATTCTGAAAGAATGTAACATCCAGCATGTCTTCCTGGAGTCTTCGCCCAGAACTCCCCCCAGGCCTCAGAGGGGAAGGGCTTAAAAAACAGCAGCTGGCTTCCCTTCCCCAATTCGGTTTTCAGGCAACCAGCCAAGCTCCAAGGAAATCTTCCCACCCCAGCTTTTTCTAGACCCCAAATGCTGCCTCGCACTCTCTTCCTACTTCCTTCCCCACTAAGGGCCGCTTCCTCTTTCCTCCCAGCTCCCCATGTGGCTGCCGTCTCCTGCAAGACCAAAACACACACTTTGGTCACCTGGCAATAGGGCTGGAGTGGCCCTTCCCATCTCACTCTGGGGGCTGCCTCTGGCTGTCCTCACCTTGGGGTAAATTTTCCAGTGGCCTGACAGCAACACCTTGTTCACATGTTGATCCTTTCACAAAAACAAGGCTTGTCCTCAGGCCTAGCAGCTGGCACTCCTGTCAGCAATTGTACAGTGCCTACCCCACAGAATTTTACAAAAAAGCTGGCCTCCATCTATTTTTTCCTCCCCATTAACAAGCAACACTCTGCACTCTTTTACCTCAAAGAGTGAAAACATTTTAAAGCATCAACATATGTGGACATACCATTCACTGCGTGGCCTGGGGGCTGTGAACAAGGTTGAATAACTTCCGACTTCATGACCAGAGGCTCTTCGTTATGACTTGCTCCCTCTACGGCAAGAGCAGCAGGGACTGCACCTTTCTTCACAGACCCTTCACTGTTACTTTTTAGATCTGCTTCCTCCTCTTCTTCCGATTCTGAAAGTGTATCTGTAGGAAGGGGTGGTGGAGAGTGGACACACCTATCACAAGAGCAGCAACATCTGCTTTCAACCATAGAGCAGACGCAGCAAAGTTAGGCATCTTTGTGCATGACCTTAACCTAGGGTTAACAGAGTCACAGTGATCCAGTTGGATAGTTAATGACCACCCAGGGCATACTACCTGCCCTTTGAGCTGCTCAAGTAGGTCTGGATTCCCAATAGCCTGTTGCATACTAATCCCAGCAGAAGTACTGACCAGGGTCTATTGTTCTGGAGGAAACCCAGACATGGAGACAAGCAACTCCACACAGTAACCTGGCAGTCTGCTAAATAGCTTTACAGTAATGACACAGCTCAGATTTCAAAGAGAGTAGCTCTTTGGTCAGTTTCTGATTCTCCATTTGAATTCCTTTCTGTAGTAACTCAGGTGCAGTTTTGTATTTGAAGTTTCCCAATTCTGGGGTCAGACTGCTGGTCCGTCTAGCCAAGGACTGTCTGCTCTGCGTGATAGTGGTTCACCCAGGCCTCAGACGAAGGTCTCTCTCCTCATTTGTAGCAGAAGGATCTACCAGGGACAGAACCTGGGTCTTTCTGTATGCAAATAATTTGCTCTGCCATTGAGCTATTGCCCCTCCCTAGAGCCTAACCCAACATGAAGCTCATGAGAAACAGGAAAAGCTGGCTCCACCTCCTAAGCCATCAAGTTCTCCTCTCCACCAGCCACTAGATAGAAGTTCACTCACTGGAGACAGGTTCAAAGGTTCTAGGAAAAAAGTAAGTAGGTGCTGCAAGCCTGAAGAAAGGGTGGAAAGAGGAAGGGGTCATCAGAGTGCCTGCAAGATTTAATGTCAGGGAAGATTTATTCCATTCCAACAAGGAAAATTCTCCTTGCTCACCCTGATGGACAATTCTGTGGATAGAACTAAGGTCCAGACATAAAGGAGAGACCACTGTTGGCCGAGGGACGAGCTGGCGGGGAACATCATTGGCCCCGGGTATAAAATCTGCTACTTTTTCTGGACTGGCTTCTGTAAAAGGAATGGCTTCTGGACTGGCGTCTGTGAAAGGAAAAAAAGATTGTAAAAACCCATCCACAACATTCTCTGACTTAATCAGGATTGTTCTCAACAACAGTAAAGTTTATTATCAGCCATCAGGAAACCTCCTAAAATTTGAAGCAGAATTCTGAGAAATACACAATAGTTACTTGTATTGTGTATTTTTGCTCCTTCTCCACCCTCCCCCAATCTGGACTGCAGCTCTTTTCATCATCTAAAGGATAAGAGGGAGATGTCAGATGCAGCAGCTATGTCTCAGAGCAATGGAAGCCCTCTGCCTTTTAAGACAGGTGATGGAGGGGTGTTCTATCCCATTAAGCAACGTAACTGAATAATGAATGCAAACTTACCAATTCTGGATGAACTGAAGGAGGGGACTCTGGAATAGTAACAAGTTGAGAGTTAAAATGATGGGCAGGTGAAAACAGACCAAACACAACACACCCATAGAAAAAATTCCCTATGTCAAGTTTCATACAAGGAAATGTGGAGCTCTTACTCATCTGTGCAGGACTCCTCCATAAAAGCACCTAGGAAATCCCACAGAAAGATGGCATCTCCAATGCTGATGACTTGCTTTTGGTTGGGAGTGAACTTCACCTGCTGTATTGGTTCAGAGTGGCCAATGAACACCTAGGAGGGGGAAGACGAGGAAAAGCTTAGCTCCCTTCTGTCATGTCTCGTCTCCACCTCTCAAAACATTACTGCTCATGACTCCCAGAGACGTCCAAGCAAGAAAAAAGTCCAGCATTCTAATGTTTAACGTGAGATTCCACAACCTAGTGCTGCAGGCGTTGCATCTTCTGGTCTCCAAGGGCCTTGTTTCATGCCCTAATGCAAACCTGCCCTGCATCAGACCATCAGGCTGGGAGACCAGCACTGAACAGCCAGTCTTAACTCACTGTTCTTCT
Organism: Tiliqua scincoides; assembly: GCF_035046505.1. Lineage (NCBI taxonomy): Eukaryota > Metazoa > Chordata > Lepidosauria > Squamata > Scincidae > Tiliqua > Tiliqua scincoides. The sequence continues at coordinate 4,296,506 of NC_089833.1, read as the reverse complement.
CTCTTCCCAGGTTCTCAGCTTGTTTGTATTATTTAAACCTCTCTCTTTGCTTCCAATCTTGCCAGCTCCATTATTTTTCTTTCCCCTTTCACAATCTCTGCCTTACGCTGCAATACAAATGGTTTCTTGTACCTGCATAAGCCCTGGAAGCCCTTTCTTCTCCCTCACATCCCCAGTATTTTCAGGACAGAAAGCATGTGTTCCAATAAATGATGATGCCTCTCCAGTAATCTTGACTCTCTCCCTTTAATCCTTAGACTGCCGCAAAAGCATTTTCAGTTCCAAACCAGAGATCTGCAGTACCCCAAATCCCAAATTAATCTGTCCCCCCTGCCATATCACAGGTCTGATCTGATCTGAATTATGTGCTTGGAGTACAGTACCTGGGAGTTGATGTCAAATCTCATCCCATAGTCCCACACCTTGATAACTCTGTCGCCAGCAGTCAGGAGATAACGGGCATCTGGGCTCAGGGCCAATGAAGAACAAGACTGCTTGTGCACGTGCGAGACCTGCGCTCAACAGAAACCATTTCTAATATAAGACCCATCTGTTTTTGCTTTTAAAAAAGTGGCATTTTATAAAACCGAGAACTAGCACAAAAAAGGAGCAGCTACTAATGATATGGGGGGGAAAATAAGTGAACTACCCTTAGAGAAGTTCTACATAAGTGACCATCTGTGAACTAAACCTAGCAAACAACAACAGATTCTTTTAACCATCATCATCTCTACCTGCTGCATGTACTTTGTCTGCTAATGCCACCTCCACTCATTTTAGTGACCAAGTACATCTTCCACTTCAGGGAAAGCGTCTAGGGCAGTGGTTCTCAAAACTTCCTGGGAGATGTACTCCCAGGGTAAGTCTTTGCAGGGGCAGCGAAGCAGTCCCCAGGATCATGCCCTTGCGGGGGGAGGGGGGTTATTTTTTCACAAACCATACATGCTCCCAGGGTCCAGGGGGTGCGGGGAGCCCAGTGCAGCGCTTGCAGGGCTCTCCAAGGCTTTTAAACAGTGAAAGTTCCAAGCACCATTAAACCAGAAGTGAAATTTGGAAATCATGAGAAAGCAAGAGAAGAGAACATAAAGATACTGCAAGACTCTTACCGTTCTAATCAGGCGCCCAGTCTTTGAGTTGAGCACCAGAACCTTGTGGGAAGAGGTCAACACCAAAAGGTGGCTGAGAGGAAGGGGGGAAAAGCAGAGTCTCACAGCTGTGTCCAGGCTGGTGCTGTCCAAGTCCAAAATGCTCACGTCTACCCTCAGAAGCTGTCAAGCAGAAGGGAGGGGGAAAAGCCATTAAATTTCCCATCTTCTTGAATCATGTTCAGAACAGGACTGAAAACAAAAAAGGTTCCAGAAAGGGAGAGGCCTGGAGGCACAAGTGGAGGGTCACCTCATCCAGGGAATGAGCATCCATGAGAGTCACAATGTATTCAGAAGGTCCCACAAAGGCCAAGAAATGTCCATCGCCGCTGACAGACAGTGCATCAGGGCTGTGAGCAGCATCTGGTGACACCACGTTAGCTAAACACCAAGACAGAGATTCTTTCAGTGAGAGAGAACAAAAAAAGCAGTAAGAAACAGCCCCAAATAAGACTCCATCTCAAGGTCTTGGAAAATAAAGCAGCTGCCTTCAACAGAATAAGTACTGATGGCACTGACTAGGCCATAATGTGTGAGGTGATGCACACTGGCTGCCTCTGCACTGTACTATTGGGACAAACTAGACAGGAAGTGAGAATTCTGCAACTGAACGTCCTAACATTCTTTTCTCTTTTAGAAAGTGGGGGACTGGGCGGGATCTGAGGTGGCGACGAGGATTTGGATCAGGGTCGTGGCACAGCAGGGAGAGGAGCAAGGAGTTAACCCTTAGCTGCTCCCCCACTCCCATCCCCTAGCAGTTGTTAGCCTCAACAAGGAAAATTACTGTACCTGCCTGATTTGATTCTTCACAGCTAATAAGTGGGGATGGGGTGAGGATTTGGCAATGGCAGCACCAGAGGCACAAGAAGCGTAATGTGCATTTTGAAAGGGGGAGAGGGGGCTTCGTCCCACAAGTTAAACAGAAAAATAGCATATTTCAAACTGACACTCCCATAGGTTCTTTGAGGAGAGTGAATTGCAGCAAAGCACATACGCCATTGACTAAAAGAAGCTGAATCCAGCCATCCTTAGATAATTCAGCCAAATTCTTCATAGCCTCGAGTCTCTTTCCTACTGCAACTTGGCAATGCTATTTAGGCATCTGTCATCCACACTGTTTCTCAAATGGACCTTAATTTGCTGCACTTCCTTCCATGGGATGCAGGCTGGCTACTCAGAAGCAGAAGTCTTACCCAGAACTCGGATGATGTGACTTTTCTGGACGGCACAGTTGTAAAGAGCCAGGGTCCCCTGCGAGCAGGAACTGTACATGAAATTGCCATCTGGGGAGAAAGTCAGGCCTGTGATTGAACCACGGTGCTGCCTACAGGATGCCAAACAAAGAAAAAAGGCAAATGGGGAATCAAACGCTCGAAGGTTGGAATCAATGAATGCATTCAAACACTGATCCCAAGTAAGAGATCAAGATCCCTCACTTGAGATCGAACAGCAGGTGAGATGGGGCAGGGCTGAATACTGCTGCCCCTTCTCACCATCTGTACTGCTTGAGAATTCAGGAGCTGCAAAATGAAAATGCTGCTTCAAAAACATGTTCCCTCCATGCACAACTAGATGCCGGGGAGAAACATGCTAACCTAGACCTCCCCAACATGCTCGTTTTCTATGTAGAAGAAAAGTCTCTGAATGGAGAGTCATTTCATCATCAGCACTCTGTAGAAGCACAGCCCAAGAGGAAACTTTAGATAGAAGCAGAAGGGGTGGTGGTGGATTCTCTTCCTTTCCTCTCCCTCTGCCAAAATTTGACATAACATTTTTGTCCCACCTTCCTCCAAGTCACTCAGGCAGCATGCATGGCTCTGTCTCCCTTTAATCCACACAGCAACCCTGTGAGGTAGGTTAGGCAAGAGGGTGTGTGCATGTGTATGTTTATAGCCCTAGGTTACCTAGTGAGTTTTGCAGCTGAGTAGGGATTTGAGCCTAGGAATCCCTCGTCCTAGTTTACCATTCCTGGTATGATGTCACACTGACTCTCATTTGTTATATTCAATTTCTGGAAGGCAGACACCGAACAGATGCCCTTACTGGAAACTAGCTGAAAGCTCCTGCTTCCACTAACAAGTAAAATGTATACATCATCCTCCCTGGAAGGAACAACCATTTTGGATTCCTCCCTCCCATTCCTCCCTCCCTCCCATCACCTCCCACCATTTTGGATTCCTACACGGTTGATAATAACTTTGGAGAAACACAAAACATACTTGTGCTCCTCAAGTAACTTTGCGGCTGCCAAGCTGATGGTTCTCACCACACCCGTATCAAAGCCACAAGCAAAGATCTGTTGCGAAGGATGGAAAGCCACGGCACAGGGCAGTTCATCAGAGGCGGTGAATTCATACAGCTGTAGGAGGCAGATAAATACACTGATCAGAGACTGGCAGAAGCAAGACACAAAATTGTCTCAAGTTTCAGTGGGACATCATATGAACCTGACGTACAAATATGCTCTCGTATGCTTGAACTCAAGTCCAGAGCAGTGTTTCTCAAACTGTGGGTCATGAGCCAATTTCAGGTGGGTGAAATATTCATTTCAATATTTTTTTTAATCTATTAGACTTGATGCTACTATGGTATATGACTGCATTTCGGGAAATGTTACACATCTGGACTTTTTACAGGCTACTATGTATTTGCTTGTAACAATTATAGTAAATGGGACATATTCCTGGGTAAGTATGGGTAGGATTGCAGCCTAGGATAGTTAAAAATGTTCCTGCTTGATGACGTCACTTCCGGTCATAACATCACTTCCAGTGGGTCCTGACAGATTCTCATTCTAAAAAGTGGGTCCCGGTGCTAAAAGTGTGAGAACCACTGGTCCAGAGCAACCAACAGAAAGTAATTAACTGATTTAATAGAATGGAAGCATCAGATAGAAAGATGGGATGGAGAGACCCAAAAATAGGAGACTGACTATCTGCTAATTAAAGAAATTTGTAGCCAATAACTGCTTCGTTGACTGAAAGTCAGGTAAATTACATGGGTTGATGGTGGCACCTAGGGACCACTTCCTTCATGTTAATTTGCTGAACCAGCTCTTGTGTATTTTGCCAGGTACCAAGTTGGGGCATGGGGAGGGTCTTCTCTGTGGTTGCATGCAGGTTGTGAAACTCCTTCCCTAAAGGGATTTGCCTTGGCCCTTCACTAATGGTCTTCAGCTACCATAAGAACATAAGAACAACCCCACTGGATCAGGCCAGAGGCCCATCTAGTCCAGCTTTCTGTATCTCACAGCGGCCCACCAAATGCCCCAGGGAGCACACCAGATAACAAGAGACCTCATCCTGGTGCCCTCCCTTGCATCTGGCATTCTGACATAACCCATCTGCCAGGCTCTTAACAACATAGGGCAGCAGGTTCCAATCTTACCATGGTCACAGTGCCCTTCTTTCACAGCAGCCTCTTCTTCCTGGCTCTCTCAGGAGCTGCAATTCAATATGACGGTGCCTGAGAGAGCTGGGAAGAGGCCACTGGGGACATCCTGCAGTTGCACAGTTTGGAAACAACTGTCATAGGGAGTTTAATACATTTTAGGTTTTGCTATTCTTTCTGAGCATAATGATGGTGCAATTTCCACATTTATTTAAAAAAATGTATACTTCACTTTCTCATCTAAACAGGAAAGCACTGAAGGCAACATCTAGCAAAGATGAAAAATACAGATAGAATACATTAAAAGCAAAACATTACAAAAATAGACTAGCAAAAGTAGATACATCAACAAAAATACTAGAGGACAAATCCAGCAGTTCAATGTAAGACAAAGGCCAAGGGAAATAGAAGTGTCTTAAATTGACACCAAAAGGACAACAACAATGGCAGCAACCTCATCTCCTGAGAGAGAGATCTTCAGCTTGGGCAGCACCACAGAAAAAGCTCTTCTTTTAACTCACTCATAATTCATTATTAGAGAAATATACTCAGTACCAAAGTCAAAAGCAAAAGGCAAGTTTGCCCTGAACTCTCAGCATCACCATTTAAAATTGATCCCCACTGATGAGTTTACCAAAGGTTGAGAGCATACAGAAATAAGCCATGGCAGCCCAAGCAAGAGACAGTATGACATAGAACTTCATGGAGACACCGACACTTTCTCAAAGCTTATTTCAAATTGTACACGATGGCACTATAAACAAGGGGGGGGGGTCCTGACATTACCTGCTGCATTGTCTCAAGGTTCCAGACACGGATGGTGTTATCCTGAGAAACAGTCACTAATTGATTCTGGAATCTCTCCACAGAGAACGCCAAAACTGTTTCCAGGTGAGAGCGCATGACTGTGCTGTAGTCTCGAGACTGGATGTCCAGGCAGCCCACGTTCCCAGTGGAGGTTGTGCACAACACCTTCAGATTATCTGGGCTGATGCGAACTGAAATCACCGGGTTGTCATGCTCTGGAGAAAGACCATGTGCTACTCATTGATCTGTCTGAAGGTTCATGAGCTGAGAGCTCATGGATTTGAAATTAAGAACCCATGAAAACAAAAAAAAGCAACTTAAGTTTTCCTCTGTAGTTTTATTCATTGGTCAACTAACAGGGCATTCCTAGGCAATGTTTACCCAGAAGTAAATCCTACCAAGCTCAATGAGATTTACTCCCAGAACTGTGCAAATGAAGAGAAATTAGGCAGATTCCCATAACTGGCTTAGAATTCAGCTTCTCTCAGCACAGAACATAATAACTTGCCTAGGTGCAGAAATGGAATTGTATTTAAGGTTGCAGTCCTGCTTAAGAAAAACCCTTTAACCGCCCTACAGCCCTTGCAGGCAGAGTGGCTACAACATAGCCAAGGAGAGGATGATTTCTTTTGACCTCTTTCACCAAGCGCTTGTCAAATGAAGTGATGATTCTGCAAACAGACACACACCCCAACCCATTAACTGCAAATACAAAACATGGGAGGTGGTGTCAATTCAGACACAGAAAGCAAGGGAGATATTTACTTTATAGGATGCTTGAGCACAGAGCTCGCAGCACTTTCTCCAGGTACAAATCTAGTCTCTTGATGAGATGAGGTGACATAAGAGGTGAAAGATGAACCTGAAACAATTACTGGTTCCAGCACACCTGCAGAGTTCATGCTACCATGTGGGAGTGAGAAGTAAGGAAATCAGCACACAACTCTCTTCTGCCATAAATGAACTTGGGGGCCACAAATGAAAAACAAAGTATTGCCTTAAAAGTGTGATCTGTAGAAGATCTACTCACCTGCCTCCAAGAAGACTTCAGAGAAGTCCAACGGCCACAGGCGGAGGTAGCCATCTTCAGAGGCTGTGGCACAGAAACTTGAAGAGAGACAGATACTGTTTAGTGCTATCCCAGGGCCTGGAAGAACAAAGGACCCAGAATGCACCAAAACTTAAGACCTGACAGAAGGTAGCAGCTCTGTGTGAAGCACCCACCCTGTGTGAAGCCAACAGCACCTCTGCCAACAGTTGTCCATGCCAGAAATCTTAGACACCAAATTAAAATTAACATGATATAAGGTTACTTAATGAGTTCATTAGTATACAGGTATCCCCCTGTATCTGCGGGAAATAGGTTCCTGCTGCTACCACTGACACCAGAAACTACAGATAGTAGCAAAACCTACAAGAAGCACACAAACTCCCTCCACTATTGCACAAATCACTGGTCTGGTATCTGATTGCAGCCCTCCTGTTGCTGTCTTCTCTGTCTCTCTGCTGCCTGCAGAAGCTCTTCCTGCTTCCTGATAGCAAAGAGGAAGTGGGTTGGAGGGCTGAAAACAATATGGCACTTCCTGTCAACACTTCCTGCTATTGTTTACAGACAGCACGGAGAGAGAGGGAACACCAACATGAGGGCCACAATCAAAGTCATTTGCACAATTGGGGGGAGAATTTGCGAACCATGTATAAATGAAACCACAGATATGGGATGTGGCGGGGGGATGGACACCTGTGTACAACTTAGTAGCATAGATACCAATAGGCAACAGACCCCAGAATTTCAGACAGGAGTTTTTCGCAGCCCTCGCTGGGGTGGCAGAGACTGAACTTGGGACCTCAGGGAAAGCAAGTGTTCTATCATTGAGCAACAGCTCCCTTCCCTAAAGCTTGCCCAGAATCAGTTCAGCCTTCCCAGGAGATCAAGTGTGCAAGTTTCTTTATAATAACCAGTTTGTAATTAGTGGAGAAGACATCAAAATGAAGAAAGGGCAGCATGGCTTGAGGCTGGTCAGCCACAATGTCCTTGGGAATCCCATTTTTGCAGGCTGAGTGGCAGCAATCAGGTTTCAGTAGTTTGGCATCATGGGGGAGTAGATGAACTCCAGACAGCAAACCCAAAAGGCAACAAAGCCCACTAGTGGGCGGGAAGGGTCTGCATCAAATTGGGATCAGCTCAAGATATTTTAATGCCTAAGATGCAAAATTCAAAAGGCACCTCTCCTCACTGACTAATATCAAGCACAAAGAAGCCAGGTGCAGTTCCCATTTATTTTAATGGGGCTTGCGCAGGAAAACTTGCCAGTTGGCCATTGCCCTCCAAGTCAGTTCAATCTCAAATGGACACCAAAGTTGGCCTCACAGCAAGATCATCTTGAGCATACTGCCACTGGACTGCTAAGAAACACAGTAAAGCCAAACCAGAAGTTTTTCCTTGAAAAAAGACACCCAATTCCTGTGCAACAACTGAATATCTCCTCTGCTGCAAAGCTGTGTGCAGAGATTCCAACATGAAAGACTAGTCAGCAACAGACTAATTCTCCCTCAACCCTGTCTTGGAATCCACACCTGAGTTAAAGGTTTGCTTCTCCCGGCGGTGGGAGTGCTGAAACTCAGCCGGCAGGAGGCGGCGGGCATTTCTGACGGTGACATTCTTATAGTCGATTTCCAAAACATGCCCACTCCTGCTGCAAACGAACCTGAGAAAAGAGTGACAAGAGTCACCAGGGAGGATCTCCAGGATGCCACTCAAGCCACCTGCATCCACTCCAGGCTCCCTCCTGCCTTTGGCAAAGCAGGTTTTGTCTGCTAAGGCTTCTAGCATTTGGCAAGCCAGCTTTGAGAGCCAGTGCTGCTGAGAGTGAGCTGTGAATCAGGATTTCCCTGGCTCAAATCACACCTCTGCCATGAATATGAGGAGGCCTTTGTCTCAGACTCCCCCAGCTGCAATACTGAAGTAATAATACATCTACCTTGCAGGGTTGTTTTTAGTGCTATGGCAGGGTAAAGCACATTAAGTGCTTTGCATGCTTAAAGACATCTCCATTACTATTACAAGTGTATATACCACAGAAGAGACAATTTAGAAAATCAAAAAGCTATCCTGCTATGTTAACTTTTCTCTAACTCAGTGTTTCTCAAGTTGTGGGTCAGGGCCCATTCATTTCAACATTTTATTTTTAATATATTAGACATGATGCTACCATGGTATGTGATTACATTTGCGGAAATGTTACAGACCCGTACTTTTAACAAGCTACTTTGTACACTCTTTTAACAATGATAGTCAGTGGGACTTACTCCTGGGTAAGCGTGGGTAGCATTGCAGCTTATGATTGTTAAAAATGTTCCTGCTTGACGATGTCACTTCCAGTCATGACATCACTTCTGGTGGGTCCTGGCAGATTCTCATTCTAAAAAGTGAGTCCCAGTGCTAAATGTGTGAGAACCACTGCTCTAAACTCATCAATCAAGGGGTAAAACTCGAAGAAAGCAAAGCAGAGCCTTACAGTGTTCGGTCTTCCAACTCGCGTTCTGTGAAATGGCCTGCTTCAAAGTCCAGGTCTGTGAATTCCAATGAACGGTATTCCCCTAGGTTCACTGGGCAGGAGCGCAGTGCCCCGCTGCGGACCCTCCAGAGCCTCACGTTGTCTCTGCCACAGGACACCATCCTGTTAGGAGGAGAGAAATTGAAGGAAGAAAAGAGAAAGGGCTTCCTAACAGAACAGGAACAGACACACTGAAATGAAACAGCAGGATTTGAACTGTGTTGCTTAGGAACTGGTTGACACTCTGCAAGTACAGTACTCTAAGCTGGCATCCTTTGGATTCACACAAAGGTTGTGTGGTGCACACTCTTTCCCCCATGGAGATTCTTTCTTTAACCTGGAAAGTCAATCATACACAGTCACCCCCTGCGCCAAACAGCCTGCATGTAATGGGCTATGGGAGAGACACTGCAACCATTCATCACACACCCACCTGATCTGGGCTCAAAGAGGCATCATCAAAAGGATTAAGAACAGGACTATTCATACTCTCTCTCTTTTACAAGTACCAGTTTCTCATGTGCCACCAGACACAGTAATATGCACAGGAGAAGGCTGTTTACCTCAGTCAATAATAAGCACCTTTTGCAATGGTGAGAACATAGGAGTTGGGTGCTCATTGCTGCTTTTCGAAAGCGGGGGGGGGGGGGAGACGACTCATCTTTGCAATCTTTACCTGGTGTCATCAAAAAAGGCAATCTTTAAAGTCTGGATATCCACATCTGTGTGCGCCTTGGCCAACATCACCACCTCTCCCCCATGAGTCACTTCGACAGTGTTCCACACTATCACCACCTGCAGAGAGGGGAGACAGTGACCACAGTGTGGTGCAGTGAATGGCAGATCGAAGGGAGCCCAGTCAAATCTCTCCATAACGAGACTGTCTAAATCACCACAAGCAAAAACTATTACTGAGACCTACCTCTGTGCTAACCCAAAATGCACTGACTGCAGAAATTATAATTTTTTATATTATCCTTTAACCCATTTTTGCTTGGCTCACAGGTGTATACATTTGATCCCTGTTGCGTATATGCAACGTTAAGCAGGAATGGCTTAAAGGACCTCAGGGTAGCATGCAAAGTTCTCACACTACTCCCTTTATCCTCACAACACCACTGTGAGGAAAGCTATGTTGAGAGGGAGAGGATGGCTCAAGGTCAGCCTGCGGGTCTCATGGCAGACGAGAGATCCGGTTTCCCTGGTTCTAGCCCAACACGCTAATCAGTATACTATACTATGGCTCTCAGTTAGGCAACATATATCAGAAAGGCTTAAAAGAGAGGTACTAGCTTGAGCAGCAAGGATGCTCTGCAAATGGAAGATGGTTCAAGATCACCAGCGGTCAACATCCCTGACACATAACTCTAAAAATGGCCTCAGCGCAGTTATGCTTGGGAGAGGGGCAAAGCACATGCAGGAGATCCCAGATTTAAACTCTGGTGGAATAAACGTACTCACTGTTTTCCCATGCCCGTCTTTCCCAGTGCCACAAAGGATGCTTCCATTATAGGACAGGCTGCAAAAGAACACACACCTAGGTATTTAAGTCAGAGCTTTGGATCCATAACACTTTCCTTTGCCATCTCATTCATACCCACCTACACCCCAGAAGGCGCTTGCTACTTACTTACCTGAGGCAAGAGACGGAATGCATGCCGGTTTTAAACATAGAGAGGCACCTCCCCGTCAGAAAGTCCCAGAGACGCATCACGCTTAGTTGCCCTGCCTGGGCAGAGGCCAGCAAAGTGTTGTTGCCATTGAATGCCAAGGCTGCCACCTGCATGGAAGCAGATCATTGTAGAAAGGGACTCTGGTACAATTTTGATTGAAGTTGCGTTCCTTTTAGGGAATACAATCTCCTTTGTGTAACATGGAACTACCTAGTCCCTCTTGGCTAAACCAACAGTCTCTTTTTCAAACCATACCTAAAATCCTTGGTCCTATATACACATCTTTCATTAAATATCTACAAAGACAAAATATTAATACACCTACAAACTGGTATATCATCAAACTGGATACATAGACTTCATTAATTAGGGCAAGAAATCAACATACAAATAAGAAATCTTTCTGAGGCAGCTGGAAGAATTTTGTGCAATGTGGGAATAACACTTAACCCCACACAAGTCCCATAATAAATCTTTTCTATGCTCCACCATGCATATTTTGATTTTTTTTTATTCTATTGATGCAATTCCAGAACAGAAAAAAGGAGGGGGGAAGCAAATGGTACCTTATCAGTGTGGCCGGCAAAGAACCTCTGTCTGCCAGAGTCAAGTGCTACCGCTATAATGAGAGCATGGCAGGGATATACCACCACAGCACCATTTGCAGCCCACAGAGCCTGGATGGCAAAGACAAAGAAGTAAGGAATGAACTTCTACGGGACCAGTATGCGCACTGATGGAACACACAGGCACACTCATTCTGCACACAATCTTGCACATGTGGAGGCCAAGCTTTTTGGCAAGTGTGCCACAGGTACTGGTGCCCCTCTAATGCACACCTTCGGGTAACTGTGTCTTTAGAGTTGGGCAGCAGGCAGTATGGGTCTGCTAGGCATGGATGCAGGGCTCATTCTGTGCTATAGGTAAATCCTCCACTTTTGGTCCAGAAGTAATATAGAAGCCTGTGCTATCGTGGCACCCATCATGTGCTGCACTGACTCTTGTGGCTTGTGTTCGACATATTGTACATATATAACATGTGTTGTACATATTGTGTGTATGCATTTAGTTTTTACTTTCTGATTATCACGTTTTTCTTTAAATGTAAGTCACTTTGACTAAAACTGTATTCTAAACAGTGAATTAAGTTGAGGGAATCTTGACCTCTGGACTCTTAGATCTAACATATACTTCTCTTCCCACTGATTTCAGGAGAAACTACTTTCAAGTACAAGTTCTGCAATCAGAAATGCACCCAGTTTACCCCCCCCCCTCTTTATATACCACCATCAGTGTGCACAGTACTCAGAAGGCCTCCCCCTGCCAGGAGGGACTCACAATCCAAGGGAAACTATGAAGGAAGGGGAAGGAAGTGATGTGGGATAAATGGAGAAGTCCACTGCCCTAATAACACACAAGCACACTCTTTGCTCAAAGCATTAAGCACTGACCACTTCTGCTGCATAAACATTGAATATACTGACCCATCTGGTGCTGTAGCCTCCAAACCCAATAACCTTCTTCAGCTTCAGGATTGGATCTGGTAACAGACTCTGAAAAACCAACCCACTGTCAATCACAAATCAGCATGTATAAACTCAAGAGCCTCTCCCAATGCCAACACTGTGTACAACCTTGCACTTCCGCAAAGCTCCAGATTTTCCATCACAGCAAGGATTTTTAAAATTTACATGCATATCCCTAACCCTAAAGATGACAGTTCTTACATATCTCTAAACATCAACTGCTTAAAGCAGCATTTCTCAATGTTTGTCCTCCACTGTACCACTTTTCATGGTTCATTTACTCAAAGCACTTCTGGAAGTAACTAGTGACAACATAATCCCCAGTTACCTCTGGGTTGGAAGGCCAGATGCGATGTGACAAGCACTGGTAAGAGGTGCAAGGTGTGTGTATGTGGGGGGCTTTTTAGAATGTGGGAAAGCATGCTTTGGAGCTCTGCCTGCCAAGCAGAGCCTCCTACTGCTGTTTGTTGCACTTTGCCACTTGCGGCCCTCAAGGACTCCCAATCTGGCCTTTGGGGAGCCCCTAGTCTCCAATGAGCCTCTGGCCCTCTGGAGACTTGCTGGCGTCCGCGCTGACCTGATGTGATTACTCTCAGCGTGAGGGCCAACTGTTTGACCTCTCACACGAGCTGCAGGCCAAGGGCTCCTTCCACCTCTTGCTGTTTCATGTCTGTGAAGCAGCAGCGGCAGAAAAGGAAAGGCTGGCCTTGCTTTGCACAAGGTCTTTTAGAGGCTTTGAGCTATCGTGAGACCTTCATTCATTCATAGAAGTTCCATCTCTAGTATATTCATTTATATAAATTTATTCAAATTTTAAACTTAAATTAATTTTTTTTCCTGGCCCCCAACACAGTGTGGCCCTCTTGCCAAAAAGTTTGGACACCCCTGGGATAGGGTAATGATGACTGTAGAAGAGGCAGACGAAAACCAGATCGGCTATTTGGACCTCAGGTGGTTCAGTCTGAGCTCCTTCAGGAGGGAAGAAAAGACAACCTCTACCAATAGTTTTAATTAAAAGTGGAACAGTAAAATCTGTTTTCTTACTGTGCAATGAACAGAATTCTTGGTGGAGATGAGCTTTGGTCCAGTCACTTTTGTGTACGCATTCTGGAAAAAGAAGAACACAACGAAACGAAGCAAGGGTGAAAACCTGTATGAGAACAAGAATACAGTATTTTGTTTCTTCAACTGCTGGGACGTCAATGCCCCATTATTAATGGTCCTTTAAGCAGATGCCTCACAGTGTAAGTCACAGCTATTTCAGAATTGATAAGAACACCCAAGAGAGGATGTACTACAGGAAAATGTAGCAAGTAAGGATTCAAGCAAGACAACTGACATTTTGTCAACACTGGGCAATCAACATATTGTGCATGTTAAGAACATAAAAACAGCAGAAGACCCCTGCTGGATCAGGCCAAAGGCCCATCTAATCCAGTTTCCTGTAATCCAGTGGCCCACCAGTTGCCTCAGGGACCACACAAGACAACAAGAGACCGGCATCCTGTTGCCACTCCTTTGTAACTGGTATTCTGAGATAGTCTATTTCCAAAATCAGGAGATTGCACGTACCCTTCACACTCTGTAGGGTACCCTTCTTCACTCTTTTTCTTTTCTTAGAAAGTAGGAAAGATGGTGACACTTCTGCCACATTCTTGAGGACCAAACGCTAACCTTTCCTCAACTGACCACCTCTTCCAGTCAGAGGCATAAACAAGCTAGGGATGTACAAGAGTAGCTATCCATGGCGACAGGGATGTACAAGAGTAGCTGTTCATGGCTGTTCATAGCTAAGACATGCAACTCTACCGCTTACCTCGTCAGAACCCACACTGTTAACACTGATAGCATGGATAGTAACATCCTCATTTTTGCGGGCATAAACATGAACACCCCCATCATCCACTGGAGATATCAGAAGACAAGAATCACTTTTGGCTCGCAATCCTTCTTTCTGGCAGTTCTGGTCTCTGCTGCGTGTGGCTGATAGAGGCTCTGAGATAGACAGATGAACTTTGGGAAGGTTCTTTGTGAGAACTGGAGACTGGTGAGGAACCTGAGAAGACGGCTAGCATTAAAAGTTGGAAATCAGGGCAACAGAGACCTACGTACTTTCCTCTTACTACCAGTGACAGCCAATTGGTTGCCAGAAGCAAATGCCCTAGAGTACCGTGTCCTACAGAGGAAGGAGCAATTCTATGCTTGCTTGGGGAGTTTGGGAACTTACACAACCCTGGGGCAGAAGGAATAACCACCAAGGCACACTCACCTCTTTGGGACTGGTAATCTGTTGGATGAGAGAGACTCTGTCCCGGACTGGCTTGCTCAGAGTTACTTCTTTTGGACGCTGGCTAACTGGATCAGTCTGTATGCGAGCATCTGAAGACAGAAAGAAACATTCAGGCCCAAGACCTTCTGGCACTCAAGGTAGTCTCAAATTTCACCTTGGCAGTGTGCCAATTGCTGCCTCAGCCATTTCACCTGCTCCCTGGATTTAACTAAGGAAGAGAAGAATAGAGCAGAAGAGCAAGTGCAAAATGGAGAGTGATGAGCTGGCCTGTCAGAGACGTTCTAGTCAACCACTCTTCTCCATTTCACACTTCCTCCTCTGGCCTGCTCTTCCTTTTCAAATCCACTTGAGCAGAAGTGGGGGAGGGAGGAATGGCAGAGCACATTGTTCAACACACACACACGCACAGAGAGAGAGAGAGAGAAAGTTCACTTCTAGAATGGCTCACTTCTAGAATAATTCCCTTCCTGCAGGCATCCTGAAGTGGTATGTGCCTTTTTCAGAGTCGCACCATGAGTGTGCTCTGGTTTTCCTGACTTAACTTGTGCAGGCTGGATTACCTTTGAATAACAAGCACGAACTACTTCCCTCCAATCTTCGATTCAGAGATTCATTTGCATACCTGCAGCAGCACTCAATGTGCCTTTTTGAATAGAGTCGAATGGCATCTTGGCTCCATCAGAAGGAAACCTAAGCAAGAAGGTCAGAGAAGGTAAATGCAGTAGATGGATGGATGGACACTGCACTATGAGACTAAAGATATAAAGTTGCACCACTGGCAGC
The DNA here is from genome assembly GCF_035046505.1 of Tiliqua scincoides. Taxonomy (NCBI): domain Eukaryota; kingdom Metazoa; phylum Chordata; class Lepidosauria; order Squamata; family Scincidae; genus Tiliqua; species Tiliqua scincoides. The sequence goes on along the minus strand of NC_089833.1, from coordinate 4,281,335 downwards.
TAACTGAACCTGATCATCCAATGAGACAAATTCTGCAGGCTGCCATAAACACCTAAGTCCAGAAAATAGCAAGAGAAAGCAGGGTAGTCGGGATTCAAGATGAGACGATAGATGGGGGGGAGACAACAGTTCCAAAGAAAAATACTAAAAATAATATTATTAATTCATTTATATAGGCCCATGAATGTGCATGGCACTTGACAAAGAGTGAAGAGAGGGCCATGCCCCAAGGGGCTTAACATCTAGATATTAACACAAGTGAGACAACCACAGCTTTGGGGGGAGGGGGGCAGAAGAGGTTGAGGCAGGAGAAACATGCAATTGTATAGCTGAAATACACTTAGCTAAGCTATAGTAGGGAACAGAGACTTAAGGTCCAGTTCCACAGGCACTGAAGAAAGGGAGGGGTTTAAGAACGACTTTGAAAGAAGCGACTGAGGAATGCCAGAAGAAGGAAGGCAGCTGGAATTCTATGCAGAAATTCTAAGTAGAACTAGACCAACATACCAAATGTAATCATAGAGGTCGTGCCAATTCTCGCCTTTGGGCACTGGAAATGCCAATTCTCGCGGCATGGGAGAGATGCCACGCAACACCAGCTTGGCCTGCTGAGCCTCTGAGAAGGTCACAGCTAAAAAGCAGAGAGAGGCAGGAAGCTGACAGAAGCACTTCATGGCAGAACTGCAGCCACTGACAAAAGCTTCATTTCATCAGCATCCATGAAAAAAACAGCAGGCTTGCCCTGCAACCAGAGCAATGATGGCAGTGATGTCCTGGGGATGCCAGTAAATGGTTGGTGTATCTTACTACTGACTGGCATTCTATGGTTGTGCACAATCAGCACTTGGGACTTCAGAATCTGACAGCACCATCATAACTCAGGGACAGAGCACTTGTTTTGTGTGCAAATAGTCCCAAGTTCAATCCCTGCCATCTCTAGGTACGGCTGGGGAAGATCTCAAAGGCTGAAACTCTGAAAAAAACCGCTGGTCAGTGCACATAATACTAAGCTGGGAGGGATCAATAGTCTGACCTTGCACAAGGCAGTTTTCTATGTTCCTACACAAACGTAGAGGTTACAACTCTGTATCAGTACAAGGAAGATCCCTGGCATGCTGTTGATGCAGATAAATACAAATGTATTAGTGCTAAATGTCCATCCTCCCCTACTTCTCCACTCACTTCTGACTCACACAAGACTTTTCCAGTGAAGCCGCACTATCCCAAGTTGGGGTACAGAGATAATATCCTTGGTGTCTTGATGCATTAGTGCAAAACCATGACTTGTAATGCTGCCCGAATGCAACAGGCAGCTGATTCTAGCCATTTTTCACTTTGCACAGCACTTCAAAAGGATCATGTTACAACATACAGAAAGAAACAGAAAGTAAAGGGCCAAGGGAAACTAGTGTCCAAACATTACATTCCTTGAGAGATTTAAACACAACCTCCATAAGATCTGGCAGCTATTTTTGGCTTTGAACTCCCATGATATTTGCACAAGCTCCTTAACTCTCACCTGGGTCAAAAAGCAAGTCACTGGTGAACAGGTTTTTCACCAGCAGGTTCGCACAGAGTTTGACGCTCTTCAGGTGGCTGTAATTTCTGTTCAGGTACAGAGACAGAATGTAGTGGAGGTCAAGCATCAGGCAAGTCCACCGCACATTTGAGGGGGCCAAGCCCACCAGATCTGAAACAAACCAAGAACAAACCAGAATACATACATTTGTCAAACTGGTTTTCACCAGTTTTAAGGGCCCAATCCTATCCAATTTTCCAGCACCAGTGCAGCTGCAATGCAGCCCCAAGGTAAGGGAACAAATGTTCCCATACCTTAAGGAGGCATCTGTGACTGCTGCCCCACCACATAAGAACATAAGAACATAAGAACAGCCCCACTGGATCAGGCCATAGGCCCATCTAGTCCAGCTTCCTGTATCTCACAGCGGCCCACCAAATGCCCCAAGAAGCAGTGCATGCCCCATTGGCACAGTTGCACTGGCATTGGAAAATTGGCTAGGATTGGGCCCTAAATGAGCTGAGACTCATAATCTCAAAGAAACTAATCATCACTATGGCCCAAACTGAAGGGACACAGAGATTGTACAGCAAACAACCTTGGACAGCTCAGGTTGTTCTTTTCATTACTTTACCTCGCTTGGAAGCTTTGGCTGTGCTTTCGTAGATGGAGCCCTTGGCTGCCCCACAGATAAATGGGAACTGGAGCCATGTGGCTGTTGACTTGAACTCCTTAAAAAGATTGGAAAAAGAGATGCGCACCACTTGGCTGTCCTAGAAAATAAGACATACAGCCCAAATCAAGAACACAGCTTCCCTAAGCACACAAAGATGCCTTCCCTGTATGTGACAATTATTGCAGTCTACATTTCATGGGCTTAGGAAGAATCATCCCACACATGGTCATTTTTGGCTTGCCTTGGCTTATTAGCCAGCCATATTTCATGCTGTCATTCCTGCCCTCCCCACTCCAGTCTTCCAGGCATACCAGAAAACTTGGGGAGGGGAAATAAAAAAACAATTTTTCTCAAATTAAAAAGTTAACAGTGTCTTCACTTTATTGAGCCACACTGCAAACAAAAGTGCTTGATCAAGTTCTATACAAAATGTATCCAAACTGGTTAGAAGTTTATGAACTGGAACTGAACTACATAATTTTGAAATGGTGATGAACTAAAATTTAAAAGGAACCCCTCACCCCTGCTAACTGGGCAAAGAGGTGCCTTTTCAAGTGGTGACATCTTTTAGTTAGCAGAAGAGCAACTGTCTCTCTTCTAGTGGAAGAGTGTGGTCTAGTCTAGTGGAACACTAGACGATGTTCCAAAACCACCTTTCAGACTGCGATACCATAGTCTCTCGAGACTGAAGGTTGCCAACTACATGGTGTCTTTTCCAGTGGCTGTTGCTGGTGCCTCTTCTGCACCTTTTTACAGGCTGTGAGCCATCTGGGGACAGGGAACCATTGATTGATTTTACAATGTAAACAGCTTTGGGCACAGTCCTAACCAGTGCTTTCCAGCACTGGCATAGCAGTGCCAGTGGGACATGTGCTGCATCCTGCAGTTGGGGGGCACTCACGGAGGCCTTCTCAGAGTAAGGGAATGTTTGTTCCCTTACTTCAGAGCTGCATTGCCCTTATGTCAGTGCGGAAAGCTGGAAAGCACTGACATAAGGGGTGAGGATTGTGCCCTTTGTGAACTACTCTTGCTGAAAAGCAGCATTTAAGTTTTCTTAATAAATAACTCACATTTTTAGCAGTTCCGTTCCCTGCCTAAAAGAGCCTCCAGAAGGGCATGACCTCCTCCACTGATCCAGAAAAGCCTCTACAACCAAGACTGGCATTTCCTCAAAGCACCCCACATTGCCTCCCTTGCTGGTGTTACTGAACCAATGCCCTCCAATAATCACAAGAGAAACACTCACTTCTGTGGCAACATCCAGGTGCACCACAAAATATTTGGTAGGCATGGGCTTGAAGAGGATGTAGAGATAGTGCCCAGTAAGGCCCAGCGACTGTGTGCTTGTCTTGGGAAGCTGGAGGTAGTTACTAGCAGGAACCGAACCACTGATGCGATAGACCGTTCCTTTCAGAGTCTTGTCCTGAGCAGAGAGGAGAAAGGGACATGAAGTGCCTTGTTTTCACAGGAGAGAGAGAGAGAGAGAGAGAGATACAAGTCCCACAAAAACTCAGTGTATGAGAAGAGAAAAAGAATGCCCTTTCCAGTATGAAGCGCTTTCAAATTACTCACAAAAAATGAGAATATCAGCTGACTGTTTATTGTTTGCCAAGTGCGTAATCTTTGACAACATGCAGAAGGTGATGAGGAACAAGATTCCAGGTCAATTTCTGGAAGGTCTCCAATCTGAGACCTCCAGCATCCCTGACACACTCAGGAGACCAAGCATGGGAATAGTCTGAAGCCCCCTAATGTTGCAACAGTCTTGTAGCTAAGCAAATCTGGGTGTAGTGGGACCATTTAAGACCACCATGTACTATCCCTCAATGTCTATGGAAGGTATACAGCTGTGTAATCCTATGCATGTCTACTCAGATGTAAATCCTACTGAATTCCATGGGACTCGCTACCACATGGGTGTCAAACTCATTTCATACAGTGGGCTGAATAGCATTCATGATGCTTGCCGAGGGTTGGAGATGATGTCCTTAGGCAGGAAGTGATGTCATTAAACAGGTCATAACCAGAAATAAGCACTTTTTCTCACTTAGGAACTCATTAGTTGCAAACGATAGAAGAGAAAATATGCAAATCTTGATCATATTTCAAGATATGGGAGAGCCCAATTTTCATGTTAGCTGCCCTTTCAGCAGTAACACCACAGCACTGCTCAGCAGCAGAGAGCCTGAGGGTTGGATAAAAAGCTGCTGCGGGCCACATCCAGCCCCTGGGCCTTATGTTTGACACCCCTGCGCAACCACGTAAGTGTGCATAGCAGTAGTCCCCAAACTGGACACAGCTGTGCGCTGGAATGTCTTCCCTGCCGCGAACGGCGCTTAGCATTCCAGAGCGCCACGGGACTTCATGTTCCCAGACTGGGAAGATGCAACACTCTGGCAAGTTGCATCTATGATGAAACGCCCCAGCAGGTATTGTGCCCAGATTTCCAGGAAGATGCAAATGCCCACAGTATCGCGTCATCCTGATCTGGGGACATAAAGTCCTGCAGCGCGCCAGTCATGGGTGGGAAGGATTCAACCAAACCCCAGATCCGGTGTGGGGTATGGACAGGGCTAGTGTATGGGATTGCAGCCGCAGCGTTGCAGCTTAAGCAACCAAAAGCGAGACACGTTGCTTTCAAAACAACAACAAAAAGAAAAAAAACTGTAATTAATTTTCTTTTTTCCTGCCATGGAATTAAAAGTTCATTTACAGCAGTAGTCAGACAGCACTTGGGCACCTGTAGGCTGTTTTCATTGGTGATAGCTGAGGCAGTAAGCCAAGGTGGTGTTCAAGTACCCCTAAGAAACATCAAGAAATACTGATCCTACCATAAAGGTTGTCACATCCCCAGCCTTGGTAGACCTTTTCCACTCCTCCACTTTGAAGTGCTTGAAGATGTTCAGGTATGGATGCTGCCAAACTGAGGAGAACACAGTCGTTAAGCCACACACACTGTCAGTACAATTCCTGCTACTTAAAACCATCCTGACTTCCTAGCCAAAGCGAATGGAGACATATTCAAGTTAGGGCCAAATCCTATCCAACTTTCCAATGCTGGTGCAGCCAGGCCAATGGGGCATGCACTGCATCCTGTGGTGGTGGGGGGCAGTCATGGAGATCTCTTCCAGGTGAGGGAATGTTTGTTCCCTTTCCTTAGGACTGCATTGTGACTGCACTGGCAAGTTGGTCAGGATCGGGCCCTTACCTGCTAAGGAGCAGTAAATGAGATAAGAACTGAAATTGGGTTCCTGAGCAGCAGAATAACTGCGTATCCTTTGGAAATGTTAAAAAAATCTCTCATTTTCCCACCGCACAAACAAGCAAGAGCAAAATATAAAAATGCTGCTATTTCTCCTCCATCAGACACTGAAGGAAAAAACACAAGAGGTAAAATGCCAACAGGTAAAATATGCAAGTGTCACAATACTTGAAGTTGCTGTTACTTTGGCTTTAACAGTTACGTGACAGGCAAATATTAAAACTGGTAATTTTTTCTTTCTTTTTGCAGGACCAGCAGAGCAAAGTTTCATTTGTTGCATTTTTGCCTGTCAGAGATGTCAGTGTTTCTCAAATTGTGGGTTGGGAGTCAGTTTTGGGTGGGCTGTGAGCCAATTCTAGGCGGGTTGAGAGCCAGTACTAGGCAGGCCGCATAGTACCTGGCTGAGGCACCACTGAAAACATGGGAAGATGAGAGGCTGGAAAAGGGAAGCCGCGTGGCTGTTTTCTGAGTTGTACACAGGCATTTTCTCCTCTTCCTGCCTCCCTTTGCTATTGGAAAACGCCTGGTAAGAAGCCCAACTTAGAGCTGCACTTGCAGGGAAGCGGCAGGCTCTGGGGTCGCAGCAACTGAACTTCCTGCTTGGTGATGCATTTCTCAGCACAGCCTCAGATTTGGGAAGAAACTGCCTGCTCCAGCAGCTGTGGCTTGTGAAGCCACTTGCCAGGAAGCACACAGGAGCTCAGGGCTGCAGGAGGAGGTTCGGTGCACACTTTTATTCCAGTGTGAGCCTCAATACGGTGATGCTCGTTTTCTGTAACGGTTTTCTATATTGACTCTGGATTGTGTTTGGTCTTCCAGGTCACTGCATCTACTGATGGCACTCTGGTGGGTCCCGGACAGACTGTGCTGAAAGGATCTTTGTGTACTTTGTACACTGATCTTTGTGTACTTGCTCCCTGGCAGCTGCACCTGTGGACCTCCCGCCTGCTCTGCCATCCGCAACCCTCTTGCTGCTGTCCCCAGCGGCCTGGCCCTGCTGGGCCAGTGCAGCCTCCTGCATCCAGAGGCCACCAGGCGCCTCAGGGAGCAGTCCTGCTGCCCCCCTGCTCTGAGGCTGCTGTGAGGCAGGAGGAGCCAGGCGGGCCGGAGGTTCTTCCAGCGACGGGAGCAGAGACCTGGGTGGTCTGCACCCGTCACCTGCGGAACTCCCTGCCACAGGACTGAGACGCGTCCTGACACCCTCCGAGGCCCTCAGCGGTCCACTTTCCCTCTGGAGACCTGCCAGGGCAGGCGCTCCGCGTCCAGTGGCGGGGAGTTCCACAGGCCGAGGACGACTCCGGGGCTTCTGGCGCGGGGCCTCCGCCCGCCCTCAGCCCCGCAGGAAAGCAGTGAAGAGCCCCCGGAGCCGCCCGCCCGCCAAGGGCCCTGCGAGGGAGCCTGAGGCGCTGCTGCCCGCGGGCAAGGCCCGGCTTGGCTCCGGTACCTCTGGCCATGGCCGCCCCAGCTCGGCTGCCTCGGCTCTCCACAGCTGCCGCCTCGCTTCCCGCCGCTGTCTTGAACAGCCCGCGCAGGCGCCGCACCGGCAGGCCATAGAATCTCCTCAGGTCGCGCTCCCCCACGCCTAGAGTGGCTCGCGCGCGCGCACTCCGGAGGGTCAGTCAGGCACCGCCCTCGACCATAGAGTCTCCTCAGGCGGCTGCTCCCCCACGCCTAGAGAGACGCCGCCCCCGACCATAGAGTCTCCTCAGGCTGCGGCTAAGGGGCGCGTTCCCCTCGCGCCTAGAGAGCCGCACACACCCCGACAAACGCTAGACATAAGACGGCGAAGAAAGGCAGGAGTGAACAAGCAAGAAGCACTTCCGGGTACCACTATAGAAATGAGTGGCATTTCCGCTCAAGTCTGGAGTTGCGCACATACGCCCGCACCCCGCAGAATCCTAGAGCCACAGAAGAGAAAAGTCTAGAGTGAACGCGCAGGGGTTGCTTCCGGCCTCCGCTGTTCCCAGACTGTGGCTAAGGAGTGACGTCCCCTCAAGCCCGGAGCGCTGCCCCGAAGCGCTTCCAGACCCAGTCAGGGCACGTGGCCTGCTCAGAAGTGACCCCCAAATTCAGGCAGGGCTGGCTCCCCTCCCCCAACTAGGCCAGAGTGCGAGGCCTCCAGTGGACCCGGTTGCTACGGCAACACCCGCCCTTTTCCCTCCCCAACAGTAGCGGAACTGAGAGTTCCGGGGCGGTGTTTCCGGGGGGCTCCCCTAAGGACGGACGAGCCTCCCCGCGGAGCAGCGCCAGGTCTGCTTCTTGTCCTCTGTGCTGGCTGGTTCTACGGCGGCCGCGCAGGGACCAGCCTCGCAGTATGCGTTCGCGAATTGAAGAAACAGCAGGGGAGGGGGAGGCTGCAGGGTGGGGGAGCTTCTGTGGCCCTCGGCTCCCCTTATGGGCGCTCTGCACGTATGCATAGTTTCTTAGGCTGCAGCAGTCCTATGCACACTGAACTGGGGGGGAGCAGCGCCTGTGGAACTCACTGAGACTGGATTCCGAGGAGCCACACAGAGGGTTGTGCTGGTGTTACAGTTGTCATGTCAAGGACTCTTAAAGCAAAGGCACTTTGCACATGTGCAGAGAAATAAGGAGTTTCTTAGGCTGCAGCCATCTTAAAAGCTTGCTTCCTGTGGAACTCACTGAGACTTGTTTCTGAGGAGCCATACATAGGATTGTGCTCATGCTAACAGACAGCAAGGCTTGGTTCCATTTATCTCACATGTCACAGTCCATAGTGTTAGTGTCACCCCGTATGTGTCATCTTACCATTAGAAACAAGGACTCTGGAAGCAAAGGCACTTTGCACATGCTCAGAGAAACAAGGAGTCTGCAGCAATCCATGCACACTGACATGAGGGAAGCTGCTCCTGTGGAACTCACTAAGACGTCATACTAGGATTATACTAGTCCTTAGAACAAGGCCTGCTTCCACTCATATTTAGAATCTGAAATATGCTACTCCTTCACCTGCCACAGTTCAGAGTGTTAGTCGTATGCCTATATATGTTGTCATTGTCTTACCATTAGTAACAAAGACTCTTGAAGAAAAGGCACTTTGCACATGCTCAGAGAAATAATTCTTAGCCTTCAGTCCTATGCATAATTACCAGGGGCGAGGGGAAGCAGATCCTGTGGAACTCAGTGAGACTTGCTTTTGAGGTGAGACACACAGGGTTGTATGTATATAGAGGCTTATACAGAGAGGGGGAGGCTTGCTTCCAATTCTGTTTAAGATCTGAAATATGCTTCTCTTTCAAATGCCACAGTTCAGAGTGTGTTACAGTTGTACATGTTGTTGTCTTACCACTATTAACAAGGACACTTGAAGGAAAGGCACTTCGCACATGCTAAGTGAAATAATTCTTAGGCTGCAGTCCTATGTGCATTTACTGGGGCCAAGGGGAAACAGATCCTGTAGAACTCAGTGAGACTTGCTTTTGAGGCGACACACAGGGTTGCGTTGTCAAAACAGAAGGGGAGGCTTCTGTTTCTGTTTAAGATCTGAAATATCTTTCACATGTCACAGTTCAATGTGAGTGTCACACCTCTAATTAGGATAACGAGATACAAAGGGGAACAGACAATGTCTCTGCCTTTATCCATTGCGTAGAAGAGGGAATTTTGGGAGGAAAAGTTTTTGCAGCATTAAAAACCACCAAACAACTTAGCAAGCACCTTGCCCAGTTTGCAGAGACAAATCTTTAGTTGGAATGCTGACCTGTGGCATGAGGTCATCTTCATAGCCCCAAATTAAAATGTCACATTTTCTGATTTTCTCTAGTAATCGGTGTGTCGTGGATCAGGTGGAAACCGAGTTTCAGCATTTTGTCTGGCCTCGAAGTCCCTTGAGCATCTTGCACATCAGCCTTCTGGGTACCCTGGACTGACTGTAAAGGTTTGGGGGAACAGCCCTTGAAATCCGTTTCTAGGGAGAGTAACAAATTTCTATGCATACACATTATATGCAAGATCTTGGCTGCCTTGGGAGCACAGGACCCCAATTATTATTAATTAATACTTTTTTATTAATAAGAATTAAAATATTCTTTCTTTCTATATCTTTTTTTTTTTTTGGTCTAGCGCAGGGGTCTCCAAACCCCAGCCTGAGGGCCAGATGCAGCCCGTGGCAAGCCACTATCTGGCCTGCAGCCAGCCTCTTGTTCCTTGAAAGCCTCTGGCCCACTTGGCCAGACATGACAGGAACTATGCTCTAGTTGTTTCTGGGGGGTGCTCTAAGGGCCAGAGAGGTTGAATGAATGAGCCCATTTATTCATTTATTCACTCATCTAAGTTCTATCTCGAATTTATTTATGTAAATTTTATATTTAAATTTTTTTTCTGGCCCTCAACACCGTGCCAGGTATTTGATGCGGCCCTCTGGCCAAAAGGTTTGGAGACCCCTGGTCTAGCAGGTCACCATAGATTGCCATTTTAAAAAGTGGGTCCTGATGCTAAAAAGTTTGGGAATCTCTGGCTTAGAGGCTTCTTCCTGAATGGCAAGCTGTATAACATTTGGTTACATGAAGTCCATTTGAAGGACAAGACTAATGCTTAATGCTTCTGAGATTTAGCCATTCTTCCTCAGCTGCTCACACTCAAAGATCACAGTCTGGAGCAGGGCTGAATACCTCAAAAAGCTGGCCACAGCAATGCAATGTAATGAAGAATTGATTTTCAGATCTCTTTCCTTGTGCAGGCATGGATTCCGAGGACCACTTAGAAGAGCTGGCAACAGAGTTATTTGGGAAAGGAAAAGGTTGGGGCCTTGTGCACATAGCAGCAGGCACTGCCTTAATGGGCTATTTTGCATGGGCTGGAGCTCTCGTGCTTGGCCTCCGTAAGGTGTCTGTACAGGTAACTTGTTTACCACTTTGGGGTTTGTTTGCTGTTTACAGTCTAGGGCAGGGGTGTCCAAACTTTTTGGCAGGAGGGCCACATCATCTCTCTGACACTATGTCAGGGGCCAAATTAATTTATATTTTAAATTTGAATTTACATAAATGAATATATTAGATATGGAACTTGTATGAATCAGTGGTCTTGCAGTAGCTCAAGACCTATAAAGGTCCTTGCACAAAGCAAGGCTGGCCTTTCCTTTGCTGCCACATCACAGAGAGACTGGGGACTCCCTGCGGGCTGGACTGTGAGTCCCCGAGAGCCGCAAGTGGCCCCTGGGCCAGGGTTTGAGCACCTCTGGTCTAGGGTGAGAAGGAACATCTTATGCAAAAGGATAAGCTTTTCTCAGCTTTCTTCTACAACTGATTTCCTCTCTTTTCTAATCATCACAGCAGTTTAAAAATAAAAATGTTTTATTACTAAATGGTGTTTAATTAGTCCGTGGAACTCCTCATGGTGATGGTGTCTGGCCTAGATGCCTTCAAAAAGGGGGTTTGGATAGATTTCTGAAGGAAAACTCCATCAGCAGTTACAAGACATGATGAGTAAGTACAGTCTGAGATTAGCTGGTCGTTCATGGGGGCAGGTAGGAATTTTTTGCTGCCATCTGAATTGGCCATAGATGGCAGTTTTCTCCCCTACCCCAGACCGGCGAGAGTGGGAAGGTGTGTTAGCAGGTTTCATGCATTAAAAATTGGTCACTTGTGTTGAATAAAGTGGCCCAACTTAAACCCAAGTGCAGTCTGATGTCTTCGTTGGGGGGTTTGAGGGTAAATAGAATGCCAATTGCAGGGGAGTAGCAGCAAGATGCAAGTATCTCGTGGTCTTGTGTGCTCCCTGAGGCATCTGGTGGGCTACTGTGAGATACAGGAAGCTGGACTAAATGGGCCCTGGGCCTGATCCAGTGGGGCTCTTCTTTTGTTGCCTTTCGGGGGGGGGGGGAGGCTGTAACCAAACACTCCTCCAACTCACGTTCCAGCAATAGTGAAATATGCTTGTTGAGACCAGCAGACTAGCTATTAAGAGAAAAACCAACACCAGCTTGTAATTAGAATCATGAGATAAGGCAGCCCAGTTGGACACTGACCAGGGACCCATGCCCTTGAGACAGACCCGCCACCCAGCTGGGCAACTGCCTGATCTCCCCAGTGCCAGAGGCAGAAATGTTGAGAGTCAGCTAAGAACCTGGTGCCACCACTGCACCCAGCACTCCCATCTGCAAATAGAAATGTCCCATAGAAACTCCTGCATCATCAGGGGACTTCTAGAGGGCATGCTACTATGATGGAGGAGGTGGAGCTTGAGCCATCACCTCTCACTAGCGAACTTATGGGGGTGCAGGGGCCCACAGCATTGGAGACCCAGGGCAGAGCTTTGCCAAACAACCTTCAGTAACCTTCAGCACTGGCATGAGAAGATAGAAAGCCTGTCTAACCTCCAAACATATACTACTTAATTGATGCCGTTTCCTGCAAAGGATTCTGGGAATTGTTTGGCAGGATGCAAAGAGTTCTATGTTTGAGGCACCCAGCCAGCCACCATCACCACTCTGAAGTACAACTTCTTTGGAAGAGGGAGAAGCTGTTTAAAGCAGTGGTTCCCAAACTGTGAGTCGGGACTCACTGGTGGGTCATCCTCTGATTTTTGATAGGTCAACAAAGGATGGAAAATCAGATAACTAATTGCCTCAAAGCCCTCATCATATTCAAAAATCAGAGACTGTAGTTGCTAATTACCCTAGAAAGAGCTCAGCTCCTGCAGTTTGCAGGACAGCTGCTAATTGCTCTGCAAGGAGCTCAACTCAAGCATATGTAAATATAGGGATATAAATGAAAGTCTTTCTGGTTATTATTATTATACACACACACACACACACACACACAGTAAAATTATATATATAATTTTTTTTCCAAGATCTCCTTTTTTAAAGTCTGGTAAAAACCAGGTGGGTCCTGATACAGTGTTGTTTAAAAAAGTGGGTCCCGGTGCTCAAAAGTCTTGGAACCACTAGTTTAAACCATGTTAAGTCTGTAGGATAGATAGGTTCAAGGGAAGGATGATGTTGGGTTGTGTGATATGGGGGTGTGTGGGTTTTAACATAAATAGATCCAAGAGGGGGAAGCAGACCTAGATCTGTGCCCCACATAGATATGTTATAAAAATGTAAACATAATACATTAAAAACAACCCTCAATCATGCAGTTTGGGTGTTGTCCAGTGTAGGCTTTAGGCAATTAAACAAAGAAGGTTCAATACACCCAGAAGGGGAAAAATGGTTCTGAAGTGAAAGGAATTCCTTATTTTTAGAGGAAGTTAGCAAGAGGCATCCCTTCCTGCCAGAAGATGGGCACCTGCCAGCTGCAGCTGTTATCAGTACTTCTGTCAATATGATTTAAGTCAGCTGCCTGATTAATTGGGGCAAGTTAAAAAAGGTTTTCATTCTATTAATCTCTAATCAATCAAGCCCCGCAACTCTCACGCAAGCCCCATCAGAAAAAAAATCTGGTTTTTTCTCCCCCGCAACACTCACCGTTCTCTCTCTCACTCACCCAGGTGCCATACGTACCTTCCAGTGCCAAGCAAATAGAGAACATGATGTCGCTGCTGAAAGGACGCTCTGGGAAGCTGGTGGATTTAGGGTCGGGCGATGGCAGAATTGTAAGAGTGGCACAATGCTCAAGGGTGGCACTTCCACGGTAGCTTGTGCATGGCAAGAGTGGATGCTGATCTGTGGCCCTTAATGCTCTGACGCCACCTGTTCTCAGGACTCACTCCAGCCATTGGGAACTGACTGGCCGCTGTAAACGTCTTCGCTTCCTTCCACTGACAAAGGAAGCAGCTTTATAGGGGCAAAGGGGCATATATATATAGCAAAGGGGCAGGAGGTCTGGTCTAGAGGGTAGAGCCTCCATTTGGCTGAAGATAACATCCGAAGGTCGCCAGTTCGAGGCCACCTGAAGCAGCTGACAAGCTGAGCCGAGTTATTCCATCTGCTCTGAGCGTGGGAGGATGGAGGCCGGAATGTGAAGCCAGATCAGAGTGAAACATCTGAAATGTTGTGGTTGTTGAAAGATAGAACCTTCTTTCAAATTGTAAAAATCCCTACGGGGATTTAAAAATTGCCTGCCTATGTAAACCGCCTTGAATAAAGTCTTGAATAAAGACCAAGAAAGGCGGTATATAAATACCTGTATTATTATTATTTATACAGTGGGCCCTCCTTATCTGCAGGATCGGCCTCAGTGGATTTCAGTATCCACCGGTGCAGAGCCCTTGGCTAGAGGACCTCACAAGATCCCAGATGGAAATGGAAGTGCCTTTAGGTTGCATCTGGGAGGTCTTGTGAGGGCCCCCCCCAGTGGATTTCATTATCTATAGCAGGGGTGCCCAAACCCCGGCCCGGGGGCCACTTGCGGCCCTCAAGGCCTCTCAATGCGGCCCTCAGGGAGCCCCCAGTCTCCAATGAGCCTCTGGCCCTCCGGAGATTTGTTGAAGCCCACACTGGCCCAACGCAACTGCTCTCAGTGTGAGGGCGACTGTTTGACCTCTCGTGTGAGCTGTGGGATGAGAGCTCCCTCCACTGCTTGCTCTTTCACATCTGTGATGCAGCAGCGGCAGCTAAGGAAAGGTCAGCCTTGCTTTTTGCAAGGCCTCTTATAGGCATTGAGCTATTGCAAGACCTTGATTCATTTATATAAGTTCATCTTCAATATATTCATTTATGTAAATTTATTCAAATTTTAAATGTAGATTAATTATTTATTTCCCCGGCCCCCAACACAGTGTCAGAGAGATGATGTGGCCCTCCTGCCAAAAACTGTGGACACCCCTGATCTATAGAAATCAGTATCTGCAGGGGGTCCTGGAATGAATGCCCAGTGGATACCAAGGGTCTACTGTACTGATTCAGAACACTGGCCCATCTAGACCAGTACACTAACTGGTGGTGGCTTTCAGACAAGGGGTCTTTCCTAGCACTATGTAAAGATGCCAGGCTTATGCAAGGCCTCTATGTCCTCTATGAGTGAGTGTAGCATAACAGATGCATGCATATTCCCCTGCTCAGTGCTGTTCCCTCCAAGGGGATCAGACTCAAGTCTAGGACAATGTGGGCACCTGCTGTTTTTTCTCCCAGTCAATGCTAGTGGTTAAAGCTACAAGTCCTACAAGCCAGTCCTACAAGCCCTGCATTCTAAGTAGCATCAGGAGGCAACAGAGCATGTGACTGACTCTGGCTGTGCTTCTAGGTATTGGAAGCTTACAAACAAGGCTTCAGTCCAGCTATTGGCTACGAACTGAATCCCTGGCTAGTGCAACTGTCCAACTTGCGTGCCTGGAGGGCTGGGTGCTACGGGAAGGTTTTCTACCATAAAGAGGATCTTTGGAAGGTAATTTCTTTTAACTTGGAAGCATCAGGCCAAGAACCTGTTTCTTCTAGGGTAGAAGGTGCTACCAGGTGTGCTTTAAGATGGATGTACTGTCTTACATTTCCTCCACTTAAATGCATAATTGGCATAATTGGAAATATGCTGTCTGACGTTGTGGCAATGACTTCAGTGGCTTTAATGGGGGATTAGAGAGATTAGAGAGATTCATGGAGGATAGACTGACAAAGATGCTCACAGCACTTTAGACCAGTGTCTCTCAAAGTGTGATCCTAGGAACCCTGCGATTCCCTGGATCTCTTCAGGGGCTCCATGAGCACAGTGTGGTTCTCCCTCGACATTTCCTCTCTTGTCCAAGCTCTTTACTGGAATTCAGTGTTGGGTTCTGCCACTCAACACGTGCACCAGTGCCCTTGGGCACCCTAAGACTCCACCCATGTGGCATCAGGGCTCGCTAAGATTCCTTTTAGGAATGTAAAGATGGAAAAGTTTAAGAACCTTTTTCTTAGGCTAACAAACTTCTTTCAGCAGAACCTTTCATGGGCTCATTGTCATTAGACATCTGATGAAGTGAACTGCATAAAAGCTTCTGCTGAAAGAGGCTGGCCAGTCTTTCAGGTGGCCCAAGGAGCAGTCTGTTGTATCAAACACACCACACACAGCTGCTGCTCCTCTGGAAGTTGTCATCCTAGAGGGTGGATGGGTTTAGCAAAGGCTGTTTGGCATGCTAAGGACATGGGAGAGGGCCTCAGGGCTTCCCCCTTCATGTTCTGCTCATGGGCTTGTAGGAAGCATCTGCCTACCAAGGATCCATCTACCTTTGGATCCTTTGCCTGATGCAGCAGGACTCTTTCTGCATTCTTAAAAACTCTCACAAAGACACAGCTGAGGCACTTCAAAACACATTATGTTCAGAAGCTCTTAAGGCTCTCTCTTGGGCCTTGAAGAAATCCCTGAACAGATGGAAGGGCCTTCGGGGAGTAGCTTCAGCATAAATTGCTGTTGGTTCCTCACGCTTGCACACATGCTCACACGCACTTCTAACGCACCGAGAAGCTTACTAACTTTTTTGTATCAAGTCCTCCAAACCTGTACCCAGGCTCCCAAGGGAACAGTAGGGAACTGTTGTGTTCCGGCGAGGAAATGGGAGTTGAACGCTTTGTCCTGACTAAGCGGCTTTTTCCTCCCTTTTACTTATTTCCAGGCGGATCTCTCCGACTGCAACAACGTGATGGTGTTCCTGGCTCCCAGCGTGGTGAGTAGGGGGTTTTAGGCAAGGTGTTCCCACCCAATGGAAGTAAAAGAGCAAGGGCCCATCTTCATGATGTCCAAAGAGCTAGTTGCTTTAGTCCAGTGGCATTAGGATCGTGCATGGTAACTTATCACTGCCAGCAGATTCTTGCCCCAAGTGGACAGCTCCTGCTGTAAAACTACATAGTGCTGTTTTTCCTTCAGTTAAAAAAAAAAAGCAAAAAATAAAATAAAAAATAAGAACCACTGCTGGATCAGTCCAAAGGGCCGTCTAGTTCAGACTCCTGTATTTCACAGTAGCCCCCCAGCGAGCACACAAGACAACAAGACACCTGCATCCTGTTGCCACGTCTTTGCATCTGGCACTAAAATCAGGAGGTTGCACATCACATCATGGCTTGTAACCCATGATGGACTTTTCCTCCAGAAATTTGTCCAATCCCCTTTTAAAGGCAGCCAGACCAGGTGCCACCTCCTGAGGCAACCACTTCCGTTGGTCTCATGGATGGGTCAGACCTGCAGTGCACCAACACACATGGTTGCTCAGCATGGATTAAAATCTTTGTGCTGAAGTGTTGCCCCCTCACAGCTTAATTAAGAATCAAGGACCATTAATGAATCTGGTCTAGAGGGTTGCGCCTCCGTTTGTCTGAAGATAACATCCGAAGGTCGCCAGCTGGAGGCCGCCGGCACCGTGAATTGGCGAGAACTTGATGCAGCTGACAAGCCCAGCCAAGTTATTCCATCTGCTCTTGGAGAGATGAAGGAGTTGCTTGTCAGCCTGTGTGGGAGGAATCTGGAGGCCAGAAAGTGAAAACAGACCGTAAAAGATCCATCTGAAACGTTGTGGTTCTTGAAAGATAGAACCTTTCTTCAATTGTAAAAATGCGTATGGGGATTTAGAATAGCCTGCCCATGTAAACCGCCTTGAATTAAAGTCTGAGGAGAAATCTGACGACCAAGAAAGGCGGTATATAAATGCCTGTATTATTATTATTATTACGTCAAACACTCTTTCTGGAACTAAATGCCAATCTACACACAAACACTCTAAAGCAGTGTTTGACTGCCATCAGTGGAGGCCCTCGTCACTGCGATCTGTTCAACATGGAATAAGATCTCTGATCATTCCCCTGTACTGTTTAAAATTCTCCATGAGAGATGTGCAGTTTCATTCATTTTAAAACCAACCAGCTTTCTTTTGTTGGACAGGTGGCAACAATAGTGTTGGCCCATCACCAACAAACAGCAATTGCCCTAGAAGCACCCAGCACAGTCCTGCTGAGGCATCACAACTGTGCTCCATTTATATTGCTGCTGCAGACTCACCACAACCAGAGGCTGAGCTGCTGATTTCCCCCTCCTCCCCCCCCCCCCACCAGACTGTAAACTCAGCCAAAAGCAAAGAACAGCATTTCTGTAGAGGCTGCAGTCTGAAACTGCTCACAATTCCCAAGGCCACTTACCCCAGTGCTGGCTGGAGTCACAGGAGAGTAGCTGGATGGTGGTCAATCCACGAGAAAACTGACCTGGTCGTTGCTTTGCAGTAAATGGACATCAAAAGGCTTTTCTTCAGTTTATTAGCTGAGGAAGGAATGGAAAGTACATGCCGCATTGAAGAGGTCATTAGCAGTGTAAAGCGGCTTTGATGATCCTACAATTTTGTCCTTTCTTCCATCTTCCACCATCCATTTCACTGTTAATTTTATTTCTATTCTGAGTGAATGCTGACTCATATATTGGGGAGGGGCTTGCAGGTTGAGCTGGACTATGGGGCAAGTAACAGAGAATGGGGCATCCCCCCCAAAAGTTTCTTCTGTCATCGGCTTACCTGGCAAGCAGGGATTGTTCCCAAGGTCTCCCCTTGCAACCTGAGGGGCCAGGGAGGACCCGTTAGTGATTACGGTGGGGGGGGGAGAGAATCCATTCTGTTCAATCACGCCTGCAAGGCGATATGCTTAGATGAGTCATTGACCCACCACTGCCTACTGCAAAGACAAGCTGCTGTAGCTTCAAGGGTCAACCTGACGGGCCCTCAGCTGGCAACTGATCCGATTGAACCCAACAGTCTCATCCCTATTTGTGTGCAATAGGCAACAGAGCAGCTGTGCAGATGGCTTCTCAAAAGAAAGCCCTCAGAACTAGCTGTGCTTATACGTATATCAGACTACTGACGCACAAAAAAGAGACATGATTTAGAGCAGGGGTGTCCAAACTTTTTGGCAGGAGGGCCACATCATCTCTCTGACAATGTGTCAGGGGCTGGGGGAAAAAGAATTAATTTACATTTCAAATTTGAATAAATTTACAAAATGAATATAATAGAGATGGAACTTGAAAGATGGAACTTGAAAGGTCTTTCAATAACTCAAGGCCTATAAAAGGCCTTGCACAAAGCAACGCCAGCTTTTCCTTCACTGCCGCTGCTGCATCGCAGAGTGAAACAGCAAGCAGTGAAGGGAGTCCTCATTCCACAGCTCATGCAAGAGGTCATTCAGTTGGCCGTCATGCTGAGAGCAGTTGCGTTGGGCCAGCATGGGCTCCAACAACTCTCTGGAGGGCCAGAGGCTAATTGGAGACTGAGGGCTCCCTGCGGGCCGGATTGGGAGTCCTCAAGGGCCGCAAGTGGCCCCAGGGCCAGGGTTTGGGCACCCCTGTTTTAGAGCTCCAATCCACAGCACATGGCACACCTTGCCTTCATTTGATGAGTCTGTTAAACTCCACAATTAGCAACTATGATCACATGATGTCATTTTAGAAGTTCATCCGGGTGGAACTGCTGCGCAATTCCATGCTTGTCTACAGGGAAGTAAATCCTAGTCAACTCAATGAGACTTACTCCCACATAAATGTCTGTAGGATTTCAGCCTTGGTCAATTCATTTAAAATGGAAAAAAATTATAAGAATAGTTCCCTATGAAGTCTCATCTCCTAGCATAGTGCTCTGTGTGTTCCTAATAGATGCTGAGTCATATAACTTATCAGTGAAGCTCCAGCATACCCAGGTAACGTAATGCAGGACGCCCCTGTCATACACATGCCAGGAACTTGGGAAGCTGTTACAAGGACCAATGCCCACAGCAATGGAACAGAACCCTCCTCCTGAGTCTTTACTGAATGAATATCATTCTTAAGTCTGAAACATTATATAGAGCACCACTGACACTTTCCCCAAAGCTTTGTCCCAAAATGGATTAACTCTTGGTCATTCCTGTTGCGGTTATCCATGTGGTTGTAATGTAACCCCCTTGCCTCCCCTGGCAGGTACCTCCCCTGGAGAGAAAGCTGCTTGCAGAACTCCCAGATGAGGCCTGTGTGGTGACGGCTCGCTTCCCCTTCTTCAAATGGGCACCCAGTAGCGTTGCTGGGGATGGTTTGGAAAGAGCCTGGGCCTACTACATCAAGGCTGTACGGCAAGCAAAACAGGAGGAATCAAGAAGACACTGCGTTTAAGACGCAAACTTGCTTCAAAGGCAGAACTGTGGAGGAAAGATGGATGGGATGCATGAAATGGCACCACTGCTCATTCTTCCTCATTCAGTTGCCCAAAGGATGGCTTTCACTTAGGAATTCATTCGCTGCAAATAACAGAATAGAAAATACATAAATCTTGATCATATTTTAAGATATGGGACAGCCCAGTTAATTTGCAGGCTGCCTTTTTAGCAGTGATACTGCCACACTGCTCAGCAACTGAGAGCCCGAGGGCCAGATAAAAAGCTTCCGCGGGCCACATCCGGCCCCTGGGCCTTATGTTTGATACCCCTGCACTAGACAGTACCTTTGCCTATTAAAAACCGAACTCAGAATAAGGTTTTTTGCTTTGCAGAGAGAGACAACAGTCTGGAAAATAAATATTTTAAGTGGTCTTATTCTCCACCCCTCATTATCAGGTCCCAGAAGTTCCTTGGTTCTTATGTATGCAAATTACTGCTGCGAAAACATCTGCACACAATATTTTATACACAGCCTAAAGGGTAAAAAGACTCTAAAAGGAGAATGGATTTAGTATCCCTTGATATCTTCACATTTAAACCATTTATTTCTGAAATGTTTACCCTGCTTTTCTATATAATGCAATTAAGGCAGCAAGACCATCTCCTCCGTGAAATTTGAAATAAGTCTCCATTTCATGTTTTTGGCTTAACAGGGAGAAGGAAGAAGTCAGGTCTGAATGGGTGCAAGATCATAAACCAGATGTTCATCCTTCATCTTTATCTTAGATCAATGGTTCTCAAACTTTTTCAGCAGGCAACTCCCTTGACCTGGGAGTCACGGCACCCTAATTGGCCACGGCACCCCATTAGCACTATAATCCTATACATTGTATAGGGTAGTGGGTTTTTTGTGAGGATTCCGTGGCTCCCCTGGCTGGTTTCCAGGGCTCCCCAGGAAGCCACAGCTCACAGTTTGGAAACCACTGCCTTAGAGGAAAAAAGGTTCTAACTATCTGGGTCACAGAAGTGGTCACAGCCTCAAGAATTCCATTTGATGTGTATAAGCTTTCTGTAAACTTCACCAATGGCCATCTTTAAACTGGCCATTGGTGGCCAATTTCAGACTCTGTTTTTTAAAATTTATTTTAGATAACCATGGTTAGCATTTATCTCAGTGCAGATATACTACTACACTGTTAATGTGAAAGAGAGGGATGGAATCCATGTGGGAAGAGGATGGACTCTGCACGGATGAATCCTCAAAGCACTTCTGACTGCTTAACCATTATTAGAGATCAGAAAATTCGTACCAATAGATTGTGTCCCTGAGGACTTACCACAGTGGGGTTTCCCTACACCCCCAATGCTTTAAAACCAATTCTTCTCCAACCAGCCCAGATTACTTTATTTTTCAGTTACAGCAAAATGAAAAACAGAAGAATGACATCCAGCTTCAGACAGACACCGCCAAAATGCAGCCATAGCATATTTGCTTGGCCACCAACATGCATACAAATAGTGATCTGAAACCCTCCTTTTTTGGCTTACAAATGAACCTTTAAAAAAACAAAACCACAAACCAAGTATATTAGCTTTTCTGTTTGCATCTTTACAATACCCTTTTAAAGCAGCTTGGACGTTAAGTGCTATTGAAGTGATGTGTCAACACAGCAACACCAGTTCAGTCTGTCAATACATAACCAGCTGCCCTTTTGGGAGAGTTTTAGCAGCTCTTGCAAGTCTACGGGGAGACTCAGGTACTGTTTGTAACAGCTCTGTGAATGCCCTTAAGATACTCTGTTCTGCAGGAGGACTTGCAAAGGCTAAGTATCAATTACTGTTAGCACGGAAAAGGTCACAGTATAATGGTTCAAACTAATAGCCTAACGTGGGAAGGACATTAACCCTATACTAATAGCATCAAACACAGTGATAATGTATATGGCACCTGAGTTCAACATACTGAATATCTGCACATATTATGACAGGAACAAGAAACTGGTGGTCCATTGGTTCAATGCCACGAGGAATACCACCAGGCACCTTAGGGGGACATTCACCTGCCGCTCATCCATTTTAGGAATGGTGGTGGGACCCTCCACATCTTCCTTAAAATGGCTCTCCAGTGAAAACCAACAGCTGATCAGGGTATTTGAATATTCCCCTCCTCCACTACCCAAATGAAATCCACTGTGGAGTAGAGTAGTGTGTGCCTGTATTTTACAAGGCTACTGGAAACCAGAATCAACTATCTTTGTGCCTATGTCTTGGCTTCTGAATAGCAAAGTGCAAAAGAGAAACCATTCAAAACAGCAGTCACATACGTGGTTCAAGCCCTTCTCATGATCGCACTTCACCTTCCCATCAATGCATTATGCTCACACAAACACACACACACACAGCTCCAATGCTGGAAGAGGCCAAATGTTTAGCAACCAAGCTCAGCAGTGGCTGGTGATCGTAAAGTGAAAAGGGCATATGGCTTCTTTCCATGTGCTGCCCACCATGGAGTCTGGTTCCTCAAGAGTCTTTGCTGGCATTCATAGAAACTATGATCCTAACACTCATGGGTGCACATGAAGACAAGATGCAGGAGGCTGAAGAGGCTGGTGTCAAGAGGAAATCTGGCCACAACTTCCAGTGATGTTAAGATCAAAAACCATGATGAGTTTAGTTGTTCCTCAGTCAATAACAGCTGGTTTAGGGGCCTCTACAGACTGGAACTGGAGGGGGAGGCTTTAATTCTACTCCCCTGGCACAGTTTTGATCTGCAAGACCCCTGATCTGGCTGCTATCTGGGGAGAGAGAGGGAATGCATCCAAGACTGCTTAAATAATCCCATCAGGGCTAAAAATGCTTGGAGCATCACATGCAGTTTGGCCCCAAGTGGCATATATAATGCCTGGAACAATTTTGGAATGAATTAAATGTTAAATACAATAGTAGCAGTAATATTGTACTGTACTTGGTTGTACCTCACCACAGGGTCCTGGGGCTGCTCACCTGACTGCAGCAAGTACAGAAATCTCTGGGCACACAGGAGCATTTTGGCACTTTGTAGTGGTAGCTGTAGAGGGTTGGATGCAACCAACAGCAATTTGGGTAGTTTCATATGATTGCTTAATGCAGCTAAAGCCCTGATTTATACAATGAAAAAAAAACTCACAGATCAAACTGTGGATTGTTATTCAGGAAACTCAAAACAATTTCCAGTGTGTTCAAACAATGGGAAAACAGAGAGAGGAAACTCAGCCCTTGTTATACCAAAGTATTCTTTAAATTATCTAGTCACAGTACCTAGAAGTAGCAACATTCATGTAAGCAGCCCATACCCCAATCTTGGGCCCAGGTTTTTCAAGAGGCTGAGACACCAGGCTTTTTTTTTTTGTTCAGTGCAAGAGTCTGTTCAATTACCAAGCATGACTGATACCTGAACTCATGCTAAAGTCTTGGCTGAGGCTCCCATACTTGTGCAGTAGCCTCTGGGGCATATACCGTCAAGTCCTACAATGCATTCTCTTCTGGTGAGCTAATACGCCTGGGAGAACAAATCACATATATACACAGCTCTACCATTTTCAGGTGTAACAGTACCATGTGCTAGAGGATGTGCAATGAGATGAAAGCTTTCATAGGACAGTGAGGATGTGGGTGGAACTGAAGACGTACCACTGCAGTAGGCATAGGAACAATGCAAGAGCCCTATTGGGTCAGACCAAAAGTCCATCAGGTCCAGCATCCTGTTTCCCACAATGGTCAACTAGATGCCCTTGAAGTCCAGGATAAGACTACACAAGCCCAAAGTCCTACCTTGCTGTTGCTCCCCAGCCACTGGTATTCAGAGGCAGACTGAATGACACCAAGAGAGAACATGGGGAGGATCTATTTGGCAGATAGCCCTAGGCTTGGAAGAACATCTCCATGACTTGTCCTTTAAAAGAGTCTTGGAAAGCAAACCTTAGTACTAAACCAAGGGCATGTCTACACAGCAGCCCACTTGTCCCTCTTCAGAGTGGATGCACCTTCCATAACTGGGATACGGATCAAGCAGGGCCTACACCCACTTGTTCTGGAAGGAGAGATATCTGCCCAAATTTAAACACTATTCAACATCTGAGAAGAAAAGCAATTAAGCCAAAAAGATATACATTTATAACATCATCATCGTTTATGGGTCAAAAAAGGTCTTTATATATTGAACGGGGAAGTTCAAATGGGGAAGGGGAAATATGAATATTTCCCCTTAGTGTCATAATGGAATGTAACCAACAGAACCACCATTTTAAAAAAGGCAAGCTGACCTTGTCTGAGGCAAGTCACTGCCGACATCTCATAGGATTCATACTTAAAATCAAAGACCCCTCCTCATTTTTGAGGGAAAACAAATTATTCTGGTCCCCTCTGCACATCGTACTGCAACAGGGCTGAGACGCCAGATCTCAACACGGCTCCAGAGAAAGCAGTCCACCTTTTGGTCTAAAGAGACATCATGCCATAGGGGTGAGACTAAGAGCATTTTCTCCATTGTGCCATAATTTCATTCCACAGATAGCTGGAATTTTCATTTAGTTAAAAGGACCAAAGTAACTTGTATCCACAGTTGCATGTGGCATTCCCCATTTAAAAAAAAGAGAAAAGAAAAAGCAGTCTCAGAAGGCAGCTCTCAGAAAGCAAGAGCTGCAATTTACACTTCATCCCTTCTCAAGATTACCCTTTCATGGCTGACCCTCCACAGGCTGCTTTTCATTAACAACAACAAAAACTGGCAATCTAGTCCAATCTGGCCCAAGATAAAGCAGGCTAAAGGATACTTGCAGGTTACAGCTATTTCCTCAAAAGGATTGCATGGAATTAGGCCTTCCTTCAAGACAATGCTGGGCAGCTAATTCCCTGCAGTCCCTCTGCACAGAGAAACAGCACTCTGTGACGCACTTGGCTGAAGTGGCTGGTCCTGGTTGGTTTCCCCTACTCTCCCCAGCCACACAAGTAGCTTTTGAACAAACATGCAGGCAAGCAGAGACACTTGGAATCCAGCCCAACTTCCCACTTATTGAAGATACCTTCCTAATTAGAGAACTGTTACCCTGCACATGCCCGATCTTGTCTGATCTCGGAAGCTAAGCAGAGTCAGGCCTGGTTAGTACTTGGATGGGAGACCGCTTGGGAATACCGGGTGCTGTAGGCTTATACCATAGTCTTTCGAGACTGAAGGTTGCCAACCTATGCAGGGGATGGACAGAGTGGATAGGGAGATGCTCTTTACACTCTTATGTAAATTATGTAAATTTAATTAAATTTACACTCTTATGTAAATTATGTAAATTAAATTATGCAGGGGATGGACAGAGTGGATAGGGAGATGCTCTTTACACTCTCACATAATACCAGAACCAGGGGACATCCACTAAAATTGAGTGTTGGGCGGGTTAGGACAGACAAAAGAAAATATTTCTTTACTCAGCATGTGGTCGGTCTGTGGAACTCCTTGCCACAGGATGTGGTGCTGGCGTCTAGCCTAGACGCCTTTAAAAGGGGATTGGACAAGTTTCTGGAGGAAAAATCCATTATGGGGTACAAGCCATGATGTGTATGCGCAACCTCCTGATTTTAGAAATGGGTTATGTCAGAATGCCAGATGCAGGGGAGGGCACCAGGATGAGGTCTCTTGTTATCTGGTGTGCTCCCTGGGGCATTTGGTGGGCCGCTGTGAGATACAGGAAGCTGGACTAGATGGGCCTATGGCCTGATCCAGTGGGGCTGTTCTTACGTTCTTAAAGGAAAATAAACTCCGCCAAAGAGAAGCCATTTTTCATGCCTCATCAGAAGTATCTCAACAACTAGCATCTCTTTCAGCTCTCTGTCTACGCAGCTCCACAAAACCTTACTCTCTAAAACCAGGCCAGTCCGCTCCGACATTTGTTCGGTCGCTGATGCAATCTTTTCAGAACATCTAAAACTTACCTCCAAAATCAAGATCCTTAATCATTCAAGGCCTTGTCGGCTAGAGCAGTTCCTCAGTTAGAGTGTGAGTCACAGCTTCTAAAACCAGATCCTTAGATCCATGAGATCAAATGGGGCCCTGTGCAGTTAATTCTGTACCACACAACTCCCTATGCTCTAAAAATATCCAGCTATGAAACCATCTATCAGTGAAAGTACAAAGCCGAAGATGACCTGAATTTCCCTTTTCAACCCCAAAAGTTGAGCACATCAAAGAGGGCAGGTCTCATAATAAATAAATTTAGCTGTACCTATAAAATGATATAAATAAGTTATTAATTTAAGCCTTAACATTATTTGAATAAATACGTCTTAAGAGTTTATGTTTCACACACACACATCCACACAAACACAAGCGCCCACATGCACACTTAAAGTGCCCACCCCACCTTGAGTTAGCTCCTGCTCTCAAATAGAACAGCTCCTTCAACACTGTGGAAGAGTTTTGTGCCTGTAGAAGTAATATTGCTTTGCTTAGCCCTTTTGTAATGCAACTCTTTTCCTACCCTGAGAGTAGGGGTAGGGCGGAGATCTACTCATTTATTGCTCATAGACCTGAGAAAAAAGGGAGGGGGAGAATCAGTGCATACTCCTTTCCAAAGGAAGCTGTTTCAGTGCACTGCAGGAAAACTTGTGTGTGGGGCGGGGGGGGTGCATCTCTCAAGAATGCCAAAGCATGTTAACTAGCACTAGCCAGGCATCCATCCTCTGAAATAGGTTTCATACTTGAAAAAACCTGGAAGTGTTCCACACCCACCCACCGAATCTATGTACATAGTAGGTGTGCATCTAATTTCTGTTACTGAGACACCTTGTGCAACAGATGGCTCTGTTGATGCCCCAAGAAACTAGGCTAATTTTTTGCTACACATAAAGACAGCTCTACAGGTCCTAACAGGTAAGGCGACATAAGGTAGCTCTACAGTGGCATAGAGAGATGCTAACAAGAAAGAGCCCTTGAATCAGGAATTATGTAAAAGACATGCAAAAGTGATATGCATTCTAATGCACAGATTTGCTCATACACCACCCCGGAAAGTCCATCTTCACAACTTAAAAGCCGTGTCTATTCCTGAAGGATTTCAAGCAGCTCTCCAGAAACAGCATTCTGTCCAAATTGTCGCCCCCTGTGGTCATCCAGATGGCCAGTCAGCCATGTGGTTCTTCGGTTCAGTCCACAGGGCAGACCTGAGGAAGGTATCTCTAGGCCCAGCAGCTCACTGTTCAGCATCCAGCACACCCCTAGATGAGGTTATCTAGAAATCAGAGAGCTGCTCTGCGATTGGTTGGAAGTTGTCGTAGCTCCACTGAGCTGTGAAAAGCCACTGTTGCAAGATTCCAGGCTTGACATGGAACCCCTGGAATGGAAGGACAACATGCATTACACTGTGCCCTTAATATCGATGTGCACTTAAATACAGTCAGTTTGTTTTTTACTCCAGTGCGGTCATCTGCTTGTTCTTTTCTAGTGTAGGACTGGCCAAGGTGTCCTAAGAATTGTTCAGAAACCTTACTAACTCCAATAAAAGTTCACTAGCAAGAACTATTCAGAAGGTAGAATTAGCTATGGCAATCTAGAGTTACAATGATCAACAAGCCCTCAAACTCAATTACTATCCAGACAAATCAGTCATAACTAGGGGTGGGTGAAAACGGTTTTTTAAATTATTATTTTTCAGATTTCAGTGTTTTCAAAAGTTAGAAGTGCAGAAAGCGGTGTTATGTGTTTTTATTTCGTTATCACCGAAAAACCCACCACAATGTTTTTGAGGATATTGAAAGAGGGAGCATTTTACATACACATTTAAGGACAGGATTTTATTAGGGCTTCCTTGCTTCGACTCTGAAGCCAGAAGTAGGTGTTTGGCTATGCAAAGGATTCACAATTCTGATTTTTTCCTCAATAATGAGATTAAGAAGCCTGAGTTTGCCAAAAATTTACTTCCATCCTGAAAAAAACTGTTCTAAGGGTCAGTTTTGATATATCCTGTGGAAAAGTGGTAACGTGAACAGAGCAACATTGCCATTTTCTATCTTTGCACACGCTCAGATACGTTTAAGCTAGACTAGAGTGTCAGATCAAGTGATTGTTTTGATTCCTTCAAGATCTTCACCTTCAGGATAACCTCAAAAGGATTTGGAACCTATACCGATTTGCCTGATAAGACCTTCAGTGTCTTGAGCCAGATGGCATACATTAACAATGAAAGTAAAAACTGAAGGTCATAGCTAATACTTCTAATTGTCCTGGAGACTGAGCTGATATGAAAATGTTTCAAGGAAGAAAAAGACTGATCTCTGGACTGATGTGGCAGCCAGATGAGCTGCCCATAAGAGTGTTGAAACCCTATTAGTGCCATAAAAGAAGAAAAAATTACAGACAACATTAAACTGGATTTAGAAAAGAGAAGTCTGTGATGGGGACTCTGGGCGATGGCTCTCCAGAATCACACCAAGCACAGCTTCCATAAAGCAAGCCATGCAGTCAGTTGTCCCATCAGCCCTCTTACCTGAACTCTTTGGATGCAAGCACCTCATAGTAATACATGATCTTGCACTTGTGGTTAGAGACTTGGAGAGTGGCCAAGACATCGTCAACCCGAGACAGGCTTGTCCCAGCAGAGGGAGTTGGGCTGTGCATTTTCCACTGCAGGATATAAAAGCCAGGCCAGCGAGTCACATGGGAGCCCTGAAAAGTGAGAGATGGTGAGAAACAAAGGTAAGGAGATAAGGGCATTTGTTGTTCTGCATTTTTAAAAGCCATCTTTATATTTGGTATCTCAAAACAAAAAGCCAAACATGCTGTAAAAAAGGTCAAAAGTGCTGTGAAAGTGACGTACATATCAGCCTCATAGAAGACAGAATACTTTTGTTGGTGGAAAAAGGTGAAATCATTAAACATTTTCAGTTACCTGGTCCTTTCCAGCAAATGTTCTGTCTTTTTCACACTTTGGAAACTCTACATTTCCAAGCTGTTTCCCAGCTAATCCTGGGGTTCCTCCTTCACTTATGTGCTCCTCCACAACAAAATCAGTCACAGCACCCAAACTTTCCTGATGGACAGCTTATCTGCCACAACCATGTTCAGCCAACATTGTACAGCCACGGAAGAGTACTTGATATGCACTCTTACTTCAGATGGAGCAATTGATCTGTGTCCTAAACTTGTTCTAGAACCCACTACAATGTGCTAGGTTTCCTTGGCAGGTGTGCAGTGGTGCCTTGACAAACAGGTTGATGTGGAAAGGGTTTTCTGAAAGTAGAAAGCTTGGAAACCACTTCTCCAGGCCCATGCTGAGAATGCTGTTTTCAGTTATGTGCCACAGAGTTTTACCTAGCAAAGGTTTACTTGGCCTTTACATGGAAAACCTGGGTTCAAATCTATATGCCACCATTAACTCTGATTCTAAATCACTGACTCAGCAGCCCATCTATAAAATGGAAACAGGAACAACCAGCAGTTGTGAGACTGAAATACACTATGGGTGGCAAATCACCTTGAATGCTGAAAGTATTACATAAACAACCACCACCCACAGCTGAGCACCACAGGCTGCATCTAGAACCTCCAGTGCAATTGGTCAAGTATGCGTCCTTGCAACTGATGTGAGGAGCTCTAAGTCGATGTGAAAATCTCACAGTTTTAACCTTGGAAACAGCTTGCTTTTCCCCTATCAGTTAAACCAGAAGTTCTCAGGAGTAGAAGCACGACTGACCTGGATGCTCTCGCCTTCCCGGCAAACCAGTGGGGACTCCACACGGCTGTAGTCCACCCCTAGGACCCAACTCTTGCCAATCAGCTGCACATTATCCCCACCTGTCAAAGCATTTGGCATTGGGGCCTCCTTGCGGCTTGTCTCAGGTGCTCGCTTGGAATGGAAAAGGCTGAACACCACATCCCCCTTGAGGATGTCGAAGTCCCAGGTGATCACTGATTCACCTTCCAAGATCTCCACAACTATCTAAACAACAAACAAAAGTCAGAATTCAATTATCATCTTGCTCAACATAATGCTGGCCTTATCCAACAAAGAAATTAAATCATGCAGTAACTTCTGGCTCCAAGCAACCATCTTCAATTCCATTTGAAGGTTTGCACCTAAGCACAATACTTCGCCACAAGCTTCTCAAACCAGCCGTGCACCCAGGAGCCTGCCTGATAAGTCCCAATACAAGTACAGCATATTCAGTAGGTGTTGGGGCTCATGTCAAGGCTGCTAAGACAATACATTAGCCTGTGCCCCTTCTACCAACACCAGATTGGGGGGCTTCAGGTTAAGGCTGGGGAGCTACACAAGACCTGGCCACCTTAAGGTCAGAGGAAGATCACAAGCAAACAATAGCCAAAAGGCTTTCCCCAGCCCCACTGAAACAGGCACGCCTGGGATACCCTACTCAGCCTTTGGAGTGCCACACTACAGGAGGCATCATGACAGGCAACGACATAAGCGGTGCTCAGAGCATAGTTACCCTCCACATGCAATCTCATCTGATCTCAGAAGCTAAGCAGGGTCAGGCCTGGTTAGTACTTGGATGGGAGACCGCCTGGGAATACTGGGGGCTGTAGGCTTATACCATAGTCTTTCGAGACTGAAGGTTGCCAACCAGAGCATAGTTACCATCCCCTGTTACTCTAGCCTTCATAACCATAGAAGTGCACTTGTACCCCTTAGCTACTATCAAAGTTATCCTCTCCAATATCCAGAGGATAGAGGACCAATTGACTCATGCAATCTCAAGCAAATTTGAGAATAATCCAAGGCCACAAAACACTTTCCTTTCATAGGATCCTCACGTCTTTCAGAAGCACAAAACAGCTATGAGTTCCATTAATTTTTTTACCCCTTCAAGAATGAGGTATTTGTGACATGTGAAGGGACATTACACGAGGAACCTGAAAATGTTTCCTGACCCCCAAACAGTTTTCCTTTCCTTTCATGCACCTCCAAAATCCCACCTAAATCATCCAGGCCTGGTCCAGCCAAGCACAGAGCATTCACCACAAGCTCAGGCCTCAGACCCCGTAGGCTGTCCGCAACTCCTACTAACTCTTCTATTGATCAGCAGACCCTACCTCATGGGGAGCACCTTTGTAGATATTTGCAGAGTGATAGATGGTTTCGGTCCAGAGGCGGATAGAATCAGATATCTCAGGCTCTTCATCTGTTTGATACAATGATTTGGGGACTAGACCACCTTCAGGCACGTTACACTGTTGGGATGGGGGTGGGGGGAGAAAGATTGAGCATGTCGTGCAAAAGAGCATGTCGTGCAAAACATGATTCTCAGCATTTTAAAGATTTCTACTCCATTTTTTTTTACTGATTTGCAGTAACAACCAGCATGATATGCCTTGCTATTCCACATAGCAATGCAGCTGGCCTCTGTTTTCTACCACTTAGCAAAAAGACATAGGACAGAGACAATTCTCCTCCTCACCCCTCCCACCAGCATTTTCCAATAAGAAGTAGCTATGGCAGAAGGGACCCAGCATACACATGCACCCCTTGAAAATTCACCATTCAAATCAGTACATCCTCGACTCAGCTGTTAAAACCAAGAGGAAGTTTGCTGCCCAATTAAAAAACCCTCCTCCTTACTAAGAGAACTGTACACAGGAAGCCAACAAGAAGTGGTCAGCCCAGCAGCCCAGAGGAGCGAAGCAGGAAAAGGGACAGTGTTGCCAGGGAGTACGTGAGCTGCGGCTATGCACTTTAATGCAAGGACAAAAAAAACATTGCCCCAGAGAGCTGCCCCAGGGAGCTGTAGCACCTGGAGGACAGAAAAAGCAAGCGAGCAGAGTGAGAAGCAGCAGGAAGGCACAAGTAGAGCATGACTGTCCTCTTGCAACAGTGTACAGTAAGTTGCACTGTAAAGCACCAATGCACAGCACATTTGTGTTCAGGTACTGCAGCTTCTCACAAAAACTGAGACGGGGTCCTGATGTTTTTACAGAGTTTACCAAAATGAAGTCACAACGGAACTGGAACGTGGCACATTAACATGACTAAACTTTGACTAAGGAAGTATTGACTTCAGAGATAAGAGACAGAACCTCTGTCTCAGCGCTGTGCTGCACATTTCAGTCATTCTCCAGACTTACCACACATTCTCCTCCAAGGAAGTCTGGAATCACATCTTTGTCTAGATAGTCCACAAGCCCTCCAGGACCCTGGTAGTTGTTGCCACTGTAAATGAGGAACTTCTGCCTGGTGTTCTCATTGATAAAGGGACTAACCTGAAACAGACAGCAAAAGCTGTTCTTATTTAAAATGCATCACTTGCCCTGTCATGGGCTCACAGCATGTCATGATCTCAAAATCTCATTAAAAATAGGATTAAGTTAAATCAAACTTAGGATAGTTAAAAATAGTTAGACTGAGATGCATTCCAAATGTCAGATCTATCCACTGCCTTAACTGTAACCCCAACAGTCAACCTAAAGACATCTTGGTGCTTTCAAGATGTTCAGTCACAGACTTGGATGTGTTTCTCAGGGAAGGAAGCTTTGCAATGGTGAGGCAGCCCTGGAGAAAGGATTTCTGCACACATTCTTAATATCTAACCCTACAGCATCGATGTTCTTGTTGAATTGACATTCCTAATTGATCACACAACAACGAGGCACAGGAGAGGTGGAAATCTTTAATGCATGTTGCACCTAAACCATTTAGAACTTTGTCAAGGCCTCCTCTATACCTGAATGAAATGGAAAGAAAAGAGCGCCAAAATCTCACTGGTTCATTTCTTGCATTTTGAGCCCAAAACCTCTCCCAATCAATATATAGTATTATCGTTTGTGATTCCCATCACAATTCTCACTGTGTTGATGTTTTACAGTTATTAGCATTGCACTATCCATCAAAAGTAAAATTCTGCATTAAACAAAGAAGTTACAACAGCCAGGATGTCCCTCCTAAGTTTGCAATTTTCACTTCCACATGCCTCCCAACAACACTCCCTTATAAGGCTATAGTAAAGAACAGGTGAGATTTCCCGTCACCAATTATTTCATGCACTGAAGCAGATCTTATTGCCTGATTGATATTCCACTCACCAGAGTCCAGAGAACAGGGAACACTCTGGGTGCTCGCACAATCAGAAGCCTTCCCAGTGTTTCCGGGTAGTTGTCCTCAACAACCTCAATAATCCTGAGAAGAGCTTTTACTCCAGGCCTCCAGAGGTGACGCATGTTCAGCCCTTCAAGATCAACTAGGCAGGTCCAAGATCTGAAAGACAGCAAATCTGTGAAGTCGTCCTTTTTCATAGGAGCAAAAAATAAATAAATAAATAAAGCAACAGGGAACCTTTCTACAGAAATCTGGCTGTTTCAACAAAACAGTCATATTCCAAAGTAAAGTGACCAAATGCTAATTTCTCAGGAAATGGTGAAAGAAGAAAGTTTCTTCTAGTTTCTTCCCATCTAGTAATGGGACACATACTTAAACGGTCAGTTTTGTAATTCTCAACAACTATGCCATTACAATACAGGCTGAGCCGACTTATCTGCGGATTTTCCATCTGCAAACCTACATGGAACCAGACTTGGCCCAACCTGAGCCCTCTGAAGGTGTGCAGAGCACAGTTCCAGTCGCCTCAGGAGGGCTTTCTGAAGCCTGCAGAGGCCATGTGCATCCGCTATGGATGCTGTGGGATTTACAGTGCCTCTTAGAGGTAAAAACACAACTTCTGGTTTTTTTGTCAAAACTAGAAGGGACTTTTTATGCCTTTAAAAAGCACTCCGAGGGTTGGGGCATAAAAAAGTCACTTCCATTTTTTTTGTCGGAACCAGAGGAACCTTCCTACATCTAGGAGGTATTCTGAAGCCCACAGAGGCTGCGGGCAGATACGTGCGGCCCTCCAGAGAAAGTCATCCAGAAGCAACCAGAAAGCTCTCCGGAAAGCACAGGTCTGGTTGCCTTTGGAAGTTTAAGGGGCCAAAAATAGTGGGTTTGTTTCATGATTTTCAGTGTCCATGGGGGGTGGGGTTTGAGAATGGATCCCTGTGGATACCGAGGCCCCACCTGTATCATCAATTCTGAGACATTAATTCAGTCCTGGTCCAGTCAGCCAAGAATTAGAATCAATCGTGTCCAACTTCAAGAGAAACAGAACAACATAATTAGGGACAGATACTCTGGCCTTACTCCATATAGAAAGGGGCTGTGTATTGGTACTGCACAACTTGCTGGTCCTCTCT
The DNA here is from genome assembly GCF_035046505.1 of Tiliqua scincoides. Classification (NCBI taxonomy): domain Eukaryota; kingdom Metazoa; phylum Chordata; class Lepidosauria; order Squamata; family Scincidae; genus Tiliqua; species Tiliqua scincoides. The sequence goes on along the minus strand of NC_089833.1, from coordinate 4,247,709 downwards.
GGTCACAGGCATTTTAGGGTGATGCTCCAAACAGCATTAAAATCCTTCATACTAAAAATGGCTCTCTTCCGATGTCACAATTAGACTCAGAAGTGACATGTCCAAAGTAGAAGAGCAGAATCACCAAAAAAAACTGTCCTTGTCCTAGGACATGGGTCTCCAAACCCCAGCCCGGGGGCCAGATGCGGCCTGTGGCAAGCCTCTATTTGGCCCGTGGCCAGCCTCTTGTCCCCTGAAAGCCCCTGACCCACTTGGCCAAACACGACTGGAACTGTACTGTGGTTGTGTCTGAAGGGTGTTCTAAGGGCCAGAGAATTTGAAGGAATGAGCCCATTCATTCATTTATTCACTCATCTAAGTTCCATCTCTAATTTATTTATATAAATTTTATATTTAAATTCTTTTTTCGGCCCCCAACACTGTGCTAGATATTTGATGCAGCCCTCGGGCCAAAAAGTTTGGAGACCCCTGCCCTAGGACAAGGCATCACAAGATTTTGAAACACACCTTCCCTTACTACCCAGGTTCATGTAGCCCATTCAGAAAAACAGAAGCATAGCTCAGTGCATACTTACGTGATGGGACGGCCAAACAGACTGGTGTTTTCCTCACACCTCTTTTGTCCTTCCTCATTAATTGACAGCACCTGAAAGAAGAAGAAGGACAGATTGCAATTAATTTAAAAAGTTCTAACAAATAAGTCATGGCAAATTCTCACTAAATACAGAGAATTGCACTTCTTTCTAGAGTGGTCCTGGGTGCTGAACAAAATAATCAGGGCAGTGGCTGATCCACATACAATTCAATGTAAAGTTTGCATATTATGTTGAATTACCAAGCATGTATATAAAACTACATACTTGGAAAGAAATAATTAGTGGGTGCAGAGGAACCCAAAATGCAGTGTGTGGACTGTGTGGGCTACAGACATAGCCACAATTTTGCAAAGAGTAACTGTCTTACAGAAATAGGTTTCCTTGTTTAAAATTAGGTTTCCAGTGCTACTTCCACACTTTGAAGTCCCCACCATTCCTGCAAATCCCAATCAGCAACAGCTGGGCAACCCACTAACAAGATTCCAAAGATCCACTGCTTGGCCATCAGTGTACTCAGAAGAGGCTCATGCCTGCAGCTTCTTAGGACCAGGACTGGATTAATGAGGCTGATGCCTGCAGCTTCTTAGAGATTTCGGCCATTAAAATTACACAGGTAAAATAAAAGACATGTCTTACATGACGAAGGAGTGATTCCTCGCCCAGGGCCTTCACAAGACCTTTGGTATCCATCTGGCCAAGGCGAAGTATGTAGAGGGGTCTTCCATCTTTAAATACAAAGAATCAACAAAGTAGCTCAAGGAAAGAGGTTTTTGTGCTGCAGAAGAAAAGTTTCTACTGGAGACACAGAAATGAACTAAAAAAGAAACTGTGCCAGTCTGATTTCAGCTGCCTGCCTATGGAGGTAAAATGCCTGAAAGATCAACTCTTCTTGTCACTGGCTACTGACACAGTACTAAACACAATCCCTTGCTCAGTCCAAAGTCATAACCTACACCTAGGAGAAACAGAAAGGCCTACAAAAGATTAATCTGTAACCTCTACTTTGTACAGGAGAGTGTCATGGGTTAGAGCCTAAGGGCCCAATTCTAACCAGCACCGGTGCTGAGCTCCGGTGCTTAGCTCCAGCGCCAGGTGTCACAAATATGCCATAAGGCACATCCATGACACCTGAGGAGGAGAGGACACTGGTGCTGGACCAGTGCCCTGGGCCTCAGTGCTGAGACAAGATGCTGAGGGAGCACCTGGGGATAAGTTGCACAGCTGGGAGGTGGTGTGGGTTTTTTGGGGTGGAGGGAGGGCAGAAACTGACCTGGAGGGCTGCTTCGCTGAATCCTATCCTCTGTGTCTGAAAAGAGGTTCCCCAGTCTGTGCTGGCAAAAAGCCGATGGAGACTCAAGTCGTCCCACGGCAGGGCCTCAGAGGAAGAGGATGAACAGGGGAAGGGGAGGAGACATCCAGCAGCCTCCAAAGGGCCGCAGGATACAGCTGTCAACATTTTGGCACCACTACACCCAGCAGTCCCACTAGGGATAGGATTGGGCTGCCCTTCTCTCACATACTTACTATTCAGCAATAGAATATATCATCAGCCACTGAAAAGCTTTGCTTTTGATGGAAGAAGCGAGTTCTTTTTTGGGGTCTTTTATACTGAGAAAGAGCAAGCATGAGTATGAAATATAGGATGATCCCAAAGAAAAAACACTAAAAAAAATGCTTTCCATGTGATACTTATATTTGCATCTTCTCTCTCCTGAATACATTTTGTTTTTATGATTACAGTCCTCTTTCACCCATGTCAATCTCTCTCTCTCTCTCTCATGTGTGACAGTCACAAGGAACATTCACAGCACCACGACTATGGGCAATCAGAGACAGTGTGACAGGGACAAGGCCTGATGCTGCCTCGTCCACAGCTGTTGCCTCTGCTGCAGCATGCTAAAAAAAACCACCCTTTTCTCCATTGTGTGGTTTTTACAAAGCAGGAAGTGCGGGACTTCCAGCTGCGTTTAAAAGAACCTGGCAAACAAAGAAGCTCTGCTTCATTCACATGGCCCTTTTAAATTAAACTGCAAATCCTGCCATTCCATCTTTGCAAAAACTGTGCAACACAGTATTCAAGTAAGTACGAAGACAACCAAAGTGGCTTGTGTCCACAGTCAGCTGGAGGGAGGCAGCAGCAGGCTTAAGGTGGAGGACATTTCGTATTCACAGCCCCCCTCACCACCTGCCATTGACATAAGCCTCATCAGGTGGCTTGGCGAGACGTGTGAGCAACAGAGCAAATTCAATCTATTTGAGACTTACAGTAGGGTTGGAGGTGGTTTTTATTTGGCTTAATTAGGAAAATCTCAAAAGGAAGACAGTTGCTCAAGAATAGCTGTCTACCCCATTAGAGACAGCTATTCCAATTTCTCTTTGGAAAACAGTTAGGGCACCTCAGGTGGCTTCCAACACTAGTTCTCCCAACTCATTCATGTCAGAAAGTGGACAAAGAATGGGCTAACATGCCCATTTCTGCACTACAACAGGTAAAAATATGAGATGCACACCTGCTGCAAGTTTTTGAGTTACATTCCCAGGTCACCAGATCACATTCTAGTTGCTTGACTACAAGTCCTTTCAGAAACCAAGTAGGGACATGTAACAAGAGAAGCAGCCCTCAGAGGTGTCAAGAGCCTTAGGCAATGCTGTGACAAATGGGTAACCAACTGAACATTACAGGTCACCCCAAGATACAGCCCAGAGACATACAGCAAGCTTTCTACCTTTGTCCTGGTAATGCCACCCGCCAGTATAGTACTCTTCCAGAAGAGATGGTGGTCTCCACGTTTGCAGGATATAGTCCACCTGATATTGCTTGCGCCAGGTCAGTGACTGGCAAAGCATCTCCCGAGCTTTGTCAATGTTAAAGTCCCGAGCCCTCAAAAAACGGAGGATATGTTCATCTTTAGGAATCTGAAGAAAGAGACAAAAGGCAGTGCACCTATTTTTGCTCATTACATTATCAAAGCCACTGGCCCATAAATATGTTTTGAGATGTCTGCTAAAAAATTAAAAGATAGCAGCTATAAGGAACACGTCAAATGTGACAGAATTCTTGTGCCCATGTACTGATAGTAATTTAGCACATGATTAAATTCAGGCATAATCAATTAGCTTCTCTTTGTTGCCTAGTGATCTCAAGCCTGCTAAATGTAAACATGTGCGGACAATTTAATCTCATTTCAGAAATGGGTAAAGCAGAGGAAAGGTGAGCCACATAGCTATGCAGTAGAAGCTGATATGATAGCCTGAGTAACACGAAACAATTAAGACCACAGGATTGCAAAAGTCTACTTAATCCTTTTCTTTCACCTAATAGAGAGACTTTTCCCGCAGGGGCTTACCTTGCCTTTATGTGTTTCTTGCAGCCACTGGCGAAGTCTAATCAGGCAACTTTCCTGCATAGGAGTCAACTGCCCAAGGTACCTTTCTATGTAATCTGCATCCAGTTTGTCAGCTGGGGAGTAGCAAGAAAACAACCCCAGAGGGCAGCAAGTCAACCAAATAATCAAGATATTTCTGCTAGCTATTAGCTTCAATAGTGACTGCAAAACAGTTTAAGCTTTACTCAGAAAAGGGAATCTATAAGGCTTTACTCCTAGAATGGCAACAAGCTAATTCCGCATACAACTTTAACAATAGCTCAAAAGGTATTTGAGGCAGGCGGGGAAAGACCAGCGCAGTCCTAATCCAGACCACACTGGGGAAGGCTGTGGCTCAGCGGTAGAGCACCTGCTTTGCATGGTTCAACTTCTAGCATCTCCAGGCAGGGCTGGGAAAGACCAGTCTGAAACCCTGGAGTCAGTCAGTGCTGACAATACCAAGACACATAGATCAGTGAACTAAGTAAAAGGCACTTTTCTATGAATCAGCAGAGTGTTGCCCCTACAGTAACTTTCTTTCCCTATCCCTAGAAGAGCCAATTGTTTGCCATGTTTGGGAGGCCTTAACCCTCTTCCTCCTCCATCAATGTTACCTATTTGTTTTGTGAGCCCTGAAGGGGCATGGTCCCAGATATACAATTAAATTGCTGTTCGCCTCCCAGATAGGGTGGGAAATATAGATTTTTTTTTGGGGGGGGGGGGATATAAATTTTTATTTTAAAAGTTTCATACTACAATAAAGTAGTAGGGTGGGGATCTGAAGGTGCATGATGCATCACCCTCATTGATGCTGAGGAGATGCATGTCTGCTCAGTGTCTGAATGGGGCCCGCTTAGAAACACTGTGTACACTACCTTGGGTTCAGCTGAAGAAAGTGGGAAAATAAAAGTAAACAAATATAAATTGAAGCATCTAAGCCAGTGAATTTAGACCCACTGCTGGGTCATGAACTGAGTTTTGGTGGGTTGCCAAAGGGTGATGATAAGATCAGATAAGTAATTGCCTCAAGCCCTGAGGCTATTAAAAAATCATATACCATAGCTGTCAATTACCCTGCAAAGAGCTCAGTTCCTGCAGTTTGCAAACATGTGTAAATATAGAGAGAGATGTTTGAGGGTCTTTTTTCTGGTTACTGTTACTAATAAATATATAAAAAATATTTTCTTCTTCTTTCAAAGTCTGGTAAGCCTAGGTGGGTCCTGATAGTCATTTTAAAAAGTGGGTCCTGGTATTAAAAAGTTTGGGAACCACTGATCTAAGCAAACTGGAACGGGATCAGCAATCCCTTTGCTGCAAAGCATCAATTAACCCCTCCCCCTTTAATTTCTGCCTTCATCACAAAGCAATTCTGGACACTGTTTCTACAGCAGAAAATACTATTCCATCAATTATTATGATAATCAGTCAAAAAAAGGTGGATACTTTTTGCTATATGGCCACCCTGCCACTATGCCTCTGGAACATGCATAGAAAGTGTTACACAGACAGCATTTCGGGCAGAGAAGCAGATGTGCACCTGCAGGCAAGTGGAGCTAGTAAAGGGAACTCTGCACCAGGAGGGTAGTGTCATGGGACTGTGGCTATGCAGGAGGCATATGGAAACAAAGAGGAACAAACAGGAGGGAGGGGAGGGAGGAAGGGAAGGAATTTTCTCGGTCGGCTCCACATGAGGCAGCAAAAACAATTTTTTTGCTCCCAAACACAATAGTTTACAGTACACTCGAACAGGGATGAAATGCCTAAGGATACCCAGCTGCCAGGCTGCAGGAGTCCTACAGTCAAAATTAGGCTTCCACAAATGATCCAGAACAGATATTTGAAAGACAAATTGTAAATGAGAGGCCAGGCATGAGGTGGTTGTGGGGGGAACTGTGGCATCTGTTCAAGGTTCAAACTGACAAATGCTGAAAGAATCCTAGCTGGCTGGCTCACACACACCCACCATCAGGAGTCGAGGCCTCCACAGAAGGGCAGGTGTTTCCACTCTGCTCTTGGCCACCTGCATGCGGGTGGAATTCTGTATTCACAGTATCACTACCACATCCTGAAGGAGTCCTTTTATCCACCTTTCCACCAACTGCTGGAGGAGTCCACCGGGGAATAAAAGTGATACGCTGGGCAATCAGCTCCTTCAGGTAATGCTCAATCACTTCTTTGCCCTGGAATGAAATGATTTATTACCTTATAATCTGCCTTCTCAGATCACGCAGGAAAGACGTGACCCTACATTAGCAAAGGCTTTGCACACGTATGCAACACAGTGTCTAGTGAAGAGTTTTCAGTATGGACCTGGGCTCAAATCTTGCATTATTATTTTGTTTGTTTTCAAGATTTATACCTTGCCTTTCGATCTAAATGGTCCCCAAAGAAGGTTACGATTATCCAATTCAAGACAGGTTTATGATGGTGAGACAGGTATGAAAGAGGGGCAGGGAAAATATGACACTGAAGCCTCTTCCTAGGTTCCTGCTGCACAGCTACTATCGTTGTAGGATATGGGAGCTGTGGCAAGACCTGGGGAAATGGAAGCAGGCTGTCCAAGCAGTACCAGATTTTACCTGGGGAGTCCGACCTCATATACACACACCTGCACTAAGAGTGGTGTAGGTGCTGTACATATTTCTTTTAATAAAAATCAATCTGTTAAGTCTGCATCATTAGGCAAAGATAAATGGAAGAATGCAGAATTGGCTCCTCTTTTGGAAAGCCTACACAAAGACACACACAGCAGCTTTGCAATCTTCAAATTATGTTTGGTTTTGTGGGCAATGGGGTCTTTTGAAGAAACAGACTAAACCAGGAGGAGAAAGCTTCTTTAATAAAAAGAGTGCTGGTTTAATAGTTCAATTTCCATATACTCTTGCTCACTATAAGGAAATTTTGTGTTGGTGTTTGACCCATATTGGAGAGCTGAAAGGATGCCAATTCAATTATACTTATTCCTAGTTCTGTGATACCATCCATAGAGAAGGGACATGACATTTTATCCTAGCCTCTGAGCAAGAGCTCAGAACGATGAAAATACTGCCCATCAGCACAACAACCTAACCACACCTATCACTGGTTCAAGGTGACCCACCAAGCTTGAAGCCAAGCAGAGATTTGAACCAGGATCTCCTTTCCCACTACATCACATTGGCTTTCAATGGTAGATCCATGACTGTAACTTCTAAAATGCTCCACAGTTTGACAACAAGGTTACAGCTCCTAGGAGGACATGATGGTGTGCACAATGACTCCTGGGAGCTTCCAACCTTTCCAACTCGATCACTCGCATGTACAGTAATTTTTTAACCAAAATAAATCAACACGGGGCATCTGCAACCTTGTCTCTGAAGTCATCACCAATTGTTTATTTCTTCAGACTAAGGGCACAATCCTAACCAGGTCTACCCAGAAATAAGTTCTAATTTGTTCAATGGGACTTAGGAAAGTGTGGTTAGGATTGCAGCCTAAGACAGGAAAGCTGCAAACCACAAAGAGATGGGACAATCATTTCTCACCCGCTTGATGTTGGCTGTATATTGCTTCATTGCAATTTTCTCCACTGTGTTTTCAAAGCCAAAGAATGATTTGATGTCAAGAGACGCAGATTGTTCAAAGCACGTCCAGTCTTCATTCTCAGGGTGAACCTAACACCAGACATAGATATGGCAGTTAGAATTAGACTAGTTGATTGCAGAAAGGCTGTTTATGCTAAGAAGCCAGGTCTCTGATGCATTTTTGTGCACAAATTCTGTGTGTTCTCCTTCCAAGGCTGAATGTTTCTCTGGGTTTAAACCGCAAACAGGAAGAAAGCACCTTCCAGCTGAATCAAGGAATTGGGAGAAAAAAAATATAACAGTCCATTTACCCCTGAAAGTTGACAACTTGGCTTTTGTGGACATCTATCCCTCAGCATTCCTACCTGAGGAAGGTGGAGCTGACCCAGCACTTAAACAGCTTTGCCTCAGAGCACAAACTTTCCCTTGCACTACAGGAGGTTAGTGTGCGGGGGACTACAGGAGGTTAGTGTGTGGGGGACAGTTCCTGAACCAATCGTTGGCAATTCAGGTGTTCATTCACTGGAGTAAAAAATCTAGAGCAGACAAGGACAGCAGACACCTAAACAAGTGAAAGAATCTGTATCTAAACAGACAGGGAGAAGAAAATATGAAATTCAAGCCAAGCTGAGAAGAAACTCAGCAAGCCCAGACAGAATCCCTATTAACTGGCAAGAGGCACTTTTTAAGTGGGTGCTCTTCTTTTATTTAGCAGGGGGAGAGTAACTGGCCCTCCTCACCCCATCTTATCTTATCTAGTGGTTATCTAGTCTAGATAAGATAACCTTATCTAGTCTAGTCTAGACTAGATCTTATCTAGTCTAGATAAGATCTAGTCTTATCTAGTGGTTGTCTGCTGGTGTTCTTTTGCATCTTTTTTAGATTGTGAGCCCTTTTGGGGCAGGGAACCATTAGTTGTTTGTTTGATTTTCTCTGTCAACCGCTTGGTGAACTTTCCGTTGAAAAGCGGTATATAAATACTGTCGTCATCGAACGTCCACACACTTCCCTGCTAACAGCAGCAGGAGCGTCAAACTGGCATTAATTCCTGCTGCATTCCACGTAACTGCTCTTCTCTCAGAACAGGCAGAACTGGAAGCAATAAAGAACAGATCAAGAACCCACTGCAATGATGATGCCTAGTTGCTGGGCCTCCTGGAAACAGGCTGGAACAAGATGTAATGGAGGAAGACTCGTCTCAAGCAAAGGAGGGAAAGAACAATTTCAAATGTAAAAGCAGGCTATGGTGGTGGTGAAACCTCTTCTCTTAACTAAGATCAGCAAATAAGCCTGGCTTGTAGAAGAACCAGTGCAGAAGGAGAGGGAAGTGAGGGGTAGAAGAAGGATTGAGCACCTCCTCCCATCTGCTACTTTTCCACTTGAAGTCACCCACCCAGCTTTGCAGCTGTTTGACAGTGATCTATATTTGAAGACACAGGTCGGCCATTTTTTCATCTAGTTTCATCTTTAGTTAGCACCTGAGCCAGAGCAAAGGGATAGTTGATTAGAAGTGCTGCAGTATTTTAAAGTAACCACACCCAACCACCTCAGATACAGGACATGTGTCTTGGAACATATGAAACCCAAGAAGCCTGGGGGGTATCGTCACCAGGGTAAACAAATGCAGCAATACTTGCTTCTTGGCTTTCACAAAGATACTGTCCTGAATTGTTGCCAATGAAGCAGGTAAGTAACACAATCTGGGCTTTTGTTTACTGAACACAAAAGAGTATTTAATTACTCCCAGTGATAGACCAAGCTACTTCTAATGCTGCAGCCGACATAAGAGGCAAACCTCTGCTTCACTAAGGACAGGCCAAGATGGCAGATGGTGCACAATCATCATAATAGGCTCCAGATCCATAGTGACAGTGGCAGGGAAAGAAAAAAAAAAAAACACAAGCCGGGGGACCTAGGAACTGACTTCACCTAGCCTAGTGAACTTCACCTAGTCTAGCCTGGTTTTGGCTGCTCCAATGAGAAAAAAGCATTCTAGGGAATTCAGCAAGGTTAAACGGAACAGAGTGTGGGCCAGAACTATTCTGTATTAAATATGGCTCCCACTAGCTTACAGAGCCTAAGAATATGATCTCCTGAGATATCTTGTCTGTCTGCTGTGAAGATTCTGCAGGTCGACGAAGACCAGATCACACAGAACGTTTACACTCCAACATGAGACCGACATACAACCAACCCAAACAAAAAAACTACAAACTCAGGAAATTTTATAACTGTTTCAAGCAACTACCTGTGACCACATAACATTTCAGGTTCAATACAGTGCAGGCAGTCTGGATCAGGTATCTTCAACTAAGAGGTTGGGACCCCAAAGTGTGTCACTATCAGACATCAGGTGAGACATGGAAGTACTACTGCCTGCCACTTTATTTTGAGGCTCAGGCCTGCACAGTTTGAACAGTAGCCAGGGACAAAAGTCCTACATGACATGAATCCCACATTGGCTCTGGAGAGGGTATTTTGGCCTCACCCTATCCCCTACTCATCCAGCTGTTCTCCAGCTATTGTAGTACTCTATCTTGCTTTGGCTTCCTCCCTCTCACTTGCCAATCGAGTGCACCCTGTTGCAATGCCATTCTCTGCCTTCTCCCTTCTGCAGTGTCATTCTCATCCTCTCCTTCCAATTGGTCTGGGAGTAAACAAGGGGCAGGACAGCATGCTGATTGGCCCCCAGGTGGCACAAGGAGAGAGAAGAGCAAACACGGTAACGTGGGTATTCACTTAGGGTTTGGGGTGAGCTGTAACTTCAAGTTAAGGCTGGTCTAGAACTTAGTAAGAGAGCCAAGAAAGAGCAGAGTCTCAATTTCCCTTGTTTTTATAAATTCCAATTAATCTTGCAATCCCCTTCCCTCCAGAAATTGAACATGAGCAGGCACAAATCCAAACCATCTCAAACCTCCAAGTGACATCCATTAACAGACTACTGCACAACCTTGAGAAAAACCTGGCTGGCAATAATAAAAGGTCTCTATATGAGTGACCAAGATGCAAGGCTGAGCCAGGGATGAGAAATTTGGTAGAGTGAAGACTTACTGAGTAGTTACATGTCTCCAGGACAGTGACACGATTAGCAAAGGTCTCATTACTAGCTTCAATAACAAGGGTTCGCTCCTTCCAGTTCACTGTGTTCTTCTGGATAAAAAACACATATTCTACTCCAGCAATCTGAAGGAAGAAAAGCAAGGATAGCATGTTAAATCACAGAAGCAAGGAATAACCTATAGCTCCTTTCAAGCAGGGCCAAAGGAGCCCTTTTAAGGGGTCCGTACATCCCTGAGCAATTTCAGCTCCCACCTTCTTTAGCAACCGAGGTGCATCCACGTTCAATTTACAGCTTCGTTCAATGATATGAATGGCTCCATCATCGCTCTTAGATTCACGAAGGACCTCACTACCCAAGAAAACTGGGATCTCTGGACAAGTGGGAAAGCGCTTTTCGTAAGCCTGAGATACAGAGAGTCAATGTTATAAGAACCAGTATGTTTTTTGTGCTTTAAGTAACCATTTCTGTTACAGTAAAATACCACCTAGTTAAGAACTGAAATTAAGGCTACATACCTAAACACACTTAGAAGGAAGTTCTGTTAAACTCAGTGGAGCTTACTGTCAAGAAAACATGCTCCATGTTGGGTTACAAATCTTATTTGGGTCAGGAAAGGAACACAGAGAGCTTAGAAGAATTGCATGCAAAACCAATAACCAAGCAAGTGACCCAACAGATTTTGTTTTATCAAACTCATGCATCTTATTCAGTCTCTGGATAGCACACCTAGGCACACCTTTGTATATCACAAACAAGGCTTTGTGCTCGGAAGCACAAATAGGATCAATCTTCAGGCAAAAGTAATACTGCCTATAAATCACATTGCTCCCCTGTTGGGGGAGGAGAGCACAATTTCAGTATCTGAAAGATGGATCTGCTACTGCCCACGTACAGGAATGCATTCTGGGACAAGACATACCAATATTCCTAAAATACGCAGATTGGTTAGTACACGTTCTACTCTTCCTAGTCATATATCCTAATGGAATAGTGGCTATTTTAGGCCATGGAGGTAAATTAATATCTAGATAAGACAGATACAATCATGTACACTCTAGTCAAGCTTCCAATATTGGTGACTGTTGTGTTGTGTTCTATCGTGAATTTTAAAGACTAAACACTATCACAGCCAATCTATTTATCAATTCTTGAAAATAAATATCTATATTAAGTATAGGTATTGAGTTTACTCTGTTCCGTTATGGATTTTATTGATTTATTTATATTTTTCATATGCTGCATTATGACTTATTTTACACATGTTTATGGACTACTTGTGAGTTGCCCTGGTGGTCTCTGTGGACCTGGTGGACAGAAGGGTGGAATAAAAGTTTGTTAAAATAAAAAACAAAGCAAGATGAACTCCATCAAGGTTAGTAGCCAAAATTAGAGAGATCCTGTGTTTTAAAACAGCTACAGCATCGTCTGCTTTAAACATTACTGTATACACGTGGAGAGATGGGAGAGAATAGTGAATGAAAATGCCCTTGACATTAAAAAAAAAAATTCTGATGTTTTCCCCATTTGATCACAGCCAATATTCCAGCAAATGACCTTGAGAAACACATTATACAACATGTGTTGGTCAGAAGTATCAGCATCCAGTCTCCAAAGGCACAAGAATACCCAAGTGTTAAGCAGCAAACAGTTAAAAAACCCTCACAGACCAGGCCTGTACAACTTTACTCCAGTACACCCTGGAAAATTCAGGTCTTGTACAGCTTGATGGAACAGCTACCCAAATTAGGATATCAAAATTTCATAATAGCCTCTCAGTTCAGGAAAGGAAACTCAAGAGGATTACACAGGGAATGTAGCAACCCAGAAGATTTCTTAGGAAAGCAACCATTTGGCTGGTCTCCGTCCAAGTCATTGTTTTAAGGAAAGATGAACTTTTAAATATCCTACTCACATATGACCAAGTGCTATCAGAAGACAATGAGTGTGTGATCCAACACCCCACCTCCAAATGGCTCTCTGAATCCAATGTTTATTTAATTCCTATCCTGCCTTTCTGCTCCAAGAAGGAAGGTTCTATAAATCTTATTTACCATATACATACTGTGGCAAATACAAAACTATTATTGTGTTTAGGAAAAGTGTGTTGCTATGTGGCAAAAGCTGACCAACAGTAATGTTACCTGTGGCAAAACTCCTACAGTGAAGGTCTCCAGAGATCACAGCAAAAAGCTGCTATTTTGGGCAGTCTCCAGAAAACATAATAAAAAATGTTTTAAAAAGCATACAGTATACATACAGCATACAGCATACAAATTTCAGGCTAATTTGAGACTCTGGCAAGTACAATGGCATATACCAACAAACTGCATTACGTTAGATTTGAATATGCCCTTGGACATCTATAACCAGCACATTAAACAATCAAGATACATTTTGCGCTTTACAGCACAGAAGCCGATTTCAAACCAGGCAGGCAAGGAACAGCTGACATGACATTTAACATGACTTGCCTCTAACATGACATCTCTGCTAAGGATTAAATTACATTTAATGATGCAGAAGTTACTATGACCCCTCAAGGTCTCAAACAGGCATGCTGCAATGTTCCTCTATAGAGCAAACAAACAAGAGATGTACCTGCTTGTGTTATTCAGGATTGGGCAGATAATGCTCTAATGATACAATTGGGTATGAAAAGTTTCATAGATGCCCCTGAGAAGACAGCTGGGATAATACTGCATTATAAGCTGTTGCAGCTGACAGGAGAAAAATTACTCCTGACAGGCTATCTATGACTAGCTATGAACACATGTATAAAAAGGATGCACCCACAGAATCAAGAGGTGGGGGAGAAGACTTTTATCAGTACAGTGGTGCCTCGCATAATGAAATTAATCCGTTCCGCGAGTCCTTTCGTTATGCGAGTTTTTCGTTTTGCGAAGCGCGTTTTCCCATAGGAATGCACTGAAATTTAATTAATGCGTTCCTATGGGCAAGAAAAGTCAGAACAAAGTCAAATTTGGTTTACAAAGTGTTTATTAAGTGCTCTTTAAAGGCATACATACTGTACAGAGGATTTCAAAAAGGGGGGATGCTGAGTGGGGAGCTTGAAAGCTGTAATCCTGTGCACACTTTCCTGGGAGTAAGCACAATGGGACTTACTTCTGAGGAGACACGCACAGGATTGTGCTCTAAGCTGGGGAGGACACAGCAGTTGCATTCAATTGCTTGCTTTTGCCGTGATCATGGGGGGAAACGTGAAGGAAATGGGGCAGTGAGAGGGTGAATGAGCGATGGGGGGGATGCTGAGTGGGGAGTTTGAAGGCTGTAATCCTGTGCACACTTTCCTGGGAGCAAGCACAATGGGACTTACTTCTGAGGAGACACGCACAGGATTGTGCTCTAAGCTGGGGAGGACACAGCAGTTGCATTCAATTGCTTGCTTTTGCCGTGATCATGGGGGGAAACGTGAAGGAAATGGGGCAGTGAGAGGGTGAATGAGCGATGGGGGGGATGCTGAGTGGGGAGTTTGAAGGCTGTAATCCTGTGCACACTTTCCTGGGAGCAAGCACAATGGGACTTACTTCTGAGGAGACACGCACAGGATTGTGCTCTAAGCTGGGGAGGACACAGCAGTTGCATTCAATTGCTTGCTTTTGCCGTGATCATGGGGGGAAACATGAAGGAAATGGGGCAGTGAGAGGGTGAATGAGCGATGGGGGGATGCTGAGTGGGGAATTTGAAGGCTGTAATCCTGTGCACACTTTCCTGGGAGCAAGCTGACATGAAGATCCTCCCCTTACTAGGGTGGACGGGATCATAAAGTGACATGAAGATCCGCCCCTTACTAGGGTGGACGGAATCATAAAGGGACATGAAGATCCGCCCCCTTAAGACAAACCAGGACAATAAAAAAAAATTCGTTATGCAAAGCATAAGTCATAAAAATTTGTTATGCGAGTTACCAAACTTCACACACCGCTTTCGTTCTGCGGGTTTTTCGCTGCGCGGGACATTCATTATGCGAGGCACCACTGTACAGTCATAGTTTACTATTAGTGGCTGAAATATTAGTATAGGTTGAGGCTACTTATACATAGATTTTATATCTGCGAATTTGGCCCAGCCTGAAGCCTCTGGATGCCGAAAACCAGAAGTGCACTTCTAGGACCTTCAGATGCCATTCTGATGCCCATAAAGGCCATGCGCGGCCTCTACGGGCCTCAGAAGAGCCTCTAGAGCAGTGGTTCCCAATTATTTTTCACTTGTGTACTCCTTGGCAGCCCATTTTCGTAAATTGTACCCTTCATATTAGCAAATTGTTTGTATTTAACAAAGTTTTTATTTCAAATGTGTGTTTTCAACTACTGATTAATATCTGATAATACCCAAACTGATGACCAGAAACTAGCAGTTGTGGGGGTTTTCGCTAGCTGCCTTCCTTCCTGCCTTATCGGCCCTGCAAGGCTTGCCTTTTCCCACTATTATTCAGTTCCCTAAAGAGCCTGGCAAGTACCTCTAGGGGTACATGTACCCCAGGTTGGGAACCACTGCCCTAGAGGCAACAGGAGCCTGAGGTGAGCTCTGAAAACCATGGATTTTGCTATCCAAGGTTTTCGGTATCTGGGAATGAAACCCCTGCAGACAAACAGGCTCTACCTGTAGCCATAATCTCTGGTATCAGAAAACATGGTAGATATTATGGACAAATCTAGCTATTTTAGAAATGTGATAACTGGTTCTAAAACAATTAAAAATGTTGCTCAAGCCTTCAAACCATAGATTAACACACTGTAGGATCAAGTCCTAACGTTTCACTTTCAACTGTGGAAAGCATCTTCAGAGGGTTACAAAGAATTCTGTATCTTCTGCTCGATGCTTTTAATGAAGCAGATTCGAACCAGCTTTGCACACCTCTAGGCAATTATTATTCACTGGTTCTCTCTTAAAATGTCAGGGTGTAGGCACATGAATAGAATTAACATCACTACAGAATGACCACACAAGTTCTTCTTCCATTTTTCTGCTCAACCCACACTGTTGTTACTTTACAACAAGCCAAGCAACTTCACGCCCATGGAATTTCCAAGAGCAAAGAAAATGAATCCTGCAGATGTCACAAAAGTCAGTCCTTTTCTTCCTAGCAATAGACACTGTCATCAACTCTGCATACTCTGACATTGGCTCTGAGAAGACATACATACATATTTATATACTGCTTTTCTGCTTTATTAAATGCACTCAAGGCTGTTTACGTTGGCAGGCTTATCTAAACCACTATTTTTCAATGGGTTTTTTTTACAATATCTTCTGTAGAAAGACACACAGAACCCTCAGTCATCATAAGTTGCCTTCACAATGTGAGTCTCTCTCTCTCTCTTCTCTTTACACACACACACACACACACACACACTACTACAGAGTAGCTGTAAACTATTCTCTTTTGGGTTTACTGTATATCTGTCTCATTCTGAAAAAAAGCCAGATGAAGAGAACAAGGTACAGGGGACATTTCAAGGGTAGCAAACTAGGCAAATCTTCTTGGTAGGGGCAGCCAGAGCAAAGTAAGTTTAGCCAAAGAGAATAGCTGGCTTGCAATGCTCTATATGAGTCAATCTGTGACTGACAGGACAACAGATTCTTTACGTCAGAGAGACTGCAGTAAGATTAATGGCAAGTGAATGTCTACTACTAACTTTGATCAATGGGGCTCTCTCTCTCTCTCTCTCTCTCTTTGTCTTTCTTTCTCTCTGTGGTAAGCGTGTTTGGAATTTCAAACTTCTTGGAATTTCAGACCACTGAATCCAGAATATGGATTCAAAACTGAGAGATGGGTCAGCACTTTATAGTTACCTGCTTTGCAGCTCCCCAAAAGGCCACTGCTAGGATCGACTCCTTGTAACTAGAGATCCAAGTGCTCCATTTCACACGTCTGAAAGACTTTCAGCGTCCAAGCAGCCTCCTATACAACCGTGCGTTAATGTACCAAATTCCAAAACAGACAACAAGCGCATGTATAACTGCTCTCAGGTTCCTTACAGCTGCCTTGTTCAAGCGCAGACTTAGCCTGAACCTGCTTTGCACAAGACCATATTATCATAGCACATGGTAAGTGAGTGAAGACTGCAGGCCGAAGCACAAAGTTCCTATGAATATTACACGAGCAGCACTGCTGCTTCAGGGTCAATCCCTTCAATTTATTCAGAGAAAAGCTTCGAAGCCAACATCAGTGCAGCCATCAGGCCATACAAAATGTTTTAACGGAAGGTAGGAATTAATTTGGGGCTGTGCAAATTACTATGTCAGCACCCAGATGGAACTGTCATGTGCAATCCAGGGACCCTTATATCAACATTTTGCTCACAGTGTCAGTAAGCTGGGAAGTTTCCACTTCTGTACCAGCCCAAATATAAAGTACTTTGTTTTTCTTTTTCAATCCCAACAGCAGAATAATGAGGGCAGAGTTAAAGGTACAGAAACTGGACACATCTTAGAACTACTTACAGGTATTCACAACTACGGAATATAAGGCAAGGTGTTCATCCCACCGTAAGACTATCTAGCATAAGAAACTCCACCATGGAGATCTTGTCGCATTCCAACAATGTCAAGAACAGATTGCTTCCTCTGCATTTAGCTGGTAAACAAAGTCACTGCAAAGCAGACTAAGTCAAGGCATGGTCAGCATGGCTGTTCACTTTCCTGATTATTCAATGAGGATACATATGGTCACTATCAGCTAGGACACACCCTTAATTCTTCCGCTCGTAAATGTAACGAGACAGAAATTTTAAGGGCTTGTTGCTGTAAGAAATATACAGCAACAGACACCTAAAATGTTCCTCTCATTACATTTCTGTGAGGAAGAATACAGGAAAGGCTTATCCTGAAGTCTTTCTCCTGGTCCTTTTTTGGGCTCCCCTTAGGACTGCTTCCTAATTAACTTTGTTCATAGAAATTCATTTGCAAGTCTCTCTTGTAACAGAAAGCATGAAGCGAGATGCAGCTACATCCAGATTCACAATGTTAAGTGAATCTGGGAGCAGTTTAACATATCTGCATCTAACTAGTGCATAGGCATCAATTTATGTGTACCCCATAAGGTACAGCTGTAAGTAACATCAAACTATACTATAAATGAACCCCTAAGTGTACACTAAGGGCCAAATCCTATTCAATTTTCCAGTGCAGGTGCTGCTGTGCCAATGGTACATGTGCTGCATCCTGTAGTAGGGGGGTAATCACAGAGGCCTCCTCCAGATAAGGGAATATTTGTTCCCTTTCTTTGGGGCTTCTATGCTGTTCCCAAAACCAGGGGGGTGGAAGCATGAGCCCTATAGTTGTCTGGCTGCTTAGGGGGCGAGAAGCAACGCCATTTTCTGCCCCAACAAGGACGGCAGTCAGGGGAGCATGGCCAAGAATCGCCCTGCAGCCAGGCTCCTATGCTGTTCCCAAAACCAGGGGGAAGCACGAGCCCTACAGTTGTCCGGCTGCTTAAGGGGCGAGAAGCAACCCCATTTTCTGCCCAACAAGGACGGCAGTCAGGGGAGCTCAGGCAGGACGGCTGCAGTCCTTTTCCTCACAACTTGTTTAAAAGTAAAGAAGGGGTCAAAGCCCCAGAAAAAAATAGTTTTGAAGGTCAGGTAAGCTGACCAAGAAAAAACCCAGCCTACAGTGCCTAGAGGCAAGGTCGGTCTGGGGAATTGAGGGAGCCCTCCCATCAGGAAGACTTTGTAACCTGACCTGACCTGCCTGCCTGAGAGGGAGGACTTTCCCAGATGTCAAGGACTGACCCTGCCATGGAGATTCCACCGGAGAACATCTGATGCAATAACAGCTGTCCCTATTAGCCAAAATGATAGAAACTGGTCTTGTATGCCTGCCAGTCTCTTTCACTGTATTCAGAAAATGTGAAAAGAGCTGACTTTATACACAAAAGTCTCCAGTGCCAAAACCCATAAGGCACAGTTCACATGAGATGCAGGCATGCATGTCTCCTCTCCCAGATGCACTGAACATGGCACAAAAGACAGATATCATGAGCAGAGTAGAATTAGCCATGGTTGGCTTTACAAGAGATTTCTACAAGTCTTTTCACCCACCTCATTCTACAATAAGATCTATAGACACAATATGAAGCACATTTCCTAAAATGAGTATTTAGAAAGAGCAGAATGACAAGGGGAGTGAATCTTTTTTCCCAGGCAACACAAAAACATCGCTCCAGGCCTGGGGGTTAATGGAAGGGGGGCAATACTACAGTACTTATTCTACTTAAGTAGAGGGAATTTTTATGCAAGCTGCTCTGAGAGATATTTAAAATTTTCATTGGTAATTGGCAGAATACTTTTCTACTGGAGCGAAAATCAGGTACAGAGGGAGCAGTTCAAGTACAGAAGGTCAACATTTTGACAGCTTTACTACATGCTTAAATAAGACAAAAGATGAAAACCAGAACCTTTCCCCCATTCCTCTGACATTTGCCACAGATCAATTCAGCACTGATGTTAGAAGCAGATTTTTGGTGAAAAATACGGCACATAATCAAAAGGAGCCCAATGACAGGTTGATATAGAAGATTCAACCACAACTGCAGAAATAAATCTTTAAGGAGCTGAAATATGACACATGCTACATTAAAAAAAAATAATCAAATGCTAAACACTATACAAACTTCTGAAGGATGGTTTGTGCAGCCTGACCTACAAAGGAGAGACAGAAATCGGCACTTACCGCCATGACAAGCTCGAAAGGGTATTTGTAGACTCTAACAGGGGACTGATATTTTTGCACCATTTTTACTTCACACCTGTAAGGAAAGAACAGCAACCCATTAAAAAGTCCACCCTGAACATCACATAGAAAGTTCAAACACACCTCATTCAGTTTTGCAAAGGAACTGGTGTACTTTCAGCATGGAGGTTGCAGCCAGGAGGTTCAACAAAGATGGTTCAGTTTTCTAACAAAGTTGCCCAAGGAAAAGAAGCCACATGCTGGTCAGTTCTCACAGCCCAAATGCTGTAATTCCTTTCTTTTTATTTTGTGTTGATGTCATATCACCACCCTGAAATTAATGCTTTGGATTTTAAAAGCCGCCTAAATCAACTGCATTCAAAAGTTACATCCCACTGTGCTAAACTCTTTTGATTTTCAAAACCAGAAAGAAAAAGAAATCCAAACAGAAGATGGTAGGCTTTATAAAATGTTCCAGGAATAGTTTAGAAAATTATACCATTCTGACAAGTAACTCAACATCAACCTGCTACCTTGCAATGAACACAAAAGCCTGAGGAACTTAACAATGTCAATCTCTGCAGTTCATTTACCCAAATCACTGGAATTCCTCCCTCTGCCCCCATCAACAGCTTTTAACACGCACCCCAGTAACAAGAATTCTGCAAGATAATGAACCCATTCTTACAAAAAGCTCATTGTGTGCTTTCTGCAAACCCTGTTGGATATGCTGCCTCTGCTATTACAATACTAAATTCCCATGAATGCCAGAAATCTCACAGGCGAAGACTCTAAACTTAGCTTTTCTTACTCATATTCCAGTGCTGGAGGCACAAATCTCTGCATCCAAGCAGCGAGATCACCCCAAGGGACAAAGTGTTGGGAGTAAAAAATTGGAGAAGAAATGGTGAAGGTACTCAAGTGCAATATACCTTCAGGAAACTTTCCATCTAAATGTCATTTAGCAGCCTCAAAAAGCAAAGCTTCTATAATTAATTTATTCAGGAAAGAAAAGTAGCTATTCAAGGTTATTCATAGAGATACCTGGTGTTTGGGGGCTGCCCGCTTCAGTCAGTAAATTTTCAGAACTGGTATTAACACTGCATGTCCATTAAGCAGCTATCTAGAATTGGGAAGTCCTGGATAAATCATTAGTACCACACAGATGCTGGTACGACATCAAGAAGAGCATATAAAGGTCTTCTGGCAAGCACTAACAGGACAAAACTGATCTCTAGAAAGCTTTGCTGATATCATGTAACAGCTATCCGAGCCACAAAAAACACAGGGTACCTTACAACCTTAATTTGTAACCATGATACCTGGAGTGCACAGGGAACATCTGACTGTGTTAGTATAGTGGAAGAACACCAGCAACGAAACATATCAAACTGATTTTTTTTGCACATGTTGAGCTAACATCTAAGAAATCTGTGTTACCTTATACAGAAAGGCCAGCATTGTGAAAGAGGCCTGGATTTGCAAAGCACCATCAGCATCTACAGTACATTTTTAAAAAATGCACCAGAATGCGAAGGTACAGGAGTAAGGATTCAGCATTAGCAGGTACTTGCTCCACTTACAGATAAAGCTGGGAGTAAATATGTATAAAGACATATTTCACAGGGTAACCATTCCCATTCTGTATTATTTGGGATGTATTGTATGAAGCGGACTAGCTATCACAGACTGAGCTAGTTCTTACACAGGCAAGATACTTACCAACTGAGAAGTTCCCTGACATCAGTGCATTACTCAGTAGGATTTGCTCCTTTACCTCTAAGCTCATTAGCATCATCTTATATTTCTACAGTTGTAGAGCTGCATTTAAAACTCATGCAGTATTTTTTGTGCATGCATGCACTCCCGCCTGTATCACACAGTAAAACAGTCTCCCAATTCCAATGGCAGTTAGGAAGTTTCAGAGATCTTGAGAAAGCTTATTTGCTCACAGAAAACACCGCCATGGATCTCCAGCTATCAGCATCCTCACAACTCCTTGCCCTTCAAAGCAAAACATATACTAAACACTTAGCTCTTGCTTCCAAAGCGAAATATATCTATATAACTAGTTAGCTATCAAGTTACGGTCACAGCATCAAAAGCGCATGTCTTGAACTCTATATACATGGCTGTACATTCTCTTTCTTGCCCCACTTCAAGGGAAATGAGAACTATGAATACGCAGAAAAGGGATATTCTTTAGCGTTAGAACTCTTTCCTTCCTCCCGGACTTAGGGCCCAGTCCTATTCAACTTTCCAGCACCGGTGCAACCACAATGCAGCCCGGAGGTGAGGGAACAAATGTTCCCTTATCTTGAGGAGGCCTCTGTGACTGCCTTCCCAACACAGGATGCAGCTCATGCCCCACTGGCACTGGAAAACTGGATAGGATTGGGCCCTTAGTCACTCTGGAACTTTAGAAGCCAGGTTAAAACAAATTGAGTGGCACTTACCATTCTGCATCCCTGTGTCCAGATCAGCTTGAACGGTAAGCACCACTCGGGACTGGGGAGGGGTGTGTGCTTTTTCAGGACACAGCAGTTTCCAGTTTGGAGACCACTGTTACAATGCATTTATACAGTGCCAGTGTACATAAGGAGAGAGACAGATCTTTGTCCCCCAAGAACTTACAATCTAACACAGATGGGGGGGGGGAATAGAGAGAAGGGAGGGACAGACAGACAAGAGCACCTCTGCATTCCCACAGATGTAGGCCAATACAGCTACATATACAGGGTGTCCTTGACTTACATCAGCCTGGAGCAGGTAGGCTCTCTGTGGGCCAGCAAGGGGAGGAGAGAATAGATGCCAGGGAGGGGGTGTATTGCAGCAGATTGGGCCCAAGAGGGGGACAGGGATGGCAGCAGTGTCTACCACCATATCTTTTCCCCCTTCCCAGGCCTGACTGCCCACCACAGGGCTGCTCGGACTTGCACCAGCAATTTTACTGGTCGAAGCCCAAGTAGCCCCATAGCAGCAGGTATTTGTCCCCATCCCTGAGGGAGACGTCCAGCAGCCTCTGTTACTACACTAGAGGCTGTTTGGGCACCATTGCATCACAGCATGATAATGTCAATAGGATTCTGCCGTAAATAAATGAAGTCACAGCAATCATTGTGGAGAGGGCTGTCCAGTTGCAGCTCGCCACTGAAGCAGATGATGTTCAGGAACCGTTTGCCTACCACACCCTGAAACTTGCCAGTGAAGACCTTGCTTATCATGAGGAGCAAAGGAGAGCTGAAGATGACACTGCATGGGCTGAGCCACATGGCTGTGCCATCGTGAGGTGGCACAACAGAGAGCAGAGCAAAGGCTCTTCTCTGCATGCTGCAGGTCATTTAGCCAGGTGTGGGAGGCCTTCCTTCCCACGCTTACCTGATTTACACTGATTTTAGGGTCCTCTGTGGCCACTGAACCCAGAAGGACGTGCTGATGAGATGACCAGCCACCTGTCATTGGCACTTACTTCTGGGTTTGGTGACCAGCAGGAACAGGGTGTCGCTAGCCCAGTAAGTTTGGGAAGCACTGTTCTTAATGCAGGCACATGGTTAAGAAGAGGATGCCTTTCTGAAAGAATAGGCTTTAAGTTTCCCAGTTTAATTGTAAAACTCCATGCTGACAATTAATGGAACACAGCCTGGCATGCAACCTGAACTATTGTGATTAAACTGCATGCACTTATCTAGACCAAGGTTGTCAAGCATGAGGCCCATGGGCTGAATCCAGCCCCCGGTTGTTATTGGTCTCTCTCATATCTTGAAAATATGAACAAGATTTGCACATTTTTCTTCTGTCATTTACAGCTAATGCGTTGCAACGTGAGAAGAAAGAGCTTATTTCTGGCCAGCGTCTGCTTAAGGATGTCACTTTCTGCCCTCAGCAGGCATCCTGAATGGTAACTTCGGCCATCTGCACAAGTTTGACATCCTAGACCAGGGTGTCACTCATTTCATACAGCAGGCCAAATAGCATTCATGATGCCTACTGAGGGCCAGAAGTGATGTCATTAGGCAGGAAGTGATGTCATTAGGTAGGTCATAAACCAGAAACAAGCACTTAGGAACTCATTAGCTGCAAACGACAAAAGAGAAAATAAGCAATCTTGATCATATTTCAAGGTATGGGAGAGCCCAATTATCATGCAGGCAGCCCTTTCAGCAGTTACAGCTTGGCACATCTCAGCAGCTGATTATGGTGCCGGGAGAGACACCGGCCAAATAAAAAGCTTCCAAGGGCCTCACCCGGCCCCTTATATTTGACACCCCTGTCCTAGACTATAGTTGTTAAGAATTGTGGCTACAGTCTTTTATGTATGCCTGCTCCTGGTTCACCAAGCCCAACAGCAAATCAGCAGCAAAATGGAATGGACGCAGATGCTCATAATGGACTTGTGCATAGCACATAAGGTAAACACCCAGCCTGCAGAATTGCGCCTTCATCACTTGGGCTTTGTACTTCCAATGTTAACATATGTTCCAATCAGTCAAATTAAAATTTGATTTCATTATGGGTAGCCTTCCGAGTTCATCAAGGGGTCTGGCTGCCTCTCTCATTTAAATAGGTTAATCTCTCTCTACAATTAGGAGATAGGTAGAAACATCTAAAGAGATACACATATACAGATTGAGTCTCACCATCTATGGGAGTTCTGTTCCCAGAAAATCATGTTAAATAAACTCAATTTAAAAAATAATGTCCCTTTACTCAGCTGTTTAAACATAGCCTCGCTTACCATTGTAATGCAGGAGAGCAGGCAGGCAATCAAACAGCTTAGGTCAGTGGTTCTCACACATTTAGCGCCGGGACCCACTTTTTAGAACGAGAATCTGTCAGGACCCACTGAAAAGGATGTCATGACTGAAGTGACATCATCATGCAGGACAATTCTGAACAATCCCAGGTTGCAATCCTACCCACACTTACCTAGGAGTAAGTCCCATTGACTAGCTTCGTTAAAAGATGATAGCATCGAGTCTAATATATTAAAAATAAAATATTGAAATGAATAGATCCACCTGAAAATGGCTCACGATCCACCTAGTGGGTCCTGACCCACCGTTTGAGAAACACAGACTTAGTTTCAGTTCACTCCAAGGAAAGCAACTCCGCCCCCCCGGAGCATGCAAAAGAATGCAAAGAGGAGGCAATAATCACAGAGACAATAATCACTTTGCGTTCTTTCCCACGCTTTCCAGGGGGAAAGGAGGGGTTGCTTGCCTTGGAGTGAATGGAAACTTAGCTGTTCTAAGCCCCTGGAGAGAGTTTGATTGCCTGCCTGCTGTTGCTTTCTGGCATTACAATGGTAAGCAAGACTGAATAAAGGAACATTAATAACTCATTTTTGCCTGGCCCACAGGTGTACATATTTGGTCCCTGTTGTGTATATGCAACATCGGGCAGGAATTAAAGGAATATTTTTCCTTTTATTTAAAGGGCCCTCCTCATCATGCTGAGATAAAACCATGGGTGAAAAATCCATGGATAATTAGGCAATATCTGTACAGTGAAAAAAGGTAGCTATGAGCGCTTCACTCTTACAACTTTTTCTGACTCTCTAGATTTCTCAGTAGATGGAGCCCTCTTTACACATGGCTACTTCTCACACAAGTGTAATATTCAGCTAGAGTCTGTGCAAGCTAGAAAGTCTAATTAAAACAGGCAAGTCCTCACTCTTATGATTATCTGGCTTACAAGCAACATCAGTGATACTAAACAGACATAAAGATGGATGACATAATAACTACACATGATTGGTTGGAATCTTCAAAATGTATGTATACAGATTGTTCTTTAAACTATGGGCATGCTTTCCACCATGATTTCTCTATGAAAACTGCAGCCCCAGCAACGAAGATCACTCCTGTTGAGTGTTGGCCATCACGCAAGCTACTGTTGTAGATGTCATTTATAGACTAGGCCTGCAGTTTTCAAACTCTCCAGGAATCTGAAAGCTGCCGTAAGTCCTTGCAAGGGAGTGGAGGGACGCAGAGGGGACAGGGGGAAGGCAGCAACACGATTCCCAGAAACACGATTCCCAGCATCCCGGCAACACAATTCCCAGGATCGTGTCGGTCAGGTGGCTGCAGGGACTGGGATGCACTCACCAGTCCCTGCAGCAGCCTTCCTGAGGTGTGGAGAGCCCTGTGCAAGCATCTGCAGGGCTCCCCAGCTGGCAGAAAATGAAAATGGAGCGATCGCACTCTACTTCCAGTTTTGCAGAAGTGGAGAGCAATCGCTCCACTTTCACTTCTGACAAGCTGGGAAGCCCCATAGACACTCACGCAGGGCTCCCTGCATCCCAGGAAGGCTGCTGCAGGGATTGGGGATCGCATCGCTGCCTCCTCCCTGCCTCCTTGCTGCCCCTGCCCCTAAAGGGGGCAGAGGCCAGGTCCTTCAAGCTGGGGCATCGCGACACCCCAGTGTGAATACCACTGGTAGGCTATCGTAGCCCCAGGAATAAAAATGAGTAATTGAGTTTGCCAAAGTTTCCAGAACTGTGGGCTTGAAAGAACAGGGCAATCTAGTCAAAACTGTGTTTCTCCAAAATGAAAACTATTTTCTGAACACTATCAATGAATTTCCCAAGAGTTGGGTTATATTCAAAATTAAGATAGTACCAAAACTCACTACCTATTATGGCCAAGACAAGCCTCTGCAAACCTAAGCAACCGCATATTTGAAACACACCATCCCATTCTGAAGCTTTGCTATGACATTTGGGCCCAAATTCACAAACGCATGTGAGCATAGCCACTTGCAGTACTGCTACACAAGTATAGCCTCACAGGATAAACTAGCTGGATGAAGCAGCCCCTCCCTCAGTCTTGGGTATTTCATCTCTGCAAAACAGGAAACTTGCAATAACTTTGTGGGAAACAAAGGAACCGCAGAAAGTCACTTTATGTTTGCCACTAATAGTCGGAGAAGCAAGAGAGGTGGTATATGGATATTGGAATTATCATTATTTATGTAATGACTTGACCTCAAGAAGCCAAAAGGCAGAAGACTTGGGTTGTGTCAAATTTTTATAGGCAGGATCATGCATCAGAATCTGAAATATCTGACCACCTATATTTGATTAGAATAAAAAACAAAAAAGTAGTCAGATAAATCCAAAATGATTTATGCCTTCTTTCTCCAATACATTTCTGGGTGTACATTTTCCTTAGTTGTCTTCTTTGGATAGAGCAGTGTTTCTCAAACTGCGGGTCGGGACCCACCAGGTGCTTCACGAGCCAATTTCAGGTGGGTCCCCATTCATTTCAATATTTTATATTTAATATATTAGACTTGATGCTACCGTGGTATGCAACTGCATTTGGGGAAGTGTTACAGATCTCTACTTTGAACTGGCTACTCTATATATACTTTTAACAATGAGAGTCAATAGGACTTAATCCTGGATATGTGTGGGTAGGATTGCAGCCTAGGATTGTTAAAAATTTTCTGCTTGATGATGTCACTTCCGGTCATGACATCACTTCTGGCGTGTCCTGACAGATTCTCATTCTAAATAGTGGGTCGCAGTGCTAAAGGTGCGAGAACCACTGGGACAGAGGATTTAAGGCCCAATCCTATTCAACTTTCCAATGCCGGTGCAGCCACAATGCAGCCCTAAGGAAAGGGAACAAACATTCCCTTACCTGGAGGAGGCCTCTACGACAACAGTACATGCCCTGTTGGCACAGCTGCACCAGTGCTGGAAAACTGGATAGGACTTGGCCCTTAGTCTGTAGTTCTGGAAGGCCTCCCCACACCCCAAACTCACTAAAACCGATGGGTGAAATGTCAAATAATGGCACAGTATTTTTAACACTAGTTTTATTGGAACATACACATTAAACAAAAGTATATGTTGATTAATTACAAGAGTAAATTAGTGAAATTATGAATGAAGGCTGCAAGATCTGCTTGCTTGCCTCGTCTGCCCAACTTCTCTTCCCTGCCTCTTTTTCACTCTTCAAAATTCTTCTTTATTCTTCATCCTCCTTCACCCTGTAGCATTCTGCAAAATCATGTTATTGCCATCATCCAGCCTAACCCGTCTCTCATCCTCCTTCACAATTCCCAATTCCCACCCAGATCCCTCAACTCACTACCCGTTGTTCTCTAAAAATTCTTCCATCCCTTTCCCAAATTCAAACACTTTCACTTCACTGACTTTCCATTTGGTCCTATTTCTCCTTAGTATGAACAGAGAAGGGAAGAGAGTATTGCCTGCATGTCACTGGGATAAGGGCCCTGCACATTAGAGGAGGCAGATCTGGGTCTTAGATCTACAGCAAATTTGTTAATCCCAGTTTTATTGCATTAGTTTTCAAACTGTGCTGTTTAGAAGCTTATCATAGGCTCCTCAATTAGAAAACCAGTATCAGCAGAAACCTTCTCTAAAGACATGTTGCCTGTTCACTCCCACTCTTTCCATGCAATCTGCTGATGCAGGAAAATACTGGGTGCATTTTAAGCCACACTCTGAAGTCTTGTTCTCTGAAAATGCAGGTATAACTGTGTCTGTGCTATACTACTTCAGCCAAAGGCAAGGGCTCACATGACAATGGCCCTCCTTACAAGAAGAGTCATGCATACTGGAAACAAGTAAAGGCCCAATCCTATCCAAACTTTCCAGCACTGGTGCTGCTGTAATGCAGCCCCAAGATAAGGGAACAAATGCTCCCTTATCTTGAGGAGACCTCTGTGACTGACCCTCCACCACAGGATGCAGTGCATGCCCCACTGGCACGGCTGCACCGGCACTGGAAAATTGGATAGGATTGGGCCCTAAGTCACGGAAAGGTTAACCTAGGCTTCTCCCAAACATGCTAGCTTGCTATGTGCAGGATTTTTTGTATGGAGTAGCCTTTAATCATGTGAGCATCTGCTTACAGTCTGCAATGACATAGTCCAGAAACAACTGTACCTCTGCATCTTCCATCTGTGACAATGAGGTCCAAGTTCACACTGGTCAGCAGCAAGTCCTAAAAATCCTGATCAATATGAACAAGGTCCCGTGTGAACCTGAGAGCATCTCTCAAAATCCTTTCAGAATCCAAGCATACACAAGAGGTATCTCATCAAGCAACTCAAAATGCAAATATTCCCTGAAAATCTTGATCATGCCACCCTGCAAATTCAAGCCGGGAAATCAGATGGATTAAACAGACTGCTTTAAAAATGCCTAGAGACAGTTGGTGAACAAGAGGCATTAGTTTGAATTCAGCTGCAAGAATTCTTTTAAAGAGAACAAACAAGTAATAATTACCATATAAAGCAATTTACTTTGTAACAGAAAGCCATTTGAGCTCGTCAGTCACTTGTCACCAGGCTGAAAGCTTTACTCCTATTTCTGCTTCCCTAAGGCTCATGACTAAGTCTTCCTCCATCTTCTCAGATCTGAAAGCAAAGCAATTCTTTCCCACCCACTCCCCCTCTCAAGCCCTGGCCCCTATATAGTTATGAAAGTCATTTTTAAAATTTAAAGGTTTTGCCCACATGGGAACAGAAAGCGGGCAATCCACCACTGAGCAGTTCGCTCACCATGGGTGCTTTCCCAGAAACAAGTTCCTGACAGTTTCTGGCACTTATGTCACCATACAAGTTGTTAAGCCTACTCAACTTCTCTGACTGACATTGAGCCATCTCAGCAGGAGCTCCTAATCAATGTAGTCAAGACAGCAGAACCTGGTATCTACTTTCAAGCTAATTCAGTGGCTCATGTTTCAAAATGTTAGTATTCTATATGCCCATTCTGTTCAATATGCATATCCCAGAGCACCTCCATCCCACATGCCCTAGATCAGGGGTGTCAAACATAAGGCCCGGGGGCCGGATGTGGCCCACGGAAGCTTTTTATCCGGCCCTCAGGTTCTCAGCTGAGGAACAGTGCTGAGGTGTTACTGCTAAAAGGGCAGCCCATGTGAAATTGGACTCTCCCATAACCTGAACTATAATCAAGATTTGTGTATTTTCTCTTCTGTCATTTGCAGCTAATGAGTTCCTAAGTGAGAAAAAGTGTTTATTTTTGGTTATGACCTGTTTAATGACATCACTTCCTGCCTAATGACATAACTTCTGGCCCTCAGCAAGCATCATTAATGCTATTAAATAGCATCATTAATGCTAATTATTATTATAATTAATAATTATAGCATCATTAATGCTAATAAACAGAGGGCTATTTGGCCCTCTATTTGAAATGAGTTTGACACCCCTGCCCTAGATATTATACATTATGAAATATGTTTCATATTATAAGTTTATAAACATATGTTTATAATATATACACACACACATAATATACACACAGGCATGGAGAGAGAGAAATATTGTAAACGTGTGGTTAACTGGTTTCAGAATTCAACAGGTACCATCTGACAATTCAATTTAAAGCTTATAAGAAACTATGGCCATGCACAACAGTAGAAATGAGCATTACTGTTCACTTTGCTGTCACTGTGCTTATTTTTCATGCATCTAAACTTTACTTAAAATTGTCCAAGAAATGCAAAATGTACAGTTGGTGATATCTGAACCCCGTTAATATTGCTTTCTCCATGTCCTTGTAATTTTAGGTCAACTGAGGATAGCACTTCACAAAAGTAGGCTCTTGTCCACAGAAGACCATGCCACAATAAATACATTAGTTTTTAAAGGTACAAGAATCTGCTGTTGTTGAAACAAACTTACCATGGCTGCCTCTCTGAGAACTGCCTGTTTGACACTCAGATTCCAACCTTGTATCAGGTCTTTAGATCTGGACTGGCTTTCTATAGATCAGCTTGAGCCTGTAGTAGAGTAAAAGGACTGATTATACTGCTTTTCCAATTAAATTTTACATAATTGTAAAGAAATATTTTGTTTCTCTGGTACTCTCCAAGCCTTCAGAATGAAGCAGATTACATATCTACATAAAGCACAGACATCCTTTTCAATATTCATTGTTTCTGTTTCAAAAAAACACAAGGATGACAGCCGGGGGGCTGAGGTTGGAAATGAAATTCATAACAGATACAGACCTACAAAGTCTTGCGGAAGACTGAGGAAATCTGACTACACTATAGGAAGAATCTCAGTTTTAAAGACTGAGCTGGAAGTACCTACATATTTGGTTTTGAACAATACTATGACATGCTAAAATGGGTCAGCTCATCTGTCTGAATGAACACTGAAACTTCAGTCTTGTAAAGAGCTTTTCTAAAAAGCCATTTTAAGGTATAAGTTACTTCTAAATCAGTGATCTGAAGCAAATACAGTATACATTACATTCAAGGAGCCAGGTACAACCCCATCTCAAAAAAAACAGGGAACTTAATCAGCCCCAGAGCCTGGCTGCATTTTCCATCTATCCTGTCTCATGAAGCAAACTCTGGCAGTGGTGCCAGCTATCCCACTCCCCCACTGCTTTTTTAACTTAAGGACAGAAGGCACAAAAGAGACACACAAGAGCAGGCAACTTAGTACTTCACTGCATTCCCATGGTACATTGCTATAGCAATTGCCTCTCTGGACTTCCTCTCTGCCCGACGGCCTGAGAAGACAGGGAGGAACATGTGAGAGCAGCAGCAGCAGGTAGGGAGAAGACACTATATCAAGAGGAGTAGGCAAGCACACTTCAGATGATTATCAGACAAATGTAGAACAGTCCACTATCAGCAGGCTTCATAAACATTGATTATTGAGAGAGCAAAGTAGGGTTAATTTTCTCTAAGGGGGTAATGTCTCATGGTACTTTTATCCTGTGGCAGCAACAGCTATTTAAAGCAAGCAAGTTTACCAGAGCTAAATTCTGAACCTGGATTAGCTGTCTCTTTTACCCTAGGTGTCAGACTCATCTTTTAATTGCAGGGTAATTTTCCCCATGGTAAGTAGCAATAATGTCACAAACAAACTCAATTTACTCTCCAGAATTAACTCTCTCCTATTGAAATAAAAAATCCTCCAAATCAAGCAAGTATAATTCTTTAACTGGCTATGACAGCTAGTTGCAGAAGTTAAGGCAAGCACTAAAAAGACTGTTCCAACAGCACACATAGTGACGAAGGGGTGTGTGAACCTACATCAGTGTCAGAAGGATGCAATCGAACTTCAAAAATTATCTACACCAGCAGTTCTCAAACTTTTGGCAGCAGAACCCACTTTTTAGAATGAGAATCTTCAGGATGCACTAGAATGAGAATCTTCAGTGATGTCATGACCAGAAGTGACATCATCAAGCAGGAAAAATTTTTACAATCCTAGGCTGCAATCCACACTTACCCAGGAATAAGTCCCATTGACTATCATTGTTAAAAGCATATACACAGTAGCCTGTTTAAAGTAGAGGTCTGTCACATTTCCCCAAATGCAGTCACATATACTAGAGCCTTTTGCTTTAAAAAAAAGCATTACTTCCACTAGTGCTTGTGAACTTTGGAGAAAGGAAAGGGTTGCCATATATAAGGCCCCATAAGCCAAATGGAGTGGGTAGATCAAAAAACACTGACAGGATGTGAGATGGTTCACTGGGGAGAATAATGGGCTACTGAGGGGTAGGGAACTAGGATTTCAGAACACACATAGTGAGGGGGAAGGGAAAGAAGCTGGGCTCTTCTATTTGTCTGCAAACCCTCCATCAAATATGACAGGCAGACATTACTAATACTTCATTGATAATATTAGTGATCCCTTGTTTATCAACGACGGTTAAAAATATAGAGGATGATTGAGGGAGATGATATTAAACAGAACCAGAAGGTTCTGTTTAATATCATAAAAAAAGATTATAAACACTAAAACAGAAGGGTTAAAAGGAGTTAAAAGGGGTTAACTAACCCTTAGTTAATAAGGAGAGGGCTAAGGGGTTGAAAGGGAATAATACAGAAGGAAAGGGTGACAAGAAATATTAACATTGAAGAACTAAGGAAAAGTTATTA
Source organism: Tiliqua scincoides (assembly GCF_035046505.1). Lineage (NCBI taxonomy): Eukaryota > Metazoa > Chordata > Lepidosauria > Squamata > Scincidae > Tiliqua > Tiliqua scincoides. Next base: position 4,215,519 of record NC_089833.1, on the reverse strand, counting down.
AATTCAAGAGGGAAATGGTAAGAATATATCAACACAAAGGACTAAAAAAGGATATTAAAACAGAGAAATGCTAAGATTAGAGTAATAAAAACAGTGCAATAAAAACAAGGAGATTTACAAGGCAATTGTAGGAGAGGGTTGCATTCCAAACATTAGATAATATCTCTTCCTACAAAAGTTCAGGATATACAGATAGAGCCTCTGTATCCACGGATCTGGCTCTCCGCGGATCCCCAGGACACATGTTGAGCCAGACATGGTCCAAACTGAGCCCGCTGGAGGCGACTGGAGCTGGCCACCCCTATATATAGCATTCCTTGTCCCCAGCATATCCTCACCTGCACTCTTACACTGTAAAATTGAAAATTAGCTTTAAAATTAAATATCTCCCTTTCCTGTGTTTCTCTCCTTAACACAGAGGACGACTTAGGGAGGATATCATCATCTTCAGCAATATGGGCTAAAAAAAAGAGAGACATTTACAAATGCAGAGGACTGTATACAGATGGATATATGAGAGGAATTCTATCAGGGGTACGAAGTTTCATCTGGACCCCTTTTGGGTACAAAGTTTCTTTGGGGCTCTTTCCCTTCTCTACTGGATCATAATTTCATAGGATCATTGGGTCATAATTTATATGCATCACAATATACAAAACTATGTAGGCTGACAAAATAGACTACTAGTCTTCACACAATATCTGCAAGCAATTTCTGCGTTACCAGGAAATTTCTGGTTCCCCTTCTTTGGTACTTAGGGCCCTTTTATTGACTCCAGGGCCCAGGTATGATTTACCCCCTACACGCCCCCCCTTCATGGTCTCAGGTAAGATAGGAAAATGTAAGGTCCCAGGAGATTATGGGGGCCCCTCCTTTGGCTCTTGGCCCCCCTGTTTTGACCCTGGGCTTGGGTTCAATTTACCCCCCTGCAACCCCTCTCATGAGCCCTGTAAACAGAGGGCCAAGAGAAGTTACAGTCAGTTCTTGCTATCTGTGAGGGGCAGAACTGCCACCTACCTTTTGTTATCTGCGACTCTGTTCTCGTTATCCCTGAATACTGTGCTGGTGCACTCGGGGCAGAAGGGATTGGCGTAGCTACTAGCACACAGATGGAAGCAAGCAAGATTGCATGAGGAGAAGAGACAGTGCCCTCCTTCATGTCCAGTGCTAGTTTTCTGTATTAAATTGGTATTAGCCTGTGGAGAATCGCCAGACACATTTGGGTCCACTTCCAGACTTGCCCTACCATCTTGGGGGTGCTAGCTGAACTTGCACAACCCAAGTGATGATGAGAGGTCTCTGGAAGGCTACCTGAGAGCTGCTCTGGGGCTGGAGCAAGCCCAGGGAAGGAGCTAAGAGACAGGTGAAGCAACCCCCTCCCTACTGCTAAAGTTTAGCCTTACTGTCAGGCCAGCAACCTTCAACAAGTTGAGGGGCAGGCAGCACAGAGAAATCACCATAATCATTGCCACAACCTTCAGTGCATCAAGGTATATCCAGCACAGAGGCATCAGATGTTGGAGATATAGATGAGCCCTCATTATCACCCATCCCCATAGACTTCAAGTTAAGATTCAGGTTCATGACGTTAATCCAATGTATGGTGAAGAGGGACCCCTGGAAGCCTAACCCCAATTTTCCCATAGGCTCAACGATTCAGTATTTCCTAATTCGGTATCCACTAGATCAGCGATTTTTAATCTTTCTCATCTCACAGCACTCTGACAAGGCACTAAAATTATCAAGGCACATCATCAGTTTTTTTGACAACTGACAAGGCACACTGCACTGCTGGTGGGAGGCTCACATCCCCCAATGGCCCCATTAATAAATGACTCTCCCCCAAACTCCCATGGCACATCTGCAGGCCATTCATGGCACTCCAATGTGCCATGGCACACTGGTTGAAAGTTGCTGCACTACCTTTTCCAGGAAGCTAACCCAAGGCGATAACCAGAACTGACAGTATAAGCATTCCTAGCGCACCCCCAAAAGCATACCTTCACCTGCAGTCCAACACTATAAAAGTTTTAAAATCAGCTGTAAATGAAACCCCCCTTCCCTTGAGTTTCTCCTACCCCCATTTTCCCCAGAGCAGCCCTCAGGTATCCTTCCAGAGACCTCTCAGCCTCTCACCATTGCCAGAGTTGGGAAGGTTCAACTGGAGTCCCCAAGGTGGTGGGGCAAATCTGGAAGTGGAAACAAACATGTCCAACAATTCTCCACGGGCCAATTCCAACGCCCGTTTGACACAGCACCAGCACAATATTAGCAGGTTACAAGAACAAAGTCATAGATGAGGAGAGGTAGGTGGCAATTCTGCCCCTTGTAGATAAGCAGATTCACAGATAGTGAATTCACATATAAAGATAACTGTACATCATTGAAATAAATGGAGATCCACCTGAAATAGCTCACAACCCACCTAGTGGGTCCCAACTCACAGTATGAGAAACACTGAAGTAGTAGATAACATCTCTCCCTACAAAAGTTTGTGATACCTCGCATTCCTCGTCCGTCCGTTCCCAAAAGCAAACCTCACCTGCCATCTTACACTGTCAAAGTTTAAAATCGGCTTTAAATGAAATCTCCCCTCCCTTGTGTTTCTCCCCTTAAAAGAGGACGACATCATCATCTTCAGCAATATGAGTAAAAAAAATAGACACTAACAAACACAGAGGACTATAGAGGGATATATGATTAATGTAAAGAGAAGTTATTACTAAATGTTCCTACTATAACATAAGGGAGAAGGCTCATCGTGCATGGAAGAATGCGATGAGGGGGCGTGTGTCTGTGCGGGGGGAGGGGCAAATTCTGACATTGGGGGGAAGGGAGGAGGAAGCTCCTAGGTGGAAGGGGAGGTGATCCATACCTGATAATACACAAATTGATGAACAAAAAATAGCAGCTGGTGGGGCTTTCACTGTCAGCCAGCTGCCTTCATTCCTGCCTTGCCAGCCCCACAAGGCATTCTAATACAGACCTGACTTTTTCCGCCATTATTCAATTCTTTTCAAGTACCCCTACAGGTCCTGGCAGGTACTCTGGGGTACACATACCCTAGGTTGGGAGTCACTGCTGTAAAGTAAATCAACTTAAAATGGAATCTCCCCTCCCTTGGGTTTCTTCTCAACACAGAGGAGGACTCAAGAAGGATATCACCAACATTTTCAGCAGTGTGGGTAAAACAGAGACATTAACGAACACAGAGGACTATAGATGAACATATGATTGACGTAAAGGGAGGGCCAAGAGAAGTTATTATGAAATGTTGCTCTGTCTACTATAACAGGGGATGAAGGTTCATCATGCATGGAAAGGATGCAAAGAAGGGACATGTGTGAGGGGTGTGTGAATTCTGTCATCAGGTGGAGGGGAGGGGGAGGCTCCCAGGTGGAGAGAGGAGAGGAGGCTATGACAGGGATGGGGGTTCAGGGAGCCTCATAGAACCCCTTCTCCCCCCCCTCACACATTTCCCCTCTGGGCAGGGGGGAGGGGATATATGATTAATGTAAAGGGAGGGCTAAGAGAAGGTATTATTAAATGTTGCTCTACTATAAGAGGGGGAAGAAGGCTGATCATGCAAGGCAAGGATGCAATGAGGGGGCATGTACTGGGGGGTGAATTCTCACAGCGAGGGGAGGGGGAGCTCCCAGGTGGAGGAAGGAGGAGAGGCTGTGACAGGCAGGGGGGTGCAGGGAGCCTCACAGAGCCCCTTCTGTCCCCCCAGCTGTCACAGCCTTCCATCTAGGCGAGGGAGGGGATCACCTGTTCAAGGAGGCGGCTGAGATCTTGGAGGACCCACCTCGAGGCAGCCGGGCAGTCTACTGTAGGCTCCCCCCTGTGTGTGACAGCAGGGGGAGGAGGGCTCTGTGAAGCTCCCTGCTGCAGCCCCCCCCCGCCTTGAAATGCCTGGGGGGGTCCAGCACTGGCAACTGGGGAAGGGGTGTGTGGCCCGCAGGCACCTCAGGTTGAAATCCTAGGAACACTTTCCGGAGAGTAAGCCCCACTGAGGATAATGGGACTTACTTCTGAGTAGACCAGCTGAGGGTGGCGCCCTCAGGCTGACAGCCCAGGCACCCTTCTCTGGGAGTAAGCCCCACTGAAGACAATGGGACTTACTTCCGAGTAGACCAGCTCGGGAAGGCTGCCATGCTAGGGATACTTTCCCTCGAGTAAGCCCCATTGATGACAACGGTGCTTGCTTCCGAGTAGACCAGCTGAGGCTGGTGCCCTCAGGCTAGCCCAGGCACACTCTCCCGCGAGTAAGCCCACTGAAGACAATGGGACTTGCTTCCGAGGCCGGGCGGGACTCACCGGCAGCGGTCAGGGGGCGGCGGGGAAGAGGAGGAGGCCCCCCGGCGTGTCCGCGGGCCCCGGCACCGCCGTGGCGGTGTCCATCCCTCGCCCTCCGCTGCGAGCCGGCTTCGCGGTCCCCTCGCAGCGCGCGCCTCCGCTCTCCCCTCGAGCGAAGGAGGGGGCGTGGCCACGAGGCCCAGCCCACTGGCGCGCCTCAGCCAATCGGAGGCCGGCACGGCTGCACGCGCTGCCTCTCTTCCAGCGCTCCCGCCTCCTCCCTTCGAGCTGCAGCTCCAGTGCCACGCCCACTGCGGGAGAGGCCGCGCCCACCTCTCGAGAGGAGACTCAACGCGAGGCTCCGCCCACCGGCCGGTGGACCCGTGGGGAGGCACCGCCCACTAATAGGCGAGGCTCCGCCCACTGTCTCAGAGCGGAATGGAAGCCCCGCCCACCTCAGAGGAGAGTCAAAGTGAGGCTCCGCCCACTAGCTCAGGCCAGGACAGAGGCCCCGCCCACCCCTTGCTAGGACTTAGCCACACTGTCTCCATCCCCCAGGGCAGGTCTTGCTCCCTGCAGGTGAATAAGTGAGGGGCTGCCTCAGAGCCCCCTGTTGCAGTCGCGTCGTCGGCCTGCGGAACTCCCTGCCGCGGCGTCTGGCCTGGATGGCTTTGCAAGGGGCTTGGGCAGATGGATGGAGGGGAAGCCCTTTCCAGGTTATTAGACACAGTGGGTATATAAGCTGATTAACCTGCGGATGGGTAACCAGGTAGATGGGACTCGTCAGCCTGGGAAGGCAGCTCATCTAAGAGAAGGAAACTCTGACCTCAAACCTCCACTGCCTTGTGGCTACATCCAGTTGTGGAAAAGGCTTCAGGAGTCAACCTCGAGGCAAAATCCGGAGCCGGAGTCCCTGAGGCAGTTCATGGCTGAACACAGTCACGTTCTGGCAACTCCTGCGATGCCGCTGGAACCAACCGTATTGGCTTCTGCCTTTCCATTGGACCATTCCAGCGACGTGGAGAGGGGGGGATTTGCTGCATGGGTAACAGCCTATCCTCCATACCTTCTTTACCCAGGCTTCACGCACTGGAGGGGAACCACCATTCAGAGCGCGATACCATAGTTTTTCAAGACTGAAGGTTGCCAACTAACCTGCGGAACTCCCTGCCACAGGATGCAGGGATGGCACCTTGCCTAGGTGGCTTTGAAAGGGGTTTGGGCAAATGGATGGAGGAAAAGCCCATCCCAGGTTATAAGCCACTATGGGTCTAGGCTGATTAACCTAACTCTGCCACAGGATGCGGCATCTGGCCTAGATGGCTGTGGGAAGGGCAGATGGAGGAAAAGTCCATCATAGGTTACAACCTACCATGGCATGCCCACCCACTTCATTTTAAAGGTAGGCTGTCTCAAAAGACCAGGTGCAAAGGAGTTAATGAGTCAGGGGTTTGACTCCGAACCTGTTTTCAGAGCCACGTTGCAACCATGGAACATGTGAAACAAGGAGAACACCCTCTGAGTTAGGCTCTACTATTTTACATGAGGAAGAATTTTGAAAGATTACTCAGCATGTAATCAGCCTGTGGAACCCCTTGCCACAGGATGTGTTGATGGCGTTTGGCCTAGATGCCTTGAAAAGTGGATTGGGAAGATTGATGGAAGAAGAGTCCACCCAAGATATAAGTCACCATAGGCATGGCCAACCTATAGCCAGCTATCCTAACCAATCCTAACCAACTATAGCCCTGGTATAGCTGTGCCAGTGGGGCATGTGCTGCATCCTGCAGTTGGGGGACAATCACGGAGGCATTCAAGATAAGGCATTCAAGACAAACACTCAAGATAAGGCAGTGTTTGTTCCCTTTAGCATGAAGTTGCATTACCCTTATGTCGGTGCTGGAAAGTAGGTTAAGATTGCACCCTAAGTGTAAGAGCTGTCTTGCTCTGGAAGAGTCTGCCTCATGCAGTAGCCTGGAGCACCCTCATTGGAGGTTTTCAGAGGCTGGAAAGCCACCTGTTAGAGATGCTGTACTCACCTGCACTGAGCAGAAGGTGAGTGCAGTATCCCTCCAGTATCTTCCAGTATCCCTTCCAACTCTTATTCTGTGATTTTATTATTCAGTGTGAAGTATGTGGTATAGTGGTTAGAATATTCAGCTTAAAGCAGGAAGACCTATATTCAAAATACCAAGATGCTTACTGGGCGACATTGGGCCAGTTGGTGTTTTTAAAGCTTAGAGGCAGTGCTGTCACTAGTGCAGTTCGTACCAGGTGACACACACAGGGAGGTGACTACTGGCCAAAATTTTTAAAATGTTTAAAATCTTGGTATTTCCAAATAATGCCATCATGTTGTATATCATTCAACGCGTAATTTCCTGCAGAACGCAATGAACAAAACACGTCGAAATATCTCAATGCTATCAAAAGTTATAGCCACAAAAAACAGCAATTGCTTTTTGGGGACTAACAAGTGTTTAAAATGCTGGAAGGAAGCTTCCAGGCATCACTGGACTCCAACACCAAACGTACAAGAAGGCGGACAGAAAAACACATTCGTTGGTCTCTGCAGGGAAGTTCTCACTGAGTCAGGTCACCTAATAAGCAATGGGTGCTCCAGCCCCTGGGAACAAAGGATGAACCTAGGCGCACAACTTCCCATATGCGACTATGCACCTGTGGATCTATGGCTTGAAAGGGATGCTATAAATATTTTAATGATAAAATAAAGGTGAGAATATGCCCAGTACAGTGCCTTTTTAGAATGGAGGAGAAGCCTTTTGTTGTTTTGATGCACTTGAAAGGGTGGTACACTATAGATCAGGGGTGCTCAAACTTTCAACTTTAGGGATGCTGGACCTTTAACAAGTGTATAGAAGAGAGAATTTCAGCAGGTGCAGCTTGTCATCTGTGGGATGAGAAGTTGCACCTGCTGCAATTCTCTCTTCTATACACTTGTTAAAGGTCCAGCATCCCTAAAGTTGAAAGTTTGAGCACCCCTGCTATAGATGAACACTCGTGAACCTCTTGTAGACTGTAGTTCTTGGATCACACAATGGGACTTTGAATTGTGTGACCCAAACTTTGAACTGACAGTGCTTTTTAGATATTTTGTAGAGGGTTTGGAGTGCTCATTAGTTCATTTTAAACAATAACCATCAAGATGGCAAATTTTAATAGATTTAAACTGAGAGATTCAAAGCCAAATGGAATATTATGCAGCACAGGTTTGCTCAGTTCACTTATAAAGTGGGGTAAAGGAAGGGGTCTACTCTTTGCAGAAAAAGAATGAGCAGGGGAGGGAAAAGAAATGTACCCCCTGCCTGCAGGGCCATCTCCACCCATGAGAATAACTCAGGCTATTGCCTCAGGCAGCAGTCCGGCAGGGGTCACCAACCGTAATCCCCCCCCCTTGTCTTCCTTCCTGCTCCTCCTCTCATTTCCCAGATTGGAAAAGGAAGAAGGGAAAGACCAAAAGAGGAAGTGCAGTGGAGAGGAGAGTTGTGGGCTAGAGGGTCTCCTCTCTTCCATACTTCCTCCACTGTTCCATAGCCCTCTTCCTTTTCAAAACCAGGGAGCAAGAGGAGGAAGAGGAATAGGGGCTGGCCGAGAGCCCACTCCTAGGCATGTCAACTCAGAAATAAGTCCCATTATAGTCAATGGGGCCTACTCCCAGGAAAGTGTGGATAAGATAGTAGCCTGAGACAGTGGACAAATGGAGGAAAGTTCTCCCCACATGTTCCCCCCTGGCAATCTGCCATTTGACGCAGCTACCTCAGTTCACCTCATGAATGGGTCAGCCTTGTTTAGTGCCAGCTGTTTACCTGTTTGCTTGCTTGCTTTCCACCTTCTCTGCCTGAACAATTTGAAGCAGATGCTACAAACTACCTCAAGCCTTCAGTACCTTTTCTTTGGCAGGAAACTGAGCCTGTAAAAGGCAGCTGCTGAAAAATTCTACCCCTTGGAGACGTGGAACATGAAAGTGTGTATCTATGGAGAGTGGAACATCAGACAGCACTGAAAAATCATGCTTTAACTCAGGGGTGCTCACACTTTTTTGGCTCGAGAGCTACTTTGAAACCCAGCAAGGCCCGGAGATCTACCAGGGGGGAAGGAAGCGTCTGACAGACACCCCCTTTAATGTATGGAGCCCCTGCTGGAGTCTAGTCAGTTTCGTCAGTTTTGTTGCTGCATGCCTGAAGAGCAGCTAAAGTGTCAGTTTCAGTGCCAGTTTAGTGTCAGCTAAATATGTCAGTTTTGTCTAGTCACTAGACGAAACTGACATATTAACAGTTTGGAGAGACAGGGCTCCGCGATCTACTCATTTTGCCTGGTGATCTACCGGTAGATCGCGATCCACCTATTGAGCACCCCTGCTAACTGGTTCAGTTTGAAAAGATGGGTGGATATTAAGTTTTGGTTACACAAGGTCATTATAACATCTTTTCCTCTTTTCAACTCTAAATTGAAACCATCCATCCAATCTCCCTTCCTTCCTTCCATGCCTCCCCAAACACCTGTGCCATACCTCCTCTCTCCTTCCTTCGAATCGCTGTTTAAAATCCACATTTTCAGACAAGGCTTTAGCACAGGGGTGTCAAACCCGTTTTACTGAGGACCAAAGTTAGCATTCGTGGTGCCTTCTGAGGGCCAGAAGTGACATTATGAAGCAAATGATGTCCAGCACTTTTTTCTCACCTAGAAACTCATTAGCTGCAATTGTCAGAAGAGAAAATGTGCAAATCTTGTTCATATTTTCAAGATATGAGAGAGACCAATAATCACACAGGGAGAGCCCAATTATAACACAGGCCGGATAAATGGCTTCCAGGGGCTGCATTTAGCCTGTAGGCTTTACGTTTGACAACCTCTTACCCTTGACAGTCTTCTTACCCTATGCTATAAGCATGCTATAAGTATGCTTGTTGTTGTTGTTCAGTTGTTAAGTCATGTCTGACTCTTCATGACCCCATGGACTACACCAGGCCCCCCCATCAACCACTAACTTCTGGAGTTTGCCCAAATTCAGGTTCATTGCCTCCGTGACACTATCTAACCATCTTATCATCTGCTGTCCCCTTCTCCTTTTGCCTTCAATTTTTCTCAGCATCAGGGTCTTTTCAAAAGAGTCCTCCCTTCTCATGAGATGACCAAAGTATTTAAGCTTCAGCATCTGTCCTAGCTTACATACAAGTGACTAAAATACTATATTCTTGCCTTATTTATCCCATCTTCCTTTCATTTCTAGGTTGTCTCATCTCAAATCTAGATTGTAGGCTGTTTGGAGCAGAGACCTGTTCGGCCATTCTCTGCAAAGCACCATGTGCATGGATGCATCTTCTTCATCATTATCATCATCATTTTTTCAGCTCGCACACAACAACCCCAAGTCTGAAGTCTGCATGTTGAGTTTTGTATTTAAGAAATTTTATGTTGAATTCTGTTTGAAACTACCCCCCTAAACTGGTTACATTTCTCCAGAGACTTGCAGTCAACTAACAGGTCACCAGCTCTGAGATTCAGAAGCCTCGAGAGTTATATCTTCATTTATTAACCAGAACAGCGCTCACATCAGATCTCTACCATATTACTAACCACGTAAAAATCAATGCCTAATTAATTTTTTTTCCAGTTTATTAAAACATTGAATTGCTATTGAGCTGTCTGGGAAAGAGCTCTCAGTCTTCGTACAGCATCTGGTGATCAATATTGCTTATAGAGCATCTATAGAACATCTTCCAGGGACTTTCTCCACGCAACCATCTGGCTGTCTTCTGATTCAAGCAATGTAGTTTCAAGTGGAAAAAAAGCTTTTACAACAGAGAGCAAGAGATCAGTATGTCCCAAATCAGCTATGCAGAGCTAATAAGGAATGAGCTACCATAACCTACAGCCTGTAAAATGTACTTTGGTTTTTCATGAAAAATGCTGAGGATCTCTGGATTCCTCTCGGCTGTAGGCTGTTTTTCCTGTAACTATGTCTAAGTTCTCCAGCCTTCTGCCTGTGAAATTCAGGCATCCTTCAGTTATGGTTTCCTAACAGTTTGGAAAAGAGGAGAGAGCTGCACTGTGCAGTGGTTCATAAATAGCCATCCAGAACATGAGTTTCTGGGTTAAGTCTTGGGTGGACAGATGGGAGACCCAGTCTTCTTAAGAAGAAAACATGTAGGGGGTTCTTCTTATTTGCTCCTTGCTTTTCTGCCTCCAGAGCAGAGCATCCAAATCTCTGAACGTACAAAGTCAGTGACAGGAGCTTCCCGGGGCAGTAGAATTATGCAGGCTTCTCAGAAGGGTCCTTGGATGCGCTTAAAGGTTGTGAATCATCCTCAAAGCTTTGGCTTGGTGGAGGAGGCCACGTTGTCTTCTGCTGAAGATGGCTAGAAATTAAAAAAAGCTGTTACTCAGAAGCCAGAAAACTGAAAGTACCAGGGTAAAAGAAAAAAAAAACACTAGACATGGGTTCCAAGAGAAGAGTCAACGAATCCCATTTCCATGGGTCATGCAGGAAGAGATTCTGTTCCTGGGGCCACTTTGCTGACTCTACAGATTTACTTGATTTGTAAATGGGGGCCAATTTACTTGATCAGTTCCTGTGGCAGGGACAGAGATATGGCCTGTCATATTTTTCTGACTGCTGGTCAGAAATTATTTTGTATGGCAGATTACAGGTTAATAGTTTGGGATGGTTAGTTGATGGTTCATTGGTTGATTAGGAGATGATCACCGCATAATTGATATCTATCACAGCTGGGAGAAGGAGACACCACTGCCCCCTAAGAGCAGGGCTCGACTGTCTGAAGCCAATTGAGGAGGTTGTCTTGGGCAGCAGATCTGGGGGGGGGCACACAGGATACTCATCTCTCTCCTACCTTCACCACTCCTCTTTTTCCTCTTTCTTGGATTCAAAAAAGGAGAGGGGAACAGAGTGGGACATGGAGGAGAGGTGAGATGAAGTATCTCTGATACTCTTGCCCAGGGGCCTCTGAACTACAGCCCGCAGACCAGATTCGGCATGCCAAGAAAATCACCTTGGGTGCAGTGTGGCAGTGGCAAATCCTTGCCTTTCCACCCCACAGCCTGAATTCTATCTATGCCTGAATTCATGCTGGGCAGCCACTTCCCCCGGGAAATTGGGTTGTAGAGCTTTCTGAGGTGATGGGCAGCAGAAGTGGCTGCCTGGTGCAAGTTTCTTCACCATGGCGAAGCATGGTGGTGGCTTTACCACCACCATACCCAAGATTTTCTCAGTGCACTGTGGGACGTAATTTGGAGGTTCCTTCTCTAGCCCACCAGTCTTCTCCATACTTGTTTTTCCACTCCATTCCCCTCTTCCTTTCAAATTCAAGTAGATGCTAGGTGGCATGTCACCTTAGACAGAACTTGGGCCAGATCTCCCTAGAGGGTGTGGGTGAGTGGGTGGGTGGGTGGGTGGGACTGGCTGAGCGCTTGCTGGCCTGAAGGCAAATGATGCAGTTGCTTTGATGAAGTGAGGCAGGTCTGATCTGATCAATGCCTGTGAAAACCATGGAAGCTGCGCTGAAAATGATCGAAGGAAGGCAAGCAGGTATGTATGTATAACATACATACATACAAAGAGGAACTACCACGATCTTCTGAAGCTCAAGAGGAAATGGGGAAATGTGATGGGAGAGGGTGTCAGTTCCCTGTCTAATCCTCTCCTCCTCCAGTTGACCACCCCAAAAGATTTGGAACACAAGTGCTGTTCAAAAGCCTGAATGGTTTCTATCAACCTGTCCAGCCAGGAAGGTCAACTTTTTTGCACAAGTTTTCATGATCTGTGACTGACAGCATGTCTCTGGCATTTTTTTTTTTTATTCATACATTAAGGGGATTGGGAGATGAAAATGACCTGCAAGTGATCTAAGGCTCAGAGGCAGACTGAATGACTAGGATGTCCTGTTTCAGACACCTGTGGATAGCTTGGCAGATTGACTGGATATGAGAAGAGGAGCACTGGATTCAAAAATAAACCCAAATCACATAAAAAAAGAGTCCTTGATAACACATAAAACTAGAAAAAATCTTAAGGACTGACCCTCATACAAATTATTTTCAGTTCTGAACACAGCATCAGGAGGAGGTGTTTTGCATGGGACCCTGTGCTTAGGAATGTCAGCTTATTACACCATTGTCTAAACTTGTTTTCATTTTCAGTTGCAATGGTTCACTTTCTAATTGCGTTCATTTGTATTTGCACCAGGTTACTCTTGCCCAGCTGACAAAATAAGCGATCAAACAACTTCCAGTTTCACAGTCACAAACCAGAAGTGGTTTCTGATCACTTATTTTTTAATATTCTAAGACTCGGAAGCCCTACAGACGGCTTCGCAGGGCTTCCTGCACCTCCTGGAGGCCACTGCATCACCCTGTAAGTAAAACCTCCCCTTAACCCCCAGCAGCAGGGCGATCCTTGGGATTGTGTCACTGCCTTTGCCTCTCCCCTGCCAAGGCTTACCCCGGGAGAATTACTCCCAAGAAGTTTGAGAACCATTGGACTAGGGCAATACTGAACCAAGCAAGCCCACCTTTGGACTTCTTGCACTATCGTCCCAGTTGCTATGGGCAGCTGTCCCACAAGAGGTGGTGTCAGAGGTCAGCCAGGTTGGAGACTGGCTGAGGGCTCAAGTCCATCAGAGAGCTCACCTGGCCAGGATGTTGCCTAAACCCTCAGTACCGGTGACAGTACAAGCACTCAAGGTACTATGGGGGGACGGGGACACAGGGGTCACCATGGGGAGTCATGCAAGACTTTGACTCAGGATCCCCAGCAACCTAGTGCTGCAAGTGGCCACTACATTTCTTTCCAACAGTGCACGTGCATCAGAGAGGATTGTGGGAACAATGACAACTGGAGGAAAAGGGACAGAGACTCAGAGGGATCTTCAGAGAAGATTTGCAGGTCAGAGGTGGCTCTCAGGCCATCTGTAAAAGTCGAAGCTCCTAGATACTTACTCCTTGTAGTCTGAGGTTCCATCACCAGCTGGACTATCATCATATGGGAAAGCTGCCCATGCGATCAAAAGGCATCATCATGTCCATGTAATATAATCAAGAGGATAAATGCCACCTATAAATGCTGCCAGTGCTCAAATCAACAACTAATCAGATAACAGTTTTGTGTGTTTCCTAGGTTGATATCCCACCTTCCCACTGATGAAGTCCTTGGGCAGAGATAGAAGCAGGCAGAAAGAGAACTTCAGCACCTTGGACAGGGCACGTTTCACCTAAAGTGCTGGCAGAGATCTGTGCATAGGGCAAGGAGCATAAATGGCCTCTTGGCATAAATGGCCATGGACAGAGCTGCGAAGAGGTTAGGTGGGCCCCCGGGGAATATTTTTAACTGCTCCCAAATGAAGTGCCCTGGTTGCCTTGGCAAGTGGGACATGCTTTGGGGCATTTGGGAGCTGTGCAGATGGTCCCTGCTAAGTTCCCGTACGGTAAGTCCACACCGGACACTGTTAAAGGTTGGGTGGCAACCCTACTCTGGGCCACATTTAATGTCAGGGCCACAATAAATTATTCCAGGCAGTCCATGGAGAAGATACCGAGCCTCCCAAATATCAGGCTACTTTTCTTTACATGGGTTGCCTGTTCCTCAAGGACTTCTTTCTTGCTTTCTCTCTGGAAGGTGACTTACCGTCCTTTGGAGGGTGAGACGACGTGATGGGTTCCAGCAGTTCTTTTGCCTCTGCTATCAGCACACCCACAAGATCTGAAGATGGAAGAGAGGCTTCCGAGCTCACCCCTGTGTCGTCCTCATCTGCCTGAATGTCAGCTCTTGCAAGAAAGAACAGGTCATGTGAGACCATCTTGTGGAACATTTCAGGAAGTCCCTGGTTCAAATTTCACCATGGCTAAGGTTGACCTAAGCAAACAGTTATGACCTCAGCCTCTCTGCCTGAAGTAGAGGAATAGCAGCCTACCTTATAAAGGTGTGTAATGATTACTGAAGTATCATTTAGAATGTGGAATTTCTTCCCTTGGGATACAAGTGATGAAATTTTAATTGTGGCTGTTTTAGCAATTCTGCCACATTGCAGGCTGCCCCGAGAACTTGGGCTTAAGACTGGTTAATAAATACCATAAAGAAACTAAAAATACACTCTTGCTGTTATAAAAAGGCTAAGAATGGCTGCCAAAAATTGCTCTTACCTCTTTTCATCTGTTAATGTGCAGGATGTGCTCAGCAACTTATGGGCATTCTGTGTGGGAACAGAAAGGAAATGAGGAACTCAACTATGCAGGAATGTAAAGCTGACAGGCAATGATAACTCCCATCCACCTGGGTGACCTCTTGGCTCAAACAGCTTCTTCCTTTTGAAATTCACTCTCCCTTGCTACTACTCCCCAGGAAGGTCTGTGGCAATCCATAACAAGAGTCAAGCAGTTTAATGCAGCATTAAACACCAACATGAATTTCTGAGTGCAGGGAATAAGGAAGAAGAAATTACCACGGGGGAGGGAGGGGAAGACGCGCTTCTGAGGACAACTTTTCAAAACCAGGATAATTAACCTTTTGCCATATCCATTATATGCCAAGTCTGGCAAATGGGAAGCTACTGGCTACTGATGCACTGTTGAGCAAAAAAAATGGCTGCCCCTAAGGAGTCCCAAATGAATTGGTCTGAACTGGACACAACTACACCACAACCCATCAGTTCTGTACCAGTTTGACTGTCATGACTTCTCCCAAAGAATCCAGGAGAGTGCAGTATGGTGAGAGTGCTGAAAACTTCAACTTTCTGTAGCTTCCTCCTCACCAAATTTAGATTCTCAGGGTCCCTTGAAGAGAGGGAATGCCTGCAAAAACTGCTTTAAGCCTGTTGTGAGAATCTACCCTTACTGCTGAAGGGGATAGGACTTCCCTAGCAAATCCAGGCCAAACCCAGGGCCAGTCTAAGAACTCCTGGAACCTGAGTCGGTGCACCAAATGCCACTCCCCCTTAAGTAGTGGCATGGCAGCCACTGCTGCTGCCCCTCCTACTCCTAGAATTTAAAAAGAGAGGAATGGAGTGGAAGTGTGTAGGAGAGGAGACACTCTAGCCATGACTCTTCTCTCCTCCACAGTTCCTCTTCCATTCCATTCCCTCCTTCCTTTTTGAATCCAGGGACCAGGAGGAGGCAAAGGGGTGAGAAAGGCAGGAAGCATCCACCCCTTGACAACCCACCAGCTGAAACAACTGCCTCTGCCTGCCTCATGGATGGGCTAGCTGTGACAGTTCATTCTTCCACTGCAGTAGCTGGCCAATAGCAATCCACGCCCAGGCTCTGCAGATCATCGGGTGGACTGGGCACCCAGCTATAAATGGCTTCAGCAGTCCTACATCTCACCTGCACAAAGAGCAGCAGTTTCCTGTTGCAGGCTTCCAGGCGTTTCCGCGTGACCTCCGACTTCCTCAGCTGCCCATCCACCTGGGACAAGCGCTTTTTCAGCTCTAGAACGTCACTCTGATTTGGAGAGAAAGAACCAAGCGGGTAGAAAAAAGAAAACTAGGGCAATGTCTTGAAAAAAACAGCCACCTTCCCCAAAGAACGATGGGTGGAAACGTCAGGTGCCTAAAGGACTTGGCGAGCTAAAAGATGGAGCACCTGCTTCCACCCCTCCTGGTGCCAGTCCTCTTATTTTTGGGACTGGGGAATGCTCAGAAGTGGCACTCTCACTTGGAGCGATATTGTTGACTCTGCCACCTCCTTCTGCAGCATGTGCAGACCAGGCCTGACTGGGCAGGCCACCAGGAGAGGCATGTCCAGCTTCCAGTGCTTGGCTAGCCCTCTTCCTCGGTGCCTGCAAAAAGGAGCTTCAAATTTGTTTTCATTTTTAATTTTTTTGCCATTTGCTTCATTTTCCATTTGTTATTTTTCCCCCACCTTGTTGTTTTGATTCATTTCTTTACCATTTATTTTTTTCTAAATGCAAACAAAAATCCTCTCACTATGACAAGTAGCAGGAGAACCTCCTCCTGGCAGCAGACTTTGTTTTTCTACCCAAGCAGTCCCATGACCACAACATGGATGTCGACTGCAATAAGGCAGCTGCATAGTAGAGCTGCAACTAGTTTCTTTTCCTTTATATATATTAAAACAACAGCAAACAAGGGTTCCAAAAACGTCATTTGTTCCCTTTGTTCAAAAGCATATTTATTTTAGAATGAATGGAACCAGAACTGAATGGGATCCATTCATATCTGGTCCCCTTCCTTCCCAAGGCAAAGGCCCGTGTGTATTCAGGAAGCATGAACGGAATCAATTGTTTAATTATTTGTGGTGGCAGCTGGGATATTTCTCTGAGAATAATTATCAGTATTTGTTCAGTGATTTCTGAGAATGCAAAACCATTAACATGTATTCTCTTGATGTCCTCTGTACAACAACTCTGCAAGGTATGTGAGCTGCCCTGGCAGCTGCAGCTGAACAGCTGGCCTAAGACTGCCTAATGAGTACATGGCTGGGGTAAGATCCCAAACATGGAAGTCCTGATTCACAGCTGACTCTCTTTGTGAAGCCACAGCCCTACACAGCTCTCTTCTGCACCAGTGAAATTTACTGACAGCACAACCCTAACCTCCACTGGAACAGGCAAACTGGCTGGTCTGTGCTGTATCCAGTGGAGGGTTGGAGATGACTGTGGCGCAACTTGAGGCAAGGGGATATTTTTTTCCCCTTACCTCGAGCACTGCCCCAGCTACTGCAATGGGGATACTCGGATCTGTGCCAGCTAAATTGTTGGTGCCAGGCTGGGAATTAGGCCAGGCTGCTCAGGAGGGGTTTATGATCTGACCTAAGTGCCGGAGGCTGGCTTCACCCCCCTCCTGGGCCCGGCCCACTCACCAGTCCACCCGCTGTCCACCCTCTCCTACCCCGAAACACCCCCAAAATGCCCTTCCCCCTTCCCCAAACCCTGGTGCTGGCAGCCTGCAGGCAGCACAAGCTCACCTCTGCCACAGCTTGCTCCAGCACAGGAAGGCTGGAACGCATAATTGCGCCAGCCTGTCTGACTCAAACAGCGGAACAGACATGCCTTATGGGGTCCAGAACAGGACTGAGCTAAAAGCCATACTGAGGGGTCAGATCTACCTAAGAGCCAGTAATTTGACTTGTGTCTGCCAGAATTTCTAATCAGAAATTTTGTGACTTTGGCTATGTCACACACGTGCACACATGTTAAAATAGGTTCTAGTCTATTGACAGCCACATCAAGGAACTCCAATGCCATTTTGATAACTGTGTCTGAGCCCAAGAGGAGTGAGATATCTTCAATTATATGGGGCATTGGAATATCACCCATATAGTGGCACAACTATGTGGGTAGACACAACTACGTACATATGGACTACTAATGGCTGTTTAACCATGAAACAGACATCGGAATGAATATTTTAGCATTTTGATTAGTCAGTGCTATTGCCTGGTATGACTCAATGATGTTCCTGTCTTTCCTTTGTTTATGGTATACTAGCAATTTGGACAACGACTAAGAAGAAAGCATTTGTAAAGGGATGCTAATTTTGTCTAGAAATGGATTATTTGTAAAATTCAGACAGACAGAATCAACTCCTCAAATCAGACCTTTTAAAGCCTTTAATCACTTCCTTCTGAGTAATATAAGCCTTCGTGGTTTTATGTTCTAATTCTAATGCAAGGATTCTTAAGACAAAAGTTCATTGAACTTGGATCAGAATTTGTTGGTGAGCAAAATCCAAAATGTCATTTGGGTTCCCTGTCAAAATGGCAATTCTAAGGATGGCAATATCAAAGTGCAGACAAACTTTGAAGCAACCATTATGATCATCATAACCTAGAAGCTGATGTAGTGTCATGGCTAAGAGATGGGCAGTGTGATCCTAACTTGCACTGGAACAGGCAGGCCAAGAGGCCTGCGCTGTATCCAGCGCAAGGGTGGCGCTGACTGCAGCTCAGCCCGAGGCAAAGGGGAACTTTTCCCCTTACACCAGGTAAAGTGGCAGCAGCCCCAATGGGGCTACTTGGATCTGCACCACTTGACGAGGTGGCACTTGACGAGGTGGGCAGAATGGAGCAGCCTGGAGCTGCACTGCACTGCCCAGGAATGGGGCTAGGATCCGGCATAACCGCCTCCCACTCCCCTCCCACTTCCGGGAAAAACAATTTAATAATGGCGGAAAAGCAGATCTGAATTAGAATGCCTTGCGGGGCTGGCAAGGCAGGAAGGCAGCCAGCCAGCTGGTTGTGAAAGCCCCAGGAACTGCTAGTTTCCGGTCATCAATCTGTGTATTGTCAAATATGGATCAGTTGAAATATGCACATTTAAAATAACAGCAACTATATTAATTACAAATATTTTGCAAATATGAGAGGTACAATTTATAAGAGGTACGCAAGTGAAAAAACATTGGGAACCACTGGTGGAAAGGATGATGAATGGTTCTGATGATGAAGCTTTGTCCCCAAACTCAAAGAATGTCCATTTTCACAAATGTAAGAGATTCCCATTTGAGCTCTGAGGTCCGTCAAATCTGGCTTCTTCTTAGCACTGTTAAACTTTCCAAGGACTTCCTCTGATTCAGTAATGAGATGCTGGCATTGCAGAAGAGCCACTCCAGCAGCTCACTGGGGTCCTTTTCCTGCTTTGGTGGCTTTTTAACACAGGAGGCTGCACAGATTATTGTCCCTTGAATACTGGCTTTGTACACGTCCCACACTGTTTGCAGCCTTAGCTTGCTGGTTGGAGTCCTCCTTAAAATAATCATCTAACCCCCTCAGCAATTTTATCTGTCAAAGCCTCATTCTGCAAAAGTAAGCAGTTTGCCTTCCACCAGAAAGGGCCTAGTTGTAGTGGCCTAGTTCTAGTGAGCACAAAACTGCTGCTCAGCATACAATGCTTCCGTCCACAGAGTCAGACTGTTGGTCTATCTAGGTCAGGATTGCCTACAGATCGGGACTGGCAACAGCTCTCTGGCTATTGGACAGGGGTCAGCTCTGCCAGGAGATACTGCCAGGGATTGGCCATGGGACCTTCTGCATGCACTACCACTGAGCCATCACTTGGTGTGAAGGAGCCAACCATGTAGAACAACACTTGGTTCTGTGGCTAATGAAGTACAAACAAAAGTCATGCTTCCTATTGGTCTTTGGACCAAGCTTAGTAAGTGGGGGCTACCCCCATCAGAGGTCCCACCTCACTGGGCTGCTCCCTGAACCCTCAGTACCAGTGGAACTACTCAATGCCCCATCAAGAGGCAGGTGGGGGGGAGCCATTAGGGTTCCAGTACAGCACATTGCCTTGGAGCCCCCAGCAAGCTAGAGGTGGCACCACACACATGGACATGCTGGGTGCCCACTCAGCAGGAATAAGAAGACCAGAAAGGCCGCCTACTGCTGTGAGGGACCCCCGTACTATGCATTTGGAGGGGAGTATCAACCCTTGCCACCTAGGCTTTCCACAAAAACCAGTGCCCACAAGGGACGGCACAGGTGCACTCACCTGCACCGTTTGGGAATGCTTTGGCAGCAGAGGATAGCATGCAGGCAGAAGCCCTTGCCAGGGGCAGGAGGGTTAGTCATGTTGTCTGTGCATCCCCCAGAACCTGATGTTCCCTCAGTGTCAGCAGACTCACCTCTGCTTCGGAGACCTGTTTGGTTTTCCTTCCCACCAGCTGAGTTTTCAGCTCCGCAATTTCAGCCTCCAGCAAATGAATCACTTCCTCGTA
Source organism: Tiliqua scincoides (assembly GCF_035046505.1). Lineage (NCBI taxonomy): Eukaryota > Metazoa > Chordata > Lepidosauria > Squamata > Scincidae > Tiliqua > Tiliqua scincoides. The sequence continues at coordinate 4,195,510 of NC_089833.1, read as the reverse complement.
GTCTTGCTCAGCGCTGTGGGCCTGCCGCTGGGACACCTCCGCCACCTGCAGCTTGCTGTGCAGAGTCCGGTTCTCTGAGAGGAAGCCCAGTGCTTTCTGGGATGGGATGGAGGAGAAGAGCCATTACTACTATGATAAAACCAACCCACTAGCTCATCCAACAGGATTTACGAGCTCGTATTTTATTTATAGTCTGCCCCATTCCAAGGACTTGGGGTGGAGAAGAATATATTACAGCCCAGTATATTACAGCCCAAGCATGTCTATTCAGAAGTAAGTAAGAAGTAATTCAGAAGTAAGTCCCACTGTGTTCAATGAGACTTACTCCCAGGAAAGTATGGATAGGATTTCAGCCTGTGCCACACAACTTCCAATTATACTGTTCAATCCCATCTCAAGCTATTCTTCCTTATTCTGGGCCACAAAAAATGCAATTGGGGTGACTCCTGGCGACAGTGGCGTCACTAGGGAGGTGTGGGGGAATTTGGGCCACATCAGGTGACTTTTGATAGAATAACTTTTGATAGAATAGAGATATTTCAATGCGGTTTGTTTCATTGCATTCTGCATGAAATTACGCATCAAATGATATACAAAATGATGGTATTATTCTAAAACACCAAGATTTAAAATTTTTTAGCCAGATCACCCCCCCCCCCTTGGTGCAGCCTGCCCCCTGCCTGCTCAATAGCAATCCCACTGGGTGGGTGTGATCTGCCATCTCGGCTGGCCTTGCGCACCTCATTACATGACGCTCTGGGATGGTTTGCTCCCTGACCCAGCTAGCTATGCCACTGGTTGGAATAAAAATGTCTTCCACAGCTTCCTGAAGTCATCTCAACACACCTGGCTGTGGTGAATCTCCAGGAAGAGGCAATCCCATCCTGTACAGCCTCTCTGTTCTCCTCATTCGCTAACATATCTCTGTTCTGGTCCTGATTTGCTGGTCCTGACTGACGAGTCTTTGTCTCTGTCAAAGCACAGCCCCAATTTTTATATTTTGGGCAGGGACTATTCAAGATCTTTGGGTGCCTGAGGCCCAGCACCAGTATTGAGAGCCAGGATGGTGTAGTGACTTGGGAGCTGGATTTAGACCTAGAAGATCCAGGTTCAAATTCTTGTCCAGCCATGAAGCCTCCTGGGTGACCTTGGGCCAGTCACCTACCCCACAGGGTTGTTGTGAGCAAAAAAGGAGGGCAGGAACCACATACACCACCCTGCGGGTGGCATAAAAGTGTGAAAAATAAAAATAAATTTTTCCTATCCGGTGTTGGAGGGGATATGGAATTTGAGAGCCACCCAGCACACCTCTCTCTGCCCTCTTGTGGTACAGACGTGACATGACAATGGTGAGCTCAACTTATCCTGCTTTTATTGTTCTGGTCTTTTTCAAGCAAGGTTGAGTTAATGGCAGCTTTGGAAAGATGCAGATTTGAGAAAATGACTTGGAGAAAAGGAGCTATTCCCCCCTCCCCCAACTCAGCCACTGCTCTGATCAAAACCAGTCCCTCATGTCTGCTGGAAAACAAAAATAAAATAAAATTGGAATATCCAATCACAGATTTCCTGCATCATATCTGTTTTTCAGCCCTAAATTGTTGACATTCAGGGCTTGCAAGCAGTTGCATAGCTAGAGGGGGTGCAAAGCACTAAGTTTTGCAGGGAGCTTCAGCACAGCATGCAAGCGGCCCCTCCCCTTCGCCTCTGTTTTGCTCCCACTACCTGGAATGGCTCCAAGGGGGAGGGGCTGCCTGCACTCCCTGAGGCTGAGACTCCCTGCAAAACCTCCTCTAGCTGCTCCATTGCTTGCAACACCCTGGTGCACTTGCACATTTTGCCTTGCCCAACGGAAGTCCTGCATTGTGAACTGCAGTTTATAAGCTGCAATGCACAAATTATAATGCAGTTTATAATGTGCAATGCACATTATTTTCTTGCACAAACATGCCACTGAAATCAAGACTCAATCAACCACCAAGCCACTTTGCTTACCTGATTCAATCTCTGAAGCTCATCTTCCATGGACTTCTTGTTGCTCTCCACCTCCTTCAGGAGAGACTAGGAAAAATAATAATAATAATAATAATAATAATAATAATAAAACTTTATTTTTATCCCGCCCTTCTCCCTAACAGGACCCAGGGCGGCTAACAACATATTAAAAAACAGATTTTTAAAAACATTAATACAAGCAAATAAAAACATTTAAAAACACACACTACAGAGGCCATAAAAACAGTAGTCAGATTAAAAGAGTAAAAGAGCAGATCACCGAGGAATCAAGCCTGTAAAACTAAAAGATCTATAAGAAAGTTAAGAAGGCCAGAAATCAGAAGGCTTGTTTAAACAACAGTGTTTTCAGGCCTCGCCGAAAACTCTCAAGAGAGGGAGCCATTCTCAAGTCAAGGGGAAGAGAGTTCCATAATGTTGGTGCCACTACCGAGAAGGCCCTATTTCTTGCAGCCGCCCCCCGGACCTCCTTGGGTGGCGGCACTTCCAAAAAGGCCTTCTCTGATGACCTGAGAGGACGAGCCGGATTGTACGGGAGTAGGCGGTCTCTAAGATATCCTGGCCCAGAGCAGTATAGGGCTTTAAAGGTCAAAACCAGCACCTTGAATTGGGCCCAGAAACGAATGGGCAGCCAATGTAGCCCCCGGAGAAGCGGGCTGACAGAGTCAAACCGCCTAGCTCCGGTGACCACACGGGCCGCCGCATTCTGTACTAATTGTAGTTTCCGAACCGTCTTCAGGGGCAGCCCCACATAGAGTGTGTTACAGTAATCTAACCTCGATGTCACCGTGGCATGGATCACTGTGGCCAGGTCTGCACGATCCAAGTACGGTCGCAGCTGGCGCACCAGCCGAAGCTGAGCAAAGGCCCCCCTAGCCACAGCCGCCACCTGGGAATCCAGGAGCAGCTGCGAGTCCAGGTGGACCCCCAAGCTGCGAACCTGCTCCTTCAGAGGGAGTGCAACCCCATCCAGAGCAAGTCGATAATCCAGCACCTGCATCGAGGATTTCCGAACCAGGAGAGCCTCTGTCTTATCCGGATTTAATTTCAGCTTGTTAGCCCCCATCCAGATCCTCACTGCTTCCAGACAGCGCTCCAGGCCCTCAACCGCCACCCTGGAGTCTGGAGGAAAGGAGAGATAGAGCTGGGTGTCATCAGCATATTGATGACACCTCACTCCAAACCCCCAGATGACCTCTCCCAGCAGTTTCATGTAGATATTAAATAGCATGGGGGACAGAATTGAACCCTGTGGCACCCCGCACCTCAAGGGCCAGGGTGTCGAACAGGCATCCCCCAGCACCACCATCTGGGACCGACCCTCCAAGTAGGAGCGGAACCACCGCAAAACAGTGCCTCCAACTCCCAACTCGGCCAATCGGCCCAGAAGGATACCATGGTCGATGGTATCGAAAGCCACCGAGAGGTCCAGCAGGACCAACAGGGACGCACTCCCCCTGTCCAGTCCCCGGCGTAGGTCATCCACCAAGGCGACCAAGGCAGTTTCCATCCCAAAGCCCGGCCTGAAACCAGATTGAAAAGGATCCAGATAATCCGCTTCATCCAAGACCCTCTGGAGTTGGGCCGCCACCACCCGCTCAATTACCTTGCCCAGAAACGGGATGTTGGAGACTGGCCGATAGTTATTCAACACAGTGGAATCCAGGGAGGGCTTCTTCAGGAGGGGGCGAACCACTGCCTGCTTCAAGGCGAGCGGGAACGTCCCCTCCATCAAAGAAGAGTCGACCACCCTCCCCGTCCACTCAGCCAGTCCCCCCAGGGCCGCTCTAATCAGCCAAGCTGGGCAAGGGTCAAACAGGCAGGCAGACGGCCTCACACTCCAAAGGAGTCTGTCCACATCCTCAGGCTGCACAAGCTGAAAAGAATCCCACAATACTGGACAAGCAGTTGCCAAGGGGACATCATCAGACATTGTCAATGTGGCATCCAAGTCAAAAAGATTACCACATCACCATTTCTTTTATGCAAATAAACTCCTCATGTGAGCTTTACTCTCAGGACTAACAGCTTCCGTCCACTTCTTCCATCCATGAAGTGGATGGCAGGGGTTAAGTTCGCCCTCCTTGTGTACTGTGGGTCCAGTCCTGTTTTGGGTCCCTCCATAGCTGGTTAGCTTTTATGGGGAGGTGGAAACAGAATCACAACTGAGTTGTCCAAGAACCCCTGTTCAGCACAGACCTGTAAACTTAAGAACATAAGAAGAGCCCTGCTGGATCAGGCCAAAGGCCCATATAGTCCAGCTGCCTGTACCTCACAGTGGCCCACCAAATGCCCCAGGGAGCACACAAGACAACAGACACAACCTGTGGCCTGGTGCCCTCCCCTGCATCTGACAGCCTGCCTCTAAAAGCTTGCACATACCTACTATGACTTGTAACCTGTAATGAACTTTTCCTCCAGAAATTTGTTCAATCCCCTCTTAAAGGCATCCAGGCAAGATGCCATTACTACTTCCTGTGGCAAAGAGTTCCACAAACTAATTACACACTGGGTAAAGAAATATTTTCTTTTGTCTATCCTAACTCTCCCAACACTCAACTCTTGTGGATGTCCCCTGGTTCTGGTGTTACATGAGAGGAAAAAGAGCGTCTCACTATCCATTCTGTCCATCCCCTGCATGATTTTTTATGTCTCAATCATGTCCCCCCCTCAGGCACCTCTTTTCTAAACTGAAGAGGCCCAAACACTGTAGCCTTTCCTCATAAGGGAGGTACCCCAGCCCAGTAATCATTTTGAACTTGACTGCATTTGTCCAAAGTGGTTCTTAATGCAGGGTATATCTATATTATTAATGAATGTATATCCTGCTTTTCTCATCAGATTCAGGATGACAGTAAAAAAATGAAAACTCAATAGCAGTAGGAAATAACATTAAATAAACAGGTATAAGGTGGTAAAAATTAAAGCAAGTTGGCAAAGGACTACCAAAACAAAAACACCGTCAGCTGGTGTCAGAAGACCAGCACAGCAGACACCAGTTGTACTTTTGCAGGGTAGGGAATTTCCCAGGCTACCAATGGATCCTCAGAAGGTGACAGGACTCCCAAGGGGGCCTCCCTGAAGATCAGAGGACAGACAGAGTCATGTGGCTGAAGGTGGTTCCAAAGACTACAGAATTCAACAGAGATGTTACGAACATTCAATCAGGGATGCTTGAAAAAGTGAAGACCCTTGTATGAATGCTTGCAAATGGAATAGAGGCAAACTCAGGCCTGTTCACAAAGGCTCAGCCTTTGGTGAGCAGTTGAATCAAATGCTTGCAAAGGCTCCAACATACAATGCCCACAATTGCTGCTACTTCCCACCTCCCCAGTCCCCTCCCTACAAAGTAAAGTGCTTACTTTTGGGGGTGGGAAGACAGTGCCAGGGGGTACTTCCAGGACTCTGGTGGTATCATTTTTTATTTTTTATTGGCAGGAATTGGGACTACAGGTCCCAGAAGTCCTGGTGGGACACTGATGCTGTTTATATTGTTTCCACCTGGGAGACGGTGGTGGCTGGGGTCTTGGGCTGGGGCTACTAGACCCAGACTCCATCAGGAAAGGATGCTGCTGGGGCTCTGGCAATGCCCACGTCACTTTCCCCATCTTTACTTTGGGGAAGGGGAACTGGGAGGTGGCAGTGCCCACAGCAGCAGGTGCCTTCGCAAGCAACTTGGTGTGATCATTCACAAAAACCGCAAACTTCAGCAAACAGTTTCCAAGCCTCTGAACATGATCAGATCAACCACTTATCACGCCTTGAGCATTCACATGGAGAACTACAGTTCTGAGCCAAATATCGGGCACTTATCAATCCCGAGGCTTCAGATAGCAGCCAACCAGGTTGCTTTTCGCAGCCTTGGCAGATCACATGCTTGGAATGAAACCAGCCTGGACCACAGACCCTCACCTTTAACCTTCGGACTTCCTGCCTCAAGTCTGTCATTTCCAGCTGCAGCTGCTCCAAGTCTTCGCTGTCATTGCAACTCACCGAGTCGAAAGTCTGGAATAAGGATTGTGCACCAAAAAGAGATGGTAAGTGAGTCATGCACAATTATGATATGTGTATCTTGCTCAGTGTGCGCTCCCCCGCCCCGCAAATGATAATTAGCCGTAATAGCCTCATAAAATGGTGTTACAATTCAAATAACTAATCCAGCCAGAGAAGTTTGTGTCTTGTAGGGATTTAGGCCCAGAAAGTGTTAGGAAGATATGCCCTCATCTGCGGTGTTATCGAAGTGGCAGCAGTTGCTCCAGGACAGCTAGAGATTATCTAGTGTGGTTTCACAATGGCTCATCTCTCAGCCGCTAGGAAACTGACATAAGCCATCCCCCCAAGGTGAGGAAGCAGCTTGAGTAGCTTGGCGGGGTAAATCCTTCTTACTCTGCCCTGGGAAACATTCATTCAGCCTCTTCCTTCAAATTCTTTGACACACACGAAGCCTGTCAGCAGTTTTTTTTTTCTTTTATCATCTTTGCTGTATTTGGTTAAATAAAGAACTGGTTTAGGCCAGAATTAAAAATCCCAATTATTCATTTTTGAATTATTGGAGAGCACAGATGGCAGCCATGGAATTTGTGAGAAAAACAGCAAAGCCTTAAAGGGTTTGTAATGCTTGTTTTGATGGATTGACACATGATTAAGGTTACTACTACTACTACTACTACTACTACTACTACTACTACTTCTTCTTCTTCTTACTTCCACACTAGGACCCATCAGCACCTCCAAGGCAGGGCTTTTCTGCAGTTAGCTGGAAGTGAATTCAAATTCAGGCTCCTCCTGGCACTTAAAGTGCTACGTTCTAGAAAAGATCCAGCAATGTGGCCAGTATGCTTCTACTTGGAAGCAAGTCCGTTCAGCCTCAGTTCTGCTTCCCTTGCAACTCTCCCTCCTTGTACCTTACTTTTAAAGTTGTTTCTACCATTTTAAATTGTTGCTTCCTGTACAATCAACCTAGCCATTGCATTCCTGAATTGGTCCTTGATTAGGGCCCAATCCCATTCAATTTTCCAGTGCTGGAGCAGTCGTGCCAGTGGGGTGTGTGCTGCAACCTATGGTGGGGAGGGAATCACAGAGGCCTCCTCAAGGAAAGGGAACATTTGTTCCCTTACCTCAAGGCTGCACTGCAGATTCACTAGCCCCTGTGATGTGGAGTTGCCCCATGGGGAGAGGTGGAGAAAGGAGGGCTACAGTGACCATTCACAACATCAAGTATTGCAAAGCTTAGGAAGATGCTGGTCACCTATTACTGCTCTTGTGAATGGTCCAATTTAAGCACTGATCCTCTTCTGGGGGGTGGGGGTGAGTGGGTTACAAATATTACATCTATCTGCCTTCTAACTCTGAGTTCTTCTGGGACATAGACACAATCTCCTCCTCCCTTTTGTAATGCAAAACTACTTTAAGAACATTTTTTGCTGAAAAGTGGTGTACAGTATAAATATTCTGCAATAACGACTCTTGAAGGTAACACTGAATGTATCCACCCCATGAACGCTCATGCCAAAATAAAAATGATTCTTGTTTAAGATGCCACGCAACTCTGTAGGTCTGGTGAACATTCAATAAGGGACAGAAGCGATGCAGCACGGTGCAACTCAGCAATATGCAGTTAGTCAGGTACCATGGGTGGATCCGGGGAAAGCATTGGTGCATGCCCCCCCAAACTGTCCCCAAACCAGTGGGGAGCAAAGTTGGGAGCCAGGGAACACTCACTGGGGAAGCATTGGTAGTCGATGGAGCTGAGTTGGAATGGGAGCCCAGGTCTACCTGGTAGGTAGATCTGGGCTCAATATCCAGATGGGAATCCAGGTCTATCTGCCCAACAAATGGCTACAGAGGCCATAAGTTCAACCAGGAGCCCAGGTCTACCTAGCAGGTAGATCTGGGCTCCAAGTTCAGGTGATTTGCCTGGCAGGTAGATCTGGGATCCAAGTCTAGGCTGGAGCCCTGGATTACTTTCCTGGTGGACCTGGGCTCATGAGTTCACAGTGCTCATGCCCCCCCCAACACAAACACTAGATCCACCCCATCAGGCATGGCACCCATTGGTATCCTGAGTATTCCTATCTGTATCTCAAGATGCATCCACCTGTTTCAGGTGACCATTGCCATGCATCTGCAAGCAAATCTCTCTTGCTGAAGCTGGGATGAGTGGTGTTTTATTTTGATTAAGGATTGGATAGTCAGTTCATTGCTAAGCAAATGCATCAGGTTTGGATGGCAAGCTTGACCCCCACCCAGTGGAGTGGGAAAAGAACAAGAAATTTCCCAGGCTGACCAGAGAATGGAAAGCAGAGGTGTCCAGCAAGGTTGCCACTTCATGCTGAGTGAAGAGGATGGAATTGGAATCGAGACCAGCCTCCTCCAGCTCCTCCGGCAGCAGATCCCTGAGTGCTTGGAGGAAATCTGTTGCAGAACAGGAAGGAATCAAACAAACAAGCAAACAAAAGACATGTGAACTTAAGATGAATGAGACTTCTCCGTGCAGCTCTGCTTTGGAAACCACAAGGGGCTGCTTCCAATGCAATAACCGCAGCCACTTCAGACTAAAGCCGACCCTATGGAGACTATTGTATTTATACAATCAACCTTCAGGGGGCAGCACCCCCTGCCCATCAACTACTGCTGAGAACAAAACTGTGTTCCCTCTTAGTTTGCTTTACTAAAGGCCAGTCCAGAGAATCCAAAAGTCTTTGGCAAAAAGGGCAGGCAGCCTGCTGTGTGTCTACACTTTAGCCCACTGGTACTTGCAACCTCGGCTACGGCAGACTTGGGTGAACTTGGCTGTTCAAAAGTGGGCATTTATCACAGTGCACTTCACGTAACTACTTGTTTAGTGGTGCACTGGGTGTTGTTTCAACAAATGCAGAGAACGTTCCCCTTTACCTGCCTGTGGATTTCTGAGCAGCTGCAGAAGGCTGTCCTATTCAGCCTAGGCATTCCTACTCAGACTTCCCTGGGAATAATAAGACCCATTGACTATAATGGGATTTACACCTGAATATACCTGCATAGGATTGGGCTTCAAGTGTACTAAGATAACACTCAGGAGACCAGTGCAGACAGTGAGCTTTCTGTGCAATTAGAGTAAGATGCTAGGAATGTGTGTGCAGTGGTGGTGGGGGTTTAAACCAGAACTTCCTCTGATCAGGTGCCAGCACCTTAACATGTGCAGCTCAAGTTGAACTGGTGCCTGAAGCAGCCCCCACTTTTTCCGTCCTCCCCACTTCCACTCCAAACCCTCAATTTTACTATCATCACCACCTCTTCCTCTTCTTCAGTGCCCACAATTCCTTCAAAACAGGCTGGGCAGGAGTAGAAGAGGAAGCCCTCCAAGCACCCTCCCATCCACCCTATTTAGAGCCTGGGCAGCAGAGGAGGTGGTGGTGGTAAGGAAGGGTGTGATTCTGCTCCAATTGTTCTTTTGGAAGGAGAGTGATCGGAACAGGACTGGAGCAGCCCCCTACCACTGCAATAGTCCTGCCCTGCCACTGCAATAGTCTAATCCCCTTTTAAGAACATCCAAGCCAGTGACCACCACTGCACCTTGTGGAAGGGAGTTCCATAAGTTAATGAAGGTGTGTGTGAAAACTTACTTCTTTTTGTCCACCCCAACTTCATTGGATGATGTCCAGCAGTTCCAATATTGTAAGAGGAAGATTATCCCCGTGTGAGAACTACACATATTTTTCTAAGGCTGCAATCCTAACCACACTTTCCTGAGAGTAAGCCCCACTGAACAAAATAGGACTTACTTCTGAGTAGACCTGGTTAGGATTGTGCCCTAGACCTCTGCGAAGTCCCCCAATCGTTGTCCTACTTCTGAAGTAAAAAAGCCCCACTCTCTAGCTCACTGTTGCCAACACTGACTGGTAGCAGGCTCTCCAGGATTCTGGATGGGGGTCAAGATGCTGGGGATCAAAAACCTGGACCTTTCTGTGGGCAAAGCAGGTGCATTACTCCTAAACAGCAGGCCTTCCTCTCAAAGGATGATGGAACCTCCACGTTTAGAGGCAGTGTGGCACTGAACATGACTTGCTAGGAAAGAAGAGTGGGAGGTGGCAACTGCCTTCAAGCCCTGTTTGTAGCTTTCCTGGAGGCATGTGGACATTCACATTGGTAGCAAGATGCCCTAACTAACTAATGCTCTAGAAGACTGCTGTGTGTCCTGCTCACCATCACCTCCAGTTAATTCCATCTAATGTGCTCCTGGGAGTCTCTTCCTCCCCAGCAGTGTACAAACCTAAATAAGCACCCTTTATCTCACCTCCATAGGCCACTGTTCCCTGCGAATCTGTTGTCAAACTCTGCCGTAGCTGCCTCTTCTTCTCCTCGCTCACATCAAGACCTAGATATTGTAGCATCTTTGCGCAGTTGCAAGAAGCCATGCCATTGACACAGGGAGGAGTGGGAGAAAAGTCAATAAAAACAGAGGATATGGATATCATATATACATTCTGCTATTTTGTAAACTCAAGGACAGATTTCAGTCAAGTGATCCCCAAAGATTCTCACAGCAGGTTCAAAATGGGGAGGGGGAACATAAGAACAGCCCCACTGGATCAGGCCATAGGCCCATCTAGTCCAGCTTCCTGTATCTCACAGCGGCCCACCAAATGCCCCAGGGAGCACACCTGATAACAAGAGACCTGCAAGGCTTCCTGGGAATTGTAGTTTAGAACATAAGAACAGCCCCACTGGATCAGGCCATAGGCCCATCTAGTCCAGCTTCCTGTATCTCACAGCAGCCCACCAAATGCCCAGGGAGCACACCAGATGACCTGCAAGGCCTCCTGGGAATTGTAGTTTAAGAACATAAGAACAGCCCCACTGGATCAGGCCATAGGCCCATCTAATCCAGCTTCCTGTATCTCATAGCGGCCCACCAAATGCCCCAGGGAGCACACCTGATAACAAGAGACCTGCAAGGCTTCCTGGGAATTGTAGTTAAGAACATAAGAACAGCCCCACAGGATCAGGCCATAGGCCCATCTAGTCCAGCTTCCTGTATCTCACAGCAGCCCACCAAATGCCCAGGGAGCACACCAGACGACCTGCAAGGCCTCCTGGGAATTGTAGTTTAAGAACATAAGAACAGCCCCACTGGATCAGGCCATAGGCCCATCTAATCCAGCTTCCTGTATCTCACAGCGGCCCACCAAATGCCCCAGGGAGCACACCTGATAACAAGAGACCTGCAAGGCTTCCTGGGAATTGTAGTTAAGAACATAAGAACAGCCCTGCTGGATCAGGCCATAGGCCCATCTAGTCCAGCTTCCTGTATCTCACAGCAGCCCACCAAATGCCTCAGGGAGCACACCAGACAACAAGAGACCTGCAAGGCCTCCTGGGAATTGTAGTTTAAGAACATAAGAACAGCCCCACTGGATCAGGCCATAGGCCCATCTAATCCAGCTTCCTGTATCTCACAGCGGCCCACCAAATGCCCCAGGGAGCACACCTGATAACAAGAGACCTGCAAGGCTTCCTGGGAATTGTAGTTAAGAACATAAGAACAGCCCCACTGGATCAGGCCATAGGCCCATCTAGTCCAGCTTCCTGTATCTCACAGCAGCCCACCAAATGCCCAGGGAGCACACCAGACGACCTGCAAGGCCTCCTGGGAATTGTAGTTTAAGAACATAAGAACAGCCCCACTGGATCAGGCCATAGGCCCATCTAATCCAGCTTCCTGTATCTCACAGCGGCCCACCAAATGCCCCAGGGAGCACACCGGTTAACAAGATACATGCATCCTGGTGCCCTCCCTTGCATCTGGCATTCTGATTATTAAGAGGAAATCCAGCAGGCCTTGTTCCTCTGGCTGGGGGAAGAGGCCAGTGCTTTCTTTCACTTCTGCAGTCCCAGGGCAGCTCTGGCAGGGAGGGAAGGACAAAGCAAGCTCCTTGCAGTTGCTCCTTTCCTGGCCAATGGCTGGGGGCAGCAGCTCTTCCATGCAATCACATCCTTGCAGTGGCCATTTTGGTTAGGTGTTCAGACGTTCTAGTTACCCAATACAAAATTATGCAGAGGATGGATAGAGGGATGTTCTTTTCCCTCTCACACAACCCCAGTGCCAGGGGACATCCACTAAAATTGACTGCTGGGAGAGTTAGAATAAACAAAAGAAAATATTTCTTTACCCATCATGTAATTAGTCTGTGCAACTCCATGCCTCACAATGCGGTGATGGTGTCTGGCCTAGGTGCCTTTAAAAGGGGATCAGACAGATTTCTGGAGGCAGACTCTATTGCAAGTTACAAACCATGATGGGTAGGTGCAACCTCCTGGTTTTAGAAATAGGCTACTTCAGAATGCCAGGTGCAAGGGACTGGCATCAGGTTGCAGGTCTCTTGTGGTCTTGTATGCTCCTAGAGGCATTGGTGGGCCACTGTGAGATACAGGTAGCTGAACTAGATGGGCCTTTGGCCTGATCCAGCAGTGCTCTTCTGATGTTCTTATTAGTAGCAGCAGATCATTTTATTTATTTTCAATACTCATTCTTATGAAAACTGTAAGTGGCTGGGCCCTTTCAGAATGAGTCTGCCACTACCTGAAATCATCCAGCCCATAGTCCCCAAAAGATATATCCACCCAGCCTGTGGTGGTCCTAAAAAAGAATTCAAGTTTATATTTCTATCACTTTAAGGCTTCTTAAGGGCAGAAGCTTCCTTTGAGCATCATTCTCTGTCTGGGCATGCCCATCCCTTTTTTCTGAGCTGTAAGGCTTAATCAGGAGGTTTGCACATGCATATCAATGCACATGCATGAGGAACCTATGTCTGATCCCTTTGTGGAAGCAGGACCCCTGTTCTAAACTGTGCTCCTTTTTGCCTCTGCCTTTGGGCTGCCTGGCTTCCAGTGTTAAACACAGAGTCTGTGAGCAATTCATCCCTCTGTCATTAACCTTTGGTTATCAGTGAAAATGCTTGCCAGTAGCTCACCAGTTCAAGTTTGCCATCCTTGAGACGAATGTGGGGATCCAGGGCTACTTTGGATTTGCTGGTGGAAGTGGCTCGCTGGTTTGAAGGGGAAGTGGGAGCTGTAAGGCAATAAGCAATCATTAACAAAAATGGGAACTCAAAGGGGTCTTCCAGTAGTACTTGAGGTGATGTCTGGTGGTACTCGCAGGACCCCTGGACTCTTAACGCCCAGCAGTGAGACAAGGAACATGACAAAAAAACAACAGAAGGAGGCTTGGCGGGCAGAACTCCATGATGAAAAAAGCCCTCCCACCATCCTCTTACAGGTGTTTCTCACATCACATTTGGCCTCCCAACCCAGCAGTAACTGATGATGATGTCATTGCCAGTTACTTTGGATGGTACTTTAAATAGGTGGATCATGTGAAGTAGTTCAGCAGAGGACAAACCTTGAGAAACACCTCCATAGCCCTGTTCACACACCCTTGCCTCAATGGGGCAGAATTAAAGCCCTGGTGCTAATTTCAAATGGGATTCTGGGAAACATTCCATGTCAGTGGCCTTAGGATAGAAGTAGGAAGGGTCCAAAAATAGGACAAAGTAAGCAAAAGTGGGGAAAAAATCAGGCATTTTCACCAGAAGAGGTCACAAATTATACAGTCCTGCTTAAACACAATCACATCAAACTGTAATTCCTAACGCTGGAATTATAGGGTTGCAGCCTTAGTTCTTACCAAAGGGACAAACCTGTGCTTGGGCTGCAGCAGAGGCTTCATAGGACAATGTGCCTCCATACTATAATATTCTCTTAGAAAGGGAGCATATCAAGGACAATGCTAGGCTAGAACCCTTGTTCCTTGACATGCTAGTTTCCTATGTGCAGGGAATGGGTAAAAATTCCAGGAAGTGGGCCCCTACCTGTTGTCTACCAGCACAGTGAGCACTAGGTCTCTGCACAGCAAAAGTCATTTGGGAAGTGAAAGAGCACATGCACAAGTTGTGACCCACCAATCAAACCCAGCTCACAATGGCCAGTCATTCACGGCAGCACAGCAAGATTGTAGAATAGAACAACCCCAAGAATAAGGAAGCTGGAGCACCTTGCTTATGAGGAAAGGTTGCAACTTTGGGGGCTTTTTTAGTTCGCAAAATGGCAACAAAGGAGGGAGGGACATGACCGAGGCCTATCAAGTTATTATGGATGGTGAAGATAGAGAGACTTTTTTCTCTTTCACTCACAGCATTGAAAGCAATGGTCATCCAATGAAACTGATTGGACAATTGGGATGGATAGAAGGAAGGACTTTTTCACACAGTGAGTGCATCCTTGAGATGTAGAATTCACAGCTACAAGACATAGTGATGGCCACTAGCTTAGATGGCTTTAAAAGGGTATCAGACACATTCATGGAGGGCACGTCTATCATTGGCTATCACCTCATGCTGGCGATATTCTACCTCTGAATACAAATTGCAGGGGAGCAAGGCCAAAAGATGGGTATTGGCCTTCTTGCTTGTGGACTTCCCAGGAGGAACTGAAAGGCCACTATGGGAAACAGGATGCTGGATTAGTTGGCCTGATCCAGAGGGCTCTTCTTATGGTCTTTGTAAAGCTGTTTGATGGTTCATAAGTTGTGTAGACCCAGCTGAAGGTCACCTTGATGGTAGTTTCCAAAGCACACCTCCCACTCCTTTCAGGTGAGGAGAAGGTTTTGTGGAAAGATCAGAAGAGCCAGCAGAGATGCTGCCATTACAAGCGTAATCCATCAAAATCCCAAGCTCTGTCCATCTGGCCAAGCGCAGCAGCTTTGTACGTGGCCTGGAGGAACCGACGGGCAAGTAGGATTTGGCACCCACCATTCTGCCAGGCAGGTTCAAGGACAGAGCAGCAGCTCCCTTCTGACTCCTTGTTAATCAGGATTAATGCCACCTTCTGCTCGTTAACTCAGAACACAGCTTTCCCAGGTGAATCTAAAGGTCAGCTGGAATCACCAGTGTCTCTCTTGTAGGTCCTGATCGCCCTTCTGTCTGCAACTGTACCAATGCAGAGTTGGGCACTTCTTAGGGCATATCTATTGCTCAGAATAACCTTGACTTGAACTTGCCATGGCCTTCTCAGACTTCAGTCGCAGGAAGAAAGGGCAGCAGGTACCCCTCTAGGAGTTGTTCAGACTGCACTGCAACTGCATTGACGCTGGAATGTTGGACGGAATTGGGCACTTACATCATTGGCCAGGGCCCTGCTGTGAACTTTGATTTAATTCACAAAGGACAAGCAAGAACCAGTAGCACAGCAAGGGGTCGCAACAGTAAGTTTTGCGGGGTGCCTCAAAGTGCCATGTAGGCAGCCCATTGCCCCACTGCCTACTGGCAACAACTTTTGGACTGGAGCAACTGGTTATTACTCCCAACCTGTAACTGAATCAGTGACCTGAAGTCCAAGCAGTCTTGTATCTCGTTACTTTACCAGTTACCCCTTTACCAGTTACCTCCACAATACTTTCCACCACACAGAGAGCCTGGCATAGGTTGATGTTGACACCTGCCAAACAAAAGCTATAAGGAGATTTAGCTCACTGGCACCTGACTTCATAAGCACCTACTCACTGCTAGGACTTCAGATAGAATTCATGCAAATAAAGAAGTACTTCTGGAGGGATTTGTTGGCGAAGTATATCCAATGACCTGGATCATGCCATCCAAAATTCTCCCAGCCCCCTCACAATATAAACATGCCTACTTGCTCCACAGGATTCGGGAGCAAGTCAAATCTCTACCTAGCCATGAAGCTCACTGATCTTGAGCCAGTTTCAGCCTTACAAGTACACTCTAAACACTGGCGTCGCTAGGGGGTGCGGGGGGTGTGTGTTGGCCGCACCAGGTGACACATTGAGGGGGGGTGATGCGTCACATGCTCCAGCCCCCTGCGCGCTTACCAAGCGTGCAACACCACAGCCTCAAACCTGCAGCCAAGTCCCTTCCCTTCCGAACTCGGCTGCAATTAGATCTAGCATTGTGCCTGTGCGCGAGCCTCACAAATGCACACAACGCTAGAGGCACCGCCCACTCACAGAAGGAGGTCCATCATGGGGGTGACGCGCTGGCCTCCCGCACCGGGTGACGCAAAGCCTAATGATGCCACTGACTCTATATCCTTGCAGGTACATTGTGTGGACAAAATGGGGTAATTTGGACAAAGGATAGGACACAAATGTGAAAAATAACATGTTTTTTCCAAGAAAATCAGAACAGGAGATAGTACATTCATGATGGGTATTGAACCTAAATAATTTCCCATGTCAAATTGGCTTTCAAGCACAAATTCCAGTGTGCAAGAAAAGTACACAGTATAGCCCTTCTTGGACTGCACCACTTCAGACTACAGACAAGAGATCCTTGGGGGAGGGGATTTTCCTCCATGT
The DNA here is from genome assembly GCF_035046505.1 of Tiliqua scincoides. Lineage (NCBI taxonomy): Eukaryota > Metazoa > Chordata > Lepidosauria > Squamata > Scincidae > Tiliqua > Tiliqua scincoides. The sequence continues at coordinate 4,179,147 of NC_089833.1, read as the reverse complement.
GATAAAAATTCCCACCTGTGGAAAGCTTGCATGTCCTATAGAAGGGTTTAAAGGCTAAAATAGGTATGATATTAGCAAACCGGACACGTCCCTCAACCCCATATCTGCAGAGGTAATGGAAAGAGGGAAAGGCACTTTTCAGGAGGAACTAGTGAAGCAAGAGGAGAGGTGGTACTTAACTCTTCCTACATATCTCCTACCCAAGACTGTTTTTTCCCCAGGCTGACTCACTATCTGTTTATGAGCATGAGGAAAAAAAATTAAAACAATCCAGAGACAATTGTGGAGTGTTACTCCCTTTTTGTGCCTGCTCCGTCTCACCCACTGGTTCTCCACTGCAAATTCACATTTCCCACCTTCTGCATCTAGCATTCTGAGGAACCCCATGTTTCCCTTTTAACATTGAGTTTGGCCCTCAGTCTAGTCTTTTTGTGCCAATCATGTAGATTTCCCTGTAGATTTCTGCATGCAGGATGTCCGAGTACTGGCTGGACACCCATCTTGTCGGAGGCGTCCCACAGGGCAGCAATTCCCTTCCTGGCTGGCAGCCCCTCTGACAAGCCCGCAGAGTGCCTGCAACAGGACCCACAGCCCAGAGAGGTTGAGCACAGCGAAACAGCCATGGCTGAGGCCGAGGCTTTGGGAGACCGAAGTGATGTGGGCAGAGTACAAGGAGGAATAGAGGCACCAAGGGAGCAAGGGGGAGAAGCGGGGTAGGATCCCGTGACAGATCTTGTCACACCAGGGAGGAAAGGAGGAGCAGGTCCAGAGGGGGCCAGCAAAACTTTTATAAGGCAGGAGCTAGCCAGGGATGAAGGTCAGTGGTAATAAGCAGGTTGTCTGGCAAGGTAACTTGCTGGCCTTTGAGCCTACAAGAAGCCACGAGCCGAGAGAAGGATAAGGGTGAAATTATAGCCTTCCTCCATAGCCTACCTGAGGCATATCACTCTGGACCTGTAAAGGGGAGTCACCCCTTTGCCTGACAGCTGTGACCTCTGGTGGATTCCATCAAGCCTGACACCCCTAGGGTGGCAGGTGCCCCATTCAGGACTGGACACAGGGAGACATTCTGTGGGGGAGCAGTCTGAACACGCAGTTGCCCACCTCCAGAAAAAAGCTGCAATTATATGGCTTTTCTACACATTGAAATTAGGTCTAAGAGCAAGGACTCATGGACTGGGTTACTCGGTGCGGTTCTGCCCACGCACCCAAATGCAAAATGAGAAAATCCCCTTACCAGAAATGGTGAGTTCTGGTGGGCAGATGTCTGGTGATGGAGAAGGCACAGGAAAGGGGCTGTCATGCCTGCTCTGGAAAAGAAAATGCAGCAGAAGAAGCATAGCTGGGGAGTAGCTGTGAGCCAAACGTAGAGCAAAGACTGAAACAGGGATTTACTAGTTAATAATAATGCAAAATATATATACAATATGATATATACATACAATATGATGAGAGCCAGGGTGGTGTAGTGGTTTGGGAGGTGGACTCAGACCTGGAAGACCCAGGTTCAAATCCCCCCTCAGCCATGAAGCTTCCTGGGTGACCTTGGGCCAGTCACTTTCTATCAGCCTCACCTACCTCACAAGGTTGTTGTGAAGAAAAAAGGAGGGAAGCAGCTGTGTACACCTCCCTAAGCTCTTTGGAGGTAGGGCAGTATAAAAATGTGATAAATTTAAATAATTAATTTATTATTATTAAGATGAAGATTACTAATGTGCTGCTTTTCATCCATTTTGCATAGCCAAATCAATCAATCAATCAATGGTTCCCTGTCCACAAAAGGCTCACAATCTAAAAAAAGATGCAGAAGAGACACAGAAACAGCCACTTGAAAAGATGCCGTGCTGGGGTGAAAAGGGACAGCTGCTCTCCTGCTGCTAAAGTATAAGAGGACACCACTTTAAAAGGTGCATAAGAACAACCCCACTGGATCAGGCCATAGGCCCATCTAGTCCAGCTTCCTGTATCTCACAGCGGCCCACCAAATGCCCAGGGAGCACACCTGATAACAAGAGACCTGCATCCTGGTGCCCTCCCTTGCATTGGCATTCTGACATGGCCCATTTCTAAAATCAGGAGATTGCACATACACATCATGGCTTGTAACCAGTAATGGATTTTTCCTCCAGAAACTTGTCCAATCCCATTTTAAAGGCATCCAGGTCAGCTGCCGTCACCACATCCTGCGGCAAGGAGTTCCACAGACCAACCACACGCTGAGTAAAGAAATATTTTCTTTTGTCTGTCCTAACCCTCTCAACAAATTTTAGTGGATGTCCCCATGGTTCTGGCGTTATGTGAGAATGTAAAGAGCATCTTTCTATCCACTTTATCCTTCCCTTGTATAATTTTGTATGTCTCAATCATGTCCCTCCTCAGGCGTCTCTTTTCTAGGCCAAAGAGGCCCAAACACCGTAGCCTTTCCTCATAAGGAAGGTGTCCCAGCCCCGTAATCATCCTAGTCGCTCTCTTTTGCACCTTTTCCATTTCCACTATGTCCTTTTTGAGATGTGGCGACCAGAACTGGATACAATACTCCAGGTGTGGCCTTACCATCGATTTGTACAATGGCATTATAATATTAGCTGTTTTGTTCTCAATACCTTTTCTAATGATCCCAAGCATAGAATTGGCCTTCTTTATTGCCGCCGCACATTGGGTCAACACTTTCATCGATTTGTCCACCACCACTCCAAGATCTCTCTCCTGATCTGTCACAGACAGCTCAGAACCCATCAGCCTATATGTGAAGTTTTGATTTTTTGCCCCAATGTGCATGACTTTACACTTACTTACACTGAAACACATCTGCCATTTTGCTTGCCAGTTTGGAGAGATCCTTCTGGAGCTCCTCACAATCACTTCTGGTCTTCACCACTTGGAAAAGTTTGGTGTTGTCTTCAAACTTTGCCACCTCACTGCTCAACCCTGTCTCCAGGTCATTTATGAAGAGGTTGAAAAGCACCAGTCCCAGGACAGATCCTTGGGGCACACTGCTTTTCACCTCTCTCCACTGTGAAAATTGCCCATTGACACCCACTCTCTGTTTCCTGGTCTTCAACCAGGTCTCAGTCCAGGATAGGACCTGCCCTCTAATTCCCTGACTGTTGAGTTTTTTCAGTAGCCTTTGGTGAGGGACCATGTTGAACGCCTTCTGAAAGTCCAGATATATAATGTCCACAGGTTCTCCTGCATCCACATGCCTTCTGACCTTTTCAAAGAATTCTAAAAGGTTTGTGAGGCAAGACTTACCCTTACAGAAGCCATGCTGATTCTCCTTCAGCAAGGCCTGTTCGTCTATGTGTTTTGAGATTCTATCTTTGATGAGGCATTCCACCATCTTACCCAGTATAGATGTTAGGCTGACTGGCCTATAGTTTCCCAGGTCCCTCCTCTTTCCCTTTTTAAAGATTGGTGTGACATTTGCTATCCTCCAATCCTCTGGCACTATGGCCGTTTTGAGGGACAAGTTGCATACCTTAGTCAAGAGATCAGCAACTTCATTCTTCAATTCCTTAATAACTCTAGAGTGGATGCCATCAGGACCCGGTGACTTATTGATCTTTAATTTATTAATGAGGTCTGAAACATCTTCTCTTTTAACCTCTATCTGACTTAATTCCTTGGTCAGGAGGGCCCGTTTAGGCAGCGGTATCTGCCCAAGGTCTTCTGCCGTGAAGACAGATGCAAAGAACTCATTCAATTTCTCTGCCATCTCTAAGTTTCCTTTTAATTCCCCTTTCCCTCCCTCACCATCCAGAGGGCCAACTGCTACTCTGGCGGGTTTCCTGCTTCTAACATATTTGAAGAAGTTTTTATCATTCCCCTTAATGTTGCTGGCCATGCGTTCCTCATAGTCTCTCTTGGCCTCCCGTATCACCTTCTTACATTTCTTTTGCCACAGTTTATGTTCCTTTTTATTCTCCTCATTAGGGCAAGACTTCCATTTATGGAAGGAAGCTTCCTTGCCCTTCACAGCCTCTCTAACTTGGCTGGTTAGCCATGCGGGCACCCTCCTGGATTTAGTGGAACCCTTCTTCCTTTGCGATATACACTTCTGCTGGGTCTCTATTACTGTTGATTTGAGCAACCTCCATGCTCTCTGTAGAAACTGGACTCTTTTTACCTTCCCTTTCAACCTAACTAGCCTCCTCATTTGAGGGAAGTCCACTTGTCGGAAGTCAAGGGTTTTTGTGAGAGATTTGCCCGGTATTCTTCCTCCGACGTGCATGTCGAAACGGATCGCAGCATGATCACTGTTCCCCAATGGCTCAGTAGCATTGATATCTCTAACCAGGTCCTGGTTAATCCAGTATTAATATTAAATTAAACAATATTAAATCCAGAGTCACCTGTCCTCTGGTGGGCTCCATTACTAGCTGCTCTAAGGCACAGTCATTTAGCATGTCAAGGAATCCGGTCTCCTTTTCATGACCAGAACACAAATTGACCCAGTCAATATGAGGATAATTGAAGTCCCCCATGATTACAACCCTGTCCCTCCTTGTCACCTCCCTGATCTGTTTCCTCATTTCAACGTCCCCTTCCGATTTCTGATCTGGAGGACGATAGTACACCCCCAGTATTACATTGCTCCTCAGGCCTGGTAATTTAACCCATAGAGATTCTATGGATACACCTTCAATCTCTACTTTGCTGGATTCTATCCCTTCCTTAAAATAAATGGCTACCCCACCTCCAACATGCCCCTCCTGTCCCTCCTGTAGAGTTTATAGCCCGGGATTGCAGTATCCCACTGATTCTCCGCATTCCACCAGGTTTCTGTTATGCCCACCTATGTCAATGTTTTCCCTTGTCACCAGATATTCTAGTTCTCCCATCTTTGCTCAGAGACTTTGGGCATTTGCAGAAAAGCATTTGTACATGGAATGCCCCAGGGTGGGCTGCTTATTAGCTCCTTTATCCTGAATCCACTCACTGTGCCAAACCATCTATCACATCCCATCACACTACCATTCTCTATTTCTTCTCCTACTTTGCCTTTGTCTTCTTGTTCTCTAACCTCCCCATCCTCATCCCATAGGGATGAGGAGTCCCGAACCAGATGCCCCTCGGCTCCTGTCGGCTTTCCCCCAGGGATCAGTTTAAAAGCTGCTCTGCCACCTTTTTAATGTTATGCGCCAGCAGTCTGGTTCCATTCTGGTTCAAGTGAAGCCCGTCCCTCTTGTACAGGCCCCGCTTCTCCCAAAACGTTCCCTGGTGCCTAACGAATCTAAACCCCTCCTCCCTACACCACCGTCTCATTCATGCATTGAGACCCCGATCTCTGCCTGCCTAGCTGGCCCTGCACATGGAACAGTTAGCACTTCAGAGAATGCTACCTTTGAGGTCCTGGCTTTCAGCTTCCTATCTAATAGCCTAAATTTAGCCTCCAGGATCTCCCGGCTACACTTGCCCATGTCGTTGGTGCCGACATGCACCACAACCGCTACCTCTTCCCCAGCACTATCTACCAGCCTGTCTAGATGAGAAGTGATGTCCGCAACCTTCACACCAGGCAGGCAAGTCGCCATGCGGTTCTCATATCCGTCGCAAACCCCCCTCTCTATGTTTCTAATAATCAAATCCCTCACTACAAGAAGCCCCCCTCCCGCCGAGGAGTATCCTGAGTGCGTTTGGATACAGCCCCGTCCCCTGGAGAAGGGATCCCCCCCCAGGGGATTGTTTCCCTCCTCTCCAGGATGACGTCCTCCAGCCGACTTCCCACCCGGGCAGCTGAGGAGCTGCACGCCTGAGGTTGGGATGAAGCCTGATCGTCCCCGGAAGTCTCCCCACGGTCCTTCTCTGCCTTCCTCTGCTTCTCCAGGTCGGCCACCAAGGCTTCAAGAGAGCGGATGCATTCCCTGAGTCCCTGGAACTCCTTGCACCGAGGAGACACCCATGATTTATGCCCCAGAGGCATATAGTTATACATGTGGCATTCGATGCAAAACACTGGATAGCCCCCACCCTGCTGCTGGCTGTCTGACTGCATAACTTTTTTATATTTTGTTTGTTATAAACCTCAAGCTAGTTTTTAATTTGAGTTTAAACTGCACTGGTTTAAGAGTTTTTTGGCTTGGCAGAACTTGCACACTAAGATTTAAATCCTGTTTAGCCCTGCTAAAATCCTGCTTTTTATTAAGTGTGCACATTTATTTATTTATTTATTTATTGCTCTCACCTAGATCCTGTGCCCTAATTTACTGAACCTTTAGATTATGTTTTAATTTAGATTAAGTTTAACTTGGGTTAAGTATAGGGTTAATTTAAACCAAGTAGAGAAAGCTACTTTCTCTTTAACCAAGAGAAAGCTTTCCACTTTATCCTCTTCTGTTTTATTTATTTTTCCAAGTGCCTGTACCTTGGGCTCTTATTCACAAGTAGGACTCTGCTCCTGCTCAGAGTAGACCTCTATACGCACTTACGTATTTATTTTTTATTTTTTTTGCATTTCTGCCCAGTTAGCAGAAGTTACTGTTATTCACGGGAGGGCATATGGGTGTGTTATCAACAAGCTATTTAAGTCGATGCTTTTAATAAATGTCTACTTAAACAGCTTGCGGATAATGCAGAACCCACCAAGGAGATGGCAAACAGACCCAAGTCAGTCTAGTCTGTCACTTTCTCAAACAGCTAATCAAAAAAGATGATGGCCAAGATCTTAAAGGTGGTCATCATTTCAGGAAAGGAGATTGCAATCAGTGGAATCCAGTGGGTTCATCTGGACTTGTAACCTTACCTCGGGGGACCTCACATGGACCTTCAGTCTGCAGGATCCCAGGCCATTCCCCATGGTCTTGATTGGTGAAGAGTGGATGTTGTTGGGAGCCGAGAGTCCAGGGTGCAATCGGCCCCTTCCAGGAATAAAGGCCACTTCAGTGTTTCCCTCATGTCTTAAAAACAAACAGAGCCGTATGTTAGGGTGAGGATGCAGTGGGAAAAAATTCATGGGGGAAGACTACCACTGTCAAACATTGATATAGCACTGGGGGAGTGCCAGGTGCTGTAAAGAGATCACTCAAGATCATGGGTCTCCAAACTTGTATATCTGATGCAGTGACGGGGCCAGAAAACAAACAAACAAACAAACAAACAAACAAACAAACAAACAAACAAACAAACAAACAAACAAACAAACAAACAAACAAACAAACAAACAAACGGAGAAAGGATGTGCTGAGAGTTTGATTGAATACAATGGGTGAATGTGGGGTGGGAGGAGGAGGCAAGCAGAGGGCAAAACTGACATGCACAGGAAGAAGGAGGAATGAATTTTGAAAATTGATTGGGGGGAGCAAAAATTGGCTTGCACAGGAAGAGGGGGGAATGGATTTTGATTAAGGATTGTGGGGAGCAGAGGACAAAATTGGCTTGCACAGGAAGAGGGGGGAATGGATTTTGATTAAGGATTGTGGGGAGCAGAGGACAAAATTGGGTTGAACAGGAAGAGGGGGGAGTGGATTTCGATTAAGGATTGTGGGGATTAAGTCTTGCAGGGAGCGTCACTGCAGTGTGCAAGTGGCCCCTGCCCCCCTTCAGAGCCATTCCAGACAAGGGGAGAAAAATGGAGGCTTTTGCCTCTTCTCTGGGTCTTCTTTGGCTTTCACCTCCGTTTTGCTCCCCATGCCTGGAATGGCTCCAAAGGGGAGGGGCCACTTGCACTCTGTTGTGAGGCTCCCTGCAAAACTTAATGCTTCGCACCCTCTCTAGCTATGCCTCTGACTAGGTATCTTAGCCAAAACTACATCACAGGATTGTTGTGAGCATAAGATGAGGGAAGAGGTAGTGAGAGAATCATGTACATGCCCCAGAGTTCCCTGACGGAAAACTGCATTACTCTCATCGACAGAGCAGCTGAAATCACCTGAATTTTGTTTTTGCAATAATCCTTCTGGCCTCTTCATGTGTGGCACCCACCAGGGAGTCTTTATTGATGGCGATTAGCTGGTCACCTGGTCGGAGACGTCCATCCTGCAAGAATTGGGGGGGGGGGAGAAAGTTTGGTGCGGCATTAAAGCTGAATTTATTTAGTATATTTTATGCCCTACTTTTCAGCCAAGATTGGTTCCCAAAGAGTCCAGCAATTAAAAAAAAAAGCAAGCAATACAAAGGCACAGACAGGGTTGCCAGATACAAAGAGGGACAGACAGAGTGCCTCTACCTTTAACCATTGTATAGAAGAGGGAATTTTGGCAGGTGTGGTTTTTGAAACCCTTCCATGTTGACATTCACCTGCCAAAATTCTCTACAACAGTTTAGGGTAGAGGCACTCTGTCCTCCATTATCTGGTCACCCTGGGTTCAGATTCATTACAGATAAATTGGGTGCGTGTGAGTTCTTCTGGTTCTTGGCAGCTGGAGATAGTCCAGATTCCAACCTCTTTCTTCCAGAGGGAGGGGGGAAGAAGGAGGTGCAGGTGATCCCAGATGCCAGAACACACATAGGGATGTGTGATTCTTCTCTTGACAACACCAGATTCTTCTCTTGACAACATTTGTAACAGGATGCAGAAAAACACATATTTAAACATGTTCTTTGCAATGTATTATTGCACCAGCTGCTGGGTAGGAATTATGCAAACACACTTGGGGGAAAAAATATCACCAGATATGGATTGTTTTCAGTGGTAGGAAAAAAGGGGGATTTTTAGAGGAAGTGACTGGAGTAGAAATCAAAGGCAGCTGTGTGATGTTCCAACAGAATGGCAACAAAGAAGTCTGTTCCTTTCTACCTTCCTACGCATAGGAGAAATCTTTTCTATGTGATCAGAAGCCAGGATTTGGGGATCCATGCGATCAGGCGCAAGATCTTTGGAGCTCTGTTGTTGATCCTAGAGCATGGTCTGAGGGCAATGATTGGGTTCATGATTTAGGGCGCAATCCTGAAGGAGAGATGGGCTGGCACAAGGGACTTGCACTGACCAAGGAGTGTTGCAAACATCCGTAAAGTATGTTTGTGCCTTCTTAAGAGCAGGCTGAGCCAGTGCATAGATGTGTGCTGGCTCAAGGAGGCCAGATCCAGGCCCCGTATCACCCAGACAGGGTAGGTTTGCACCAGCCTAGGGTGATTGGCACAGGGGGTTAGAGAGGGTGGTGGGAGAGCACAACAGAGAGGTTTTGGGTGGGGGAGGAGGAAAGGTGGGCTGGTGGATGAACTGGACTCAGGAGGGGGATGGAACCCACTTTGGTAACTTACACTGGATCCTCATCCCTGTTCCAGCCAGGCTGACATTACACTGGGCTGCTCAGACTTGTGCCAGCGATTTCATTGGTGCCAATGCAAGTAGTCCCATCAGGGTGACTGACATGCAACACAGGGTAAGGGGAAAAATGTAATCTTACACTTCAGCCACCTCCTAACCTGTGCTAGATAAGGTGCAGGCCAGTTGGCCTGCCTATTCCAACACAGGTTAGGATTGAGCTCTCAATCACCTAGCTGAAACTAAGCAGATCTGGGCCTGCTCAAGTACTTGGACTACCTGAGAACCTCAAAGGAAGCTTCCTTATATTGGGTCTGTCGTGCTCAGTATTGTCTATATAGATCAGCAGGGGTTCTTCAGGGTTTCAGGTATGGATCTTTCTTGGCCCTACCCAGAAAAGCCAAGGATTACACCTGGGTCCTTCTTCATGCAAAGCAGGAGTTCTACTGAGCTAAAGTTCCTTCTCCATAAAGGAAGGAAGGTGTGAGATAAATGTGATAAAAATAGTGGGTCTGTTGTCTCACAGCAACTCATACGGTTTGCCTCCTCTTAGGCTTTGTTTTTGCATTTGTAAATGGAACAAATATAATAGACTGTAAGTGTCTGGTGCTCTGTCCTCGAAAGACAACTAAATGTGCAGCACCAGCTGTATCAGCGCATGTTATGACAGTGAGAAAGAAAATCAAAGTAAGAAATTGAAAAGGGAAAGAGAATATCTCTTTGACACATGCACACAAAACCTGAGGGGATGCTGACGGCAGACTGAGGAGATAATCTCTGCATTTTCCCTATAGCAGTGGTTTTCACACATTTAGCACCGGGACCCACTTTTTAGAATGACAATTGCTCAGGACCCACCGGAAGTGATGTCATAACCGGAAGTGACATCATCAAGCAGGAACCTTTTTAACAATTGTTTAAAACTGGCTGCAATCCTACCCTAATGGTTGGCAACCTTCAGTCTCGAAAGACTATGGTATAAGCCTACAGCACCCGGTATTCCCAGGCAGTCTCCCATCCAAGTACTAACCAGGCCTGACCCTGCTTAGCTTCCGAGATCAGACGAGATTGGGCATGTGCAGGGTAACACTTGCTCACTTTGCAGTAGGTTGCAATCCTACCCACACTTTCCCAGGAGTAAGTCCAATTGACTATCATTGTTAAAACTAGTAGCTTGTTAAAAGTACAGGTCTGTAACATTTCCCCAGATGCAGTCACACACCATTAAAAATAAGATATTGAAATGAATGGGGACCCACCTGAAATTGGATCGTGACCTACCTAGTGGGTCCCAACCCACAGTTTGAGAAACACTGTCTCATGTGTTATTATTAAAAATACCTAGCTATTATTATTATTTATGGTGTACCAGCATCTCTCTGAATGTTCCACTTACCCTATAGCAGTCACCTTCTGATTGCAGCTCTTGGACATACACCATTGGCCCATCTGGCCTGTTGGCACCTCCACCAATGGTCAACCCCAACCCAGAGGACTTGGCTATAGAGATGCTCTGGATCCCAGATTCAATAGAGCAACTGTAAGGAAAGATAATAGGGTTAGCAGGGATACATGGACAGCCCTTATAAGGAGAGAGTCTAGTGAAAGTTCTGTCTAGTCTACTCTCTTGTTTCCAACAGTGGCTAGCCCTGGGATGGTTTGTGGGCTTTGCAGAGATAGCTTGTTTGTCCTCAGCATCAGTTATTCAAAGGGATGCTCTCCCTGAACATGGAAGTTCCATTTTGCTACTATAGCTCTTGACTGGAGGCAAATAGGAGAGCATGTACAGATTGACCAAGTCTTTATGAATTTACCTAGTGGCCATGGACACATAACATGATGGTATTATTGTATATACAAATATATAAAAAGTATATAAAAATATCAAGATTTCAAAATTTTGGCCACTAGTGGTGTCACCCCCCCAAGTGCATCATCTGGCGCATTCCACACCCTCCACACCCCTAGTTATGCCACTGACAGGCTGTCCAACAGATTTAAACAAATAGTCCAAAATCCTGTGCTGATCTAGGACTTACTGTGAGGCTGAGTGCGGAGAATGTCCCGGATTTCCAATCAGTGGTCCATGGGAATTTGCTGGGCTCAACAACAGAGGGCTCTGGGAACGAGAAGAGGATCCGGAGGATGTGCTTTCCAAATACCTGCCTGAAGAACAAAGACGAAGACACTGTTAGAAAATCAACAAGAGATGTCCCAGGTCAGCAAAACATTTTGTGGGAAGCCAGTTTGAAAAGAGAGGGAGGCAGGCCAATGCCCCAATCTTCATCCCCATAATGGCTTTGTTGACAACTCCTGCTAGTCTGGATACATACTGTTCAACCACACACCCCCGGCTTATTTCGGGGATGGTCTACATCAGTGACATAGCTAGAGAGGGTGCAAAGCACTAAGTTTTGCAGGGAGTCTTACCATGGCGTGAAAGCGGCCCCTCCCTTTCGGAGCCATTCCTGGTGGGGGGAGCAAAATGGAGGCATTCGCCTGGCACCAAAAGGGACAGGGAGGGGCCGCTTGCATGCTACGGTGAGGCTCCCTGCTTTGCACCTCCTCTAGCTACACCACTGGTCCACACAGTATTCCCCAGAAGACCTGTTTTGATTCACCAAGTCTTTTCCCCTCTCCTTCTCCATCGTTCTCCTTAACACTCCCCATGACAACATGGAGAATCCAAAAAGTCAAATGATCAGTGACACTCCACTTGCAATTAATGAGATGACTCTGTCACTAAACTTTTTTTCAGTTTTTGCAGCGAGATGTCCAGCTTGTTAATGATGAAATGGAGAAAAATCCGCCCTAGCAAATTCAGCAGATTCTTAGTGAAAGGAGCAAACTACACTTTAAATTGCTGGCTGCTGTTGACACACACCTCATCTCCTGGTACTGCTTAATTAAAGCCTGACATAGTTGCACTCAATGCTTCTCACACCCTCTACCCAAGCTGCAGCCAAAATGGGGAAGTAGAAGCGAGGAACCTGTGTACAATGACTTCATTACCAGAAGACACAGTGGCCCTGTTCAGACATTCCAATGTCTTTGTAAAAGATTATGTAGAGGGTGCTGCAAGAGCACACTGGCAAGCCCTGCTCCAGACATGCTCTAGGAACCCTGAGCACAATCTCCACGTTTACAGTGTTGGCTGCAGAAAACAAAAATTGTACCTTGGGAGAGATCTGTTGAAAAGTAGCATAGAAATATTTTTAATAAATCCCCCCTCCTGACCTTTACCTACTGGTCTAGGACCAAGCAGTGACAGGCAGGGTGTTTTTAACTTGCAAACCCAAAGAACTAAGAAGGTGATTCCCTCTCTCAAAGGGGCTTGGACTCTAAAAAGAAACTCAAGGGAGACACCAGTAATGGCCACTGAAGAAGGTGTTATGCTGGGATGAATAAAGACAGTTCCTCTCCCCCTACTAAACATAAAAGAGACACCATTTTAAATGGAAGTAGCAAGAGTGTTTCTGTTTTAAGGGGCTGAGAGAGTGGTGAGGAGGAGTCATTCTCCAAGCCATCCCCAATTTTGTGGGGAAGGAATTGGATCATGTCGACATTAACCCAAGCAGGAAAGAGTTCGGAGTTCTTGCTTTCGTCTTGCTCTCTGGTTTTGACTCCTCACTTGGCTCCTAGTCCCCATGGTGGCTCCCCACAATTCAGCTCTGACTTCAGACACTGAGTACTGTCATGTACAGTTTAGGCCTAATAACATGTAAAGCCTGAACCAAGCTAAAACAGTAACACAGAAGTGGCTTGCAGTCCTAGCTGCTAAGAATTCACAACTCAATGGAAGGTGATTATGTAGCACCTAGGCAGCCAGAAAGACGCCCATCAAGGATGGAATGCAGCTGGAGATCTCCAGGGGGGAGGGAAGAGCTGAGAGGGCGAGCTTCCAGCCCCACTTCCGGAGGACAGAGTCTTTGGTCTTTTGGTCTTTGTCTCTTGGTGAGATAGGAGGTGGGTGCACATCCTGCCCCGCCAGGACCATGTGGCCTCATACATAACTGAGGATCTACAAAAGAAGCTGACCCAGGTGAGAGTCAGAGAATAATAGCCAGTTAGCTTTATTATTTTATGCTGATATGTTTCCTAGAAGTTTTTAATGCCTCTAGCATTTGCTGCCTTTTGTAACTTTTTGTAACCCTATGTACTTAATAAAGTAAAAATCCTTTTTTTTTTGTTCATTGTCTGTTGGGGACAAAGGTTCAGAATCCTGCCTGGCTGTTCAGCAAGCTACCAAAAATCCTCATTGTGGACTAGTAACTTGAGGACTGAGACTTTAAGTAAAGAAAGTGCTCAGTGCCCACAAGGGATATAGTTAAGCCTAGAGGGTCTCGGTGTCCCTGGACTGAGGCACTGGCTCTTACAGGGTGGCGGCAGTACTACCGAACAGGGATCTTTGAGGGCTCTAGGGTTCAGAATCAACAACTCTGAGCACCCAAAACCCTGGGAGTGTGAGACCAAGTATACGACAAGTACTTACCCCCACCATGGAGAACCGGTGAACTGCGTGCTGAACCTGTGTTGCTATGAGAGCCAAATTTTTCCAAGAGTTCAGCGAATTCTCTTCTGAAAAACAAAAAGGAACAAAATTTTGTTTCGTTAGGAAACAAAATTATTCTTAGACCACAGTCAGTAACCTGAGTAGCTCTTACTGCAACCCTAAAAAAAGACAATATTTAAGATAAATTTTTAAAAAAACACAACTTTTTTACACAAATTTGAATTTCAGGTTTTTGTTTCGGAAAAGAGCTTTTATGGGGCATTTCAAAATCACTGTGAATCTTACATCTTGTTGTGAAAGATGCAACTGATGCAACTATCCATTGGGGCTTTTTAAATTGTTTTTTTAAACATTATTTTATTGTTTTAAAATGATTGTAAGTCACCTTGAGTGCCCTACTGGGAGGAAGTTGAGATAAAAACAAAACATTGATATATAATACTTTGCCTCCTGTTAATAGTTTTCCAACCCTTTTCTGTTTCACTTTTTGGGTGTCTCCTGCTCTCTCCTCCGTTCTGTGCCCAGCCAGGACATCTTTTGAAGAGAAGAGGGGACTCACTTTCCTTACAGACCCACCTTACTGCCGTAATGCTCTCCAGTCATCTCCTGTTGGGGGTTGGGGGCTAAAGCTCTGTCCTGATGATCCCCACAATTCCCTAGGCTTGCTGGTAGGAATGGCTAGTAGCAGACTCCTCTCTCCTTCCCAACAGGCCAATGAAGAGAATCTACAGTGGCAGTGCAACTGTTACCCTGCACATGCCTGATCTTGTCTGATTTCGGAAGCTAAGCAGGGCCAGGCCTGGTTAGTACTTGGATGGGAGACCGCTTGGGAATGCCGGGTGCTGTAGGCTTATACCATAGTCTTTCGAGACTGAAGGTTGCCAACCAAAAGTGCCTACCCACCGTCAGCAAAGATGTGGGGGCTTCTGCAATGTCTCTGGGGGATGTTGTCACTTGTAAATGGGGATACCAGGTACAGTAGCACAAGTCACCACATCAGAGTGTTGATAGTATCGATAATATCATTAGAACTAGGGGGTTCGTAGGTTGGCCCTGTGTGAATACCGTCTGATGGGCACAGGCCCTCAGCCAGTGCCTGACCAGGCTAGCCCCTGAAACCACCCCTGGTGTGTGGCCTAAATTTCAGCAGTGTGTGAGATTGAAGACTGCCCCTGCTGAAATGTGACCCACAAGCAGTCCAGACATGCTGATTACTATCACTGGGGCCAGGGACAAGCAAGCCTTGAGGCGATTAGAATCGCATTTGCAGTGTGAACTTCTGGTCATGACCTGGAGACTGGGGGGAAAAAAAAACTCAATACAAAACAGGCTCAGCCAGGATTGGCCTGACCCTGGGTTGTTCATCACTGATTGGCAGAGTCATTCACGGTGCTCAATTGCAGACCTCCAAAGAAGGGAGGGAGCGATCTGGGCATGTCACCAGTCCTGGTCACTACATCTGCGTCAGCAAGCAAGCACCCCTGACCCTACGGTGGTTCGGAGGATGATTACTCCTCTGGGCTCAAGGACACGGCTGAAAGATAATAAGGGATAAATAAAATAAAATACTAATCATAAAATGGGCGGCATAAAAAGCTCTCTCTCTCTCTCTCTCTCCCCTCCTCCTTAATCTTGGAGAAATGTATTGATGTATTAAACATTTTGTGAGATGATTATATAAGTGAAATCTCTACAAATCTTCAAAGGAAAAATAAAATATTTACAAGCCAGCTCCCCCCCCCCAGATAACCTTTTGCAGATTTACTGAATACCCAAGAGCAAGGGTGACCATAATATTGCTCTAAGTTGGACTTCTTTCTCTGTGCCATTCAGTATACTGTATGCCTTTCCTGGCCCCCGGAGCCCAAGGAGCCCCTGATATATGCAAACATAGCAGGGGCGTGCAGAAGTGGGAGGCGGGTGAGGCAGAACCTCCCCGCTGGAGTCCTTCGAAAAGCGCCTCTGCCGTGTGAGGCATGCAAGCACCCACAATTCACAGGCAGAATCATGGAGGGCAGAGTTGCAGACAGGCAGAATGTGTGGGTTTGTGGGTGCTTGGGTGCCTCAAACAGTGGCAGTGCTTTTTGAAGGACTCCAGCGGGGAGGCTCTGCTTCACCTGCCTCCCCACCCACCGCACATCCCTTAAACATATCCTGCATTTTTAAAAACTATATACATGAACTATGAAGAGATGGCTGGGCAGCTAGGCCAAGAGAAGGCCAGGTCGTGGTCCCCAAACCATCATGATGTTATGTGGAACATCAAGGGACTGCGGGCTGTGGAATGTTAATGCTATAGAGCAGGGATGTCCAAAGTTTTTGGCAGGAGGGCCACATCATCTCTCTGACACTGTGTCGGGGGCCGGGGAAATAAATAATTAATCTACATTTAAAATTTGAATAAATTTACATAAGTTTACATAAATGAATATATTGAAGATGAACTTATATAAATGAATCAAGGTCTTGCAATAGCTCAATGCCTATAAGAGGCCTTGCAAAAAGCAAGGCTGACCTTTCCTTAGCTGCCGCTGCTGCATCACAGATGTGAAAGAGCAAGCAGTGGAGGGAGCTCTCATCCCACAGCTCACACGAGAGGTCAAACAGTCGCCCTCACACTGAGAGAAGTTGCGTTGGGCCAGTGTGGGCTTCAGCAAATCTCCAGAGGGCCAGAGGCTCATTGGAGACTGGGGGCTCCCTGAGGGCCGCATTGAGAGGCCTTGAGGGCCACAAGTGGCCCCCGGGCCGGGGTTTGGGCACCCCTGCTATAGAGATAAGAAAATATGAACATGATGGATATTATCTGGTGAGAAAATTTCCAACTTCACACTGAGTGCCAAGGGTAACAATTCTGTTTTTTTGCCTCTACCTTTTTGTTGGGTGGAGGGACAAGAGGCCCAACCCAAAGCAGCTCAGTGCCTGAGGTCATGCTTGAATTTGGTCCCTCCTTTTTTGCATGTTTTATATTGGCATGCACATTACAGGTGGAGGAGAGGAAGAGATGGGGGCAGTGGCTTCCAACCTCCAGCTTTGCTGTCATGCCAGCAATACCCCCCCTGCCCCCGCACATCCACACCTGGTCCCTTCTTACCTTTTGCTGCCTCCAAATTTGCTCTCCTGCTCTGTTTTGAAATAAATCAGCACAGCAGTGGCCAGAATAAGGAAGCTGGGACAAGCATTGCCCTACTTTGAAAAAGGAAGGGCTATTTTTTTCCTTTTGGGGAAAGTGGGACAGCGTTCCTCCCCGTTTCCCTGTTCTAGCCCTACTCTGATGCTCTATTTCAAAGCAGAGTGGAAGACTGAGGACAGAGGGGGCAAACAGGGGGGGGGAAGGTGAGGCTGATGTGGGAGTGGTTGACTGGCACATGTTGCTGCCTGCCCCCATCCACTACCAGAGGCAGCCCACCTAATCCTGCCTCGTGGGTAGGCTAGACCTGGGGGTAGAACCTCCAGTTAGAGACATGGGGAACTCTTGGATTTCTACAGGATTTCTATAGGAAACCGTCACTTCCACCTTGAGAGAGGGAGAGAAGGAAAAAACAGAATCAACCCTAAAGGAACCAAAAATCAGATAGATAGTGTGTGAGTAGGAATTCATTCTGCAGTTGAGAGCACTGAGTCACAGAATGTTGAAGGTGACTGGGGTGCGGGGGTGGGGAGCACTGGAAAGAGGCCTGCTTGAGCCCCAAACAGCTTGTTTAGAATCTTGCAAATCAGGATGAACCCATTTCTGCCCAGCCCACAGGTGTACACATTTGATCCCTGTTGCATATATATAAAGTTGGGCAGAAATGGTTTAAGGTCAGAGGGACGCCTCAGACCAGGGTGGCCCAACCTTTACTGCTAAGGGGGCTGCAGTACCCTGGTGCCAATCCCCCAGGGTGCAAACATGAAAGTAACTGGCCGTGATGTGAGGATGGCAGGTTCTGAGCCACCAAAGTCACTTGAAGGGGGCAGTGGCAGGAGAAGCAGACAGAGGAGAAAGAGGAGGCAGTGGGTATGGAAGGATTTCTTGATCTCCCTCCCACAGTAGGGAGATAAAAAAAGTCATTCAGTTAGAAGGAGGCAGTGGGTGCGGCAGGGTTCTTGAGGGCCAACAAAAGAAATGTCATGGTCCACAAGTGGGCTGTGGGCGGCATGTTGGACCACCCTGACCTAAACAATTCTCTTTGCAGCTGTATAGTAAAACAGATTCTGGGGGCCCGAGGTGGTGGTAAATGGGCATGGTTAAAAGAGGAGGGGTTGGAGCTATAAAACCAAGGTCAAAGGTCCCTGCAAGAGAGGTTTGGGCTTGCTGTTTTTCCTTACATATGCCACTGATATGAACTCCCTACAGGTAGACCACAGCTGCGATACAAGGACATCTGCAAGAGGGATCTGAAGGCCTTAGGGATGGACCTCAACAAGTGGGAAACCCTGGCCTCTGAGCGGCCCGCTTGGAGGCAGGCTGTGCAGCATGGCCTTTCCCAGTTTGAAGAGACACTTGGCCAACAGTCTGAGGCTAAGAGGCAAAGAAGGAAGGCCCATAGCCAGGGAGACAGACCAGGGACAGACTGCACTTGCTCCCGGTGTGGAAGGGATTGTCACTCCCGGATTGGCCTTTTCAAGCCACACTAGACGCTGTGCCAGAACCACCTTTCAGAGCGCGATACCATAGTCTTTCGAGACTGAAGGTTGCCAATACAATACCTACAAGTGTCATGAATCACAAGCAAAACAGACCAAAAGCACTACCTGGGCAACAGAAGCTGACGTGTGTGATGCAGATGCTGTCAGCTCCTATCTTGTGTAATCATCCCAGCGCCTGACTGAAACTAAGAACAAGCAGATGTTTGTTACCGACTTATGACTTCTTTTCGGGGGCATAGCTAGAAGGGGTGCAAAGCACTCAGTTTGGAAGGAAGCCTCACCGCAGCGTGCATGACGCCTCTCCCCCTCCCCTTCGGAGCCATTCCAGGCCACTAAAGCAAAACGGAGGGTTGCCTCTGTTTTGCTTTAGCAGCCCGGAATGGCTCCAAAGGGGAGGGGCTGCTTGCATGCCGTGATGGGGCTCCCTGCAAAACTTAGTGCTTTGCACCCCCACTAGCTATGCCACTGCCTCTGTCTCTAGAGCAGCCATTTTCAACCACAGTGCCGTGGCACACTGGTGTGCCGTGAATGGTCCCCAGGTGTGCCACAGGAATTTGGAGGAGGGTCATATATCAATAGGACCATTGGGGGATGTGAGCCCCCACTGACAGCACAGTGAGCCTTGTCAATCATCAAAAGGCTGATGGTATGCCTTGACTATTTTAGTGCCTTGCCAGTGTGCCGTGAGAGAAAAAGGCTGAAAATCACTGCTCTAGAGGATGATAGAGCACCATAACCTCCATCTGCTGCATTGGAAGGGAGGGGCTTTCCACACTAGCTTCCTTTCTTTTAACAAGCAAACTGAAGATCAACCAATGCTCTGTAAATACTCTGCTTGCTCCTTCTGAGAACAAATCAAGCAGCCATCTACCAAATCAGATCACTGGACCCTCTGGCTTAGTATTGCCTACTTTGATTTTGCAGCAGTTGTCCAGAATTTCGACACTGAGGTCTTGCTCAGCACCAGGGCCTAGGAGGGGGGGGGGGTAAAGGGGGTAATTTGTACCTGGATCAAAAGGGGGGCCCAGGAACCAAAGGAGGGGGCCCAGAAAATTCCTGAGATCTTACAATTTCCTATCTACTGCCTGCACGGGATGCTGGCGACACTACCACAACTAGGGATGTTGAGGACGCTACTGATGGGTTGGTAAACCTGGGCTCCAAAGACTTTTCCAGCTGCCTCGACCCTCCCCCCACTCTGTTTTGACCCTCCCTGTCCCTATGCTGCTTGCCCATCACCACCTTCACCCGCTCTGTTTCACCCCTTCCCCTTTGCAAAGGGACCCAAAAGAAACTTTGTACCCCCTGATAAAATTCCTCTCAGAGGCCCCACTCAGCACTCACCTGGCAATGCTGCAGACTGAATCTGGGACCTTCCACAGGCAGGGTGCATACTCTAAGCCAGGGGTGCTCACACTTTTTTGGCTCGAGAGCTACTTTGAAACCCAGCAAGGCCCGGAGATCTACCAGAGTTTTTTTTTACAATGTTTGCGCCGTCATAACATATAACATTTATGTGTACAATGTATGTTGGTGTACCTTGAGCCCCACTGAGTATAACAGGACTTACTCCTGAGTAGACATGCCTAGGATTAGGCTGTGAGGCTGCAATCCTAGCCACACTTACCTGGGAGTAAGCCCCATTGAGTACAATGGGCCTTACTCCCGGCGTTTCCTCCCAGAGGCACCTGAAGGGGGGGGTCGGCACTCTGCGATCTACTCATTTTGCCTTGCGATCTACCGGTAGATCGCGATCCACCTATTGAGCACCCCTGCTCTAAGCCCTATGGGGCTTTTGTCAGGGCCCATGCCCATGTTAGGGTCCACACCCATGTCTAACACACCCTTGCCCTTGAGATGGCAAGGGCCCACTGCAGTTGTTGCCCCCCCCATGGCCACCAAGTAAGACAAGCGTCCAGGGAATGCTTGCTGGGTGATTGTGGGGAAACAGCAGTTGAAATAGTTTCCTGCCCCACTGTGCCACTTTAAATTCCCAGGTGTCCCGTCGGTCCCCCCCCCACTTAATCAGAGGCATCCAGGAACGGTTAAATAGCACTGTAAAAGGAAAAAGGCAGCCTGCTACCAGTGCTTGCCCCTCAGTGCCTCCACACTGGGCACCTAACCAGGAAAGCTAACTGGAAACTGGGCAGTGGACAGATGAGACCTCTCAGTGTAGCTGCAGGTGGCAGTGTGAAAGAAGACTCAAGTCTGTCTGCTGCCCAGTTCCCAGGCACCACAAGGGGTAGCTGTTGCGCACATGCGCTTTCTAAGCATGGGGAGGCTCCCTAAGGGCTTTTGCCCCAGCACCCCTCCCCTCAAGCTGGACCCGCTACTGGGCCCAAGAGTCTACCAAGCCCAGCAACGTGTTTCTAACAGTGGTCAGTCAGATGCTTCCAGATTACCCACCTGAAGAGCATGAAAAAAACAGCCCTTGCCTCTTGTTTTTTCCCCCCTGCATCTGGCATTCAGAGGTATACTGCCTCTGCTCATGGAGGTTTTCCCCTTGTTTGGGAGAGCTCTCTGTTGAAAGCATTCGTTTACAACAGGGGTGCTCACACTTTTTCGGCTCGAGAGGTACTTTGAAACCCAGCAAGGCCCGGAGATCTACAAGAGTTTTTTTTTTATAATGTTCGCGCCATCATAACATATAACATTTATGTGTACAATGTATGTTGGTGTACCTTGAGCCCCACTGAGTATAACAGGACTTACTCCTGAGTAGACATGCCTAGGATTAGGCTGTGAGGCTGCAATCCTAGCCACACTTACCTGGGAGTAAGCCCCATTGAGTACAATGGGCCTTACTCCCGGCGTTTCCTCCCAGAGGCACCTGAAGGGGTGGTCGGCACTCCGCGATCTACTCATTTTGCCTCGCGATCTACCGGTAGATCGCGATCCACCTATTGAGCACCCCTGGTTTACAACCAATAAAATGTATTCACTGAAAGTCACTACAACACACGCTTTGCACACAACCCTCCACTCCCCAATTGGTATAAAAGGAAATCCTCACCGAGCATCATCATCTCGGGCAATAAGAAGGCGCATGTGGCTGGTGGCAGACGCTGTTCTGAGAATATCCACAGCTCTGGGGGAAGACCAGAAAGAAAAGAAGCAGTGAGGCAGAGGCTCACACAGGGACTGCTTCGACCTTGGACTCAATTGCAGTGGTTCTCATACTTTTAGCACCAGAACCCACTTTTAACCATGAGAATCTGTTGGGACCCACCAGAAGTGATGTCATGACCGGAATGACATCATCAAGCAGGAAAATTTTTAACAATCCTATGCTGCAATCCTACCCAAGCTTACCAGGAGTAAGCCTCATTTATTATTATTGTTAAAAGCATATACAGAGTAGCTTGTTAAAAGTACAGATCTGTAACATTTCCCCAAATGCAGTCACATGCCATGGTAGCATCATGTCTAATATGTTAAAAATAAAATATTGAAATGAATGGGGACCCACCTGAAATTGGCTCGTGACCCACCTAGACACATAGTTTGAGAAGCACTGCTTTATTGAATGCCTCATTCACTTCTCTTAGAATGACCAATCCTTGTAGAACTCCTAGCTTGTTGGGAAGCTTAACCTCCTCCTGAAAATATCCAATTTCTGTAAAGTCGTGGATTCTTCCACACCCAAATCAAAACCTGACCCCTGGAGATAGCAATAACACCCTTTAGCTTCACTCAGAATAGAAACACCAGGGAGCAACATCCCTGCAACTTGTATGTTGGGTAGATCCCAGAACCATGTGGAGCTGAAGCAGATTCAGAGCTCTCTTTTGGATACCATACCTCTCGCTTGTAACTCCAATCAGACTGTCTCCGTTCACTTCTAAGATCTGGTCTCCTGGTTGCAGGCGGCCTGAAGGAGCAGACAAGGGAAAAAAAGTCAGACTGATGGAAAGAGCAAAACATCTATCCCTGAGAAGTTGAATGGGCGCTGCTAATTATGAATAGTTTATACTCCGTCATAAAACTTTGTACAGTTCCTTTTACCCAAACAAAAAGGAGACGTTTCTGCCCCAAGTGGCTTACAGTCTAAAGGCAGGAGCCTCTGATGAAGGCTAAACTCCAGAATAAGGTAAACAGCAGAGAGAAACATTTGGGCAAGAGCACTAGAATGGACGGAGCAGGACCTCTGAGAGGAATTTTATCAGGGGGTACAAAGTTTCTTTTGGGCCCCTTTGCAAAGGGAGAGGGTGAAACAGAGCAGGGGAGGATGGTGACTGGCATGCAAAATAGGGGCAGGGAGGGGTGAAACAGGGTAGGGGGAGGGTCGAGACAGCTGGAAAAGTCTTTGGAGCCCAGGTCTTCCAATCCAGGTGGCATCAGTAGTGTCCCCAGCATCCCCAACTGTGGTAGTGTTGCCAGCATCCCGTGTGGGCAACAAGTCTGATTAGATAGGAAATTGTAAGATCTCAGGAATTTTCTGGGCCCCCTCCTTTGGTTCCTGGGCCCCCCTTTTGATCCTGGGCCTGGGTACAAATTACTCCCTTTACCCCCCTCTCCTAGACCCTGGGATGGAGGCTAAAACTGCCCCCCCCATGACTCAACTAGGGTGAGGATTGGGTTATATTCCCTTATCAACCAGTTGTTGTTGTTGTTGTTGTTGTTGTGTGTCATGGAGATAAACTTTGTGGAACTCTGTGGCTGGGAAGCAATGAGCTATTTGCCTACATGACCTGCTTCTGAGCTTCCTGAAGGAATCTGGCTGATCACTGTGGAAAACAGGATGCTGGAATAGATCCGGAAAGGCTCTTCTAATTTCTCTTGCATCCTGTTTTTGCCCCGTGGCACTTCCACCAGCCTCAACTGGCCACAGATCTCCTGCTTCCTCAAATCACCCTTTCTCCCTTGCTTCCCTTACATTCCATTCTTTAAACTAACTCTTTCCGCAATCCATATAAACTGGGCAGAGAGGCACAGTTTAAAGGGCTGGTGGCACTTTTACATTTAGTAGGAAGCGGGGAGAGTGACTACCTCTTTTCATTTCAGCATAGCCTTTTTTGTGGTGACTGTTTCAGTGTCTCCTTCACTTCTATTTTTTTGGATTCTGAGTCCCTTGGAAGAGGCACCCGTCTTCTCATTCCCTGTTGCTATTCAATCTGGTTTGAGAATCTTTTTTGTTGAAAAGCAGCACATAAATATTCATAAACGACAACCAGATAATTACCTAATAATGGAGTTTGGGTCAAAACAATGAGGTTCAAGACTAGTTATTCCATTGACTCCAATGGGAGGTTTTTTCCCCCAAGACAGGGCAAATAGCACATCCAGAGGAGGGACAATCCAAGACAAAAACACAGGAGGGATAGGGTTAAAAGGTGCACTACACTCTTCCACATCCCTGATACAGATCAGACTTCCCACGCTTGTTATTTACAGGAAAAGAGCAAGCACACCCAACATCACCTCCAGCCTGGGCCTGCTGCCTGCCTCAGTCTGCCCTCCTCCCCCCACCACTCCTCACTCCCCTGCTCTTATAACTTGAAAACAACGAAGATAATTGAGCAGAAGAGGAAGTGTGCAGGAGAAGTGGGCTAGAGTGTCTCTGAGTCCTCTCCTTCACATTTCCTCTTTGGTTCGAAAGCTGCATTCTTCCACTGCAAATCCAAGCAGTAGCAGATTTGGAGCTGGTGGCTGGCAGGCCATGGAGTAAGTGAAGTGGCATTTGTGGCCTTGTGTGGTAAGGCGCTGTACAAAGGGGTAGCGTTTGATGTGACACCTTGGGCGCTGGGAGGCCTTGGGCCAGCTCTCTTACCTAGAACCTACTCCAGCCGCATAAACCTTGCCAGCCTCCCTGGGACACTGAGCAGATTTGTTTGCCTGAGAGCACAATCCTAAGCTTGTCTACTCAGAGGAAAGCCTCACTGTCTTTAATGGAGCTTACTCTCAAGAAAGTGTGCACAGTATTGCAGCCTGAGTTTCTCACATTCATGCCCAGCATTCCATACACTGCCCCATACAGGCTCCTGTGGCCTCCAAGTACAATCCTGCATGACAACCCCATCCCTGAATCCTCAGACCAGAAAGATAAATGGTAAACAACTCACCATCAGCGTACGCAACACCGACTGGTAAGATTCTCTTGACGTAAACCCCATATTCCTCTCCTGTGAATTCTTTAATACCTCCAATCACCTTAATACCTAGAAAGAGAAATAATTCCATTATCAGGAGCAAATTCCACCCCGTCCTTACAAGGCATGATGTCTACACAATGAACTGAAGTGCTGACCTGACAGCCATGGGTTCTCCTCTCAAAGAATTCTGGAGACTGTAACCTGGTGTGGTCGCATTTAGAAGACTGTTTACAGTCCTAATTACCACATCTCAGACAGGATATATTGGAGAGCTGGAACAGGTGAAGGACAGGGCAGCCAAAATAATCAGCGCCCCAGAGCACCTTCCGTAAGGGGAAAAACCATAATGTTTGGGTTTTTTAGTTTATTTTTTTAATGATTAAGGGGGAAGAAAGGCTTATATTTCTTCATAGAGTCCATACATAAGTGGTGGAGCTTGCTACCACAAGTTGTGCTGATGACTGACAGGTTAATGCTTTGAAAAAAAGAGTTAGACATATCCATGACCAAGCCTATCAATGGCCTTGCCTAAAGATGGCTATAAGCTACTCCCACTATGAAGGCAGTATGTCTCTGAATACCAGTTGCAAGCAGCAAAAGTGGAAGAGGGGCATGCCTTTTGCTCCTGCTTGTGGGGTACCCAGAGGCATCTTGTGGCCACTGTAGGAAAAAAGGTGCTAGATGAGACAGCCCTTTGACCTGATCCAACAGGGCTATTCTTATTCTAGTGGGAAGAGATAGGGGTGGGTGGCTATAGATTCAAATGAATTAATATGCATTCATTACAAGCAAATTGACATTAAGTCTTCATCTGTGATTCCAGAAATGGAAACATAAGATGCATTTTTCTTTAAAGATACAGTATTTCATTTTCTCTTTCCTCTACCTATATGTATAGATTTTTATCGACACCAGAGCAGTGTTCTACATCCTCCCATTCCAGTTTCTACATAAAATATCATGAGTTCCATTTAATGCTAGTTCAATTCTAGCTAGCATCTGTACTGTCATGTAGTAGTGGCAAACATCCTATGCATATTTACTCAAAAGTAAGGCTCATTGTGCTTACTGAGGCTTACTCCCAGGTAAGTGTGCAAAGGATTGTGTCCAAGGGTCCAGCAAGTACCACCAGACACCTCAAGTAATACTGGTGGTACCCGTACCTGCATTGAGAATCTAGAGCAGTGGTCTCAAACTTTTTAGCACCGGGACCCACTTTTTAGAATGACGATCTGTTGGGACCCACTGGAAGTGATGGCATTAATCTGGAAGTGATGTCATGGCCAGAAGTGACATCATCAGTTTAGGCTTCAACCCTAAGCTGTGATCAGCCATTACACAGTGTGCTCATGCTGTTATTTTGCATAGCTTGGAATTCAAACATTATAGTTTGGAAGTCAAAGCAGAACACAGACTTGGATTCTTCTCCAACCACACAGCTCTCCCCCCCCCCCGCCCAGTATCCCATCTTCCCACCTATTCAGGGCAAAGTACCCTGCCTCTCTCCCCCTGGGAACCTGCCCTGCCCAGCAGCTCTGTATTTTGAGCTCTGTATTTCCCCTGGGGGCTGGGGATAAGAATAGGCCCTCAGTTTGGCTGTACTTGTCAAAGAGGCGACTAAACAGCCACCAGGTAGTTGGGACTCGTTAGCCTGGGAAGGCAGCTCATCTGAGAGAAGGAAAACTCTGATCCCAAACCTCCACTGCCTTGTGGCTACATCCAGTTATGGAAAAGGCTTCAGGAGTCAACCTCGAGGCAAAATCCGGAGCCGGAGTCCCTGAGGCAGTTCATGGCTGAACACAGTCACGTTCTGGCAACTCCTGCGACGCCGCTGGAACCAACCGTATTGGCCTCTGCCTTTCCATTGGACCATTTCAGCGACGTGGAGAGGGGGGATTTGCTGCATGGGTAACAGCCTATCCTCCACACCTACTTTACCCAGGCTTCACGCACTGGAGAGGACACTCTGTTCCAGAACCACCATTCAGAGCGTGACACCATAGTCTTCTGAGACTGAAGGATGCCAACAAATTTCCAATACAACTGAGCTAGGTTTAACATAACCCACCTGAAATTGGCACCTGACCCACAGTTTGAGAAATGCTGATGTAGTGAATTTCTCTTCCTCAAACTGTCTGAGATTTCCACCTTGCCTCCAGACTGAAGGAGTTCCAGTTTTGAGGGCACAACACCATGTGGCTTCACATCAGTGAAGCTTTCAGGGATGCTTGTCAGCTATTACACACACTTCAGTACCTTTATTGGCATACTAAAAGTTTACAGAGAATAAATAGCATAGTAAAAAAGAACAGCTTTGGGAATGTTAACTTCAAACTTTGGCCTTAGAGACTACCGCTAAAAATTCCGCCACCAGGTTGGTAATAGGAGGGGAATAATCACTGAGAAGAATTGGGAAAGGATCAACAAGGGAAACAGGAAGAGAAGAAAGAAAAGAATCAAGTAAGTGGGACCTGAGGTTGTGATGAGCAGTGCACCGAAGAAGGATATGATCCAGAGTATCTGGTTCAGCTGAACAAAATAGACATAATCTATTTGAACGAGGAGTTTTAGAGAATCTCCCTTGATGTAATGCGGATGGAAAGATATTCAGTCCTGTCAGCTATTACTGATCTTATTGAGGGGCCAAAATAAACTTCCAGGGTCCCCCAGAACATATTTTGAAAATCACAGGCATCGAGCACTTATGAAAAGTGCTTTTCCAGCACATTCTACTAAACACTTCAAATGAAATCCACTTAGAAAGTGTAACAGTGACTCACATCTCATCCCCATTTAACAAACATACTCAGTAGTGACTCAGTAGGATTGCTTGGTCCAGCACAAGCTACAGTACGGAGCCCATCTAAAAGAATTCAAGTGTCTGTTTCGCAGTGCCCTCTAGTGGGTGGTCTATGGAGAATGGTGCTAACACTGAAATGAAATCTGGCAAAAATTCTAAGCATGACTTGGGAGTTCTTCTGTGCCTGGACATCCATCTTTTCTTCTTCAGAATCAGGCTCAAGCAGGGCTTACCATTTTCTCCCTAAGGCTGATTCAAAAAATTTAATTACCCCCTATTAGCCACCGCGTGTGCAAAACTGATGAACACAATATTTGGGACTTTTTTTCCACCTCCGTAGCTAATCATAGCTTTAGGGAAGGTGACCAGGATTGTGACATGGCAGGAAGGGGTTAACCTCCTCCCTCCTGTGCCATGCTTTGCTATGTCTTTGCCAGATTTTTGAAAAGAAAGATTCAGCCGCTTCAAGCATAGCACTTGGCAACAAGAAGTCTGAGGAAACTGAACCAGAGGTCATTCTCCCTGGGCTGGACTCACCTGAAGGGCCAGACCATGATATACCAGGGATTTTTCAAGGTTCACTGCTACCTGATGATGCAAGAAAGCTTCAAGTAAGAGAGGAGAGATGACCACGTGCTCTCAGCACTAAACCTGGAAGCCATCCCTTGAAGGATCTTTCCTTTTCAACAGTGAGGTAGACCCTGAGAATAGTCAGGGGCTCTGAGAGGCATTACAATGTTTCTTTAGGGTCCCTTTTGGGGGTACCAAGGTTTTTTTTTTTGCCATTTCCCTTCTCCATTGGATCATAATTTCTATGAATTCTGATATATAAAACTATGCAGGCATACACAAAATGTGAGTGCTAATCTTCACACAATATAATATATGCAAACATTTTTTGGGATCCCAGGAAATTTCCTCTTCCCCTCCTTTGGCTCCCCAGGCCCCCTTTTTGACCCTGAGCCTACGTACAATATACTTCCTGTTCTCTCCTTTCATAGGCCTTGGTGAGATCAGAAAATGTAAGATCCCAGAAAATTTACAGGCCCCCTACATGGCTTCTGGACCTCTTTTTTGACCACAGGACTGGACAGAATTTACCCCCTGCATTTCCCTCACATGGTCCTGATGGTAGTCATGACCAGGAGATATAAGAGGGCTCAGCTGGATCTGGGACTCTTTTGGATCAATTGCTCCCTCAAAGATTTCTGAAGTTCTGTATCTTTCAATGCTTTGCCTTGGCTTGTCCCATCATTCCTCTAGAGCAGTGGTTCTCAAACTTTTAGCACTGGGACCCACTTTTTAGAATAAGAATCTGTCAGGACCCAGCAGAAGTGATGTCATGACCGGAAGTGACATCATCAAGCAGGAAAATTTATAACAATCCTAGGCTGCAATTCTACCCACGTTCACCCAGGAGTAAGTCCCATTTACTATCAATGTTGAAAGGATATGCATATTAACCTATTAAAAGTACATATCTGTAACATTTCCCCAGATGTAGTCACCTACCATAGTAGCATCAAATCTAATATATTAAAAATAAAATATTGAAATGAATGGGGACCCACATTAAATTGGCCCACAGTGAGAAACACTGCTCTAGAGCAGAGGTGTCCAAAGTTTTTGGCAGGAGGGCCACATAGGAGGAAAAAATAATTAATTTACATTTAAAATTTGAATAAATTTACATAAGTTTACATAAATGAATATATTAAAGATGAACTTATATGAATGAATGAAGGTCTTGCAATAGCTCAAGGCCTATAAAAGGCCTTGCACAAAGCAAGGCTGGCCTTTCCTTTGCTGCCGCTACTGCATCACAGACGTGAAACAATAAGCAATGGAGGGAGCCCTCATCCCACATCTCATGCGAGAGGTCAAACAGTTGCCCTCACACTGAGGGCGGTTGTGTTGGGCCAGTGTGGGCTCCAACAGATCTCCGGAGGGCCAGAGGCTCATTGGAGACTGGAGGCTCCCTG
Source organism: Tiliqua scincoides (assembly GCF_035046505.1). NCBI lineage: Eukaryota > Metazoa > Chordata > Lepidosauria > Squamata > Scincidae > Tiliqua > Tiliqua scincoides. The sequence continues at coordinate 4,149,929 of NC_089833.1, read as the reverse complement.
AGGGCCACGTTGAGAGGCCTTGAGGGCCACAAGTGGCCCCAGGGCCAGGGTTTGGGCACTCCTTCTCTAGAGGCCCTATGTGAGGCTGGGACAGATATCAGCTGCCACTTCCACTCCTACTCCCTGGACTTGAAAAGGAAAAAAAAAAAAAAAACAGTGCAGAAGAGGAAGTGTGGGATGGCACCAGGGGTATTAGGCTAGTTGGGGAACTGCCCAGAAGAATCTAGGCAGGAAGAGCAGGGATTCTTAGTTTCCACTTCCATTCTCTTTTTATAAAAAGAGCTAGCCTTCCTAGGACACCATAAGACTTGGGTGTTCTCTTCTCTCTCTCTCTCTCTCTCTCTCAAAGGAAACCAAAACCCTAGTAGCTCTGTCCCTGGAGCCTGACTAACTTAATGGGGAGCAAAATGCTTTCTCTCCACTTGAACAAAACTGCCAGGGTCAGTACACAGGGTGACCAGATGTCATCACCACAGAAGAGGACAAGGCAACCCTAAAATGTAGGACCTCTCAAGAAAAATGTAGGACATGACAAAATAAAAGCTAAACACACTCCTATCAAATTGATTTCATGCGGTTAACGTAAATAATATTACTTATTATTAAATTTAAAACTATATCACATATAATGTATTACATATAATTTATTAATTACAAGAAGGCTATGCATTGCCTGCAGGGGCCCACTCATTGTGCTTACTGAGGCTTACTCCCAGGTAAGTGTGCAAAGGATTGTGTCCAAGGGTCCAGCAAGTACCACCAGACACCTCAAGTAATACTGGTGGTACCCGTACCTGCATTGAGAATCTAGAGCAGTGGGAAAGGAGGATATTCTGTCCTGGAAAGTTCTTTTCTAGGACACCAGAATAAAAAAGAGGACATGTCCTGGAAAAAGAGGATGCCCGGTCACTCTGTCAGTACAAATGTTACCACCCTCATCGAGGGCAATCAGGAAGCTCTTCCCCACGGAAGTGTTCCATTTCCTGCCTGGCAGGAAAAGGGTAAAGATGTGATTTATCTAAGGCTCATTACGCCTTGCTTCTTGGAGACAGGGCCAAGGGTGGGAGGGGGGATTAAGAACGTTGACTTTAATTAACAAATTGACCAGCGAGAGCCAGCATGGCCAGACTTTTCCCAGCCCTCAATCCGAGGCGGAGACATGTTAATGCAAAGGAAGGAGGAAATCACTAGAGAGCATCTGTCCCCTGCAGCACAAGAGGTAATTTTGCCTAGAAATTAACCCCATTTAAATGCTCTGCACAGAAAGTATTGTTGACAACTTCAAGTCATTCTGCAAATTCAAAATTAACAGAGTTTATTTATATAATGGCACAATCCTAACCCCTTATGTCAGTGCTTTCCAGCACTGACATAAGGACAATGCAGCTCTGAGGAAAGGGAACAAATATTCCTTTACTTTGAGGAGGACTTCGTGAGTGACACCCAACTGCAGGATGCAGCATATGTCCCATTGGCACCCCTATGCCAGTGCTGGAAAGCACTGGCATAAGGGGTTAGGACTGCGCCCTAAATAAATATATAAATAAGTTGTATTTGACTGTAAGCTTTTATCCTTCTCTCTCAATTCTAGAACCCAGGGTCATTCATTGGAAATGATTGGTGAGAGGGGGGCGGCGCTAACTTTCAGCGAAGTTGCAGTGAACTTTGGGGGTTCCCGAAGAGACTGCGAAATAGATATGTTTTCATGTGCCTAAATAACTAAGGCACGCTTTGGTGCCAGGAAGACGGTACGAAGAGCTGAGAGCTTGAACGGGGGGGTCCTTAGAAACAGGCAATTTCAAGGATTTCTCTCTGTTTTGCTCTGTGCTGAAGCATATCTATCCCGGGCGACATCTTTGAGACGCTCGGAGAGCTGAAAACCCATCCTCCCACGGCCTAGATACAACAACATTGCAGCAAAAAAAGCTATTAAGAGTAAGTGAACTTGGCTCGTTAAAAAGTTTTACTGAGAACTGTAAGTAAGAAGTCTGGAGGAGGAGGAGATAATTCAAGATTATTCACGCTGGCCATTAGCCACCCAGGGGGGGAATAGGTGAATTGGTATTTCCCCTGCTGGAGTAAGTACAAGATTATATTTTTTTTTAATGGTATGTACCGAAGAGAAATAAATAAGTAATCTTCAACAAAGGAAATAAAGTCTACCTTCATTTTCCCAGCAAAAAGCCTTTATTTAAGCCTGTACACTGCTGGTTTCGGTTTCGGTTTCGGTTTCTCAGCAAGAGGCTTGAATTTTTTTCTTTTTCTTTTGGTCATTTAAAGGCATACTAACCTAATTTGACTGTAGATTTGATTGACTTTTTTTGGATATAAAAATTTGGAAAGTAGCCCTGGATACAAAATTAGAAAGTAGCCCTGCAGGAAGTGGCTCAAGTTGGTGTTGATAAAAATGGCTTTTGAAAATCTAAAAGATGATCATGAAAGCCAGGCCTTGTTGGTGGACTTTCTGATGGATTTTAGAAGAGAAATGGAGCAACAAGTCAGAGAACTCTCTGAACAAATTGGGCAAATAAGCTCCTCCCTTGTAAACTCGAGGGAACAGATTATAAACAATAGAGAAGAAAAAAGAATGGATCAGATGTCAGGTGAAGTTAAAGAAGTGGAGTATTTTGAAATGGGACACGAGATGGAAGAAGCAATTGTTATAATAACTGGGAATCTTAAGGAAGAAAAAAGACAAAATGTTCAGAGAGCAAGCTGTCTCAAGAAGAGGAAGAATTTATGGATTGAATTCAAGAATAACAGAATGAAAAAGAAGAAAGAAAAACAGAGGGGGGGACTTAAGAAGAAAAAGAAGAAGTGGAAGAACCAGTAGGAGGACTAAGAGGGAACACCAATAAGATAGAGTACAAAGTAAACAATAAGAAGAAGGGCGAAATGGTTGAATAATAAATAGAATTTTTTTTAACATATTAAATTAAAATAGATGTAAATGAAAATTTGAAATATAAATATTGTGGAAATTAAGTGGTATTTTGATAAATATTTTATTAATTAAATTAAACTAAAGTGGATGAAAAGGGAATTTGGAATATAAGTATTGTGAAAATTAAAGTGGTAAATATATGAAATAAATTAGATGGAACTGCAATTTTGGAATATAAGTATTGTGTAAAATATAGTGGTATTAAGACAAATAAAAGGGTTATTTTATAAAAAAAGAAGGTAAATAAAATAAATTATAGATGTCAATTTATTTTGGAGAAAATATTAAACCTGTATTTTGGGTTAATAAATATGTGGTGGATAAGCGAAGTATAATATTATTGTAATTGGAGAAATTTTTTTTAGATGTGATATTAGAAATTAAGAGATAAGAAATTGTATTTTAGAGGTTAGTTTAGTGGTAAGAAGAGTCTATAAGTAAAAATTTGAAGCCTTTTTTGATTGGATAGTTATGGAAAATGATGTATAACATGTTATAAGAGATATTGAAGGAGGTAATACCATGGTAATCGGAGACTTCTTTCTTAGATGTCATATTAGAAATTAAGAATCAGATAAGAAAGATTTTATTTTAGAGACTAGTTTAGTGGTAAGAAGAGTGTATAAGTAAAAGTTTGAAGTGTTTTTTTTATGATGGGATAGATAAGGTTAGAGGAAAAATATGGAATGTTAAAGTATTAACCAGTTGGGTTAAAGAATATGATAATTTTTGTATTGATTATTAATTTCGTTTGGATTAATGTTTGTTGTAATCGATGGCCACCACCCTCGTGTGTAACCTATGTAGTCCTAGCCCTAAGTCTATCCAATTTTCCTTACCTGTATCTGTAATAAATAAATAAAGCATTATATAAAAAAAACAAAAAAAAAAGGAAATGATTGGTGAGAGATTTAGGATGGATTTAGGAGCTTCATATGGTGTGTAGTCTATGGAACTCACTGCCACAAGATGTCACAATGGCTGCTAGCAATCGCTGTAACAATGGACACTTTTAAAGGGGGGTTGGACAAGTCATGGAGGGCAAGTCTACCAATTGCTATTAATCATGATGGCTGTATGATACCTCTGGGTTCAACAGCTGTATGCCTTTCAATATCAGTTACCAGGGCAGCAATGGTGGGTGAGAAGTGTGCCTTTTTGTCCTGCTTTTTGACATCTCAGAGACAGCTAGAGAGCCAATGTGGGAAACAGGATGCTGGACTAGATGGATCCTTGGAATAATTCAGCTGTGCTTTTCTTATTTTCTTATGCCCCAACTTCCTTGATAAATCAAGGCAGATGGTCAACAAAGAATATTTAAATCAAATTATAAGACTTGATAAAAATATGACAAAAAATAAACTGACACAATCATCCAAGCTGTTAAGAGGCAGCCATAAAAAGAATATTTTTACAAATTCCTGTGCTGAGTTTGACCTCAGAGATGCCCTGGTCCTTAATTCTAGGTGTACGTCCAACACCTCCAGTCATTGTTCTGCACTTGGCTCCTACTGCTGGGCCCCGGGGCTCCTGTGTGCCTGAAGATGCCCACCTCATATGCTCAATGATGTGCTGGAATACTTGGATAGCATCTGGTGGGCATATGGTGAGCTGCCTTAAAAGACCCTCCTAGGAGGGAGGGCTTGCACGAGAGAAACTCTCCGAAATGGCCATTAAGGGCTCTGGAAGTCAGTACAGACATCCTGAAGTGGGCATCAAGTGGTAGGCCAGTTTAGAACCATGACTGAAAAGGCTGAGCTGTGACTTCTCCAGATCAAATTTGCTCCTCTGCAATTGGTCTTCAGAGACACACTGCAACTGACAGAGGCATATCTTTTCACCCATTTTGCTTTCACCCTGGTTTTGTGGGCACAGGTATATGACTTGTTTGTTTGTCAGGAATTGAATTTTGTTGTTGAAATGCAAATATGTCCAAGAGGAATGTGGAGAGTAATCACTGATTTTAATAAACAGATAGGATTTTTCTGACAATGTTAGGGATAAAGCTGGATTTGCAGAGACTCTGAATACATTAAAGCACTTCTACCAACAATTTCTGGACACACAAGCCAATTTAATGATTTCTGGAGTCTTTGGGAGAGAAGGAAAAGACTGGCGTGTGCCCACCAATTATTAAACACCTGCATACACATGAAGCCTGCTGAGGGATTCCCACAGTCTGTGGGCACTGATAATTAAAAATGCTTGCATGCTACATGGCTGGCTGTGGGAACACACCAGTACAATACTTGTGTTTGGACAGCAATGTGTGAATAAGTATTTTTGCCCACTCTGAATCTACTGCCAATATAGCCACAATGGCTATATGGACCCTTCCACAGCAGTCCACTGGATACCAGTGGTGGTGGTGGGGAACAGAAGGAAAAGGCCACCTTCCTCATGTAGGCTACAAACAGGAATGAGGATCAAGTCATCCTCCTGCTTTTGTGTTCCTAATTCCATCGTGTTCTGCTTGTGGGCTTCCTGAGGGCTTTGGGCAGGGCTTTGGGGAAACATAAGAACAGCCCCACTGGATCAGGCCATAGGCCCATCTAGTCGAGCTTCCTGTATCTCACAGCGGCCCACCAAATGCATGGTGGATATAGACTAGAAACATGGATATAGACTAGCTACATCTTTCATCTTTCATCTAACACAGGGGTGTCCAAAGTTTTTGGCAGGAGGGCCACATCATCTCTCTGACACTGTGTTTGGGGGCCGGGTAAAAAAAAAAAAAGAATTAATTTACATTTTAAATTTGAATAAATTTACATAAGTTTACATAAATGAATATATTAAAGATGAACTTAGATGAACAAATGAAGGTCTTTCAATAGCTCAAGGCCTATAAAAGGCCTTGCAAAAAGCAAGGCTGGCCTTTCCTTTGCTGCCACTGCTGCTTCACAGGCTTGAAACAGCAAGCAGTGGAGGGAGCCCTCATCCCACAGCTCACGCGAGAGGTAAAACAGTCACCCTCATGCTGAGAGCAGTTGCGTTGGGCCAGTGTGGGCTCCAACAAATCTCCAGAGGGCCAGAGGCTCATTGGAGACTGGGGGCTCCCTGAGGGCCGCATTGAGAGGCCTTGAGGGCCGCAAATGGCCCCAGGCCCGGGGTTTGGCCACCCCTGATCTAACACAACAGGGCTCTTCTGCATCAACAGGGGACCCTTAATTCTAATGTGATGAATTAGGGAGAATGTGATGTGCGAAGCTGCTCTTATGAAACCTGCTTCTGAGATTTCACCCATTTTGCTTATACAGTTAATAGTAGCCATCATAAGGACCAGAAACTTGGGATATTTTTTTTAAAGAAAAAAATGAAAGCCAAGATTCCTAGCATGCCATTTCTAAATTACAGGTCATGCCTCATTATCCACTGGGGTTCCATTCCAGACCTCCCTGTGGATTTAAAAAATAAATAAAAAATCAGTGGCTACCAAAGCAGTCGAAAAATAGCTTTAAAGACCCACTTCCAGGTTTCTTGCTCCTCCATTGTTGCCCCAGAATGCACTGGGATAGATTCTATACCACATTCACTCTATAGCACATTCCGATGGGATGAATAATAGAATCTAATGAACTGAAATTATAATTATTTAACAGCGCAAAGGTAGGAAATGGGATTTTGGTACTTTTTTCCATGTTACAAGGCATTTAAAGGTAGACCCCCTCAATATTGGTGGTGTGTCAAATCAGTGGATACCAAGGTCCCACCTGTATTTATTTTTTCTGCACTTGCATGGAAGTGCAGCATGCACTGCTTTCTTGCCACAGGTTGCCTGAGGCTACATGCTGTTGTAGTCTACATGCACCTACAGGTGCTTTAGATCTGCTGTTTTGTTGCATTTTATTTAGTACCTTTGTTTTGCTTTCTGGTCTCCATGGCCTCTTTTTCTCGACTGGGGTGAAAGTGGCTACAGGTAAATTGAGTTAAGTCTGGCTCTAAGGCAGGGTGCCCAAACCCCAGCCCAGGGGCCACTTGTGGCCCTCGAGGACTCCCAATGCAGCCCTCAGGGAGCCCCCAGTCTCCAATGAGCCTCTGGCCACCAGAGATTTGCTGGAGCCCACACTGGCCCGATGCAACTGCTCTCAGTGTGAGGGTGACTGTTTGACCTCTCATGTGAGCTGTGGGATGAGAGCTCCCTCCACTGCTTGCTGTTTCACATCTGTGATGCAGCAGCAGCAGCAAAGGAAAGGCCAGCCTTGCTTTGTGCAAGGCCTTTTATAGACCTTGAGCTATTGCAAGACCTTCATTTGTTCATCTAAGTTCATCTTTAATATATTCATTTATGTAAACATATGTAAATTTATTCAAATTTTAAATGTAAATTAATTCTTTTCCCCCCCGGCCCCCGAACACAGTGTCAGAGAAATGATGTGGCCCCCCTGCCAAAAACTTTGGACACCCCTGCTCTAAGGTGATGAAAGTCACGATAATTGGATCTCTGGTTGTGGGGGAAAACAACACTTGACGGGCACCTCCTTTCAGATGACTGACTTCTAATTAAATGATCAGGAGAGATCTCTGGACACCCTTGGAACTTGTGGCTAAAGAAGAGCACCCTATGGGAGTCACACAATTGGAACCCCCTGCATCTTTTCCACAAAATAACCAGAGGGAGCTAGGATCGGAGCTGTGGCAATGCTGGTGCCCAATTCCTGGGAGTACTGGGGCAAAGCTCTGCACTGGCACCCTAGCGGTGCCTCCTGTCCACCCCATGAAGGTGCATTGGGCAAGACCATTGCCACAGGTACTGAAGGTTCAATATTCAGCGTGGGTCCTCTGATGAATGTGGACTCTCAACCAGTGCCCAGTCTGGCCAAACTATGCCTCCGGGCTGAATCTTGAAGGAGGGAATCTTAACTTTTGCACCTATGCCAGTTCCTCGAATTAAATCCCCCATCAGCCATGGGACTGAAAACATAAGGCACAATTTAGTTTAGCCCAGTGATTCCCAAACTTTTTTTCAACTGGCAGCTCCCTTAACCTTCTGGGCCATTGGTCATGGCTCCCCATTAGGGCTACAATCCTATATATTGTATAGGTGGCGGGATTTTCATGAGGATTCCGTGGTCCCCCTGGCTGGTTTCTGCAGCTCCCTGGGAAGCCATAGCTCACAGTTAGGGAACCGCTGGTTTAGCCCTTTGTTTTAATTCCAGATGTTAAGTTTGACGTGCAAAACAGAATATATGATAATATCCTGGTCTACTCTTCAGGGACATAGTAGTCTGGAGCTGAAGTTAGCACATGCTATCAGCTGATTTGCCAAGGGGTGAGCTGGCTGTGGGAATGACAAACACCTTGCTTGGCAATCAGGGCTGGCCACGTTCTGCTTCTCACAAGCCATTGCAACTATGCAAAAACCACAATGGACTACAATAGAACTACCTGTACCAGTTTCTGAATGCATCGGCCTTCATACAGGTAGCTGAATGGGCAGCATGGCTAATTGAAGTGGCCGTGCATTGTAAGCATCCTGTGGCTAATTCCTCCATTCCAAAGATGTGTAGGTAAGCCATTCACGCACCACGAGCCACCGGCTTCCCACTCTCAGCTCAACAAAGCATGGGCAGGACTTATTTGCTCTCTCAACTGACTCATGGGCAGTTGAACTGGGCCGTCGGCAAGGAGGTGTGAGGTGCAAAGGGAGCCCCTATTGCCAACCATCACCTCCCACTTGCCCCCCACCTGAAGCAGCCACTTCACCCTTCCCTAGATACAGCCACCTCCTGTGGGTCTCTCCACATGGTTGTTCACAGATGAAGTTCCACAGCTGAGGTTCCATTTTGCTATCACAGGTTACAATCGTTCCAGTGCTGATGCAGCTGTAGAGTGGGCAGTCATTGATCCTTCTTCAAAGTAAGGGAACGTTTGTTCTCTTACCTCCTGGCTGCATTACAGCTGCAGGAGTGCCAGAATGTTGGATAGGACTGGGCCTAAAGCCACCTAAGGTAGTGTCCATTACTATGTCTTGTAGTGGTGCATCTCATAAGAACATAAGAACAGCCCCACTGGATCAGACCACAGGCCCATCCAGTCCAGCTTCCTGTATCTCACAGCAGCCCACCAAATGCCCCAGGGAGCACACTAGATAACTAGAGACCTGCAAGGCCTCCTGGGAATTGTAGTTAAGAACATAAGAACAGCCCCACTGGGTCAGGCCATAGGCCCATCTAGTCCAGCTTCCTGTATCTCACAGCGGCCCACCAAATGCCCCAGGGAGCACACTAGATAACTAGAGACCTGCAAGGCTTCCTGGGAAGTGTAGTTAAGAACATAAGAACAGCCCCACTGGATCAGGCCTCAGGCCCATCTAGTCCAGCTTCCTGTATCTCACAGCAGCCCACCAAATGCCCCAGGGAGCACACCAGATAACAAGAGACCTGCAAGGCTTCCTGGGAATTGTAGTTAGGAACATAAGAACAGCCCCACTGGATCAGGCCAAAGGCCCATCTAGTCCAGCTTCCTGCATCTCACAGCGGCCCACCAAATGCCCCAGGGAGCACACCAGATAACAAGAGACCTGCAAGGCTTCCTGGGAATTGTAGTTAAGAACAGCCCCACTGGATCAGGCCATAGGCCCAACTAGTCCAGCTTCCTGTATCTCACAGCGCCCACCAAATGCCCCAGGGAGCACACCAGATAACAAGAGACCTGCAAGCCTTCCTGGGAATTGTAGTTAAGAACAGCCCCACTGGATCAGGCCATAGGCCCAACTAGTCCAGCTTCCTGTATCTCACAGCGCCCACCAAATGCCCCAGGGAGCACACCAGATAACAAGAGACCTGTAAGGCCTCCTGGGAATTGTAGTTAAGAACATCAGAACAGCCCCACTGGATCAGGCCATAGGCCCAACTAGTCCAGCTTCCTGTATCTCACAGCGGCCCACCAAATGCCCAGGGAGCACACTAGACAACAAGAGACCTGCAAGGCCTCCTGGGAATTGTAGTTAAGAACATCAGAACAGCCCCACTGGATCAGGCCATAGGCCCAACTAGTCCAGCTTCCTGTATCTCACAGCGGCCCACCAAATGCCCCAGGGAGCACACCAGATAACAAGAGACCTCATTCTGGTGCCCTCCCTTGCATCTGGCATTCTGACATAGCCCATTTCTAAAATCAGGAGGTTGCACATACACATCATGTCTTGTAACCGGTAATGGATTTTTTTTGTAAGTCAACTACACTTTGTATGAAAAGTACTCCTTCCTTTTTTGTCCCTCCTGAATCTAAGAACATAAGAAGAGCCCCTCTGGATCCGGCCAAAGGCCAACTGAGTCCAGCTTCCTATATTTCACAGCGGCCCACCCCTCTGGGAGCACACAAGACCGCAAGAGACCCACATCCTGGTGCCATTCCCTTGCATCTGGTGGGCCAATCTACTGCCAATCAGCATGGCTCTCATGTGTCACCCATGATGATTACACAAAACCACTGTCTTCAGAGGTGACAGGCCACTGAGTACTAATTGCTGGTTGGAAACTTGAGAGAAAGCCAATCTGTACCATGCTTAGTTTGTTGGATTCCTGGAGGCATCTGGTGGATGACTGTTGGAAACTGATACTCAACTCTATGGACTTTTGATTGGACCCAACAGGGCTCCTCTTATGCGCAGCTTCATTGGGTGACCTTTAGTTTTTATTTTATGAATGACAGAGAACCCTCTCTTTACCCCCTCTATGCCATTCATAATGTTATAAACCTCTAATGGGATTGAAACAGGGATTTCCCTGCTCACATCCTTAGTCCAGCTTTCACTATAATGATAAGTACGCATGTGTAGCACTCCTTTTTATTTTGTGGGGGAGGGCAGATTATGAGGGAAGTCCATTTTTGACAGATTGTCAACATTTGAAAAGATGTCTGAAAAACATAGAAGCCACATTTATGAGAGTTTACAAGAGCACTCCATCACAACAGATAAGCAAATTAATATAAGGCAAATTTTTAAAAAGCTGGGTACGGTTTAATAGCCCCTCCCCAAATAGTCTGTAGTTTATAAGAGTCTTGAGATAGAGCAGTGTGTGTCAGGACCCATTAGGTGGGTTGCGAGCCAATTTCAGGTGGATCCCCATTCATTTCAATGTTTTCTTTTTAATATATTAGACTTGATGCTATCCTGGTATGTCACTGCATTTGGGGAAATGTTACAGACCTGTACTTTTAACAAGCTACTATGTATATTCTTTTAACAATGATAGTCAATGGGACTTACTCCTGGGTAAGTGTGGGCAGGATTGCAGCCTAGGATAGTTAAAAATTTTCCTGCTTGATGATGTCATTTCTGTTCATGACGTCACTTCCAGTGGGTCCTGACAGATTCTCATTCTAAAAAGTGGGTTCCGGTGCTAAATGTGTGAGAACCACTGAGACAGAGGATAGGAAGAATTTCATGAATTCATGCTGATTAGTCTCACTAGGTGTTGGCCATGATCTCCAGGGTCCTGGGATGAAAAGAGTCAATAACAGGGGCTACCTGCCATTTTTAGAATATATAACATTCAGGAATTTATTCTGAGCCACTTCCAGCACTAAAGTGTACAGACACTTGAAAAGCAGAGAACAGAAGCAAGAGATACCTGTGGTTGTCTTTTAATATTGAACCAAAGCTGGAGATCAGCTCTGGTTATTTCACTAGGCAAAATGTCACCAGAAATCAAATTGGTGCATTACGCAGTAGTTGGAGGGTATCTTCAACAATAAAGTCCAGTCCTCAGGGGGCAGAAGATAGTTACCTCTAATTAAATTATATCAGCCATCACCTCCCACCAGTCCCCACCTGAAGCAGCAGCTTCATCCTTTCTTTTGAAGAAAAAAACTTGAGCAAATGTACTATGGACTTCCAAACTGGAGGAGGTGGTTCCCCTGTAACTTGTAAAGGCAGAGACAGCTGATATACAACTATTCTTCCTCCAAGTTCTTAGACATTGGCAGGAGTTAGCTTATACATCCCTGATGGATTTGGGCTGCATTGCAGAAACTACCTTCCTGAAAGTCAGCCATCCTAGCAGGAAAATAATCCTGTTCCAGCTAATCTGTGAACCCAGAGTTCGAACTGCTGTGTTACTTGAAATGAAACTGGTAGCATGTTTCATGTACCAGTTATGGGAATCAGGCAGTAGGGATAAAATCATGGTCCATAGGACCATGGAGAGCTCCCACTGCGAGAAGGAACAGGCAGGGCCATAGTTCAGTCGCAGAGTCACACGTACTTTGCCAGATGTGATTCCTGGCATCCCCCAGTTAAAAGTTCCTGGGTTGCAGAGCTGGGAAAAACCTCCACAACAGCCTCTGTCAGTCAGAGGAGATAATATTGGGCTAGCTGGACCAAAGATACTACTCAGGCACATGCTGGGAACTGAACAAGATCACATCAGTTGGTCGCACTCCTACCCCAGTAGACTGACTGGGATCCTTGCCATGGTTTGTAGAACACCCCCAGCATCCTGGACATCATCTCAACAGATGTCGGAAGTCTCAACGCTTCAGACATCACTTTGGCTGCTATCAGTGCACCGGCCCTGCAGTCCCCAAGGGCACTGTTGCTCACCTCATGCCTTGGGCTTGAACCTCCCCATCAGGAGAAAGGAGCAGCATGAGAAGCGCACGATTCTAAACCATAATTTTGCCCGAGTAAATTCTCAGCAGCTTTGCTTACAAGGCAGAACTGGCAGTCCTCAGGTTTCCAATTGAACTCTCCGGTATGGGAGTTCAATTGGGCACTGGACTCCAGATAATAATAATAATAATAATAATAATAATAATAATAATAATAATAATAATAGTAGTAGTAGTAGTAGTAGTAGTAGTAGTAGTAGTAGTAGTACAGGTATTTATATACCACCTTTCTTGGTCGTCAGATTTCTCCTCAGACTTTATTCAAGGCGGTTTACATGGGCAGGCTATTTAGATGCCACTTCAATATATTTTGATGCCACTCCAATATATCCAAGTGTACTGCATCACTGGTACACATTAGGGTGTATGCACATAGACTGTGTTCAAGCAGTACTGTAGAGCCTCCCCTTCACCAGTGTTTGCATCTCTTTTGCACCTGAAGGCCAAAAGCGGAGTTGGTCTCTAGATCCGAGTAGGATAGTTGCTTTCCCCCCACCTCCCTTTAGTGCCTCACTCAAGTGTTAAGGAGAGAAGAAGGGTATACTGCACTTATGGAAATTCCTGGCAGCTATCTTAGAGTTTCCAAGGTCCTCAGTATAGCTCTATGGCCGTTGTGAGAATTCAACATCCCCATCCCCAAGCACTACCCCAAAATGGTATTGATGCACTACCTCTAACTGCTATTCACTGACTTTCTCAAACACAGCCAAAAGATTTCTCAATCCTTTTTTTTTTGTGCCATATATCACAATGCCACTTGCACAAAAATTGGCATACTCACCCAGCCCATTGGCACAGTCATAGAAGTCAATGCAATGCACGGTCCGATCCATTCCATATGGTCCCATTAGTGTCCTGAAAGCAGAAACTAGGATGAAATAATGCTTCTTATGGATACAGGTACCCACATTCCAAACATGAAACAGGGATAGTTTGGATGCCCAATCAGTGGGCACAAGTCAATCTTAGCAGGAGACTTGGCTAGCCCAGACAGAGCAAATACATATCCAGCCACACGGCTGTTTGAAATGCCATTTCCAAACAGGTCTACTGCAAGAGGGTGTCCAAGAAGCTTTTAGAACACTGAACCATCACAGAAGCCTCTGGGGCATTGGTTCCCAAACTATTTAGCACAGGGACCCACTTTTTAAAACAACACTCTGTTGGGACCCACCTAGGTTTATTGTACTGTTAAAAAAAAGGAGATATAGAAAGAAATAGTATTTTTATTTATTTAAGTAATTATAACTAGAAAAAGACCCTCAAACAGTTATCTCCCTATATTTACACATAGTTGCACACTTCATGAGCTCAACTTCTTACAGGGCAATTAGCAGCTATGTTGCAAACTGCAGGAGCTCAGCTCTTTGCAGGGTAATTAGCAGCAGCAGTATCTGATTTTTGAATAGCCTCAGGGCTTGAGGCAGTTATCTGATCTTTCCATCACTCTTTGGGGGACCCACCCAAAATCTGTTGGGACCCAACAGTGGGTCCCGACCCACAGTTTGGGAACCACTGCTGTGGGGGATTAGAAATGTTCCAAGTCAAGGAAAAATAGGCAAAAAATAGAGGGAAATACAGGGCTCTCATCACAGACATATGCAATGAGGGTGTTCATTCCGTTGGTTGAAGATACACTAGAAAAATACATTTGTCCAACAATATGTCAACAGTTACATGTGCACGACAGATAAGATGTACCCACTGACCCCATCAGAGATTTAACTTCTACAGTCTTCTGAAGAATGACAAGTTCCCAGACCATCTGTACAATGCTTCCTCTCTTTAAAATCCCTCCTTAAAACCCACCTTTTCTATGAATCCTTTTGTATTTCTTGGTCCCTGTGCCCTACTGTAAGTAAGCCTACATGAAATCATCACATATTCTTCCCTTGTTTATACTTCCAGCACTCCCTTTCCTTCCCCTGCTGTCTCTCTTGTGTCTATTTCTAGGTTGTTTCCAAATTAACATGCACACCAACAATATGCGCAAATAAATACATTGTCATCATCATCTCACATGATGATGAGATGCAAAAATAAGAGCAGTGATTTGTCAGGGAGACTGTTGGAGCATACAGGAGAGTCAAAGCTTATATCCAGTCCAAGGAGGCACCAGCAACCCTCCCAAGCTCCATTCAAGCCTGTGCAGGCCCTTACCTGCTAATGATGATAGCTCCTTTGTAGAGGACCGAGATGGTGGGCATCTTGTGTTCTGGGGTTGCTGCGCTCCAGTCCAGCCTATGACCATGTTGCTTTGCCCCAGATGTGATTAGGCAGCAGGGAAGGGAAGGGAGTCACATGACCATGCCTTGGGCACGTTAATTCCACCCCAAACATTAACACAGATGATGAGGAAACCATCCCTCACTTAAGCTGAAAGCTTATGGACAGAGCGGAGCCTGAGTTGGCCTATTGCAAACAACTTCACCGGAAGAATGGGGGCAAAACAATTCAATCATGCTTAAATAAATCCTCACCCCCTCCCCTTCCCCCCCCCAAACCATTGCTGCTCACATGTAATTAGAGCAGTGGAGTAATTATTCAGATGCCTTGTTCGTTGTGTGCTCCTGCCTCTGAACAAGTAGCAAATGACAGGCAAATGTTCAAATGAGATCATGCTGTCCTGATCGTTTGTCCCACAGGGACTGACATCCCCAGAAAACCCTGACTGTAATAACTTGTCAAAGAACTTTCTCTCTAATATCTCCACCTGCCCTTTGCTGTGACCACTTAATGTCAAATACGTTCATTTCATCAAGCATCAAGCTCACGAGAATGACTCATCAGACAGGCTGAAGGCCTCAGACAGCCTCCATTGCATTTCTGAAAGTTACCTATTTCCAGAGGAGTCCCCTACCCCCTGCCCAGTATATCTGTATGAGGGCCCAACCCTATCCAACTTTCCAGCACTGGTGCAGCTGCAGTGCTGTCCCGAGGTAAGGGAACAAATGTTCTCCTGGATCCGCAGTTGCTCCTGGAGTCCCAGGTGGGGACTATGAGAACCTTCTGTGGCTACGAGAACCTTTGCTCAGCTTCGGCTGATTCATGAGCTGCAACCTTACCTGGGTCATTCAGATCTGGCCACAGTGACCCATGCCCTAGTGACATCTACGTAGATTAGATTACTGTAACACACCCTATGTGAGGCTGCCTCTGAAGACGGTTTGGAAACTGCAATTAGTGCAGAACGCGGCTGCTGAGACTCATTGGTTTGACTCAGTCAGGCCACTGCTTCGGCGGCTACACTGGCTGCTGGTTCATTTCCAAGTTGAATTCAGAGTGCTAGTTTTGACTTTTAAAGCCCTATATAGTTCGCGTCCAGGGTACTTGAGGGACTGCCTTCGTCCATATAATCCTACCCGTCCTCTCAGGTTTATCTAAGGGGGCCCTTCTATCTGTGCCACACCAGTAGAGCTGGGGGGTTAGCGGCTAGGAATAGGGGCTTCTCAGTGGTGATGCCCCATTTATGGAATTCCCTTCCCCTAGAATTGAGAACAGCTTCCTCTCTAGAGACCTTTTGGTAGGGTCTTATTTATGTAGGCCTTAAACTGACAGTGAGGGCTGGTGCTTTTTTTAATGACTTGTATTTTAATTTTTTTTAATGACAAAATTTTTTTGATTTTTTTAAATTTTTAAAAAATGACTTATATTTTTTATTTTAATTGTGGTGATTGCTGGGATCTGGCAGATATGCCGAATCCAGCCCCCATTCCCAAGTGATGCAGAGTGGCTGCAAGCCACTTCACTCTCCTCTGACTTATGCCACCACTGGAGGTGCAAGTCCAAGGAGACCCACTGGGGCTGTGGCGGCCTACCCAGGGGTAAGGGGAAGAGTTTCCCTTTACCTCCGGCTGAGCCACTTCGGGCCCCAGTTTTGCGCTGGATACTGTACAGACCTCCTGGCCTGCCTGTTCCAGCGCATGATAGGATTGCACTGTGAATTGCTCACTTGTGACTTCCTAACAAGACAGATAACTTTCTCATGACTTTAGTTAGCCCTTTCCACACACAAATCATCTAAATTTAAAAGGGAATCTGACTGTTCCACCATACTTTCAAGATTTTAATGAGATTTTCAACCATCAGAGATTTTAATAGACCATGGTCTCAAAACCCAGACATTTCAGATTGCTTCATGGCAAGACTGGCCCTGCTGTGTGCTGCAGTAGCAACAACAATTCCTTGAAAAATGGAAATATCTGGTGCCAGGAAGGGCTCAGTGGCAACCCAAAAAAAATGACTTGAGTTTAGCCTTTGCCACACATGTACCTAAAAAAGGTTTGAACAAACAGAGTCATTTTCGGTAAGCTGGCACACAACAAGTGGCCCAATATTGGCCCCTGCACTGAGAGGGCTGCTGTTGGGGCTCATTTGCAAATGGACATGTACTGATTCACAGCTTCCCTTTCCTGGTGCTGAGAAGGACAGTATCAGCTCAAATCCGCTAATGCACCAGTGACCTTCTAGAGTACAACATTCAGAATAACGATCACAACAATTAATGCATGTTGAGATTTGGCCTCCCCTTCTCCCACCCTGCCTTGCTTGCGTTAGATGTGACTCGTCAGTCACAAGTCACAGTGTCAGTAGATCTCTTGCAACTTGGGGCCAACACAGCAGGGTGAGCCCCTTGATTAGAATCTTAAAGGATTTTTTCAAATGAAACACAGCTGGGCAGGGGGTTTCGAATTGGATTCAGACAGCAATTCAGGAGAGAAAGTGCTTAACTCTTTCTCTACTGAGAGTCTTTTCACAATCAAAATAGCCCCCAATAGAGTTCCCACTCATGAGGACCATATGAAGCCTCTTCTCTCTTTTACCCTTTGGGGAAAAGAGTTCAGGGAGGCAGATTTTGATCAGAAAAACAGTCCATGGGAAAACGAGCAAGGACCCCCCCTCCCACTGTGCCACTGCTCCAATCAAATCCACATAACCCCACAGCAGCAGTTCCGTTTTTTAAAAAATCATAAGGACTTATCACAGTGTTCCAATGACACATTTGCTTTGACCCTTGGGCCAAACTACACATTACCGTCAATCTATCATTAGCAGGTAGGTTAACATAAGAACATAAGAACAGCCCCGCTGGATCAGGCCATAGGCCCATCTAGTCTAGCTTCCTGTATCTCACAGAAGCCCACCAAATGCCCCAGGGAGCACACAGACAACAAGAGACCTCATCCTGGTGCCCTCCCCTGCATCTGACATTCTGACATAGCCCTTTTCTAAAATCAGGAGGTTGCGCATACACCTCATGGCTTGTACCTCATAATGGATTTTTCCTCCAGAATAGGAAAAGTAAGGTTTAAAGTAAGAAGTGGACCAGAAGCCCAAAATAGCCATAGAGTCCCAATGTGGTACAGACACACAGCACGCTGTGGGACAGTAAACACTTTCTCCACCATCACTGTGCCCAAAAAATACCCCCCTCCCCACAAGTGGTATTTCCTTGAATAGAGGAGAGATTTTCAGCATAAAGACAGAGGATGAGAAAAGTGTTCATATAACATTGGATGTATTGGTTGATGATTCCACCTGTTGTGTTGTTTTATTCACATACGTGTGTTGCAAACTGCTTCGATATGTTTTTAATTTAATTTATTTATCTGTTTAGCTGACCAGACTCCCAAAGAGGCTTACACATGCACTCGTTCAATGGGAAATCATTATAAAAGTAAAGGGGGGGTGTATCTCCGGTTCCTCCTTCTACCACCAGGGCAGTGGGTGGTTCTGTAGCCTCTGAAAAGGAGACTAGTTCAAGCTTTAAAAGACACCAGTAGGTGAAGGTGGTGATGGGGACTTTTTTGCCATCAATTTTAAATCGACTTAAAAGCAAGCCTATAATTAATTCATCAATACACATCAAATACGACTCTTAACAGCACCATTCAACTGCTGACTGCTCCTGATCATCATACTTAGGGTTACCAAAACAGGAACCTTCCTTCCACTAAAACAGGGGTGCCCAAACCCTAGCCCAGGGGCCACTTGTGGCCCTCGGGGGCTCCCAATCTGGCCCTCAGGGAGCTCCTAGTCTCCAGTTAGCCTCTGGCCCTCCAGAGACTTGCTGGAGTACATGCTGGCCCAATGCAACTGCTCTCAGCTTGAGGACAACTGTTCAACCTCTCACCTGAGCTATGGGACGAGGGCTCCCTCCACTACTTGCTGTTTCACGTCTGTGATGCAGCAGTGGCAGTGAAGGAAACGCTAACATTGCTTTGTGCAAGGCCTTTTATAGGCCTTGAGCTACTGCAAGACCTTCATTCATTCATATAATTTCCCTCTCTAATAAATTCAATTATGTACATTTATTCAAATTTTTAATGTGAATTAATTCTTTTTTCCCCCAGCCCCTGACACAGTGTCAGAGAGATGATGTGGCCCTCCTGCCAAAATGTTTGGACACCCCTGCACTAAAGCAAAGAGAACTGCCACTTTGGCTGATGGATCTAGTCCACGGTTTGATTTAACCCTCTCTATAACAATAGCCAAGCTGAGTGTGGAATGACTGAGGGCCCAATCCTACCCAACTTTCCAGTGCCAGTGCAGCCGCATTGCAGCTTAAAGGAAAGGGAATAAATGTTACCTGGAGGAGGCCTCCATGATTACCTCTCCCCCCCCCCCCACCAGTGCAGGATTCAGCACATGCCCCATTGGCACAGCTGCACCAGTGCTGGAAAATTGAATAGGATTGGGCCCTGAGTTAGCAGCTGGTGTAGATGCACTAGAGAAGAACAATCACATATGGACTGAGGCACTGGGGGTGCTGCCCTTTTCTTCACTCCCTCCGTGGCATTCCTGGCTCTTTGCAAGTTTTGGAAGAATCAATATTTGGATGGCATTCGTGCCAGATCCTCCTTTCTCCCTTCCTCCTCTCTGTCCGTCTCCCAAAGAGGGTTAAATCCCCAGCTGCCAAACAGCCACATCATGTCATCCCTCTGCTGCTGAGTCGACCACCTAATCTGATCAACGGCCCACTGTGTGCTGGAATAGGATGATTAGAGAGTGGGATGATGCAAAATGGCTGTAGCCATAGCAACGGGGGAGAAAGGCCACTGTCTCACAGCGGAGGTGAGTCGGCCTTGCATCAGCTCTGTGGGTACAAGATGGCATTTTGTGGACAAAACAAAGGGTGACACTAAAGACTTGCTGTCATTCCAGGCTGTGTTCAGAAGGAAGCACCTTCCACGACTGATGTAGCAACATAGGGCTAAACTAGAGGTGGAGAGAGAAGAGTTACCAATGCAGTTGGTAACTTAACACTCAACTCTTGCACAGAGCTGACCAACAGTATATTAAAACCCATTTTTGCCCGGCCCACAGGTGTACACATTTGATCCCTGTTGCATATATGCAGTGTTGGGCAGAAATGGCTTAAAGTCTGAAGGAGAAATAGGAAACAAAACTGCAGCCACTGATAGGGTCATTCAGGTAGCCAGAAACATTGTCCAGCCACCAAGAAAAGACTTCCATACCTAATGTGCTGCAGCTTCTACAGTCATTAGATTATAAGCCTTGACTTGGGTCCCCGCAGGGAGAAAGGTGGGGTAAATATACTGTTAATAAACATATACTAAATAATAAAGTTTAACTATATTATAATAAATTTGTATATACAACTTTTGGATATAGAGTTCCCATTGCAAAAAAAGTGCACCATTCTTGAACTGTTAGTACAGTGGTTACCAAACTTTTAGCGCCGGGACCCACTTTTATAAACAACACTCTGTCAGGGCCCACCTGGTTTTACCAGACTTTAAAAATGGAGATCTAAAAAGAAATAATATTCTATTTATTTATTTATTTATAATAATAACCAGAAAAAAGACCTTCAGTTAGCTCCCTATATTTACACATGCTTGCAAACTACAGGAGCTGAGCTCTTTGCAGGGTAATTAGTAGCTGCAGTATCTGATTTTTGATAGCCTCAGGGCTTGAGGCAATTGATTATCTGACCTTTCCAGCATCCTCTGGGGAACACACCAACAATCAGATTGTGACCCATCAATGGGTCCCCACACACAGTTTGGGAACCACTGTGCTAGAAGGTGGTGAGTCACAGGGATAGCCACACCAGATGCTTCAGAATCAGTAAGAACATTACTTACAAATTATCCAAGAGAAGCAAAGTCATTAAAATAGACCAAGTAGTTCAGAAGGAAGGGGCAGGAGCAAGGAGGTTCAGAAGGAAGGTTCAGAAGGAAGGGGCAGGAGGGTCTATTTTTTGACTTGTGATTCAGGGGGAGAAGTTCCATTCCCCTGTAGCTGTTATCAGTTGTTAGGTTTTGTTGGTGGAGATTTTTAAGGCAAATGGCTCCATTTTGTTCTCACCACCCGGAATGGCTCCAAAGTGGAGGGGGAGGGGCTGCCTGCACTCTGCAGTGAGGCACCCTGCAAAATTTAGTGCTTTGCACCCCCTCTAGCTACGCCACTGCATGTGAGCATGGCAACAGTGCATACATCAGTCTATTGTAAAAACGGTCAGCTGGATTTCTTCAGGCAGTGCACCAACTAAATATGGCAACAGGCAAAGTGTGTGGATCTGGTTGGATCCACAACATTTTGACCATCAACCCAGTTCCGATCACCGGAATTACCTTCTGCACAGCAGATTACAAGAATTTCCAGAACAAAGAATGGAACAAAAGTACAATCAGTTCTCTTTATATGAGAATTCAGTGTCTGCTAATTTGCTTATTTGTGAGAAACAGAACTGTCACCTATTTCTCGTTATCTGAGGCTACGTTCTCATTATCTGCTAATACTCTCTGGATTGGGTCAATTTTCTGCGTCAAATGGGCACTGGTATTGGCAGGAGGAGAATCATTGGACACTGCGTCTGGTTTCAGACTTGCCCTACCATCCTGGGTACCATATTGGGGACTCCAGCTGAACCTTCACAACCCTGGAGATGATGAGAGTTCTCTGGAAGGCTACTTAATGGCTGCCCTGAAGCTGGGCCAAGCCCAGGGAAAGAGCCAAGAGACAGGTGGGGGAGGAGGATGGGTGAAGCAACCCCCTCCCCACTGCTGATCTCTGAGGCCTCACTGTTGGCCTAGCAACCTTCAACCTTCGATATCCTTCAGCCTTCAATATAATAATAATAATAATAATAATAATAATAATAATAATAATAATAATAATAATAATAATAATAATAACTTTATTTCTACCCCGCCTTTCTCCCCGAAGGGACTCAAGGCGGCTTACAACATATTAAAAACAATTTAAAAACAAATAAAAACATATTAACACATACTAAAAACAGCAGTCAGAGTAAAAAAATAGGTAGAAAGAGCATAGAGCAGCAGCAAGTCATAAAAGAATCAGGCCTGTAAAAAATATTAAAAGATGTTAAAAAGATGTTAAAAGTCCAAGAACTCAGAAGGCCTGTTTAAACAGAAGGGTCTTCAGGCCTTGCCGAAAGGTCTCAAGAGAGGGAGCCATTCTTAAGTCAAGGGGAAGGGAGTTCCATAGCGTTGGTGCCACTACTGAGAAGGCCCTATTTCTTGCAGCCGCCCCATGTACCTCCCTAGGCGGCGGCACTTGTAAAAAGTATCCTTCAGCCTTCGATATCCTTCAATATCGAGGGATATCTAGCATGAGGGGGAAGCATCAGATGTTGGAGATATTGATGAACCCTCGTTATCACCCAGCCCTATAGACTTCAAGTTAAGATTCAGGTTCATAAAGTTCATAGAGTGTATGATGAAGGGAGTCCCCTGGAATCCAACCCCATTTCCCCCCATAGGCTCAATGATTCCGTATTTGCTAATTCAGTATCCACTAGGTTTTCCAAGAACCGAACTCTAGCGGATAACAATAACTGACTGTATTTATTTTCCTTACGACAGCATGTGATGAATGAAAGGTCAAACTCAGGCTACGGCAGCTCTATAATGTTTGCATTTAGCAGCCATGTTTGCAAGTGGGATAAAGAGCCTATAAGAAAAAGCACGGCACAAGCAGCTGTTTCCAGCACAAATCACCAGATGTACTGAGTAGCGATCCAGTTGAATTGAATGCCACTGTATCATATTCAGATGCTACAAGTAGGTTTATTTTTTTAAGTCTCAGTGCTCCACTGAGTGACTCGACCATCCGCGTGTCCTGTGCTAGGCCTCTTTTGCGTCAGGGAAAAGTATATTTGAGGAGGGGCTGTAGCTGCTTTGCAGGCAGAAGGTTCCAGGTTCACAGCCCAATCCTATCCACACTTTCCTGGAAGTAAGTCCCATTGACTCAAATGGGACTTACTTCTGAGTAGACATGCATAGGGTTGGGCTGTGAGTCCCTGGCAGCATCTCCAGATAGGGCTGGAAAAGACCCTTGCCTGGAATACTGGAATCTGCTGACAGTCAATGCTGACTGAACCAGATGGACCAATGGCCTGACTCAGGAGAAAGCAGCTTCATGTGTTTCTAATGCGTTGGTTGCGTTGGGTTGGTTGGCTGGCCTTATTAGCAGAAATAAGACCAGGAAACCTGATTTCCAAAATATGGGCAGAGCTGTTTCTCCTCTTCCATACACTGCAGGGATGTGTGGATGTAAGCATATTTGCAGTGGATATCAAACGTTTTAGCACTGGGACCCACTTTTGAGAATGACAGTCTGTTGGGACCCACCGTAAGTGATGTCATTAACCTGAAAGTGATGTCATGGCTGGAAGTGACATCATCAAGCAGGAAAATTTTTAACACCCCATACGACAAAATCAAATCAATTGCCTAATGAAGAAAGTAAATTCAAAGTTTACAATAAGTATGTTAAAAAATTTATTTAAAATAAAGAAGAACCCTCCTAGCCCTCCCAAGGTGTTGCTGATCTGTTTAAAAAAATACCACAAACATCTCAAAGGCTGCAATCCTATCCACACGCAGGAGTAAGCCCCGCTAACTGTCATTGTCAAAAGCATATACATAGTAACCTGTTAAAAGTGCAGATCTGTAACATTTCCCCAAATGTGGCCACAGACCATGATGTAGCATCAAGTCTAATATACTAAAAAATATGCACATTGAAATGAATGTGAACCCACCTAAAATTGGCTCATGACCCACCTAGTGGATCCTGACCCGCAATTTGAGAAACACTGTTCTAGAGGACATTCTCTAAGTGCTGTTGGTCAAGCTGTGCCAGAAAAGGATATGGAATAGCACTGGGATAGCAACTTAGAAAACTTTCCCCCAAATTAAAGATGCTCTCTATCTGGAAATAAAACTAAGGTACTTGCAGTACTGTGGTGAGGCTCCTTGCAAAATGTAGCACTTTGCACCCCCCTCTAGCTATGTCACTGATGCACACATGCTCTGAATAAACCCCATTCAGGAGAATGAGTCGAATAACTACAACTCTGTGTCCAATTCAGTAATATTAAGGGGGAGGGGGCTCCTTGTTAAAACCATTTGCTTCAAACTCCATCAGCAAGCCAGATACATTAAGGGTTAACAGTATTATCTGTCTCCCTCCTTTGCTAAATCCCTTCACGGATTGCCACCCCCCAGCCAGCTCCCCAGCCTCCAGGATTTTATGGGTTATAAACTTATTAACAGAAGCAGGTTATTAAAAGAATTGAATGCTAAACCCCAATACCTGGACCGTCTAGACTGGCAATCTAGGTTACACTGAGTAACCACATCATTTAAGGATCAGAAAACTGACTCTTAGGGGTGATGGGCAGGGAAAAATGAACCCTTATGATGACTGGGGAGATGGGATTTGCTTGTGCTTTGGGATGGATTGGTGTCTGAAAGGCTGTTTTCCTTCAAGTCAGATTAGTTAATGGGTGAGAGACAGGACTGAGTGGATGGGACTGTGACCTTCCCCTGGATGGTGTGCATTGGCTTGCTTGCTTGAGTCAATTAGGGTCACGTTTTCCAAAGTTCAGAGCTGAAGCCCATTTATTTTATAATTACAATTAGTGCCTCATGTCATGTTTATGCTCAGAAAAGTTTGCTTTTTGTTTGTGTGGGAATAATAATTTGGGGAGGTCATTGCTCAGTGGGAGAGCACAAACTTTGTAGCCAGAAGGACCCAGATTCTGTACCTGGAGGCATTTCCAGCATAGGGCCAGGTAGTAGCAGGGGATGGGAGAGACCCCTGCCTGGGACCCTGGATGGCTGCTGCCAGCCAGAGGGTAGAATACCAGGGCAGACAAGTCAGCTGTTTGACTCACTATAAGGCCGCTCCATTTCCATCTCACCCCCAGCGGAGTTCATTACCCATGTTTTTCTGCAAAAGAAACTAAACTTGAGATGACTTGAGCACATCATCAGCCTTCATCTACCAGCTTTGCAGGACATCTATACATCTCAAGGTCTGCAGAAGTCACATAGTATTCTGAGAGACCCCTTCCATCCGGCTCATAAATTCTTTGAACTGTTACCTTCAGGTCGACGATACAGAACTATTAGAGCAGCACCACACGATTCCTGAACAGTCTTTATCCCACAGCCATAATTACGTTGAATAAGGCAATATAGTTGTTACCCATGCTCCTTGCCATTATGGTCTGTTATACTGTTTTTTATATTATGATGGACGTTGTATAGAATGTGTGGGTGAGTGTGTAGAGTGTGATTGTTGGAATTGTAGTATATATTTATGCTTGTATCTCAAAGGTGCATAAATTTCGTTGTGCTGTAGCACAATGACAATAAAGTTACTACTACTTACTACTACTACTGCTTGGAGACAAACTCAGAACGTTAGGTGAAGCAGAGTTGCAATAGGCTGCCTTTACCAAGATACTGTATATGCTCCAACTGTCTATATTTACCTGGAGCAGTCTCTATTTTCTGGTCCTCGTCCCTAGAAAATCACTGTGCCTGTTTTGTCTCTGTTGCTGTCTCCAGGGAATGTCTTGCTCAAATGTTGTAACGTAACTTGCCGTTCTTGATAATGCAGTCCCCACCCCAGGGTCCCTAGAAGACAAATCTTGGAATATGTGCAAAAAGGACCGTTACGCAAGTGTAAAGGTGTCTGTTACATCAATACATCTTCCAAGCTCTAAGGAAAGGCAAAATTGAATTTTCAGGTGCAAGGGATGGTTCTGAAAGTGCTTGCTCTTTGCTTGCTCTGTTGTGAACGTGATGAAATCTTAATGAGGCTGGCCCATCCATGAGAAAGACTGAGACAGTCCCTGTGGGTTACAGAGGGACACCGCCTCTGTCCTCTTTCTTGCCTACACTACTCCTCCCTCTCCCTAGTAGCAAAAAGGAAGAGAAGAACAGAGTTGAAAAAGAAGCTTGGAGGACAGGGGAGTGGTTGGCTACAGTGTCTCCACCCAATTCCCTCTCCTCCAAATTTCCTCTTCTGCTCCGCCCCCTCTTTATTTACACATTCAAGGAGCTGGTGGTGAAGAGGGTGGTAGGAGTGGATGGTGAAGGTGTTTGGTCCACCAGCAGGGAGTGGGTGGTGTGGGTTGTAAAGGTGTTTGGTGGACCAGCGGGTAGGTGAGAGTCGGTGGCATAGCTAAGGGAGTACAGGTGGTAGCAACTGCACAGGGCAACAAGCTGAGCTTGACACTATTGGCCAAAATTGTGAAAACCTTGATATGTACAAATAATACCATCATGTTATATATCATTGGAAAGGTAATTTAATGCTGTATGCAATGAAACAAACTGTGCTGAAATGTCTGTATTCTATCAAAAGATATTGCCAACTAACTAGAAAACTACTTATTTACTTAATAAACTAAATTTGATTTCGTCGTGGGGAGAGGGCTACAAAATCTTCTTTGACTCAGGAGAATATATGTCTTAGCTATGCCATTACCCCATTTTTCACTCTCGGTGTGACATCACTTTCAGAAGTGACAACATTTCTGGGACAAAACTTTGCACTCTGCACTGGGCTACACTTTCATTAGCTATGCCACTGGTGAGGATGGTATTTGGAACCCCATCTCAGGCACCGGGAGGTCTCAGACCAGCTCAGGGTCCCAACAAGCCTACTGTTGCCTCTATCTGCAGGACCATCTGCTTGTCTGGTTCAGGAGTTGGACTGCATAAGCAAGTGAGTTCAGCTGTGCCCAGTTCTGCCCCACTGGCTTTTCTCACCATCCCCCTCCCCCCACTACTCAAGAAAGAGAAGCTTCCAATTTTGACAGGCGCTTAAAATCTCATTTGCTTGATCCTCATCCTGCTAGAAGCTGGCAGAATGAGCTGTGCAGAGTCGTGATAATTTTGCAAAGCTGATTTCACTGAAGCTCCAAAGTGACACAAAGGCAACAAACATTCCAGGCAGAAAAGGGGGGGGAGAAGGGCGCTCTCCCCATTGTACACCATCTACACAGCATTTCTCTCCCCCATGCTCCCCATCTCCAGTTGGCCTGGGTCCTTGGCAGAAATCTGACACTGCTCCCTGCACCCATTCACTGTGGCCACTGGCAGGCTTTTAATGACACTGTGCCAACAATTCACACCATATGGGTCTCATGAACAAAATCTCCTGGGGGGAACTGTTACTTAAAATTTTCTCCAATCAATTAGAATTAGAGAATTTGTTGCTATGAAAGCAGTAATGCATCTTAAAACCCATCTTTTCCACAAAGCCTTTGGTACAATTACTTAGCCCGCTTCCCCTGCTGTAACTAAGTTTAAGCACCATCAACAGAGACAATTGTTTGCTCTTCCTTTGCTTACCCTTGCCTGCATTTCCTTCCTCTTTTTTCCCTTGAGTTTGTAAGCTCATTGGGGCAGGGGCCTGTCCTCTCACTCTGTGTAAAGTGTCTTACAGAGCAAACCAAAATTACCTTGGAACGGGTGCAAATCCCTTGCGCCAGCTTCCAGGTCTTGCAAACGTTCTGTAAAGCATGTTCGTGCCACCTCAGGAGTCAGGTAGGCCAGTGTGTGGGCGCATGCCAGCCTCGCTGTGCCGAATCCAGACCTGGCCATGGTGAGTTTGTGCCAGTTGAGGCAGGCCGGCATGGGAGGTTGGAGAGGGAGGGCGGAATGAGGGTGTTTTGGGGCAGGGGAGGGCAGGCCAGTGGGCAAACCAGGACTTGGGGGGGTAGAAATGGCCTTGGCAACTTCAGCCAGATCCTACACCCTTCCTGGTCAGCCTGGCATTACACTGGTTGGCAACCTTCAGTCTCGAAAGACTATGGTATAAGCCTACAGCACGCGGTATTCCCAGGCGGTCTCCCATCCAAGTACTAACCAGGCCTGACCCTGCTTAGCACATACTTCAACTGTCCCCATTTACCAAGAACCAGCCTGGGCTGCTTGGATTTGCATCAGTGATTTCAGTGGCACAGATACAAGTAGCCCTGTAGGAGTGGCTGGCGCATGACAAAGAGTAAGGGGATCAATATCCCCTTACTCTGAGTTGCACTCCAGCCGACCCCTGCCTTGTGCTGGATACAGCACAGACCAGTCATCCTGGCTGTTCCAGCGCAAGTTAGAATTCTGCCTTTATTCATTGATGAGACTATATAAATAATGTCAATAATCTATTAACAGCAACACACAGTTGGGGAAAAAAATCTATTTCCTTTCCATATCAGAGACAATCAAAGGACAATGGGATGTAATCATCAGGTCAAAAGAACACTATTTTCCTCATCCTAATTTCTCCCCACATTTTGGAATTATGGATTATGTTGCTTAATTTCCAAAATGGAATCAGTGTATCAAGAATCTTCCAGTATATCTTTTTTAAAAATGTCTATATTTTAGTACCAAGTGCTGTGTATACAGTTTGCCACAACTTTTATTTCCTTCAGTTCCTCTGTCCATGTCTTTTCACCCCTCAGCATTACCAATGCAAAAGTAAGCACTGATAAAACACGGCAAAAAAGCAAACTTGATACATTGAGATTTTTTTCATGCATTTATCCAATTATTGTTATTCCATCCATGTACATGGTGCTTTACAGAGTTTTTAAAAAGTTCATTTTCTGATGGGTTCACCAGCTGAAATTTTATTATCTGTGTGCTTGAATGTGCTGATAAAACACCACCAAAAAAAGCCATTTTGATGTGCTTGTATGTACAATTGTATCATGAGTCTTGTGTGGTGGAGCTCATCAGCAAAAGCTCATGTGTGTGCCAATAAATAATCACACACAAACATTTTTTATGCTATCATATGTGCAATCACATCAAGATTATTATTTGGGCCAGTGTTTTAGGAATGCACAGGGGTAAAATGGGTAAAGCAGCAGGAGATGCAGTGAAAAGCTATGGCAAGTTGCAGATGTGTCAATCCCAGAATTAATTTGATGCTTTGAGCATGCACAGTGTGCCTTCACCATAGTGTAGCAAAACTTCAAATTAAAAAGGGAAGATCTAGTAATCAGTAAGGCCGGTCTGCAGTTGTCCCAGGGCTAAACGAGATGCAACATGGACATTCCATGATTAGAACGCCATCTTTTGTTCTTGTTTAAAGGAAAAGCTGTGTGGGAGGAGCAATTTGGTTTGGGGACACAACATGGAATCCCCCATACTGCAGCCTCAATCCATGAAGCTGCTATTAACTGCAGAGGGGAACATTTGTGCACAGTTTGTGTGCCAAACACTATCCACACCCATTTTTTGGTGATGCACCAGGCTCTGCTCCTTCTGCTGCCTGGCTTGGAAAAGGAAGAGGGGTTTGGGACAGAAACACGTATGGTGAAGAGGAGAGTGGTGAGCTTGAGTGCCCTGAGACACTCTTCCTTTTCCAAACCAGGGAGTAGAGGGATGGGAGATGGTTAGTGGAGGCAAGTGAGCTGATGGAGGTGTGTGCCTCCATTAAGCTGCTGTTCATGGCAACCACCTTCATCAGTCTCATGGATGGGCCAGCCCTGTTTGTGCTTATACATTCCCCACCCCCACCCCACAGCTAATGAGCACTTCAGGGAAGTGGAACTGGCAGAGAGAGGAAGATTTGGTTGGCAACCTTCAGTCTCGAAAGACTCTGGTATAAGCCTACAGCACCCAGTATTCCCAGGCAGTCTCCTATCCAAGTACTAACCAGGCCTGACCCTGCTTAGCTTCCGAGATCAGACAAGATAGGGCATGGAAAGACTATGGTATAAGCCTACAGCACCTGGTATTCCCAGGCAGTCTCCCATCCAAGTACTAACCAGGCCTGACCCTGCTTAGCTTCCGAGATCAGATGAGATCCAGCATGTGCAGGGTAACAGTTTTAAACCCTCTCTTTTCCCACATTATGCCCCCAATCCAAACTGAGGGGGGCCATGCCTTGTTTGTGAAAAAGAAAAAGAAAAAAAGCCAGGAGCTCCAATCACAGAAATCTCACTTTATATCCAGTTTGGCCTCTGCACATAATAATGAAACTTTTGCATGTCTATAATATAGAGCAGTGTGCAAAGGTTGAGGCTGGGAGGGAGTGCTTGCCCAGTAAGGTCACCCAAGCTGCAATCCTGTACGCATGTACTTGGGAATATGTTCTATTAAACTCAGTGGGATTTACTTTTGAGTAGACATGCGTAGGACTGCACTGCTAGTGAACTCATGGAAGAGTCCAGGCTCAAATTGGGGAAGTCCTGATTGACAGCTTGTACCCAGTACCC
This sequence comes from Tiliqua scincoides, assembly GCF_035046505.1. Taxonomy (NCBI): domain Eukaryota; kingdom Metazoa; phylum Chordata; class Lepidosauria; order Squamata; family Scincidae; genus Tiliqua; species Tiliqua scincoides. The sequence continues at coordinate 4,119,843 of NC_089833.1, read as the reverse complement.
TACTCCAGCTATTAGGAATTAAACGAAGATGTAGAAGGTGACTACGGAGAGTTCACTACAGAGAGTTCAGAAGAGAATCTTTAATTGCAGTGAGGAGGGGGTGGGACTATCCTCAGGCCCATTTGTGTGCATTTCTGCCAGGTGTACCAACTGGAAAAGTACCAAGCCAAGATCCTGATTCTTCTTTCTTCTCTGCCCCTCCCCATCTCCAAACTCCCTAACAAATTAATCTTTTAATCAGTCACTGAGTTGGGCCATATTTATCAAAGTGAGGGGGACGCATTATCTCCCTCGCCATCTGCTTGCTGCCCTCCAAAGCTGGCTTCCCGGACAAAATCCTAATAAAAGTGTAAGGACAGCTGAACATCAGGCCAGGCAGCTGGCCCTTTTCACACACACAGGGGCCGCTCCGGAGAGCTGGGCTCTCGCTCCGGGTGGGCAGCTTTCCCTGGCTGCGTCACTGGAACTAATCATCCGCATATTGGAGTACAAACAGAGCATCCCTCCCAGGGAGGGCTGTCGTGAGAAGGCCTCCTTCCCCTGGCTAGGTTTTCCAGATGCCGGTCTGGGGTTTCTGCTGCACGCTGAACATAAAAACATTAGAAGAACCCTGTTGGATCAGGCCAAGGGCCCATCTAATCCAGCTTCCTATATCTCACAGTGGCCCACCAGATGCCTTGTAACCTAAATGGCTTGTAACCTAAATGGACCTTTCTTCCAGAAATAATAATAATAATAATAATAATAATAATAATAATAATAATAATAATAATAATTATTATTATTATTATTATTATTATTATTATTATTATTATTATTATTATTATTATTATTATTAACAGTATTTATATACCGCTTTTCAACTAAAAGTTCACAAAGTGGTTTACAGAGAAAAATCAAATAACTAAATGGCTCCCTGTCCCAAAAGGGCTCACAATCTAAAAAGATGCAAAAGAACACCAGCAGGCAGGCAGCCACTAGAACAGGCGCTGCTGGGGTGAGGTGGGCCAGTTACTCTCCCCCTGCTAAAAAAAAAGAGGAGCACCCACTTGAAAAAGTGCCTCTTAAATCTGTTCAATCCTCTTTTAAAAGCATCTAGGCCAGACATCATGTGGCAAGGAGTTCCACAGATTAATTACTGGTGAGGTAGCTGATGTGACATTGTGGCAAGAGTGTTGGACTAGGAACAGGGAGATGCTGCTGACATCCCTACTTCATCACAAAGCTCACCGAGTGGGTTTGGGCCAGTCACTTTCTCTCAGGTTACCAAAGGTTAGCTGGGAGGATAACATGGCGGAAGAGAACTGTGTATGCTAACCTCAGTTCTCACCTCGTGTATGCTAAGCTCAGTTCTTTTGAGGAATGGTGGGGATTGAATTATAGCCATACAGATCATCCGTCTCTGTCTGGATAGCTGTAAAGAGAGAAAGTTATGAAATGGGACTTTCCTCCTTCATGTCTTTCCTTTTGCCCACAACCTCCTTGGTGGCATCAGGCAAGCCTCAGTCTTCCCCATCTGCAATATGGGCATAACAATTCTCACCTTACAGGTCAAATTTATCATTTACCACTGCTGGCCAAAATTTGTAAAATCTTGTTATTTTCAAATAACACCATCATGTTATATATCATTCAATGCATGATTTCATGTAGAATGCAGTGAAACAGACTGTGTTGAAATATCTCTATTCTATCAAAAGTTAAAGCCAAAAAATCAGCTGAGGCGGGGCAATAGGGCATCACCGTGCCCACTGCCTGGGGTGCTGTCCCGCCCATTGCATGGGAGGAGGTCCATCTTGTGGTTGACACGCTGGCCTCCTGCACCAGCCTAGTGACACCACTGAGGAAGAATCCTATTTGTGCAAGGTACCAATTGGGCCGAGAGAGTATCTAAGCAGTCAGCGTGCATGAACACAGGCTCTGTACGACTGGAGACCAAACTAGACATGATGTGTCTCTCTTCTAGACATGAGATGAAGACCTATGGATTTAAGCCCAGATGTTTGAACTGAAAGAGATATGAACATGGAAAGCTGCCTGATACGGAGTCAGACCTTTGGTTTATCCAACTCAATACTGTTGGCACAAACTGGCAGCTGCTTTCCAGGATTTCATCCAGGAATTTTTCTCTGCCCTTCCTGAAAATGCTGCCAATGATTGAACCAGAGACCTTCTGAATGCAAAAGCAGGTGTTCCTCCACTACATCTTCTCCCTTGTGAATGTTTCATGATCAGAACTACCAACATCTTTTTCGTTATCATAAAGCATCCAGGGGAATGGAATGATTTCTATCAGGAGCACAGTTGTTGGGGAGGGGGCTTTACCCTTTCCCCTGTGCCAGTCCCTCAACTGAAATCACCCCCTGAAGCTGCTGTTAGCCACCAAGGGGAAAACTGACGAATTGTCCATAAATTTTTCCCTCCATGGCTGAAAGCATTTGGGGAAGGAGGGGCAATTTGTTCAGGGCCATAGCATGGTGGAAAGGGTTAGATACTAGATATCACACCTCTTACACTGTGGCCACAATCCACCACCTTCCACTGCAGTTGGTTTTGGAAAGAAATAGTTATCTGGAACTTTAATCTGGAGCTCCCACATCTAGGGTGGTCCTGAACTGATCAACACATTGTGGTCAGGGCAGAGGCAGTGGATGTGAGCCCTCCCCTCCAACCCCTATGGGACTGCACATTCTGAAATCCTTTACACACTTTCCTGGGAGTAAGCACCATTGAACACAATGAGATAGACATTGCATTAGATTGTACTATGAATGGGCTAAAGGAGAGTAGTTGTTCACAGTGAAAGGAACTGCAACAGAAAAATAACCTTGAGAAAGGGTGCTTCTGTGACTTTCATGGCAAACTCAGGGCTGCCCAAACCCTGGCCCGGGGGCACTTGCGGCCCTTGGGGACTCCCAATCTGTCTCTCAGGGAGCCCCCAGTCTCCAATGAGCCTCTGGCCTCTAGAGACTTGCTGGAGCCTGCGCTGGCCTGACGCAACTGCTCTCAGTTTGACAACTGTTCTCATGTGAGTTGTGGGATGAGGGCTTCCTCCACCGGTTTGTGTTTCACGCCTGTGATGCAGCAGCGACAGTGAAGGAAAGGCCAGCCTCGCTTTGTACAAGGCCTTTTATAGGCCTTGAGCTATTGCAAGACCTTCATTAATTCATATAAGTTCATATAATATAGGATAAATATTAATCCATCCATTTATGTAATGGATTCATTTATGAATAGAATAAATTTTGTTTATTCTAATCCATTTATGTAAATTTATTCAAATTTTAAATGTGAATTAATTCTTTTCTTTCCTGGAACCTGACACAATGTCAGAGAGATGATGTGGCCCTCCTGCAAAAAAGTCTGGACATGCCTACTCTATATGAATGGGTTAAAAGCATTTTTAAAAATATACTATACTACTATTATTTTCTTGTTGCTTAGGTATTGTCAAGAGTGGAAATGTGACGAGAACTGAAATTATGCAACTACAACTTTACCTAAATTTCAAATCAGCCTTATTCAGCACCTTTAGACATTTTCTTCTGAGGAAGATCAGATGTGCCCTACTGGGCTGGCCGGAAGGACTACCTAGTCCAGTGCCCTGTTTTCCTCAGTAGACACCCAGATGCTTCAGGGAAGCCTGAAGAGCAGGAAGACAATAATTCTTTCTTGTGCTGCACCCCAGCAACTTGTTTAAGGGGTATACTGCCTCTGGACATGGAAGTTCCATCTACTACAGCAAAAAAAGAACATGAGAAAAGCTTCCTGGATTAGAACAAAGAACAAGCTAGTTCAGCATCCTTTCCCCTCACAATGGGAAGATGTCACTATGGGACATGTCACAATGGGAAGCAACCGTTCTATAGGGCCAAGCAGGCTCCTATGAGGTCACCCGGACTGAAGGGTTGTAGTCCCAGTTCTGGCCACTATGGAATGGGGGGGGTGCTGCTGTACTGGAGCAGAGAGTGGGTTGATTGCCCCCTTTCCAGAGGATTTGCTGCAGTAACATAGGGGAGCAAGGCACCTGAGCCCTGCTTGCCAGAGTCCCTAGTTTGAGACCCCAAATGTTTTATGTTTTACTGAGTATGCATAAACATTGAAACACATGCACATTCACACAAAGGCCGCCTTGCTGGGAGCTTGACACGGTTGCATCGCTAAACACAAACCAAGGCGGGGACAGTTTGGAGAGGTAGCGGAATTCTCAACAGAGTGGCTCATGCCAGGGAACTAAAGAGGTACACACAGACTAACAGTGCAAGCCTTTTCATCTTTACTCAGAAGCAGCGGCGTAGCTAGAGGGGGTGCAAAGCACTAAGTTTTGCAGGGAGCTTCACTGCAGCGTGCAAGGGCCTCCCCTTTGGGCCCCTGGAATGGCTCCGAAGGGGAGATAGCAGGTCCCTTGCACACTGCAGTGAGGCTCCCTGCAAAACTTAGTTCTTTGCACCCCCTCTAGCAATGCTACTGCTCAGAAGGAAGTCCTACTGGATTCAGTGGAACCAATGGCATAGCTACAGGGGCAACTACATAGTAAGTACACCTCCTACTCGATTTCAGTGACATTCTGGGCAGTGATGGCAATGTGCAGGTTAAGAACATAAGAACAGCCCCACTGGATCAGGCCATAGGCCCATCTAGTCCAGCTTCCTGTATTCACAGCGGACCACCAAATGCCCTAGGAAGCACACCAGATAACAAGAGACCTCATCCTGGTGCCCTCCCTTGCATCTGACATAGCCCATTTCTAAAATCAGGAGGTTGCACATACACATCATGGCTTGTAACCCATAATGGATTTTTCCTCCTGAAACTTGTCCAATCCCCTTTTAAAGGCACCCAGGCCAGATGCTGTCACCACATCCTGTGGCAAGGAGTTCCACAGGCCAACCACATGCTGAGTAAAGAAATATTTTCTTTAGTCTATCCTAACTCTCCCAACACTCGATTTTAGTGGATGTCCCCTGGTTCTGGTGTTATGTGAGAGGGAAAAGAGCATCTCTCTATCCACTCTGTCCATCCCTTGCATAATTTTGTAGGTCTCAATCATGTCCCCCCTCAGGCATCTCTTTTCTAGGCTGAAGAGGCCCAAACGCCGTAGCCTTTCCTCATAAGGAAGGTGCCCCAGTCCAGTAATCATCTTACTTGCTCTCTTTTGCACCTTTTCCATTTCCACTATGTCCTTTTTGAGATGTGGCGACCAGAACTGGACACAATACTCCAGGTGTGGCCTTACCATAGATTTGTACAACGGCATTATAATATTAGCCGTTTTGTTCTCAATACCCTTCCTAATGATCCCAAGCATAGAATTGGCCTACTTCACTGCCGCCGCACATTGGGTCAATACTTTCATTGACTTGTCCACCACCACCCCAAATGGGATGAGGATGGGATGGGATGGGAAAAGGGATGGGATGGGATGGGGACATCAGAATTAAAATGTTCAGCGACAAGCTAGTATGCTGTTGTTGTTTTCAGTGTTGCCTTCTGTTTACTTAAATCAATTGTAACTGCTTTGGATGCCCTACTGATTGGACAGGAAATGCAGGATGATAGTACTTTAATTAGTAAACAAGCAAACAAAACAAAACTATATGAATGAATTCGGGCCATTGTGTTCACAAAGGTGGTGCAGTTTTTCCCCCAACCATAGTCAAGCACATGCACAGAGAGACTGCAGTGCATACAAGAATGAGTGCACATGGTGCATGCAAACAAAGAGGGTGAAGATGCAATGTGCCTGGCCCCAAAGGTAGCTTTCTGCATGGGGAAGGAGTCTTCCGCTCACGGAAGGACTGCTGCTTTCCACCTGGTGCTAAAGTGCTGGGTGAGAAGAGTGAAACTTGCTCTTCCACACTTGTGAAAGAAAACGAAAACCCTTCTAGAACCTGCCCGTGACCTCTTCTGCAAGCTCTAGTTTCTGGAGTAGCACTCACAGATGTTTTCCTTCTGCACACAGTTCTTGGGATCTAACCCAATATGCGCACACCATTGCAGCCCATAAAGACATCCTCACTCAGGGCAAATATGCTTCAAGCCAGTGGCGTAGCTAGAACGCGTGCAAACCACTAAGTATTGCAGGGAGCCTCACCACAGTGTGCAAGCGGCCCCTCCCCTTCAGAGCCATTCTGGGTGTTTGCATGCCATGGGGAGGCTCCCTGCAAAACTTAGTACTTCACACCCCCTCTAGCTACACCACTGCTTCACACATACATATGCTTGAAATATATGCCACTGCCAACTTCAGAGCTCTGCTTCTCCATGATATACATGATTGAATCATGGGGTCAAAGGGTTTAACCCCACTCCCCACCCCCACAGTTCTGTTTTCTTAATGAAATTTCCTCACTCTCAAGCTGTTAGATACAAGATTTGCCTATACTGTACTTGTATAACCTCCCTAGTAGAGTAAATAACATTTTTGGGGGGCTAATTTTAATTCGACCTCTTTTTGGTTTCCATAGTTAGCAAAGCATGGGTGGCTGAAATGCAGGGGGGAGGGCTAAAACATCAAATATCTGTTGCTGGAAGGAAAGAGTTTCTGGTTCTATCTTTAACAGCCTCTCTTCTCTCCCTGGAAGAATTCTCCTCCCCCCACCCCACCCACACACATGTCATACGCTCCAAGGAGGACTTGGGAAGTACTGACCCAGAACATCCTTACATCCTTCAATGTAAATTCTACCACACGTTACATTGCTACTACGACTTTTCTTCAAGCAAGTTCAGACAGATATACAAGTTTCTCAGTGCATTTTGTCTTCACGACAAGCCTGTGAGGTAGGCTAGTTGAGAAGTGGTGAGTGGCCCAGAATTACCTGATGAGTGGCATTTGATCGCAGGCCTCCCCACCCTAGTCCAACACCCACACGGATGACCAGTGCCCAGTGGCATCAGGGTTCATCTCAAACCCCTGAACTTTTAAGCTTCCTGCAAAAGCTCTGCACCTTCTGTCTTGGATTGCTACTTTTAGAAGGAAGTCCAAGATATCCTTTTCTGTTAAGTTTAGTACCCCAGGACCATCTGCTCCTCCTCCTCACTTGTACCCCAGGACCATCTGCTCCTCCTCCTCACTTGCTTTGCAGGTCCTGCTCCACGTGGTGCCAGGGGTAGAGGTGTGGTTGGCATTCACATGGAAAAGGGCCTTTTCTTTTTTTGCTGAAACTCCCTGCCCCTGGAGAACTCAGGCTGCTCTGAGGGCCCCTTCCTGGGGAGAAAGGTGCGGGGGGGGGGGGAGAAAGTGGATAAATTATCCCTGGTAAGAGGCACTTCTCAAGTGGTGCTCATCTTATATTTAGCAGGGGGAGAGTAACCATCCCTTTCACTCCAGTATGGTGTCTTTTCTTTGTGGCTGTTTGCATTTCTGCATTTTTTTAGCGAATGTGAGCCCTTTTGGGACCGGAAGCCATTTAATTACTTCATTTTGTCTTAACCAATGCGGTACATAAATATTCATAATAAATCAATAAGTAAATAAATGATAATCTGGCTGCCCCCACCTCCCTGATGGCATTTAGGTGCCCGTTTATATTCCTATGTGAATTTAGCTGTCAGGATTGGTATATTATTATTATTTTTATTCCCCTGGCTTTGAAATATGTGCCATCTGCTGTTTTCTCTCCTTATTTATATTTTTTAATTGTTATTAGTCCTGCGGCGGTGCCCTGGATATGAGGGAAAGGCGGGGTGCAAATATCTTGAACCACAAACCAAAGGTGTACAACAGGCACTTGGAGCTGTGACAGACCTGTCACCGAGAGGCTGCACTCTCTCCTGGGAGCAAGCCCCGTCAGACATGGTGGAATTTATTTCCAAGGAAACATGCAGAGGATTGTGCTGTAAACCTTTCACAGACACCTTCCTAATGCACCATCTCACCCACAATGTCCACTATGGTGTCTCGCATATGCTGTACAGAATCTCCAACCGCTCCCTTACTGGCTGTGCATAGGCAGAATTTAGAAAGAAATTTTTAAGTGAATTTCAGAGTCTTCAAGGGAAGAAAAACATGTTTCTATAGGACAACTGAAATTTCTCAGTGGGGAGGGGGGAAGTTCTGCACATCTCTAAAACCATCCAGCCCCCATCCCCACTTTCAGCCCGGCCTGGCAGGAGACCCACTTACCAATAAATGAGAGAAAGCCCGTCGAAACGTTCAAGTTCTCGGCCAGTCGGCCTAAGATAGGACATTCTCTCCTGGACCCGGAATTTCGTGGATCTCTTCTACTGCTCTTGATGGCTGAGTAAGAGGTCTACCCAACAAGTCCGGGTGCTCAGTTCCAAAGCCATGTGTCGCTGAAAACAGCCGAGGGGGATCACACCACTTCTTCCTGGCAATCCAGACACCTAAATAACTGTGAGAGCTTTTTGCTGGAATGGGACACTTCTAATCCCCAGAATCTGGGGCATATGAAGGGCTTCCTGATAGGCCTTTCTCTTTGTTTAAAAAAAAAAAAAAGGCAAAACATGAATGGAAATTTTAAAAAGCAATGCCTTGACCTCTCTCTCCAACCGCAAACAAAGGTGGCCCACTGCAGCTGCCTTGGCCTGAGTATCTCACTCTGACAGCCTTTCGAGCACAGCGTGCCAGGAACAGATGTTGCAACTCTTGGATAATCCTAAGTGGCAAGTCCGACAAGGGCAGACTCATTCCCAAGGGCTTCCAAGGTCTTAGCTCTCCCTCCAGACATAACAACAAAAGCACCGATATGAAAAGCACACTCGGGCAACCACTAGCATCATCCTTCCTTCTCATAAGCACACTGGGAAATAAGTATAACCCCCTGTTAGCAGCTCACGGGCACATCCTGTGCATTGGAAACAGCAGGGCACGTAAGCAGCCCTCCAAAGACGTGGCCTTTGAAGGCAAACTTGGCATGCAATTAATGGAGGATTGGCTCTGACTCCTTTCGTTGCCAGTACATGCATTTCAGGGTTACAGATGCTTCCAAAGGAGTCTGCCCTTTCCTCCTACACTCGGCTGATAAAATAACCCCTGCCCAAGAGCAGATCAAGGAAAAGAAGATTTCAAGGTTTTATTTAGCATGTAAACAGTAGAAAGATCATGCCTGCCAGATAAAAAACAAAACAAAACAAGATGTTCATTAAGCTCCAGAACATCTAAAGTAGATATGACTCTTTTAAATAACAAATTCCAGGATACTCATTTTATATATCATTCATTTTCTCCATCCATTAATGTGAGCATTTCAAATGACTCATCATATCTCTCAAAAAATTCAGAGCGGGAAATGATACAGAGAATAAAAGCTGTATAAATTATTATCATCATCCTTAATAAAATATTTAGTTATTGCTTTTCAACAACAACAAAAAATGTTCATAAACCGTTTACATAGCAAACTAAATGAAAAGACCATTTCCTGCCCTCCCAGGCTGAAAATAGCTCTTCCTCTGCTAAATATGAGAGATCCACCCGTTAAAAGGCACCTCTTTGCCAAACAGCAGGATCACACCTAACGAATATCCTTACAAATTAAAACAGTTCAGGAACAAATGTTAATTAATAATATGAGAAACCCCCCCCCCCCCACAAACCAATCAAAAGAGCTGACAGCTGTCATGTTTTGAGCAGCAATTCTGTTGACAGTGCATATTTCTTTTATCATTTTTTTTTTAATATTGTTTTTGGCCTGCTTGCCATCCAGCAAAGTGGCACAACTCAAAAGACGGGTAAAATTCATAACAGTTTTGAACAGCTATTTAAAAGACGAAAAAATACTGAAAGCCAAGCAGACAAACTAGAGAGAACTAAATTTAGAGAGCTAAATCCCATCATTCACTGAAAGGCAAGAAGTGAGGGGAGGAGGCAAGCCTCCCTTGGGAGGGCATTTGTGATTTTGGTGCTGGAAAGGTCCTTACTCTCTATTGCCCACAGCCATGCTTCAGGTGCGGGGCAGGGGGGGGGGAAGGATATACAGACATTCATCTGAGCACATGGGCATTTTCATTTAGGTATCTTGGTCCCAGATGATTGATCTGATTCTGCCCATAGGCTAGATACATCCCCAATGAATTACAAGGTGGTACCTGGTGATAACACGAGACTGCCACCTCTTGAAAAACAGGAACAATCTGATACCAGGATGAAGCCCCGCTGTAAAGGGGGAGAACCCAGTGGCACTGGGGCAGCGGCAAAGGGGTGGGGACCAGGGCTCAGTGGCTGTCCCAAAATGGCCTGGGATTAACTTTGGCTGCCCACCTGCCTAAGAAAAAAAAGAAAGCACTGAAGAAACAGTTATTTCTGGCAAATTATTCAGGCACTTGATTTGCCTGAATATTATTTTATTTGCCTATTATTTCAGGCACTTTTCCCCTGCCCTACCTAGAGATGCTGAGGACTGAACCTAAAATCTTCTACATGCACAGCAGCTGCTGTTCTGCAAAGCTACAGCCCCTCTACGTAAGACATGTTACACAAATCAAGTCTGATTAAGGCAGTAATGGTCATGGGCAGTTCTGCTGTCTCCAAGAAATGCCATTTCAGCCAGCTACCTGTGCAATATCATGAAATGGAAGTATACAACCATTCAGAGCACATGACTTTTAAAAGTGCATCTCTGCGCTTTGACCAATCCAGAGTTGTCATGTTGCAAAGGCCGAGAGCTTCACCATTGGCATAAACGCACCTCGGCTATATTTAGGGAGCAGGACAGACACTGCGGGCGGGCGGGCGGGCATGATGCCGTGAACAAGATGGGCTGCTGCCAGCATGGCTAAGTCTATTGGATAATTGGTGTCAGTGCAGTTAAGAGGTTAAGTAGTGCCAGGAGGTGTCACACATTGGCAAGGGGTTGGCAGCAAGCAAAGGTATTAGTTGTGCAAAGCTGAAGTGAAGCTTTGCTCTCGTTAATGAGGGTCAGTGTGATTAAACACCAAGGATCCCTCCAACAGTTCAGGGCACCAGGTGCCTTCAAGAAAATGCTATTAAAAAACAACAACAACACATGGAGCTGCCTCGTTGGAGCCTTGGCTCATCTCGCTCAGAACTGGCTATGCTCACATTCAGCTACTCTCTGGGGCTTCAGATGGTCCTCTTTATGGGGGGTTCATGCAAAGCCATCTTCCATCCATTATCTGCCTGCACTGCCCTTATGTTTACTGGAGGAAGTCCAACATTTTTTAGATCAGTGGTAAACTGTTGTTAACGCTGCCATCTCATCTTTTTTGAATTTTTTAATTTTTAAACAAGGTGCATCACCAAAAACAATAGACCAAAAAAGAAACATGGTGGGTAAAAGGGGGAAGGTCACTGTGCCCCCCAAATATGCCACACCCTTCTGCAGTAGGGATGGGAATTAAAGTTCTGCATGTGGTTGCAAGCAGAAAAGCATACCTGGAAGTGCCCCTATTGCAGCAAAACTTATTGCATCTTACACAGTCATCCATTTGCTTGTTGTAATATATGGGCCTCTCTTTCAAGCTACTGCCAGACACTTAGCTGCAATCCCACACACATTTTCCTGGAAGTGAGCCGCACTGAACACAGTGGAATTTACTTCTGAGGAACACACATACAGTAGGATTGCACAGTTAGCTTTCTCAATATAACCCAATGGCTCCCTCTTGTGGCAAAGTTTCCCCTGAGGGCTGGGGATAAGAATAGGCCCTCAGTTTGGCTGTACTTGTCGTAAGAGGCGACTGAACAGCCACCGGGTAGATGGGACTCTTTAGCCTGGGAAGGCAGCTCATCTGAGAGAAGGAAAACTCTGATCCCAAACCTCCACTGCCTTGTGGCTACATCCAGTTATGGAAAAGGCTTCAGGAGTCAACCTCGAGGCCAAATCCGGAGCCGGAGTCCCTGAGGCAGTTCATGGCTGAACACAGTCACGTTCTGGCAACTCCTGTGACGCCGCTGGAACCAACTGTATTGGCTTCTGCCTTTCCATTGGACCATTTCAGCGACGTGGAGAGGGGGGATTTGCTGCATGGGAAACAGTCTATCCTCCATATCTACTTTACCCAGGCTTCGCGCACTGGAGAGGACACTCTGTTCCAGAACACTATTCAGAGCGCGATACCATAGTCTTCCGAGACTGAAGGATGCCAACAAAGTGGCAAAGTGATGCCTGCACAGCTACTCTTAACTTCAGTCCCTTCCTGCCACCTGTCTGTCTTTTTGCCCCTTGGGGAGATGTTTCTATAATGCTACTGGCAAGCACACATGCATGGCATTGTTCATTGTTTAACATCTTCCTTTGGGCTTTTGACATAAAACCAAGAGTTCTCCGCTGAATCCTATGCACTAATCGGACTGCAAAACCCGACATGGGGCTGCTCGAGTCTGCACCACCAAAATTGCTGGACCAAACTCAGGTAGCCACATTGCGGGGGCCAGGGTTTTACTTGGGGTTAAGAAGATAAAGTCCCCTTTCCCTGAGGAGACCTCTGGCGGCCTCCCTGACCCTGCTGGATGCAGCGGTAGCCCTTTTGGCATTTCTGTACCTGGCGCTGCTGGGGGAAGGGAAATAGGATCGCAAAGGAAAATAGGAAATAGGAAATAGAAATTCAGGTGACAAGTAGTAAAGGGCAACTGGCAAAGGAGACATGCCAGGGGGAAAAAGGTGGCCATTCTATCACTGGGAGAGACTATAGGGTGCTTGTCTGTCTTCTGGTTTTCTTTGCATCTATTTATCTAGGGATCTTGAAACTTTGAGATAGGCCAGAGAATGCACTTTGAAAAAAAAGAAAAGAAAAAGGAAGGATAAATTAATAATTTATTCCCTTCCCCTCCCCTCTTCTGCCTCTTTCTTACTGTCATTCCATTTTTATGAGTCAGAAGTTAAATGCTTGATATTCTTCTCACCTGTGGATTTATTGGTTCAAGTTAATTCTCAAGAGAAACGCTTGGATGAAAAATGACAAAGGCTGGAGCAGAGAGGGGGGGGGAAGTCTTTGCTTGGGTTACAACTGTAAGCTGGAGCAACATCCAAGAAAGCTCCTTGGGGAGAAACTGCTTTGCTAGCTCCTCAAATCCAGAGCCACCCTTGGGACAGCCTGGGATGGTGCAGGGGACAGTTGTGGCAAAGCCTCCCCATTTTTCACTCCCCTTCTGGCCAAGGTGGAGCCCAAATTCCACCATCACCTCTTACCGCCCCACCTTGATGGCATTCTTGCAGATCAGGGAAAGATTTGCAAATACTTGTGGTATTGACTGATTGTGACACTGAAGGCACATCCCTGAAACCCATTATTAATAGATGGGACAGCGGGACCCAGAGGATAGACTGACAATAGTGCAGTCCCATAATGTTTAAAAATAGAAAGGGTTGGGCTCCTGAAGTAAAGTTAATCTGGCCAGTCACCCTACTCATAAATTTGTATCATCCTTCTCTGCCTGTGCTGATGCAGACCAATTGCAGTTACAGACCAATCTTATACCAACTCCCAACCTCATGATTATCAGAGAGCTTCCTTAGAGGCTATAAGTTCACAGCCTGCTGTGAAAGGGGCAGGAACAATCCAGGAAAGAAAAAGGTGGCAACTTTTTTTTTTTTTAAACTCTTATTTGTTTTACAATACTTTTGGGGAAATTGGAATGTGATGCTATGACATGGCACCAGTCTCAGGCCCTCAGAAAGTGCTTTGCCAGCATGCCTAGAGTGGACAAGGGAGGGTTAACAAGTATCAGAGGCCCAAGATGCTCTTTGAATGGAGCCTCCATCAGCACCCTCAAGTATACCTACCTGAGAGGAGAGGCATAAGATGGTTCCTCCCCCTCTTGGGAGAGAATGAAGACAAAAGCTGCCTGGGAGTTGGCAGAGGCAGAGAGAGGTGGGATGTGCTCCAGCGCAGACTGGAATGGAAGCCAAAAGCTGGCAGCTGACATACTTAGAACACCCATGGAGCTGGTGTGGCTTGCAGGAACATGCCATCTACTCCATCCAACACTCAAACTCATATATTTGTAAATAAAGCAAGCCTCCGGGGATTCCTTCCCCCAAAGAAGCCCAAACTTAGGTTTATGCTACAGCTCCCGGAACTTCTCACCGCTTGGAGAAATGGGGGCACTGACACATTGCAACATTTTAAAACACATGCTCTCAGCCTCCCAGAGATGCTGCATTTCTCTTTCACGTACAGAATGCTGGGAGGCAACATGGCCATTGCATCTCCTGCCCCCAGGCCCACTGTCCACTCTCTTCCCTTTCTTGCTGTGAGCCAGGATTTGAGTTCAGCTGGCAATGGGGGAGGCAGGGGAGCAGACTGAGCCAGGTTGAGGAAGCCTAATTCAATATCACAACATCGCTCAAAAGGTTCCTCTGTGGGGGGAGTGGAGGGTTGGCGACAGAGCCCCCTGCATTGCATGCAGAAGGTCTCTGGTTCGATCTCTGGCAGCATCTCCAAGTTGACCTCAGAAAGACCCCCACCTGAAGCCTGGAGAGCCACTGCCAGTCAGTGTGGATCATACTGGGGGGGGGAAGGGGTCTGACTCAAGACAGGCTCTTACAGGGTAAGACCTGGTCTGGGTAGCATATAGTTCTGTGGGAGAAATTGTAAGTGACTGGCGACTCTGGGCAAAGCCCCAAATGGGGCCCACCTGGCACCAGCTGCACCCTATTGGTGTGTATTTGGTGTTGATACAAAGGATTGAGAGATGGGCTCTCTGCTGGGCAACCTGGCTCATTTCTAGAAGGGGATATGAGATGCAGTAGACTGAATCAGTGGCAGATTGCGGGGGGGGGAGGGGACAGTGGATTTGGGGTGTACTTTACCCCAAGTCTGCTGCCGCTTCCCTTCAGGCCACCACTGACATGAGCCGTAGAATCTGCCTCTTTCCTTTGCTCCCTGTTCAGTTTTTTTTAAACCTGGAAATGCAGAACCTTCTGGCTTTCTCCAGAAGGATAGCACACACACCGGAACCCTTTAAATAAAACTGGGTGTCTCGCACTTCCGACTGTGATGAAACCGCCTGAGAAGCACAAAAAGAAGCTTTTGTTGTCTTTTCAACAGCACTGTGGTGTTGACATGGGGCAACACTCCAAATTACGCCATCCCTGAAGACATGGCTCAGTGGGAGAGCACATATGTTGCACGTAGAAGGGCCAGCTTCAATCCCTTGTATCTCCAAGTAGTAGATGCTAGAAAAACCTCAACACGGTAGAGCTGCCATTCGGAGCAGACAATACCAGGTTAGATAAACCAATGATTTGACTCTATAGAAGTGGACTTTCTATGTTTTGTGAACAAGGCCAGCTCCTAGCTTAAATCCTTCATGCCTTGCCTGCCTCTGTCAAACAACAGCCCTGAACCTTCCTCCTGCTTCTGAGCGACTACCCTGGAGGCAATTGGGCAGATCTGCCATACAGCCTTCCGAGGGCCTCTCC
This sequence comes from Tiliqua scincoides, assembly GCF_035046505.1. Classification (NCBI taxonomy): domain Eukaryota; kingdom Metazoa; phylum Chordata; class Lepidosauria; order Squamata; family Scincidae; genus Tiliqua; species Tiliqua scincoides. Next base: position 4,104,493 of record NC_089833.1, on the reverse strand, counting down.
AGACACCCACCCACCTCCAGTTCAGCTCTCAGGGATGGGCTGCTCACTGATGGTTCAGCTCACTGACTTGGTAAGAGAAACACAAGGGAGGGTGTAACCCTTTACTTTCTTTTGAGAAGGAATGAGGGAGGCTCGGCAACACAGCTGGGCAGGCCAAACCTGTTCCTGAAACCCAGGAGCTGGTTCGTCAAGGGAGTGGCCCTGCCAAGAGCAAGGGATGGCAAAGCCAGCCCTCGCTGAGAACACATGCTCTGTGGTCGGAGGCAGTTTCAGGCATGTGAGCATACTGAGCAGCTCCCTGGTCTTGCACCTGCGGTCCCCAGGAGAGTGCAAGAAAGATGTGGGCGGCTCCCATGGTTATAGCACAGCTGTGCCATTAGAGACGGGGCCTCTCTTTTCCCACAGAACCCTGCTGTCTGCTTAGACAGCCCTAGGGGCAGGCAGAGATTCAACAGGGGCAGCATTTTTCTGGCATAGAGATCCACTTACAAAGACTTGCTTCTCCATGCTCACCCAACATTTTGCAGATGCCTGCTTGTCACACCCCTGTTCTCAGGCCTGAGCCCCACCTCCTCACTTATGCATTACTGAAGGATCTGTCCAGCTGTGTTTATTTACTCTGCAACAGTCTGAACTGAGCTGCTTTAAAAACAAAACATATATGGGGGGGGCCTAGGGCTGTTAAAGATATGCGCGCAGTAGCTCTACAGTCCATGATCATAATGTGCAGGGTCAAATCACAAGTTAGCCTTTTGGGGTCCTGCCACGGTCAATGTCCCCCAGGGGACCCACTGTCAACCCCTGGAGCCCTTATGACCCTGCCCACCTCTCCTCTCTGCTGTTGCTTGTTACCTGGTCACCTTTGTTTTGAGGGAGTTAGCAGTGTGAGAAGGAGCAAAAGAGTAGTAGCCTCTGTTGGCCTCTCCCTCTGGGCAGCCATGCAATTTGGCCCCAGCAGAAGAGCCCAAGCAAATGGCCAGCAGTGAAGAGGAGGTGGACCCATGCAGGGAGGAGTGCCCACCGAGGCTGAGTTGCCCAAGAGAGGGTGCTGAAAATTAGCATCATCAGCAAATACAGTGGCAGGAAGTGCCACACACGTGTGCATTGACATGTTTGCACATTAGGGAAAGGGGCATCATCCACCCCCCCCTCCCAACTTGAAGAAAGAGACTTACATTTACAGACAGATCAGAGTTCAGGGTTGAACTCTGAAGAACTATAACACAATCAAATTTTGCCATCACAGAATTTTAACAAGGTATCCCTCAAAGGCAAAAATAGGGGCAAAATGGGGGTAATAGCTTATCAGGGACAGGGACTAAGGGGCAACTGGAGTGTAAGCTTCACCTGTTGAAATGCTGACTGCCATGCTGCTTTTAAAGCAGGCCTACACAAGTTGTGACTTGCCAAGCAGACTGCCTGGAGCTTGAAAAACCTCCTGGTTTAGCTGATACTGAATGACAAGGAGGTTTTTCAAATACAAATGCAATTTCAAATGGTGATCTGGCAAGCCACAATATGCAGCTAGTGAGATGCTTTTGGCTTGGTGTGTCACAAGGAACACAGGGCCATGTTGTTATTATTAAATGCACAAGAGCTGTATTGTGGGGGCGGGGAGGTGGCACAATGCATTAGGACTTATTTTACTCAAATTGCTTCCCTTATTGCAGTGGTTCTCAAATCATTTTAGCACCCACCTTTTTACAATGGCAATCTGCTGGGACCTACCAGAAGTGATGTAATTAACCTGGAAGTGATGTCATGGCTGGAAATGACATCATCAAGCAGGAAAATTTTTAATACCCCCATATGACTAAACCAAATCAATTAAGTAACTAAGAGTGCAATCCTAACCCCTTATGTCAGTGCTTTCCAGCACTGGCATAGCTGTGCCAATGGGACACGTGTTGCATCCTGCAGTTGGGTGTCATTCACGGAGGCCTCCTCAATGTAAGGGAATGTTTGTTCCCTGACCTCAGAGCAGCACTGCCCTTATGTCAGTGCTGGAAAGCACTGACATAATGGGTTAGGCCAGCACTGGCATAGCTGTGCCAGTGGGGCATGTGCTGCATCCTGCAGTTGAGGGGCAGTCATGGAGGCCTCCTCAAGGAAAGGTAATGTTTGTGGTTTGCTCCAAAACCTTGGAGTTGCATTGCCCTTACCTTGGTGCTGGAAATTTGGTTAGGATTGTGCCCTAAGTAAATTAAATGTTTACAATAACTATAAGTTTAAAAATTTATTTAAAAATAAAGAAGAATCTTCCAAGCAGTTGCTGGTCTGTTTAAAAATAGTTCCCCAAACATCCCAAAGGCTGCAATCCTATCCACACTTACCCAGAGTAAACCCCATTGGTTAACATTGTTAAAAGCATAGACATAGTAGCCTGTGAAAAGTACAGATCTGTCACATTTCCTCAAATGCTGTCACATAGCATGGGAGCATCAAGTCTAATATAGTAAAATGAAATGCACATTGAATTCAAATTAATGAATTGAATTAAAATGCACATTGATTTGAACCCACTAGGTGGGTCCTGACCTACAGTTTGAGAAACACTGCCTTATTGTAATTGCTCTGTGGTGGGAGGCTACTGTTCTGTTTTTGTTTTAAAGATTCTGCTTTTTTCCCCTTTATAAAGGAAAATCACATTAGCTAAAAATGAAATTATAAAAAGTAACAGACTCAAACCATCAATACAATCCAAATTTAAAAAAAATAGAGCAGCTTAAAAAAAGTCAGCAAAAAAAATGGGGGTGTCCTTCCCCTTCCTGCAACACAGCAGCAGAAAATGATACGTGGTTAGTATATCTGAGGACCAAAATATATGATCCACAGGTGATCCAGAATAGAACTCCCAACATTTTAACATGCTTGTGCTTTTCCAACTGTAGCTGGAGGTTGGCCTGGGGAAACAGCACAGAGAGTAGGGTTAAACACCCTCTCAGCGGAACAAATTGAAAACCTCCCTCCCAATGGCTGCATGCCACTTTAAAACCAAACCAAACCAAAGAAAAGCTTGCTGGAAGACCCATCAGTGGTGCAGGCTGCCTATGGAACAGAAAGTTTGGTTCTCCATCAGACCATATTAAATCAGTTCTTCACTCCCTCCCTAAACAGAAACCACCACAAAGGCCAATCTTCCCCAACCCACCCTGCAAGCCTTCCCAGCACCTCTGGCTAGCACAGGGTGTTCCCTCCTCATGAGCTTTGTTGGCTGGAGACATTGGTATGTGCAGCATTTTCTCTTCACCCATCCCTTGACAGCAGAGTGAATCACCCTTCCGGCACTTTGGCTATGTAGGCAGAACCGGTGCTGCTGCGTTCGGAGCACAGATTCTTAATGACCTGGCACGAAGCTGGTTCTGATCTGAAACGGTTTGCAGAAACGGTTTCTTCAAGTGCCAGTTCCCTTAATAAAGCTGCCTCCTTCTCTGGACGCACCTGATTCCTACAGACCAGGTGGAGTCCCCTTCAAAACACCTGGCAATTAATGTGGGCCAAACAAGACATGATGTAGGAAATCGGTTTTTCCTTGAGTGTTCATAGCAGCTGTAAGGATGATGACTCTGATGGAACCGCCGTGCTGGGGGACAGGGGAAAACTCTCTCCTTCTACACTGTTTTCCAGATTAAAAACAGACACACCCCAAAACTATCATTTGTTCCACATGACAAAGCAAAGGTAGTGGGACAGGGTTAAACCCTCAACTTCCCACTCCAGCAGTGGCGTCACTAGGGTTTACGTCGGCCAGTGCAGAGGCCAGCATGTCAACCCCATGATGCACCTCCTCCCACGCAATGGGCAGGGCAATGCCCCAGGTGGTGGGCAAGGTGATGTACCATCACCCAGCCCCCGCTGGTTTTATGGCTGTAACTTTTGATAGAATAGAGTTATTACAACATAGTTTGTTTCAGTGCATTCTGCATGAAATTACGCATCAAATGATATATAACACTATGGTATTATTTGAAAACGCCAAGATTAAAAATATTTTGGCCAGTCGTGGTGTCAAGTTAATAGGGGAAATCCCTTAGAGGTGCCAATTCACCATCCTGCAGCCCCCAACTCAAACTGTGACCAGACCACTCCCCCCTGGTTTTTCTTTCCACTCCATTCAAGTGAGTGGAGGAGAGCGTCCTTCCATTTGTATGGAGCAGGGAGAAGGGGGTACAATTGCAAAACCCCTTGAGGATGAAACACAATCTTTCCCTACCCTACACCATTAGCCCCACCTATCTGTGGGTAGGTGTACATCTCTTCCCTGATTTTCCCAAGTGCAGACCCAGTTGTTTGCATATGGAAGAGGCTGAAATGGGGGGAAATGTATACAATAATATGTGAGCAGAAAGCAAAATTTATTTTTGCCTAAGGCAGAAAAATAGCTTGACCTGCCTCTGGCAGTGATTGGCTGAGGCGACCTGATGTGACAGAAGGGTCAGGCAAGCAGAGGAGCCCCTGCCTGCCATTGGGTTAACTGCTGTGATCTTTCAGCTGCCATTAGGGCAAGAAGAAAATCCTAGCTAAGGAAAGAGAGAGTAGAAGTAGGGGCCTGGAAGATGCAAGAGACCAAAAGAAGCAGGATGGCCTAGTGGTGACAAATTGTCTGATACTGAGTCAAGACCATTGATCTGTCCAGCCCAATGCTGTCTATTATGACTGATGGTGGTCTCCAAGGCCTAAGGTCAAGCCCTATGACCAGAGATCCTTTCAATTAGAGATGTCAGGGCCTAAATTGGAGGGCCTCTACCATGGTGGCCCTCCAATTGGAGTGTGCCCTAAATTGGAGTGTGCGCTCTACCATGGTGTTACAGCTCCTCCCTTTCATGGGAGTGGGGTCAGTAGCATAGTTGGGGGGAACAGTAAGTACTGCAGACATCGCAATGGGCCCCTTCCCCTCCATATCGGAGGCATTCCAGGCAGTGACAGCAACACACACTCGCTGAACCAAACAGTGTCTTCTGTGTGTTGTCATTGCTGCCCAGAATGGTTCGATGATGCGTGGGAGAGTCAACTTACATGGTGCATTGTGGACCCTGCAGACTTACAGGTTTGCCCCCCTGGCTACGCTACTGAGTGGGGTTTCCTCACCTAAGCATGAACTTCTGCTTGAAACAAGACAGGCTGTCACTTTCGGTGTTTGCCACACCATTTTTTTCCTCCTCCTGGTGGAAAACAGTCAAGGTAGAATTAGCTCCCAAGACAGATGAGGTTGTTTGGCTGGCTTCTCCATGTACATGGAAAGATACCAAAAAAAAACACCCAAACTGTCAACAATTCTCTGATGGAGTCGTTTGACTTGATGGACAAAAATACCGTAACTGACATGCAGTTTATTGCTTCCTGTCACCTGACAGCATCTGTCATCTCATAAGCAACATTCATCGTTACTACACCGTGATGGTGAACATGAACACACTTACTCTGAACCTTGTTTTCCATTCACACCTGTCTTCTGAGGTCGGTGGCCTAGAGTGCCAGAGGTGGTAGACTGGAACAAGTCTTGGCCATGGAGTTCACCTGGATGCATATGTGCTACAGCAACCAACAGTTAAACAGAGAACATCCTAGTTCAGTGACAGAGCATGCACATGGCATGGAGGAGGTCCCAGGTTCAAGTCCTGCCACCTCAGTTAAAAACAAATATCAGACACAAATTGAGAAAGTCTGTCATCCGCTACCTTGTACAATCTCAGGGCACATGTTCCAGTTGCCTTGCAGTTGCCTTCCAGTTCAGCAGGTCTATCTGGTAGTGCCCAGTGGCATTGCTAGGTGTGTGCAGGGTGCGTGCAACACTGGGTGATGAGCATGGAGGAGGAGGATGACACCACTACTGGCCATAAATCTTGGTACTTTCAAACAAAACCATCATGTCATTCAACGTGCAATTTCATGCAGAATGCAATTAAACAAACCACACTGAAATATTTCTATTCTACCAAAAGTTACAGCCAAAAAACCAATAGGGCAGAAGCAATGGAGCATCACTATGACCACTACCCAGTGTGTTGCCCTGCCCACTGCATGGGAAGAGGTCTATCATGGGGATGACACACTGGCCTCCCGCACTAGGTGACGCAATCCAAGTGACTCCACTGTCAGTGCCTAGAAGGGAGACCACCTAGGAACCCCATGTATTCTGTGTCAAGTTTCATAACGGAAAAACGCAGGATGTAAATACAGCTTGGACAGCTGCTACCAATCAAAGAAGACTTGGCGTAACCCAGCTTACTATGCAAAGGGATCAATAAATGGCAACTGAGGGGGCACAAGGGGAGAGAGTCTGTGGCTTCTACAATGACATATGCAATGAATAGCTATAATCAAGGGTGGGTTTATGCACAAGCTAAGTAAACTCCAGCTTAGGACTTTACATTAAGAGAGGCCTCTAACGTTTGAAGTTCTACATAATCTGCTGAAAAATAGAGGGGGCAGGCGGGTGGATATCTCCAAAATGGTTATTTTCATTCCAACATCACTAAACTATACTTAGAATCAAGGTCAGACTCATCCATTTCCTATTTGGAGTTCTGGTGCTAATATGAGGGTGTTGGACATAAAATATTTTAACTTGAAAGTACAGTACATCATAATGCAAGCATACTTAGTGCAATGTTTATGTTTAATGAATTTTTTATGGCATCGTGGTCTGTGAATGTATGGAAATATATATAGGATTTCTATTTTCATTGTTCTTTCTGTTAGAACAGTGTTTCGCAAACTGTGGGTCAGGACCCACTAGATGGGCCCCATTCGTTTCAATGTGTATTTTATTTTACTCTATTAGACTTGATGCTACCATGATATGTGACTGCATTTGGGGAAATGTTACAGATTTACACTTTTAACAGGCTGCTGTGTATATGCTTTGAACAATGATAGTCAATAGGGCTTGCTCCTAGGTAAGTGTGGATAAGATCGCAACCTAGGATTGTTAAAAATTTTCCTGCTTGATAGTGTCACTTCTGGTCATGACATTACTTCTGGTGGGTCCTGACAGATTCTCATTCTAAAAAGTGGGTCCCAGTGCTAAAAGTTTGAGAATCACTGTTTAGAATAATACTTTGGGGATGAGGGGAGGAGAGATAATGTAACACAGACTGTATTTGGTAATTCAGATCTTGCTGTAATGTAGTAGTTAAGAATGAGAAGCAGACAATCCCTTGTTCAAAGCTTGCTCCGCTAGCATAGGCAAAAGCTTCTTGGCCTCAGTCCCCCCATCTGCAAAATGGGAACAATACCCGACTATCTTAGGGGTTTGCTGTGAGAATTGTCAGAAGGGTCAGATGACCCCTCGCCAACCTCACAGGCCTGCTGTAGGTGCAGAAGGTGGGATAGCCATGTATGCTGTATGCAAGCCATGAGTGCTTTGGAATAAAAATGTAAAATAATATTTTTCTCCTTGTGCCATGCTACGTGCTTGTGGAACTTCACATATGAAATGCGTTCTCATAAATGACCTGAGCACTCCCATTTACTGCAGTATTCTGTGCCTGTGAGATATGGTCTCTGGCCTGAGTTGACCCAAATGTTACCTCCAAGAGTAAGCGCATGATTCACACTCTGAACATTGCTGGAATGAGGTACTTGCCCTCATGGGAGCCACATCATTAAAGTGACATTCAAACCCACTCCAAGTCACTGTGTCTTTTTCCCCAATGCTGACAAACTGCATTCAGCTCCTCTGCTGTAGGTTTCTTGTTGCATATGACAAGTGCTTATTCAAATTTCAACCCCAGTGATTGCCTGGTTGCTCAGAGAGTCTGTGATGCTATTATTATTATTACTAATTTATTCAGATAGCACCACCAATGTACACAGCACTCTGTTGAACACTCTGTGAACAAGGGATGAAAGCAGGTGAATGAAGCAATTCTCCTTATGTTCTGGCTTTGTCAGCATTGAGGATGAAGAGGGGTTGAGCCCAGTATTTAGCAGAAAAGATGGATCTCCAGCTGGGAGAGAAAGGGGCCAGATCCAGGCATTCTGGAAGGGACTTCCATGCATAAAGAGCCCTGGCCAGTCCCCTTGCCATCTGCATCTGGACAGAAGAGCCTGAAATGTGGATTATGTCAGCAAGAGACCAGAAAAGACCCCCCCCCCAAGCATACACCAAACAAGTCTCCAATTACATTGTCTCTTTGTATGGATTTCAGTTGTAAACTGCTTCAGGAACCAACTGTGACTGAAGAGGCAGCGTAATCAGCTAAGGCAGTGGTTCTCAAACCGTTAACCGCCAGGACCCACTTTTTAGAATGACAATCTGTTAGGACCCACCAGAAGTGATGTCATTAACCTGGAAGTGATGTCGGGGCCAGAAGTGACATCATAAAGCAGGAAAATTTTTAACACCCCCATATGACAAAATCACATGAAATGAATTAATCAAGTAAGTAAATGGAAAGTTTACAATAAGTTTAAAAATTACTTTAAAATAAAGAAGAACCCTCCTAACCCTTCCAAGCATTTGTTGATCTGTTTAACCCATTTTTGCCCAGCCCCCAGGTGTACATATTTGGTCCCTGTGGCATATATGCAACATTGGACGGAAATGGCTTTAAAAAATTCCCCAAACATCCCAAAGGCTGCAATCCTATCCACACTTACCCAGAGTAAGCCCCATTGACTATCATTGTTCAAAGCATATACATAGAAGCCTGTTAAAAGTACAGATCTGTAACATTTCCCCAAACGCAGTAACATATCATGGAGCACCAAGTTTAATACATGAAAAACAAAATACACATTGAAATGAATGGGGACCCAACTGATATTGGCTTGCGACCCACCTAATGGGTCCCGACCCACAATTTGAGAAACACTGAGCTAAGAAAATAAAATAAAAAACACGTTTTCTGTTGTCTCCTGCTCCATAACCTTTAATGGCATCTTGCTCAATGACTGATCAGGCATATCTCTGTGCACCTCCAAATGTCACTGGCTGATTTTTTGAAACCAAGCTGCTGTCTGAGGCACAAGAGCAGGTCAGTTGGCAACCCTGTTTCTGAGTCAATGTGATTGGTATGAGGCTGTCAGACAGAAGCCTCCCTATTTTCCCCATTTCTCTTCCGGCATTCAGGACAGTGCAAGAGGTACCATAGCTGTCATTAAGATACGGGATTCTATTAGTATAATTGCCATTTATTGTTGGCAACATCTACATTGAAAGGTGTTTGTTTTATTTTTTAAAATTGCATACACTTTGAGTGCCTGTCTGAGGAAGGAGAAAAAGAAAGGCTTTGATATATTGCCTCTGGGCCTAGAGTAAAGTTGTTTGACTGTGCAGTATAGATTTGTGTATCCAGACAGCCTGCAGCAACACTTGGGATATTTCAGGCACCTAAACAGCAGATACTCTCAATGGTATGAAGGATTTTATTTTATTATTTCAGGGCTCAATCCTATCCAACTTTCCAGCACAAAGCAGCCCTGAGGTAAGAGAACAAACGTTCCCTTACTTTGAGGAAGGCTCCATGACTGTCCCCCCAACACAGGATGCAGTGAGCAGAGCTGCATCAGTGCCAGGAAGAACATAAGAACAGCCCCACTGGATCAGGCCAGAGGCCCATCTAGTCCAGCTTCCTGTATCTCACAGCGGCCCACCAAATGCCCCAGGGAGCACCTGATAACAAGACACCTCATCCTGATGCCCTCCCTTGCATCTGGCCTTCTGACATAGCCCATTTCTAAAATCAGGAGGTTGTGCATACACATCATGGCTTGTACCCCATAATGGATTTTTCCTCCAGAAACTTGTCAATCCCCTTTTAAAGGCGCCCAGGCCAGGTGCCGTCACCGCATCCTGTGGCAAGGAGTTCCACAGACCAACCACACGCTGAGTAAAGAAATATTTTCTCTTGTCTGCTCTAACTCTCCCAACACTCAATTTTAGTGGATGTCCCCTGGTTCTGGTATTATGTGAGAGTGTAAAGAGCATCTCCCTATCCACTCTGTCCATCCCCTGCATAATTTTGCAGGTCTCAATCATGTCCCCCCTCAGGTGTCTCTTTTCTAGGCTGAAGAGGCCCAAACGCTGTAGCCTTTCCTCGTAAGGAAGGTGCCCCAGCCCCGTAATCATCTTAGTTGCTCTCTTTTGCACCTTTTCCATTTCCACTATGTCTTTTTTGAGATGCGGCGACCAGAAGACACAATACTCCAGGTGTGGCCTTACCATCGATTTGTACAACGGCATTATAATATTAGCAGTTTTGTTCTCAATACCCTTCCTAATGATCCCAAGCATAGAATTGGCCTTCTTAACTGCCACCGCACATTGGGTCAACACTTTCATTGACCTGTCCACCACCACCCCAAGATCTCTCTCCTGATGTGTCACAGACAGCTCAGAACCCATCAGCCTATATCGAGTTGAACAGTTTTGGGCCCACAGTTACATTTATGAAAACAAAAGACACAAATAGTCTAAGTTTGGACTGATTTTATCATAGGTGAAGAAAGGAAAAATGAAAGGCTGTGAAATGAGTTATTCAAATGCACCAATTCTTGTGGCTTGCGGCTGGCATTTGACACACACAATGTTTTTCTTCCCTTTGTAGCTGCTTGTTTGATGGGATGATCAAACGCAAAGAAATACTCAGACTTTATCTACTGCACCCTTTCAAGTCTGGCTCCCAGGCCTCCAGCTCAACATCTTCATCTTCATGCCGTACTAAAGATAAGCTGGGCCACAGCTCTAGCTCCACTGTGCTGGCAGCCACTTTGCCAGGGTGATTGCCAGCATAAGACAGCCACAGTCCTGTGCCCTCCCTGTCACAAAGGCAGAAGCAAAGCAGGATTGATAGAAATTGACAGCCGCTTCCACAGTGTTGCTGGAAGCCCCTCATGTAATTAAGCCATTCCTAAACAGGTCCATATTTACTGCCCTGGGTTAGTCACAGACTTACTCCACAACTTCCATTAGGCCAAAAGGGCCAGCAGGAAGTTCTAAAGGAATGGACAGATGTCTGCTTCTGGCCCTCTGCTGAGAAAGAACCTCAGCCTTGGTTTTTGTTAGGACCACTTTGCAAGTGTAGTCTTACTCATAAGATGCAGAGTAACTGATTGTTTTGTTTTTTAAATAATACATGTTTGTATGTAAAATGTATTGTACGTTTATATCTGTGTGTACACGTAGGTGTGCACATATACATATATTTGTGTACTACTTAGGTTTATATTCTCTCTACGGTTTCCGTACAGAGTCTTCACCTACCAAATATTTATGCCTAATAAAGGTTGACTTGACTTGACTTACTCATAAGAGTTCCATTGGAGTTATTTTACATCCACCTATTGCAGTGTTTCTCAAACTGTGGGTCGCAGCCAATTTCAGGTGGGTCCCCATTCATTTCAATGAGCATTTTATTTTTAATATATTAGACATGATATGTGACTGCATTTGGAAAAATGTTACAGATCCGTACTTTCAAAAGGCTACCATGTATATACTTTAACAATAATAGTCACTGGGGCTTACTCTTGGGTAAGTGTGGGTAGGATTGCAGCCTTTGGGATGTTTGGGGCATTTTTTAAAAAACATATCAGCAACTGCTTGAGAAGGTAGGGAGGGTTCTTCTTTATTTTAAATTAATTTTTTATCATTTATTGTAAACTTTTAATGTACTTAATTTATTCATTTGATTTGATTTTGTCATATGGGGGGGTGTTAAAATTTTTCCTGCTTGATGATGTCACTTCCAGCCATGACATCAATTCCAGGTTAATGACATCATTTCTGGTGGATCCTGACAGATTGTCTTTCTAAAAAGTGGGTCCCAGTGCTAAAAGGTTTGAGCACCACAGAATACAATGCACTGAAAATACACTGAAAATGCCTTCATAGTAGCCATTCTTGTAGCCTCAAGTAGCTCATAGTAGCCTCAAGTGAACAAAGTGTCCGGAAATCTCCTTACAACCAGTCAGTAGCAGAGTGTTTTGGTCGGAGAGACCTGACAGTCACTCCCTACTGACTGCACCAAAACCAGGCAGGCACCATAAAAGGGAAAGAAGTTAAAAATCAAGATAATGGATGGGAAAATGCATGGGATAAAAGCAGCAAGAGGAAAAAATGGGGAGGGGACTTTCTTAAAAAAAAGAGTGCATGTAGCCCCAATTCCTGGGGCAAAACCAAGATCAGGACAGTGGCATAGCTAGAGGGGGTGCAAAGCAGTAAGTTTTGCAGCATGCAAACGGCCCCTCCCCCTTGGAACCATTCCAGGCCTACATCTCAATTTTGCTCCCCCTGCCTGGAATGGCTCCAAAGGGGGAGGGGGAGGGGTCCATTGCATGCTGTGGTGAGGCTCCCTACAAAACATAGTGCTTTGCACCCCCTCTAGCTATGCCACTGGATTAGGGAGGCCTTGTCGTTGCCCCAGAACTCATAACTGCCAGCCAGTTGCATAGCCAGGGTTTGGCAGGAAGATTGCCCACCGGATTCATAGGCAAGAGGCACCCAACAGAAAGGATTGAACCCCTGCTGGGAAACCGAGCCTCTAAACATGGCATGTAGGGAACCCTGTGTACAGAGTCTCCAGATGAGTGAGCAAACTTTTTGCAAGGGAGAGGAGGTCCCCCCTCCTGCAGACAAGATCACTTGTTAATAGATCGCTATTTTGTTGCATTTTATATATACTGTAATGCTTTTAATGCTTTGCTTATTTTATCGTGCTTTCGGTTATTGCGTGAGCCTCCTTGGGCGCTTTGGAAACAAAGGGAAGGGGGGAATATAAATAAATAAATAAATAAATAAATAAATAAATAGGAAAAGCCCAGTGTGCTGACTTAAGATTGGGGACTCTCCTTAGTTGCTGTTAGTCCATTTAAGACCCCAACTCCACATTCTGCAGAGTGAACTGGTGAACTGGAGTGGAAGAACTCTGGACTGTTCCACTTTGGACTGTGGGAGGGGGTATCCAAAACATATTCTGCCTGTAGGAAGGTAGATCTTTACTGTACTAAACATTTCCTTCCGTGTGCTCAATTACAACATGCTGTGAGGCAAGATTTTTTTGCACAGGGAATCATTCTTACGTATTACTGTCCTTGCTGCTGACTGGAGTGGAACAGTCCAGAATTCTACTTCCTCAGTTTACCAGTTCACTCCGCAAAATGCAGAGATTGGGTCGAAGTCTAAGACTGTCCAGGCCCCTGAGGTCATCATACTGACCTAGCCACTGAGTATAGGCCTCTACTACAAAGCTGAAATATCCTGAATTATCTCACATGACCTTTCCTACCCTGAGGCCTTCCAGGTTTGTCCCTTAACAAGACAGCACATTACATATTTGTCCCCTGTTATCTTCTTCACTTTCCTCCCTCTGCTTTCTCCCCCTCTGCCTGCAGTTAGATGCAGTGGTGTAGCTAGAGGGGGTGCAAAGCACTACATTTTGCAGGCTCCTGAATGTTCTATGCAAGTAGCCCCCTCCCCTTTGGAGCCATTCTGGGCAGTGGGAGCAAAATGGATGCAAATACCAGAGAAGACCCAAAGGAGAGGTGAATGCCTCTGTTTTGCTCCTACTGCTCGGAATGGCTACAAAGGGAAAGGGAGGGGCAGCTTGCATGGCACATTCAGGTGCCTGCAAAATGTAGTGCTTTGCACCCCCTCTAGCTGTGTTGGCATCCTTCAGTCTCAGAAGACTATGGTATTGCGCTCTGAATGGTGGTTCTGGAACAGAGCGTCCTCTCCAGTGTGCAAAGCCTGGGTAAAGTAGATATGGAGGATAGACTGTTTCCCATGCAGCAAATCCCCCCTCTCCACGTCGCTGAAATGGTCCAACGGAAAGGCAGAAGCCAATACGGTTGATTCCAGTGGCGTCGCAGGAGTTGCCAGAACGTGACTGTGTTCAGCCATGAACTGCCTCAGGGACTCCGGCTCTGGATTTTGCCTCGAGGTTGACTCCTGAAGCCTTTTCCATAACTGGATGTAGCCACAAGGCGGTGGAGGTTTGGGATCAGAGTTTTCCTTCTCTCAGATGAGCTGCCTTCCCAGGTTAACGAGTCCCATCTACCCGGTGGCTGTTCAGTCGCCTCTTTGACAAGTACAGCCAAACTGAGGGCCTATTCTTATCCCCCAGCCCCCAGGGGAAAGCTATGCCACTGATTATATGGTCAGTTAAGGTGAGAACCCTTTTGCTTATATAGTTCATGACATACAATGCCTCTGTCATACCTCTGTCAACTCTCATGGGGAAAATCTGTCTGGGTCTCTCAACCTCAGGCATAAAACATTACTTGAGATGGAGGCGAAGAAAGCAAAACTCTCTTTGGCCCCCTTTCCCTGCATCTAAAGAATTTGCTCTTAAGATAAGAGCAGAGGGCAGGGAGGGAAATGTCAGCAAAACAGGGAGGAGGGGGAGCTGGCACCATAAGCAGGCAAATTGGCTGGCACAACTTGAGTTGCAAACTAAGACTTGGCAGCCCCAGCCTTGCTGTGGAGCCACAACTCTGCAGTTGCCAGAGTGCTTCAGGACTAGGAGAAAGGAGAGGCCGCTGTGGTAAGTGCAAGGGAGCAGGGGATCCTGGGACAGCCAGCCTCTTGGGATGCTGTCTCTCTCTGGACCTCGTCCCAAACCTATGCACTCTTTCTGCGCCTCTCGTCCTGAGAAGCCGCTGGTTCAGGCAACATTTAGATATAGTTGAGAGAATACAGAACTCAGGGCAGGGCAGCAGGAGGGCGTGGGGTGTGTTTGAAGAGAAAGAGAGAGGATGCCAAGAAAACTAGACGAGATTGCATAAGATGCCTTCTCTTGCCTCCCCTCCCCGTGGCTGCACTTGCACCGCAGCAGCACAAGATCACATCACCCAGGTCAGATCAATACAGCCACATTGTTGTAGTCACCCACAAGGAATCCACTTGTAGAATCCCGCTCCCAGTGCCACAGAAGCCTTGCCAGCAGAGTTGCCAAACCACCTGCTATTTTACCAGTCCAACCAGTAAAACTCTGGCCTGCTAAACCACCAGTAATGAGGACTGGGAGGCCTGTAGACGCATTAATGAGGGGTAAAAACATACCCACAACAAATGCTCCAAGAATACGCTGGGGTGTAGGTTTTTTCCCATTTAAACTTTAATATATCCAGGAGCAGACCTCTGAACCTTGCTATGATGTCTTCCCCCACCCCCTTGAAATCTCTCTCCTTCTCCCACAGAAAGAAATGGTAGCTGAACCCTCAGCTAGAGCCTGACCTGGGCTCTGACCTGACCACTCCTGCCTTATGCATCAGGGTCCTGGGTTATCTGTTTACATAATACATAAGCTACCTGGATAGCAATCACAGGTAGGAATTCTGCATTAAGTTGCAGGAATTCTGCAACCAGAAACCTCCACGTGACCCATCTGGAAATAACTTTTGCATTATTGTATTCAGTCTGCAAACAATTGTGTCATTTGGACCATTTTCTAGTTACAGACAGAGAAGGAAAATTCAGACTCACAGAGAGACAGTATTGTATAAGTACTGAAGAGAATACTTAAGAATTTACCCACTGGATTCATTCAAGCCCAGCAGTCTATCTGCAACAGCCATCAATCAGGTAGCTCCATGAAGCTGACTAGTAATACATGGAAGTTTTCACAGCAGTTTGTCCCCCAGCTTCTAATACACGGAGGTATACTACCCTGACCATGGAGGTTTCTTTGAACCAGAATAGCTACATAAACTAATTGATAGATCTGCCATGAATTTGTCTAGACTTTTTAAAAAGGTGTCTGAGTTAGTGGCCATCATTCCTGCAGTTTGTGATGGTGAAAATAAGTTAATTGTGTGCTGTGTAAGGATCTGCTTCTTTTTTGTTTAACTTCCATTTATTTGCAATCATTTTTCCACTGGGTGACCTCCACTTTCTCTCAATTTGCTCTCTTCACACCATTCCTAATTACAAGCTTCAATCAGGCCCTCCTTTAATAAGGTTTTGTTTTCACAAATTAAAAAGAAAAACCCAGCCTCATCAGCCTTTCTTCATAATTAACACTCCAAACCTGTCATTGTTCTCACTCTTTGCCACTTTATGAAGCTGACTGTATAGAGCTGACTTGTAGGAGGGTAGTCCAGCAGTCCATCTGCTCCAGACTTTTTTCAATCTTTTCTGATGTGGCTGCAAATACCACTTTTCCTAGAGCTTCCTAAAGCCACCTTTGACATATAGCACTTTTGCAAGGACCACCATTGCCACCACAAAGAGCAATTATGCACAGGAGTGGGTGATGTGCTGCAATCCCATCCACACTTAACAGGTAGTAAGTCCCACTGACAATCATTTTTTAAAGCATGTGCATAGTAGCCTGTTAAAAGTTCTGTAACATTTCCCCAAATGCAGTTACATACCATGGGAGCATCAGCTCTAACATAGCAAAAACAAAATACACATTGAAATGAATGGGGAGCAACCTGAAATGAACTTGTGATCCACCCAGTGGGTCCCAACACACAGTTTGAGAAACACTGTATAAGCTTTTGGGTTGGGAAGCTGTGATGGTCCTGTGTTTGCTGTTGTTGGAACTGTGCTTTTCTGGCCTGACTTTCATTCCCCTCAAACTGTTGAATGTTTTACTCAACCGTATTGGCTTCTGCCTTTCCATTGGACCATTCCAGCGACGTGGAGAGGGGGGATTTGCTGCATGGGTAACAGCCTATCCTCCATACCTTCTTTACCCAGGCTTCGCGCACTGGAGAGGACACTCCAACTTCGCCATACGGCGTCGGCACAACACGGGAAGCAGCAGTTTACCGGTTATAAGTCTTTGCTCGATTGGCGTAGAGCATGACGCCAGGGGCTGCTTCCGACGGTGGGAGAGATCATTGCATCTCATTGGGCAGCTACCGCCCGCCTTAAGCTGGGCAGTCCCCAGCCAGTAAGGTGTTGCCTCGCCACGGTCCGTTAACCTCATGGGGTTTGTGGGGTTTAGGGTGAAAACCGACAAGCGGATCGACAACTCTGCACCATGCAACAGAAAACAGTGTCACTCCCGGATTGGCCTTTTCAGCCACACTAGACGCTGTGCCAGAACCACCTTTCAGAGCGCGATACCATAGTCTTTCGAGACTGAAGGTTGCCAATACAAAGTTGTCTTTATGTTTCCACATGCCCGTTAACAGCCTTGGGACTGCCTGGTGAACGGTGGAATAGAAGTGGATGAATGAACAAGCAAAAGTGCCTGCTGTTTGCCTGTACCCAATGCTCTACTCATATACTTGTAAATAAATCAAAATAGCATTACCAAGATGTCCTAAGTCTCCAGTGATCTATCCTCCAACATAAACCCAGACCTGAACAGCATTGCCCCTAGAGTTTCTCGCCACCTCAGGGAAGTGGGGAGCATGTAATAATGTATTGACAACTACTGGATTTATCAAAGCAGGTGTGAAAGCTAGCAAGTCGGAACAACTCAGGCAATTAACTGGAGGGCCTAGGAAATCTTGGCTCTTTGTTCTGTCTTCCTGCTTCTCCTGTCCTTTTTCTTATAGCGTGTTCCATCTTGTTCCCATCTCCTCCCCCCAACCCACCCCACACTACTGTTTTATTTGAAGTACATAGATTGTTTTGCTTTGGAAATGATGCAACTCATCAGGGGATCCAGGGTTTCAAACAAGCTTCCCTAAGAAGGTGTAACCCTCCATCAGGAAGCCTTCAAACTCTGTCCAGCCAATGTACTAACTATTGGCACAAGGAAGTCAAGCGGTAAGCGTTGCCATGGTTTTTTTCTGGCAGGGCTCTGATGCCTTTAATTGCAACTTCAGATCTAATTTCATTTAAACTCAGGAATAACATCTCATGTACAGTTTTTTTAAGGGGGGCAGTGGGTATGGGATGCCCTGGAGAAAATGTTGCTGAGATTATTGGATATGTGAGACTAGTGGCATTCAGCAGAATTCTTCTAATAAAGTCACTGTTTGTTGGGAAAAGCCCAATGCATAAACTTAGGTTGCTGGGAAAAAAACAGACACAACATATCTGTGGACTGCCTCTAATTTCTAGCCTATCCAGGCTTAAGGGTTGTTTCACGCCCCTGAGGACACTGTACAGGCTCAACCACTCACCCAGGCTCCTGCTGCAAATTTATAACTGCCATCCCAGGTCTCTCACGTGGCCTTTTTCATCCTGAAGCTTTCTAGGCTTAGCTCTGAAACAGACAATACGACAAGGAGATCTAAGCACAGACCAGGGACATACAGTGGATGGAGAGGCAGGTGAGGCAGAGCAGAGCCTCCCCGCCGGAGTCCTTCAAAATGCACTGCCATCATGCAAGGTGTGCAAACACTGACAACCCACACACTGTGTGTGACACTGCTTTTTGATGGACTGGCAGGGAGGCTCTGCCTCCCATCCACTACAGATCCCTGGCACAGACATCTGATAAGTGAGATCTTGTGCATACAAAGATTCTGGGCCAGTGGTGATTCTATTTATAGAATAGTAATACCCCAATCTCAGTCCTGTGTGTTTGCAAGCAAACAGCCTTCATAGAGACTCCAGTGTGCTCCTTTCGCAGGAAGAAAATGACCCTGGAAAAGCTTTGAATTCCTCACCCTATTGTGAAGGGGAATTTGAATGTTATTTTCAGAACGCAACCTCAAGAAAGTTCTTCCCTGTTTTACAAAAGCCTCTTTTTCCTTGGGTTGGAGTCCTGTGATCCTTGGTTCACTCTGACCCCTTCATCCTCAGTCTTCTTTGGGATTGTTTAAGCATACGAAAAGTGTCGTGCTGGATGAGACCTAGCTCCATCTAGGCCAGCATTTCCAGCAGCAGCAAAAGCCAGGCAAATGCCCCTGAGAGACCCCCAAGAAGAACAGCAAGGCTGAGATCTGTCTGTCATTAGCTCCCAACATCTGGGATGCAGCATCTGCCTCTATACTATCTTCATAGAGGTGTCATTTACCTATCAACTGGTCACTGGTGTAGCTGGGGTGGGGTGGGGCGTACATTGCTCCAGGTACCACACCTTGAGGAGGTGCCAACCTGCACCGCTGACAGCAGACTCGAGGTATCTGGGAGACGTTCTGAAGCTTGGGGAGGCTGTGCATGGCATCCCTGGGCCTCAGAAGGTCTAACACACTTCTGGATTTTGCAAAACATCACGGATTTCACCTCTGACCACCTCCTGATAAACCCAGGGGATGTTCCAGACACCTGGCCTCTGGGAGGGATGGGGTTAACACCCAGGGGAGTCTTGAAAATTTTTGTGACCCTGGGTGCCAGATCTCTTAATGATGCCACTGCAACTGGTGCAGGTCCAGAGTTGGCATGTTGCACCCTTGAGTCACATTCTTCCTGGGACCTGTCTCCCAGGGTACCTCTGTGATGCCACCTCCCTTGTTTGCTACACACTCCGCCTCCTCAAGCCCCACCTTTTCCTTGAAGCTTTTTACCCAAATCGGTAATCCCCTTACTCTGTTGCAATAATGCTGCCGTACACTTTTTTTGTATGCTTAGGATATTTTATGGTGTATAATTATATTGCTTATTTAAAATGTAGTTTTATGACTTTTTGTAAGCCGCTTTGGGTGCCCTTCGGGGAGAAAAGCAGGATAAAAATTCAGTAAATAAAATAAGGGTATTAATAAGGGGGTGATAGTAATAAATAATATCACACATTAATGATATAATTTCATATTCTTCCCCAATTAAACCCTGCCTCCCTTCCATCCCTTTCTGCTGTTTTCTCTCTTATGTCTATATTAGATTGTAAGCCATTTGGGGCAGGGTCTTTTGCTCTCATGGCTATGTGTAGCACCCTACACATAGATGATGGAGTACCAACAGCAATAAGAATTAACAAAAAGTGCTCCAACTGGATGGAAACACCTGTTAACAACTCACCTTTCTGGCTCTGTCAAGTTGATTCCCCTCCTCTGCCTTCCTCCCCAAGTGTGTCTAGTTGAACCTTACCTACGGTGCCTGCCACCAGCATCACATTTTGAAAAGTCACTGATTGCTTCAGGAGCCACCTGAAATAGCAGTTTAAAAATATAATCAATGAAATTTCTATCGATCATCATTATGTCTGCAAACTGCTATAAACCAGGAACGTTTGAAGTAAAGTCTCTATGCAGGGGCAGTACACCCCAGCTACCCCAGCTACCAGGAGCAAACCATGAAGGACAGCTAACATTATCCTACTTGTTTGTGAGCTTCTTGGAGGCATCCACCTGTCTGTTTGTCAGAAGCAGAATGCCAGGCTAAATGCCACCTCTTCATAAATGACCTGGAGACAGGGTTGAGCAGTGAGGTGGCAAAGTTTGCAGATGACACCAAACTTTTCCGAGTGGTGAAGACCAGAAGTGATTGTCAGGAGCTCCAGAAGGATCTCTCCAGACTGGCAGAATGGGCAGCAAAATGGCAGATGCGCTTCAATGTCAGTAAGTGTAAAGTCATGCACATTGGGGCAAAAAAATCAAAATTTTAGATATAGACTGATGGATTCTAAGCTGTCTGTGACAGATCAGGAGAGAGATCTTGGGGTGGTGGTGGACAGGTCGATGAAAGTGTCGACCCAATGTGCGGCGGCAGTGAAGAAGGCCAATTCTATGCTTGGGATCATTAGGAAGGGTATTGAGAACAAAACAGCTAGTATTATAATGCCATTGTATAAATCTATGGTAAGGCCACACCTGGAGTATTGTGTCCAGTTCTGGTCGCCGCATCTCAAAAAAGACATCGTTGAAATGGAAAAGGTGCAAAAGAGAGCGACTAAGATGATTACGGGGCTGGGGCACCTTCCTTATGAGGAAAGGCTACGGCGTTTGGGCCTCTTCAGCCTAGAAAAGAGGCGCCTGAGGGGGGACATGATTGAGACATACCAAGATAAGCAGGGGATAGACAGAGTGGATAGAGAGATGCTCTTTACACTCTCACATAACACCAGAACCAGGGGACATCCACTAAAACTGAGTGTTGGGAGACTTAGAACAGACAAAAGAAAATATTTCTTTACTCAGCGTGTGGTTGGTCTGTGGAACTCCTTGCCACAGGATGTGGTGATGGTGTCTAGCCTGGACACCTTTAAAAGGGGATTGGACAAGTTTCTGGAGGAAAAATCCATTATGGGTTACAAGCCATGATGTGTATGCGCAACCTCCTGATTTTAGAAATGGGCTATGTCAGAAGGCCAGATGCAAGGGAGGGCACCAGGATGAGGTCTCTTGTTATCTGGTGTGCTCCCTGGGGCATTTGGTGGGCCGCTGTGAGATACAGGAAGCTGGACTAGATGGGCCTATGGCCTGATCCAGTGGGACTGTTCTTATGTTCTTATGGAATCCATGTTCAATGGCATCACTAGGGTTTGCATCACCAGCAGGAGGCCAGCGTGTCACCCTACAATGGACCTCCTCCCATGCATTGGACGGGGAAATGCCCCAGGCAGTGGGCATAGTGATACACTATCACCCTGCCCCCACTGGTTTTTTGGTTATAACTTTTGACAGCATAGAGACATTTCAGTGCACTTTGCTTTATTGCATCCTGCATGAAATTATGCATTGAATGGTTTATAACATGATGGTATTATTCGAAAACACCAAGATTTTGAAAATTTTGGCCAGCAGTTGTGTGGCCCCCCTGTGTATGCCACCCGGTGCAGCCTGCACACCTTAGCTACACCAGTGCTCATGTTTCCTTTGATCTAGTAAGGTGAACGCTGTTCGTGCAGACCTGGGAGTCTTGATTAAGGGCAGTTTGGGAGCAAGACGGAGGGAGGGGAATCTATATTTTCTGACCAACAGCAACTAGGTTGTTATGCAAACTCTTGCCACATATTTATTACTGTTTTCTGAGCATCTGATTACTCAAGCAAGTCTGCAGTCTGATTTTTTTTAAGTCACGGTTTTAAGAAAGGCCATATTTGTTCTTCAGGCCTCCTGCACTATTCTGCTTTATCAGCTTCCCTCCAAATCCCTGCGTGGTCCTGGGCAAGTACTTAGGCCCAAATCCTAACCAACATTCCAGCACTGGCATAGTGGTGCCAACGAGGTGTGTGCTGCATCCTGCAGTTGGGTGGCACTCATGGAGGCCTCCTCAAAGTAAGGAAATGTTTGTTTCCTTACCTTAGAGCTGCATTGCCCTTATGTCGGTGCTGGAAAGTAGGTTAGGATTGCGCCCTTAATGTCCAGATACTGCTTTTTATGTGTATGTACAGGCTTTTTTGTGCAATATTGTGTGTGTGCTCAACTCCCATTGCCATTAATAATAGCCAATAACTTGTCAATCAGATCATACTGCCCTGGTCATATATCTGGGATGCTTGTGGTGTGTTAGACCCCTACATCCCCCTGCAGCTTATTGACAGTGGGTGATGGGAGCCACCTCCACCCACCTTTTCCATCAGCGAATTGGGCATCCCTAAGAGGCCCTATGATGACATAGGAACCTCTGGGGGATGCTCCAGTTTTTGATATGGGTGCCAGGTGCATTAAGTCACTGCTATCACTGGTACTGGAAGAGTCGTGGGTCAGTCCCACTAGCTGAGGTCTCTGATGGGTGTGGGCCCGCAGCTGGTGACTGGCCAAACCCTGACAAGGTGTCACCTCTGTGACTTGCCTGCTTTCTAGGATTAACAAATTGGAGGCAGCCCCAAACCTGAGATTAGAGAGGTGGGGAGTCTAGTAATGTCACATTCTTGTATACTATTCAATTATTTAAAAAAAATCTGGTACTGCAATGGAGCCCTACAGCAAAAGAAAAAGAACAACAAATGAGAAGAACAAATTCCAGAGAATTGCAATGTTGGCTTCTCTGAGTGAAACCATATTGTTATAGCCAATCACACCACTGACACCATATCATCTCTACCTTTTCTTCTTCTCCTTGCACCAGCAGTGGACACTAAGGGCCCAATCCTATCCAACTTTCCAGTACCGGTGCAGCCACAATGCAAACATTCTCTTACATGGAGGAGGCCTCCATGACTGCCCCCCTACTGTAGGATGCAGCTTATGCCCTGTTGGCATGGCTGTACCAGCACTGAAAAATTGGATAGGATTTGTCCCCCAGTTCTGTATGGAAGGAAGGGGTAAGGCAGCAAAGGGGGCCCTCCAAAACTCAAGCTGAAAACCTGAGACTTGGCAGCCTAACCATTGATTCTGAGCTCTAAAAAAATCTGAATCTCCGGCCAAAACCCTGAGCTCTACCAAACTTACTGGGGACATCCAAGGTTGCAGAATTGCTGAAACTAAAGAGGTATGGGCTTGCTCAATTCCTTGTACGGAAGACCACTACGACCCATGTCAGAGCAGGATACAAATATATTAAAGGTGGGACACCAAAGTAAAAAAGAAAGAAAATAAATGGCCACAACAGGCCCAAGATGTCATTTTTCAGACCAGCAACACAGGGTGGCATGGTCAAGCATGACTTAGGATCTTAGCAAATGACTCATCATCCATCTGCCTGACTGCACTACCATTCCATCATCAAATGGAGCACCCAAAAGGTCAGAAACAACATGATATAATTCCTAACATGCCCATTTCTTCCAGGTTGAGAAGGCTCCACCCTTTTAGCATTGAAATAAAATTAATATGCCTTATTTTTTAAGTTAAAGCATGCGAATGATATGTTAAATTGTACCTGTGTGAATAAGATTCATTCTCGCACACGCACAAATGGAACGGCAGTCATGGACTCCATAAATAGGAGTTGGATAGTGAAAAAAACAACATATTTGTCAGTTGTCTGTATTTATCGGAGACAGTCCCTACTTTCTGCTCCCTGTGCCAGTCAACCATTTAGTCCCTATTTTTTTCCTTTTGTTAGCAGGGCTAAGACCTCCCAGCACCTGATGTGGCATACCAAAAGCTCCCCCCCCCCCCCCGTTTATCTGGTGATGTGCCAGCCTCTTTTCCCATTCCTTGGACAAGGAACAGAAGGACAAAGCAGTGGGTTAGAGTGTCAGAGATACTCTAGCATCAAACTCTCTTCCACACTGTGCTCAGACCACACTTGCCTTTCCACTCTGCCCACCCTTTCTTTTCCAATCCAGGGAGAGAGAGGAGGAACAGTAGGAGTGAGTGACTACAGCAACTACACACTTAAAGCTGTCAATACTTTAAGCAAAATGATTTAAAACAAAACCAATGTTACTGTAGGCCAATTGATATACACAAAGAAGAGTTGCGTACCTACAGCATATCTCTGGTCACAAAAACATCACCCAACTTCTAACTAAAAGACCCAAAACACTTCTAATATTAAACATTTAAATTAATATGAGTTTTCTGGGCTTGAGAAAACCCATACAGACATGGAGAGAATCAGAATCATAGAGTTGGAAGGGGCCTAATAGGTCATCTAGTTCAACCCCCTGCCCTAGGCAGGAATCCTCTTAGAGCATCTCCAACAGGTGCTTGTCAAGCCTCTACTTGAAGATCTCTAGTGAGGGAGAGTCCACCACCTCTTTTGGGAATCATTCAAGCTCCAAACAGACAGTGGCCCTAGCCAGGAATCAGGTTTTTTTTCCTCATCAACTTTATAACAAAACAACTTTGAATGAAATAAATTTACGTGAGGACTTGCTGTACCTTCTAGCAACATGCTGCCTGAGGCAACTGCTGCAGTCAGCCTCGTGGATGAGCCAGCCTTATTTGTTACTGGCGAATGCTCATTCTTTGGGGTTCAGTTCCTTTCCAGAGTGTCCCAAAGACACATCTCTGACCTCCTCTGGGCAGGAGGTCTGGTCTGGAGGGTATAGCCTCCATTTGCCTGAAGATAACATCCACAAGGTCACCAGTTCGAGGCCACCGGCACCGTGCGACCTTGAAGCAGCTGACAAGCTGAAGCCGAGCTATTCCATCTGCTCTGATCCTGGGAGGATGGAGGCCAGGATGGAGGCCAGATCAGAAGGAAACATCTGAATTGTTGTGGCTCTTGAAAGATAGAGCCTTCTTTCAATTGTAAAAATCCCTAAAGGGATTTAAATAAGCCTGCCTATGTAAACTGCCTTGAATAAAGTCTTGAATAAAGACCAAGAAAGGCAGTATATAAATACCTGTATTATTATTACTATTAGTGGGGACATACATAACCATATAAATGCATGTGCATTAACATTAGCAGGGCAAACAAATTGATCCTTGGCATGAGAATAAGGGTGTTTCTAGCATGTTCCTGTTTTCAGCTGTGAAATTTTAGAGTGGAGAGGGCTTGTATTTACATAGCAAATCTTGTTTGGCTCAACTCTGCCATCATAAAATTGCATGCTGAATTTCATGGAGTGGGATGAAAGGCCAGTTTGGGGTTGTGGGCCAAAGCTGGTTTTTAAATGATTAATTGACAGGCATGCTAAATGAGATCACGTAATTAGACGGCAGGCTCAACAGCCAACATGTGTCCAGGCTGAAGAGAATTCACAGGTGTCCCTTAAAAGCGCCAGAGTGAAGTTCAAATCAACAAACTGGAGGTTTGGCTAGAGTGCTTTTCTCCAAATAGATGGGCATGTAAACAAGACTGTAGCCCTTGGCCCTGCACCACACTGGATGAGAAGCATAATCTATCAGCAAAGAGGATCAAGAGAGAAATCTTGGGTCTGTAGCAACATGTTTCTAAACCAGAAGTTATAAGGAAAGGGATGCTTTTAATTTCCTGGGATGGGACAGGTCACAGGTCACAAGTAATATGGTAACTTACCACACTGTGCCCTTAACCTAGACTTACAATTAGCCACTCACCTGCTTGCCAATGGCAAAAATAATGATCTCTGGGCAAGCCAGTTGAGAAAACTTAGAATGCATTCATACAACAGCTGCCACCCGATTAAGGGCCAAATCCTACCCCATTTTACAGCACTGGTACAGCTGTGCCAACAGGGCATGCGCTGCATCCTGCAGTAGGGGTGTGTGAGAGAGATCTCCTGTAGATAAGGGAATGTTTGTTTCCTTTTACTGTGGCTGCATTGCAGCTGCACCTGCATTGGGAAGTTGGACAGGATTGGACTCTAAATAAGTCTTCCACTGTGATCAGATGTGTGATCCAGTTGCCTGAGAGTAAGTCCTTTGAATACAGTGGGAGTTGCTTCGGACTAAAAATATATAGGATTATGCTGTTAGGGTGCAATCCTATAAACACATTCCTGGGAGTAAGTTGTATAGAACACAATGGGACTTATGCCTGAGTAGACATGCATAGGATTGGGCCCTTAGTTGATTAATCACTTGGGACTTCACTTCCTCAATTGGATCTGCACTCTGTATGTTCTGAGCAGAGTTAATCAACAGTTCTGAATTAATTAACTTACATTTTCAGGAGTAAAAGCAACTGTTTTGAAGAAAAAGGCATACCTGGTTTTTTTTAGATCAGTGGTTCTCACTTCTTTGGCACCAGGACCTACTTTTTAGAATGAGAATCTGTCAGGACCCACTGAAAGTGATGTCATGACCAGAAGTGACATCATCAAGCAGGAAAATTTTTAACAATCCTAGGCTACAATCCTTACCCAGGAGTAAGTCCCATTTACTATCATTGTTAAAAGCATCTTCACAGTAGCCTGTTAAAAGTACAGATTGGTGACATTTCACCTAATGCAGTCACATGCCATGGTAGCATCAAGTCTAATCAATTAAAAATAAAATATTGAAATGAATGGTGACCCACCTGAAATTAGCTTGCTACCCACCTAGTGGACCCTGACCCACAGTTTGAGAAACACTGTTTTAGATGATTCACAAGTACTATGGTAAGCCTAAACTCAGAAGAGGCATTCCCTCCAGTGAAAGAGGAACGCCTCTTTCAGGATGGTGATTCCCATTTGCAGTTTTAATTAAACCTTAAGAATGCAAGGAGAGCCCTGCTGGATCAGGTCAAAGGCCAATGTATCTCACAGTGGTCTGAATACTCAAGACAAGATACCTATATTCTGCTGCCACTCCCTTGCCTCTGGCATCCAGAGATAGGCTCCCTTTAATACCCAGAGATTGCATATAGTCATCATGGCTTGTAACCCATGATGGGCTTTTTCCTCCATAAATCTGTCCAATCTCATTTTAAAGGCATCTAGGCCACCTGCCATCACAACAGCCTTGGACAAAGGTGTTCCAGGACATATTTAAAAATAATAATAATAATAATAATAATAATAATAATAATAATGTTGCCCAATGAATCAAAGCAGCTTTGATGTAGCTAATCAAAAGCGTTTTTTGTTTGTTTTAATTCCAGAGACCAGCACTGACCTGAGAGGTTGTTTTTTTTACCATAAATTAAGCATTAAAGTCCTAATACATAAACACACAAATCAGCATCAGTTTTCACCTCTAAGTGAATATAGGATGCTGCAGGATAGTGAGGCTAATGATTGATTTACCTAGGTCAGTATTATCTAACTCTGAGTGAAGGCACCAGTTCTCCTGGGTTCCAGAGAGGGTCTTTCCCATGCTCAACCACACTGATCTATGGCCTTCCCCTACTGATGCAGTCGTAGTGGTACATTTGTTAGGGCAGAGATGTCAAACATAAGACCCAAACACAACCCCGAAAGCAATTTATCTGGCCCCCATTGGGCTCTCCCAGCATGATAACTGGGCTCTCTCATATCTTGGAAATAAGAACAAGATTTGCACATTTTCTTTTCTGTCATTTGCAGCTAATGAGTTTCTAGATGAGAACAAAGTTCTTATTTCTGTCCATCATCTGCTTAATGATGTCACTTTTTGCTTAATAATATCACTTCTGACCCTCAGAAGGCACCATAAATGCTAACTTTGGCCATCTGTATGAGTTTGACATCCCTGTGTGAGGGTGTTGGGGTGACCCAGCTAAAAATTCCCATTCAGCCAGGAGCTTCACTGACCTTGGACCAAGTCACCCTATTGCACCTCACCTATGAGAGGAGGAAATGGGAAGGGAAAGCCATGCATACCACCCTGGTCTCCTTGGAGAAAGGGTGGGATAAAAATAGATATAAATATCTTTATAAATTGGCCTTTTAAATTTAAGGCTTTTACAGGTTTGTCCTTTTTAAATGTTGCTGTTGCTCTTCTGTTTAATTATAATTATGTTTTATGGTTGTTTTTTAAGTTTGTTTTTAATGTTTTATGGATTTTTAGGGCAGAGTACATAGTGGAAATGGAAAAGGGGCAGAAGAGAGCAACTAAGGGCACAATCCTAACCAGGTCTACTCAGAAGTAAGTCCTATTTTGTTCAATGGGAAAGTGTGGTTTTACTCTCAGGAAAGTGTGGTTAGGATTGCAGCCTAAAATGGTTACTGGGCAGGGGCACCTTCCTTATGAGGAAAGGCTACAGCATTTGGGGCTTTTCAGTCTAGAAAAGAGGCGCCTGAAGGGGAACATGATTGAGACATCCAATATCATGCAGGGGATGGACAGAGTGGATAGAGAGACGCTCTTTTCCCTCTCGCATAACACCAGAACCAGGGGACATCCACAAAAGCTGAGTGTTGGGAGAGTTAGGACAGACAGAAGAAAATATTTCTTTAGCGTGTGGTTGGTCTGTGGAACTCCTTGCCACAGGATGTGGTGATGGCATCTGGCCTAAATGCCTTTGAAAGGGGATTGGACAAATTTCTGGAGGAAAAATCCAAGGAGGAAAAATCCACGGTTACAAGCCGTGATGTGTATGTGCAACCTCCTGATTTTAGAAATGGGCTATGTCAGAATGTCAGATGCAAGGGAGGGCACCAGGATGCAGGTCTCTTGCTATCTTGTGTGCTCCATGGGGCATTTGCTGGGCCACTGTGAGATACAGAAAGCTGGACTAGATGGGCCTATGGCCCGATCCAGTGGGACTCTCCTTTTGTTCTTACCATTGTTTTTAACTGTGATTTTTTACTATTTCTGTACCTGCACTTTTGTACACTGCCTTGGGTCTCCTTTGGGAGAAAGATGGGGTAAAAAATGCCAAAAATAAATAAATAAAGCAGCAACTGTTACCCTGCACATGCCCAATCTCATCTGATATCGGAAGCTAAGCAGGGTCAGGCCTGGTTAGTACTTGGATGGGAGACCGCCTGGGAACACTGGGTGCTGTAGGCTTATACCATAGTCTTTCCAGACTGAAGGTTGCCAACCACCAAATAAATAAAATAAAATAAATAAAAACGGGTTTGTCTGTGGAAAATAGGAACAGCCTGAGGAAAGTGTGATGGGGTGTTGCTTTCACAATATCTTGCATTTGTGACTGGAATAACAGAAGAGCCCTTTAAGGGTGGAGATCCTTTCTGAGCCCTGACAAGTCCAAAGTCAAGCAATCTGTACCTTGTTGCAAATATAGCTTCCTCAGATGAAGGCCTTGTGGTTTCAGATCTTCTGTTTCTAATATTGGGATGCATTGTCGGTATTCTCTTTGAGGAAAAACTACTTTGAGACAGACCTAGGACAAGGGGGGGGGGGAGGAAATTGCTAATTATTGTATTGTTCTATCAAGGTTGGAGCTACACCCTGCCAACAAGGAACATCCTCCCCAAACCTGTTCACTCAGTCACTGCTTTCCAAGTCACACCTGTCTTGTCATTGCTGAGTGGAGACAAGGAGCAAAAATATTGTCTGAGCCAGGCAGGGATGTTTCCTAGCAATCTAGTGGGCCTTCTTTCAATTCCTAGTGTGACCAGAATGACTACTTTCCTGAGATCCTCCAATAGGAAGAGCCTGGGCAGGACTGTTACAGCAGCAGGAAAGGCTCTCAGAGCAAGGGCTGTTCCACTTCTTCCACAAGCATCTCAGCCTGCCTTTAATTCTAAAAGGCACTGAAAGGAAACCTGCTTGGAAAGGGCAACCCCTGAGTTTCCCCTTGCACATGGGGTGGCGTCAGGTCAGGTACTGGCCAAGAGCCCACACCTAGCAGAGGTTCCCTTGGTTGGGATGTTCCCTGGGGGTAGTGGAAGCACCCAATGGACCCTTAGAGGTGCCCAGACCAGGGAGAGCTGATGGTGCCCGCTCCTGCTGAGACCAGCAATGGCCTGAGGGGACTGTTGGTGCAGTCCCTGCCTCACCTTCCCCAGGACTGCTTAAGACTGCATGCTCTGAGGGGAAGAAGGCCTGAGGGAGCTTATGGCAAGGGCTCATATGGAGACTGGCACTGGAGTGTTGGCACAGCCCCTTCCCCACCTATGCAGGGAACACTTAAGGTTGCATGCCTTAAGGGAAGAATGAAAAAGAAGCAACCAGGCTGGGGTGGGGGTGGGGGGCTTATACCAAGGGCTCCAATGGAAACTGGCACTGGTCTGAGAAGAGGGTTGGCACAGCCCCTTCCCCACCTATCCAGGGAACACTTAAGGCTGCATGCCTTGAGGGGAAGAAGGAACAAGAAGCACCTACGCCTGCTTATAACAAAGGCCTCCTCTATAGATTGGCACTGGTCTGAGAAGAGGGTTGGCACAGCCCCTTCCCCCCTATCCAGAGAACGCTTAAGGCTGCATGCCCTGAGGGGAAGGAGGAGGAATAGGCACCCAGGTCAGGGGCAGCTTATAACAAGGCTCCTAACAATGCCAGGACTGGCCTGAGGAGATTGTTCAGGCCAGTCCCTTCCCTCCTTCCCAGTGACTGCTTTAGACTGAGGGGAAGAAGGAAAAAGAGGTGCCTGAGGGGGATCTAATCCCAACTCCTTATGGAGACCAGCCCTGCTCTCCATAAGAGTTGGTGCAGTTCCTTCCCCCCCTTTCCAGGGACTGCTGAAGGGCAAGCTTTGCCTGCCTTGAGGGGAAGAGGTGCCCAGAGGGGGCTTATAATTCTGACTCCAGTGGAGACCAGGCCTTTCCTGAGGAGACTTCTAGTGCAGCACCTTCCCAGGGGCTGCTTAAGATCTTTATGGCCTTAGGCCTGGGGAAGAAGGAAAAGAAGCACCCAGGCCAGTGCGGGCTTAGACCACCGGCCTGAGGCTTGGACTGGCCTGAGGAAACAGTTAGGCCAGACCCTTCCCCTCAAGAGTCTGTGCCCTAACAGGAAAAATGAAGATGTGCCCAGGCCAGAGAGGCACTTGTAACACCGGCTCCTATAGAGACCAGCACTGACCCGAGAGTTTTATTACCGGACTGTGCTTTTTAAAATGTTGTAAGCCACCTTGGGGGCCTCTTCAGAGGCGTAAGATGGGATATAAATGCCTAGATAAATACATTAACCCACCTCGGTTTACCAGACTTTTTTAAAGAGGTGATCTAGAAAGAAATAATATTTTATTTGTTTATTTATTAGTAATAAAGACCAGAAAAAAGATCCTTAAACTTTATCTCTCTATAGTTACACATGCTTGCAAACTGCAGGAGCTGTACTCTTTGCAGGGTAATTAAGCAGCTCCAGTGTTTAATTTTTCAATAACCCCAGGGCTTGAGTCAATTAGTTATCTGATCTGTCCATCACCCTTTGGTGATCCATCAAAAATCTGGCCCCAACCCACAGTTTGGGAACCACTGGTTAAAGGTAATCAGATACATTTGAAGAGGATGGGGGGTGTTATCAAAAGCACTCTGGTTTTTCTTTCTTTCATATGGTCAAGTTACAGCAGGGTGAGAACATGTGCCTTTCATAATGGGATAGAAGAGAGAAAATTTCAGTTGGTGCTGCTTGTCTTGCAATGGTGAGAAAAGTGGTGCCTGCCAAAATTCCCTCTATAATACAGATTACAGATTACAATATAGATTACAGATATATAGGAGCTCTGCCCTCCTTTACATCTTATCACCTTAACCAGAGTGTATAGGGTTGCCAACTGACCAGGGGGACGGATCTTTTTTTGTCTTGTGGCTTTAATAACATTTTGAATTGCAGAAACCCAACTCATGGCATGGAGAGAAATATTATCAGCTGCTAAGACCTGCAGATCATACCGCTGTTTAGTATAGGCTGGTTCAGAAGTTGGCAACTCTATATGTATACTGTCTAGAAGTCCTGCCTATTTGGGGGGAGGGGGGTTATTGGTTTTAATTGTTTGGATGGAATTCTTATTCTGAAAATATTGTTTTTAATATAATTATTGTATACCATCTCGATTGCATTTTGTACAAATGTGTCTACAAGGCTGCAATCCTATAAGCACACTTACCCGTGTGTGGGCTTACTCAATGGGGCTTACTTCTAAATAGATACACATAGGATTGCACTATCAGTGTATTATATTGTAATTGTCATCCATTTGCATGCTGCCTTACACAGAGTGAGAAAAGAGAAAACATCCCTGTCTAAAGACTTGTAATTTATTTTAAATGATGATTGTTAGGAAGTGGCTATTTGACCGAACTGTGGATCAGGACTTTGCTAGTTCAAGTCTCACTTCTGCCATTAATTCTCACTAGCTAGCCTTAGGCGAGCCTCTGCCTCAATCTTCCAATCTGCAATATGGGGATAATAATCTTTCCTTGCTTTACAGGGTTGTTACATGGATAACATCAAGATAATCACTGAATTTAGAGTTGGAAGGAATCTTGGAGGTCATCTAGTCAAACCTCCTGTTCAGCTCAGGCAACTGCTACACCTTCTCTGGTAGCCTCTCCAGGAAGAATTTCCTACCTCTGAAAGCTTTCCTGCACTGGACTCATGCAGAAGTGGCCTCTTCCTTGATGGAGGTTATCAATAACCTCCATCAAGGAAGAGGCCACTTCTGCATGAGTCCAGTGCAGGAAAGCTTTCAGAGGTAGGAAGTTCTTCCTCATATCTAGTCTAAATCTACTTCCCTGTAGTTTCAACCCGTTGGTTCTAATCCTGCCCTCGGGAGCTACAGAGCGCAAATTCCTCCCGTATGACTGCCCTTCGGATACATGAAGGTATCTCCCCTTATGAAGCACTTGGCACACTTGGAAAATTCTATACCAGTTATTCCCAAACTGTGGGTTGGGACCCACTGGTGGGACATAGCCTGTTTCTGGGTGGGTCACCAAAGAATGATGGAGAGATCAGAATGAATTGCCTCAAGCCCTGAGGCTATTCAAAAATCAGATACTGTAGCTGCTAACCACCCTGCAAAGAGCTCGGCTCCTGCAGTCTGCAAGCATGTGTACATATAGTGAGATAAGTGTTTGAGGGTCTTTTTTTCTGATTCTTATTACTTATAAATATATAAATTTTTTCTTTCTAGATCGCCTTTTTCAATGTCTGGCAAACCTAGGTGGGTCCCGAGAGAGTGTAGTTTTAAAAAGTGGGTCCTGATGCAAAAAACCACAGTTTGGGAACCACAGTTTTATACAAATGTGTTTTGTTGCCATCAACCTTGCTCCTGGGCTTTTAACAGCAGGCTGGTATGCATGGATTTAAACAGTTTTGCTTTTCTCATTGCTTATTGCCATGCAGCTGGAACTAAAGCTTTCCCTGTTTAATTTCTGCCTGCTGTTAATGTCCCAGGAGCAAAAGCAAAACAAAACAAGTAAAATAAAAAAAATAAAGTAGGCATCACAAAGCCTGCTATCAGTGGCAGAAGGGATGCACTAGTTACAGGCACATCTCCTCAGCTGCTCCTAGCCAAAGCAGACAAGCTAGAGTAGCTCCGCCTGTGCCCATGACATGAGTGGTAGGTAAGCACCACCTCCTGTGGGAGGCAACCCCAAGCTAGCTTGGGCTGGGAGGATCACACCTCTTTCTGGAAGCACAGTGACTGAGAAGCCGGACTCAAGGTTGCAGCCAAGTGGCTCTCCCCTCCCCTCCACCAGGCTCCCTTTAACTTGCAGGATCTAGCAGCAAAAGAGACACCAGCCTTCCTGTCACCCGGGCAAAGAGGAGCTGCTGCTGGTCCTTGCACATTCAGATTTTATTCCTCCTGCTGAAACCAGACTTTACCCCCAGCTGCTGCTTCCTGGGAAAGAAGTTATGCATTCCCTGTTCAAGAGGAGAAACAAAGGGAAGTACAGCCCCACTGTCCAGAAGAAGAGGTGAGTGCTGCTGGGTGTGTGGGACTGTTTGCAGTGTGGATCCGGGCTAGGAGGTGACAGCCCTGTTAGCCTGGCTAGATGGTGTTGAATTTCCAGGCAGATCTGGAGCTGTTGTCCAGCACTTCTGCAAAGCTGTGGAGCAGGATATCGGAACTTAGCTTCTCTGCATACCAACCTACCTTGTGCCAGGGTTGCTGGAACTGTATTTTCTTAATAGCTCGCTTAATGGATCCCTTTCCCTGGTTTTCCCTTCCAGTTTAAGCCATTTCTGACCAGTGTTGCATATCTACACAACAGGAATCAAAAGTGTACACTTGTGAGAGATGTGAAGGTTCAGGGTTGTTAGGAAGTTGCATCCTCTGCCTGGAGTCCCTTTGCCTTTATCCCAAATCCTGAGCAGGTGAATAAGTGAGCAGTAATAAAAAGGCAAACTGCATATGATCCATAGGGTGGGGGTGTGTGTGTGTGTGATTAATTCTCACATTCCAGGACTGAGCCTTTGGCCACAGAGCCAGAGGCTGGCTGCCACCTGTTTAGCTTGTTTGTTTCACTGGCCCTGCTTCTGCATCTCTAGTAGGAACCTGAAATGCAAATATTTGGAAGGCTCAATTTGCTTGGTGTGGAAGTAATGATGGAAAAAGGTTCGCCCAACTAATTTATGTGTGTTAAGCTGCTGTTAAAGGTACTGCTCCAGGAACAGTTTTAAAAAAGAAGGGGGGGGGAACCTTATTTCCCAAAAAGCCTTTGCCACCCCACTCCTATATATGGTGGGTTATTTACAGTCTGGTATGTGAAGGCATTCTGCACATGCTCAACAGGACTTTCCCACATGTTGATTTTAATGTTCCAGGATTAAGCGTCTCATATCATGACAGACTCATAACACACTAAGGACCAAGTCCTATCCAACTTTCTAGCCCTGGTGTAGCCATTCCAGTGGGGTTTGCGCTGCATCCAGTGGTGGGAGGGTAGTTATGGAGTCCTCCACAAGGTAAAGCAACATTTGTTCCCTTGCCGAGGGGTTGCACTGCGGCTGCACCGTGGCTGAAAAATTGGATCGGATTGGGCCCTAAATCTTGGCTCATGTTAAAATCTGGATTTCTGTGTTATGCAGCCCAATCTTATGCATGCTTACTTGGAAGTAAGTCTCACAGTCTTCAGTGGTCGACCTCCCAGGGAAATGGTGTATAATAAGACTCACCCTGATACTCCTCTTCCTTAGAGTTTGTTTGAGAGGAGTTGACATTCCAGAATTTAATCTCTTAGGGTGTGGCTCCATCACCCTCTCTATTTTTCTCCTCCTCTCCCTTATATTGGCAGGCTCCTTTCCAGAGCCAGCCAACAAGTCTCAATATGCCCCAGTTACAACAGCAACCTGTGTAGAATCAATAAATGGCAACTGGACATGTGAAACTCTTATATGGAGTTAGTCCGTTGCCTTCCTAGCCCTGTTGTGTCTGCTCTGATTGGTAGCAGTTTGCCAATACATAAAAACCTGGGAATGAATTCTTGTATGGCATGCTGTATCAAAGGCAGCATACCTTTGTAGGTGTAGGGCAACTCCTTAGCCCAGAGGATTAAAAGGGGGACACACACAAACATTGCAATGCCCTACACCAGTGCTTCTCAAACTGTGAGTCGGGACCCACTAGGTGGGTCACGGGCCGATTTCAGGTGGATCCCCATTCATTTCAATATTTTATTTTTAATATTTATTTTTAATATTTATTTTTAATATTTTAATATTAGACCTGATGCTACCATGGTATGTGACTGCCTTTGGGGAAATGTTAACAGACCCATATTTTTAACAAGGTACTCTGTATATGCTTTTAACAATGATAGTCAATGGGACTTACTCCTGGGTAAGTGTGGGTAGGATTACAGCCTAGGATTGTTAAAAATTTTCCTGCTTGATGATGTCACTTCCAGTCATGACATCACTTCCGGTGGGTCCCGACAGATTCTCATTCTAAAATGTGGGTCCCGGTGCTAAATGTGTGAGAAACACTGCCCTAGGCAGCTCTGCAGTAGAACTATGGGTGCCGAGAAGAATGTGTTCACACAAAGCTGCCTTAAACTGAATCTGACCATTGGTCTGCTTAATGATTTCTCTGACTTGCAGAAGCAAGTTCTTGGGAAGGGGAACTTTCCTGGCCCCACAATCCAATATGCTGTCAACTGGAGATGGCAAGGATTGACATTTGGTGGGCCGCTATGAGATACAGGAAGCTGGACTAGATGGGCCTATGGCCTGATCCAGTGGGGCTATTCTTATGTTCTTAACCTGGGGTCTGGTATGTCCCTGGCATGCCCTCTGCCACAACACTGTGAGTTCCAGTCTTGTATGGGCCCAGCACCCCAGCTCAACATAATTTCAAGGTTTGGTGCCTTGAAAGATAAGGTTGTATCTACAGAAATTCCCCTGCTTGAGAATAGGTTGGGTTCCAGGACAAGAACAAGTTATCTTGTTCTTAAGTCCAGCATCACTATTGTTAGTAACGAATGTGTTGTGAAATATTTTTTTTTAAAGTATTTACAATCAGGCCTGGCCCATCCATGAGGTCAACTGATGGCTGATGGGGGGATGCCCACAGCACTGATGCTAGGCTATTCTGCATCCTAGGCAAGGCGCACACACACCCCAACTTCAGTTTCCAAAAATAGATGTCTTGTAGAGAAAATGAAAAGCACAAAACTTACCTGCTAAATTTATTTTAAATTTTGAAAAAACGGTGTCCCTCAAAGGTCTGCAGCCTGGGCAGCTACCTAGTTGGTCTAATGACAGCACAGGCCCTGGGTGCCCATCTCTATCTGCTTATCTGCCTCTTCTGCTCCTCTTTCTCCTTCCATACCCTGATTTAGAAAAGGAAAAGGATGACAGAGAGAAAGAGGAAATGTGGAGATGAGGGGAGTGCTGAACCACAGCATTGGAAGTGGGAGGGGCAGAGACTGGCACATCAATGGAGAAGGAGGAGCAGCATTTGGCAAGGCACCTTGGGCATTAGGAGGTCTTGGGCCAGCCCTGTTTATAGCACCCCTACAGTACTGAGCTGTATCTTACCTTGAAAAGTCTACCAGGGCTGGCTGGGATGGCTGGAATAAGACAGGGAGTACTGGGAATGGGTTCTAATCCCATCGGTGGATATATGGCCAGTAAAGTTCTGCAGCTGAATGTTCTTAAGTAGGGGAGTTTTTGCATTCGCTTGTTTCATTTAGAGCCCACCTTTCATCCATCATGGAGCTCAAGGTGGCTTACGTGGGGTTCCCAGGTAGTCATCCACTCAGTGCAAAGCACTACATTTTGCAGGGAACCTCATTGCAGTGTGCAAGGAGCCCCTCCCCTCCGAAGCCAGACCTGGAATGGCTCCAAGGGGGAGGGGGCCCCTTGCATGTTGCAGTGAGGCTCCGTGCAAAACTTATTATTATTAATTATTAACAGTATTTATATACCGATTTTCAACGGAAAGTTCACAAAGCGGTTTACAGAGAAAATCAAACAAACAAGTAGTGGCTCCCTGTCCCAAAAGGGCTCACAATCTAAAAGGATGCAAAAGAACACCAGCAGAAAGCCACTAGAACAGACAGTGCTGGGGTGAGGAGGGCCTGTTTACTCTCACCCCACTAAATAAAAGAAGAGCACCCACTTAAAAAGTGCCTCTTATCCAGTTAGCAGGGGTACTTAGTGCTTTGCACCCCTTCTAACTATGCCACTGCATCCACTAAGGCATAGATCATGCTGAACCTTGCTTAGCTCCACCACAAGGGTGACATTATGTGCCCTGGGACATGTGTTGGAGGGCTCTTCAGTACTGTACAAGAGGGAAGAATGGAATTTGCAGCTTTTCTTGTACATGTAGGACAAGCTGGGGAAACTCCTCTACGCAGCCTTTAAGGCCCAGGAACTCTGTTGTCTTTGTTACGGTCTGAAAATTTCCTTTCTAAGGCCACTGCTTGGGCTTGCAAGATATTGTCCAATCCCGTTCTACTGCTCTGAAGGTAGCTTGGAACCTGGAGTCCAGGCTGATATTGCTGCAATTGGAATTGCCTCCTGTATCTTTCCTAAGTCTCTCTCTTTGCTTCGTCTTGGCAGAGTCCCTGCTGTCACTCCTCAGTATTCCTGACTTGAGAATCCCCTCACTTTGTTTTCCAAGGTGATTTTGCTTTGGTGTTGAGGCCTTTCTATACAATTATTACACTTTGCAATACATGTGTAGCTGTTACTCATTTCTTGGGGAGTAGGAGATCATTTGCCGCCTTGGGTGCCCTTCAGGGAGAAAGGCGGAATACAAATCAAATTAATGAATAAATAAATAAATTTGTTTGAGCACTCAAGAGTGTGACCCATTGCCACCCTCTCTAGTTGCAATTGGGAGTGTAGCATGGAATGTAGCTGCCTGAATGAATGCTAATGATATAAGACACTGGGCCCAATCCTTTCCAATTTTCCAGTGCCAGTGCAGCCATGCCAATGGGGTGTGTGCTGCATCCTTGGGTGGGGAGGCAGTCACAGAGGCCTCCTCAAGGTAAGGTAACATTTGTTCCCTTACCTCGGGGTTGCATTGCAGCTGAACTGCTGCTGGAAATTGGATAGGACTGGGCCCACTGCCTCCCTGGAAGCAGTGCCTCTAAGCATGTACAGAGTGCCCTTCCTCATTCCCTGTAATAACAGTAATCACATTTAGACCCTACACTCCTTTAACAAAGAGTGCAAGAACAGCTAATTGGGACTGCACTCCTATACATACTTACCTGAGAGTAAGCCCCAGTGAACACAGAACACTTGGAACTTGTTTCCAAGTAAACATGTATAGTCTTGCACTATAAGGCTCCTTTTCCTGATAGAAACCACAAATTCAACAGGTGAACCGTACCCCATTGTTGCACCTCTGTGCTGATATAACCTGCACCAGCTAATTCTTTGGTCTGTCATGTAGTTGTGAAAGGTGCCTGCCTTAACTGCAGCTAGCTAGAAAGAAGGAAAATCTTTTTGTTAGTGGGTAAAGCATCCCAGAAGGCTTGGAGCTCAGCAAGTTAGAATTTAAGCCCTGTTTACACACATTCACTCCTCTTCTCTAATCTCTTCCGCTCAGGAGGCAAGTTCCAAGTTTCCATATAAGCAGGGAATCGTGTTCTTGTCATTTCTAACAAGCCCCCAGAGAAGCTGTAAGTCTGTTTGACCTCATTCCTCCAAATAAACATGTGGAAACTTTCTTTGTGTGTGGGTCTTAGGCAACATATTCTTGGAACCTGAAGAATCTCCCTGCTGATACTGTCTGGGGGAATCCT
Organism: Tiliqua scincoides; assembly: GCF_035046505.1. Classification (NCBI taxonomy): domain Eukaryota; kingdom Metazoa; phylum Chordata; class Lepidosauria; order Squamata; family Scincidae; genus Tiliqua; species Tiliqua scincoides. The sequence goes on along the minus strand of NC_089833.1, from coordinate 4,065,416 downwards.
GTTGCACTGAGCCAAGAAGGGGCTTCTTGGGTGCTGTGTTCTTATTTGAGTGATTTGTTATGGAGCAGCAGCACCAGCAAGGCTGTGGAGTGGAGAGTTGGTTGCTTATAGATCCTCTTGATGTGTGTTTTGCCACTGAGCTGCTGCTGTAATTTTAATTAAACCAGACATGCCCCCTCCAGCTGAACAATCTAGGGTCTGCCAATCTGCACCCACAAGATTGGAGTTGCATTCCTCCTCAGGATGCCACACCTTTTGGAGATGAGGCACCTGTCCAGGTGTTCTGAAATGTTGAAAGACAGGTGTACCGAAGCAGGGCCTAAAAGGAAGAGGTATGCAGATGATATGTGAGTAAGCGGGAAGGTTCAAGGCCCGTGATCAAAGATAATGTGGTAAGGGGAGCTATGGGGGTGGGTTGTCATTACAGAGTAGTCAGAACATAAATATGTAGGTATTAAACCCATTAAATAGGGAACCAAATAGGATTTAAGTCATCTAATTGTGTTACTACTTCCTGAACAACTGGCTAAAATATTACCTACTACATGCGAATTATAAAGGGTTAGGTATTTAAAATAAAAACTATATAATAATAATAATAAATTTTATTTCTATCCCGCACTTCTCCCTAAAGGGACCCAGGGCAGCTTACAACATATTAAAAACAGATTAAAACATAATTTAACAAACAGATAAAAACATATTAAAAACACATTAACAGAAACCATAAAAACAGTAGTCAGATAAAAGTCAGAATAAAAAAGAGCATAAAACAGCAGTTCATAGAGGAATCAGGCCTGTAAAAAAACAACAACTAAAAGATGTATAAAAGATGTTAAAAAGGCCATGAAGTCAGAAGGCTTGTTTAAATTGAACGTTCAGGAGAGGGGCTTGGGAAATCTGAAGTGAGGAAGACCCCCATGGGCCTTCCAGTGGCTTGGGGAAAATCAAGAGGAATAACTCTCCCTTCATTACTGCCTTTCCCTGCTGGAAAGGGGTTTACCTGTTGAATTATTTGCCTTTCTACACATCTGTTAAAGTGGGAAACAGGCTACTTCCAAATAAGATTCAAAAGGATCAGTGAACAGGAAGGGTGTGTGTGATGGGGAAATGATCTCTGGATGAAGATCTCGCAGTCCTTAACTTCAATAGCAGGGGCAACTCTGTGTACAGATTCTGTTAGCTCTGTCATTCCTCCCTTAATTTCTCTAGCAAGTCACCAGCTGTAGTTGTATCCCCCAACCCACTTGACTTTAAAGGAGCGCTGGATTAAATACATGCATATATCCTTCCAACAACTTTGTGACTTTCTGAAAGTCACTTTTCACCCAGTGAGCTCCATGGCTGTCACATCTCTTGGGTCTTCCCAGACCTGCTAAGGTCTGCCCTTAACAGCACAATCCTAGGCATGTCTACTCAGAAGTTTCACTGTGTTCAATGGGGCTTATGCCCAGGGAAGTGTACAGGATATTGAACTGCAGCCTTGCTCTAACCACTGGCCCTCCTGTTTGGCAATTTTTTTGGCCCAGCTCTGGTGCTGACAGCAGCAGGCAGGTATGTCAAAATTTTGCAAGCGAAACTTTTCCTGGCATAATGGTAAAGCCACAAGAGAACTTCTACCTGCTTAATTTCTCTGTGCCAGGCTGCCATTAATGGCAAAGGAGCAGGATATTTTAAAAGCGGGGGCGGGTGTGTGTGTGTGTGTTTCTTATTGCTATCCAATTAATGAAGTATTTGCTCCTCTGTTTTGCAAGAATAAGTATATCAAAACTGGAAAAAAGCACAGCAGGGAGTGGGGTTCATACAAAATGCTGCTGGGGATGGAAAAGATGCTTAAACTCAATGAGAACAGGCCAGCTGCCATTCATTTTACTGAATGACTCATTGTAGTGAATAGGAAAAACTGGATCAGTTCCAGGTCCTGACACAAGCAATCACCATTTGCAAATCTGGGCTGATCTTCCCAAAAGTCGGAAAGTGGCAGTTGATGCAGGAGGGCATCAAGAAATGGTGATAGCGGCTGGGAGTGAGATGGTGAGAGGGCATCTAACTGCCCCACAGTTTTGCTCTGCACTCTCCTTGCCCAAGTCATGCCTTCTTTGATGGACCAAGCAGCTGTGCAGCCACATCTCGCCCACTGGAGCAACACTGCCCCAGCCCTCTCTACTTCCAGCGAGGTTGGTGCAGGCGGGGCAGTGCCATGTGGTCACTGTAGCAGTAGGGCCAAATACCACCAGACATCCTGGGAAGTCCTGGCTGAAAAGCACTGCTACATCTTTCTGCTACGTGTACAACTTTCTCTCTCTTTTAAAAAATACTGTTAAATGTAATAGGCCAGAGGGTAAAATCAGAAATTAATACTAAAAGAGAATTTGCAGTAGATTCCTTAGCCACAGTGCACATCTGGCCAGCTCTTTTTACTTTGCAGTTTGAATGACAAATATACAAATTGGTAAACAATGGTGACTCACAGTGCGATCCATGTCTATCATAAGTATCAATAAGTTCAGTGAAGCTTACTCCTGAGTAAGTGCGTATAGGATTATAGCCTCAGTCTTTCATCCCCACTTCAGGTGGACGCTTTGTCTTAAAAGTAAAATAAAATTATGCACCACTGGTGTGTTTATTCATTAATTGCTGCATTATATATAATATAATATGTACATTAAGCAATAATAGTTTTAAGACCCTGGAAGTTGTTTTTAAAAGCAGAAACTACACTGAGGATGAGCCATGGCTCAGTGGGAAAGCACCAGCTTTGGATGTGGATGGGTCCCAAGGTTCAGCCCCTGGCACCTCCAAGTATAACTGAGAGAGAACCCTGGAGAGCCACTGTGTAGACCAGCGGGCACCAAAACCTGGCACGTGGGCTGGATCCGGCGCCTGCCGTGATGCTTCTCCTGGGTGAACAGAGCTTACTGTTGCACCTGGGGGTCTCTCTGTTCTATCACAGATAGCCCCCGACCTTTGCGTCACCTTCTGCCACAAATTGCCCCCAACCTTTGCACTCACCAGCCACTTCTGGGGTCTTTCGTCCCCAGCAAGCTTTCTGCCCGGATTTCTGGGCATGAGTGGGCACAAAGCTTGCTGGGACGAAAGACCCCAGGAGTGGCTGGTGAGTGCAGAAGTTGGGGGCAATTTGTGGCAGAAGTGCTCAGGAAGAACGGTAAGCTCCGTAGTGTCGGGGATGGCTTTACCAGCACGCAGCGGTCTCCACTTTGGAGACCGCTTGTGTTTAGACAACACTGAGCTAAAGGGTTTAGTGTTCTCAGTGAGTACAGAATGTAGGTTCCTTGCTGGTAAAGTATTCTAGACCTTTGCCACTCAGTTCTGCCCACATCTGGTGGCCCAACTGGCAGAATCAGGGTTTTTTTAAGAGCATGAACTGGAGAGGAAATATGTTTGGTTTGAATATAGTGAAGGTGTTTCCAAATTTGTGCACTGCATCAGTCTTCACCTTCAGGCAGGTCCTGTAGTTCTCCTTGTGTGGATAAAGACCTGAAGCTCAGTGTAACAGCTTGGACACAATCAACCGGTCGGGGCTTGGTCAAACAACCTCTTCAAAAGCAAACTCTCTAGTAGAATTGACCTTGGCAGAACTCCTAGCTCCCTGGTCCTGTTCAGATTGTGCAGGCCTGAGGTTCAAAACAAATGATGTCCATAGCCCTGCCATGACTTCCACCAAAAGCCAAGCTGGAACCCCATCATTTGGAGGCTTTTGGTGTAGGGCAGGCAGTCCTGAGCTAGATGTTCTAATGCAGGGATGTCCAAACTTTTTGGCAGGAGGGCCACAACATCTCTCTGACACTGTGTCAGGGGCCAGGAAAAAAAGAATTAATTTACATTTCAAATTTGAATAAATTTACATAAATGAATAGAGATGGAATAAATGAAAGAAGGTCTTGCAATAGCAAAAGGCATATAAAAGGCCTTGCACAAAGCTTTTCCTTCACTGCTGCTGCTGCATCACAGACGTGAAACAGCAAGCAGTGGAGGGGGCCCTTGTCTCACAGCTCATGTGTCAGGCCAGCGTGGGCTCCAGCAAGTCTCCAGGGGGCCAGAGGCTCATTGGAGACTGGGGGCTCCCTGAGGGCCAGATTGGGGGTCCCTGAGGGCCACAAGTGGCCCCCGGCCCGGGGTTTGGGAACCCCTGTTCTAATGGTTACTAAGTCAGAACCCTGACTCCTGTTAGAACTCTTGGGTTTTCACATCGCAAGAGGGTCAGTAGGCAACTTCTTTCTGACCTTGAGCAACTTGCATTTTTTAAGTTGCTGAAATATCTCAATGGAAGAATGTTTGGGGTAATTGCTCATTGTTTGCCTTCCTCCCTGATCAGAGGTTTGCTGACAGGAAGCGCATTAATGCACCCTATGTTTCAAATGCATGTTGCAAAGAATCTCGCCACTGTAATTTAATTGGGCTGAGCACACTGTTTCTGATACAGCAAGATGATGTGGTGATCCCAAGCAGGTTTTCTCATCGAGAAAAATGAAGGGAAACCTGACCTGTTGAGTAGGATGAAGTCTGGATTCTTAGACTCAAGCTGGGGGTTAGGCTTTGGGGCATAATTCACCGGCAAGTTTTCCTGCGCCGATCCATTAATAGCTGCTTTTCTCAGCGTTGGGTAGCTCCAAAGAACAGGGTGGAGCCGGGAGGCTGGTTCAGTGGCTCGTTTGACCCTGCTGCACAAATTTCACCTTTGTTGTGAAACAGATGATTTTGGGCTTGCTGTCAACTTTAGCTGACTAGCCACTATGGGAAAAAGGATGCCAGGCTAAATGGACCTCTGATTTGATCCAGCAGGGCATTCCTTACATTCTCTTGAGTTGATGTGCCTTCCAGTGACTGACACTCTTTAGGTGGGAAGAGCCACCTTTCAGTATGCAGTGTTGGCAATACTGGTGCTGGTTTTGCATGACCCATTAACCCCTTCTCCAAAGGATAGCTGGGGCAAGAGGATCCCCCGCGTGGGTAGTTCCCCTCTCTCCGTAGGGGCCACTTTTCAGACTGTAGCATGTTAAACCTGTCCCTCCCAATCCAAATGTGCTCTAAATTGACAACAAATGAGTTATGTATGTGTAACTCATTTGTTATTTATTTGGTGCTCTGTTTATTTAGTTTGAAGTGAATGAAAAAATGAAAAAGTGGCCTCACTGGCTCCTGGCACTATTTCAGTTGGAGGACAGAATAATTGCCACAAACCAGACCTTTAAAAAGCAGGGAGCCAATGTGGGAAACACTGGGACATTGCAAGCTAGGACATGCCATGAATTGTCCTTGATCATGGAGTAAATGAAGGATGTCCATACCAGATGAAACAGCAAACATGAAGCATCCTATGTCAACCTGATGATTTCTCTTAACCCAGCCTTCTTGGAGAGAATCCTGCAGCAGATGAATGCAAGATGCATTGGGAGGGTACCAGGATGCAGGTCTCTTGTTGTCTTGTGTGCTCTCTCTCTCACCTGGTGGGCCACTGTGAGATGCAGGAAGCTGGACTTGATGGGCTTTTGGCCTGATCCAGTGGGACTCTTCTTATGTAAGCAGGCCACAGCATGGGCTGGTAGCAGGTCCTCCCACTGTCCCATTCTTTACTCCCAGCTTGAAAGAAAAATGCATGTACCGCTACCAGGAACCTGGCCAGCTTTTTTATAGGTATGTGGGTGTAGGCCAGATGTGACAGGCAGCTCAGCAGACAGTGGTGGCTGGCAGCTAAGCAAGGTCATTGTGATTTGTATGACATTCCTTTCTTGCCTCCTCTGAAGGACCTAGGCTGACTTGCTATGACTTGCCCACCAAATGTGATGGATCTAAAACAAGAAATGTGCATACAGACCAGTGTTGTATGTCAACTAATTTGAAACCAATAAGGCCTGAGAAATCCTTGAAGACCTGGAAACTGGGTGACAAAGGTTTTTGTTTTGTAGGAGTCCAGTGGTACTCACTTGACTGAGGTCTCTTCTTCTGGGTCCAAAGAAGGTTCTTAATCCCATAGGGCCTGGAAAATAGTTCACAGACATTCCCTGCCTTTCACAGCTGTGTCTTTGGCTGACTGGTGCCTTTTAGGCAAGGGTGTGGTGACTCAGTGCTCATGTTCATGCAGGAAGCATTTAAATTCAGAATAATAAGAGGTTCTTTGGCATATAGGCTGAGAAAGTCCTTTGTCTAAGGTCTTGAAGACCTGCTCCCTGTTGGAATATAGGATGTACTGGGCCAGGCCTCTGATTAAGGCAGCATCCTAATTCATGTTCCACAGGTTGATGATGCACTGTGTGACAGGACAAAACACATTGCATTTATTTAAGTTCATGGTATGCTCCATCCAAAAGTCGGATGGAGTGATGGGAAAAGAGGATACAGACAGTTGTTGACCATTTGCTTTCTCAAAACCCTTTGTGATCTTTAAATGCAACAGAGATGTAATTGAGGATAGTAACTGATGTGGGATAAATTGCCACCAAGTTGAATGACTCTGAATTAATCTACATGTTCTGCTATATACGGTACATAGATTGGCATTGTGTGCTGGGGATGGGACTATAGCTCAGTGATAAGCACCCACTTTATATGGAGAAGGCTCAGCCCTTGGCAGCATCTGAAAAAGACCCTTGGCAGGGCTGAAAAAGACTCTCTCTGATACCAGAGCTGCTGCCAGTCCATGTTGATAGTATTGAATCAGATGAACCTAGAGTCTGACTGGGCATAAGGGAGCTCTGCACACTAAGCACATCTTGTGCCACTGAGCCACAAGGCAGCTTCGTTTGGGCATCCCATGTCCCTACTATAAGAACCCATGAGAGATTTTTGTGTTAAGGGTTGCAGCTGATAGTTTGCTTCTCGACTTAAGGCTCAAGTGCTGAACAGCTTATGGGAACGAACAATGTTACACCAGGTTGTTGGGGTCCTGGGCTGAAGTCCTTCAGGGTGCAATCCTAACCAAATTTCCAGCACCGAGGTAAGGGCAAAGCAACTTCCAGGTAAAGGAATAAATATTGCCTTACCTTGAGGAGGCCTCCGCGACTGCCCCCCAACTACAGGTTGCAGCACATGCCCCACTGGCACAACTATGCCAGTGCTGGAAAGTTGATTAGGATTGTGCCCTCATTCACCCCTGTCTGATGGCATTTTGGGAGCTGCTGCTGCTGCCATCAGTTCTGAGGATTTGGGGTCAGCCTAAAATGGGTTCTCTGATGGACTTGGACCCTCAGCCACTGGCTGACCTCTGGTGCCGTCCCTGGGAATGAATGAGAGTGGTGCCGACTCAGCTTGTGTCTATTGCAGTGGTGTGCTGGACTTGGATGTGGCAAAGAAAGCCAGGATCAGATCTTTGCCACTCATCTGTGCCACTCACCAGCTAGCCTTGAGGCAAGTCGATGCTGTGTGATCCTAACTCACAATACTGCATTGTTGTGAGGATCTGCTAACACGTTGCTCCGAGGTGTGAGGAAATGCAAGATGAAAACTTGATGTAATGAATATTACAACCTTTCATCAGACTCTGGAGGACATCAGATATTGCAAAAGCCATGAAATGCTACCAGAGTTAAGGTGGCACCAACAAACAATAAATTTTTGGTGTTTAAGGTGTTACAAGGCTTGACCTTTTTGTTGCAAAAGGCTCACCCGGCTTCTCTCTGGAATTTGATTTATAGAGAGTCCCTTTGAACATTGCCTTCTCAACCGCAAGTGAGGAGACGCTTCATTAAATGAAATGACTTTCTGGAGAAAATTAGGCAAGGCTATTCAAGTGGCTATTTAGCTAACCGCACACATTCTGTTAACCACGAAGCCCTAATCACATGACATCATGGGACAGGTGGTCTTGGCACACACTGCCTGGACTGCTGGATGCGTCTCTTTGCCTACTGTAGTGGGTGAAACATTAGCTAGTTCGTCTAGTGCCTCGTAAACAACTGCAGTAATTAGCGTTCAGCATGTTGGTGAAATTGTTGTGGTGGTTTCCATTTCAAAAATGAGCTGGAAAATTGCAACCATGTGTGATTATGTGGTTTGTAGAGACGAAAAGGAACAACAGAGAAAGTTTGGGTAGATAATAGGTTTATAAAGCCAAAGATCAATCCATGATTTTACAGATGTACATCCCAGGATCCTGCCCCTCTCTAGAAAAGCCTGTTAAACGAGAAGAGGTAAAGAATGTAGTTGAATTTCTCAAAGTAATATATCTTATTGTTCACCTTTGCCAAGCTATAGTAGAGCTGCTTCACACATTTTTAAATGTCCACCTTAAAACAATAATTTTGGGTACGCACAGAGCTTGTGTTGGTTCTCTGATGCCAGGCAGGTTTGGTCAGTGTTTGAGTGGGAGGCCAGCTGGGAACCCCATGTATGCTGCTTTGGGGACCAGTTTACCTGTCCTTGCCCAGTTGCAGGGGGAAATTGGGAAACACGAATGTGTTGTACTTTTTTTCCCTTCCAACTATATATTAGCAAAAAGATATCACGGGAGATGCAGCAAAGTGCTGGCCAATTCCTCTAAGACCCTGGGGCAGCAGGCCAAATGCTGCCCCCCCCTTCCTTGCAGGCTCATCAACTGCCTCTGCATTTCTTCTCTTACTGGACAGGAAAGTGCCCTTTTTTCTTTATTAACTCCAGAGAGTAAGAGAGAGACACTACAGCCCACCACTTTCCTCTCCTTCACACTTCCACTCCATTCCCCTCTTCCTTTCTGAATCCAGGGAGTGGGGTGGAGGACGAACACCGAGATTATTTGTTACACTGCCAGTAAGCAAGTGGCAGCATTTGGATGGAGTTGGGTAGCAGGCACCCTATCAATCAACCACTGAAGGCAACTGCTTCAGTCTTCATGGATAGGCTGACCCCGTGCAGGCTAGTGGTACCCATATTCCAAAATCAGGGCCTTAGTTGAGTTCTGGAAACCAAAAGTTTATTGTATGCAGCAAGGCAGGAGTTAGGCTGCCATTCAAACCTTGCTTAGTTGCTCTTGGATGTCCTTTTGAATGAACTCAGTCAGAATCATGCCACATGGCTAATTATAGGAAAAGGCGAAGTCAGAACTACAAGTTAAAGTTGAGTATCTCGGGTCAGGTTAGGAATGCAAAGATGATACCGGAAGACACCTAAGAGGTTTATCAAGCCTGTCTGGATTTGTTTGTTCTTAATTTTCATTTCCCCCCCCTCCTCTGTGCTGATATCATGGGCCCATTTTAAGTCTTCCTGTATTTGGATGAAGTGGCATGTACAGAATGAGCCAGGTTTTAGTCAGATTGTGCCTTCCTGGCATGATGAAAGCCACAGGTGGCTTTGCAGGGTCAATCAGCTGAGGTATGATGATGTCCTAGTTTTCCCTAAGGTGATAAACCTATGTGAGGACTGTGCCACTATAGACTATAGGTGCAGGTGTCAAGGAAGGGATGCTCTTCCATGCAATGAAATTCCTTGCAGTTAGAAAATTAGAACCCTCCTCTCTGACATCTAATTTTTCTAAGTGTAGAAAAAATTATTTATGGGGTTCCTTATGGTGATCTCACAAGCTGTCACCTTCAGCCTCTGGTTTGCCACCTCACTTGAGAATGAGGCTCTATGGACAATTGTGATAATGGGAAGGCTTGGGAAAGCATGCTGACCAAAGAGAGTGATATTATCATTCCTTTATTTAGCACGGTTGGTGTACCTGGCATTTTACATAGAGTGAAAAGAGTGGTCCCTGCCCCAAGAGGCTTACATATTGGAGCCTGACCCAAGGGAGAGTGAATGGAATGGTGGAGGCCAGGTCTACACATGGCTTTCTGCATCCAAGGGCAGTTGGACTGGGGGCAGCAATGGGAGCGATCCGCCTTGGGTATCAGTGGTGCCAGACATGCCACTGAACAGGACACAATTATAACTCTCCTTGAGATACTTGGACCAGGACAGCTGTGGGTTGTAGAGGTCAAAATCAGCACAGGGTCCAGCAATGGACTCCTAACCAATGTCATTATTTTTGAATAGATTTTAAGGGCTGTTTTATGTATGCGTGGGAAGGAGTATTAATACTGACACACACGTTGTTGATGATGATAATATTTGCTGGATGTATTTGGTTTGTTGTATCTAGGCATTGCATCTAGGCATTGCGATATAAGGACATCTGCAAGAGGGATCTGAAGGCCTTAGGAGTGGGCCTCAACAAGTGGGAAACCCTGGCCTCTGAGCGTCCCGCTTGGAGGCAGGCTGTGCAGCATGGCCTTTCCCAGTTTGAAGAGGCACTTGGCCAACTGTCTGAGGCAAAGAGGCAAAGAAGGAAGGCCCATAGCCAGGGAGACAGACCAGGGACAGACTGCACTTGCTCCCGGTGTGGAAGGGATTGTCACCCCCGAATTGGCCTTTTCAGCCACACTAGACGCTGTTCCAGAACCACCATTCAGAGCACGATACCATAGTCTTTCGAGACTGAAGGTTGCCAACAATGCAATACATCTAGGCATGTGTCTGTCAGAAAGAGTAGAACACTAGCACTGTTTTGTTTGCCCAAAAACCAGATTTTATAAATATTCAATATTATTGGTACTGATTCTTTTTTACTTGAACTCATGAAGGTTCTGTTCCATTGACAGTAATGCAAACAGCAGTATCTCGGCGGTGCAAATGGCAATATCTTTCTATCACACTGTACATTAGCACAGTGTTTCTCAAACTGTGGGTTGGGACCCACTAGGTGGGTCGTGAGCCAATTTCAGGTGGGTCCCCATTCATTTAAATATTTTATTTTTAATAAATTAAACTGGATGCTACCCTGGTATGTGACTGAATTTGGGGAAATGTTACAGACCTGTACTTTTTAACAAGCTACAGTACTATGTATATTCTTTTAACAATGATAGTCGATGGGACTTACTCCTGGGTAAGTGTGGGCAGGACTGCAGCCTTGGATCGTTAAAAATGTTCCTGCTTGATGATGTCACTCCCATGACATCACTTCTGGTGGGTCCTGACAGATTCTCATTCTAAAAAATGGGTTCTGGTGCTCAATGTGTGAGAACCACTGCAGTAGCAGATTCTGCCCCTCTGTCCCATCCCCTCCCTGTAGATTCTGAAACTGACACCAGGAGGTGAAACACAGTTGTATATGGACAAATGCTTGCAAGCTCAAAGATCTGCTATGCTTGGAATGTACCAAATTGGGACTCCTGGATTCTGTCTTCCTCAAGACCCATTCATACCTGGTGGCTGGTGCTAAAAAATACCTGCAAGGAGTTTGCATTTTTTTTCTTGCCCGCTCTCCTTTTGCCAGCAGTAGGAAGGAAGGAAGGGAAAAAAAATCACAAGGCATTGCAGGAGAGTTATTGCTCTTGCAAAACCTCCTCCTGTTCCCCTCCACGACTCTCCTTTCTTCTGTCAGTTGCTGGCAAAACAGGTGCCCAACAGGGAGTCCACCCCCAGCCTCCTCCACGGCCTCTTCAGAGCTCACTTTGACATGTGCGGCTGACACCTGATGACACCGATAAACTGGGCCTTTCCCACAGAGTCCTTCCGTTGTCATGTTTTTCTTCTTCAATAGAATTGAGATATTGGGGGAAATGGTCAATTATTAACCAGGCTAACGAACAGTCTTTGCAAATATTTATCTACCTGGGCAGGTATGTTGTTGAAGTGGTATTAAAATAATAAGACAAAAATTACTGTATATAAATCTTGAATGGATCTGATCCAAGTTATTGCATCATGATCTTTGTGCTTCTGTGTGTGTGTGTGTGTGTGTGTGTGTGTGTGTGTGTGAGAGAGAGAGAGAGAGAGAGAGAGAGATTGTGTGTCAGTCAGGGCTTTAGAGGCAAAATCTCGTACACAGCAAACAACATACATTTTTGTAAGCACACTGATGAGCTTCAAATAAGAACTTTATGTGAAATTGCACTTAGTTCAGGAATATGCATATTTGTTGCTGTGAAAGAGAGGAGCCTGTTTAAAGTGCAGATCTATAACATTTTCCCAAAAGCAGTCACTTCAAGTCTAATATATTAAAAAATAAAATACACATTGAAATGAATGGGCACCCACATGAAATTGGCTCACGACCCACCTAGTGTGTCCCAACCCACAGTTTGAGCAACGCTAGGTCAGGAAAAGGCAGTCCCTGAAGGAAAGGTGTGAAGCCTCTTTCCCTTGCATTGCAGTCCCAGTGCAAATCAGGAGTTCCTGCTACCATAAGAAATGTGTTTGTTTACAAACACACAAGCAAATTTTGCTCTCTGGTCTCCCATGCCATGTGTAGTTTGATTCCAAGTCTTTATCTGACATTTGTCTTGCACGTGTGTGTGTGCTCTTAGTTGGTACACAAGCAGGGGTTTGCTGCATCAGATTCCATCAAGTCCTGCACTTGGCTTTCTGCAGTAGCCAACCAGAAGGAGCTGTTGTTCTGCAGCTAGTGGTATTCCTTAGCAGGCTGCTCTTGAAACAGGAGGTCCCAAATAGCTGTCATGGCCAGTTACCATTGATATTTGGTCACCCTGCAAGAGCCCAGAGGTGGCGGGTTTTGCTGAGATTGTGAGATCCCTAGCCTCGTCACAGAACTACTGGCTCCCAAAATGACTTGGTTGTGAGCCATGGAAGTTCAACCAGTTTGATACTGGTTGGTTTAGAACTGCAGCAAGAAAAAAACCAACATTTCTGGTCACCGGTACTCAATGTCCTGGTGATGGATGAGTGAAGAATTTTTTCCCCTTTACAATTAGCACATTTTAGTTTCTCTTCCTGCCATTTTTCGAGCCCAGCTCATCATCTCAAATGAAACAGTGTTTACACCCCTTCAAAATATGCAGCTGGTATTGTTGAAATCGTCTCCACAGCAAAGGAAGCCGGATTCATGTTGACAACTAACAGAGGTGGCTGTAGTGTTTGTTTTTCAGTCCACACCTAGACCTGTTTACTTGAATTAACTCTTTCATTTTAATGGTAATTTATTTTCCAGTAAAGGGATGGATACAGGTTGCACAGCATTTGTGTGCAAAGATTGCAGAGAAGTTTTAAATACTACAAGTGGCAAGTGAGTGCCTGTTTACAAGGCTGTTGAAAAAGAAAGGGATGTGTCTACAGAGGTAGGGAGAGTCTGTATCTCTTAGGTGTAAATTTAGAAAGAGGTACTGGGGAAGGGGCTTAAGCCTGTGGTTTAATTCAGACAACATGCCAGACCATGGTTAAGGAAGCTTGAATTTTTGTGCAGTGCAATATGTGAATTGACAAAGCATGGAATACAATAAACCAGCAAGCCAGGATTGGCAACTGTGGTTTGCAGTGGGCTTCTGTTAACTCTTGTTTTCTATGCCTAATAAATGTTTATTCATTCATTCAACTCTTGTTTGGTGCAATGTCTGAGCTGTCAAACCACAGTTATGCTGTCAAACCACGGTTTTGCTGCTGTTTTGCCTCTGAGGGACATCTAGAAACTGGTGTTGTGCAGAAAACGGGCAAGAAGCAATAAACCCAGGGCTGACTCATCCAAGAAGCCAAGGCCGGTGATTGCCTCTGGCAGCAGGTGAGGAGGAACCCCCATCTCCTGCCAGCTTCTGGCCACCTCTGCTGTTCCTTCTGTTCCATGGTTTAAAAAAAAGGGGAGGTCGGCACAGATGAAGTATGGAGGAAAGACTAGAGCTAGAGTGCCTGATGCCCTAGTTCACCATGTTTCCCCCTCCAATCCCCTCTTCCTTTTTATTTAATCCAGGGAGTGAGAAGGAGGAGCAGCAGATGCACCTGCTATTTCACAGCTGGCTAAATGGAGGGGGCATTTATCACACCATTTTGAGCAGCAGTTTTGGGGTAGCCCTGAATAAACTATAGGTTGTTAAATGCTTAAACCATGGTTTGGATTCCAAACCATGGTTAGGTATGATGCCTGAATTTGATTGATGTGAAAGTCTCATACTTGAAATTGGGAGTTCTTCCTCTTAAGCTTTCTAGGTACATAGAGGTGCCTTCTGCTGCATCGTATTCTTGGTATACCTGGTGCAGTATTCTGGCTGCGGCTCTCTAGGGTTTCACGTGTTCAGCATCTTTTCCCGGTCCTACTAACAGAGGTCAGGGATTGAAGCTGGGACGTTCTGCAAGCAAGACAGATGCACTGAGCTGTACGGCCCTATCCCACACGCACCATCTCTGTTCTATGTCATTTTTTGTTGTTTTACAACCCTGATGGCAGGCTGAGGCTGCTGTATGGTGTGGGCAGCTCTCTTCACTTGCTCAGAGGCAAGTGGTGAACCTTGGCTCACATTATGCTTTGAGAAAAATGTGGGCAAAACACTAATGAAAGACAGATGTAGCATGAGATGACCCAAGAGAACAGATGGTGCCAGGAGCCGTTGAGCTGGTCTTAATTTTCTTTTCATTAAAACCATAGATCACACCATTCTTGGAAGGGAGGGGGATTAGGAGGAGGGGTCACCTCTATTTCCTGGAAGGACACCATGGGCCGCTGTGCTTTACACGAAGGCAGGGGTGGAGAAGCATTTGGACCTGGTGCCAAGGAATCCTGGAGATTGCTCAAGACTATTACTCATCCTGCCCCACTAGAAACTGCTTACTGCTGGTAAGCATATACAAACACTTGGCAGAATATTTAACAATATCTGCTGTGTTTTCTTTTCCCTCCCATAAAGCCTCTGTGAGGTAGGTGACAATCATACCCTGCATGCAAACAGGAGACTAGTGCTGAGTGACTTGACCAAGGCCATACAATGTGTCCAGGGCAGAGGAGAGCCTTGAACTCAGATCCATAGCCACTTCTCCAACTACAAGATTATGCTGATGTTTTAAAGATCCCTGAACTCTATAAGTCTGTACATAGAGGTGAAACTAATAACAACTAGCCCTGATCCATCTAGTGTTAGGGAGAAGAGCTTTCTAGGTCAGAAGTTCTGAATTCCAGGCACAACTGGGTATCAGCACCTTTCATTTTAGAAATTAAAGCCTTGACAGATGTGTTACTGTCTTCTGAATGGATGTGCATCATGGGATCTGCACCTCTAAACAGGATCTAAGCAAACAATTGAAAATTATGCCTACTGCCATTTTTTAGACAGGCTCTGTGACTTTAGCAGCTGCATAATAGGCAGAAATCCACAAGTGAAGCCTTTCCATAGCATTACTGCTTTCAGGCTGGGAATAAAGGATTTCTGCCTGCTGAAATCCACCCTTAAAAGGTGAGCATCCACCTTATTAGGAGACACAGACAGTTAAAACTGAAAAGACAAACATGACACTCTGGCCTCATCATGAAACTTCATTAACAGGACTTGGAGGCATTCCACCTTGCTCACTCAGGAGGTCTCTCTGGGTTATAGTGAAATGGATTCCAAACTCTGCACAGAGGATGTGGCCGTTTGTCTCAAGAACAGCATAAATGCAGAGATATAGCTGCCATCAGCCATGACTATATTGTGACTTAAACAAACAAAAATTATTTATAGTTCTTTACTTAAGGCCTCTTGCAGGTAGGTGGGCGAGAATCTCTGGTTTCATGGAAAGAATGAGCCCGTTTCAGCTCCTTGGAGAAGAGTTACAAAGGATGGCTGCAGCCCAAAGAACTGTTTTAATAAATACCAAGTTTAGTGTTGTAAAGATTATCGGAAAGCAGGCTTCCAGGGTTTTGTTTCTGAGCACTAGAACATGGGGAGGGGCTGGGGCTCGGTGGTAAAGCACACGCTGTGCATCCCAGAGGTCCCAGGTTCACTCTCTGGCATCTCCAGCTTAAAAGCACTTAGTAGAGCCCTTGGAAAGCCATCACCAGTCAGAGAATTCATTATGTAAGGAGAGCCCTGACCAGCCAGTTCAGGAACCTGTCTCCAAGAGTGGTCAACCTGATTGACTCAGGGAGCAGCACAGAAGGCAGGGCCAGCCCTTCCGCTACCCAAATGTTACCCTGCTGCACAGTGACATGCCAGCGTGCCATCCTTGGATTCTGAAAGGAACAAAGCACAAGAGGTATGAAAGAGAAGAAAGTGAAGGGCCAGTGTTCCCAACCCCATAGCCCACTCCTCGCTTCTCCACACTTTATTTTCAAATCCAGGGAGCGGCAGGAGGGGGAAGACCAGAAATGGGTGGGTACTAGTGGTAGTCACCTATCTACCACCTGAGGCAGGGGTGCTCACACTTTTTTGGCTCGAGAGCTACTTTGAAACCCAGCAAGGCCCGGAGATCTACCAGAGTTTTTTTTTTACAATGTTCGCGCCATCATAACATATAACATTTATGTGTACAATGTATGTTGGTGTACCTTGAGCCCCACTGAGTATAACAGGACTTACTCTAGACATGCCTAGGATTAGGCTGTGAGGCTGCAATCCTAGCCACATTTACCTGGGAGTAAGC
Source organism: Tiliqua scincoides (assembly GCF_035046505.1). Classification (NCBI taxonomy): domain Eukaryota; kingdom Metazoa; phylum Chordata; class Lepidosauria; order Squamata; family Scincidae; genus Tiliqua; species Tiliqua scincoides. The sequence goes on along the minus strand of NC_089833.1, from coordinate 4,049,099 downwards.
CCCATTGAGTACAATGGGCCTTATTCCCGGCGTTTCCTCCCAGAGGCACCTGAAGGGGGGGGGGTCGGCACTCCACGATCTACTCATTTTGCCTCGCGATCTACCGGTAGATCGCGATCCACCTATTGAGCACCCCTGACCTGAGGCAACTGCCTCAGTCGGCCTCATTGATGACCCAGCTCTTCCCTGCTTGATTGCTTACTGCTTCAAACAGCTGATATTAAGATTTGGGACTATAGGAATCAGTGTGGTCACAGTAGATAGAATGCTTAGCCCTCCTACATCATGAGGGCGATTGTGTTTAAATTTGAATTGCCCAGTTTACAGAAGCGCAAGAGCCAAAGTTTCATCTAGTCCAGCAATCTGTTTCCCAAGTGACCATGCAGATGCTTCCAGAAGTACACAAGTGGGGCCACAATGGCATTGGCCTTCTCCTGTTGTCCTCTGCAGTAGCTAGCACTCGGAGGTATACTGCCTCTGAACATGGAGGTTTTCCCAGCTATTACAGGTTAACAGCTGGTGACGGATGTCTCCTCCATGAATCACTTGAGAGTAGAGTAATCCTTTCTGTTTCTTTAAAGCCACCTTGCCCAGTAGGAATCGCTACGTCTTGTGATAGCAAATTCCGTAAGCTAATTACGTGCTGTGCAGCAGAACTTTCTTTGGGTTGTCCAGCCATGAGTTTAAGAGGGTGACTCCACATCCCGTTATTACAAGGCAGGGTGAAGCCTTCCACTGTCTCTGTGCCGTTACTCATGTTATCAACATCTCAATTTTATTGTTATAAATCTTCGTTGTAAATCTTTTGATCCCAAACTCATGTTTAGTTCGAAACATTTTAGGGTAAGGCTGGACATGCATGACAGAAGCTTGTATCGGTAATGAATTAAATGCAGAATGAAATGCACTCCTGGGATGGGGAGATGCCTGCAAGTTTGAGCTGAGAAATGGCAAGAGCAGGTGCTCTTAATCCCTTTCTGCTCACAATCTCTTCCCTTCCCCACTGCTTTTCAAAACCCACAGGGGAACATAAACAGGTCGCCTTTCCTGCTGGGATGGTGCTGCAAGCCCTTGACCATTTCACTTGTTGTCCACTGGAGCTTTTCCAGCTCCATCACTTTTGACAGTAAAGCTGATCAGTTATGAATTATGTGTCTGTCTCAGCTTTGACACTGAACCTGTGGTCCGCCTTAGTTTGTCTGAAAGTGACAAGAGCAAATCTCTCAAGTCAAGCATTGTTATTATCAATTATTTTATTATTTTTACATATAAATTTATATTTTTAAATATGCATAAATTTGCATTTATAAAAAAAATGCAAAAGAAACCCTTCTTAAAACCCACCTTTTCCACAAAGTTTTTGGCACCATGCCTTACTTCTCATTTCCTACTGTAGCTAAACTTAACCTATTTTTGCTTGGCCCACAGGTATACATATTTGGTCCCTGTTGTGTATATGGCTTAAGCATGTTTAAGTGCATCAATCATATGCACCCCCTGTCTATCCCTGCCTTCCCATCCTCTGCCCCTTCCCATCCTCTGTTGTCTCTTGTGTGTTAGTACAGGTCCAGCCTTGTTATACACGGATTTGACTCAACACGAATGGCCACTGCAAATGAGAAGGAATGTGCTGATCCCTGGAGAAGGGAAAAAATGCACCCCTTTAAAATCAGTTTAAAAAACTGGTTTTTACTGTTGCATAGAGACAGTCATACAAGTGATTGGGCAGGAGGTCTGGTCTAGAGGGTAGAGCCTCCATTTGCCTGAAGATTAACATCCACAAGGTCGCCAGTTCGAGGCCACCGGCACCGTGCGACCTTGAAGCAGCTGGCAAGCTGCAGCTGAGCTGTTCCATCTGCTCGGAGCGTGGGAGGATGGAGGCCAGAATGTTAAACCAGATCGGAGTGTAACACCTTGAATATGTAGTGGTTCTTGAAAGAAAGAACCTTCTTTCAATTTGTAAAAATCCCTGCGTGGATTTAATAAGCCTGCCTGTGTAAACCACCTTGAATAAAGTCTTGAATAAAGACCAAGAAAGGCGGTATATAAATACTGTATATTATATTATTATTATTACAGGTATAACCTAAGTATCCACAGATTTTTCTGTCTAAGCTGATGAGAAGGGCCCTTTAAATTAAAGGAAAACAGTCTTTTAATAATGCCAGAGGGGGCTGACAATCCATCAGTCATTCTCTGCAGGTTTCTCTCCTCCCTTCCCCCTGAGCACGTGAAAGAATGCTAAATGGCAGTGATTATCACCTTCTCCATTCTTTCCCCCTTGCTGGGGCTCCTGGTGAAAGGAGAGCTTGCTGCCTCCTAGTGAAGCCTAAGTGCCTGGAGAGAGACTGATGGCCTCTGTGTGCATTACAAAGGTCATCAAGGCTGTTTTTAAATCACCAGATCAAAGAAACTTTGTTTTTTAAATTGATTTGCTGTAGTTCGTTTTTTGAAATCCAAGTGAGTTGGAACCCTTGCGAATAATGTATTTTAGAATGTATGCCCCTTGGGGCAGGGACCTGTATTTTCACTCAGCATAAAGCACCGTCCGTTTACATTGTCTACATGTTCCGTCTACACGTTCCATCTACATTGACGGAACCCCCAGATACCTAGATAACTCACTTGTGGAACTCCCTTCCTGTGGAACAGGTCCATCTCACCCATGAGGCTGCCTTGAGGTGATTGCTTTAGGCAGCAGATTGGTGTGTGTGGGTGTGTCCAGCTCTTTACCCATTCACCCCCACTGCGGATGCAGTGTGCACACTCTTGCCTTGTGTGCTCCCTGAGCTGGGCCACTGTGAGATACAGGAAATGACTAGATGGGCCTTTGGCCTCATCCAGCAGGGCTCTTCTGGCCGTTACACTCCCAGGGAATGGGGGGCTGTGTTTGGCATGCCACTTCAGGCACTGGGTGGTCTTGAACCAACTCTGATGTGGAGTCCTTGCTTGAGCATATTTCAGAAGTAGTGCAAGACCCTTCTGTCTCTGCAAGCGTGCAGCAACTAGGATAAAGTAAATGGAGGAGCTTCTCTCTTCCTTTTTGATCCCTTGTTGCCAGTCTATGCAGCAGGGTGGGATGCAGTTTTGACTCTAAAAATCCATTTAGTGCATGGCAGCTTTTCTGCAAAGCCGCAACAGAACTATTTGTTTTTCAGCCCCCTGCCTCTTTGAATCCAATGGTATCATTTTGCCCGTCTGACACGGTCTGAAAGGCAAACTGAATGGTTATTGTCCAGTCTGCAATACAGTTCATTTTGCTGCTGATATACGAAAGTTGGCAGGAGGACCAGTGGCACCTGTTAATGAAGAGGCGCTAAAAGCAACATTGTCAAGCCAAAATTAAAGCAAGCAAAATGAATGTAGAGCAATTGGGCAATAGACTGAATGAAGCACCCATCACTTCTGGGTTGGTCAGAGCTTATCAGCATTTTTACGAGCTCCTCCTGCCACAGAGAGGCTGTTACACAATACTGTACTGGAATAGCTACTGGCATCAGGGATGCTGGACTGTAATTTAAAGCAAAAGCTGCAGATAGCATCAGGCACTTGTTTTGAAGAAAATTAAAGAATCTATTGTGTATTCATGAGAACAAGGAAGGGACTCTACAAGAGTGAGGGGGCTCAGGTGCGAGTCTTTGAAGAGAGGCCTTGATTCTGCCCCACTTGATGGGGAAATGGGGCAAGGTCAGTGGTGGAAGATGATTGGGGAAGACTCAGAGTCTACTAGGAAAAGTATGCATAAATGAACTGGCAGAAGTGGTGTGAAATGGACTTTCTGTAATCCAGTCTTGCAGTTTCCCCCAGTCTGTTGGACTCGGTGCTGTTAGAGGACTCCATAAAATAATAAAAGTATTTTATGTTGTGCTTTTGGAGCATTCAGCAAAGTTGTACTGTACATACTATGTCATTCCACTGGTTGAAAAGCACTGCTCTAAAGGGTAGGAAAACAGTACGTTCTAGCCTTTACTAATGTTTCACAGTGTTCACAAGTGATCCATTCTGCACCAAATTGCATTTTGTGGGCATTGTTTCAAAAGATGCTCTTGTTCCAAAAGCCTTTGAGAAGACTGTTTTCAGAGGCCTTGGAAAGTTCCTGGTGTTGTTCTGGCCCCTTGCCAGGGCAAGGGCTTCTCTTTCCAGTCCGCCTCAATCAGTTACTCTGGTTGTTCCAGTCCGGATGCTGGGACTCATCTTTTGTTTCCTGGCTGAAACTGTCAGGCAGAGCAGCTGTGATTCACCCTCCAAGGGGATGCCTGGTTGGGAGGCAGAAAATGCTTGTCAAGCAAGAAGCGGCTGCTCAGTAGGGAAGCTGCTGTATAAGCAAGGAGACAGGTTTTGCCAAAGGCCTCGCAGAGACAGCCAGGCTGCAGGGTTTCATTTCATCATCCCAGCGCAGTCATTCCTAAGCGTTGGGTCACAAGAACAACTAATGACCTGTGAGAGAGAAAGAATGGAAGCATATTGTAAGCCCAAAGCACCCACCTGCAGAAAAGTCTACCCTTTGGGTCTCTGTCTGATTTATGCTCTGACTTTTTAGTCCATTGGACCACCTCATGCCCAGACCCAGACTCATGCAGAGGGCAATTCTCATTTTGCACACTTCGCACTGGATGGGGTGCAAGAGGAAAGTGTTGTAAAGAAGGAAGAACTCATTCAAATGTCAAAATTAATTGTTATTTTTGTAAAAATTTAATTGTAATTTGGAAAAAGATCTGCCTCACCTTGGGAAATGCTCTACTCACCTTCCTGAGATATAACATCAGGAACAATGCAGGGATAGGGCTGCTTCTGTCCCTAGTGGCGTCCATTGAATTCTGTGGGAAAAGGAAATGGGTGATAAGTTGGGAAACAAAGGTGAGAGAGATCTGCCTCCTTCCCCAGACCCTGAGGTCACTTGGGATAGAGGGAAGCGGTTCCCTGTACTGCAGTGGTTCTGAGTATGGGTGCCACTCACTCCTGGGAATAAAAGCTGAGTAAGATGGGGGCAATGTTGCTAAGAATTTTAGAGCGGTGCCTATGAAAGACCATAGTTACAGCTGGGGAGCAGAGATTTTGTGCATGCTGCCCAGCTGTAATAAAAAACTGCCTTCCACTAGTGCCTGAAATACTGGACTTCCGATGGTACATCTGTACCACATGGAGTTGTGGGAATTTACCCTACATTAAAGGATTCTGCTGTGCCATGTGCCCAGTGTGAGATTAGAATGCTCTAAAATGGGATGCTTTCAAGCAGAGAGCGTTAAAGCAGAATCGGTAATTATGTGCGACTGTGTTGAGTGCTGGGACAGAGGAAGGCTAGACATGGCAAAGCGAGATGTGTTCAGTTGGATTCAGGCAGGCCAAACTGTACATTGTGTTAAATTTGCTGTTTGGTGGGGCCTGCTTGGTGTTTGTAATGTAAATGGCAGGCATGGGGGGGTGAACAGAATCGGGAGCATGTCAGGAAAGGGGGTGTGTTGATCCACCTTCCCCCCTTATTATGACTCCCCTTTGGCTGCTGTTTTCCATGAGAAGGAAGCTCCAGACTTGGTGGTGCCTGAGATGTCACACCAAATGCCACCTCCCCGCTTGCCTGGTGGTGCCTGAGCTGCTGCCTCCACCACTCCTTCTCCTCCTGCTCCCCGGTTTTGAAAAGGAACAGGAGAATGGAGCTGAAAAGGAGAGTGGTGGGCCAGCGAGAGCATCTCCTGTCTTCCTTCTTCTTTTTCAAAACCAGAGAGGAGGAGGAGGATTAAGTGTACTGGAAGCAGGTGGACAAACATATGAGGGTGTGTTATTCTTACTTGTTGTCACCTGAGTTGACCCCCTTGGTTGACCTTCTGGACAAGCAGGCCCTGGGAAACCCCATTGGCACCTGTGGGAATAGCGGTCAGAGAGGTAATAATGTAACTCTGAAATAGACATTCCCTTGAGACATTGTTGGGCAAATCCAGGCTTCAGGGCAGTGGGCCAGACTTTCTTACTTCCTTCACCCTCAGTGGTCATAGCCGCAGGCTTGCCGTTTGGCTCAGACCACCTCATGCCCTCCTTAGTTCTGCCTCCAAACTTCGCCTTGCTTCATCAGCACTGCCAGACCAGATCCAGAGTCCTTGTTGCCTGTGGCAAAGGAAGGACATCCCCACAATCCTGCCCTTAAGCTACAGTCGCTTGGCCAGCCCTTGATCTTGTAAACTTAACTGGGACAATTAGGGCTGACTGGCATTAGGCGGACATTGATCTCTTCCAGGCGCCTGGGGCCTTGTTGGGTGGAGCACCTGCCATAATTGGCTAGACTAGAGAACGCCCATCTGAATAATTGAATTTCTACCTTGCCCAATATCTAATATGGAGCCATAGTTGCCAACTATTTTTCTGAGAAGCTCCTGTGGTTTTAATAACCACCTGTCATGGAGAAATTAAGCCAGCGAAGCTTTTCCCAAGCACTGATCACTCTGCTGAGAAAAACTGTTTAATTTCTGGGCATTGGGTGGTTGTTAAAAGCACAGGAGCAGTGTCAGAAGAAGGAAGTTGGCAATTATAATCTTTCTTTGGGTGAGTCATTATATCTGTCAGTCTCAATTCTCCAAAAAGTAAAATGAACAGAAGTAGAACCTGCCTCACAGGGTGCTTTGGTTATTGTAAGCTGCTTTTTTGCTGTATGGCTAAGGGAATAAAGAATTAAAACAAGTAATAAAGATGGTTGTAAATGCATTTTGAAAATAATACTGCTTGTATAGTAGTTTGTGAGTGTGCAAAGTGTTTTACGGGTCTTACCTTTACAACACCCCTGTAAGATAAACGTTGTTTCCATATTAGTGATGGAAAGACTGAGGCTTGCTTAAGGCTATCAAGCAAGGTCATGGTAGCGAAGAGATTTGAACCAGGGTAGTCCCAACTCATGACTCAGTCATGAATTAGCCACAATTCAACACTATTAGCAACTATACAACACTAGCTCTCTTGCTCAAAATAGCTTACCGAAAGCCAAGTGCATCAGAAACTTTTTATCTCCCCCAAAAGCACCCTGTGAGGTGGGCCGCTATTTCCATTTTACTGATAGGAAAAATGTTTCCAGCATTCCATTTGTAAGGTGTTGAGGCTCCAGATTATGGGGAAAATCTCTTCTCCTCAAGGGGGTGTGTTGGCTGTAGTTATCCAACAGTGATGGAATGATTTTGCACGTGCTCTGAAAACCCTTGCAACATTATTTCATGCTCCAGGGCTGAACTGTGATGCTTAAGACGGGTCCTGAGGCTAAGCCTGGGTGAACCCCGGCTTTGATTAAGCCCTTCTTGAAATCTCGCCTCCCTCCCTCTTCACAGCATTTCTAACAAGGAACTGTCGGAGCTGATTGAGAAGCTACAGAAAAATGCAGACCAGGTGGAGAAGAACATTGTGGAAGCAGACACCAAGATGCAAAATGTGAGTAACTGAACCCTGAGTTGTGTTCCGCACAGTGGCTGACTTGCTAAAACAAAATGTGATGGTGCCTCTGTGCACCTGGAAGCCTTGCTTTCTGGAAACAGAACAAATCCTCCTTTCAGACTGGTTTTTTCATGGTGAGGAAAAGGCATTTTGTCCATGCTCTATGATTCGTTCTTCCTCTGTTTAAAGGCCAAGACCAGGGCTTAATTTTTAGTAGGGAAAAACAGTTGCCGGGACTCAGGTCTACCTAGAAATGCCTCTCTCTAACCCAAAAGCCCTTCCTTAACCCCTGATGTGTGGGGATTCTCTGCCATTACTCTGGGGCAGGGAAAAGCTCCTCCACATTCCTTCATCTCTTGCCAGCAGCTTCTGGTCATCCATCCAAGGCAAGACCTGAGCTTATCATACAAGAAGAGCCTTATCATCATAAGAAGAGCCCTGCTGGATCAGGCCAAAGGCCCATCTAAGCTTCCTGTATCTCACAGTGGCCCACCAAATGCCCCAGGGAGCACACAAGACAACAGACACAATTTGCATCCCGGTGCCCTCCCCTGCATCTGGCAATCAGAGGCAGCCTGCCTCTAAAACCAAGAGCTTGCACATACCTACTATGACTTGTAACCCGTAATGAACTTTTCCTCCAGAAATATGTCCAATCCCCTCTTAAAGGCATCCAGGCAAGATGCCATCACTACTTCCTGTGGCAAAGAGTTCCACAAACGAATTACATGCTGGGTAAAGAAGTATTTTCTTCTGTCTGTCCTAACTCTCCCAACACTCAACTTTCGTGGATGTCCCTGGTTCTGGTGTTATGTGAGAGGGAAAAGAGCCCTTTTCTCTATCTACTCTGTCCATCCCCTGCATAATTTTGTATGTCTCAATCATGTCCCCCCTCAGGCGCCTCTTTTCTAGACTGAAGAGGCCCAAACGCCGTAGCCTTTCTTCATAAGGAAGGTGCCCCAGCCCCGTAATCATTTTTGGTTGCTCTCTTTTGCACTGGCAATAGCTCTGCCTCCAGACCACAAAGTGACAATTCCGAAATTGCATGTCTTATCATAGCAACTACTCTTAGTATCAAGAGCATGGCTTATAACCATACGCTATTGGCTCCAATTACATTATAATGTGAAACCAGGCAGTCTCCTATCCAGAATGCTATCTGAGTCTGGTTCTTCTAAATGGTATAGCCAAGTTAAATCAAAAATCGAATCAATTGGTTTTTCATTGGATTTTTTAAGTTTCTATCCATTCCCTGGAGTTTATCAAAGGGTAAAGCAAAGAATGCTAGACATTGAGGCACAAAACCTCTTTGAACTTGCTTCTAGAATTTGCTCCCCTCTTAATTTCTCTATCCCGCTAAAGTATGGGCAAATGGCTCCTTATCTGAGTATTCTGATCAACCCTTCTGAACGTCGTGCAATCTCCTTGGCAAGATTCAATGTGTTTCCAAGGTCACAGAAGGCAGATATAGGCAAATACCATATAAAGAATGCCTCTGCCCTTGTAATTTGGGAAATGTTGAATACACATTCTTTTTTATTGTCCTCGGCACACTAGATCCCGCCACACTTACATGACTCCACTTCTCGGCAAAATGAATGGGCTTTTGGATGAGGCAAAACTGAAGTGTCTCCTAAATGACACTGAAGTGTCTCCTAAATGACTGCTCACCAGATGTGCTAGAGGGAATTTCTAAATTTTTACTTTTGGTGATTTCTAAGCCTTCTTAATGTAATTTGTCAAAAATGTTGATATTTTATGTTGAACTGTAAATGTTTTATTAGTAATTTAGTATCTTAACTCCGTTTTTGATAAACAGGATTAGGACTAATTATGTTTGCTTTTATGATTTCTCTATCTATGCCTAATAAAGGTTCATTCATTCATTCATTCATTCATAGCAACCTGTGGGGAGAAGCTCTACCTGTGGGCCTTCGGTCTTTTAAAAAATGCCCGGCATATACCTGAGGGCGCTTAAAAGATGTTAAGCATCCTCTCTGCATGCCAGCTGCTCTGCTTGAGGCAGGAAGGCATATGAAGCAGTGACACTGCTGAAACAAAGCCGGTCTAGGGTTGAGAGGGGGAACTAGTCGAGGAACCCCACTGTTGCTGCTGAGCTCCTTGGAACATGAATGTAATTCGTAATATAACTTCTGTAGTATGGAACTATGGGCCCAATCTTAACTTGTGCTGGAACAGGCAGGCCAGGAGGGCTGAGTGCTTTCCCCCTTACTCCCGGTAAAGCAGGAGCAGCAGTCCCAATAGGTCTACTTGAATCTGCACCACCTGACAAGGTGGCACAGAACAGAGCAGCCTGGAGCTGCGCTGCACTGCGCTGCGCTGCCTGGGAATGGGGCTAGGATCTGGCACAACTTTCTGAATCTAGAGAGGAGGAGGAGTGGCACAGATGGTGGCAGCATTTGGCATGCCACCTCTGACACCAGAATGTGCCCCTGGTGTGAGACCTGGCAGTGTGTGGGATCCATTGGATTCATGGTAGTTGGTTTCAGGGAGTGGGTTTAGGAGGCAGGAGACACATTCCAGTACACTTTGGTCCTGCCATTTTGCAAATCTGCTCTTTCCCTTTCCTGTTGTGCCCACAGGACCTGCACAAACTTAAGGCCGGCCAGGCTCATCAGTACAAGGACTTCACAGCGGATAAGCTGGTAGAATCCGATAAGCTCCTCTATGTCCTGGATGGGGACGCGGCCATCGCTCGCCACATGAAGCACCCACAGGGGGACATGATCACAGAAGAGTGAGTCTGGAGAAGCGAATATGGGATTTCAACCTTTCATCCCAATGAAATAATGTTTTTAAAGATTTTCTTTCTGTGCCAAGGGTGGCAGAGTTTTGGTGGATTTGCAGTTACAGGAAAAACAAAAGGACACATTTCTTCATGCTCCACATGATGAACACGTAAGAAAAGGTAGAGGGAGAACTGTGTCTGTCATAGTAATGGCCACAGCCTCTCAGAGGTCCAGAGATGCTCTCTCTACTTCCTACTTTAGAGGACCCTACCCATCAGTGGCAGAGGGGGTGCAAAGCACTAAATTTTTCAGGGAGCCTCACTGCAACGTGCAAGGGGCCCCCTCCCTCTCCTTCAGAACGGTGGGAGTAAAATGGAGGCTCCCTGCAAAACTTAGTGCTTTGCATCCCCTCTAGCTACACCCCTGCTTCCCATGACAAAAAATTAAAAATGAAAGTGAGTGTGACTTTGGTCTCATAGGGAGGTGAAAATAAGTTAACAAGTGTTTAGATTTGAGGCTTGAAAGACCAAGCCAAATAGTCTTCCTTCCCTCACCCCTACCCCGTTTTGATTGGCCCAGGCAGTTGCAGCAAAGAGTTTGGATACCAAAGAGTTGCATTGATTTTGCAGCAGAAGCATTCGTGAGCCACCAGAGCTCACCTCATTAGACACCTGGTGTTATCGGCAGATTTTACACACACACACACACACACACACACACACACACACACGTGTGGTGTAGGGCAGCAATTTTCAATCTTTTTCAGCTCACTAACAAGGCACTAGAATTGTCAAGGCTTTTGACAATTGACAAGGCACACCATGCTGCCGGTGGGAGGCTCACATTCCCCATTGACCCTACTAATATTGACCCTCCCCCCAAATTCCTGTGGCACACCTGTGGACCACTCACAGCACATCAGTGTGCCACGGCACAGTGGTTCAAATTGGCTGGTATGGGGTGTGGCCTTTGTTAGGATCAACCATAAATTCACACAAGATCACACATTTTTAATCAAAGGAGATTAAACTTAAATATCATAACTGATAGTGAAAAATGCTGCTTAATTAAAATTTAGAACTATATGTTACAGTAAGTTTAGTTTTAATGTGTGTAACTGATGAATACAGAACACAGTGATGGCAATTTGCATTAAGTGGCTTGACAAGATTTAAGGACTATGGGGAGGAAAGGTCTTGTCAGTGGGTCTTGGTTACAGGAGCTGAATAGAATCTCATATGCAAGACAGTGGACCACTGAGTGCCAGCTGCAGAGGACAAGCAGGAGAAAGCCAGCCCTTTAAGTGCGCTTTCTGAGGCAGTCAATGGACATTAAATGTTTAGCTTACCATTCCTCCAAAGAGCTCAGGACAGCACATATGGCTTTCCTCCTCTCCCCCAACCCATATTGGTACAGCAACCTTGCAAGCTAGGTTAGGCTGAGAGAGCGAACAGAGCAGTGGCGTAGCTAATGATCATGTAACCCGCTTCCAAGATCAAAATGTAGCCCTGGAAGTGACGTCACAACCAGAAGTGACATCACGCCCAGGCTTTTTAAAAAATGAAAATTGGGAGGAACCAATTTTCCTCCACCCAGCAGCTCACCACCCACTTGCTCTGCTGCCTCCCCGCAGTCAGTGGCATAACTAAGGGCGCAATCCTATCCCCTATGTCAGTGCTTTCCAGCATTGGCATAGCGGGACATGTGCTGCATCCTGCAGTTGGGTGTCACTCACAGAGGTCTCCACATAAGAACAGCCCCACTGGATCAGGCCATAGGCCCATCTAGTCCAGCTTCCTGTATCTCACAAGTAAGGGAATGTTTGTTCCCTTACCTTGGAGCTGCATTGCCCTTATGCCAGTGCTGGAAAGCACTGACATAAGGGGTTAGGATTGTGCCCTAAGGCATATATCTGCTACCTGAGGTCAAAAAAGATTTTGTAGCCCCCCCATGACAAAATCAAATTTAATTAAATAAATAAAAAAGTTATTGGTTCCATGCTGTATCATAAAAACATCTCATTGGCACTCAGAACAATCAGTCTCATAGGTCAGTTTGGAGTTAAGCAAATCCACTTTTTGTTCCACAAGGCAGTTGTGTTTTCATTTTCTTGTTAATTGGGCATAACTTTTGATAGAATACAGATATTCCAGTGCGGTTTGTTGCATTGCATTCTACATTAAATTACCCTTCCAATGATATATAACATGATGGTATTATTGAACTGAAAATCACTACTCTATGTCACCATTAACTAGTCAATAACTTCTGGGAACATACTACACTAGATGAGCTTTTCATTCCTCAAACCTGGCAGAGCCATATCAGATGTCCTTACATTCCACAGTCCTAAAGTATTATTAATTGTAATGCACATTAGCACAATTTATGCTGGTGAAATTTTTTGGGGGACGGGGGACGATGGGCTCTACACACAGTTCGCAGTTAGCCAACAACTATTTTGTTTTATCTCTTTTCGTCAGCATCCGGCAACTACAGGAAAGAGTTGCCAACCTGCGAGTGAAACATGACCAGATCTACAACTTCACCCCACAGGAAGTGGAGCCACAAGTCAACTGGAGTGAAGTGATTGATGAGAAACTGGTAAGAAATTTCAAGAACATCTTGTTCTATTAAGTTTTGGTTTTTCCTTTTTTTGTATTATGGGCATACACAAGGTTGGGGAGCCATGTATTCCCTAGTTGGAGTCCTGCAGAACTCGCTACAACTAGAAAACTAGTACAATAGAGTAAAGGTCAGCAAAGAACATTTCTCCCTGGTGTCATAGCTTTCTGCTTGCAGAGAGCTTTTTTTTTAATTAACCCCCAGAGAACATTGAGAAATGGTATCTCCCATCTGCAGTCTAAAATGGTACAGTTAATTCAGGATTTTTATCCCCTCATTCTATTCTATAGAATAGGTCACAGTTTGGTATATGGATGGTCTGCTGCTCCCACTTCAGTTCCCATCATCACAAAGTTGAAGAGAGATGGACCGGCTCATGCCACCGATGCAGCAGGGTTACGCTTTGAGGTCCAAATGAAATGTGGGAATTCCATAACTGAAATTCCTGAAGCATTTTCTTTTCCAAACAGCAAGAAACGGGGCAGTTTGTATCAAGGCCATGTCGTGAGGGGTTTAACCACTTGCTCTCATTCCAGTTTCCTGACTTAATTGCCCTCACCCTCAGCTTCTGTTAGCCACAGAGGGAAAAGTGGGCACAGTTTGTACTATGTGTGCGGTCAGATAGGGACTGTAATGTGGAAAAAAAGGGTAGGGTCATCTCCCCCTACGGCTACTTTTTGAGAAAGCCATTGGAGACCCAGGCCATAGGCCCATCTAGTCCAGCTTCCTGTATCTCACAGCGGCCCACCAAATGCCCCAGGGAGAACACCAGATAACAATAAGACCTGCAAGGCATTCTGGGAATTGTAGTTAAGAACATAAGAACAGCCCCACTGGATCAGGCCATAGGCCCATCTAGTCCAGCTTCCTGTATCTCACAGCACCCCACCAAATGCCCAGGGAGCACACCAGGCAACAAGAAGACCTGCAAGGCCTCCTGGGAATTGTAGTTAAGAACATAAGAACAGCCCCACTGGATCAGGCCATAGGCCCATCTAGTCCAGCTTCCTGTATCTCACAGCGGCCCACCAAATGCCCCAGGGAGCACACCAGATAACAAGAGACCTCATCCTGGTGCCCTCCCTTGCATCTGGCATTCTGACATAACCCATTTCTAAAATCAGGAGGTTGCGCATACACATCATGGCTTGTACCCCATAATGGATTTTTCCTCCAGAAACTTGTCCAATCCCCTTTTAAAGGCGTCCAGGCCAGACGCCATCACCACATCCTGCGGCAAGGAGTTCCACAGACCAACCACACGCTGAGTAAAGAAATATTTTCTTTTGTCTGTCCTAACTCTCCCAACACTCAATTTTAGTGGATGTCCCCTGGTTCTGGTGTTATGTGAGAGTGTAAAGAGCATCTCTCTATCCACTCTGTCCTTCCCATGCATAATTTTGTATGTCTCAATCTTGTCCCCTCTCAGGCATCTCTTTTTTAGGCTGAGGAGGCCCAAACGCCATAGCCTTTCCTCCTAAGGAAGGTGCCCCAGCCCAGTAATCATCTTAGTCGCTCTCTTTTGCACCTTTTCCATTTCCACTATGTCCTTTTTGAGATGTGGTGACCAGAACTGGACACAATACTCCAGGCCTTACCATAGATTTGTACAACGGCATTATAATATTAGCCGTTTTGTTCTCAATACCTTTCCTAATGATCCCAAGTATAGAATTGGCCCTCTTCACTGCCGCCACACATTGGGTTGACACTTTCATTGACCTGTCCACCACCACCCCAAGATCTCTCTCCTGATCTGTCACAGACAGCTCAGAACCCATCAGCCTATATGTGAAGTTTTGATTTTTTGCCCCAATGTGCTTGACTTTACACTTACTTACATGCATTTAACTGCCATCTTTTCTGTGGTGTCCCTAAGCTTGGCTCTCTGTGTTTGCACCAATGGGCCCATAGCACCAGATGAGAAAAGCAACATGGGTGGGGCTAACACATGCACTTAAGGGGGGAGTTGGTGGGTTTATCTTTTAGATTAAAATGCAGGCTATTCAGTCACAGATCTCCCACTGAATTGCTCCTGCTTGTTTTCAGTCATTGTACACAAGCTTGGAAAGCAGCTCTCTGAATGGGCTGATTAGCCTTCATGAATGAATGAATGGGTGGCAGCCCACTCATCAGGTGCCTGCGCATGAATCAACTCATTCCACATTGGGGGGGGGGGGGAAATGTTTTGCATTCTCCAGCTGGACTCTCTGCTGTTGATTTTGCTCCTCATTCAGTTGCCTCACTGGCTTTCCGGTGCAAATCCCCCCAAATCCTCCCTGGCTGCTGGTGAGAGATGCCCCCCCCCCCCGGTCTTAGCTTAATGAGTGGTTGTGCACTGTGGAGGTATTTTTGCTGACTTTGCAGTTCTTTCTGATCTGCCTGGCAGGAGCCGCCCCTCCTTCATTTTTCAAGATGAAAAATCACAGAGTGCAACTGCACCTCAGCTGTGCAACTGTCTTCCCACTTTCTAGCCAACTAAATGCATGGCCAGGCCTGCCAGTGTCTTGTGGCTGACCTTGCTCCTATGCCCACACCAGCAGCCTGGCACAGAGAAATGGAGCAGGTCAAACTTTTGTTGGCATGAAGTTGAAATGATGGGAAGGATTGAGAGCCACTACGAAGTAGAGATTAGTGAAATGGACTTAAGGGACTTAGTGAAGTGTACCTATAATTGCTAGTCACAAAAGAAAGAGGCATACCTAGATGTGTGTAAAGGGTACTTGTCTTTTTTGAGTCATAAGGTTTAAAATCTGGAGGCTGCAAGTTTTGAACATCATAGTAGTCTGGGGGTGTGTGTGTGTGTGTGTTTGTGCTGAATGTACACATGCTAATAATGACTCTGTGTATTCATCCTGCCTTTACAGTTTCTTGGTTGGGTTGCCCATTTTTGTGACTACTTGTTCAATCTGTCTGTTAGACAATGCAAGGCCTCAATTTGGGGAGACTTGGGGTCCCCTGCAAAGGGTCTTCCTAAATTTGGGGTGCTATTGCACCTCATTTTTAAGTTGTGTAAATTCCTTCAATTAAAAAAGGATTTCTGAGTAAGTTGTGGTTGTATTGGTTAACATGGGATTCACCAGCATTCCTTTGCTACCAGGAAACCTTGAACAGCAAGGGATTTGGAACAGACCTGCCCTCAGTCAATGCTCAGGTGGAAGAACACAACATTTTCCATAATGAGGTGATGGCCATTGGTCCCCACATCAGCAAGGAGGGAGATAAGGTACCAGTGCTTGTTTCCTGATTCTCCAGTATGCAGGGGAAGGGAAAGGTTCATGCATTCATTCATTTGTTCATCAGACTAGACTTGCTGAATCACACCTACCCCTAGGCCCTGATAGAAAAAAAGGGCCTTGTGCCCGCACTAGGAATTTGGATGATTCAGTGGGCTAGATTTTCCCCATCATAAGGGCTCTAGTGACCAAGCAAAATAAATACTCTGGTTCTATTTCTCCCTGTTAAAGAGCCTCAATGCTCAACAGTTCCCTTAAGACAAACTCCAAGGGACAACACTTTGCTACCTTGATTAAATTTAATTGGATTGACCGGGAGGGGGGGTGTTGTGGGAAATGGGTGCATGGGGTTCACTCTAACATAGACCACTTCTCAGAGTTGCTGTGAGGGTAACATGGGTGGCGGGGGAGGAGGGAGAACCATGCATACCATCCTCAGCTTTTTAGAGCTAAAAACACTGCAGTTGGCTTTTTTGCTCTCAGTTTGGGAACTAATCTTCTCTTCTTTGATTTCCAGGAATATATGAGTGGACTGCAGGTGAAATATCAGAAACTGCTGGTAAGACTCCCTTTGTCTAGCCTGAAAAAGTTAGGGGTTTCATTGCACAGTGCATTCAAGAGGGTCCGAGATGATGCAGGCGAATTGTTGGTTTGTGTGCCACATTCTCTTCCAGGGGGACACTAATATGGTTTTATTCATTTGTTTTCAGTTGTTATATTTTATTTTTTATTTTACACCGCCTTGAGCATAGGGAAGGTGGCATATAAATCTTTTAAGTAAAATAAATAACATAAGGGAAGGGAGAAGGTTTTCACTCCACGAGAAGGAAGATGTGTACATTCCTGAGGCAGGGCTCCTGATTTGCTAGCTGTGCTTTGCAGGGGCTTTGTTTACCCTGGATCAGCATGAGTCAGCTTCTAACACTGATGCTGGGAAGTAAATCGTTTGTTTGCCAGACGTCAAATTCAACTCATGTTAGATGGAAGGGGAAGCATCATCTTTTATGTCAGACCAGGCAGCCTGATCTAGTTGGGTTCTAGGGTAAGCACCAGACCTGTGCTGGCTTATCAGAGCCATGAGACTTCCTTGCTGGTCTGAAGTTCTCCCTGTTGCTCCCTCCACTGACCAGAGCTTATGGTGGCACACAAGGTGAACTTCTACCTGCCATCCTCCCAGTTGCCTAGTCAGGACCCATTGTGGGCTGGAATGCTGGGAGGAGACATGAGTCACTGTGGTCTTTCTAGAGCTACCTCTTGCGGCTTCCACTGCCCAAACTCTGAAGCTGGGAAAACTTCCTTTCTGCTTGCAGTCAGCATCTCAACGGCGGCAACAGGATCTAAATTCGCTCCAAGATTACATGCAACGCTGCACCAACAAGCTCTACTGGCTAGATCAGCAAGCCAAGGACAGGATGCAGTATGACTGGAGTGATCGCAATCTTGACTACCCCAGCCGGCGTCGCCAGTACGAGGTATGTCCCAAGTCCCCCTGTATTGCCACACAGAAATCAGTTTGAATTTTTAAAACTGGATCTGTGGAAAAGAGTTCCATATGCATCTCGGTTATTTTTTTTTTTGGTTCAAAGAGATGCTGAAAGGCTGGACATATTAAAGGAGGCAGGGTTTTTCCCCTAGAGAATTTTGTGACAGATGCATCATAGTCAATGTTTTGTATACAATTATTTATTTTAAATAAATTATTATTTATTTATTGCTATTGTCCTAAGTCAGACCGGTTTGGAATCAAGCAGTAAGTACAGTAGAATCTGTTTGAACAGTCATAGTTTGAAGGACAAAGTGGTGCACATGAGAAATGCCTCTGTCCTATCTTTGCAAAACCAGAAATCCATCACCTGCCTCTGGCATGTCATCATTGTCTCTGATAAAGAAAGCTATGAATGCTGAAAGGACTAGCATAAGACAGGGTTTCCTGTGGGTCAGGTCCCACTGGTGGGTTGCGAGCCCATGCCAGGTAGGTTGCGAGCTGCTCTCTCCAACCTGCTCTCACCTCCATTTGGCTCCAAATGGGAGTCGTTCCAGAGATGTGTGGCAGAGGCCTCTTCTGGATTGCAGCGATTGATGCTATAGACCTATGTGGGCCTCAGAATTACCAGCAGCAGCCTCTGAAAGCGACATCCAGTTTTCGGAAGGCAACTTCTGGTTTGCCTCCGAAAACTGGAAGTCGCTTTCAGAGGTGTCTGCAAGCCTGTGCCCTTAGAGGCCTGTAAAGTGGGTTGCTTGTGCAGTGTGACCCAGAAGAGGCTTCTGGGGTCTCTCCTGGCACCACCAGGAGCATTGAGTTGGATGAGGTGGGTCACAAACCTCAGGTGTATACTTACTTTGTATTTCCAAGCATACAGTCATACAGGTGGAATACGGGGGTGGAAGAAGCTTCTCAAATCTCTCTTCTTGGGCATTCTTGAGAAGAAAGAGTCTGGCCAGGCACTTGTCCAAAACAAGCAGTAGCTTTTGAGGCCATTTCTGCCCAACGTTGCATATGTGCAACAGGGATCAAATGTGTACACCTGTGCAGGGCCTAGGAGAGGGGGGTAAAGGGGGTAATTTGTGCCCGGGCCCAGGGTCAGAAAGGGGGCCCAGGAGTCAAAGGAGGGGGCCTAGAAATTTCCTTGGGTCTTACATTTTCCAATTCACTCAGACTCACTGCCCACATGGGATGCTGGGAGTATTACGGTGGGCACGTGGCAGTGACTACTGCTATGAGCCAGGCCCAGGAATGCATATATTCCTTAAAAAGTCACATCTGGGGGAAAACCGATCTTCTACAGTAGGTCTTTGGCTTGTGAATCTGCTAACCATGAAGGAATATATAGGAGCTCAGTGACACAGCTGTAGGACTGCAGCTACTGCGGACGTCGGTTTTGGTGTACACAGGACACGTTTTTCATTCTACTGTGAGCCTAAGTACTAATCTCCTGCATTGATTTTCTATATTTGAAAGATATTAGAGAAACTTAGGAGTGTGTTTGGTTTTCCATATTACTGTATCTAACTGCCAACACTGGGTAGGCAGGTAGACCTGAGCTCTGCATTGGGAAGACTGGTAGACCTGGGCTCCAAAGACTATTCTGGCTGTTGCCACTTTCCCCCTGCCTGTTTTGCCCCCATTCTGCCCAGCCCCATCAACCCCCACCACTCTGTTCCATCCTCTCCTTCTTTGGGAAGGGGCCCAAAAGAAACTTTGTACCCCCTGATAAAATTCGTCTCAGAGGCCCTGCACCTGTGGGCTGGGCAGAAATGGGGTAATAAGGGAAGTGCTGGAGCTCAGGTGAATGTGGGAAGTTTACCCTTTCACCTGCTGGATGCCCTTCCCTTAATCCCAAATCCAAATCCCAAATCCAAATCCCTGTGGTTATTGGGTGGTCCAGGAAATTCACCCTGCACCTCTGCAGAGGTTCTCTGTTTATAGCATAATTTTAGGTTGTCAGTCTTTTGGGGTAGAGACCTGCCTTATTGTTCTGTAAAATGCTAGACCACTGCTAGACTCTGAAGTCCAAAGTAGGCTCTGGATCTGAGACCTACTGAGATGGAGTATCCTAGCACAGAGCTAGCACAGGGTAACCTTGAGAGAAGCCCTTTTGAGGTTCAACACTTTGATCCAACCAAAGGTAATTTGTGGAACTGTTTGAAATCAGCATGTTTTTAAATTTAAAAGGTCAAATTACACATTACATTAAACATTGTTTTTAATGTTAAAATAGCAGCTGGATCAACTCTATGTGGCATGAGGGAGGGGGTTTAACCCTCAACCTCTGCCATGGTCTCTATTTGTGTTGCTTGACTGCTTTTTGCATGGAAAATATCTGTGGGAACCTATCTGGATTGAGACAGAAGCAGGGGGTTGCATGGTTATAAGATTGTAGTCACCCTATCTGTTCCCTTATTTATTTATTTTTTTTATAGAATTTCATAAATCGGAAATTGGAGGAGAAAGAGGAAGCCGTCAACAAACTGCACAAGGATGGAGATATGTTGTTGGCTGAAAATCACCCTGGGAGGATCCCTATTGAGGTGAGTGCCTTGAGACGTGTGCGGTCTAGGGGAAGCTCAACCCCTGAAGAGAAGTAACTTCTCTTGACTGTATCTTAAAATGGGCTCTGTTGGACCTTGCAGGACATTGTCAGGCCAGATGAACTGAGGTGGTTACATTAGGTAGTGCATTTGATGCTCAGGTCTGCCACTCTTCTCTCTTCTCCTCCCACTTCCTCTGCTGCACTGTTCCCTCTTTCTTGTTGAGTGCAGAGTACAGGAGGAGGAATTGCAGTTGGATGGGTAATGGGAGCCACGTTTAGCATGTCCTGGTTCCTGGTGCCTGAAACCAGGAACTCTTGAGCCATCTTAGACATCCTCTGAAGCCTAGCAAGCCTTAGTCTGCTCTCTTGTCTTGCTTGCAGGCCCACATTGAGGCAGTCCATGCTGACTGGAAGGAGTATCTCAACTTGCTCATCTGTGAGGAGAGTCACCTCAAATTCATGGAGGATTATCACCAGGTACGTTGAAACGAAGACCGTGTGTTACGGCAGCAAATGTCACAAATATCACACCAGCAGGCTGGATATGGGCAGGCAGTTTAGGAGTCTGACGTGATGGAAATCCTTAATTTTTTTGGCTTATTTTTCACCTGTTTTGGACCTTTCTAGTATCTCTGAGACTTTTCTGATGTCTCGGCATTCTGAAGGGGCTGCTGGGTTGTATAGAGACAGCAGCCATGTTTACCCTATTGTGGTGGTGGTGGAACTTCTCCCCAGCTAACTGGTAGACAAAAGCCCTGACTTTGGACCACCTTAGTGCAGCATCTCTTCACTCGAGGACTCTTCGCTCACAACAGGAGAGGAAACTGAACGTTTTCCACATGCGCTGCCTCTGACGCATCCTCGGCATCACCTGGCAGGACAAAGTTCCAAACAACACAGTCCTGGAACGAGCTGGAATCCCTAGCATGTATGCACTGCTGAAACAGACGCCTGCATTGGCTCGGTCATGTCGTGAGAATGGATGATGGGCGGATCCCAAAGGATCTTCTCTGTGGAGAACTCGTGCAGGGAAAGCATCCTACAGGTAGACCACAGCTGCGATCCAAGGACATCTGCAAGAGGGATCTGAAGGCCTTAGGAGTGGACCTCAACGGGTGGGAAACCCTGGCCTCTGAGCGGCTCGCTTGGAGGCAGGCTGTGCAGCATGGCCTTTCCCAGTTTGAAGAGACACTTTGCCAACAGTCTGAGGCTAAGAGGCAAAGAAGGAAGGCCCATAGCCAGGGAGACAGACCAGGGACAGACTGCACTTGCTCCCGGTGTGGAAGGGATCGTCACTCCCGAATCGGCCTTTTCAGCCACACTAGACGCTGTTCCAGAACCACCATTCAGAGCGCGATACCAGAGTCTTTCGAGACTGAAGGTTGCCAACAACAACGAGTGCAGCATGAAGTCCACATGATTCCCAGGAGTGGGACTCAGGTTACCATTTCAGTACCCAGTCACAGGAGTGAAATGAATGGCCATGGATAATCAACAGTGGGGTCATGCACCCTCCCTTCACGCATTTGACCAGGTTTGACAACAGTGGCATCAGATGCTACACAGGGGCTGGCTTGTCTGCCCACCTGCCAAAGAACGGGCACAAGCACCAAGAAGAACCTGAGGATTCTTCTCAAAAAAAGAATCTCAAAAATATTTTTACCAAGTGAATTGACTGTTCTTATCATTACATACCTTGTAAACCCCTTTCCAGTTGCACTGACATTTTGGAAGCCATCTCCTTGCACAGCTAGGCAGATTGCATGCATTGATTGGAGGGGAAAGCAGGGAGGTGGCTTTTCTTGTTGTCATGAGCCACTTTACCAGAAAATGTATCTAATGGAAGCTTGCCATTGAGCAAGCAGGGGCCCAGGTCAGATGCTGTTGGCTGTTCACATGGGAAACAGACAAAAGAACTTGTGGGAACGCTCTCTCACTGGACCTGTTTGCTTTTTTGCCCTTTTCTGAACCTACTGGCTTGTCTGGTGCTACTGATCCAGCCCCCCTGGGGGGGGGCAGTGCAGAAAGGCAGGGTCCCTCCAGAGGGGTTCCCCAGTCTGTGCTCATCTTTTCCTTCATGGCACACTGTGTGTACACACAATGTGCTGTACGCAATTTACTTGGAAAATTGCCTACTTGTTAGCAAAGGAGCCCTTTTGGGTCATCCTTCCCTCTCGCTGTCTTCAGCTTTTCAGATCTGGTGCTGACCTGCAACTGTGGGACCACTTAATATTTTATTGTTTTTAACCCGTACATGTGCATGTTCCTGCTTATATCCTGAAGGTGACCACATAAGCATGACGATAGACATCCTGCACCTTTAACAGTTGCATGGAACAGGGAACGTTGGGACTGAATTTTTTCATATGCAGCAGGTGGCATCTGATGGAATACAGAAGAACTGGAAAAGGACTCTTCTTCCTTTCCTGTGCAAAGCCCATTCTGCCCCTCTGAAACAGCTCCTTGCTGTGTCTCTGCCCCCAACCCCCTCCCCAAAAAAATTACAGAAGTCTCCCACCAAGTCTTCTGTCAATATTGCACTGTCAATGTACGTGGTGCTTTACATAAAATGAGAAGTCAGTCCCTGCCCCAAGATACATACAATCTTGTTGGCACAAGAGAGACAACAGAGGAAGGGAAGGAAAATAGCGGCAGGGGAAAACGGGTACACAGAAAATATGACTTGCTGATCCCTCAGGGGAGAAGATTCCATACAACTTTTTTTCATTTACGTGTAGTTACAGAATGAGAACTAGGATGCCTTGGCAAAGGTGGGTTTTAAGAAGGGTTTTGAAGAAAGTGAGCAAGGAAGCACTGTGCAAGTGTTCTAGAAGGCACCTCCAAGCATCAGGGGCAACAGGATTACAGTGATGTTGATATAAGGGTGGATCCACGGGGGGGGGGGGGCGTGGTTGCGTGGCCCCACCAAACTGTCTGCCAGCAGATAAGAGCGCCTGCCAGGCTGGGGAACAAAATTGGGTGTGAGGGGAACGCCCACTGGGTGGGCGCACCAAGACTGGCTGGAATGGGAGCCCAGGTCTACCCAGCTGGTGGACCAGATGTGTGGAGCATTTCCCCCGGGGGCCGGTGTCAGCTCCCCCGCAACGTGACACCCCTCTTACCTTGCTTGTTTCTTATCTTTGCTCACAGTTCCAAAAAGATGCTAAGGACGCACAGGAACTCCTCCGGAAAGTGGACACAGACCTGGACCACAAATATAGCCCTGATTTCAAAGACCGATACCAGATTGAGTCTTTGCTGCGGGAGCTGGAGGCAAGTAGTTCAGGAGCTGTCAGGGGGAAGACTCTGTGGGACTTGACTGACTTTTCAGCAAGAAAAAAAGTGCACATGTTTTCGGGGATCAGCTTATTTGCTCAGGGTTGACACTGGGTAGGGAGCTGTACCTGCCCAATTTTGCCAAGGCATCTGTGCTCGTATCTTGATCCTCGCTTCCCTTGTGCTCCAACATCTTTCTCTTACTCCTTGGCCAGGACCAGGAGAAGGCCTTAGACAAGTATGATGACGTGGTGAAGTCTCTGCAGAAGCGCAGCCAGCAGGTGCTCCCCCTGAAGTATCGTCGGGAGACCCCCTTGAAACCCATCCCAGTGGAGGCTCTTTGTGATTACGACAATGAAAAGGTAAGAAGTTCTGTTTTCCCCTCTGCTTGATTGCAGGAGCAACAGGGAAATGTCTCACAGTTGCGTGTTACTGTGGAAGGGGGCTGTGCCCTGGTGAGGGGCCTGGAGCAGGCGGGTTCCTTGGAGGGGGATATCTGTGACCAGGCATTCAGCAAATGATGGCAGGAGACAGCCTCGTTGCAGAGGTGACAGCAATGCTTTCCCCAGCAAGCCCCTACTACTTGCAAGCACAAAGAGGGAAGCTGGGTGACTACTCATGAGCAAGAGGAGGGAACCAGGATGTGGGTGTGGCTTGGAACCTGCTGGGAAAAGACTGAGGACCCAATCCTATCCAATTTTCCAGGGCCGGTGCAGTGGTGCCAATGGGGCATGTGCTGCATCCTTTGGTGGGGAGGCAGTCACAGAGGCCTCCTCAAGGCAAGGGAGCATTTGTTCCCTTACCTCCAGGCTGAATTGTGGCTGTACTAGTGCAGGAAAATTGGACAGGATTGGGCCCTGAGTCTGCAGCCCTTGCAAGCTAAGCATGCAAGAAACAAAGGACTTGTATTATTATTATTATTTATAGAATTTATGTGCCGCCTTTCTGCCCCAATAAAGGGCACTCAGGGCGGCTCACAGATAAAACCATAGTAAAAACATATATATGTATACATATGTATGTATCAATTCCTTTCCTTCTGTCTGAGGACACATGCAGCTGCCATGGAAACCAGACAGCAGCACAAGAACCTGCCAGTTATCCAAAATTCCACCTCTGTTCTTGTGGATGTGGGGATGAAATTTGGCAGGGAGCATGCCCAGAGAAGTTGACCTATGAAGCCCTGTGTCTGTACACCTCAGGGACCTTTCCCTCCTTGGGAGATGCAAGGGAGAGGGGATCGCATGCATGTTTCCACTGAATTCTTTCTGCCCCAGTGCCAGGTAAACCGTGAAGCCAGATACACACTGCACAACAACAGCGGCGATACCTGGGAGGTGACCAACAGCGCGGGAAATGTGATCAATGCTCCCGGTGTCTGCTTCATGATTCCCCCTACAGATCCTGAATCAGTCGCCTTTGCTGACAAGTAAGTCCTGCCCTCGCCGGCGTTGCCTTCGCACCAGCCCAAAGCAAACAGGGTTGATTGCCCCTGTGGAGTTCCCACGAGGGCCTGCCTTCTTTCTGTTCTGTTCACGCTTTCTTTTCCGACACAGGGATATAGTCTGCCCTGCTCTTTGCTTAACTGGCTCCGTCTTGTCTTGTACTATAGCATTGCTGGTCTGTATCAGAGCGTGAAGCAGAAAACGGCTGGAACCAGGAACCTGCTGCAGCAGCGATACGATGGGCTGAAGGCAGACAGCATTGGAGGTGGGCGTCTCATGTGTTTCCTGAGGGAAGGGCGGACTGGAATTAAGGTCCCCCCAGTGTTGGGAAAGATGCTCCTCCTTGGAGAACCACTGCCAGTCAGTGGTCGACAGTGTTGGGCTGGATGGACCCCTGGTCTGAGCCACTGATAAGGCAGATTTATGTCTCCACCTGCCTTTCTGTTTTGCTGCATCCAGCTGCAAGGAAGGGCAAACATCAAAATGGCCTTCACAGGTATAATGGTTGGTAACCTTCAGTCTCGAAAGACTATGGTATAAGCCTACAGCACCTGGTATTCCCCGGAGGTCTCCCACCCAAGTGCTAACCAGGCCTGACCCTGCTTAGCTTCCGAGATCAGACAAGATCAGGCATGTGCAGGATAATACTGGCTTGCAGTTTGCAGATTTTCCAACACAGTCCATCTGGATTTTGCTACCCGATGTCTTTGCTTTTCATATATATTCCTCTCTGAGAGAGAAATGCAGAACCAGAATCAACCCTTTAAAAAAAACTCTACAGTGTTGTAGATTCATGCATTATAAAGACAAGAGATTTGGTTCTCCTTGGTTGTCATTTCAGTATCCTTCAGTGGGTTTATTATTTAGTCTGCCTGGTGTTTTATTTTGTGTGTGTGTGTGTGGTTCAGCTGTGTCCGTCTGCTCCTGGAGCTAAGTTCAGGGTTGGCAAGTGGCAGCCCCTATGCAAAACCTATGAACTTGGATACGAACGTAAGAAGTTGCCTTCAGCAGAGTCAGATCCCTGGTTCAACCAGACAGCAGCGGACTGGTAGCAGGCACAGGCTCCACGATGTCAGATGGGAGTCTTTTGCAGCCATGCCTGGAGATGCCAGGGATTGAACGTGGCACCTGCTGCTTTCAAAACAAGAACTCTGCCACTGAATTACAGCTCCCTCCTCCCTGGACAAGAACCCCAGAGGCAAGAGGATGAACACTACCTGTGGCAGTCTGACTTGTTAGCAGGCCCTTTTTGGAAAGGCGGGGGCCAGGGTCCCCTTGTTCCAACCCAGCTACTTGTCAGGCAGGGATTCAAACAAACTTTCCCCCATCTGCTCTCTCACCCTCAGATGCAGCATCCGTACAAGGGCGCCAACTGCTGGCTGGGCTGGAAAAAGTGAACAGTGAGCTTGATAAGCAGGAGAAGGCCATCACTGCCAACCTGCGCCCTCCTCTGGAGCAAAGCCGGGCAGTACAAGACAGTGCGGAGCGCTTTAACGATCTCAAGGTAAATGGCAGCTTAGGAGGAAGAAGGAAGCCCTGAAAGCCAGGCCTCTGACCTGACCACTGAAGTCCTTCACAGTTTCTCACATTCAGGTGCGATTGACGTATGCATCAGAAAGAGCTCAAAGAATGAACTGTACCACTTTCTTTTCAAATTCTGGGAGTGAGATGATGAAGAGGAGCAGGGGAAATGGGGCTGGAGCATAGGGGTGAGGGAGGCAGCACTGAGCACTCCATCTCAGGCACTGGGATGTCTTTGGCAAGTCCTGCTGTCAGAACTGTCACCGCGGAATTGCATGAGGACCCAGAACAGGACAGTGGATGCTCAAACAAAGATGCAGGAAAGCAACAGACAGAAGAGTCAGGAGGGAAGCTGGAGGAGCTGTAGATAAGGAGACTAGAGTTGTAGCTTTCAGGCTGGCCAGTAGAAAAATCTAGATGACTAGGGAGCCACACAAGCAAGTCCGAGGCCTGATGAAGCATTTGTGGTCAGGAAAGACCAATGGGCTGCTTTGAGGGGGTATAGGACAATATGGGCCCCATCTGCCTTGCACTCTATACTCTCAGGTGGTTTACTGCAAGCTCCAGCAACATGCAGATCAAGAGGACCCTGGCTCAAGTCTCGGCCTGGTCCTGACACAGACCCTTGGGGGATGTTGTTGCAATTGCCACTCACCCGCTCTGTCTCTCTTTACAGAACATCACCAGTGAGCTCCAGCGCATTGAGCCCGAGAAGGTCCGCAGGATCCAGGAGTGTGAAGCCTTCGTAGAGTCGGTGCCCGACACAGGCAGTGCCACGTTAGTAAAAAGCAAGGCGGAGGAAACCAACAACAAATACAACTACGTTGTCCAGTTGCTCAGCGCCGCTCAGGAAAAGTAGGTGTCTGTGTGGCTTCTCTGACCTGCTTTGGAAAATGGACCATAAACATTGGTCTAAAACTTATTAGGAGTTGTTCTGATCAGAGTCCTGAAGGCAGTTTGGTGTACCTGCTTGAGCTCTTTCCTCTGCATGCATCTCCTTACGAAACATCTGCACTTTGCTTGTGGGCCAGTCTTGTCCCCCAGGGAGGGCCTGCAGCGTGGCAATAATGCATCTGCATGTGAAAGTTTCCAGGCTCAATCACCAGCATCTCCAGTTCAAGGTTCAGATAGCAGGCAGTGGGTAAGACCCTTCTTTGCCTGCAACTCTAGACTGCTGGTTGCTAGTCAGAGTTGACACTACTGGGATAAATGGACCAGTGCTTTGAGTTGGTACAAACATACCTTCTTATAGTCATGTGACCTTTGGGGGCTCAGCCTAGTCTCCTCTCCTCTAGAACTAGAAAGTTGCCCTTAAAAAATAGCAACAAACCGTGAAACTGAAGATGGAGGATTCTGCACCCGATACTGCATGCTGTGTGTTCCTGTGGTATTGGAGCATGGACCGGGTCAGTGGCATAGCTAGAGGGGGTGCAAAGCACTAAGTTTTGCAGGGAGCCTCACTGCTGTGAGCAAGCAGCCCTCCCCCTTGGAGCCATTCCAGGCATAGGGCTCTGTTTTGCTCCCCCCCCCATAGCTCTGAAGGGGAAGGGCTGCTTGTACGGTGTGGCGAGGCTCCCTGCAAAACTTAGTGCTTTGAACCCCATCTAGCTATGCCACTGGGCAGGGTGGCTACAACGCCTTCTCCTTGGCAGGACTGTGCAAATGTGTGTGCGTT
This sequence comes from Tiliqua scincoides, assembly GCF_035046505.1. NCBI lineage: Eukaryota > Metazoa > Chordata > Lepidosauria > Squamata > Scincidae > Tiliqua > Tiliqua scincoides. The sequence goes on along the minus strand of NC_089833.1, from coordinate 4,021,133 downwards.
AGCAGAGGTTTGGAATGGGGTTCTTCTGTCTGCTTTCCTAGAGTTGATGTAGCCAATCACCTTGAGAGGAACCTGCAGCAAGGGAGAGATCTGCTGTCCGGCTATGAAAACAAGCTGGCCATCGAGGACACTCTTCCAGAGGACATACATGCCTTGGACCACAAGAGAGAAGAGCTGCAGGTGGGAAGTTTTTTCCAACACAGAGAGATGCCCACACTTGTATGGAAAGTTCAGAAAATCCCCACTAGGGTCCCGATGCTGCACACATGCATCCAAACCCCTCCCCCCAGGGACAGGGATAGCTTTCTAGTATCTAAAGACAAGGATGAGCTTGGATACACAAAAGATTATTTCCTAACCTGTTTGTGTGAGCAGAAGGCATGTCTGTTCATGTGAGGGGGTTTTCCGACCTCCCTTAGCAGCCCCGCTGCCTGCCTGCTTCCTACATTGCTCCACAGGGCCCCCCCCCATCCTTAGAAGTTCAGTTTTGGGCATTGCAGGAGGTTGCCGTAGGGAGGACGGGGTGGGGAAGTTCCTGCACTGGAATTTCCCAGTGCACTCCCTTGCGTTAGGATTATGACCCAATCTGTCCAGGGACTGTATTGCATCAGACTCGAGGTGGGAAGAAGGTCACATGACTGCTTCCATATAGATACAGTTCCCTGCACTTAGAAAACCAGCATATCAGGGAAAGAGGAGTATATAGAGTGTTACAGCCTCCTGCCCTTTTTCTACAGGAAGTGAGAAGTTCCAGAAACCGCAGCACAGCCTAGGTTCAGGCTTCCTTTGGAGGAAAGAGCACTGGAGGCTTCAGGCCTCTTTGTACTATTTTCTTTATCAGTATATATACAGGTTTGAGCATGCGATGGAGTTGGGGAGCACACCCTGGCAAGGATGCTCCCTTGCAAGCTCCCAGCTCCTTGTTTTAGCTTCCATTGCAGTCCCTACCAGATCTCATGCTGGCTGCTGGCCACCGACTCTTATGGGGAAAAGAAACTTGGGGACATGGGTGCAACATGCAGGCTGGCCCAGCCTCCACCAACACCGAACCTGGTGGCATAAGGGGTCCCACACAGAGAGCACATGGAGACGTTTTGCCTGCCTCCACCTTGGGTCACGGAGGCCCTCCCTCCACCTGCACAGAGCCATTGTCTGGTGGCCATTTGGCTCAGAGCAGCCCTCTTCTTTCCTACTCAGGTGCTGGGTTCTGAGCTGAAGGCCCAGCAGCCCTTGCTGATCGAGGCAGAGCAGGGTCTGCAGCAGGCCAAGAAGTGCTCCAGCACCCTGGCCAACCAGTTCCAGGAGCACTGCCCAGACATCGAGCGCCAGGAAGCCGAGCTCCATCGGCTCAACCAACGTTTCAGCAGCCTCAACAAGCAGATTGAACACAGGTCAGGAGCAGGACCCCGTTGGCTGGGGGTGGTCAGCCAGGATAAGCAAAGGGACCTGGGGTGTGGTCTGCGGCCCATGATACAGCCACCTTGCTGAAGCTGAGCAGGTCTGGCTGGGGGAGACTGTGTGGAAACTCCACACACGCCCCCTGGAGTTCCATGTGGCAGAAAGGCAGGATATGAATGTAGTAAGGCAAAAATTGACAATAGAAGACCAAACGTGGAGCATCCTAAGCTCTTCCTATGCTGGCCAGTAAGGACAAAATTGGGTGAAACTGGAAATGGCTCAACACTCTGTACCTCCTGGGGATTTCTGAGCATGCTTAGTCCATATCAGACTGTTTTGGGTCCCCACCTTTTTAAAGTTATCTACTTTGCTGTACCCAGGGAGCTCCCCACATTTGTAGAGGCTATTGCCTTGTTTATTAGTGTCACACACAGATAGATGCTCACTTTCCTGAGTTCTCTGATAGTATATAGATAAAGAAATCATCACTCTTTCTCAAAGCCAATTCCCAAGGCTCAATTCTTAACTTTCAAAGGCTAAAACCCCCAGGGGATGGGATTTTTTGGCCTCACCCCAACGCTGCCCCCCTTACTTTCTCTCACATAAGTGAAATTTCACCACTCACTCCTATGGGGGCAAAGAAAAATGCTGCACTTGGGGATAAACATTGGAATGGGGTCAGAACCTCCCCACCACCCCTGAGAATGCCAGGATACCAGCAGTTAGGACTACAGGGAAGGGGAGGGGCATCGAACCTCATGCAACAAACTCACTAGCCAAAGGCAAATTAAAAAACAAAAAATCCTGTTGCAAGTCAAACAGCCAGCTTTGCTCACCAGCCAACTAGCAAAACAATGGCTCGCTATTAACCATCAATTAATAAAAGAATCCCTCATTCCTGATCTGTTATCAGTTTCTTTAAACATCTCTCAGTCACTGTAATGGTCTATATTTAGCTGTTGGATCCTTCTCAAATGCTGAGAAAATATCATTAGGCATTCCATGACAGGAAATGTATTGAGAGCAATTAAGTCTACTCTTTCCTTGCTATCAATAAATGAGGGTTTGTAGCAATTCTACCCAAAACATGTGTGTCTGTGTGCTCTGGAAGAAACATGCGAGCCTGCAGTGTTTGGTAGGGTTAATGGAATTTTTGTGCAGTCTCTGCCCAAGGTAAGGAGGTCTTGTGCATTTTCCTTTCACAGAACCCAGGTGCTCCAGAAAGCAAAATCCTCCTATTCCAACTACCGCCGTGGCTACGACAACCTGAGCCAGTTCTTTAGCACTGTGCCCAACTATGAACCTCAAGAAACAGACAGCATCACTCAAGTGGAAAACAAGCTGAGGAACCAAAGGGTAATGCCTCTGCCCTTGCCTCAGGTCCAGGCCCTGCATGAAGTCCTAATGGGAATTTGGGGCCACGCTTGGTGGTGGAGCCAGCGCTTTATCATACACAAGGGCCCATTTTCAGGCCCTGGCCTCTCCAGGCAGTAGAGGTCTCTCAGGTAGAGCTGGGTGAGCTGGGCCCTGCTACCTTGGATGTGCTTGGAAACAGAGCTTGTGCTCTGTCTACCCCCAGAATGGGCAATAACTAGCTCCTTATCTGAGCTCAGAAAAAGAATGCCTGGCTACATTGAGGGAGAGTTTTGCTTTGGCAGATGACTATATTGAAGAGCTGCTCCTGAAAACTGAGGCTAGTAGGGAAGAGATCATTCCCTGGGGTGTGTCCTTATCCCCAAGGGACAAGTATCTCTGTTGCCACTTAAGAGGGTTGTTTTTGTAGAACTCTGCTTGGGAAAGAGGGGGGAACAGTCCTTCCCCAGTGACCCTGAGAGTAACAAGTCCCCTTATAGGGGAAAGGCTTTTTCCTCCACCCTCTTGCCCCATTTTCTCAGAGGCAGCATTAAAGAAACAAAAGCAGCCCCCTGGAAGAGAGAAGGAAATTGCTCTTGGGGTGATTTGGCAAGGGTCATATTCTGATCTCTTACCCTCTGCAGAATGTGGTTGTAGAGCTGAGCTGGAAAGCTGGCAGGGCTGCATTCAGTTCCCTCAGTGCTTTGTGGTGGTCCTCCCTCCAAGGGCACAAAATTCTGGTACCCCACAAGCCTCTGCAGCACTTGGAGCATGTTTTCGTTTTGTGCTCAGAGATGTGCAAGAAATGTAAGAGTGACCTGGAAGACCATGCAAGCACCCTCATTCTTGGCAGAGGGAGGGTTCCTGCCTACCATGCATGTTAAAACCAGATTTCCAAGAAACCCACAACACTCTCTGAAAAATATGTGGCAGCTCAGAGCCAGGATGAAATAGTGGTTCTGGAGTACGACTTAGGCCTGGAAGATCCAGGTTCAAATTCCTGCTCAGCCATGAAGCTTCCTGGGTGACCTTGGGCCAGTCATTATCTCTCAGTCTCACCTACCTCACAGGGTTGTTGTGAGAACAAAAGGAAAGGGGGAACCTGAGCTCTTCGGAGGGAGGGTGGTACAAGGATGTAAAAAATTAAACAAACTCCTATTCCTAAATCTGTGTAGCAGGTTAAAATCCTAACCCAGCTTCATCTGAAGGAAGGCAGTGCTGTTGGCTAGTTTCTCTTCTCACCCTTCTCTGACTGGTCTGTTTTCCAGGCCCTGCTGGGAGAAATTGCCAGCAAGGATCAGGAGGTCCAGAAAGTCGCTGCCGAGGCTCAACAATACCAGCAAGCAGTGAAGGTATGGACAGTGGGAGGAAAGGTGGAATGGGAACAGCCCTCCAAGGTTGCTTACAGCACCAAAAAACAAGCCACTGCAAAATTTGCAGAATCTTTGCAAAATGGCTCCTTCCTGTTGCTTTCAAGCCTGTTCCAAAATGAGGCACCATGGCTGCTAATGGTATTTCACCCCTCTGCATCTCAAAGCTAGAACTGCAGCCATTCAGTGGTTAAGTCTGTCCCCCAAAGGAGAAAATTCTTTAAGAACATTACTCCAGGCAGGCAGGCAGGCAGAGAGGACAGAGCCCTAGAGGGACACAGCAGGTTGACTAATTCAGCACTAGTCTGCAACAGCTGGTGACCCTGAGCCAGGGCTGCATATCAAAATATGCTCCCAGCTGAGCACCGTCATCCGGATAGCCGTGCCAGAGGAGAAGCCATCTACCCTACTAAATCAGGGCACATTGTTTTGGGGTCCTTTATCTCCTTCACTTTGTTCCAGAGTCCGAGGGCCCAAGCCTGTCCAACTTTCCAGTGCTGATGGAGCTCCATGGTAAGGGAGCAAATGTTCCCTAACCTTCAGGAGGCCTCCATGATTGTTTCCCAACCACAAGCTGCCACACATGGCCTGTTGGAATTGTTGCATCCATGCCGGAAAGTTGGATAGGATTTTGGGTCCCTAGTCACTCTTTCTCCTCTCTCCTACAACAAAGACTTGCAACGAGACAGCACCTCCTTTTACCCAGGAAACCTACTTCTCTAAAGCTGCAGATTTAAGAGCTGTGTAATTACACCTGGATGCATTTCAGTTATGCTTTGGATTCTCACACTCAAGGCAGTGGTGGTTGGTTGGCAACCTTCAGTCTCGAAAGACTATGGTATAAGCCTACAGCACCCGGTATTGCCAGGCAGTCTCCCATCTAAGTACTAACCAGGCCTGACCCTGCTTAGCTTCTGAGATCAGATGAGATTGGGCATGTGCAGGGAAATGGCAACGTTTTTCTGAGCATCTGGCAGGCTTGGGGAGGGAGCAGAGTTTGAAATTCTAATTGTAGCAATAGAAAAAGCAGAACTAGGGTGAGAGCTGGTGCAGTGAAGTGGCTGGCAGCCCAATCCTTTACATATTTACTTGGAAGTACATCCCATTGTATTCAGTGGGGATTAGTCTCAGGCTCTTAGACTGCCATCTAAGGGACTGAGCTGCAAGGACTTCCCCCAGTTTGACCTGCACCTCTCCCGTGAACTCGTAAGCTGACTTAGACAAGCCCCTCCCCCTCAACCTCAGTCTCCCACATTTGCAAAATGGGGATAATACTTTCCTTATATTTAAAGATTACATCAAGATAATGCATGTGAAGCACTTTGCGAACTTGTAAAGCACTATACAAGTATCATGATATTGTAGACCTGTTAATACATTATAAAAGAATGTAATGTGTGAACAGAGGTAAAAGTAGATCCTTTTACCTACTACTGACTAACTACTATCTACTACTATCTACTACTAACTAACTACTACCTACTACTACTAACTACTAACTAACTACTAACTAACTACTAACACACACTATCATGTAGCGCAGGGATTATTCAGAGATAGAGCCCTATACCCCACGGGGCATAGATACCCCTGGAAAAGAATTCCTGATCTAGAGTTTATGCGATTGATGTATTTATGTCAGTGGTACTCAAACTTTTCCAGCCAGTGGCTCCCTTGACCCCCGTGGCTGTTGGCCATGACTCCCCATTATGTTCCTGAGGGCTGGAAGTGACATCATTAAACAGGAAGTGGCCAGAAATATTAACTATATTAAATATATTAATATTAATTATATTAATCATATCATTAATTAAATGCAGATCTTAAAAATATATTAATACACAACAATATACATGCTTTATAAATGATCAGCTGCTGATCACTGTTGGAGACAGGATGCTGGAGTAGGTAGATTTTGTCTGGTCCAGGAGGACTCATTTTTTTAAACTTTGTAAGCATACCAATAGAATTGTTTTATCAAATGAACTTTGTGAACAACTATTCTGACCAACATTACACACACACACACACAACAAAAATAGACCATGAAAATATATCAGAGCTGATAAGGGTTTGGTTAGGAAGCAGATTTGTCTCCTATACTAGGAGATGCACAGCTCAAGTCCATGCATGTCTACGCAGAAGTAAGTCCCATTAGAGTCAATGGGGCTTACTCCCAGGAAAGTGTGGATAGGATTGGGCTGGCAATCACTTCATCAATGGCTGATAAATATTCCCTTCAAATAGCAAGATTCATCACTTTAAAAATACAGCCTTTCCTCTTCAGTCAAACAACAAGATTAATAAATCACTTTAAAAACAGTACCCTTTTTCTGCTCCTGGCCAAGTAGTGTGTGCTTGTCTCTCCCCTTCCCCCTTTGCCAACTGCATGGAAGCAACTTTAAGAGTCCAGATGACTGGTAAAATAGGATGCATTTTGTTTGGGGAGGGGGAGGAAAGCAGGAAGGTTTGGAGTTCGAAAGGGGGAAGAGGGAGGTGGTTGAAAAGAGAGATTTCACTTTGATGAGAAGCGATCCCAGGCTGGGAACTAGGAACCAACCAGACAAGGATCAAGGAGGGTTTCTTTCTGACTGTTAGCAAGGACTGCAAAATGAGCATGCTTGGTACTTGCCAGATGGGGGTTGGAGTGGAAGAGCTTTGGAAACCACATGCAGCGAACACAGAAGGCGGCAGAGTGGAGGGAGAAGAGGGCGGGGCGGCAGCAGCCACTCTCACCATTTCTTCTGCTTTAAAAAAAAACACAGACGAGGGGCAGAAGACAGGCTCGTATTCTGCCCAGGGGTGTGACTTGCTGTGAGAGGACATCCCGCGCCTCCCCTTTGAGTTCCTGGCGCCTCCCTAAAGAGCCCTGCCTCACAGTTTGAATAACACTGATTTATGTGATTGACACATACTTATATGTTCAAAGCAGGCAGAGCAAAACACACTTTGTTTTTTAAAGGGTCCGGTTCCTGGATTGACTTTTAAAATCAATTCCCACGCAGTTCACACTGAAACCTGCATGCATGTATGTGAATAGCTCTTTCATATGAGAGAAAAGTGAGGTTCTACTGGAGGGGGGGTCTGGAAGGCTGGTCCAGGGATTGTCTCACAGGGTCTGCTGTGTCAGTGTATGTACACATAGCCTCTCTTGTCACTTCTACAGGACTACGAACTAGAAGCAGAGAAACTGAGATCCATCTTGGACCTTGAAAATGGTCGCAACGGTTTCATGAGCAAGAGACCCCGGCTCCAGTCTCCAGCAGCTAAAGTAAAAGAAGAGGTATTTTGACACTGGGCTTTCAAGGGGTCAAAATACCCCTGGCAGTGGAGGGGGTCAGTGGCTCTGCTCCTCACTTTCAAAGAATAGCTTTCCCTTTTTCTCAGTGCTTTTCTGTTCTGTACTTTTAGGAAGCTCTCCTAGCTGCAAAATTCACAGAGGTCAACGCTGTCAACAGGCAGAGGCTACAAAACCTGGAATTTGCCCAGAATCTCCTGAGACAAGTGAGTGTCACCTGCTTTCCTTGTACTGTCCTGGAAAAAGCTTCACAACTTCTAGTTGAAATTGGAAAAGAATACCTAGCTCTAGGTCCCATCAGTTGATTTTGGGACTGCAGAGGGAATCAAAATGTTGGAAATGCAGTAGCATAGCTCCAGACTAAACAGCGGCACGCTAAGCATTACAGGTGTTGCAATGCACCATGTAAACAATCCCTCCCAGAATGGCTTTGACTGTGAGTGTGAGGGACCCCTAACACTGCAGTGTGACACCTGCAATACATATGACCCCCCCTCCCTTAACCACACTACTGAGGAGAGGGAAACTAGAGAAGATGCCTTAATGTTTAGCTTAGCAAGGGGACCCCTCAGTGAAATAGGGCCCACTCAGTTCTTCTGTTCTGTTTAGCCTAAACAGGAACAGTTCCTGCATGAACAAGGAAGTCACAGCTACCTTAGCATTGGAAACTTTATAGCACCTGAAGTGGAAATGTCTTTCCATGTAATTAAGACATGACTAAGGAGCCTGCCATGTGGGAACTCTTAAGTCTTTAATTCCAACATACTGCCTTTCTTAAATGGGCCATGAGATCTAGGGGTCCTTCCTCACAATACTAGTTACGGAAAGTAATTGTGATAAAGAATTGGCAACTGGCAGCCTTGGGCCCTTGGGCTCAACCCCTCCTGGGTATCTCAAACCTGCTGTCACTCTTCAACAAGAAGGAAATACGCTGAGAAATCACACATCACTAAACATGCCAGCAAGGCACTTGGGGAGTGGGTGGCAAGACAAGGAATTCACTGTAGCTCAGTGGTAGAGCACCTGCTTTGCCTGCAGAAGGTCCCGGGTTCAATTCCTGGCACCTCCCAGTAGGGCTGAGATGGACTTGGTCTGAAACCCTGGAGAGCCCTTTCCAGACCAAGACAATATGAGACCAGTGGTCTCTTATGATGTTGCAGTTTGTTTTTCATGCAACTTCAGAAGTGCCCATACCTATGTGTATACCATACCCCTTTACCAACGGCTACTCAGGTAGAGCCTTGAACTGATTATGCTCTCTCCTCAACAGCAGCCAGAGGTCCAAGTGATGCAGGAGTCTGTCCAGACCAGCCAGTCGGATAGACCCCTGGAAGAAATCTGGAAGCTCAGGAAAGAGCTGGATGATGAGACCCAGAGTCGACAGCAGCTGGAGGCTGAGATCAAGGTCATTCAGGATAACATCCTCCTCCTGCAGAACCAGAAGCCACAGGAGACCGTGGTCAAGAAGGAAGTAGTGAAGAAAGTGCCTGACCCTCAGCTAGATGAAAGCTTCCACAAGATGCAGCAGAATTTGGCTGAGGAACAGCGCAAGAACCAGGTGCTCCAGGAAGAACTGGGGGCCCTGAAGTTCAAGCTGCGCACACTGGAGTACGAGAAGAGGGAAGGCGGAAAAGAATATGTGGTCAAGGAGGTCCTGCGTATTGAACCAGATAAGGCACAGGGAGTGGAGATCCTGAATCTGAAAGGAGAGCTGGAGGACCTCAAGAGGCAAGAAGGGGCCCGGGAGAACGAGATGGTCCTACTGCGGCGCCAAGTTGCCGCTCTTTCCAATGAGAAAAACAAGGAGCAGGAGAAGCTGATGGAGAAGGAGGTGGTGAAGCTGCAGAACGATCCCCAACTGGAGACGGAGTATCAGCTGCTGCAGGAGAACAAGCAGAGGGAAAGTGCACTGAAGCGGCAACAGGAAGAAGAGCTCAGCTTCTTGCAGGACAAGCTGAAACGGCTGGAGAAGGAGCGGGCAATGGCGGAGGGCAAGATCACAGTCAAGGAGGTGCTGACTGTGGAGAGGGACCTGGCCACGGAAAGGGAAGTGGTTGAGCTGCGGCGGCTGTACGAAGAGGAGAAGGCCAAGGGGCGTTCCAGCGAGAGGGAGAAAGCAGAGCTGCTCAGGAAGATCCAGGCCCTGGAAGAGGAGAATGCAAAAGTGATTGTCCAGGAGAAGGTCCGGGAAATTGTCCGCCCAGACCCCCAGGCCGAAAACGAAGTGGCCAACCTTCGCCTGGAGCTGGTGGAGCAGGAAAGGAGATTCCGGGGCGGAGAAGAGCAGCTGAAGAGCTGCCAGAACGAATTGGCCACTCTGAGGAACAGAGGGCCCCAGGTGGAGGTGCAAGAGGTCATAAAGGAAGTGATTAAGTACAAGACCGACCCAGAGACCGAGATGGAGCTGCAGCACCTCAGGGACGAGATTGTGGACAGGACCAGAGCAATTGAGAGAGCAGACCTGGAGATCTACCAACTGAAGCAAGAAATCCAGACACTGAAGAATGCCAAGCCCCAGGTTCAGACCAAGGAAGTGGTCCAGGAAGTGGTGCAGTACCGGGAAGACCCCCATACAAGGGAGGAAGTGGAGTCCCTGAGAGCTCAGCTGGCGGAAGAGCAGAGGAAGCACATGGACTTTGAGAGGGAGAGGCAGCTGCAGGAGGAGAAGATCCGGCAGAAGGAGGAAGAGCTCTCCCAAGTGAAGGAGAAGGTGGTGCAGCAGGAGGTGGTGAAGCTGGAGCAAGACCCTGCCCTGAAAGCCGAGGTCAGCTCCTTCTCTCAGAGCATAGAGAATGAGCTGCAACAGATAGACTCGCTTCGGGATGAGATGCGCAAGTTGCAGCGGAGGAGATCGGAGCTGGAGCGCCAGCTGGACGAGCTGGAGAAGGAGAGGCAGGCCCGCAGGGAGGCAGAGCTGGAAGTGCAGAGGCTGCGGATCAGGCTGAGCGAGCTGGAGGAAGAGGAGAAGGAGACCACGGAGAGAGTCACCGTGAAGCAGAAGGTGATTCTCCAGCAGGATCCGCAGCAGGAGAAGGAGCACGCGCTCCTCAAGTTGGAGCTGGAGGAGGAGAAGCATCGGAGGCAAGTCCTGCAGGCAGAGCTGGAAGCCCTGCGGAAGAAACTGCAAGCCCTGGAGAAGATGGAGGTCAAGGAGAAAGTGGTCTTCTCAGAGAGCGTCCAAGTGGAGAAAGGAGACACCGAATACGAGATTCAGAAGCTGAAGAACAACCTGGAGGAGGAAACCAGGCGCAAGATGGAACTGGATGCAGACATCAATAGGCTGGAGGCCCGATTGTCTGAAGTGGAGTTCAACAACTCCAAGTCATCCAAGGAGTTGGACTTCTTGAGGGAGGAGAACCACAAGCTGCACCTAGAGAAGCAGAACTTACAGCTGGAGATGAGGCGGCTGCAATCAGAGATCGAACTCACCATGACGGAAACCCAGGATTTAAGAAACATGTCGCAGGTGGACAGTGGTGTGAATCTGGACTCCCGATTCCAGACCTTGGAGAGAGAACTGGAAGAGCTGAAGAGATTATCACGAGACAAAGATGGGGAGATCGAACACCTCCAAAACCGCCTCCAGACAGTGGCCATCAAGAGAGAGCAGAGGGAGAACCACTTGAGGCGTTCCATTGTGGTCATCGACCCAGACACAGGGAAAGAGATGTCCCCGGAAGAAGCTCACACGCTTGGGCTCATTGAGTGGAGCTTGTACGTCAAGTTGAAGAACCAGGAATGTGACTGGGAAGAGACCACCATCAAAGGACCCAATGGCGAATCTTCGGTCATCCTCGACAGGAAGTCAGGCAGGAAATTTTCCATCGATGACGCGTTGAAGAGTGGAAGGTTAACCATGGCTCAGTATGACAGTTACCTCAACAAAGAGATGTCCATCCAGGAGTTGGCCACTTTGGTGTCTGGTCAGAAATAGCTCCTCCAAGAGAAGGGAAGGAAAGGACTGTTCTTGAGCAGCCCGGTCAGGGCTGCCCCACTTGTTACAAACTCAGACCTATCTCTTGTTTCTCTCCGTGGGTCTCTTCCAACCAGCCTAGTGCCTGTTTTCAAACATTAGGGTGCTTTGAAACTACACTTGCTTGCTTGAATCCTAAATGTAAGTCTTGCCAAACTCAAGGTCGATACTGAACTGTCAAGGTTCAATTGACCCTTTTTCCTCACTGACCAAATCAGCTGTTCTGTGACCTCCAACAGCCGAAGATGGCTGATGGGTTCCCTAAGTGCAGGCTCCACCAGCACATCCCCTTTGACTTGGGGCTAGAAATGCAAGCTGGGGTAAAAAACCCCATTCAAATTGCACCTCAACCACAAATTCACCAGGTGAACTTAAGCAAGCCATTTCCTCATCTGTAACCCCCCCCCCCGGGGGGGGGGATTATGCAAGCCTGCCTTACAGGGCTGTTGTAAGGATAGCTGAGTGTTTCTGGGAAAGTTTGAACAGTGGTGTCAACTTGTGTGTTTTCCTGAACAGCATTCTAATGATAAGGACAAGCTAGTTCCAGGCTGTGCTGATTAGATCTCAGCCCAGCAACCAGCTGCTGGTGTGGACAGCAGCCTCAAGCCAAAGCTTTGAGCTTCTGAGGGGGTTTGCAAGTGCTTCCGCAGAAGATGGCATTTAAGCCAAGCACAATTCTTTCCTATATAATCCACTAGCATGCAGCCAGAGTGTGCTGGATGGTCCAAGTGCCTTTAAAGCTGGTGCCAGAAGGTTGTAAAATGGTGGCAGTAAATGTGCTCTTCAGAACTTTAGTATCTTTTGAGTCAAACTTATGTATAGATCTCCCTGGCTCCTTAAAAAGGAAGGGAGGTTTGGAAAAGCTGTTACACTAACCAGTCTCCAAAGTGTCTCCTGTTTATGTTGGTGTTTTGCTAACTTAGCTAGACTTGACTCTCTGTATTCTTAAGTGCTTGTAGCAGGGAATGGGAAATGTTATTTATACCCCCAGTTAATAAAAAGAAATACAGTGATCCTTTCTCCTCTTTGAATATTTGCCTGTTCATTAATTCATACAAGGTTTGACTGTCAAAAGGTCCTCCTGGAACCCAGTATGTGCACGAAGGTCTGCAACAAAACTACAAAGAGGGGGATGTTTTCATGGAGCTTGTGGAGCAGGCTGGAAGTCATGCTTTCAAGCAAGTGCATAAAAAAAGCTTTGGAGTGCGGTATCCTGACAGTACTGGCTTTCATTGAAAACCCCAAACTTCTGGTCCTTTTGAATTTCAGGGCCTTCTGAAGCCAGGGAGAGGTTTGGCAGGGGGGTTGGAGGTAGGGCTTCAGACGCCTGCGTACTTTGTTCCTCCTCCACATGCTTCGGCAAAATGCAATGAGAGAAACCAAATGCATGCATATATCACAGTGCGTACAGGCCACAACACTTTTGCCATAGGGTTTGCAATAAGCACAAGCAACTCTAATTGTAGGCTCCATTGCCTGGAGCTAGGTTCACCTGCACCTCTGAAAGCACGAAAAATAGCAGTCGCTCTGCAGCCCAACAGACCTTTTCAAGACAGAGAAAAAGAAAACATGACGTTTTGGAAACTGAAAAACAAAATTTATTCTGTTGATGTATACAAGATTAGCCATTTTAAATGTCACTTCCAATTTTCCTTGGTACCTAGAAAGACCCCCCACCCACCCACCCACCCTCCCCCACTCCCAACACACATAAAAATAAATTGCAGCTCTTCCCGCACAAAAAGAAACTGCTCTTCTAAATTTAAGTGCCATCTGGCGGTGAGCATGCTCACCGTAAACAAAATCTCCCAAAATGGTCGAAGCCTAGGCAGAGATTCCAGGGGCTCTGCTCTGGGCATAACCCCAGCTGGCTGTTAGGATCTCGCCCTGCCATGGCTCTTGTCTGATTAAGTTCTCTCACTTCTTAAAACACAAAAGGAATAGGGACTGAAAAGGAGGGGGGACTAGGAGGGGAAAGAAATCGCACAGACTTTCCACCATGTAACATTTCCCTGAGGCAAGAGGCTTCATGAAGCTGCTTTTGAAAAGAAGGGGGGTCTGCTGCAGCTGCGACCTATACAGAAATCTGGCAGCGGAGCTTTTGAGTGAGAACAGCGAGTCCCAAGGAGCTCAAGAAAGGCCTAAATCCTGCCGTGGGCCAAGCACTTATTCTACTGAAGATAAAACAGCTCTGAGGAAGTCATCAGCACATGGCAGGATTTAGCTCTGATCAAAAAGAACAAAAAAGGAAGGGGGAAGCAGTCAAATCTAGTCCATGTCTGTGCTTCAAAACTGGCAACCTTAAAATTCGGTCTTTGGCTCTTTTGTTACAACCTAGAATTTCAAAGTAAAAAAAATTTGTGGTTAACAGAACTGGAAAGTCGCAAATTCATTGTTATGCAGACATACAAAAGAACAAAGTTGTTGTGCCCAGTGACATGGGATCCAGAACAGTGGAAGGGATTGGGCTCCAACTGTACCTTGGAGGTTTTGGTCCATGCTGGAGCCCTGGAGGGGGGTGGAATTTTATTGTACTGATTTGCTGTAACTTGGAGTTTAATTATTTGTGGATCAAGTGCTTTCTGTTTCTGAAGAATCAGCAAACAGGAGCTTTAGAGAGAAAGGTGGGGGGGCACATGGACATGGGGATACGAGGGCCTTATAATCGGAAATAGCCCTTCATTTAGGTGTATAGCTTCGGGGGGGGGGTTGCAAGACAGAAATGCACCAAGGCCTTGAGAACACCAAGCACAATCAAGTGAAGGATAGCATTCCTTTTAATCAATTATCCTGGTTCGCCTACACTATTCCCCCCCCCCCAAAAAAAACTCAGCTTTGCTGCTGCACATCTTTAAAAAGAGCAGGCAGATTCCAGCAGAAGCATCTCTCATGCATTGAGAGGGTTTAACCTCATTTCCATCCACTGCACAGAAGGATCTCTGGAGGGAGGTACCCTGTTGGTCTGACCCACTGACTTCATGCTCCTGCAGGTAGCCGGGCACAAACATGTAGGCGAGAGTGTTCCTCCTTGAGTTCCACACGCTCACATCTGTGAGCACATGGATCCTGTGAAGCTCCTCCTCCCGCAGAGCAAAGGAGGAATCATGCCCTTGCCCCTCCCATTTGCGCATGCAGCATCGGCTGATCCTCTGAATGGGGGGGGGGGAATCGTTTTTGGGAAGGCTTGTGTTTGCACCCGGTGGTCACTACCCATTAGGGACTAAACTGGGCAGGAACCAGATATCTGGGTTAAACCTGGACAGTTAATGTGCAACCCCAGGAAAAAAAAGCTCTATTAAATGAAGCCCAATGCATCTTAAATACAGATCTGAATTGTTTTCTTTTAAAAAACTAAAAACAAACAAAAGGCCAATAACAACAGTAATAATTAAAGATGCTCCTGAGAGCACACACCAAAAAAAGAGCTTGAAATGTTTTGCACTCTCGCTGCACCATAAAAGGCACTGGAATTACGGCTTTGCTATACACAATGACATGCCAAAGGGGGGCCTCATCCTATCCAATGCGTTCAATGGTCGCAAAGGGGTGGGGGGAGAGGAGAATGGAGCATACAACACATCCCCTGCTAAAAAAAACAAAAACAAAAAAACACACACAATCCAGGCAGGGGGAACAAAACCAAAAAGAGATCACAAAATTAGTTCCATGTTCATGAGTGCATCTTGAGGCCTCTCCAGGCCTCCATTGTCCTTCCCAAGAGGACCAAGGAGATGACGGACTTTACAAAGCTGCCACAGAGGAAGGAAGGTCTTTCGGTCAAGAGGAGCACTGCTTTAGCACAGGTGGTCGGGGGTGGAGGTTGGACGTGCAACCTGACTTAAGCCAGCCAAGTACAGCTAAAATAAGCCCCTTCCTGTAAATTCTCCGAAGTGGCTGGATTCAGAAGTGCTTGGCAGGACGCCTGCTGCAACACGTGACTTCAAGAGAGTGACTGGCACCATCGTCCCTCTCCCTGTGACTCTGGTGCTTGGCCCATGTGAAGATGGCAGCTGTCAGGACTGTGCCAGCAAGTGCTTCCTTTCTTGGTGTGAGTCAGAGATCCCCATGGAAAACCGCTGGTCCAAAGTAGGAAAGAGTCTCCAGGCAGACTCCATACAGAAGGAAAAGCAAGGCAGAGTCAGGGGAGGGCACCTGCCGTGTCCAGCGGATCTCCTCCAGGGCTTGTGGTGCCCTCTCCTTCAGAGCTGTCACAATTTCCGGGGCTGCACACTGGACCCTTTTCCATGAAGCTGAGGACTATCTAGAAGAGCGACAAAAGAGAAGCTGTTAATATCCTTAAGCTGGGAGCAGTAGTTTTTTGCAAGGGTTACCCATCTACTGGCGTAATGGGCTACAAATGCCAAAAGAGCATTCCAGCTCCTTTCAAAAATACCGGTAAGATTCACGGGGAAAAGAAATGGGATTACAATGAGTCAAAATCATGCAACAGAAAAACTGAGGTTCGCAACCTGGTTCAGATCCTCAAATGGCGATGGTTTGCTTTGTCAGGTTCTCCCTCTTACGGCACTGCAGGCTGACAAGGCACCTTAAGTGTTGGTAGGGGCTAAGCATGTGGTGGGGAAAAGGGAGACAATGTAGTTCCCCCCCCCCCCCGCAGTGTTACAGGGCCCATAAGATGTGCGTGTCAAAGACTTTGCTCACTGGTCAAAATTTTCTCTCATCTTGGGTTTGGGAACAGGCAAAGCACATCCAAATCTTTCCCTCAGAACAGTGAAAGATTCTTCACAATCCAGAGTACAGCTGTTGGGACAGCTACTCCTATTTTATCCACACAACAACCCTGGACTGAAAATGACTGGCCCAGGGTCGCCTAATGAGTGTCATGGCTGAATGGGGAGTGGAATCCAGAGCTTCCCATTCTTCATCTATCACTCTAACCACTACATCCCACACAGGCTCTCAAAATACTTTGGTTCCCAAGACAGTCTTTGGACTTTACAGGTCCAAACTAGTACTTTGAACCACTGGAAAGAAACTGGTAGCAGGGAAGTTTAACCAATTTTTGCCTGGCCCACACATGTACACATTAGGTCCCTGTTGCATATACGCAACATTGGCTTAAGAAATGGCGTAAGCAAACTGGCTCATTCCTATTGGTACTAATTTAATAGCATTGCAGCTGCATTCAGTGGAAATCTCTGAAGTTTCCATAGGTCTCGTCACACAGAATGTTTTCCAGTAGTCTAGCCCAGATATACCCCAGGCAGAGAGGATGGTATCATGAATTGGCTGCAGTTGAGAGAGGGGACATCACAAGGGCTTTCCCAGACTGCAGTCAGATTCCCCTGTGCTGGGGTGAGGGGCAGAGAAATCTGCTCCGCCAAGACTCTTTCAGGAAAAGGTTCCGACCACTCACACGCTCATGTGGACGAAAGCGCCAACTTCCAACACTCAGTGCCATAGCACAAGGCAGCGCGTCTACCCCTAGCAATAGCGCCTGCAGGCACAACCTCCTTGCCCTCCCCACTTACTGTGGCCAAGGCCATGATGGAAAGTCCCTGGGGCTGGTCCCGTGACAACGGCGTCCTTTGACACCCCTGCTTTGGGGGTAGACTCAGAGCTGAAGATCACATGAAGAGGGAAGGAATGGATGGGCGAGATGATCCCCAGCGGGGTGGAGCTCAAGGCAGCCGGCAGCTTTGGGTTGCTTGGCTTGTAAGACGAAGAGAGCACGTTCAAGGAAGACGAACTGGTGAGCAGCACTGCTCCACTGGCTCCTTTCTGAGGAGGAGAAAGCACCAGTCAGGACTGCAGAGCAAAGGCCTGGTCTCAGCAATGTAAGGTCACAAGCAGCCTTGGAAAAACAGAGGCAGGCCTCTGCTACTCCAGGACTGACATTTTCACCCAAGCTCTGGAAATCACAGAGTGGCTGAGCATCACTGTCATTAGATGGACAGCAGAAATGGCCAGATTCCGCAATGGCTGACAGACTGACCTCAGTCAACGAACCACAATGGTGGTGCTTACTCTGGCACCTCTATCGTAAGTGGCCAGGGGCTCCACCCCAAAACCACTTCCCTGGCCTGCTCTTGTCTTGGGCTGCTACTTAGCAGAGGTGCCCCGAGTCCTGCGCCTGTGTCAAGGAAGCTCCTCCCTTTCCTGGTCCATAGCAGAAAAAAAAGCTGCGGGGCTCATTGTGGCCAAGATGTGCCGTAGACCATGGCAATGCTGCAGCCAAACCACCTCCAGCCTTCCCGGCAACCATGGCACTGGGGAGGGAGCAAGGATGGCCATACGACTGCCAGGAAAAGCCCCACCTCTCCACTTCCCAAAAGTTGGGAGGGGGGAGGTGAGGAGTTTCTAGCAGAGCTTGCGGCAGCTCTCAGATTCAATCCCCGACATCTCCGAATGGGCCTGCCTCAAACCCTGAAGCACTGCTGTCAGTCAAAGTGGACAATCCTGAGCTGGCTGGAGCAAGGGCCTGGATCAGGACCAGATCACTTCCCAGGCTCCCATGCGATCTGAGTGCTGGCTGGCGGCACCAGCAATTAAGGGGAGCTCACACTCTAGAAAGTCACAGGTCTGCCGACCAAGAGGCTGTGCCAAGGGGCCACTTACTGGCATGGAGGTAGAGGCTGCAGTGCTGCTGCTAACCACAGCTGGCTTGAGGGAGGAGGTCAGCAGCTTGGCCACCCCTTGCGTCCCACCGCTGGAGCTGACGTTCGGGCCTCCTGGCGGAGCTACCAAGGTCAGCTTCTGGGAGACCAGAGTCTTCTTTACCATGGAGCTGGGTGATGAGCGATTAGGGGCCTGCCCAGGAGATGCGAGGGACGTGCCCAACAGCAGGTTGCTTGAGGAAGAGGAGCAGCTCTGACTGGTGGACACACCGGAGGCAGAGCTGCTGGAGGAGGACACGTGCCGGGAAAGAGCCACAAAGGGTGACTTGAACGACTGCCCTGGCGAGCTGGTGCTGCCTGGATGCTTCCCCGTGTAGCTCAGGGAGGCTGAGGAGGAATTGGAAGTCTTGTGGGAGCTGCTGGGGGCTGGAGAGATGGTCGAGGCAGAGTGGAAGCTAGGAGCTTTGGAGGGCGTCTTGGTTGGCTGCTGGAGCACAGGGCGCTGGGGCAGCGGGGAGGCCACTTTGGGGCTCTGCAACTTGACAAAGGGTGGGGATGATGGGGGGAAGCTCTTCGGCTGCTGGCTGCCCACAGGGAACACCTTCGCTTGGGGTGCCGGCAATGGCGTGGATGTCTGGGGACCATGAACAGTGCGTGGCAGGTTATGATGCTTCTGCTTAGGCAGGTGGGTCTCCAGGATCTTGTTAGAGGAGGACTGGCAGGAGAGGTCTTTGTGACCAGAGCCATCAACCTTTTTCTCTGGTGGTGTCTGGCCCAGCGCCAAGGCCTGCTCCGCCAGGAAGTTGAGCGGGGACTGCAGAGAGCCGCCAGCAGGAGGCGGGATGGGCAAGGAGCTCGGCTTGGGTAAGGTCTTCTTTTCCTCTGACACAGCCTGGATCAGGGACTTCTCCGAAGGCACCTTTGGGGTGGAGGGAATAATGAAATCAGGGCTTCCGCCTGTCCTGCTGTTCAGCACAGCCAGTTCCTTGGAAACGGCCTCGAAGGACGACGTAGCGTTGTGGATCAAGTCTTCGTCCAGAGAGTCATCCAGGCTGAAGGCGGCAGAAGCGGCCAGGCTGCCCGAGACTGGTGTTGAACTCATGGCCAAGAGCTCTCTGGTCTGAGGGCTGAGGCCAACGGCCACTCCCTGTGACTCGGGAGAAAGTGAGACTGCACCACTGGAATGGATCAGTGGCACAGAAAGGGGCAGCTTCTTGTCAGGCTTTCCAGAGAGCTCCTAAAAGCAAACAAGGGATGAGACAGGAGATGAGACAGGATGGACAGCAATACTATTTCCCATCTATTTGTTGCTGTCCTGTTGAAACTTCAATTGCCTGAAGCTCTGGATACCTTCTGAGAGGGCAGTTGATTTTGCTGATGAGACACCCTCCCCACGGCCCTAATTTCACTTCCTGCAAATATGAAACTGAAAGGGGGAGAAGGGAGCTCGGACAAGAGGCCTGAGGAGAGGACCATTCACTGCTGCCCCAGGGCCTCCAATAGACACTGAGGAATCCGCAGGCCGAGAGCCCTTCCCAGTAGCGGGAAGAGCAGCAGGAACGCCTGATGAGGACAGAAACTCTGAACACACACCTGCCCCTTGGAACCTCTCATTATCTAACACCCCCACCCTTTAGAGGAGCAGAACAAAGGGTCACAAAGTACCCTCCGCCCCCTATCTATCCTGCGGAGACCCTGTCTTTCAGACAGGGGCGTCCCAAAGCAGCTTATCAATGACACATAAGCACACAGGTTCTCACTTCTTTTGGCATAAACTGCTTTGAGAACCACTTTTTGTTAAAAAGCAGCATATAAATATTCCTCATCATCGTCACAGCAGCCACCACTTCTTCCTCACAAATGCTGGGCGCACGGGTGGGGGGATGAGTCAGCTCAGCGCTTTCCCCTGCTCAGGAGTTCTGGGACAAGCCTGATGTCAACAGCCCCAGGGGATGTGGCTTCTCCTCCGGTTTTTGCTTCTCAGTCAAGCACTGCACCACACAGAGCTCATGTCAATGCACCCCAGGAGCTCTGGCATTCCCCCCCCCCCCACTATTCCTCCAGCTCAACCCAGCCAGGCATGAGTGGGGCTTAAGACACCAGGTAAAATAACTGCTGCTCACCTTCCCCTTCACCTTTGGGGGGGCCATGACCTTCTTCTTCGCTCTGTAGGGGAACACAAGCAAGAGAGAGATTGCACTGGCGTCCACGGAGTCCCAAAATGATGTGGCAGTGAGTAGCCTCCAGCCCCCTTGGGGCATTAGAGACACATTCTCAGTCACACCGCTTTCCAACTGGAACATTTTCAGGATTTTGCTAGCACTGCCATTTTTACACTATTAACCCCACCAAAAACACAACTCAACTCTGGTCCACATTTAAAAAACAGCAATAAAATAGGTCAGTGTGGCTTAGCAGTCAGAGCAGGGGATCAGGCCTTGGTCATGAATCCTGCTGGCTAACTGCAGGACAGTCACTGCCTCTCCACCTACTCTACCTCATAAGACCATTGTGAGGGGGAGGAGAACAAGGAGGAAGCACAGGAGTAGCAATAGTTACACCAGAGGAGTGACAGACTCAAGGCAGGGCTAAAGAGCAGGTGCCCAGGATGGACTTATTGCAAAGCGAGCAGGGACAGATACTCACGGGATGGACGTGAGGTGGCCGTGAACTCGCCTGCTCTCCTTGAACAGCGTCCTGAAAAAGAAAAGGGGAACTGCCAGCTAGCAAAGGAACTCGATTTCTAAACACGAGCACCTCTAAACACAAGCGCCTTCTGCCTTTAGCAGAAGTCCAAGTGGCAGTTTTCATTTTTTTAACAAAATGGAAGTAAGTTTCTAGATCTCGTGGGCAGAAGAACAGGCAGGCAAAATTTGCTACTGGTTAAAATCCCCTCTAGGTAGCAACTGGGCACTCCTGACATGTAAGCAGGGCCACCAATTCCAGAACCAGGAGAGCCGTCAGGGAGCAAGTTGCTCCCCTGCAAGCGTCCTTTCTGAAGGGACTAAACCAGTGACTCAGCCTCTGCTGAAGACTCCTTAGACTAGGACAGTTTTACAGAGACAGATCTTCCAGGACTCATTCAGTTCATACAGGAGGCCCCATCTCTGCTTCCCTCACTCCTGTGACTACACAGTGTTGTATTTGCCTTTCATTCATTTCGTGTTTATTCAGCTGCCTGCCCTCCAGCTGGGAACTCTTCAGGTTAGGGCCCCCCCCCCCCCAGCATTTTACACCCCAGTGACTCCCGGCTGATGGCGTTCACTCGCAACAACTCAGGCAACAATAGCACAGACGGGACATTTCAACAGGGCCACTTGGTCACGTTGCAAATATCCCTGGGGTTCTTCCAAAGGGCAGCCCACCCACTCACCTGGCCTGCATCCAGCCCTTGGGCCACAGAGGCTTGACCTCGGCATCCAGAAAGGTCTTCACGTAGTCCTCCATGGACTGAAACTTGTTCTTCTCTGCTTCATATCCATCCAGTTTGATCTTCATGACCTGACAGAGCAAATCCCTGAAGGAAGAAGGTGATTTCTCACAAAGGGGCCAAAATTGGGGTTCCCCACACAGGATGTTTTAAACGTTACCCAGATCCATCAGTTCAGTTCTCAAAACCTAGAAGGCAGCTTGTTCCCCAGACTAAAAAATAAAAAAAACAGAAGTCTTATCCTAGCAGCAAACCAGCGCCTTAATTCCAGCTGACCCCACAGGGAGGTGCAGCAGACGTGGCCAGGCATGGGAACTACAAAGCCCCCAGTCCAAGTCACAAAAGCCGCTGCACAGGAGAAGGGGAGGACGTGTTTCTGGTGGCTCCCGAGGGCAGGACTCTTTAGGACAGGTTTAGGTTGAACATGAGGAAGACTTTCCTGACTGGACGAAGTGTCCAGCACTGGAACAGACTGCCTTGAGCAGTCGTTTTCAAATGCTTCCAAGCAGAGGCTGGATGGTCACCTGCCAGGGATGCTGTCACAGTTGCCTGTAAGGATACCCTCCATGTTCCCCTCCGACTCTTCTGAAAGCTGCTTTCCATCAAACCAGATCCCTGGTCTGCCTAGTGCAGGACTGTCTATGCCAGGGGTGTCCAAAGTATTTGGCAGGAGGGCCACATCATCTCTCTGACACTGTGTCGGGGGCCGGGGAAAAAAAGAATTAATTTACATTTAAAATTTGAATATATTTACATAAGTATACATAAATCAATATATTAATGAACTTATATGAATGAACGAAGGTCTTATAAAAGGCCTTGTACAAAGCAAGGCTGGCCTTTCTTTTGCTGCTGCTACTGCATCACAGATGTGAAACAGCAAGCAGTGGAGGAAGCCCTCATCCCACAGCTCATGTGAGAGGTCAGACAGTCGCCCTCACTCTGAGAGCAGTTGTGTCGGGCCAGTGTGGGCTCCAGTAAGTCTCCGGAGGGCCAGAGGCTCACTGGAGACTGGGGCTCCCTGCGGGCCACAGTGAGAGGCCGTGAGGGCCTCATGTGGCCCCGGGGCCGGGGTTTGGGCATACCTGGTCTATGTTGAGTGTCAGCAGGTCTCCCATGTTTCCTCGCCCTACCCTAGGGTGCCAGGGTCAACCCTGGGATCTTCCGCATGCAAGGCAGGCTCCATCACTAAGGGATGGTCCCCCAGCTACAAAGCCACCAGGTCACCGGAGATGAGCTGCTACTCTCTTAGCCTATCAATGATCAAAACCGAGACACCTATCAAGACAACGGTTTGGGATGGGGTGGAGGAGTCTGGCAGCTCCAGCTGCATCTCCAGCTGCATCGCTAGCCTTAGTGCTGAATTGGGCAGGGAAGGAGGCACAGAACCCTCAATCTTCAAATAACCTTAACTCTGCCCAATGTTACAGCCGCTAAGCACCATAATCCACAAGCTCTGAACTACCTCACACACAGATGCAGCTGCCCAATCCACAGGACAACGACTGGCACAACTAGCTCAGCATAGTTTCTGCAGGCAGGCAGGCAGGCCTTATAGGGTCTCAGGAAGAGGAATTTACCAGCTCTGCCCAAAGCTGCCAGATGAGCCTGGAGTATTCTCCATGCAAAGGTAGGCTTTCCCACTGAAGGACAGCTCCTCCCCAAACCCCCCCCCACCTGATTTCATCGTTCCACTGAAACTTCTTCCGGGGCCCCATGATCCGCTTCCCTCCTTTGTCATCGTCATCTTCGTCCTCGGAACAAACCCGGTCTCTCTGCTCCTTGTCCTTTTCCTCCTCCAGCATCCTGAAAAAAGGAGAGGAGCACTGAAAGTCGGGCTCCTTCCAAAACTCACAGCCCCCCTGCAAGCACTCAGCATGCAAACCCTCTGGAAAGGTCAGGCAGGCAAGGAGGATGCTGGAGGAACTCATGAGGCATCAAGTGACTGGACCTCAACTCCTGCGCAAGCCTTGGGGATGCAGGGCAAACTCTGGGGGAGGTGCAACTTTAAGGCATACTTGGCAAATTTGGCCTGGGTATGTGCTTGGCATTCCTCCTGGTATTTGGCCATCTGTTCTGGCATGGCCCTACCAATGGCTTCCTTGAGTTTCTGAAGAGGCTCCTTAAGGCGACCCCCCTGCAGAGAAGCAAAAAGAAAGAGCAAAGTGAATCTCACCTGATCGACCTGCTCAAGTGTAACTGCACAGGCAGGCAGGTACAAAGGGGGATGACCCAGGGGAGAAAAGGCAGCATCCTCAACACCTTGAGGGTCACCTCTCAACATACAACGAACTCATACACTGACGTTTTTGGCCCTGGTTCCAGAAATAAGGAACCCTCTTCATGAAGACATCAGACTAATTGCCTCCTGATTTCAGTTTCAGGGCAGTTGCAAGACCTCTCTCTCCAAACAGTTATTGGGAAGCTCTGGGCCTTCTTCTGAGGCTGTTTGTAATTTGTACTCTTTTTGAGATTCCAAATACTGTGGTTTTTAGGAGCCTTTTGATGTGGTGAACTGCTTAAGGAAGTGGTATAAACAGGCCTTAAAGAAATCAACTCCCTCTTCCTCAGCAGGCAGGATTCCAAACCCTCCAAGTTAAAGAAAACGAACACCTAAAAATATCACTTCCCCCCCCCCCATTCTAGGGATGACAAAAGCAAAGAAGCCCAAATTTAACACAAGTTTGGGGGAGGGCAACTAAGGGCACAATCCTAACCAGGTCTACTCAAAACTAAGTTTTATTTTGTTCAATGGGGCTTACTCTCAGGAAAGTGTGGTTAGGATTACAGCCTATGGTGGCGAGGGATTTTGAAACCAAGTATTTGAGGTCGACGTCAAAAGAACTTGATATGCGTAGCCAGGAGAAGAGGAGATGTGATAGCCATCTTCAAGTAGCTAATTTCTATGGTTCCTGAGGGCAGGACTAGAACCAGGGACTGAAACTACAGGGAAGCCCTAGATTTAGGCTACACAAGGCTAAGGCTACACAAGACACAAGGCAGAATTCCTTAACAGTGAGAGCTGCCTGGCACTGAACAGTCTCCCTCACACAGTTGTGGACTCCCCCTCATGGGAGGCTTTCACATGAATGGTGGATGGCCACCTGTCAGGGATACTGTAGCAGTTGTCTGCACTGAGCAGGGGATTGGATCTTAAAGGGATCTTAAGGGATTGCCTTAAAGATCCCTTCCAACTCTAACATTCTATGATCCTTTAAACCCAAAAGCATGAGCAGCTATTAAGACAAGAGAAAAAAACCAACACTGTCTGGTCTGAAACACACACACCATCCCGTCCCCCCACTGACCAACGGCGCAGCCCTTCCAAGACCACTCACCTGCTCACAGAGGTAGAGCTTGCGGGCACGCTTGATCAAGGTGTCTTTGTTGCAAGGCAGGAAGGAGGCCAGGTGGGCATACACTCCAGAGCGGACCTGGCTGTTCAGCTCCCGGGTCTGCACCTCAATGCTGAGGGACATAAAAGGATAATGGTTCAGCTTTAGCCAAGAAGATTCTTCCAGGTCTTCCCTTTCTGATATCTGAATGAGGGAAACGAGGGCAAAATACTGCACAGCCTTTTGCGAAGGAAGGTTGTGTCCTGACTTTAATCAGTCACAACAAAGTTACTATCACTGCCATTCAATGGGACTCACGTCATCACTCGGTTCCTTAATCATGACTATCTAAACGGAGGATACAACTATAAGACATGGAGCCCCCTGAGAGGGGCTGCAACACAGGGCTGGTGCAATGCACACAGCCCTGTGTTGCACAGCTGCCCATCAGTCCTAACAAGGGACACCTTACAAAGCATGCGCTGCTCAGAGCTTTATGTTGGCAAAAGCAGCAAGTTGGGGACAGAAGACTTACTCCAGTAAGATGCTGTTGGTGTCCTGGTTGAAGAACTTGTGCTTGCTTTCGCCTTCAGCAGCCCTGGCAGCCTGGTTTGGGAGAGACAACAGGGAACAGTGAGCAGCCACCAGAGGTTGTGAGAAATTGAGGCAGGGCTGGGAAAGAGTAGCAGATCCTATGGAAGTCAGAGCACAGCACCACCCCCAAAACCAAAGGGATGCACTTGATCAGTATGTGGCACCAATTAGGGAGGGCATGGGGTAAACGACTACATTGCCACTGGCTCTGGTTATAGCAGTAACCACAGGGAGGCCCTGAGCTTGCCTTTTTTCTTCAGGAGGAAATTTCTCTGGCTCATTAACAGTCTCTGCTGACGCTAACAAATCAACAGCACAGTCACCATTCAAATCTATTTTTTAAAACTGTAGAATAATGAGATTTCCCAGCAACCTGAGAGTGTGTAGGGGTGAGAGAGGATGTTGGGCATGAGAGATATTTTACATACAGTCTATGCCTTGGCATCTGCGGGGTTCTGTAGATGGCAAAACCCGCAGATAATGAAATCAGCAGGTCAGGGCACACCAGACTACCAAATACAACCAAAGCTGTGCTCCAGTCACATCCAGAAGATGTTCTGAGACTGGGGAGACCACGCGCTGCCTCCCCAGGCCCCCAGAATGCCATTTCTCTCTCTCTCTCTCTCTGTGCGTGTGAGTGAGTGAGAAAGAGAGAGAGCACTCCACCTTGCTGCACGTGTTCTGGTTACAGAGATTTTCGCCCCCCCCTTCCCCTCTTTAGCCTGTTTGCTGGCTCAGGGGCTCCCGGAGTGTTACTGTTTCTTTGCAAGGGGAACTCTTCCAGGGTTCCAGGGTTATTTCCCTGCCTGGGCAGGACATACCCTTTTTGCAGTGTTTTGGGCTGCCTGGAAATGGAGCGAAAAGCCAGTGCAGGGCAAAGGAGGCAAAGGTGTGTGTGACTTTCGGTTCCCCCACCCCATTTTTGTTGAGACAAATTGGTAGATAAAAAATCCGTGGATAAATAGGTTGCACCTGTAGTTCACTTCGCAAAACATGCCTGATCACAGGTCAGGCTTCTGGTTCAGCAGGACTCCAGGGGTACCCAGGTGGTTGCTGTTATTCATTAACAACTTCCCCAGCAAGGCTGCGTTGCGCTTTTGCAAGAATTGAATGACCTTCTGCCCTCCAAGTGCAAACATTGCACTCCAGTGCTCGCATTGCTGCAAATGTCTCTGCTGTGAGACCTGAAGGGAAGCAGAAACCTGCAAGCCTCTCGGCAACAGGGAAATCAGCCTCTCTTTGGCTCACTGGCCAGAGGATGAAGGGTTGAGGGTTCCATGTATCAGGGATGTCAACCAGCCAAGAGTGGAGGCAAGGCTTCCCTGGCCACTGTGGCTCCTGTGCAGAAAAGCAGTGCCATGCTGCAGGGTCAACTGGAGAGAAAGGCAAGTGGACTGACCAACTGAACCCCCTCAGGTTCTCATGCTGTGCTGTGAGTGCAAGAAGGAAGAGAAATGGGCCACAGAACCCTCACACTTGGTGAAGAGAGGCCCTCACCCACATGAAAGAGTCAACATCTGTTTTTATGCTGTCAATTTCACATGCTCCTGATTGTGTTAGCCACCTTGGGCTTCTTTCGAACAAGGTGGGTTACAAATTCCACACAGAGATAAACACCATTATTGTGCTTATTGTTGCAATTAATTGTAGGATGTTTAGACAATCATTTTATCAAAAAGCAGAATATAAATGTTCAAGATAAAACATTTCAAATCCTCCACAGTGTAAGCAGCAATGAGGTCTGTATCAAAGGAACAGCACAATGGCGGCAGCACTCGTCTAGGAGGTCAGCTAGACATTTCAAAACATCTGGTCATGCTCTGTCATGACCAGGAAACAGCACCCATGAAGGGGCTGAGCAGAAGACAGGGTGGAACTTGTGCTGCTGGGAGAAAGCCTGGCTCTCAACAGCTGAGGTCACCCAGAGAGGGGACCCCCACAACCCAGTGGTGTATCCAAGCACTCTGTTGCTCCCCATATACATGAATTTTAATTTTTCATTAGATGTGTATCTTGTCTTTCAATCAACATCACCCTCTAAGCAACTTACAAAACAATACATCACCACTATAAAACCACCCAGGAACACCTCTGGCTGAGGCCAGAAGATGCCTCTGCTCTCTGTTCCAGTCCCTGGGCAACTACCTGTTAGAGGTGTGTGGGGGGGGGCTCTTTTGCAGGCAGGGAGGAGGAAGAAAGCATCGCACAGCTACTCTAGTCTTTGGCTAATGGTGGCCAAACTGCTATGCAGTTAGTCTTCAGGCTGAGCCTGCTATCTGGTTAGCACCCTCCATCTTATCACACACTGCCTTACTACCGTAGATCATAACTTTCTTCCTAGAATGGCTTCTGAACCCCTCTGGTAAACAACAGAACTGCTCCAACACTCATCCTGTGACCTCCCAAAATATATCATGGCTGGAGGAGAAGAAAAACAGGAACTTCCACTCAACATGTTCTTCAATCCCACCAAAGAGGTAAGAAAAGTAAAGAAACTTCTGACAGCTCAAGGTGACTCTAAGCAGGGCTAAAATAAGGTGCATAAATCATGTGACCCATGTGATCAGCTATGTGCAAAAATTTCTCATCCTGGTTGGCTCCCCATAAGACCACCTCTGCAAAACCCAAGAGACAGCACCAATCACCATGGAACCTGTTTATCAGCCAGAGCTGCTGACCTTGCCACATCAGGGGTCTCCTGCATGTGAACAAACTCCACATCCACTCAAACTTGGAGTACCTGGGTCAGTTCCTCGATGCGCTTCTCCAGCGGCCCAGGAAGTCCGTCAGGGATGGCGTGAGGCTGCTTGAGCTCCTGCTCCAGGCCCATGCCCAGAGGGTCACTCCCGTCCTCCATCTCATGGAAAGGACTTGCTTCTGGAGACTCCAGGAGGTGCTCCAGGTCAAGGTCAGTCAGGGAGTCCATGGCGGTGGCTGCCTGAAGCAATTCATTGTCACTAGTGTGGCCGAAGAGAGACAGGAGAGGGTCAGACACGGTCTCCGCCTCCCGCGGAGCTGGGGCTTCAGCCAGGGAGGGGGCAGGGAGCTTTGGCTCATCATCCCTCTTCTTCTGAGCTTCCTTTTCCTTCTGGAACTTCTTTAGCATCTCCTTAACACTCAGGGCCCCCAAATATTTCTTCTTCTTCTTCTCCTTGCTGGCATTCAGAGCTGTGAAGCTGGAAGGGAGACATGTGGTTTGAGGCTCAGGACAAACAAGGAAAGGAGATACAAGAGGGAAAAGCTCCTGTCAAGATCCAGTTAGCCACCCACCAAAAGCCCAGCTGGTCTCTAGATGGAACTTTGCTTACAAAGTGTTAAGCTGTACTATTATTATTATTATTATTACTATGAAGATGATGACAAAGATATTAGCATCAATCTGCTAGGGACTATCATGTAGCAAATCTCCCTCTTTTAAGCAATTTAACATTGAAGTAAACAGGTAAAAAATAATTTCAGGAACTTTAGTAAACAGGTAAAAAATAATTTCAGGAACTTTATTTCAATGCTTTTTGAAATCTGCATTTTTCAAGACTGAAATAATTTTGGGGTTTTTATTTTTGGGATCCACAGTCTGAGAAACACTGGCATGGACTCTGGAAAGGAAGCAGGAGCAAACCAGGGTCACTCCTAGCATACTTTGCATTTCCTGCTTCGATTAAAGAGCTGCATGGAGGAAGGGGCTGGTAGGCAGGACAGCTCTTTCTGGAGCAGCAGAAATTTGTTTACCACCCCCCCAGTGGGGCCGCAAACCGGTGACCCGAGAGCCAAGTGGTGAAGTGGTTAGAGTGCTGCCAACTCAAATAAGGGAGGTCCTGGGTTCTAACTTTCATACTCACTTTGCCAACAGTCTGAGGCTAAGAGGCAAAGAAGGAAGGCCCATAGCCAGGGAGACAGACCAGGGACAGACTGCACTTGCTCCCGGTGTGGAAGGGATTGTCACTCCCGGATTGGCCTTTTCAGCCACACTAGACGCTGTGCCAGAACCACCTTTCAGAGCGTGATACCATAGTCTTTCAAGACTGAAGGTTGCCAATACTCCATACAAGGCGTACAGGCTCAGTCACCAGGTCCAAGCCTCAGCTACCTCACAGGGTTGTTGTGAGAAGAGAAAGGGGAGCACACGTGCTTTGCTTGGAGGATACGCAGGCTTGGTTAAAAGTGATCACCAACTCCCTACAGAGGCAACAGCAGGAAGAAGCACCTGAGCCGAGTTGGCTCTTCAATCTGCTCTTATGCCTTCTCATTTTAAGGTCTTCCAAAGAATCAGACTCCAGCTGCCTGGACTGGCAGAAGGACGAGACACCCATCATTTCACAACTGCAGCTTTCATACCTACGGGAGGCTCTTACCCAGTTTTGGGATACTTTGACTTCTTAGATTTCTTTTCCTTGTCATAAGTATCGTCTTTCTTCTTCTTCTTCATCTTCTCTCCTCCTTCTTTCAACTTCCGTTTCTGGGTGTTGAGAAAAAAATAACTTAAGTAGCAAGTCAGAACAGTTCTCAAACTGCTCCATTACACCAACAGGTTTACTCTAAAAATCCAGGCACTCACACACTTGCCTGGATCCAGGTACTTTTGCCAATAAGAGATTATGTTCTGTGATGGAAAAAGGAGTGGCTGACAATGTGCTCAGTGCAGGACCAACTCCAGGAGGTCGGGCTCTCCAATGTCTCAGGCAAAGATCTTTCCAAAATCCAGAGACTGGGCCTGGGACCTTCCTTATGCAAAGCAGGCACATGTTAGAACTGAGCCAGTGGGTCTCTGACAAGGTGCGGCTTTGGGAGTACCTTCCCTTCCCCAGCAGGGGAGCAAAAAAGATTTTCCAGAAGGCCCTCTAACCCCAAACACATTGGGCTGGAGCTAAGCTGAAAGATGTCAAATATGCAAGAAACAAGGCTCTCCACCAGCAGATCTAATAGAGCCACCCTTCTTCTCCTTAGAATATAGATGGCTAAAAACTGTGGGCAGCAAAACAGGCGACTCTTTTCTTCCCATTTTCTGGGGAATTAAAACCTGCCAGCTGGCTGAGGTGACCTCATCCCCTGCAAATCATTCATTAAAGAAAGCAACAATCGCTACTTCCAAGACAAACAACTGTACAGGAAGTCACAAGCAGGACAATTTGTTCAGAGAACCTTTAGGATCATTACGACTTCTGTGCTGGCCAGCCCATTCCTATGCCCTGGCACCGCTGTGAGGTACAGTGGTGCAAAAATGGGGCAGCCGCCAGAGTCTCCTCAGGGTAAGGGAACAAATGTTCACACTGAGCCCAGGCAGCCCCATTCGGCAACCCCACTGAGCCCAGGCAGCCCCAGTGGGAACTAAGAAGGCCTGTGTAGGGTTCTGTGGCTCAGGAGGGGGCATAGGCATTCAGGTCTCCACCCCGTCCTGGGCCTGATCTTCCCTCTGGGCTGCCTAATTCTGTCCCCTCCTCGCCCAGGTAAGCTCCCTGTCATCTGGCTTACCAGTCTACTTACCACCCAGTTCTCCAGCAATGCGTCCTCCTGGTGCTGAGGCCCAGCGCAAAGTGGCACTGGCCTCTCCACTGGTGCCAGAGTGTCTTACGGCATTTTTACCCAGCACCAGTGGTGGGCCAGGAGTGCCAGTGGTAAGCCTGACAGGATCAGGCCTGTCTGTTTTTGGCTTAGCATTGATGTGACAGTTCCTGCTCCGTTTATAGGGGGATGCCAGTCATTTGTATAGCTCAACCTTGCACAAGTTTAACTAGAACCAAGATCCCAATCTACACAGTTTGCAGAGCAAGGCAGTAGAATTCTGGACAGTTCCACTTCAGGCTATTCCTATTTTAGAATACTTGCCCGCTGAAAAACACACATTGCATACAGTAAATGAATAAACTGGAGAGAAGGTTAAGTGCAGACTTCTCCCCAATTTGCTACACAAAGAATTTTCTATTTTTTTTAAAAATAAACCACTTTTTTAATAAAAAGGTTAAAAATACGGCTCTCCACCTGCTGTCTGGAGTGGAACAATCTGGAATTCTACCACCAGCCTCTTTGTCTAGAACAAGGGTGCCCAAACCCCTGCCCTGGGACCACTTACAGCTCCCAATGCAGCCCTCAGGGAGCCCCCAGTCTCCAATGAGCCTCTGGCCTTCCAGAGACTTGCTGGAGCCCAGGCTGGCCTGATGCAACTGCTCTCAGCTCTCAACTAACTGTTCAACTTCTTGTGTGTGGGATGAGGGCTTCCTCCATTGCTTGCTGTTTTACGTCTGTGGTGCTGCAGCAGCAGCAGTGAAGGAAAGGCCGGCCTTGCTTTGTGCAAGGCCTTTTATTGGCCATGAGCTATTGCAAGACGAGACCTTCATTCATTCATATAAGTTCCATCTCTAATGAATTCATTTATGTAAATTTATTCCAATTTTAAATGTAAATTAATTCTTTTTTCCCCAGTGCCCGATAGTGTCAGAGATGACGTGGCCCTCCTGCCACACCCCTGGTCTAGAATGTGAGGATTTGGATCTAAGCCTTATTGAGTTCAATGGAGCTTAAGGTCTAAGGTGGCAATTCTACATGCATTTACTCGGCAGTAAGCCTCACTGAACACATAGGACCTACTTCTAAGCAAATGTGCAAAGAGTTGGATAGCATACTTTTGTTTTATGATTAGATATGGTGCCCCTTGGTGGCATTTTGAGAAGGCTGGTCTGTTTGCAAAGTTTCTTGCTGGATGAAAGATGCCCAAGCCCCAATTCATAGCATGGGTGTTGCTTCCCTATGGCTCTCCCCCATACTGCACCAGTAATATGGTTCTAATGTGCAGTTGTGGGAAAAGGCATGAAATGACTGACAGCCACTTCCACAATGCTGCAGTAAAATGCACATTGGGGCTGGAGAACCATAGGAGTGGAAGGTCCACTCCTTTACATTTACCAAATGTAAAGTATTGGACAAATTTCTGAGCATGTGGTTTAAATGTTTCATTCAAGCACTGCTGTCTCTGAAAGGCACATTTCCAAGGAAGAAAATGGGACTTACTACTGGGATCTATGTTGTTCAATGGGACCTATTTCAAGGTCAGCTGATACAGGATCACATTCAGCAATCTCCAAGGGAAGCAGTGCCCCCCCAATCCATTCCATTTTCAGACACACAGTCACACCTCCCTGAAAGCCAGCCCCATGGCTTCATTCCACACACCTTCGGAGACTTCTTTTTCTTCTCTTTGATGTAGTCATCCTCTGACTCTGAAGCTTGTCGGAACTGTAGAGTTCCCGAGTTGATGTAAAAGCCTCCATACTTGGTTGTCAGTGAAGCTGGGACAAGCTCATCATACTGGGGGTGAGAGAGGAAAAGCCTTCAGCCTTCTCGCACAAACTGGATGTAGAATTCCAGCACAACCATATGTTCACCTTCCCAATAAACAGGCCTGATCCTTCTGGCCAAAAGAAAACACCAGAATCTTATACGGGAACCCTAGTGATGAACTTGAGCAGTGCCTATTTTCCCTCCTTCCAGTTCATCAGTCTTCTCAACTATGATGTTTTGGTCCAGATCCAGCACTTGCTTCCCCTGCCCCAACGTTTTGCTGCAATACATCCCACCACCAAATTGGTTTTTACATTCAAAACTGCACATTTAAAATTCAGGTGACAGCTGGTAGTTCCAGGGCAGAAAATGCAGTAGAAAGCACCAAACTTGTGTGCAGATGCCTTGAATGCAGGCACTAGGAAAGCAAGGGGTGGCTGAGACTCCAGGCAGGTCCTGTATCACTGAAAGACCAACTCCAATGCCCATCATTAGTCTCCAGCCAGATGGGAAAACAATACTGCTCTGGGAGTCTAGAATCGCTGCTACGGAACAAGTCTCTGTGTAGATGGGGCTATGGACTCTATCTGGGGGTACCCACTCCTGTTAGGATAGACAGTCCCATCACCTGTCCCAGAGCTGTGCTACTCACTGCTTCAGAATTATCAATGAAGGAATCGGACTCATCGTATCCATATCCCATATCAATCAAATCCTGAACACGGTCTTTCCTGCGCTTCTTTCCACCCTGAAATGAGAAAGACAGGCATTTATCAGTAATCGCTGCAGAGAAAGAACAAGAATTCACTTTGTTTTGATGTCAGCGGCCCACAGTACCTCCTGCGAGAGCTGAAATACACCGCTAACACTGAATTCGAGGACACCAGATCCACACAAACCGTCGATTTGTAGGCTATTTTTCTAACTCCAGCTTTGCTTTGAATTTCAGCTCCATGGAAGGAACAGACTGAAACCAGGACAAGTGACAGTTTCACCACTTCCAACAAAATAGGAAGAAAAACAAAGGAAGTTCCATGTTCTTTGGCTACAGCTAGATAGCTCTCGGGGCAGAGTTAGCAGAGGCACAGCATTAGCAGGCATTCAGAAGAGACCTTGCCCATACACATCTCACAGATAAGTCGAGAGCAGGTCTGGAGCCCAAATAATGGAACTTTCTATGACCTTGGATAACTCCAGGGTTAAACTTACGGGGGTGTCTGACTATAATTTTGTCTGATTTTACCAGAGGCCAGATCCAGAAAAATAACCTACCAGCAATTGTTACCTAAAGACTTTACAGTCTCTAATTAATTAAAAACACAGTGAAAGATCATAACATAAATTTTTATTTATTAACTTTTAATTCTGTTTTTCACAACCTTTTTGCAAACACTATTAGAGTAAGTGCCTGTAAACAACATACCAGTAGCATCATTAATCAAAAAGGTGCCTGATATGTTAAGCCAGAGGCTCTACATATAACATACAACGTGTAACACATAACTGGGAGTGTGCAATTCAATTCACAGTAGAGAGACAAGCAACAAGGAATGACTAAGCAAGTGCAGCTGCACATACTTGCAACCCTGTTTACTCAGATGTAGACCCACTGCTTCCCATGGGTGTTATTCTTAAGTAATGGTGCACTGAATGGTAGCCTGGGATTTTATTTCAGATAGAAATGAGGATGAGGTGTTTAAAAAAACCAGAACCCTAAACTGAGTGGGGTGTGAAATTCTTTGAAAACAACTTACCAGGAATGTTCGGAGGCAGCAACAAAAAGAAAAAAGGAGCCATTTTAGCTTCTTCTCCAAACTGGAAGAGAGATGAAGGGGCTTATGGGAGTTGTGAGGAGGCTTTGTGAGGAGTGCTGCACTTCCACAGCAGTAGCCCTCATACAGACTACAGTTCCCACAAGCACCTTCACTTCTCTTCCTGTTTGGAGAAGAAGCTAAAATGGCTGTCTCTGAATACTGTAATTACTAGTAAAAATTCTCCTTTTTCCTCCACCCTCTGTGCCCTGCTTCTCAGCCCAGTTCTACCCTTACACTTCACCAGAAGCCCCCCAGATTAATGTATTGACCCGGGTATAAGTCGACCCAGGTTTTCAGCCTCAATTTTACACATAACTTTTCTTACTTTTAGGTGCATATACATGATATGTCCCTGCTGGAAGTAAGAGAAATAGTATATCACCAGTGGTAACAGCTGCATATCCAGTGCCAGAAAGTCAGCATGTTAAAATTCAGAGTGGGGAGACTCCCAGTCAGCCATGAAGCTTATTGGACTATATCTGCCTAACCTACCACAGAGGGTTTGCGAGGATGCAATGGGGGTGGGAGGAAAGAACCTGTATACATCTCCGAGCTCTCTGGTGGAAGAGCTGGTTAAAATGTTCTTAATACAAAGATTCCATGAACCCTGGACCTCGACACACCACTCTCCTGGGCACCAGCGTCACAAGGATGACTGTAGCACTTAGTTGGAATTGCGGAAGATCCTAAAAAACATCCCCACCCTGGCATTAGATGCCATTGGTTTCCTTCTCTGTCACCAACAGGTCTACAAAGAGCATCCAAACCAAAATGTGACATGGTACATAGGAGTAAAAGAGAAGCGTACATATTTTTCTTCCAGCTTCCTAGCCAGAGCCTCAGCCTTGTGCCTCTCCTTTTCCACATCATTGAAGGGATCAGCAAGGTCTTTTTTCTGGAGGGAAAATAAAAAAGGGAGAGGGTCAGAAAGGAGACTTCAGACAGTTCTACTGAGAAGATCCTTAGTTTGGAGAACAGATGCTTTGAAAGGCTCAGAAGGGAAATTTCACTTCACAAAGGGGACATAACCCATCAACCCCTTTTAATGATTAAGGAGAAACTACCACCCCTTAATCTCCAACTACTAATTCAGGGTGAATTTTCCCTGTTGCGCATAGTCAGGCTATGCGTCAATTCTCTAGATCAGGGGTCTCCAAACGTTTTGGTCACAGGGCCGCATCAAGTATCTAGCACAGTGCCAAGGGCTAGAAAAAAAACACCTTAAATATAAAATTTAAATAAATACAACATAATTTCTCCAAGCACCAACACGTACCACAGAAATAAAGCAAACACTCAAATGGACCCCCATACACCCACCTCCCTGACCTTAAGAACACACTCTGGACATGACCAGAGTACAGCTCCGGTTGTGTTCAGTTGAGTGCTCCAGGGGCTCTCAGGGGACCACAGGTTGGCTGCGGGCTGGATAGAGGCTCACCATGGGTTACATCTGGTCCCCGGGCTGGGGTTTGGAGGCCCCTGGTCTAGATAACAGTTTCATCAACGTGGATAGTGCTTTACAAAAGTACAAAAAAAAGTCCTTGTCTCCAAGGACTCCAAAAAGTCCTTGTGAAAACACAGAAAAGGGAAGGAGATGAAGGCAGGGGTCAACAGGCGAAGACTATGTGATTAATGCTGCTGCAAGTCCATTGAATTAATTACAACAAAGTATCAGGACTAGCAGGTTGGGCCAAGGCATCCCAGAAAGGGATCTGAAGGAAGTCACTGAAGGGGCATCACATAAGTCAGAGGTTCTCAAACTGGGGCATCGTGATGCTACAGAGAGGTCCTCTGCCTGTACCACTTTAAGGGGTGAGGAGTGAGAAACACGATCCCCAGGATCGCACTGCTGTTGGGGGAGGGCAGGTACTTTCTTTCACTTATACATTGCAGCAGCAGATTCCTGGGGAGTCCCATGGAAGCCTCCGCAGGGCTCGCGGATGCACGAAGAATGAAAATATAACGATTGCGATCCACTTCCAGTTTTGTGATCACAAACCAGAAGTGGGTTGCAATCATTATTTCCGCATTCTCCACACACCAGGGAGCCCTGCGGAGGCTTCCATGGGACTCCCTGGCCCCCTGGGAGCCTGCTGCTGCAATGTGTAAGTGAAAGAAAGCCCCTGCCCTCTCCTGATAGCAGTGCAAACCTGGGGATCATGTTTCTCCAATACCCCTTCCCCTGCAAGGACTTACCTTGGGAGTTTTATTCCCAGGAAATTTCAGAACACCTGACATAAGGCATTCTGGAAGGCAGCTTCAGGCAAAAGGGGCGGCAAGGCAGAAAAGGCAGAGCCATTTAAAGGAGTAGGAGATGGCTGGAAAGCTGCACATGGTGTAGCTGGATAAGAAAGGGCCACAGGCAAGGATATATCAGGATCTAATATCAGGAACAAGATCGGAGAATGAAAAAAGGGTGAGGTCATGGCAGGGCTTTGATGGTAAGAATGAGAAGCTTGTACAGGATCCAGTAGCAAACAGGAAGCGAGCGTATGCTCATAACGAGAAATGCCTTGTAGTCAGAGAAATGAAAATGGTGCAGGATTTTGGTTGCCAAGTGCTGGGTGGGGGTTAATAGGACTAAGGTGAGGCAACAGAAAGGAGGTCGAGAGCTGGCACCCACCACATTCATTGCTCCTGGAATTCAAAACAAGGAAAGGGAGAAAAAAAAGAAAGCTTTGAAGGAAGGCGAGGAGAGAGATGGGCCAGGGACACTTATGTCCACTTTTCCACTCTTCCTCTCCATTTCCCTCTTTTGGAAATCAGGGAGCAAGAAAGAAAAAGGGGTGGAGGCTGATGTGCCAGTGTGGGCAACATTTGGGACAACGCCTCTGGTGCCAGGTGGTCCTGAGGAGGCCCCAAGAACACCACACAGACCCCCACGCACCTTTTCTCCTATGGAGCTGCTTTTCCCTTTGCCCCGAGTGTTTTTCAGCAGCTCTGGATAAAAGAACTCCGGACAACGCTTGTGATCTGGCTCAAAGAGGGTGAGGGCGATGCGAACTGCCGCTGCGGCAGGTTCTGAGTCCTGGAGCGGCTCTGCTCCTGTGAGGTCTTCCCGACGAGGCTTCTTCAGCAGAGTGCTGCTCAGCGGGCCTGACAGAGACGTGAGCTGGACCCTGTGGGGTTCCGTCATGGCGATGCCGACGTCACGGCTGCTCTCACGGCATGGTCTCCATCAAACTACACCAAAGGCTGCACGTATGTATCCGGGGGGATATCACCATAAGGACATGGACTTATGCACAAACAGGGAAGTCAAGTACAGAAATCACAACAGAGGCTGGATTCCACTTTTTCTTTCTTAAAAAAAGCCCTCAAAGCCCTCTAGTTTCAACAGAGGTAAAGAATCATCCCATAGTAGCACCTTCCAGGAGAACATGTGGCCCTCAATGCCACAGTCTTAATGCACTAAGACTGCTTCAGGTGGAAAAATCAGAAAGGTGCCAACAACTTCCCGAACAGAGCAGTTTTTACAGAACCAGTTTCAGTGTGACCCTGGCCAGAGGGGTCCGTCAGGGTGACGTCACCTGGAGTTACAGCACTTCCCACAGTGAGGTCTAGCATGGTGCCAGGAAAACCCAAGGCATCTGTTCTGGCTTTCAGCAGGACCCAGAGACATCTCTGCCAAGATTCACAGCTTCATCAGTCCAGTCCCGCAGCATGCAGACAGGGTGCCCAAAAGTTCCTTCTGAAGGCAAGTCTTCATATTTCTATTTAAAAAGGAAAACCAGAAAGGTCCAGTCAGCAGAGGCAGCATGGGTGCAGTGCTGCCATGGCTCCCTCCACCCACATCCACACTCCCCAACATAAGCGCTATGCGTCATTTCTACATTCATATACAAACAGATGCTACTTAAATGCAAACAAGCCCCAGCTGGCAGAGCTGAGGCTGTACCAAAACAGGAATTATACCAGACTGGCCAAGGTAGTACTTCAGTTCTAGAATTCTCTATCACAGGAAATTGGTGGGCCTTTCGTATATGTGGCTTTAAGAAAGGGTTAGACAAATTCAGAACGCGAACACGAGCCTCAAGGCTGGAATGGATCCTCCATATTCTAGGAGAAGTGTACCTGCCAGGTACCAAGCTGCCAGGGCCAAACAACAAGACATTACAATAGCTATTAGGGTTGCAGCTAAAAATTGAACACTAACCTAGATAAACTACTAGCTTTGACTCAGACAGGCAAGTCCTGTGTTCTTATCTAGCAGGCTAGTTGTGAACCAACAGTTACACAGTGACTAACACATCTATAACAACCTCATACTAAACTGGGTTCCAAAACGCTCAAACTCAAAAAGGTGCTATTTTTAACATTTGATTAGCGCCTCGTGTCAAGAGAAGATGATTAGCAAACGATGGCATAAATGACTAGATGTTCCAGCCTCTACAGCAGTGTTTCTCAAACTGTGGGTCAGGACCCACTAGGTGGATCGCAAGTCAATTTCAGGTGGGTCCCCATTTATTTCAATATTTTATTTTTAATATATTAGACTTGATGCTCCCATGGTACGTGACTGCATTTGGGGAAATGTTACAGACCTGTACTTTTAACAAGCTACTATGTATATTCTTTAACAATGATAGTAAATGGCACTTACTCCTGGGTGAGTAGGATTACAGCCTGGGATTGTTAAAAATGTTCCTGCTTGATGATGTCACTTCCAGTCATGACATTACTTCTGGTAGGTCCTGACAGATTCTTATTCTAAAACGTGGGTCCCGGTGCTAAAAGTGTGAGAACCACTGCTCTAGAGAGAATATGAGCAAACAGAATCTGTTAAAACTATTGATAAGAGCGATTGGAACCAAAGGCCCAGTTGGGAAATTGTGCCCAGAAAAAAAAAAATTTGTTAAAAAAGACCATGACCAAGGACAACCATTATAACCGTGGTTATAGAGGCCCAGTAGAGGTATATACCACAAAGAAAGAAGGGCTCCACTAAATCCAGGAGGGTGCCCGCATGGTTAAGCAGCCAAGTTAGAGAGGCTGTGAAGGGCAAGGAAGCTTCCTTCCGTAAATAGAAGTCTTGCCCTAATGAGGAGAATAAAAAAGAACATAAACTGTGGCAAAAGAAATGTAAGAAGGTGATATGGGAGACCAAGAGAGACTATGAGGAACGCATGGCCAGCAACATTAAGGGGAATAATAAAAGCTTCTTCAAATATGTTAGAAGCAGGAAACCCGACAGAGAAACGGTTGGCCTTCTGGATGGTGAGGGGGGGAAAGGGGAGATAAAAGGAGACTTAGAGATGGCAGAGAAATTAAATGAGTTCTTTGCATCTGTCTTCACAGCAGAAGACCTCAGGCAGATACCACTGCCCCAGTGGCCCCTCCTGACCAAGGAATTAAATCAGATAGAGGTTAAAAGAGAAGATGTTTCAGACCTCATTAATAAATTAAAGATCAATAAGTCACCGGACCCCGATGCCATCCACCCAAGCCTTATTAAGGAATTGAAGAATGAAGTTGCTGATCTCTTGACTAAAATATGCAACTTGCCTCTCAAAATGGCCACAGTGCCAGAGGATTGGAGGATAGCAAATGTCACGCCGATCTTCAAAAAGGGAAAGAGAGGGAAACTATAGGCTGGTCAGCCTAACATCTATACCGGGTAAGATGGTGGAATGCCTCATCAAAGATAGGATCTCAAAACACATAGACAAACAGGCCTTGATGAGGGAGAATCAGCATGGCTTCTGTAAGGGTAAGTCTTGCCTCACGAACCTTATAGAATTCTTTGAAAAGGTTAACAGGCATGTGGATGCAGGAGAACCCATAGACATTATATATCTGGACTTTCAGAAGGTGTTCGACACGGTCCCTCACCAAAGGCTACTAAAAAAACTCCACAGTCAGGGAATTAGAGGACAGGTCCTCTCATGGATTGAGAACTGGTAGAAGACCAGGAAACAGAGAGTGGGTGTCAATGGGCAATTTTCACAATGGAGAGAGGTGAAAAGCTGTGTGCCCCAAGGATCTGTCCTGGGACCGGTGCTTTTCAACCTTTTCATAAATGACCTGGAGACAGGGGTGAGCAGTGAGGTTGTAAAGTTTGAGGAAGACACCAAACTTTTCCAAGTGGTGAAGACCAGAAGTGATTGTGAGCAGCTCCAGAAGAATCTCTAGAGACTGGCAGAATGGGCAACAAAATGGCAGATGCACTTCAATGTCAGCAAGTGTAAAGTCATGCACAATGGGGCAAAAAAATCAAAACTTCACATACAGGCTGATGGGTTCTGAGCTGTCTGTGACAGATCAGGAGAGAGTTCTTGGGGTGGTGGTGGACAGGTCGATGAAAGTGTCGACCTACTGTGTGGCAGCAGTGAAGAAGACCAATTCCATGCTTGGGATCATTAGAAAAGGTATTGAGAACAAAACAGCTAGTATTATAATGCCGTTGTACAAATTTATGGTAAGGCCACACCTGGAGTATTGTGTCCAGTTTGGTCGCCACATCTCAAAAAAAGACATAGTGGAAATGGAAAAGGTGCAGAAGAGAGCAACTAAGATGATTACAGGGCTGGGGCACCTTCCTTATGAGGAAAGGCTATGGCGTTTGGGCCTCTTCAGCCTAGAAAAGAGGCGCCTGAGGGGGGGACATGATTGAGACATACAAAATTATGCAGGGGATGGACAGGGGATAGAGAGATGCTCTTTACACTCTCACATAACACCAGAACAAGGGGACATCCACTAAAATTGAGTGTTGGGAGAGTTAGGACAGACAAAAGAAAATATTTATTTACTCAGTGTGTGGTTGGTCTGTGGAACTCCTTGCCGCAGGATGTGGTGACGGCATCTGGCCTGGACGCCTTTAAAAGGGGATTGGATAAGTTTCTGGAGAAAAAATCTATTATGGGTTACAAACCATGATGCATATGTGCAACCTCCTGATTTTAGAAATGGGTTATGTCAGAATGCCAGATGCAAGGGAGGGCACCAGGATGAGGTCTCTTGTTATCTGGTGTGCTCCCTGGGACATTTGGTGGGCTGCTGTGAGATACAGGAAGCTGGACTAGATGGGCCTATGGCCTGATCCAGTGGGGCTGTTCTTATGTGGTCACGACAAAGCAATTAAGCAGCAGTTTTTCCTGAAGTACTGAAAGCGAGATGTACACAAACAGGCTTGGAAGAATACATGATTTGAGAGAGTCATTTCCTTGGGGTGGCCCACTTCAAAACAATTAATCTCTGAGGAAAAAGTAGCATACCTTGTTAAGAGCGGCAGAATGGCGTAACGGTAAGCCTATCAGGATGCAGAGAATTTGATCTAAAGACCTGTTTAGCAAGGAAGCTGACTTGGACCCTTTTACCCTCTAAGGCTAAATTCTCTAAGGCAGAGAACTGTCTTATGGGCAGCACCATAAGAGAGACAAAGGGCCCAATCCTATCCAACTTTCCTGAGTTGATGCAGCTGCACCAATGGGGCATATTCTGAATCCTTTGGTGTGAGGCCAGTCACGGAGGCCTCCTCCATGGGTTGCATTGCTTCAACATGGAAAAACTGGATATGACTGGACCCTAAGACAGCAGACCTGAACACAGTGGGGCTCACTTCTCAGTAAACATATATAGGATTGTGCTGTTAGGCTGCAATCTATATAGTTTCATGGGAGTAAGTCCCAAGAAATTAAGTGAGACTTACTTCTGAGTAGACAAGGAGTTGTACTGTTAATCTACCTCACACTGCAACTGTGGAAAAGAAAATGAGATAAGAAATTCTAAGAGAGAGAGAGAGTGTTCTAATAGCAACATACGAAAAGGGAGCAATACAGATTCTGTTATTGTTCAGTTCTGGATGCTCCTAATTTGTAGAGAAAAGGTAACAAAATAACAGTTGGGGGAAACGAAGCAGTTCTCCCTAAAAGAGAGGATCCATATAATTTGCGCATGGAACCAACTGGACAAAGCACACGCGCCTTCAAGCTCCATCTCCACCACACTTTGTTCTGCTGCCTCTCTAATGGGCTAGGAGG
Source organism: Tiliqua scincoides (assembly GCF_035046505.1). Classification (NCBI taxonomy): domain Eukaryota; kingdom Metazoa; phylum Chordata; class Lepidosauria; order Squamata; family Scincidae; genus Tiliqua; species Tiliqua scincoides. The sequence goes on along the minus strand of NC_089833.1, from coordinate 3,978,733 downwards.
CAGGAGGTCACACACATCTCACCCTCTGCTCTGTCAATGACACAGGGACGGGAAGGATTCACAGAAAGATCTGAAAGCACTCAAATACAGCCATTTCCTTATTTTACAGTCTCCTTTCACTTTCCAGAGAGTTAATGGGTGACCTGCTTCTGATCCCCATAGGACAGTAGCAAATAATTTTTTCCCCTGCATTTAACCATTTGCTCCTTTCCACCCGAGAGGGGCTCGCTATAACAATGTCGAGGAGACCAGGCTCCAAGAGAAAGCGGAAAACTTGGCATGGCGCAGTAGCTAAGAGAGGACCATGATGTCCCTGGTACAAACCTCATTTCAGTGGTGAGTTTACAAGGTGACCTTTAGCAAAGCTACTAGTCAAACCACAGCCCTCCAACTGTCACGCAGAGATAAAACACAGCCTTGTGTTATCACTTCACTGGAATATTACCAATACAACACACGAGGCGCTTCAATCATTCAAGAACATCAAAACAGTTAAGCGTTTTCAAAAACACAGAAATAGTCACTGTAGAGCAGAATCAGACCAAAAGAATATCCAGTCCAACACTCTTATCTCTGATAGCAGCCAACCGCCTGCCTGCAAGAAGCTCACATGCTGGAGCACAAAGGAACTTGCTGCAGTTGGCCCCCAGCAGCCAGATACCTGCTACACTACTGAGGAGGCACCACTGCTGAACTGTTGTGCTCATCAGACATCTGCAGACCTGTGAGAAGATCCATAAAGAAATCTCTCTCCTGAATCAGAGCGAATTCTATCCATTGCAGGCAAAACCAGAGCCTCCAGGGAAGGCCACAAGTGGGGCACAAAGAGACAACAGTTTTTCCCTGTCATTTGTGTCCCCCTGCAACAACAGGTGCTCAGTGGTACACCAAACCAGCCCTTGGAGGCTCCAATCAGGCATTATAGCTCATAGCTGCTGACAGTCACCCCACCGGACCTTCCATGAAAGCCTCTAATTCAGCATTTCTCAAATTGTGGGTGGGGACCCACTAGGTGGGTCGCAAGCCAATTTCAGGCGGGGGGTGTCACGTAGCATCTAGCTCAGCTGCCATTTAAAATACAGACAGAGCTGCTGGACAGGGTGGGAGACAGGCCTGGCGGTTTGTCCTGAAATGGTGGGAAGATGGGATGTTGGGGGGGGGAGGGCTGTGTGGCTGGAGAAAGAGCCAAGTCTGCCTTCTGCTCTGCGTTGGAATGTTCGAATTTTGAGCTAGGCAGAAGAACAGCAAAAGCGCACCAAGTAAAGGGACTTTTGGCTGATCTTGGCTTAGGGTTGAAGCCCTAATTGCTGATGTCTCTTCTGAGCATGACATCACTTCCCGTGGGTCCTGACAGAATGTCACTCTAAAAAGTGGGTCCCAATGCTAAAATATTTGACAATCACTGCTCTAAATAGACAGATAGAATAAACTTGGGTCCGTTGTATCAATGGGCTCCACATCTGTAGATTTAACTATCTGTGGATTGAAATTATTCAAAAAATCCACCTATCCTCCAGCAGCCTCCTGTCATTTCACAGCTCTCTCTGTGGCACTTCTCGTTCTCCTTGCACAATGCCATTTCAGAGCACTCACCCTGTTTGTTAAGTTTAGGCACACTGGGATAGACTGCTCCTGCACAAGGAGGCTTCACCCACAGCCAAATCAAGCCCTCCAATCTGTGTCCCTCTTGTAATTCTGGGGTAGACTGCCTTGACGCAAGGAGGCTCCAACTCCAGTTTTCCTTCTCCCCACCTCCAGCTTGCGTCCCACTTGGTGCTTCAGGGTAGACTACCCCCACATGAAGAGGCTCTATGCTGCTATCAGATCAGGCCCCTCCAATTTGTGTCCCATTTGGCACTCTACAGCAGACTGCCTTGACACAAGGAGGCTTCACCCAGAGACTTTTCCTTCCTTCCTTCAGCCTGCGTTCCACTTGATGCTCTAGGGTGGACTACCTCCCACATGAAGAGGGTCCAGCCACAACCAAGTCAGAACCTCCATCCAATCTGCGTCCTGCTTGGCTCTCCAGGGTAGACTGCCCTTGCACAAGGAGGCAGCACCCCAAAGACTTTTCCTTCTCCCCTCAGCCTGTGTCCCACTAGGTGCTCTAGTATACACTGCCCCTGCACAAGGAGACTCCACCCCAGAGGCTTTTCCTGCCCCCCCTCGCTCTTTCCCCCTCTACACCCTTCTTTTACTCCAGGGTAGACTGCCCCCACACAAGGAGGCTCAACCCGAGACTTTTCTTTCCCCCCTTCAGCCTGGTTCCACTTGATGCTGTAGGTCAGACTACCTTGGCACAGGAAGGCTCCACCCCAGAGATTTTTCCTCCACCCTTCAGCCTTGGTGCTCTAAGGTAGACTGCCCCTGCACGAGGAGGCTCCACCACTTCTAGGCCAGGTCCTTCTATCTGCGCCCCACTTGGTCCTCCAGGGCAGACAGCCTTGGCACAGAGAGGTTCAGCCCCAGAGACCAGATGCTGCAGGTAGACTGCCCCTGCACGAGGAGGCTCCACTGCCAGGCCAGGCCCTCAGGTCGGCTCAAAGGAGCCCCGCCCATGAAGAGGCCCCCCCACCTCAGGGCCCCCACCCCAGAGGGCGCTGTCGCCACCCCGCCCGCCCAGCGTGGGGGAGCCAGAGGCGTCCCCTGCCTGCCCTCCAGGCCGGGCTGCTCCCCTCAGGCTCCAAGGCGGAGGGATCTGGGTAGGCCCCGTTGCCCCTGGTTACGGGGAGGTGCTGCGGCGCGCCCCGCCGAGGTTTGTCCCTCTGCGCGCGCGGTACCTGGCAGCCGTTAACGGTCGCGCGCCTCGCCGCAGCAGCGCCGCCGTCGCCCTCGCCTGCCTCGGACCTGCTGCCGCCGCCGCTGCCCCAAAGCGCCGCTGCCGCCGGATCCGATCCCCCAATCCCATTCTGCCCCCCTGCACGTGACGGGGGAGCGGGGACAAGGGCAAAACCGCTGAGGCCGCGCCACGTGACGCCAACGACGCGCTTCCCTCCAAGTTCATAGACCGGGAAAGGGCTAGAGTCGCAAACCTCCATTTTGTCCCTCTAAGGAGCACTTCCGGGTTCTGACGGGAGACTTTTTTTTATCAACCCCTTTACGGGTTACTTTTCTGCAGGGACCTGCAGTGGGTGGGGAGGCAGGTGAGGCAGAGCCTCCCCACTGGAGTCCTTCGAAAAGCACCACTGCAATGACCATTAGGAGCATGAGGTCCTAGAGCAGCAGGGACCTGCAGTGGGTGGAGAGGCAGGTGAGGCAGAGCCTCCCACCAGAGTCCTTTGAAAAGCGCCACCACAAGGACCTCAAGAACCATTAGGTCCTAGAGGAGCAGGGATCTTCGGTGGGAGGTCTTCAAAAAGCACCCCAACTAGGACCATGAGGTCCTAGAGCAGCAGGGACATGTGATGGATGAGACAGAGCCTCCCCACCAGAGTTCTTCAAAAAGCACCGCCACAAGGACCATGAGGTCCTAGAGGAGCAGGGGCATGCAGTGGGTGGGGAGGCTTTGGGAGACCTTCAAATAGCACCGCTGCTGTGTGTGGCACCCAAGCACCCACAACCCACATGCTCTGCATTCTCCACACTATGCATGGGTGCCTCACATGGCGGGGCACTTTTCAAAGGACTCCAGTGGGGAGGCTCTGCCTCACCCGCCCACTGCACACATCCCTGCTTTTATGTTTCTTATACTGGCTGCACTGGTTTTGATTTTATGCTGATCTGTGACCATAAAGAAACTGAAACATGGAATATCCACCCCCATGAGTGGAAGTAAAATTTACCTCTTGGAAATCCACAGAGAAATTTATTTATATCCTTTATCTCCCAAGTGGGCATTCAAAGCAGCTTACAAAATGTCAATAAAAGCATAAAATACAATATAAAACATAAATATTTACTGTTAAACAGTAGATAATATAAAAATCAGTTTTAGTATTCCTCTTGGTTGGGCACCCTGAAACAACCAACAACAACAGAAACCAACAAACAACAGAAACCAACAAACAGAAATCTGTGGGATGACAAGTTGCACCTGCTGCAATTCTCTCTTCTATAGAGAGAATTAAAGGTCCAGCATCCCTAAAGTTGAAAGTCTGAGCACCCCTGTTTTAAGTATTTCAAGTTTGTGTTTTTTTAAACACCCCATCCCACTGTCAATTAAATTGCATGGCCACACAATATAGTAGCCCTGATCTAAAAATATGGCCTAGGCAGGGAGGCAGAGGCACCTGATGCATGTGTGTCAGAGGCATGTGTCACCCCACATGCAGGCTATGCAAAATCTAGATGCAAAATAAAAAACATATGCTGTCTGTGCAAAGCCTAAGCAAAATCTTGATATAAAACAAAACCCACTGCAAAATCTAGATGCAAAAACAAAATCTATTGCCAGTGGCATAGCTAATAATCATGTAGTTTGGTGCCAAGCTCAAAATGTTGCCCCAGAAGTGATGTCAAAACCAGAAATGATGTCACACCTGGGCTTTTTAAAAAGTGAAAATTGGGAGGAACCCACCTCCTCCCACCACCCACTTGCTCTGCTGCCTCCCCCCCCCCAGTCAGTAGCTGCGTGTCCCTCCTCCTCCCCACTGGTCCTCCCCACTGCATGTCCCTGTTCCTCTAGGACCTCATGGTCCTTGTGGTGGTGCTTTTTGAAGAACTCTGGTGGGGAGGCTCTGCCTCATCCATCACATGTCCCTGCTGCTCTGGGACCTAAGGCATCTACCTGTTACCTGGGGTCAAATAAGATTTTGTAGCTCCCCCTCCACAACAAAATAAAATTTAATTAATTAAGAAAATAAATAAAACATTATTGATTCCATGATGTATCATTATAATATTTCATTGGTACTCAGAACAATCAGTCTCATAGGTCAGTTTTGATTTAAGCAAATCCACTTTTTGTTCCATAAAGGCTGTTGTGTTTTCATTTTTCTGGTTAATTGGCCATAACTTTTGACAGAATACATACCAAGATTTTGACAATTTTGGCCACTAGTTCAGCTCAGCTTGTTGCCCCTCAAAAGCTTCTGGTCATCAGATTACTCCTCTGACCTTATTCAAGGCGGTTCACATAGGAAGGCTATCTCTATCCCCAGGGGATTTTTACAATAACAGAAAGGTTCTATCTTTCAAGAACCGCACAACATTTCAGATGGATCTTTCACAGTCTGGTATCACTTCTGGCCCCCAGTTGCCTCCCGTGCTGGCTGACAAGTAGCTCTTTCATCTCTCACTTGAAGGGCAGCCACTTCTTCACTCACACCAAAGAGCAGGTGGAATAACTCAGCTCAGCTTGTCAGCTGCTTCAAGGTGTCGCCATTCACAGAGCTGCCGGTGGCCTCGAACTGGCGACATTCAGATGTTATCTTCGGGTTAACGGAGGCTGGATCCCAAAGGATCTCCTCTATGGAGAACTCGTGCAGGGAAAGCGCCCTACAGGTAGACCACAGCTGCAATACAAGGACATCTGCAAGAGGGATCTGAAGGCCTTAGGAGCGGACCTCAACAAGTGGGAAACCCTGGCCTCTGAGCGGCCTGCTTGGAGGCAGGCTATGCAGCATGGCCTTTCCCAGTTTGAAGAGACACTTGGCCAACAGACTGAGGCAAAGAGGCAAAGAAGGAAGGCTCATAGCCAGGGAGACAGACCAGGGACAGACTGCACTTGCTCCCGGTGTGGAAGGGATTGTCACTCCCGGATTGGCCTTTTCAGCCACACTAGATGCTGTTCCAGAACCACCATTCAGAGTGCAATACCAGAGTCTTTTGAGACTGAAGGTTGCCAACAGTCAACAGCATCCTCTAGCCCAGACCTCCTGCCCAGTGCCTGGTGCAACTGCTACCCCCTGCACCCTCTTAGCTATGCCACTGTCTATTGCATAGTGTACATTTTTGATGCAAAAACAAGATCTGTGCACAATGTGGATGCAAATTAATATCTATGCAAAAAACTTGATACAAAAACCATTTATGCAAAGTTTTGATGCCAAATCAAAACCTACTGCAAGATCTTGAAAAAGTAAGAGGGGTCTCCAGATGTCTCAGACTGAGTCATTACTGACCCTTGGGTCACAGCAGACTGCAAGGGGGGAGGTTCGCCTCTGCCTTCCCCAGTCCTGCAAGTACACAACCTCTGCAAAATCCTGATGCAGAATCAAAACTTGTCATAAAATCCATGCAAAAGTCTCGGTCCAAAGTTAAAGTCTGTGCAAAATCTTGGTGCAAAAATAAGGTCTATGGCAGTGATTTTCAACCTTTTTCGTCTGATGGCACACCGACAAGGTGCTAAAATGGTCAAGGCACACCAGCCGTCTTTGACAACTGACAAGGCACAGCATGCTGTTGGTGGGGGCTCAATGGTCCTATTAATAAATGACCCTCCACCAAACTTCCATGGCACACCTGGGGACCATTCATGGCACACCAGTTCGCCATGGCACAGTGGCTGAAAATGGCTGATCTATGGAGTGTCAGTGCAAAACCACCAAATTTTTTTTGGTGGTGGGGGGGGAAGCAAAAAGCAATAATAAGGAAAAAAGAGCCTAAGGGCCCCACACTGGCCAGCTTTCAGGTGGGGGTGCAGCTGAGCCTCTGCATGCTCAGGAGGGAGGTAACCACAGAGGCCCCCCCCCCCGGGCAAGGGAACCTCTGCTCCCTTCCCTGGGGGCTGCAGACTGCCTACACAGATGCTGGACCTGCCACCCCCTCCAGCACACTAGGACTTCCTTTCCCATCAGCCCTGCTCTTGTGGATGGCAACCGGAAGTGGCTCACGCTCCCAAGAGTCGGAAGTTGAAGCTTGGGTGGGGCCGCTCCAGCCGCATAAAAGAAAGACATCGCTGCTCCGCGCGACATTCTCGCCGCCCAGCGTCACGTGCAGGAGCCCGGCCAATCAGCGCGCGTGAGTAGTAGAACCGCTCCTTCTTTCTGTCTCTCCTGTTCCTCGTGCTGGAGGGCGGGGCCGCGTCCCGGCATGCTCCACGCGGGCTGAAGGAGCGAGCGGAGGGGGCTCGGCGGCCATTGGCTGCGGGTGAAGCAAGGAGGGGGAGGGGCGTGGTCGAGGCAGCAGCAGCGACGGTGCCGGCTGGGTCGGGAAATGGCGGCGGCGTCGGCTGCGGGGGCCGCGGTGCCTGTGAACCTGCGCCTGGGGGACCTGGTGTGGTGAGTCTGGGGCGGGGCGGGGTCTCCCCCGAGGGAGGGCCTGCTCTGAGGGGGTCTGGCCTGCTGGGGTGGTCAGGCCCTGTGGGGTGGCAGGGAGGAGGCCTCGTCCAGGTCTGTGGTGTTGAGCCCAGGGGGTTTGGGTGAGTGTGGAGCTAGGCCTGTCATGAGGGGTCTGGGTGGGTGTGGTGCTGGGACTGTCATGGGGGGGTCTGGGGTTAGGTCTGCATGGGGGGCGGGGCTAGGCCTGTCATGGAGTGTGAACGTGTCTGTCACCTGGAGTGTGGAGTGTGTCTGTCATGAGTGGCTGGCTGGGTGGGTGTGGGGCTAGGCCTGCCATGAGGGGTCTGGGGTTAGGTCTGCTTGTGGGGGCTGGGTGGGTGTGGGGCAAGGTCTGTCATGGGGGGTCTGGGTGGGTGTGGGGCTAGGACTGTCATGGAGTGTGAGGGTTAGGTCTGTCATGAGTGGCTGGGTGGGTGTGGGGCTAGGCCTGTCATGGGGGGCCTGTGGTCCTTGAGGGCCAGGGGTAGTTGTGGGGGTGAAAAAAGAGAAGGGGAGCATTTTCAAGTACTTTCTGTGTGGGTGGATGAGGAGGAACTTGGACCTGGGAGGCAAGTGGGAGGAGAGCGTGCAGCTTCCTTGGTAGGGCAGCAGGGAGGTGGTGGGTTGGCGGAAGGGGTTTCCGTGGGTCTGGTGGGACAGTCCTGGAACAATAAGAGCATAAAAAGATCCTGCTGGATTAGCCCAAAGGGCCATCCAGGCAGGCTTCCTGGATTTCACAGTGGCCCCCCAATGCCTCATGGAGCACACAGGACAACAAGAGACCTGCATCCTGGTGTTCTCCTTTGCATCTGGTATTCTGAGGTAGTTTACTTCTGAAACCAAAAGGTTTCATGTAAACATCCTGGCTTGCAAACTGTGGTGGACTTTTTCTATGGAAATTTGTCCAATCTCCTTTTCAAGGCATCCAGGCCAGATGCCATCACCATACCCTGTGGCGAGGAGTTCCACAGACTAATTACATGCTGGGTAAAGAAATATTTCCTTTTGCTATCTACTCTATCCATCCCCTTCTCTATTCCAAAGACACGTTATGAGAAGATCTGGCATGGATGTATTTAGTCCAGCTTCCTGTATCTAACAATAGCCCTCAAGATGTCTCAGGGAGCACACAAGACCACAAGAGACCTGCACCCTGATGCCACTCCTTTGCAATTAAACTTGACATGCCTGCAAAAGTCTGGTCCTAAAACCAGAAGGTTGCTTATTCTTATTGTACCTTGTAAGGTGCAATGAACTTTTCTTCCAGGAATCTGTCCGATCTCCTTTGAAATTGAGGGATTACAAATCCAGTCAAGTCCTTCAGGTGCCAAATCATGTGGCAAAGAGTTCTACAGATTAATGACGTGCTGGGTATAAGATCATAAGAAAAGTCGCTGGGTCAGGCCAAAGGGGACCCACCTAGTCCAGCTTCCTGTATCTCACAGCAGTCCTCCAGATGTCTCAGGGAGCACACAAGGTACCAATAGACCTGTATCCTGTTGCCATTTTGCTGCACCTGGCATTTCGAAGTAGCCTACTTTGAAAACCAGGAAGTTGCATGTACCCATCATGGCTTATGATGATGGCGTTTTCCTTTAGGAATCTGTCTGATTTCCTTTTAAAGGCATCAAGGTCATGTCCTTTCATCGCATCCTGTGGCAAAGAGTTCCACAGACTGACACATCACATTTGACACATTTCTCTTTGTTTGGGTTCCCACGGCTCTCAATAGTGGCTGTTCCCTGGTTCTGGTAGTGTGTGAGAGGAAAAGAATATTCCTTTGTCCATCTTTTGTGTAATTTTCTATGTCTCAATCATACCCCCAGGCGCCTTTTTTCTAAAGAGCTTCGAATGCTATAATCTTTCCTCATAAGGGAGGTGCCCCAGCCCAGTAATCATTTTGGTTGCTCTCTTCTGCATCTTGTCCATTTCCACAATATCTTTTTTGTGTCTGCAGGGGAGGAGCAACTTGGGTGGGGGTGGGTGGGCAAGATGGCAGACAGGTTGCAGTTTCTTTTGCTAAGGCAGCAAGAATGTGACATGGGGGGTTGGGGAGGAAGGTGCTTATCTTTGAGTCTGTTGGGACATTCCAGTGGCTGTGGAAATAGAGTAGAAGAAGCCAATTCCTTCCCAGCAGAACAATCTTCCAGGAGTCCTTTGCCATTTTAAGGAGAATTGTGTGCATTACACATAGGTAAGGTTGCCCTTGCACTTGGAGCTTTTTTGGAAGTTAGCAGGATACAATTGCTGCCAAACAGTGTGTTCTTGAGCATATTATTATTATTATTATTATTATTATTATTATTATTATTATTATTAACAATAACAACAACAACAACAACAGTATTTATGTACCACTTTTCAACTAAAAGTTCACAAAGTGGTTTACAGAGAAAAATCAAATATGTATTTAATGGGGCCAAAATCCTACAAAGTGTGCATTTAGAATTAATTAGGCTCAAATTTGGATGGAGCAGATAATTTTTACAATTCTTTCTAAGCTTGGAGCACAACTGACAGGTTACTGGCACTAGATGTACTGGTTAAGAGTGAATTGGGATCTGGCAAATCCCTGATTCAGATTTTACGATGCCCAGAAAGTTAACCAGATGTTCTTAAACTAGCCATTTGTTTTTCTTACATTACAGAGGTAATACAGATGGGGTGACATTTCTAAGCATTGTTGGGATAATTTATCCAAAGCACTTGGAATGCTGAAAATACTATGCAAATGTTTGGTATTATTATTCAGTGGAATTTTCAGGTAAGAGCCACAATGGCTCAACAACCTGGTTAGACCAATTAACTAGAAGCCATTGATATATTGTTACTATTTAGACTGTATTTTGGTTTGTCCTTTTCATTAAGTTGGAAGAAACTCAGTTCCCTGCAGTCTTTATTTTTGCAGCAGTCATCTGAATCAGGTTGCTGTTCCTCTTCTGGGGGTTGATGGTTGAAAGACTGTGGCTTAGCCAAGGCCACCCAGTGAGTTCGAGTTCATAGCTGACTGGGATTTAAAGCCAGGTTCAACATTCCATCCATCAGTCCTCATTGATTTTCTCTTTGCCAACTGCCTGAAGAGGTAGGTCGCTGGTACAGCACTCATGAGAAACTGAAATACAAGAACTCTAGTGTAGTAAGAGCATTAGTTCTATTTTGAAAAATTCATTGGGGGGTTGTAGTAGTAGAGCACTTGCTTTGTGTACAGAAGATTCCAAGTTCAGTTCCTGTTACCTTCCAGTCAGGGCTGGGAAGGAACCATTCATGAAACTATGAAGAGTTGCTACCAGTTCATGGACCAGGCTGTCATACAGGCAACAAGTATGTAATGTTCTCTTACAACAGTGCTCCAAAAACAAATTTTTTAAAGCAGGCTTGTTAGTTCATAATGAAAGCCATATCTTCTCACTGACTTTTTTTTAAATGTCCAAGTACAGTCACAGTGTTGAGGTTTTAAGAATGAAGCATTTTTCTATGATGGGCAACACAAGGCCCTTGGACCATGTGATCCCAGGGCTTTGTGTTGTATAGTCTGCATGCTTGTGGGGCTTTGACTTGCCTCTATGTCATCCACCACCTGATTGTCTTTGAGTTGAAACTTAGCTGAGATTGAGAAACTGCTTGATGAATTTTCCATGGTAAAACCTGTTACCTCTCAGGCAATAAGTAGCATTCAGATAGCTGAAGTCCTGTGTTCATTGCAGGAAATAAGTAGGGGTGGTGGACGGCTGCTATTTAAGTTGGCTTTTTCAGTCCAGTGGTATTGAAATACATTGTGATGTTTATTATAGTATGTTGTAATATCTGTAATTTTGAACAGATGAATTGTATAATATTAGAGCTACTACAATCCCATGTTAGGGGAATGGCGGGATAGGGGCGAATCTTTTCGCTAGTGGTACCACAATTACGGAACTCCCTGCAGGGGGAATTAAGATATAGCCCCTCCCTCATGGTGTTTTGGCAAGGGCTCAAAATCTTTTTGTTTTGTTTGGCATTTGGGTTGCCTGCCTCCTGAGCTTCTATAGCAGTTACTTGAATGTTAATAGTTTTGCTCTCCTCCAATTGTTTTTTATTTTATTTGTTTTTGAGTTTATTCATTTTATAAATTATATATAATTTTATATTTTTTTCTATAAATTGTAAGCTGCCTTAGGTACCTGCTTCGGTAGAGGAAAGGAGGGATAAAAATCTTTTAAATAAGTAAATAATCCAGTCTGACTCCAAAAGAAGTGAACTGAGAGACTCTGGAAGCTGTGGGTGAGAGTGCATGTCTTCACTGAGAGATTTTGCAGAATGTGGTTATCAATTTTCATGTATCAGTAGAGGAGCTGATGCTCTTGAAACGCAATTCTGAGATGTCTCATAGTTTTCATCTTGCGATAGGGACTTTATTGAAGTGCTTTCTCATCTTGGGTTTCCAATTCAAGTGGTGAGCAAGACCAGGTAGTGTTTCTTGAAACAAGTAGCTAAATTCCAGAGTGCAATTGTGTGTATTTATATTTGTATCTTGGAGAAAATGATGTGTGCAGTCCTAGCAGTTACTAGCTCTGATTTCCCAAGTTCACAGAGCAAAGTACCATAAGTGGAAGGTGACTTCAAGTGATACTTTTCCCAAATCAGTGTTTGCAGTAGCACTCCTACTGGTGGAATGCAAGTTCAAGTTGCAGTTCTCATGTGGCTGGTCTTGAGCAGTTTGGGCTGGGGTTTTTTCTCAGTCTGCTAGCAAGATGCTCACTAAAATGTGACTCTATAAAGAGAACTGGTGGGCAGGTGTGTGCCAGCCCCAGCAATTCCAGTTGCCTCCTGTATCTTTTACTCAGTCCTTTGCAGGAGCAGCTGGAGCAGAGGTGAGGGTCTCCTGCATTGTCATTTGGTGATTTTTTTGCAGACAGTAACACTGCTGGTGGTTGTTCACCTCTGTATGCGCAAGTAATTTTTGGCTCTTTGCTTCCAGACATAAGCATGGCAGTCAATTACCCCTGCTAATTGGGTAAGAGGCACTTTTTCAAGTGGGTGCTCCTTTTTTTAGCAGGGGGAGAGTAACTGGCCCACCTCACCCCAGCACTGTCTGTTCTAGTGGCTGTCTGCTGGTGTTCTTTTTTTGCATCTTTTTAGATTGTGAGCCCTTTTGGGACAGGGAGCCATTTAGTTATTTGATTTTTCTCTGTAAACCGCTTTGTGAACTTTTAGTTGAAAAGCGGTATATAAATACTGTTAATTAATTAATTAATTAATTCAAAAGTTTAGATCCTTGCCATTTGCAATATTTAGGGTCCAGTTCATGCTCAGTTGTTTAAGTCTTGCAGAACCATTTGCAAACGTTTTACAATATTTTATACATTATCTTGTTATTAAATTCTGTTTTGATATCCTGACTTGTTCACAAAATGATTAGAACTAGTTGAGATTTGCTAATTCAGCTGTGAGGGCAAATCTCGGTTTGCATTAAATCAGGATCAGAAGGTACACATATTTCCTTCTCATGAGTCTGAGGCTCATGATAGTAGCACTGGACTATGTTTTAATTGTGATGTGCAGTGCAATCCTATCTTGTGCTGGTATGGGCAGGCCAGGAGGCCTGCGCTGTATCTAGTGTAAGATTGGGGCCAGAAGTGGCTCAGCTGGAGGCAGGGGAAAAATCTTCCTCTTACCCCTGGGTAAGCCACCACAGCCCCAATGGGTCTCCTTGGACCTGTGCCACCACAGGAGGAGGTGCCTGAGGAGTCTGAGGAGAACGGAGCTCCATGGTGCTCGGGGAACGGGGTTGGAATCTGGCACTTGTGCTGGCCTAACCCAAGGTTAGGATTGTGCCCTTAATGTTGCATCTGAACCATATATTGCTCAAGACCTGTGTATTGTTTATGCTAAAACTATGTTTAGAACCAGTCTTATAACGGTGATTGCGTAGTTCATGTAAATGAGGTATTAGAAGTTGGGAAGTAAAGGCGAATATTTGGATAATGAGAATTTTAGCAGTATATTTGATCAGTGGTTTTTACAGGCAGTACTTGCTTGGAAGTTCTGTCTGTGGAGTCTTCATTTGAAACTATTTTTGTTATGGAGGGGTAAGAGGTGGAAGGAGTTGGTGGTTTTGTATAAAACACAGGTTGTATAAACAGTGGGGTATAGTGACTGTGGGCTTAGGAGAAGCCTTCTCCTCCCTGCCCCATTTCTTGTGAGATAGTGGCTTGCTGATGTTGACAAGAAGAGATTTGTAGGGCATGACTTGGGTATCTCTGTATCTAAGATATTTAACATCATGTGTGGTGAAAAGTGTACAGCTTCCCGTTTGAAAACCTTATTTGTCTATTTTGTTATGTTCATGTGTGCTTGGATATAATTGTACTGTAGTTCTCAGATGCTTCTAAATGGTACAAAATATACTTGGCTGTCTTAATGAATACTGATGTGCCTAGTACATTCTCCATTACCTGGTGATTCTCCTTATTGGAAAACCATCAGATCTAACCACTTCTTTAAATGTGGGCTCTGCTATTGAGGGATGCTAGGTTTACAAAGAAGGCACTACCCCAATCTTAAAAGCAGCGCATATGAACAGTTGTGCATTCCCGAGATAGAAAGTGACTCAAGACTATGCAACTCTAAAGTCATCTGTATTAGTTTCAAATCAAATATGAACTCTACCAATTTAATTAGGTAAAGTAAAATTTTTTTTGGGGGGGGGGGGTTCTGACCTCTTGATTGTTGTGTTTCCATCTGCCCTGGTACATGTGTCACCACATTTGTAAATCAGCACCGATCAAATCTCATGCCAAGTAAGAATTGCCTGTAGGCGATCGGGCTGGGAAGACTTACTACAGTTGGGTGTGGGGGGATGGAGGGGTTAAGGCCACAAATGAATAACATACGAATGGGTCTAGTACAAACACGTGTGGGCTTGTAAATTTTTTGGACATATTTGCAAAACTGCTTCTCAGTCCAGAGAGCAGTTGTACCGATAAAGAGACTGACAAGACTCCACTTGGGTTTGAAGAAAGGGGCAGTGACATTGAAGGAAGTGCTCCCCAACTTTCCTGTGCTAAATAGCCCTTGATTTTCTCTTACATTAGCAACATATAATTGTAGAAGAGTTCCTGTACTTTTTGATAGCCGTTGGTTGACTTTTGGTTTTTCCGTAGGGGGAAGCTGGGCCGATATCCTCCTTGGCCAGGAAAGGTGAGTTGTCCACGGGGGATTATTGTGTGCACTTCAGTTGTCTTGCAGCATTGTTCTGAGCAGATCATTTGGGAAAGGATGTTGGTTAATACTGAATCCAAAATATGTATCGGAGCCCTTGCATTACCCTCACTTGACCCATATCATGTTATCTTAGTTTGAACAAAAAACAAAGTAGGCAGATTTGGGTGGGATTCATCTCTGGATGTTGCTACTTCATCTTTCTGCAAAACAGGTTCTCTTTTTTCTCTTCTGTAAATAAACCCTGGTGCTTCCTATAAAATAGTAGATGTGCAGCCTGATCTGATGCATATTTATACAGAAGGGAATCCCATTGAATTGAATAGGGCCTACATCTAAGTAATGTGCATTGGAGTGCAGCAGTTGGAAAAGAACTTCTGTGAAGATTACAGTATGCTAAAAAGGTATGAAGTAATGAGAATTTTAATGTGGTTTTTAAAGAAATCCACATTTCTGTTTTGCAAAATCAAAGTTTCACACCTGAGTCATATTGTAGAAATGGCCATGATTGTATCTTGTGAAAAAGACGAATTGCACGTGCTAGGAGGAGGTGCCATCGTGGTTCAAACCTCTGTATTTTACCTGTCATTCAAAAACTGAAGGGAGGAGGGCTGATGATGTATTTGTGGTGGTGAATTTGTTCAGCCAAGCCTATTCAGAATAGATCTGACCAGTGTCCTTCACATCTTGGAGCCTGCCCAGTCTGTTCAGCCTCTTGATTATGAAGGCAGCCAGTCTTGTTCCCTGGCTCTTGTTTTGAATGTCCTGCAGGAATCTCATTGATCTGTTTTATAATTTCTGTAGCCTGCCATGGGGGGGAAAAACATCTCTTGGGTAGAAACAAAATCACAGTAACCATGGTATTGATTCTCCCACACAGATACTGAGTAAGAAAATGCAAGTTGAGCCCCTGCCCTTAAGATTTTGGTAAAATTCTGTTCTGTTACATTGCTGAAATAGGGTTTTTGAATAGTGCAGAGTGTTCAGTTGCTTCCTTTCTCTGAGAAACCCAAGAAATGGTTGACAGCTGTGACAAATGCCTGGATTTCTTTTCTGATAGGCTGGCTCATCCATTATACTTCTGTGACATTTACCTTGGAATAAATGTGTCTCCCTCAGGAGAGTTGCGATCTATCCCAACACTGTTTGAAACAGAAGGAGGCTACTTCATTGTGCTTACTTGTGCTATTACCAGCTAAGCTTAGTGACTGGTGTAATTCTGGTGTAATATGAGCAGCGCAACAAATGAACACTGCTGATATACCACTGTACATGTAAAGATGCTTGAATCTTGCTTCCCAACAGGAATATGGCAATATTAGGGTACTACCCCAAGTTATGTGTGTAGTCCAAAATGCCTCAAATAGTAGAAGAACCTAAAAGGGATATATATTTGTACACCTCCTGCTTGGGGTTGTGATGTGGACCCCAAGTTGATTAATTTTTTTTCAGATCACCCAGGAAGCTGAAATTTGTCTCCAAAGTATACTAGTGACTTTACAAACCTGAGAGAGTTTGCACTGAAGGGTCAATCCTTGGGATATGATTATGAAGCTTCTTCTTGTGACAGACCAGCATTCTAGCAGTTAGAGTTGCCAGTGGGGTAGATGTTTGGCTGTGGAAGTTCTGTTGCTTTTTCAGACCTGCTATGGAGGGAGCCCTTAGGTAGCAGCCAGGAGCTTGTATCCATGCACAACGTATGCTTCATTTACTGATAGAAATACGCCTTTTGGATGCAGATTGTTTTCTACAAGATGCCTCAATCTTATTTCAGATTGTTTTAGCAAAAAGGTATATTGAAAATGCTTAGTGGCAGAAAACGCAGGCTGTTGCTGCTTTAACTGATGGTGATCCTTGTGTTTGCTCCTCAGATTGTTAACCCGCCGAAAGACCTGAAGAAGCCTCGTGGGAAGAAGTGCTTCTTTGTGAAGTTCTTTGGAACCGAAGATCAGTATGTACCCACATCTTGTCTGCCTTGGGAGAATCCCTATATTTAAACTTCAGGGCCTTTGTAAAAAAAGCTGTGTGCTGGGATACCCTGGTTTCATGATTTCTGGAAAAAATGATCTTAAAACTATAGCAAGCAGCATAAAAAAATCCTATGTGGTCTGAGCTGAGGGTCACCTGGTTTTATCAAAATGTCCTGCTGCCTTTTAAGCACCATTACAAATGCAAATCTTGTTGCTTATAGAAGACAACTTGATAGAGCATGACCGGGTGTTGAAATTTATAACACATCTATAAAGTAAAGCCTTTATTTTCTCATCAGCTTCAGGTGCAAGTTACTTGTTTGTTGGCTGAGTTGATGGGGAAAATAGTACAAAAGAGTTAATTACTTCCCCAGTAATTTTTTTTTTAAAGAAAGGTAGTGCTTCTGGTTGGAATCCTGTCTCTGTAGTACACATTCCTACAGTGGTTTAACCCTTAAATGGGCTATTGACTTAAAGTCAAGGTTTCCTTGCTGGATGTTGCTACAAAACATCAAGGAATTTAATTGCTATATAAGTCTACATATTATATGCCATACACTAAATAAATAAATGAAGGAATTCTGTTTACCTTGGAAGAAAGATGGAACAGTAAATGGTTGTCTCTTAGATCAATCCTCTTACTCAAGGGCAGGGTCACCTATTCATCCCCCTCCTCGCAGGTAACTTGCATGGTTCAAATCCTGTGAGAGTAGGTGTGCGGTAAGAGACCAATAAAGTTGTGTTGAGCATCTAATTTTAGAAGAGGAGAGGATGGAGGATGGGGAGCCAGGACTTCTTCCCCACTTCTTCATCTCTTGGAGTGAAATGTGAGTCACTTATTGTGCCATTACCCTGGGGGCTGGGGGCTAAGAATAGGCCCTCAGTTTGGCTGTACTTGTCGTAAGAGGCGACTAAACAGCCACCGGGTAGATGGGACTCGTCAGCCTAGGAAGGCAGCTCATCTAAGAGAAGGAAACTCTGACCTCAAACCTCCACTGCCTTGTGGCTACATCCAGTTCTGGAAAAGGCTTCAGGAGTCAACCTCGAGGCAAAATCAGGAGCCGGAGTCCCTTAGGCAGTTCATGGCTGAACACAGTCACGTTCTGGCAACTCCTGCGACGCCGCTGGAACCAACCGTATTGGCTTCTGCCTTTCCATTGGACCATTCCAGCGACGTGGAGAGGGGGGATTTGCTGCATGGGTAACAGCCTATCCTCCATACCTTCTTTACCCAGGCTTCGCGCACTGGAGAGGACACTCCAACTTCGCCATACGGCGTCGGCACAACACGGGAAGCAGCAGTTTACCGGTTATAAGTCTTTGCTCGATTGGCGTAGAGCATGACGCCAGGGGCTGCTTCCGACGGTGGGAGAGACACTTTGCCAACAGTCTGAGGCTAAGAGGCAAAGAAGGAAGGCCCATAGCCAGGGAGACAGACCAGGGACAGACTGCACTTGCTCCCGGTGTGGAAGGGATTGTCACTCCCGGATTGGCCTTTTCAGCCACACTAGACGCTGTGCCAGAACCACCTTTCAGAGCGCGATACCAGAGTCTTTCGAGACTGAAGGTTGCCAATACAATATTGTGCCATAGGCACTGCTTCTTCCCCTTTCCCCAAGTTGTCAATCTGAGGGCCTTCTGGTTATATTTGGATTTAGAGAGATCTGAGAAATTACAGTCCTATTAATTACTTTGAAAAGATAAATTGGGAATTAGGAGAGGGACTGATGAATAAAAATGTCAGTAACACAGTGCTTTAATATCAATGTTACATTGTGGCTGTGTTTGGGATCCTATACATTTCAGGTCCCTCCACCTGGGCCCCTCTCCCCAAGATCTTTAAAGGGAACTGGAGAACTGGAAGGTTACAAAAGAGTCACTGGAATCCTGTGCAGATGTTCCTTGCAGGAAATTGGTAATCCTTCCAAGTAATCATATATAGGATAGCACTGGAAAATGTGAAGGGGTTAGGGCACTAGGCAAGGGCCATTGCAAATGAGCTGTAAGGCAAGTTGTGGCGATGAGCGGTGCCAGCTGGGAGGCTCATGACATTTGGTGCTGGGCCTCCCCACAAGACCAGGAGCAGTGGGCGTCATGCACAGTACGCTCCCTGCCAAGCGATGGGGAAGTGTTTCTGTGCCAGGGAGGGTGAGGAGTGGGCAAAACCATATGGGGGGAGAGTAGCATGGGAGGCAAATCAGGCCTGGGAGTGGAGCAGGGATGGCGGCAGTCTCTGCCACTGGCTCCTATCCCTCCTCCAAAGCCTTGGAGCCTGACATGGGTCTCCTCAGTTCTGTGCCAGCTCAACTGCAGAGTAGATGCATCAGGGCTGTGGGGAGCTACATGAGGTAAGGAAAATGTTGTTTCCTTATCCCGAGGAGACCTCAGGTTGCTTCTCCTGCCTCACAGGATACAGTGGTGGCCGTTTCAGCACTGCTTTACCCCAGGGTAGGTGAGCAGCATAGGACTGGACCCAGAGGCTGCAATCTTATACATGCTTTCCTGTAAGTAAGCTCCACTGAACCGTGGAACTTAGTAGACATGCATAGGATTGTGCTGATCAGCTCTTGGGACTTGGAAGAAAGATTGAGCATGGAGAGAGGTGACTGAGAGCGGACAATGTAGAGAAAAAACTTGTAGAGATAATAGAGTAAAAGATTACCCAGTTGGATCAAGTGGGCAACACCTGTGGTAATGTTCCTGTTCCTGGTTCCAAAATCAAATCATAATGTACATGAACTCTTATGCTGTGTGAAGACTTTCTGAGATGTTTTTCCCACCTCTTGTAAGGAGCAGCCTTTCATAAGAGAGTCATGAGATGTTTGCATTAGTTCAGATTTCATTTTCAACCAGGTCAGATTTAAAAGAAGTCTGTTAGTGCTGAATCTTAAAATATTTGGCTAAAATGTTTTTTTTAATCTATTTTTATCCATTTTCATGAGGGACTGCATTATTTTTAAGCCACATATAATGTATTCTGCTGTATTTGGCTTTACCGGTCAGCACCTGATTTTAGGTGTTTCCAGTAAAGGGGGTAGGAGGAGCAAGAACAGGGGAACAAGAGTCTTGTTTTGCTTTATAAGGGAAGATTTTGAAAAGTGGGTCAGATCTCTGGAATCTGTTCAGTAACCACATAGATTAGTGAACAGATTGCAGGTGAAAAAGTATTAGAATAAATGTGGCTGTGTGTGTAGTTGGGAGTCTGGATTTAGAAAAATCTTATATGGTCTGCCAGCTAGTGCAGTCCTAGGAAATTCATTAATCACAGGTTAATGTGATTTAACCTGTTTGAGGTCTGTTTGAGTCTGTATCCAACTGGTTCAGGAGTTGTTTTGTCTCAATGTAAAAGGGAAAGGTGGTGTGTGCCATAATTATGGGGGAATGCAAAATA
The DNA here is from genome assembly GCF_035046505.1 of Tiliqua scincoides. Classification (NCBI taxonomy): domain Eukaryota; kingdom Metazoa; phylum Chordata; class Lepidosauria; order Squamata; family Scincidae; genus Tiliqua; species Tiliqua scincoides. Next base: position 3,958,973 of record NC_089833.1, on the reverse strand, counting down.
TGGTGTTGAGAGTAGAATTTAGCTGCCTTAGAATTGCTGATGTTTTTATAGCAAGTTTCTACCCCTTAAAATTGCAAAAAGATGTGTGAATTAAATTTGTGTCTGTTTCTTGAGATTGACCGTATCTGTGAATTTCAGAAGCCAGAGAGATGCTGAAATAAGGAACCATTTTAAAATGATTGAAAGTTTGGTGCCAAAAGGATCCAATCTGAATGAAACAGTTTTAAAAATAATGCCTCTTTTCAGTTGTGCATTGATGTACCAAATTACAATGTGTAAGCAACTGAATGAATTTTGAATCCTAGCTAGGGCTAATCTAGTCCTTTCTTGAATTTCTGTTGATGGCTGTTTCACACACAGCCTTAGTGCGGAGTCCCATATGTGCTGGTGCAATAGAATCTCACTTGTCCTGCCTCCAGGCCCACCTGTTATCCAAACTTTGGGTGTTGCATGAGAACAGGGTCTATTTTTTTAGTCAGGGAACTGCATGTGGCTCTGTGAGCAATTGCCTCTCAAAATCGGGAGTGGGTATGCATAGATCCTATTCCAACATTACAGTTCTTGCATGTAGGTCACGCTTTGTATTAAGCCCCAAATTTGTAAATCTTTCATTGTCTTAGGCAATCCTTGTCTCATGGCTTTGAGATAATCTGAGATGAAACCTAGATAGTTTAGGGCACGGGTGTTAAACATAAGGTCCGTGGACTGAATGTGGCCCCCAGAAGCTATTTCTCTGCCTCATTATAATTGGACACTCCCAGCTTGATGATTGAGCTTTCTCATATCTTGAAAATTTAAACAAGATTTGCACACTTTTTTCCTGTCATTTGCCGCTAATGAGTTTCTTTGTGAGAGCAAAGTGCTTATTTCTGGCCATCCCATCACCTGCTTCATGGTGTCACTTCCAACCATCAGCAGGCACCATGAATGCTAATTTTGGCCCTCTGTATGAAACAAGTTGGCATCTCTGGTTTAGGGTCTTTTATAGGTTGGAGCACAAACCACCAAGAGGCTGTGCCTTTTCCTTCCACCCATCACTTTTGTTAATACTGGAAGCCAGGCCACAATTTCTGGCCCACCTAGAATGAGGTGGCATCCTGTCACAGACTCAACTAAGCCTGTTTTTGATGCCAGGAGCTGGGCTGGCAAAAGCATTGGTGGTGGCAGCAGCAGTGCCTGTTAAACCATCGTGCCTGCCTGTATCCTCTTGAGGTGACAACTCTCACAGTCGTGATAAGCTAAAGCTGACTGAGCCTTGGTTTTTTTCCCTTACTGTTAAGGCTGCTGTGCATATTAATATCGGAGATGGTTTTGCAACTGAAATGTAACCCCATCCAACCACTGCTGAAAGTGTTTTCCATCTATTTCATTACTTGTGCTGATTCTGCTGTTAAATAATCCCATCTTCTAACAAAGTAGTGGTTCTCCTGTGCAGCTATAAACTTCCTGCTCCTTGCATGGAGGAAATGATTTTTAAGCCCTGTCACATGTCCTTGGATGAAAGTCGGGAGCTAAATCATTTGTTATGATAATATAAAACGTGTCGCGCACTCGGAGATGCCTACTGGCCTAGAGATATCATTTTGTGAATGATTATCGGTTCTGCAAACTGACAATGATAGCTCTGGTGAGGAGAGCTGAGAGATTCCTGGAGCGCAGAGTGGTCATTGCAGCTCCAGAGAGACTGTGCCCAGCCTTCCCAGGGTCATCCAAATATTAGACATTAGAGACTCACTGCAGGGCCCCCAGGCAGTACTGGCCTGTGCACAGAGTGAAAACGGAGACTGTCCCCTTGATGTTGCTGTTGGGGAATATTTTGATAGTGCAGAGCTATTCAGGTAGCAGTCCATGATACTAATGGGAGTACAGCACTTCCTGCTTCTGCAGAGCACAGTATGACCAGTACTTATTTACATTCTTGATGAAAGTCTCAAAATATTCCCACACACAATAGTCTCCTCCCTACCTAGGACACTTTGGCATGTTGGATGGCATGCCACCTGGAGCAAGTGAACATAAGAACAGCTCCACTGGATCAGGCCATAGGCCCATCTAGTCCAGCTTCCTGTATCTCACAGCAGTCCACCAAATGCCCCAGGGAGCACATCGGATAACAAGAGACCTGCATCCTGGTGCCCTCCCTTGCATCTGGCAAGTGTGTCAAAGACAATAGAGTCTGAAGTTTTCCTAACCTGGTTTGTAAGATCCAAGTCCAACATCCTGTCCATTGAACCGGAGAGGAGGGGCAACTCTTAAGCATAAGCTATTTATTTTATTTTTGAAATGTGTACCCTGCTCTTAAACTAAAGTTTTCAAATTAGCTCCAAAAAACTTCTGGGCTGTAATATGGTTTGTTCTCAAAATTCATTGATTACTGTAACAGCGCTTCCCAAAGTGTGGGTTTTGAACCCAAGTGCAAAGGGTTGTGATCTGGGCCGTCCTGGGCAGTTCAAAATAGGAGCCATTCTGGAAACCCTATTATTTACTGAACGGAAGCCAGTTTGCTTCTGAAACCCAGATGTGGTTTATGGGGACTTCTGAGAGCTGTTCTGAGGCCTGCAGAGTGGGTTGCTAGGCCAGAAGAGGCCTCTAGCACTACCAGGAGCATCGTACCTGCCTCAAAGGACAAGGTGGGTCATGACGTTGCAAGTTTAGGAGCCCATGCTCTAGTCCAGGGGAGCCCAAACCCCGGCCCTGGGGCCATTTGCGGCCCTCAAGGACTCCCAGTCTGGCCCTCAGAGAGCCCCCAATCTCCAATGAGCCTCTGGCCCTCCAGAGACTTGCTGGAGCCCACACTGGCCTGATGCAACTGCTCTCAGCGTGACAGCCAACTCGCGTGAGCTGTGGGACAAGGGCTCCCTCCACTGCTTGCTGTTTCATATGTGATGCAGCAGCGGCAACAAAGGAAAGGCCAACCTTGCTTTGTGCAAAGCCTTTTATATGCCTTGAGCTATTACAAGACCTTCATTCATTCATATAAGTTCCATCTCTAATATATTCATTTATGTAAATTTATTTGAATTTGAAATGTAAATTCTTTTTTCCCCGGCCCTTGACACAGTGTCAGAGAGATGATGCGGCCCTCCTGCCAAAAAGTTTGGACACCCCTTGGACACCCGTCTAAAGCAACGTGTAAATAGTTGTATGCACAGAGGGAGGCCTTTTGGGTTAGCGCACCAATTTAGCATTTTGTTTTCAGCACCAACTGTGAAGATGGATATTGGAGTGAAGCATACCACACACGTTCAGGGCACAGTTCCATGTTTTATCTCCTGCAAACTGGGCAAGAGGCACTTTTTCAAGCGGTATATAAGCCTCTTATATTTAGCAGGGGGAGAGTAACTGTCCCTCTTCACTCCAGGCACTGTCTTCTAGTGGCTGTTTGCTGGCGTCTCTTCTGTGTCTTTTTAGATTGTGAGCTATTTTGGAACAGGGAGCCATTGAGCTATTTGATTTTGTCTGTAGAACGCTATGTTAAATTTTTATTGAAAAGGGATATATAAATATTGTTAATATCAAATACTAGCTCAAAATCTGCAGCAGTTTCCAGAAGGGTCAGCAAATAAATAAAGCACAATGTGAAACCTTCCTCGAAGACTGAGATTGGAAGGATAGGTGCATTTGTGATATGGTTCATATTTAAAGATGAGCCCTGTGCCCTTTTTCAGGTAGGTTTAGGAGTACTGAAGGCTTCTCAGCCACCATGCACTGCTAATTGTTACTTGCTGGCTTCTTGCCAGCACTTTCAGCTCATGTGTCGTGACAGCATAATTCTTAAAAGGTGACAAGCAAATCACTGGGGAAATTGCTATGCAGCCAGGGCTGTGCATGTTTATTTAGAAAGAAGTCTTGCTGAATTAAGTGGAGTGCAGCATACATCAGCTTGTGGGCATAGTCTGCTTTCATGGTGTGAGTTCCTTGTGATTTGAACTAGAGTGATCACCACTTGCCACGGGTCTGATGCAGATTGAGGCCATGAAAACCATCCTTTGCAGAGTGAGGCCAACTTCGAATGCTTGCACTCCCCCCTTGGCTTTAACTATGGGCTAGAGTTGCGTATGATGCTATGTCAGTGCGAATGAGGTTTCTTTTTATTGTTTGCAAACCCTATTTATTTTTCACCTTTCTATAGTGCCCTTCCTTCAGAGAGCTCAGAGCAGTGTACATAGTTCTCTCCTTTTGTCCTCATCACAACCCTGTGAGGTAGGCGAGGCTGAGAGAGTGAATGGCCCAGTCACCCAGTAATTCTTGCTGCACAGTGGTAATTTAGAGGCAAAATCCTCAACCCCAAGAGGATTTGGGGATATGGTGCTGATGGACTGCACCATATAGATCATAGGGAGAGGAAAATATGTACAGTGGTTTTGATGGCTTTGGTTTTAAAAATTCCTTCATGTTTAAAAGTAGCACGTTGGGCTGAAGGCAAGACCAAAGCTGCCACTTATCTATAGAAAATGAATTCTTCAGATACATAAAACAAAAATTTTGAGTATTCTCTGATCTTGAACAGATTGCCTAGAGTTGGCGATTGTCTGAATATAAGCCAGAAGAAGGAAGCAGACTTGACATGTCCCCTTAGCAGCCTATAATAGTTGCCACCTTGAGAAAATTTAGGTTCTTGATCTCTCTGGTATGAACCCTGACAGACTGCTGCTGCTTGTCGAACAGAGCCCTTAACTAAAGTGGCTGGAAAACAGAGCAGCTCCACCCAAAGCCCAAGCTGGTCACTACAAAGAACAAGCAGAAACAAGAAAACAGAGGAAGAGAGCTCTGTTCAGCTATTGGAGAGAATGATTACCTGTATGCATAGGCTAGAAGCACTTCTAAATGTGCTTACATGACAAATTCTTAATTTCTGACAAGTGTGCTTTTAAAGTGGGTCATTCAAAGCATAGGTATTTTTGTAGAAGATAGTATTCTTAAAATAACCGATGAAGATGGACTCAGAGTCAACATGCATTACAGTGCTCTATGCCATGTTCTATGCTTCTTCAGAAGCTTGAAAGTATATAGCTAATGCCTTGAGAAATCCCAGAACCCAGAGTGGTGGCTGAAAAAGGTTTTCAGTGGTTTGGAGAAGGGCATTCAGTGCCCTGTTCAGCCCTTCTTCCTTCGCTGTGGTCATATATTGCAAAACAAATTTTATAAAATAAGCAGATGGGTGCAAGTTTTTCTTAAGTGCTCTCCATTGTTTTCAGGCACCTGAAGAGGGGTTTTGCTTGTGCCATTTGTGCCAGCTGCAAGCTTCTTCCTTCCTTAGTGCAGGGCTCTTCTGGGTGTTGAACCTGAAGTGTCAAGGGCCATGAACTTATTTTGGGAAGCAAAAGCTCACCTCAAAATCTAGTAGATCTCCTGGTTCCAGTTGCCTCATGCAGTTTGCAAATGTGTCTGCCCCTGTTAATGGTATGAGTGTCTAGTTCTTCTATTTTGGAAGGAGATAGGTCCCTTGGTTTTATAAAGCACAAACCAGTTAGAATATGTACTTTCCAGTTTGTTGATTAAACAAATGCTTAAAATTTCTTTTTATTCTGGTTGCAAGGTTAAAATATGTCTTGTACATATAGAAGTCCAAGCGAGCTAGTTTTAGTAGCAAAATGCCAAGTGTGAAAAGCGACCATAGCCCAATGCTGGTTAAGGCCAACTGAAAAGTCTCAGCTAAAAAGTTCATGAAGCTTGAATGCTAAGCCAAGTTGGGATGCCAAAGCGGTTACTGGGCCTGGTGAACAATCTTCCATTTGTAAAATGTAATGGAGGATGATGAAGACACCTGCTCTTCTGTGTTTTTTCCTCAGCACCCAACGCAGCGTAGGATTTTGACAAACAAAAGTTTGTTCTCTCCTATGTAACCTTTTACGTGGTCTTAGTGAACGTGTTATATAACGTATTGTGTTATATTGCTTTTGTTTCCTTTCTAAGAGTCTAGCTAGCTGACTCTTTCTGGTGATTGACCTGTGGAGTATTCTTAGTCTAGGATGACCAGAAAGCTTTGATTAGGTAGAGTGGGACTATCTTAGCTTGATGTTGAGGAGTGAAGTTGGTGATTTGTTTGTACACGGTGATTCTTACAGCATGGTGAAAATTCTGAAACCAGAATTTACTTAATGATTAGTAGTAGTAACCTGTTTAAGAGTCTTTGTGACTGTAATAGACAGCACTGTTTGTATTTGTGTACAGTATTGTCCTACACGTTTACATTAACATACTCAAAAGTGATGGTTTCGAAGCAGTAAATAATAATCATATTAATTGGCTGGTGTTGGTTGCTGGCTTCTCAGTCTTCCAGTTTCTAAAACAACATGAGAAGAGTTTGGAGGGAAAGAGAAATGCATATTAAAGCAAAGATAGAGAGAGGGATTGAAGGTCTAATTTGGGATATCAGAAAAAAGTGTGGAAATGGATTTTCATGAAGGTACAAAATCATCTCTTATATGAAGAGTCATGGTTTGGAACCCAAAAGTGTTTCAATATAGTGTTTATAAAAGGTATTAAGCATGTTACGCTAGTTCCAGTGGTTCGATGTTTAAAGTAGTTATATATTTGGAAGTATTGAGAGGGGATAAGAGGTCATTGTGCAGGTTCTTTATAATAGTTGAATTTGATTAAAGACACTGAAACCAGGCTTTTAGACAAGTATAGCTTGGTGAGTAACTAGGTTATGGAGTAGTACCTTAACTACCAGAGCAGACCTTCCTTCAGCTGCTTTGTTTAAGGGTTGGAGGTTAGTACAGCTATTTCCTTGGCAGAACCGTAGTTGAGGGCACAGGCGTGCGTGCAGTGTGGTCACTGGCAAAATGCTACTAAGAGGATGTACCATTTGCTTGGTGTCCTATGTTAGCTGTGGAAGTGTCTAGGCAGGTATTCTAAGAAAAATCTGTTGCCCCCTGATTTGAGGGGAGAAAGGGTACTTGCTGTGGGGGTACAAAGGGCTGAGGATTTTGCCTGCTGACTAGGTTGGGCTGGATATTCTTTCTGCCTGGGAGTGATATTGATGTGCTTTTACTTGGCATGTACCACTCTGATCTCTTCTGACAGTGCTTGGATCAAAGTGGAGCAACTGAAGCCTTACCATGCCCACAAAGAGGAAATGATAAAAATTAACAAAGGCAAGAGATTCCAGCAGGCTGTGGATGCTGTGGAAGAGTTCCTCAAGAAAGGCAAAGGCAAGGACCAGGTGAGTACCACCTCTTTGGTTTTCCCAGTTGAATCGGATCCTCTGGGTCATGGAGGAGAAATTTTCATACTGTGTTTTGCTGGCAAAGGGAAGGTTTGTCTAGAATTATTGTGCACTTCAGCACTTCAGATCACCGTTGCATTTGTAAAGCATTTCACTTCCACAGCCGCCTGTTGTACCTCTGATTTACTTAGGATGAACTGAAACTGGTCAGTAGATCTACCTGTAGTTTGTTCTAACTCCAGAGATCACACATTCTTCATTGTGCCAGTGGGGACCCATTCTTGGGACACACAGCTGTACTTGGTCTGTCCTTGACTGTTCTAAGGAGTAACTTGGATCTGGCATGCCCCGAATTCAGGATACTTGGCCTGCTTCATTTGTCTGGCAGGACTTGTTGTCCTTGGGTTTTGTGAGTTTTGGGGAGGGGGCAATCGCTGCCAGCTCATGACATTCCTTTTCCTTGTCCTTCTGTTGTGCGATCTCAGGCGTCTTCTCATAACTCCGCTGAAGAGAAGAACCGGCGAAATTCCAGCGAAGAGAGGAGCAAGCAGTCAGTAGGAGAGGAGAAACACAAAGCTGGGTTGTCTGAAGGGAAACCAAAAAAGAGGGTGTCTTCAGTCTCCTCAGAGCGAGGCTCAAAGTCCCCACTGAAGAGGACGTATGAGCAAAGCCCTCGGAAGCGCGGGCGTCCTCCCAAAGACGAGAAGGTTTGTGTTTCACATCTCCTCCCATGCTCTCTGAGTTTGTCCAGATGGAATGTAAACCACCTAACGGCCAACTGGAAACCCTGATTGTTATGGATATTTGAAAAGTTGCTTCTATTAACTGATCAAGAGTCTACCAGTCAGTGCTGTTTTTGCAGCCATAACTTACTGTGTATTGGTTGGCTCTTGTGGAGCACTAAGCTGTATGAGTCCCTTGAGTGGCTTTTTCAAGGAAATGGAAGAGCAATTACATCCTCAGAAGTCATATGCCACCTGTGTTCACATCTCCATCTCATTTATACGTTCAGTCAGATGACAGTCTTTTCCATCTCTCCCCTTCTCCGGTGTCGTCAGACTGGGCAGTGAGCAGTTGCTTGATTTGCACCATAAATGAGAGACTCTAAGTTTTTGTAGAAATGGGTGACCCACCCAGGAGACTTCATATTTTCTTGCGGCTATTAGTGATCTGTGTTTAATTCTGATGTTTCTCATCCTTGGAAATATCTAAAGTCTGCATACAAAGTTGAACTACCTCTGCCTTCAGGAGAGCTGGAACCTCATACTTGGGCTTCTGAGCTAGTTCCTCCAGCACTTACCATCAGAATGGATTAATAGAATACACTAGATGCTGTTCCAGAACCACCATTCAGAGCGCGATACCATAGTCTTTCAAGACTGAAGGTTGCCAACATGATGATGCAGGGGACTGAGCCCAAAGATCCTTAAGCAGCATAAGATAAGATTGTAAGATAGCTGAGGTCAACTAGAATAACATGCGGCTTATTCACAGGTGAACTATGCCCTGGTTCCCTTTTTCTTTCCTTGAGCTGTGGCACTGATCTTCATTAGTCTTAGGAGCTTGGACCCTGACAACCTGGAAAAATTCATCCTGATGCCTCGATACTCAAAGCAGTTCCAAGCTTTTAGACATAGGGCTGTGCCACTATCTTTCTCAAGGCTTGTACATTGGTGCTGTTTTTTTCAAAAGTCTTTATTTTGGGGGTATGTATGCTTACTGCCTTGTTCTTTTGGAGATGCTGGTATCCATGATAGCTTTTTTTGTTATGCGGCTGCTGGGAATCATTCTTTGGTGTACCCAAATGGAAGATGGGTCAACCTTCCTTCTGGAAGTGGGGAGGGACTTCCCAGTGAAGAGGAGATGATATAAACTATATGACTTTCTTAGAGTTGTGTTTAGTACCACAGAGAGCTATTAAAATGGCATCTTCCCTATGCACTGTGGGCTATAGGGCCTTTTCCTCATCAGCTGAAGCTGTGATGTGACACTTTGATGGTGAATATATGCACCCTATTCTTCAAATACCAGTGGTCTGCCTCCTGGTGACTTCATTCCTGATTCCTAGTTTTTTCCCCATATCTTGATGACCCTGCCTGTAGTCAGCTGCTGCTGTCTCCAAATAATTTCTTGCCTTGAGATTCTGTTGAAACATTTTCCCCAGTTTTTTCCAGTGCATGGGCATCGGTGTATCTTTCCTGGCAAGGAGCCCAGTTCCAGTGGAGGAAAGCCATGCTTTTGCAAGATGAATTGTCGGCAGAGGTTTCTATTCATATTATTGGCTGCAGCACATCTTGGCAAGCGAAATGATCACGCTTGGTCACTGTTGCAGAATTTTGCTCTGCCTAAAACCATTAAGGTTGCAGAGGAGTCATGAGCAAGTATGCAAGATCAGTGGGCAAGTCTTAGATGGAGAAGTATCTTATTTGTCACCTGAATGGAAGACAAGCGTCTTGCGACTTTGAAACACTTAGGTTTATGATACTTCATCAGAATATAAGTTGTTGTGAGAAGAAAGTAGTCCCTCTTAGTCTGTTACTATCTTGCTTGGAAAAACTGTGGAGTGAAAATCTCCCTGACCATGAAAAGTTTTAGACAACCTAGGGTAAGAGGCACCTCCCCCCACACTTTGAGATGGAGTTTGTGCTCCCTGGACCTTGTGTGGGCTGCAGCTGGCTGTTTCTGCTGGAGAGAGGGTCCATCTTAATGGCACTGTTTCAGAAGTCCCCACCTTCAGCCTGGGAAACCAGTCAGGTTTGAGCAGTGTGGAATTTTAAGACCCTTTCTTGAATTAACTGCAGAAACCAATTTGTTTGCATTGTACACCAGTCTTCCTCAAAAGTTTACACACAGTACCCAGGTGGTCTCTGATCCAAGAAAATAATAGGATCAGGAGTACAGTTGAGCTGTACTCAACTGTACAGTTGAGCTTCAGCAGTTGAGCTGTGGTATTAGAACCTTTTAGTTCTTGCAAGCACTCTCTCCCCCAAGCTCAGTACTCTGCTGCGGAAAGGCAGACTGTCTGGAGTCCACCAATAGTGGTTGGAAGGTAAAAGGATGGGTGGTGGCTTGGGGCTGCCCAACAACAGCACAGCTGGTGATAAAAGGCGAAAAAACCCTTTTATTTTAAAAGAGTTTTGGTTTCACGTAAACAGGAAAGGAAAACACAGATGAAGTGTAAGAACTGTACTTGTCACATCAGGGGTGAGGAATAAAAAGCAAAGATTAGTTTTACTCATACAGTGTTTGGGGCTTGTAAACAAGGGCTGAATGACAGTTTCTGGGCTGGTTGCACTTCAGTTGATCATTAAACTCAAACCCAGTGTCAAGTGCATCTGCCTTGCATAGTACACAAACAGTTGGTGGGGGCAGGGAGTGTGTATTGTTGTAAATGGCCATTTGGAAGGACTAGCCTCCTGCAGTAATGCAAACCACCTCCCATACACACATTGATTTCTGTGGTCTCTGCTCCAGACAGGGTAGGTGTACCCTAAGGAGCTGTCTGTAGAGCAGATGGAGGCATATAATGCAAGTAATTGAACTGAAGCCATGCACTTCATGAGAAGGTCTGCTGCCGATCCTGTGTATACTTATTGGGAAGTAAGTCTGGCTGTGTTCAGTGAGTCCCAGATGTATATGCAAATGAGGACTTTTCTCATCTGTGACCTCTACTTAGCAGATAAGGATCTTCTTACTGTTGGTGGTTGTTCTCCCCCATTTGCAACTTTCTGGACTGATTAAGCTTTATTTTCCATAGAGCTACTAATACCTGATCTTGGCCCAGCTGAGGGCTGCAACCTGAACTGCAAGAGCTGCCATGGACAAGTGCATCTAAATTCTCCTTGGGGTCCCAGAGGATATTTCAGAAGCATTGGGGATGATGGATAAGTAGGCAGGTCCAAATAACAGGCTTCTATAACAGGGCAGGAGGTCTGGTCTAGAGAGTAGAGCCTCCGTCTGCCTGAAGATAACATCCACAAGGTCGCCAGTTCGAGGCCACCGGCACCGTGCGACCTTGGAGCAGCTGACAAGCTGAAGCCGAGCAATTCCATCTGCTCTGAGCGGGGGAGGATGGAGGCCAGAATGTGAAGCCATATCGGAATGAAACACCTTGAATGTAGTCGTTCTTGAAAGAAAGAACCTTCTTTGAAATTGTAAAAATCCCTATTTAATAGGGATTTAATAAAGCCTGCCTATGTGAACCGCCTTGAATAAAGTCTTGAATAAAGACCAAGAAAGGCGGTATATAAATACCTGTTATTATTATTATTATTATTCTACACCCCTGTTCAAGAGATAGGAGCCCGTTGTCCCCTCTTTGCCCAGACAGATGTGATGTTTGCATTCCTCCAGCCGCAAAGGCAGATGGAGAATTCTTGCAGGAAATCCTTGACCTGGGCAGGGTAGGTCAGGCAGGCAGCTGTTTCCTACACTGCCAGATGCCTCACTTTGCAATTTACTGTAGAAGTAGATAAGCCAGGGGGCACAAGAAGTACCCTTTCCTCCCAAAGCCACCAGTGCAGCTTTTGTTGCTCACTAGGTAGGACTGGTCTTTGAAGGTGAGGTAACCTCTGCCTCTGTTAATTGTACCCTGCATACCTACCTTGGGCAGGTGCCATCCTGCCACTCACCTGAAGACTCAGAATAAGTATGCACAGTAAGAAATTTCCTTTTTCTAATTGTTTTTGTCCAGTGCAGAAAACAGTGGAACATGCAAAAAAACTTTAAAATCCTGAGTTTTGCTTTTAAAGAAAAGACACACAGTTATGGTTGGAAGGCATACAATTACAAGGGGAAACAAAAGACTTGAAAACCAAAAATGGGAATGTGTCTCTCCCTGTCTCCCTCTCCCTGCAGCTGAAATAAGGGGAGGAGAAGGGAGGGGAATTGTGGTGGAACTGTGAAGCTGGCTCAGTAGTGCCAGCAGACAGGCAGTACAACACCTGTCCTCTTCTTCTTTTTCTTTTCTCTCCTGACCATGGAGAGCTTAAACTGGCTATAACCTGCTGCTTTGACCAGACTGAGAAGCTGTTTGCTAGGCATCCGATTCTGGGGTGGAAGCAGGATGTGTCTCCTAGCCCAGCCAAACCTTGAGTCAAAGATCCTGCCTCCTGGATGGAGAAGGGGGCACCTTGATGTCCGGGTTACTGGAAGGTGGCAAGTAGGGAAAACTCTTCTGGTGTAGGCTAGAATGTTGGCATTATTTTGCCAGGATAGTAATGGTGGGGAACACATGAGAAAGCAGAACAGAGGACTCACTGTTTTTTGTTCTTCATGGAAATAAGTATTAAACAAGCTTGGTAAGTTGATAGCATAATGGCTGTATTGAATCATGACTGTGTGTATATGTTGGTGATCCCCAGGCTTCAGGACATCAGCATGCTTGCTAAGCAGCAAGTCTGTGTGTACTTGACTTTTGAGGAAACAAGCTTAAGAACAGGGTACATGGATTGTTTGGGTGGCTAGAGTAACTTTGAAGCTGTCAGTATGTCCGTGCTTAATTTCATGCACATGTTGGATTTCTTGCCCGTCCGAAAGAGCTTGGGACAGGATTTTATTTATGCCTAAATAAAAAATCAGCATACCGAAAAACAGTTCACCTGTTTAAAATGCTGAAGTGCAGTGTAAGAATTAAAATTGTCTTGTGTCTGCTTTAAAGCTTAAATTTTGGTAGGTGACCCAGCAAGAGTGCCTGCAGTTGTGAAGCAGTCACTGAAAAAGTGTTCTGTTTTATTTTCATTCAACAACATTGGTGAACTCTTGACCACTCGCCCCTCTGTTTCTCACACATTTCTCTCTCGCCATGGTTTTTAATGCCCACTTGCACAAGTCTGTTGCTGCACTTACTTAGACTCTAAAATCTTCCATTGTGAGAGCAACCTGTTGCAAGAAGAGATTTTGGATGAGGGGTGTATGGCAGAGAAGGGTGTTTCACCATTTTTTGAGAGTGTTTCTTTTGCCCATTGATCATCTCCAAGACTAGCATCCACAGCTTTTGGGACCCTTTTTGTGTGCTTATTGGTCATCTTGTTTTTCCACAGGACCTGACGATTCCTGAATCAAGTACAGTGAAGAGAATGATGCCTGGGACTGTGGCGGGCTTTAAATGGCCACCAAGTGTAAGCGAGGTGACTTAATGCTTTGCGCTTTCTCTGGTTGTGGTGATGGCTGTACTGTGGGGTGGGTTCCCAGTGGTCCTGTGTCCTGCATAGAAGGCTTTACTCCAGTATTTTGGGGATTCTGGGCAAGAGACCAAGCGTAAGGCTTTTCAGCTGCCACTTTGCTGTTCCATCTTCGCTCTTTTCTGTTGGAGGAGGGTATTCTGAGCAAGTTATCTCCTCCTGCTCATTCAAGAGACCAGACTTCGTAGCAAAGGCTTTATGATCACCCCCCCCCCACACACACACACAAACATGAGAGAGCTTTCCCAGCTCCCTGTCTTACCTACTCTTGATTCAAAAGTACTTGGTGCTTGCTCCATTACTTGTCCTGCAAGGCCCATTTAGTTTAGTTCTTTCTTTTCTCTCCTTCTCTGCTAGCACTCTCTTCTTTGATCGTCTCTTCACCTACCTGCTTCTCCTCTCACTGTACTGGGTCGAGGGAAGCACCTTTCTCCTAAAATGCGGGAGGGAGAGGAGGAGTTTATCATTCAGAGCTTTACAGCATGTCCTCTAACCAGTCCAAGCATGTTGAAAGGGGCCAAACTGATGCTGAAAAGCCCTCCAAATCAGACCATTCAATCCCAGCGGCTGAAGGAAGAAAGACAGTTTCTTCAGCTCAATGTCAGTTGACCATCCCAGTGAAACTGATGGAGCCTTTCTAGCAGACACTAGCATGCAGATTGTAAAGATGTACTTCTTGTCTGCCACTTCTCCCTGCCTCTGAGGATCCTTATCTTAACAGGAGCACTGCTGTAAACACCTCCCCAGCACACTAGCTTTTCCCTCACCCACCGGAGCATCCATAGAGGAGACATCCCCTGGCTAGACCTCCAAGCCATCAGACTAGGCCTAATAGTTTTCAAAACTACTGGGAAAAGTTGTCCCAGTCAGGGACAATCGGTTCCATGGCAAAAGCACTTGTGAACCACAATGGCTACATCAGGTCACATGGCTCTTTACCAGGAGGCACTCTTACTGTTTCACTGAGAGCATCATCTCTCCGATAACCTACCACATCTGCAGGGCTTTCGCCACCTGGGCAGACTGGCTAAGCTGGCAAGACCTAGACCCCTTGAAGAGTTTCTGAATCCACATGTAATTCCAGAGGTTCAGAGGTGCTTTGGGTGATCCTCTATAGACTTGTTCACCTCCCCAGTAAATGGCAGATTAATTGACTTTTTTCCAGGTTTCCAGTGAAGAAATAGATGCCCTCTCAAACCTTTGGCCCACAGGGCTCCTCTCAGGATGCTCAAGGAAGTACACAAAAAACATGGTGGTTTCGTACTGGTGTCGGCAGGTCTCCAACCTGCTTTGCGTGGCACCACTTCCACTCTGGATCCTTCTTCCACCATAGGAACCCTTTATTCAGCTGGACCAGCATGGCTTCTCCTTGCCATACAGAGACTAACCTCTAGACCCAAGCTGCTTGTGGTTATTTCCAGTTGGGTCTTGAGATATCCTGATGACATCTCTAGAAAACAATGTATACTCCACATCCATGAGTTTTTCTCAAGTGGTGTGTGTGTGGGGGGGGGGAGATTTCCCTTTTGTTGGCATTAAGGAACTTCTCTTCTTCCCCTAGTCGGGTGTTGAACAGGGTCTTTACCCAAGCGTGATCCCGAAAAATACTTTGCCCTATCCTCTCTCCTGAGCCGCACACAGGCCCATGAGGGCCTCCTCTCCCCTATGCCAATTCTTTTATGACACCATGCTGCTCCCCTGAGTTTTCAGGTTCCCCTCCTGAGAGCCCCAAGAAGTTCCCTATGCTCGACAGAGTTGTTAAAAATAGTCTCATTGCATCTCCTCTCATTCAGAGCGACCTTCGTCTCACGATTACTTCAGCAGAAAAGCCTCTAAAGTCATGCTGTATCATCAAGGATCACCTCTGCACCCTTTAGAAGCATGCTGTCCTTTGTCCAGATCCATCTTTCATTGCACGAGTAAACTCCTTTCAGAGGTCTTAGGAGATCCGGCTACCTTTCTTCTGCCCCACAGCTTTCCTTCCTAGAGAGAAGAGCGACGTAAACAAAATGCCCTCAAAATTATACCCAATAGCATCCTGCCACCTTCTAGAAGATAATTTATTTCCTTTCACCCTTGTGCCATGGGGCACAAAGGTTTTTAAATCTAAACTTTGAGGCTGCATTGGGTTGAGGCTGCATTGTACTAGTTTATAAGATGCATCCATGGTTGTCCAGTTAGTTCTACATGTGATTGCAGCACATTCTTCCAGAACTACCTGTGGTGCAAATTGATCTTGAGTGCCTGTGTGGTCATCCATCTCCACTTCCAAAGGAGGACACTGCAGCCCAGATGCATTCGCCTTTGCCAACACCTCCTTTGGCAGAAGAGTCTTGTGAAAGATCCTCCTGCCTCAAAAGCAGGCATGACACATCCCACCCAGATTTTTTTTGTTGGATGGCTAGCTCATGGATACTCTGGATACTCTCCTTCACTAACCGAGGAAGAGACATTGATGGATGTCAGTGTCCACTGGTGGATGTCTAACCATGATGGATTCTTGTTGGTCGTAGGAGGGCATCCAGCCTCACCTAATGGTCCATGGGTTTGTCTATTGCCATGGCAGGATAACTCGCTGGTGATACTGCAAGACCATGAGGCAAGCAATTGTCAGTCTAGGGACTTTTTGCTCTTACTACCTCATTGTTAAGGTTACTTACCTATCTTGGCCTGTTTTTTAAGTTTGAAGTTAATGCCTCAAACTACAGCATGGCCAGAAAACTGGGAGGGACCTCCCTTTGAAGGTGCTGTTAAATACTTTGCTAATTTTCATGACTTGTTTCTTGAGTGAGTGGGAGGAGAGGACCCCTCTGGCTGCTCTCCTTCCACCAACAAGAAGCAGTTAATGGTAAGTACAAACCCTCCTTTCTCTGGACTTGAATTGCCTCCAACCCCTTTGCTCCCACATTACCTCTCCCTGTTTTTTTTTCCATTTCTTCCATCTCCATTTTCTCTTGCTGGGCCTGATTCTTATTCTCCTCATCCCATGCTCACTTCTTCACCTTCCACTACTGCTTCTGTCTGGCTGAGGCAGGAGGAGCCCCCTTAGTTGAAGAAGACACTTTGCTTTCCCTGCCTTGGGGAAATTGAGTGGGAGGGGGAAGGCATCAGATTTCCTTTCCCCAGCAAAGCAGACACCATTGTTTTGTTCTGTTGCCTTGCTAAGCAGCAAACTTGTCAGAGTGAAGTTTTTTTTTTCTGTCACTGACCATAAGCAGTTCAGGGGCTCTGAGTTTTCATACACATGCATACACATGTTTGTGACACACAAAGGTCGTCTTAAAAAGGTCATCCCAGGAACATTGTTCTTGTAAAACTCCAGTTAGCTCTAGCACTTGGTCCTTTTAGGACATGGTCACTGATCACCTGGTGCATGAGATCCTCAAATTGCCATGAACTGTTCCTTTTCAGAAGCAAAGAAGTGTCTAGTGTCGCATTACCCCAGAAAATTGGGTTGTTCCTTAGGGTAATTTGACCCTGGCCTAGGTTTCATCAGTTTATTCCTGCTTTCATTTCTCCACCCCAGGCATGCCAGTTCTTTGTGCTAGCAAAATACCATAAAACTGCAATCCCATGCACACTTCTTGGGAGTAAGCCCCATTCAACTTCGTAAGACTTACTTCTGAGTCAGTATTCAGGCGTTGGACTAGATGACCTTACAGGTCCCTTCCAACTCTTCTATAATTCTGTGCATAAGGTTGCATTGTGACTTCTGATGACCCAAAGTGATCCATGTAAAAAGGGAGGTAGCCCTGATTTTTAGTCCTTACTGAATTCTGCACACACTTACCTGGGACAGGTCCTGCAGAAATCAGTTGGACTTGCTTCTGAGTAGACATACAACAAACATACACGTTGTGTATGTGGAATAAAGATAGACACCCCAAGACACAGTCTCCCAAGACACCCCAAAGTGCAAGCCTGTGTTTGTTCTTAGAGAATAGGTGGTCACTTAAACTGTGTATTTTGGTACTTGCTCACTGACTTTTGTACCCAAATGCAATTAGTTTCTTGAGATTCATTTGCAAACACCAAATAATATCAGAGGTGGCAGTTAACCCCTTTACGGAACAAAATCCCTTCTCTTTTTTCCTCTTTCTGAATGAGGGTTAAAGCTGGATACTGTAGTGGAATTGCTTCAGCTGAACTGTCCAGGGTTGCTATTTGATGGCTGATAGATAAGATGGCCTTCCTGATCAGGAGAAAGAGTGTATATATCAATTGTAAGAAAACATGCGACTTTTTGGGGGCAGAGGAAAAGTAAAATATATACTATTGAAGGCGGGGAAGAAGTCAAAATTGAGTCAGTTCATCCAAATCATTCGCTGAATGAACAGTCAGCAGCGGTTTCTATGTTGGTGCCAAAGGTCAGGAGATAGAAAACTAGTCAAAACAAGGTTTTATGAGACCAATTTAAGTTGCTTTAGGAGTTTGGTCAACTTCCATTCTTCACAAAAATCCAATAAAATACAAAAATTAGCACACAACCAAGATAACTTGGAAAAAGATGCCAAATTACTGAGGAGTGCTACGATTGTGAGTTCTGTAAAGGAAATGTCAGAAATGGAGATCTGAGTGATCTAGGACTGCTACACATTTCTGTATGTTGTCTTGAATGCAAGCCCTGCTTTGTTAGTGGAACGTGCTTCTTAGTGGCTTGCTTGGGGTTGCAGATTTAGAATCAAAATTTAAAATGAATCTGGTTTTAAAATAGAAAGTGCTCTTAGGCTTCCATACCGTGTGTCACCATATTTGAAGAAATTATTTCTAAACAGTTTTCCTAGTTCTCAAATTGTAGAAAAGGCCAGCTATTGTTTTTGAAGCCTGCCAAAGGGGAGGGGGCTGATCTGGCTCAATGGGGGTTGTGAGTGGGGATGAAACCTGTGCCCCCTATCATCTTTCCTGCTACCATTCAAGCACAATACTACTATGATTTCATTTTCTCAGCGGCAAACCATGGAGTGTCATCTAAGATGGTTATTTTCTTTCTCCTACCCATTTTTATCAGCTTAACAGCTTCTGACTTCCAGGCTCTCTAGTTCTCACCCCTGATGCCTGAGCCAGGCACGGAGGTTAACAGGACCGTCCTGAATCTTAGGGAAATCTTGAGTTTCTTCAAAAGTGCGAAAGTAGCTGCTGCCCATTCAGAATTTATATGGAGGCTTGAAATGTGGTTGTCTTGGTTTCTCAGTTTGCCACTTTGCAATTTCAGCCTGTGAAAGATGGCGACCCGCATTTCCATCACTTCCTGCTTAGCCAGACGGAGAAGGTGAGCCTTTAGCAGCATAGGTTTGGGCATGGTGAGTCCCATCTAGTGGGTCTGTTTCACAACAGGTGACAAGGGTTCACAGTCAGAAGCGCATAAGACCGGGCTGTCATGGCTCCTCTTGCAGGCATACCAGAGGCCATTGAAGTCTTGGCACCAGTTTTGGTTAGCTTTGTCTTTTGTAAATGCAAGTTGCTTTTTGCTGAAGTTCTGTGGCACCTTCAGGCTTCCACAAGAAGCAGTCCTTTGTCCATTTGTTGTATAAAAATATTTTTAAGCTGGGGTGGATCTGGTCATCCAGTTCTGGAGTTTTCAAAATGGCCAGGAGCAGCTCAGTAGACGTTGAGATGACAGGCTCATCTTCAGATATTTTTGAAGGAAAGCTTGTGAGGGAGTCATGTAGGGAGTCGGTACCTTTCTCTCATGCCATTTGTTACATTCCAACATGTTTCTTTTTTCCTTAATCAAGAATCTTCCATTCTAGGGGAAGGGAATTGTGGGGTAGCAATTACCGAAGCTAGATTACGGGCTTGTACTTTGTGGAATACCTCTCAGTTCCCTCTTTTACTGATGTGTTTACAGCATGTTAAATGCTTAAGTGCGATAAATGCTTACATCCGGCATTTCAGGTAAAGTTTCCAGTGTGACTTGCAATAAAAAACATAACAGTACACCTTTATGTAAACTCTAAAAACAATCAGTAAAAGAACATGATTTTATTTTTTAAATTAATAGTTTGGGAATGGAAAGCATCTAAGAACCTGCCAGTGGCTGCTGATTAAGTCTGGTTAAAAAGGGAAGTTTTAATCTGATGTCTAAAACACAACAGCACAAGCCCTGGGGAAAGTTCACTATGTATGTGCTGGAGAAAAGGGGCTGTGCTTGGAGGGATTAAGGAGCCCTGCAATGGAGAGAACTCTGTTTTTCTCTTACAGGAAGTAGGCTTGAGTTGAGGGTTATTGGCCTGTTTGTAGTGAATTGTTGGTTGGTGCAGAGGATATGGTCTGCTGGCCCTGAGAGAGTCAAAGGCCTTGCTGTACTTGTACCAAACGTGTTGCTTTTTTCTTTCCCTCTCCATGCAGCCGGCTGTTTGCTATCAAGCCATCACAAAGAAGCTGAAGGTGTGTGAAGAGGTATAGCAGGCTTTGCTCTTTATTTGTCTTCATTGATGCCTCATGATGTTACTGGTTTCTCTAAAGTAAAATCTTTTGTGGTTTGTCTTACAGGAAACAGGGTCCACATCCATCCAGGCGGCAGACAGCACAGCTATCAATGGTAGCATCACTCCTACAGACAAAAAGTAAGATTCTCCTCCCCGTGTGTGTGTCTGTCTAATTCTAAATAGTTCCATGGCTGCTTTGGACTTGCAAAGCAGATTCTGTGTTGAATTCATAAAAGCTTACCTTGTCCGCTCCCGTCTTCATTGGTGAATGGGCTTGATGAATGACTTGCGATTCAGGATGGATGAATGTGCTCCAGTTTCATCCTCAGAACTGTCCTTCCAAGTGGAAGGGCAGACTTTTGAAAACCTGAGTGGTGTAATTAATAGCATGTTAAACCAGAGAGTCCAGGCTTCAAATAATGGAGCTTATTGGGCGACCTTGGGCAAGTTGAGCCCAGCTTACTTTGCTGTGTAGATGGGTCAATCAAGGGGAACCGTGAGTGTGAATCTTCTGGGGTTTCCTTTTGGATCTGATGAGTGCCCTTCCAAACTGAAAGTTGGTTGCAGCATGTGGTTGTTGCAAGAACCTTCCTCTCCATATGCGGGCAAAGGCATTGCGTTTGCAGTCATCATTGCATTGCCCTCCCTTCCAAGTCAGGTGACCCAAGTCTGTTTTAACTACGAACTCCAAGCCACCAGGAGGGGGGAAGAGGCAGAACCCTGGCACCTTCCAGGAACAGCACAGGGTGACTCTTCTGGTGCTTCCTGTGCCTTCCTTCCTACAGTGACAGGAGCCCCAATTGCACTTCCTCTATCTGTCTCTCTCTGAGACGGTTTCCCTCCTGCTCCGATGTCGAACAGGCTGTGGCTTGTTTCCTTGCTGCAGCCATCTCAGGATGCCAGTTTCTCAGACTTACTGAAGGGAAACTGAAGTTACCATGAAGGCATTCAGGTAAACCCTTTTTCCATAGTGGTCTCAAATGCAGCTGAGCTGAGCCCTGGATGTGACACTGTCTTGGCAGTGGTTTGCGGTAGCCCTGTCGTGTTGGTGTACTTAGCAAGTACAGCCAGTTGTAAGCTGAATGGCAGATATACAGGAAGTTGAAATGCCTACGTGTGAGCTTTGTTCAGGTCAGCTCTGAGGAGACTGCTATGAGGGGGAGGATTGTCACCATGCATAGGTTTCTGAGTGGGAGTAGGAGGCCTCATTTTTTCAGTCTGCTATGTTTCACACAGGAGCAGTGACTTTCCAAAACACATAAATGTGGAGCAAGTGAAAACATGTGAATGGAAGCTTTAAATGAGTGTAACTCATTAGGTAGTGTCTAAGGCATAACTGTGTTCCCATCTGAGCAGTTTGCACTTGGATATCAAGTTCTGCCTTAAGGAAAGCTCTGCCCTTACGGTTGGATAATTACAGTGTGCAGTGTGCTGGTGGATCAAAGAGGCTTCATTTTGTATATTGCTGGCTGCAAACACTGTACAGACTTAAGGAATTTGGGGTCGCAGTTGCAATGAGCTGCCTGGGCTCATCAGGGCTGCAGGATGATGTTGGGGGAAGAGAAGATATGGGTCTGAGCAGCATTAGTAGTGGGATTGGATAGTTGCTGCTGGGTCCTGGGACTCAAGGTTGTCAAGTGCAGGCACTGTGGGTGCAAGTTTGACCGTGGCCAGCTCACACTATATGTAGCTGCAGAATTCCTATGGTGCCATAACTTTTGCCCACATGAATGTTGGCTTTGGATGTCCCGCCTCTGGCTTCATTAGAAATACGATTACCAGGTGCCAGGGATGGGGCCTTTCATTAGTTGGGCTGAGTGGGATTGTAGTTTCCAGTGCACATTTTTTCTCAATTCATTCTCATAGTAACTTTCTGAAGTCAGTAGGTTGAGCGAAGTTGGTCAGTGGGTCCAAGGTGTTTTCCACTGGGCTATACTGGTCTCCTGTGTTGACTGTGGCTCTTGTACACAGGCAGCTTTCGGCATTGCGTGTCTCGTGGGTGAATGGTTTCCTGTAATGAATTGTGTCGTTCTGAGAAGACCTTTGCTTGTCTAAGATGCGAAGCAAAATGCGCCTGAGTCTAGACCGCTTGCTGACACCTGCTTCATGGAGCAACGTGGTACCATTGCTCGAGTGAGGGCCCTTGGCCAGGGCAAAAATTTGAATCCTTTCAGACTAGTCTGCAGCACTACTCAGTTTCTCCACTGGAGAATGGGAGTTCTCTGAATAAACCCCCTCGTTCTTTTGAGCAGCGCACCCTGCTGCCTGCCTGGTGTCTGCTTGCCTGTGGCAGTTTCCTGGAGGATTTAGATCTGGGTCAGGAACTTCTGCCCTGGCTGGTCACTCACCTTCTGTACACACCTCTGTCACTAACAGCACCATCTCTTCCAGGATCGGGTTCCTTGGCCTCGGGCTGATGGGGAGTGGCATCGTCTCCAACTTGTTAAAAATGGGTCACACTGTCACGGTCTGGAATCGGACTGCCGAGAAGGTGAGAGTGTTTTTAGGAAGCATTAAACAATATAGTAGGATCCAGTGTGGATGCCAGGTTGTGCTGGGCTGTTGAGTGCTGCCTTTTGAGGGCCCATGTGGGTGCAACTCAAAGTCTCCTGTAGTGTGCCGTGGGGGAGGAGGAAGAAGGAAAGGGAAGCACATCCTTCCTCTGCCCTTTGTGGCTTCCCTCCACCTGCTCACTCGCTTCTTCAGGTGGTTTGAGCAGGCAGGAAATCAATTTGCCCAGGGGGCAGTGTGGCCTGGGGAATGAACTGCTTCCAGACACAGGTTTTCTTTTCCTCCCTCCTCCAAGCAACTTTGCTCAGCCTGATGGAGGAGGCAGGCAGCGTGTGCCCTGCTTTGGTTCGTTCACCTAAGCAGAGCCTTGGTCTTCAGAGAGAGACGCTTGAGCTCAGGGTGGCTGCTGTCCCGAATTGGGATGGAGTTTTACTGATTTGGGGGAGGGATGAGCCGCTCGGCCCACATTTGATACCCTTGGCTGATCTGCTGGGCACATTCAGAAGAACTGCTTGAGACGTGTGCCTGAATGCCACTATTGCTATAGCAAAGCTGGCTTACATTGTCAGACTACTTCATAGTAGCCATAGCAACCTTTTCCTTCCCTCTGCCTCATTTGCCCTCCCCACCTGCACCAATTCCCGCTGTCTTTGTCTAGTAGCTGAAGCTGCCTTCAGATCTGTAATGGAGCAGCTGTGCCCATGTTGCCTTGGTGTGAGGTTTGGGAGAAGTGCTGAGCTCACAGATTACATGGGCCTAGTGGAGGAGGAGTGACAGGGTGCCTTTCTTTGCCTTAAAGTGGTGCTTGAATCCAGGCTGCCGGACCTCTCACTGGGGTGAGAGCAGCGGCAAGACAGGAGCCTCTGTGGTGCTCTACCATTGAGCTATGGCCCCTACTCAGGACATTCTACGCCCCTGCCTCCAAAAGGCTGCTTGTTTGAGCAGACTCTTTTATGTTGCCTGCTGGCAGCTGATGGTGCTTGCCTGCTGTCATTGTCTTCAGTTGTGGGTGTGACTCTTCCATGGGTTCTCAGAGTTCACAGGACCCAGTTTGAAAACCTCTGCCCAAAAGCCAAGAGTGGTTCTCTCTAGAAATCAGGAGAGGCGATCTCTGGGTTATCCTGACATGACTCCACAGAACTTCCTTGTGAGGAAATCGCATCTATTCATTGTATTGTGGGTGGGAGAGACAGCACTCCAGGAAAATAAGACTGTTTCTGGAAAGCACCACAGGTGGTACCTGATGGCTACTTGCCTTTGTTTACATTGACCCTCACCTGCATGTCTCTCGTGGGCACATTGGGGCAAGGGCTAAGTAGAGCAAAGGCCAAAGTGACCTTTCTTGTCCAGCGATCTCTTGTTTCTTACCTTTTGGGTCTGTGTGACTTTTGCAGTGTGATTTGTTCATCCAAGAGGGGGCACGGTTGGGAAGAACCCCTGCTGAAGTGGTCTCCACCTGTGACATCACTTTCGCCTGTGTTTCTGACCCCAAAGCAGCCAAGGATGTAAGGATCATCTCTTTTTCCCCCTTTGCTTGCTTTATCATTCTGTACACAGGACTGATTTCCCCTGTCCAAATGCATTCTGTGGCAGACCCTGATTCCAGATGACTAACTCTACATCACTTTAGTAGCAGGCTGCAAGAACTGTTCCTGGTTTTAAACAAGGGGTGATAGCAGGGATGGCTTAGGGATGGCTCCCTAGTATGTTTTCCAAACTGTGTGCTGTGAGAGGGCTGTGTGCCTTGCAGAGTAGCCACTGTGTTACATACACCTCCATTCAGTGCCCACAGAGTAAGTAAGTTCATGCAGTGTTCATCTTTTTCTTCCCTGCTCCTCAGTTAATGTATCCCAAGGTAGATGGACTTACTGGGATTTCCCCAGTACAGCAAACGGCAGATCCATAAGAATTCCAGAAGTGAACCCCAGGATGCTAAGAATCTCTGTTGCCCAGAAAGCACAGCCCCGTTCCTGAACCTTACTGGGCAAAAGGGAGAATCCAGCAACAGGCTGGATTGAGCAACAGCAACTGGGGTTGAACGTGTTCTGTCACTGCCTTCCAAGCATAACTGGCAGTGGGGGGGGGGGAAGGCTTTTGAAAAGGAAGGAGGACCAGAGTGACTCTCAGTGTGGTTGGTGGCCCTTCTTTCTCCCACCCCACCCTAGATCACTTATGTTTTCTGCACATAACACCTTCTGTGCCTCTTCCCTTGGGAACAAGCCCTGCACCTGCCCACCTGCTTGCCTGACAGCCAGGTAAGCTAGGGGACTTTGGACACACATGGGACCCCTCCAGTGTGGCACAACCTGATGCTGCTTTAGGATTTACAATTCATTTCATCTGCCTTTCGGCAGCATTGATCTGTCCTGTCGCATGTATTAGAGTTGAATGCTTAATCCCCTTTTATAAGCTCTACCATCAAATAAGGACTTCCAAATTGATTTGGGCACTCCTGCACTGTACGTATTGCTGTCTGAAAGGTGAGTACGTATGTCAGCAGGTAAGTTCTCACTTGTATCCTATTTAAGTTGCAAGATGCTTTACATAATTCTGCAGTGGTTCTCCCATCTCAGTGCCCAACCCTGTGAGGGTTTGCTCTTTTTGCTATTTACAACCAGGGAATAGAAGCTAAGAGGGTTACTTTTGCCTAAGAGCATCCAGAGGTGGAGCTTGGTCCTCAGTCTTCTGCAGGTGGAGGTTTGCCATATAAGAACCTTGGCTGAAATTTTCATACCACGTAAGAACATAAGAACAGCCCCACTGGATCAGGCCATAGGCCCATCTAGTCCAGCTTCCTGTATCTCACAGCGGCCCACCAAATGCCCCAGGGAGCACCCCAGATAACAAGAGACCTCATCCTGGTGCCCTCCCTTGCATCTGGCATTCTGACATAACCCATTCCTATAATCAGGAGGTTGCGCATACACATCATGGCTTGTACCCCGTAATGGATTTTTCCTCCAGAAACTTGTCCAATCCCCTTTTAAAGGCATCCAGGCCAGATGCCGTCACCACATCCTGTGGCAAGGATTTCCACAGACCAACCACACGCTGAGTAAAGAAATATTTTCTTTTGTCTGTCCTAACCCGCCCAACACTCAATTTTAGTGGATGTCCCCTGGTTCTGGTATTATGTGAGAGTGTAAAGAGCATCTCCCTATCCACTCTGTCCATCCCCTGCATAATTTTGTATGTCTCAATCATGTCCCCCCTCAGGCGTCTCTTTTCTAGGCTGAAGAGGCCCAAACGCCGTAGCCTTTCCTCGTAAGGAAGGTGCCCCAGCCCTGTAATCATCTTAGTCGCTCTCTTTTGCACCTTTTCCATTTCCACTATGTCTTTTTTGAGATGCGGCGACCAGAACTGGACACAATACTCCAGGTGTGGCCTTATCATAGATTTGTACAACGGCATTATAATACTAGCCGTTTTGTTCTCAATACCCTTCCTAATGATCCCAAGCATAGAATTGGCCTTCTTCACTGCTGCCGCACATTGGGTCAACACTTCCATCGACCTGTCCACCACCACCCCATGATCTCTCTCCTGATCTGTCACAGACAGCTCAGAACCCATCAGCCTATATGTGAAGTTTTGATTTTTTGCCCCAATGTGCATGACTTTACACTTACTTACACTGAAACACATCTGCCATTTTGCTTGCCAGTTTGGAGAGATCCTTCTGGAGCTCCTCACAATCACTTCTGGTCTTCACCCCTCGGAAAAGTTTGGTGTCGTCTGCAAACTTAGCCACTTCACTGCTCAACCCTGTCTCCAGGTCATTTATGAAGAGGTTGAAAAGCACCGGTCCCAGGACAGATCCTTGGGGCACACCGCTTTTCACCTCTCTCCATTGTGAAAATTGCCCATTGACACCCACTCTCTGCTTCCTGGCCTCCAACCAGTTCTCAATCCATGAGAGGACCTGTCCTCTAATTCCCTGACTGTGGAGTTTTTTCAGTAGCCTTTGGTGAGGGACCATGTCAAACGCCTTCTGAAAGTCCAGATATATAATGTCCACAGGTTCTCCCAAATCCACATGCCTATTGACCTTTTCAAAGAATTCTATAAGGTTTGTGAGGCAAGACTTACCCTTACAGAAGCCATGCTGACTCTCCCTCAGCAAGGCCTGTTCATCTATGTGTTTTGAGATCCTATCTTTGATGAGGCATTCCACCATCTTACCCGGTATGGATGTTAGGCTGACCGGCCTATAGTTTCCCGGGTCCCCTCTCTTTCCCTTTTTAAAAATAGGCGTGACATTTGCTATCCTCCAATCTTCTGGCACCGTGGCTGTTTTGAGGGACAAGTTACATACCTTAGTCAAGAGATCTGCAACTTCATTCTTCAATTCCTTAACTCTTGGGTGGATGCCATCAGGGCCCGGTGACTTATTGATCTTTAATTTATCAGTGAGGTCTGAAACATCTTCTCTTTTAACCTCTATCTGACTTAACTCCTCAGTCAGGAGGGGCCGTTCAGGCAGCAGTATCTGCCCGAGGTCTTCTGCTGTGAAGACAGATGCAAAGAACTCATTTAATTTCTCTGCCATCTCTAAGTCTCCTTTTATCTCCCCTTTCCCTCCCTCACCATCCAGAGGGCCAACCGCTTCTCTGGCGGGTTTCCTGCTTCTAACATACTTGAAGAAGCTTTTATTATTCCCCTTAATGTTGCCGGCCATACGTTCCTCATAGTCTCGCTTGGCCTCCCGTATCACCTTCTTACATTTCTTTTGCCACAGTTTATGTTCCTTTTTATTCTCCTCATTAGGGCAAGACTTCCATTTACGGAAGGAAGCTTCCTTGCCCTTCACAGCCTCTCTAACTTGGCTGGTTAGCCATGCGGGCACTCTCCTGGATTTAGTGGAACCCTTCTTTCTTTGTGGTATACACCTCTGCTGGGCCTCTATTACTGTTGTTTTAAGCAGCCTCCATGCACTCTGGAGAGATTGGACTCTTTTTACCCTCCCTTTCAACCTCCTTCTAACCAGCCTCCTCATTTGGGGGAAGTCTGCCCGTCGGAAGTCAAGGGTTTTTGTTAGAGATTTCCCTGGTATTCTTCCCCCAACGTGCAAAATGGATCGCAGCATGATCACTGTTCCCCAATGGCTCAGTAACGTTTACATCTCTAACCAGGTCCTGCGTACCGCACAATATTAAATCCAGAGTCACCTGTCCTCTGGTGGGCTCCATGACTAGCTGCTCTAAGCCACAGTCATTTAGCACGTCAAGAAATCCGGTTTCCTTATCGTGACCAGAACACAAATTGACCCAGTCAATGAGGATAATTAAAGTCCCCCATGATTACAACCCTGTCCCTCCTTGTCACCTCCCTGATCTGTTTCCTCATTTCAAGGTCCCCATCTGATTTCTGGTCTGGAGGACGATAGCACGCCCCCAGTATTACATCGCTGCACAAGCCTGGTAATTTAACCCACAGAGATTCTACAGTGGAGTCGGACCCACCTTCAATCTCTACTTTGCTGGATTCTATCCCTTCCTTAACATAAAGGGCCACCCCACCTCCAACATGCCCCTGCCTGTCCCTCCTGTAGAGTTTATAGCCCAGGATAGCGGTATCCCACTGATTCTCCGCATTCCACCAGGTTTCCGTTATGCCCACTATGTCTAAAATGACCACGTGATCTAAGAATGTAGCAATTTTAATGATAGCTGGGGTGAAGACAAGTTATGCCTGTACTGCAAGTTACTAGCTCTCACGACTATAAGAACGCACTTCAGAGTTGTGATTTGTCCAAGGGAAAATTCTTTGAGCTGTTAATGGGGCACAGCTGAGTGATTTTTTGATTGATCAGGCTTTTTGCTTTTGTCACGTTTCAAGAAAAACAGAATTGCATAGGATATGCAAACAAGATGAAAAGCAAAAGGTGAATGAGACAGCATAGGAGCTGATGGGGGCATCGCTTCCCCCCTCCATACTTAGAGTGGCCTGCCAACTTAACCAGTTGCCATCAGAGCCTTGTGGTTTCAGCACAGTCAGCAAATGCTGCCCCCACTTTCCTACATAACCACAAGGCTGTGATGGTATGCACTAATGGGAGGCTGTGTGATGGATTCTTCCTGGGGCAAGAAGGTGGACTGCCCTCCAGTTCTAGGATTTGTAACATTTTCCAGGTGCTGTTGCAGCATTGCACATTTCTAGTTCCACTTGATTGACATCAAATACAGGGTGACCCAAAAAAAAAACAGAACCCATAAAAATTTTATTAAATCCTATAAAGGTCCAGTAAATTTCAAGAAACTTACTGGACTTAAACCAAGACATATTGGGGAAGATTATTGTTCCAATATTTCATGCACAATGTCGACTTGTATACCCTGAAAGAAAAAAGATGAAAAATTGTAATTGACAGTTTTATTCAAAGATTTGTTGGTTCTGTTTTTTTGGGGTCACCCTGTACCACATGAGAAGCTGAGATTAATTTTTGTGCAGACCAGCTTTCTCCATGTAGCCTATTCTTTCACGTTGTGGTGGAGCGTTATTCATCCCTGCCTTATCCGAGTCTTTGTGTGGATAAAACTGTCTTTTAGCGACAGTGAGCAACAGCATTCCTTGAATGCTGAAACCAAACAAGATCTTGACATGAGCAGAAGTGGGTGAGCCTTTGTACAGACGAAGACCAGTTTAGAATCCATTTTGGCACTGGGACGGTTGTACTTGCTTTGCAGACACCCTATTGCTTTACCGCTCTTCTGTTTCCACAGCTGGTGCTTGGTCCTAGTGGGGTTCTCCAGGGTATACGTCCAGGCAAGTGCTACGTGGATATGTCGACTGTGGATGCAGACACTGTTACAGAACTGGCCCAGGTAACCAGACCAGACCAAACATTCACCCTCCCAATCCCTACTACTTAATAAGATTGTATGTCAGTAGTAAGAATATTTCTATACTGCTTTCAGCAATTAGGTTCACGAGGAGACCGTTCCCTGTCCCATAAGTGTGCTCCAAGTTTTTCCGCCTTCTAAGGTGGCCTTCTGTCTTGCAGTAAGCTGTGCTGTCAGCATTATTTTGCTGACCTGATTGTCTCCAGTAGTTCTTGTGTCTCCATATTGTCATAGCAGCTCAACCAAGTTTGAGGGGAGTGCAGAGGTTCCCCTGTAACTTAATAGTGCTTGAAATGTCCTGATCTGTGTTCGTTAACCACATGATATTACATTTCTCTTTGGCCTCTTGGCTTATACAATTTGTGCATGGTCTGTGCACATGCAACCATAACATTGGTGGATGTGGGCAATCAGAGTGGGTTATCTCCTCTCACTCAAGAGGCAAGACTGGTGAGTTACTTAAGAGAAACACCTTAAAACTGACCTGCATGGGGAAGTGGGGGAAGGTCTCTTTTGAGGATAGCTGCAGACACGATCCTTTCAGCAGAAGAGAAAATTGAATCATTCAGAATGTGCTTGCACCTGAAGTCATGATGTATCTCACACAGGTTTTCTGTTGAACTCTAGCTTTGTACCCCACTCTGGATGATCTCTTCCACCAGCATTGAAAGGAACATTGATGTTTACTGTGACTGTTTCTTCTTGATAGTGGAAAGAAGGCATCTAGCCCAGCCATTCTCAACCTTTTTCAGCTCACGGCACACTGACAAGGCACTAAAATTGTCAAGACACACTACCAGTTTTTTACTTACATTAAATCACTACATTACAATTAATTTTTAGTTAATATAATTAAATCATTACATGATGAAGAAACTCATAAGAAACTTGGAGAGGAAAGGAGTCCCTTTGGGGAGAAAGGCGGGGTAAAAATAAAGTATAATAATAAATTAAAAAAGGAGGAAAGGAAAGGAGAATTCTGGAAAGGAGGAAAAGTGTTGTTAAAGTATTATGCCAGAAAACGTTGGCAAAGAGAAGTCAGATTGAGCACATAGTGGAGAGATGTGGAGTGAGGGGCAATGAAGAGACTGGATTGAAACAATTGCAGGATTCAGAAGGTGGGGGGAAGAGAGAGAACGTGAGGCAAGTGATTCTGGACCTTTGGAAGGTGGGGACAAGTGAGGGGAGGGACAGTAAGATTAGTGCTAACTGCAGTTATGAGATCAGGGGGGAATGTGCCTGTGGGAGGAAGTGGGGTGGGGAGAAGTGCCAGTTGCCCATTCTTATACTTAAGAAAAAAGAGTGAGGAAAAAACCCAGTCTTAGGCATGTCCACTCAGAAGTAAACCCCATTATAGTCAGTGGGGCTTACTCCCAGGTAAATGTGGATAGGATTGTGGCCCAACACCCTTCCTCTAAAAGGCAAGGCAGGGAGGGTTGCTTTGGGGAATTGCAGGTAACTGTGGCAAGGAAAAGGGACTTGGGCCCTTTGAGCCAGCCAATTCTTCGATTGGTGGCCTCAGCAGACCGGCTCGATTCCTACCTGCTTGCCTGCTCCTGGCTCCCTCTTCTCACTCCGCTTGGACCGCCTCCAGGCTTCTCTGGCTGCCCAATCAGCACGTGGGGCAGGCAACAACAGCCTCAGTGCCCAAGCTTAGACATGTCTACTCAGAAGTAAGCCCCATAATAGTCAACAGTGCTTACTCCCAAGTAAATGAGGATATGGTTGCAGCCTTCGTCTTGCTCAGGAGCAGGCGACAGCGGGAGGTGCAAAGCAGCCGTGACCAGCCCCTTCGCTGACTGCCTGCTCCTTTTTCTTCTGCCGCCACTTGAGGCACAAAGCAGCCACTTCCCCTGCGTGCGCAGCTGCTGCCTGTCCCCTCTGGCCCATGGCGCACCTGAGGCAGTGTGCCGCGGCACAGTGTTTGAAAACCGCTGCTCTAGCCTCACCCATGACGACCTAGCTGCACCTAAACATGATGAGACCAGCACTGGTCAGCCTGGAGATTAATTTCTACTTGGTCTGTTCTTTCAATTTGAAGGTTGTGCAGTTATGCCTGAAGCTACAGGACTTCCAGAAAACTGGGTTGGGATGCTTTTAAATTAGCCTTTGCTAATCTTCATAAGTCTTGCCTCTTGAGTGAGTGGGAGTAGAGAATCCACTTTGGATGTCCTCTTTTTACCTGCAGGACAAAACCTAAACCTAAACTTTTTTCTCCTCTTATTTTCCCAGGTGATTGTATCCAGGGGTGGTCGCTTCCTGGAAGCACCGGTCTCAGGGAACCAACAACTGTCAAATGATGGGATGCTGGTGATCTTAGCTGCTGGAGACAGGGGCTTATATGAAGACTGCAGTAGTTGTTTCCAAGCAATGGGGAAGACCTCTTTTTTCCTAGGTAATTCCTCTTAGTCTGGTGTTTAAAGAGATCTAAATAGGCCAGACCTAGACAGTCTTAAGTGTATTGCGTGTGCCTAAGTTCGTTGATTCCAGATTGGGATCTGCTTGTGGATTTGACATTTGGAGTGGATTGGAAAGGGTTTGACTCCTAATTGTTTAAATAATGGCCAGAACAAAAAGGTTCATCTCCCCCTTTCCTCTCAAAATTAGACTGTTATAAATAAATGAAAAGTTGGGGAGGTTGATAACCAGAATACAGTGAGTTTTCAGTGGTGGTCCAGCTGTGAGCTCCACTGTTGTATTAAACTCAGGTTCCCAGGCTAAGCATGAGCTCAGAGGCACCCTGTTCCTTAGTTCTGTGTTCAGCTCCCAAATTGCAGTTTTGTACCTGGATCTACTTGGTGGCTCTGAGGAGATCCTGCAAGTGTGAACCCCTAGTTTAGATGCCACCCCTGGTTTAGTCCACCCGCAGTTTAGATGCTGTTGGCTTAGGCATTGGATTTAGGACCTTCCTGTGTTACTGAGCTATGTGTCTGTTTCAACAGGGGAAGTGGGCAATGCTGCCAAGATGATGCTGATCGTGAACATGGTCCAAGGAAGCTTTATGGCCACAATAGCAGAAGGACTGACTCTGGCTCAAGTGACTGGTCAATCCCAGCAGACTCTTCTGGACATCCTCAATCAGGGACAGCTCTCCAGCATCTTCCTGGATCAGAAGTGCCAAAGTAAAGCTCTTTCTTGTTGTCTCCCATCCCATCCCCCCTCCGGCCCAAATGGGTAGTACTTCTTTATAAGTCTCACTTGGCATCTGCACAGTAGGGTTTTAGCATTACTTCTGGGACCCATCAAAATAATCTTCCTACTGTGTCAAGTCAAGTCTCCCAGGTTCAAGCCTTTTGGACCATGCTGATAGTTGGCTTGTTGTTAACTAAGTGGTTGCCTCAGTGAGGGTCTGAAATGACATGGGTAAGTTGACGGGGAAGGGGGTCCATATCTCTGTAGTAGAGTGCATGCTGTGTATGCAGAAGGTCTTGTGTCAGCATGGATTACAGCTTGGAAAGGTATCTGCCAAGGTCCTGAAGAGACATAGCTAGTCCTGGGCTAAATGAGTCAGTGGTCTGCCCTGGAATAAGATGGCCTCATATGTTCTAGTGGGTGGGTTTTGTAAGGGAAGAGAGACAGATCACCTCTGGGAAAGCGGAATGTGAAAATGTATCTGGGTGTGTTCTTTCTTTTCCAGACATCCTGCAAGGAAATTTTAAACCAGATTTCTACCTGAAATACATTCAGAAGGATCTCAGATTAGCCATTGCACTAGGCGATTCTGTTAACCACCCAACTCCCATGGCAGCTGCAGCCAATGAGGTATGTGCTGCCTGGATTCATCAATGTGTTGTGCCCTGTCCTTGACAGCTTCTAAAACTTGATCGCTACTAGCATCTAAAGACCAGCACATTGGCAAAAATGCTTAATTTCTAGATACCTTCTTTACACTGGTCTCTGAGATAGATAAGTTACAGAGAGATGAGTTTGTTTGCCAGCTTGAGAAGCAGTAGTTGGGCCTCAGTGGGGAGTAAGACCTGAGTGAGTGTGGCTGGCTTGAAACAAAATGGAGGATATAGTGGGAATTGATGGGTTACCTGTGCTTGGAGGGAAATACTATACTGAGTCCAGTCAGTCTTCAGATAGACCAAGAACATTGTCCTTACACCAGATGCACATAGTGGGGTGTTCTTGATGGTGTCCCACAACAACAGGGTTGGCTAGTCTTTCTTTTGACACATCAGCAGGATCACCGGTCACCACTTGAGGCCTCCTTCCTGAGGTCAACTGACTGGGCCGTCTTGCTAGTGATGATGCATGAGTTGGTCTATTCCGTGGTGAAACACAATGTGTGAAACTCTTTGGGAAGCTGATTGGCCCCCTTTCTGCCTGCTACTGAAGAGCATTTGTTTGACATAACTTTGAAGGTTTAGGTTGGGAAGAGGTGGATGAATGGAATCTGATCATTCAGTTTGTGCTGCTATATATTTTGCTTTACTTTATCTTATTGTTAGCCATCTTGGGCGCCTCCCTATTGGGAAGAGGGGAAAGTAGAGTATAAATATTTTTAATAATGAATTTGCATCTCCCCCAACTCAAACTGCTCCAAAGTTGTGTATTCCCTTTATGTTTCAATTTGTACTTCATAGCTGAAATTAAGTCCAGAGCACTTAGAGATTTTAATATTGTTTACAGCTGTTAAATTGAGTATCCCATTTTTCAGTGAAATATTTCAGTTACATGAAAGTGACAAGTCTTAGGATTTGGACATGGTGGATGGAGCACCTAAGAATTTACTGTTGTAGTCAAGGCCAAATTTATCCCATACAGGTATAATCTAATTATCCAGGGATTTTTCACACAGTTTTATCTCAACAAGATGAGAAAGGCCTTTAATTTAAAGGAAAAAAGTAATTTAACAATAGCCTTATTAGTGCAGGAGAGGACAACCGACAGACAATCCACCAATCATTCTCTCTCTTAAGCACTTAAAACAGCTTCAGTCTGAGGCAAGCAACTCCTCCCTTCCCCCTGAGCTGAGCACATGAAAGAATGCAAGTGATTATCACCTCCTCTGCATTCTTTCCCTGGGCTGCGCTCCCAGTGAAGGGAGGGGTTGCTGCCTTGGAGTGAAGCTGTT
Source organism: Tiliqua scincoides (assembly GCF_035046505.1). Lineage (NCBI taxonomy): Eukaryota > Metazoa > Chordata > Lepidosauria > Squamata > Scincidae > Tiliqua > Tiliqua scincoides. The sequence goes on along the minus strand of NC_089833.1, from coordinate 3,924,756 downwards.
TTAAGCGTCAAGAGAGAGAATGTTTGTCCGGCTGATGCATGTGTTGTGCATTACAACGGTTAGCAAGGCTGGTTTTAAATAACTGAGCAAAGTTATTGATATTCACGTGGATGCTAAGAACTGGAACCCTCGTGGATACCAAGACTCAACCTGTACTGAGTTTCAGTATGACCATGTAGTGGAAAGCACATGGATACGATTACTGTTGGAAACTGGATGTGGTCTGCAAGTTGTACTCTGCCTTTCCCTACATAGTCAACCAGACACTGGCTGTGACCTTGATTGCTGAGGGTGCGCCTATATTACATTGTGGACCCTCAGTATCTGCAGGGGATCTGTTCCAGGATCACCCATGAAAACCGAAATCTGCAGATACTGGAATCCGGGGGGGGGCACAATTACTCATCTGGAGTAATGTGCCCAGCCCTCCAGAGGTCACACCCGCATCCCAGCCTCCTCAGAGGGCCTCGCGGACATGAGCATGGCATGGCTCAAACCCATGGATGCAGTTCTCATAGATAAGGAGGGGCCCACTGTAGCTCATGTGATCTGTACTGCCACTGTAGCCTCTGTGATCATGTCGCTACAAAATAAAAAACACTTTTATTCTAAATGTAGAAAGGAATAACTGATCTGTTACTGTCTTGTGTCTCCTTCAGGTCTACAAACGGGCGAAAGCGTTGGACCAATCGGACAACGACATGTCTGCTGTGTACAGGGCCTACATCCACTAGGCCATCCCATTCTTATTAATACCACAATTATTGATGATGATGATGAATACTGCATTTTAACTCTGGACCAGTCCATCTGTCTGTTTCTCTCTCCCTCTCTCTCCTTCTTTCTCCCCCCTCCATTTTCCTTTTTTAATTATAACAAAAAACTCTTGAGGTCTGCCATGAAGGCAGCTGTTACAGCTACTCTTCTTGCATTGGCAGCAGCAAGAGTAGGAGGAGAGGGGCTCAGGTCATCACCATCTTGATAAAGTCTGTACCACATGCTGAGAGTCACAGAACAGAATTGGCGTCAGGTAATCCAGAAAACCCCCCCCCCTTTTACAGGTGACTCTTGCCAGAAAATTTGCTGCTTGGTTTCTTTTGGTTCTTGTGTTTTTGTATGAGTGACTCAAATTTTCTGTTTCCAACTGCTGTCTCCACTTCTTTGCCATGGGTAATGTATGTGTTGACCTCTTACGTTAGGGGTAGTTGAAAGACTAAAGTCCCACCTGCCTGTGAACATCAGTATGGCTTGATTGGGACTTCACTCTGACTCCTGTGTTTGTCTTTGGCGGAAATGGTCAGATCGAAAAGGTGATGGGGGCTGAAACCAATGTTGTGGCTGGGAGTATTCTCCATCCCAGTGTCTCTGTGGAATTATTTATCTGGAGAATGGCAGGAAACCTCTGTCTTCCCCACAAAGGCCGTGATGTTTTTTAGGAAACATGGGCATTGCTGTATGTGTGGGATTCCCAGTAAATAGAAAGCATGTAGAGACACCAATTCCCAAAAGATTAATCTACTCTGTATGTTGCTGTAGAATTACTGAATCTTTATAGAATTTAGAGAACAAAATTGTGTGTCTTAACAGGGGTGGGGGTGGAAACCTTTGTTATCATCTTGGTTTTAAATCTGACAGTGCACACAATGTTCTGTTGCTGTTAGCATATGCAGGGATAGCTTGCATTCTTGTAGCAGGGTAGCACATGGAGCAGGAAGGTATCATCAGGGTGTCTGGCTTTAGGAAGCCCTGAGTGCTAAGCCCATCCTTATGACCTCAAGCTTTCTTGTTGCTAAAATTGGAGGCCATATGCCTGCTTCATGTTGAAAACTTTGGTCTTGACTGAGTGACCTAATGGCAGTGCCGGCAACTGTGAACTGGTAGGGCCCAATCTTTTGGTGCAGTTATGAGCACTTCCCATGGCAGATTGAGCAGGTTGCCTGTGTGATGGAAAGCAACTAGTAACAAGAAAGTGTTGAATAGCTTCTGCTAATGAGACCTGTTTGTGTAGGTCCTATAGAACCTCCCAAAGAGTTCATGCAGTCCTTTTAAACCAACCTGTTGTGGTCAGGTTTGTTGAACAGAACTTGAGCTAATTCTGGGGTTGCATGAATCATTCTAAATTCTCCCTGGCAGCCCTCCAACTTCCAGAACAAAACGTGTAACCTCCACCTTGTCCCTCTCATCACAGTGGGGAAAATGGGCTCCCACAAAAGGACAGCGCCCTTCTCCTTTTAAGCAACTCAGTATTAGTCTTTGGAGAGAGCCCTTTGATGACACTTGGAAGGCACATACAGTGGGCAGCAGAGATCATACAGCCCTAGCTTTCTGTTTACATTTGCATAGGAACCTACACTTGGAGAGGTCAGTTGTGTGCTACCTCAGTGCAAGTGCCATTCAGCAGAGGTGAGGGGGAGCACCACATTCCAAATGCCAGCACAGGGTTGAGGTGTCTTGTGCTTGAGGCTCTCACTGTAGAAACTTAGTGAACTCTAGCCATCTTTTACTGTGCTCATCTTCTAAAGGCCCATGCTTCTTCCTGGGGCTGGTCTCTGCCTTTACGGTGTAAGCAATCCCCCTGGGAGAGGAAGGAAGCCAATTAGCACACTTCCCTCTAGGGTCTTCTGTTCCCACTCATGTGTTTTCCAGGCACAGGTAAACATTGGAGCCTGTTGCTTTTCCCGACACTGTAATTAATCTGGGGGAGGGGAAGAAACACATGGTAGGGAGATCATAGGCCTGTATTCCTGGGTGGATCTTGTATAGATATCTGGGATCTCACAGGTAAAAAGAGTAGCAGGTGTCTTGGGAGATCTGTGCATTGGAGATGCTTTGTAGTCCTAGTGTGGGCTGATTTATGACTAACCTGGATCTTTGCTAAGAAGTTTACAATTCTGTGATGCCGGATATAGGAAACTTCAAAGGTGTAAACTGAAGGAGCAGGTCCCACAACACTTTTATCTTTTGCCTTCAGGCAAAGGATCCAAATGGAATTAGGAGTGGGAGTGAACTGTAAAGACTTCTGTAATTGCAGCCTCTCTGGCAAGGAGAATGAGGATCTGCTGAATGGGTGTGGTGCTTCCTGCAGGAGCTTTCAGCTCCTGATATGCCAGGCAGAGCTCTGAGATAGAAGCAGTGGGTGTGGTGGTTGCTGTGCTGTCTCAAATGTCCTTTCAGAGTCCATTTGCCGAAGCAAAAACACAATGCCTTTAAAGACAGATTTATTGTGGCATAAACTTTCTGGGCTAGGTGTGGGTTCTGGCCTGCAGCCACGAATGCCATAATTACAATTGTGCGTCTTCAAGAGGCCACAGGACTTCGATGTGAATGCCATTTCAGACTCTGCTCCAAGAGCCTCCCCCCCAATATACCCCTGTGGGTTTCCTCAAATTCCAGTGCGGGGGATGAGCGGGCAGCATGGTGGAAGATGAGTTTGGATTACAAGAGAATATGATGGAACTGGCTTAGTCATTGTTGTCTTAAAATTGTTGACAATACTGTAAAGTTCCTTTTTAACGAGGATTTCTGTTTTAGTAATTGCTTTTTTCCCTCCTTTTTAAAGAGAAAAAAATGTGACGCTTGTGAAAAGCTTGTAAGAAAAAGCAGTTTTCTTTTAATTCTCCCTACTTCAATGACAGATCTATAGGTAATTAAGGTTGTGAATTTTTTTATTTTTTGCCTTGTTTTTAATTAACGTTTGTCATTCAGAATAGTATGTGTGGTGATGATTTAAATGGCAAAAAAGAATGATTTTTTTCTTGTGCAATTAACAAAGCTACTGGCAAAAGGAAATAAAAACCTTTCTTGGTAACACAGTGTGTCTGTTCCTAAAGTGTGCTATAACCTGCCTCCATCTGGCTGTGTGATGGTGAAAGAAAAGTCGGTTGTAACATTTCCTTGTATTTTTTTCATACTTAGAACACTGTTTTTCTGACTGAAATGGGAGGCACCCTTATGTGCTCTTTATCAGCTCCCAGAATAATGACCTGGCATCATGCTAGCTACTGTAGGATAGTTAAAATGAACCTCAGGAACCCATATCTTTCCTTTTGCCTAGGCAGCCAGGGCAGTTACCATTACTGGGCAATGGTGATACTTCTGGGACTCCTCCCTGCTTGCCAGCTGTAGTGTAGGCTGCAGGAAGGAATCCTGATGCATCACTGCTTCACTTGGGGTGAATGCAAGTGGGAGGCAGAAGGATTAATGCTGCACAGAGCTTTCATGCGCCATATATTGGAGATTATGGGCTAACATTTTTCAAGGTTCCTTTCAGTCTTCAAATACTGCAGTGATTTCCCCAGCAATGTTGTAGGGGCATACTGTCATTCAGCTAGCTGTTCAACACTGTTCAACATTCAACACTGTTGCAGTGTTTTGCAATGCTGATTTGCAACACATGTGAGTCATGTGTCTTTTAGGGTAGGCCCTTATTTTCCCCACAGGGTCCTAAGTGACATCTGAAGCTGTACCAGCACAGGAATTAAAAACTAATTTGACTTCTCTTTGCCAGAAACTGCTGCTGCCAGTGCCATTGAGGGGGGGAGAAGAGACATACACTCCTACACATGTACACCCACCCCTACTTGCCACACACTCCAGGCCCCTTAAAAATAATGTCTTTAATAGGAAACAATTCTGTTGGAGAAAGCAGAACTAACTGCAGTTCTAGGAAGCCAGCACTCAGCATTTGTACATGCAAAGTCCCCCAAACCTGTCAAGCTGGTTTTAAACTGGGCAAGTGCCAACACTGCTGAACCTTTTTGTTTAAAAAGCTATAAATTTTTAAATACAGTTCTCACATTGACATCTGCCTGCTAAGATTTTTCTGACAAGGAATGGCAGGATAGTCTTTTCCTTTAGTTACTCAGCAACGCAACCCCCCTGGCAGGGGGGTCCTTTTGCTACTACAGCCTGCAGAGGCAAAAAAAGATTGCTGTGAATATAAAAGGACATTTTCATTTGTTAGCAATTCTGTATGTAGTGCATTTCATTCACTTAATGCAGTGGTTTTGTAAGGACATCAAAATATACATAGCCAACATTTAGCACTTTTAAAGATCCTTGGATGGAAATGATAGTAATGCTGTGAACATTATTTTCTTCCTGAAACCAATATGACTTCAGGTTCCTTGGCTGGTCACATGCAGATTCCTACACAGATGATAAAGGATGAAAATGGAAGCAAAGAAGGCTACCACTGTTGGAAGACGGGATGTGTGAATTGTGGTATATCAGGCCAATGAGCATTTGAATGTGTTTGTGTAGGAGATTATACACCCTTCCCTATACCACCCTTCCCTAGCCAACAAGATGTTTTTTCCCCCAAGCAAAAAACAGCCCTACTGCATCAGGCCATAGGCCTGTCTACTCCAACTTCCTGTATCTCACAGTGGCCCACCAAATGCCTCAGGGAGCACACAACAAGAAACCTGCATCCTGGTGCTATCCCTTTCATCTGGCATTCTGAGCAACATGGAAGGAAAGGCGACTATGATCCTATACGTGCTTACTCAAAAGTATGATTCAATAAGCTTAATAGGATCACAGGAAGCTGCTTTAGGTTGCTTTCTTCAACAGACTGGCAGCAGCCTTCCAGTGTTCTAGTGGTCTTCAACCTTTTAAGTATGAGACTCAGGACCACTGGCAATCCTGCTCCCCTTCCTGGACCCTACCTGCCCACTTCTGCCACATCGCTGCCCACTCCCCACCCGTTATACTCCCCTAGCACTGTGGCCAAATATTCTTGTTAGAGCAGAAAAGATTATCATGAAGCCTGGCACCAGTGAAAGTTATTTTAGTACAATTGCTATGATCCTGAGTAGGACTGGGTCACATTCCCCTGGTACTTGAAAGGGTATACCAGATGCCTACTTCTTTACCTGGTGGAGCTCTAGTCCAGTGATAAAAATCTTGGTATATATGAATATCAAGTTATATATCTAATGCATAATTTATTGCAGAATGCAATGAAGCAAACTGCATTGGGAAATCTGTATTCTATCAAAAATTATGGCCAAATTACCAGAAAAGGAAAGCATAAGTACCTTATGTCATAAAAAGTAGATTTTCTTAACTCATAACTGACCAACAAGCTGATTGTTCTGAGAGCCAATCAGATGTTAGTAGGAGTCAGCTCACATTTCCATGCATCAGCAAATACTAGAATTCTTACTCAGCTGTGTGAGTATCTTTAAGCCAGCTGCTGGTTTTTTGTTGGTTACTGATTTATGGGTGACTTGCACTGTTATATATTAAAATAAACAGCTAAATAAAGTTAATGGGGATGACACCAACCCTTGTGATGCCACTGCATTTGAGGCTGTGTATGATTTGTCATTTATTCTGTATGGTCTGGTACGGGAAGCAGTCCATCATAGAGGTGACGCAATGAGCTCTTGTACCAGGTGATGCGCACACTAGTGATATGTCTGGTGAACATAGAATTACAATCTGGGTAATTCCTAGAAGTGTGGCAATTGTCTTATTCTGAACATGACTTTGTGTACCTTGGCTCAACGATCTCCGACACTCATTCTCTCGATACCGAGCTAAACAAGCGCATCGGTAAAGCAGCTACCACGTTTTCCAGACTCACAAAGAGAGTCTGGTCCAACAAGAAGCTGACGGAACATACCAAGATCCAGGTCTACAGAGCTTGCGTCCTGAGTACACTTCTGTACTGCAGCGAGTCATGGACTCTTCGCTCACAACAGGAGAGGAAACTGAGCGCTTTCCACATGCGCTGCCTCCGACGCATCCTCGGCATCACCTGGCAGGACAAAGTTCCAAACAACACAGTCCTGGAACGTGCTGGAATCCCTAGCATGTATTCACTGCTGAAACAGAGACGCCTGCGTTGGCTTGGTCATGTTGTGAGAATGGATGATGGCCGGATCCCAAAGGATCTCCTCTATAGAGAACTCGTGCAAGGAAAGCGCCCTACAGGTAGACCACAGCTGCGATACAAGGACATCTGCAAGAGGGATCTGAAGGCCTTAGGGATGGACCTCAACAAGTGGGAAACCCTGGCCTCTGAGCGGCCCGCTTGGAGGCAGGCTGTGCAGCATGGCCTTTCCCAGTTTGAAGAGACACTTTGCCAACAGTCTGAGGCTAAGAGGCAAAGAAGGAAGGCCCATAGCCAGGGAGACAGACCAGGGACAGACTGCACTTGCTCCCGGTGTGGAAGGGATTGTCACTCCCGGATTGGCCTTTTCAGCCACACTAGACGCTGTGCCAGAACCACCTTTCAGAGCGCGATACCATAGTCTTTCGAGACTGAAGGTTGCCAATACCGTAGTGGTAACTTCCAGAAATATTTAGTAATTATGTTCCTTTAATCAGGAAGGTGCAGACAGGTTAATTAGATATTTTATATGGACCTGATGGACCATAGTGATAGAGCCAATGATTTTTCTGTATCTCATCTAAATATCATTATTTAAAAAGTGGGAGGGGGAGAAGCTCTAATAAGGTGGCTGTTCCCACCCTTTGATCTTGCTTGGGCCCTCCTGCTTGTTAACACTATGGCTTAACATAAGAGTCCTGCTGGATCAGGCCAAAGGTCCAGCTTCCTGCATCTCACAATGGCCCACCAGATGCCTCAGGGAGCACGCAAGACAACAAGAGACCTGAAATCCTGGTGCCCCTCCCTTTCATCTGTCATTCCCTAGCCTACTTCTAAAACCAGGACGTTGCACAGACCCTTCATGGCCTGTAACCTGTGATGGACTTTTTCTCCAGAAATCTCTCCATTCCCCGTTGAAAGGCCTCTAGGCCAGATGCCATCACCACATCATGTGGCAAGGAGTTCCACAGACTAATTACACACTGGGTAAAGAAATCTTTTGTTCTAACTCTCTTGACAGTTTTAGTGGATATCCCCTAGTTCTGGTGTTGTGTGAGAAGAAGCACATCCCTCTATGTGTAATTTTGTATATCTCACCCTGGTGCCTTTTTTCTAGAGACTGAAAAGCCCCAAATGCTGCAGCCTTTCCTCATGGTTTGGACTGGATAGCAGTCCAGTCATCATTTGGTCACTCCTTTCTGCACCTGGGTTCTTATGGTGATTTAACCAGAAGGGTGCAGACAATGTTAACATTAATATTAACATTGGCATTAATACACTATTACTATGGTCCATCAAGTTCACATAAAACCATGTCCAATTACCTTGTTCTGTATGTTGTCGGCCTCTTCTAGCCCCTACCCGGCTGACAGGGGCTGGGCTGGGCTGGGCTGTGGGGCGGGCAGAGGTCCTCAGCAGGGTCTGCTCCCCCTTGGCTGCTGCCTGTGATGCTGCGCGGCGCAGCGCCCTCTGGCGGCGCCCAGCTCTGGCCAGCAGAGAGCGGGAGGGATGCTGCGAACTGCGTTAGCCAATCAGCGGCCTTTCTGGTTGCTAGGCGAACGTTAACAAAATGCCCGTCACCCTGGTGATCAGGGGCATAGAGGCGTATGAGGCCAGAGCGGCACGTAGGATGAACGAGGACAACGGTAAGCGGCCATTGCCGGGAAGCTCGCGCGTGGCGCTCTAGCCGCCCTCTCTCTATGGTTGAGCCGGAGGGGCGGGGCCGGAGTGACGCCCAGCCAATCGGCGCGCCAGCGGCTGCCCAATTAGGAGCGGCGGGGAGGCAGAGCCCGCGCTGGTCGCCTCCGCTCAGTCAGTCGCGGCGGGCGTGAGGCGAGGGCGGCGATGAGGATGGCGGCGCTGGCGAGTGCGGCGGAGCGGGCCGTCCTGGTGAGAGCGGGGTCGGGGGCGGGCTGCATCTCCGGCGCCTCAGGGGCTGCGCGTGACGTCAGCGCCGCCGCTGCTCCTGCGCGTGACGTCACCGGCACGCTGTGTTTGCCTGTGACGTCAGCGACCTTGGCTTCTCCTCCTTTCCCCTTCGGAGCCACCTTCCACTGGCATCCACGTTGATACTGTTGACATGTTAGCATGTTGCAGTGACATGTAACACGCTATTGACATGCTAGTATGCTATTGCAACATGTTATTAGCATACTAGTATGGTATTGTAACATGTAACATGTTATTAACTTGTTAGTATGTCATTGTAACATGTATCAACATGTTAGTATGTTATTGTATCATGTAGCATGTTATTAACGTGTTAGTGTGTTGTTGTAACATGTTAATAGCATGTTTAATGCTATTTAATGTTTATAAGGTGTTTATGTATGTATGATACATACATATAAGGTGTTTATGTATGTATGATACAAGGACATCTGCAAGAGGGATCTGAAGGCCTTAGGGATGGACCTCAACAAGTGGGAAACCCTGGCCTCTGAGCGGCCCGCTTGGAGGCAGGCTGTGCAGCATGGCCTTTCCCAGTTTGAAGAGACACTTGGCCAACAGACTGAGGCAAAGAAGGAAGGCCCATAGCCAGGGAGACAGACCAGGGACAGACTGCACTTGCTCCCGGTGTGGAAGGGATTGTCACTCCCGGATTGGCCTTTTCAGCCACACTAGACGCTGTGCCAGAACCACCTTTCAGAGCGCGATACCATAGTCTTTCGAGACTGAAGGTTGCCAATATATGTATGTATATAAGGTATTTATGCATAAGGTATTGCTTTCCCTAGTTTTTTATACATGTGTGTGTATCCAGATCAACAAAATGGGTGTGTTGTGGCATTAAGAGAAATACATAGACAGGGGTGTTGGAGTTGCATTGGATCCCAAGATGAACAAGTGTCCGCAGCATGACACGGCTGCAAAGAAGGTGAATGCAGTTTCAGCCTGTATTAGTAGAACTGTAGCTTCCCAGTCACGAGAAGTCGTGATTCCACTTTACTCTGCATTGCTCAGACCTCACCTGGAGTGCTGTGTCCAATTCTGGGCACCTCAGGAGAGCCACAAGGATGATCAGGGGGCTGGAGGACAAGCCCTGCAAGGAAAGGTTGAGGGAACTTGGCATGTTCAGCCTGGAAAAGAGGAGGCTGAGAGGGGATCTGATAGATCTCTTCAAAGACCTGAAGGGCTGCCACATGGAAGAACGGACGCATTTGTTCTCAGCTGCCTCTGAAAGCAGAACTAGATCCAGTGGGTACAAACTCCAAGAGAGGAGATTTCCGGCTGGAGGTCAGGAAGACATTTGAGCCAGTTCTGGGCAGTTCAGCAGTGGAACAGATTGCCAAGGAGGGGGGGATAGACTCTCCCTCACTGGAGATCTTCAAGCAGAGGCTTGACAGGCACTTGCTGGAGATACCCTAGGAGGATTTCCTGCTTCAGGCAGGGGGTTGGACTGGATGACCTTGTAGGTCCCTTCCAACTCCATGATCCTGTAAGGTGTGCTGGTGGGTTGCTTCCCTGAATATAACCAGGTGCACCCATCTTATAATCGCCCATGATATAGTCAATATTTACGTCTTTGCATTTCAGCCCAGATGGGGCTCCCCAAAGGGCTTGCAGCAATGCAATTCAGTTCAAAAGTGCTCTGTTTTAGGGATATGTGGGATGCGCCTGTGGCATTTCTTCTGGCTCCTGGCAGTGGACTGCACGTTCCAGGCTCTTTCTTTCAGTGTGAAGAACCAAAACAGTTTGCAGGTCACTCTGTAGCTGGTTGCCCTGAGAGGTTCCAATGGCAGAAGTGGCCCTTTCTGCTCCTTGGCCTAGAAACATGAGAACCTGCCTTATAGTGAGTCAGACTCTTGTTCCATCAATATCGTCAACCCTGACTGTGTTTCACTCAGGAATTTTTCTTTGTCCTACAGAGAGATGCTGAAAATTCAACCTGGAACCTTCTGTAGGCAAAGCGGAGGCTCTACCACTGAGCTGTGGCTCCTTCTAGAATCTAGAACAGTGTTTCTCAATGCTGCTCCCCCGAAATACCACTTGCTGCCACGCTGTCCTCAGAGGTACCACTGGAAGTAACTGGCGATGACATCATCACCAGTTACTTCTGGATTTGGAGACCACAACAGGAGCTTCCAAGGTCAGTAAGAGGCTCAGGGTGTGCAGGCGAGCTTTTACTTGTGCTTGAAAAGCACACGCTAGAGGTCTGCCCTCTGGCTCGAGCTTCCTATTGCTGTTGGGAGCTCCCATTGCAGTGTCACTGCCAGGCAGTGGGTGCCACATCTACCACCCAGCACTGCCTGTCATACTGCTGTGTGTATGTGTACCACTGGTTGAGAACCCCTGATGTAGAGGGAATCTTTGTCTCTTCTCTTGAGCTTGTAGTGGGACTGAAAAACTGGATCCAATCTCACACTTGCAGCAGCAGCAGCAAACTAAGATTCAAAACGGATCAAAGAATCCTCTCCTTCATCCAGCTTCTCCTTGAATCGTATCAACATTTGATTCTCTTTACCAGATTAGGCAAAAGATCCCTTTAGTTTGCCTTCCTGTTTTCAGCTGGGGCCTGCGAGGTACTTTTAGATAGCAGGCAAGCAGGGCTCGATGATGACAGTAGTCACCCCTGCTTGTTTGTCTTCTGTCTCACATGCTCTAAGGTTGCCTCATCTCTGAAGGTGTAGGAGGACCCATTTAACTCTCACAGCCAATTCCCACTGATGAATGATCATCCAAGAATTTGCCAGCCTCTGGTTTCTAAGCTGATAGCAGGAACAGCCCCCACATATCACAGCCATGTTCTAGCAACCTGAGGCACTCTTGCTTCTCTGAGGCTACAATCCGGTACACCAGTGGTTCTCAAACTCTCTGGGAGTTTCAGCCAAGCTGTAAATTCTTGTGGGGGAGGGAGGAATGGAGCTATGTGATTGGCAGGATCACGCCACTTTGGAGAGGCACAGGGCCTGCAGCAGGCTCCTGGGGGTGCGGGGAGCCCCACGCCAGCCTCCACAGGGCTCCTCAACATGCAAAGATGGTGCAGATAATGATCGCGGTCCACTTCTGGTTTCTGAATGCGAAACCGGGTCGCAACCTCAAGCGTCTCCGCATGTTGAGCCCTGCGGAGGATGGCGTGGGACTCCCTGCACCCCCAGGAGCCTGCTGCAGACCCTGTTAAGTGGGAACAAGCCCCTGCACCCCTTCAAAGCAGCACACTCTTGGGAATCACGTCACTCCATTCCCCCCTCCCCGCCCCTTAACGGGGCAGAGCACAGGGCTCACAGGCTGGGGTGTCGCGATGCCCCAGTTTAAGAACCACTGCTCTACACGCTTACTTTGAGTAAATCCCACTGAATTTAATGGGGCTTACTTCTGAATATACACTGGGTTACATTGTAAGACTGCAATCATATGCATGCTTTTTTGGGAAGGAGGTACAATTGAATTCACTCCTGAGGAGGAGCACAGGATTATGGTGTAAGGTACGTACCTGCACCGCAGTCATACAGATTCCTCTGATTTCTCAAATGCCTTTCAGAGGCCATAGTTGTTGCTGAAAGGCAGATCTGAGTTCTCTTGCTGCTGAGGTTTCCAACCCATGTTACTGTGTGAGTTGAATCTTTTTGCTGGTGCCAAAAGACTCTATGGGCAGCGATCCTGCTGCTCTGTGGCTTGTAACGACAGTTGAGATCAGAGATTAGATGAATATACTGTCCTTCTCAAACTTGGAGCTTGGGAGGCAGGGCCTCTGTCTCTGAGTTTTGCTCCTTTTGCTCCTGAGTCATACTCCCTTTGCTTGGAGGATGTGAAAAGTGCCTTCCTTTCAAAGAGAAAGTCCAGCTATGGGGCAGTTACTTGCCCACCCCTGCTCTGGCTTAGACTACAATAAATTTGTTAAGTCTTTTAAGATGCTCTAAGGCTCCTTTTTATTCTCTCACTATTGTGAAGCTTCATAGGATTCTGTGTGTCTTTAAAGCCCATGTATACAATCTGGCAATCTGTGTTAATCCTTGAATTCAGGTCCCATCTGCCACCAATGCCTGGAGTATTATTATGACTCTTAACTTGCCCTGAGGTTTTGTTTTTACAATGGCGTGGAGGAATGACTTTTTAGTCTTCCTTTTTTTCCATTGTTGTCATTGTGATCATTTGAATAGTGTGTAAAGCCCTAGAAGGAAGACTTATTCCCAAATGGATTTCTAAGTAAAGGTCATGCAGCTACATGGAGCATCTGTTTTGTTTGCTGTTCTCTGAGGCCGCACTCCTAACCCACTTTCCAGCCCTGACATAAGGGCTATGTAGCTCCTAGGTAAGGGAACAAACATTCCCTTTTTCTGAGAAGGTCTCCATGAGTGCCACCCAACTGCAGGATGCAACACACGTCCCATTGGCTCCGCTATGCCAGTGCTGGAAAGTGGGTTAGGATTGAATGTAGGGCCTGAATGTTATAAATCAAGATGTGAAAAAGGCCCCAGTGTGTTTTCAGCTGGGCTGATCTGGAGTAGAGAAGCTCTTTATAATTAAACTTGTGCAATATATGTTTCTACGCATCCTGAAGTGAGACTTTAAAAAAAAAAAGTCCAAATAAAACTCTGCATTGAAGGAAAGAGCTCTAGAGTATCTTGCCGATTTACAGTTTGTATTCTAAGTAGGGTTGCAAATCTTAAATTAGTAACCAGTGCTTTTGTGGTGGCAAAAGGGTTCATGGTTCTTCTGGGCTGCTCCTCCATCACAGGCCCACGTGCCCCAGAAAAGCCACCCCTGACAGTTGGAGAGCCCCTTAGGCATGGCTTGCAATGTGGTGTGAGGACCTGAGGCCGCAAATGTAAATCACCAGATCTAAATTTATTCTCTGTGCAGGCAGAAGCACAGTTCTGGGAAGCCTGCCCAATGAACAGTAGCTTTTGTTTATTAAATTGCAAGTTAATCAAACCCAGAAATGTAAATCAAGTGACAGTCCTTTAATACCGATGGTCTCTTTGAAGTGCAGGAGAGGGGCTTAGAAGAGGGAGTTTTGGACTGGACTTGGCATAGCTTGGCTCTCCAGTAGTGAACACCTGGTTAAATTGAGCAACAGGAGAGTTGATCCTGTGGATTGGCATTTTCACATCGACCAGATCCAAAGTCCTTCTGCCCCCTCTCTCTCTATAGAAAAGAACCCAAAACCTGGGCTGTTTTCACCAGCTGCCAAAAGAGACTTCACTGCACATTCCTGCGTGCCCTAATTATTTTGTACCCTTGTGTGGATTTTAATTGTGAGCGGCTTTGGGAGCCAGCCCTGTCTGAGAAGTAGTGAATAAGTACAGCAAATGAAATAGACATCTTCCCTTTTGTTTGGTGACAAGCTACTGTGCAGGTGGAAAACCCAACAGAAGGTTGGCTGTGTGCACTGGCAACCCCAGGCAGCACATTCCTAGCAGTCTCCCAATTTCAGGTGAGGACTGGAAATGTTTTCACTCTGCACCTCTGAACAGCCTTTAGATGGGAAAGAGCAGGGCAGAAAGGGTGCAACCTACCTGTTTGGCCCTAAAGCCGTGCCCTGAAATAACAAAAAGCAGAAGTGAAGTCTTGCTTTCTGCCCCGTGCCATTCTCCTTAAGAATAAATGAGGCAGAAATTGGTGCAAGTTAATTATTAAAGCCATGTCTGTGCTGCCAGGAATCATGTGCCTCTGAGACAACATGTTTGTGTTTGTGTCCATAATTGCTAGAGAAGAATTCCAAGGTGCCCTCAGGAAGGAAACTGTCTGATCGTGGCACTGTCGGTCTTGATGAGACCAACAGTACACCACTGATGTCTGGCCGAATGCTGCGCACTGCTTTGGGTTTGTTCCTGAGTAAACCATGAGGCTTGAGCAGTGTTCTCAGATGTTGACATTTCATTTTGAACATCTTCATCCTCTTTGGAAAATTCCACCAAACTTTGCAACCAGAAGTGCTGGGTTGGAATACAGATTAAATTGGCAGTTTCTTAATTATTTTCTTCTTTTTTGCAGGATTTGGAATGGGGACTTTAAAAACTTTCTTACCCAAACACATCTATAATTGCATATTAGCAAATAGCATTACATGCTATGTACTGGGTACTACTATGCACATTAACAGTGTACTATACATATTTACTATGTTAATTAAGTTTGGACGGAATCCTAGGAGAGCCCTTGGCTGGCACAAGTTGCTAAAGCACATGCCGTAAAGCACATTTGCACCTCCTCGGGAGTCAGCTGGGCTGGCTTAGGGATGTGCGCCTGCCCGCAAAGGCTGAATCCAGCCTCCATGCCAACTTCATGGGGGAGCCTTGCGTTGGCCAAGCTCGGCCAACGCAAGGCTCTGGGAAAGAGGTGGGAAGGAGGCATTCAGAGGAGGGTTGAGGGTAATCCTGGGGGTGGGTGGAAGCGGGAGGCGAGGCGGGGACTCAGCAGATATGCCAGATCCTAGCCCCTGTTCCTGAACTGCACGGAGCAGCTGCAAGCCACTTCGCTCTCCTTGGACGTATGCCACTTCCAGAGGTGGCGCAAGTCTGAGGAGACCCATGGGGCTGCAGTGGCTTACCCAGGGGTAAGTTTCCCCTTACCTCTGGCAGAGCCACTTTGGACCCCTATCTTGTGCTGGATACAGCGCAGGCCTCCTGACCTGCTTGTTCCAGAGCAAAATAGGATTGTGCTGCATGTTAATTAACTGTACATATTAACTATGTACTATACACATTATATAGAGCCTGGAGAGCCAGGGTAGTGTAGTGGTTTTGGAGGTCGACTTAGACCTGGATGTTCCAGGTTCAAATCCGCCCTCAGCCACAAAGCTTCCTGGGTGACCTTGGGCCAGTCACTTTCTCTCAGCCCCACCTACCTCACAGGGTTGTTGTGAGGATAAGAAAGAGGGGAGGAGCAGCTGTGTAAACCGCCCTGAGCTCTTTGGAGGAAGGGCGGTATAAAAATGTGAAAAATAAATAAAATTAATTAACGTATGCTATGGAAAAGCAGGGGAGGTTTTCAAATATAGTTCATTTTGTTGAAGATTGGGGCGGAGACTGTGTGAGTTTAGGACTGGTGGTAAATGGGAATTGAAGTCAAGCTTCTCTGACTTGCTTGTTTTGGGTGGACCCAAACCCCCTCTCCAACTGTGAGGGCCAGGAATGTTTGTGTTTTTAAGGCAAACAGAAACTTCCAAGGTTTCCCCCAAAGCTGCCAGATTTAGCAGTAAAGCACATGAACCACAAGGTGTGGTGTTTTTGTTCTATTCTTGCGGCTTTTTCGAAAGACAGAACAGCAGAGGTGTTGCTCCATTTAGAGCCGAACCTCTTGGGCATGATCTGAGGAAGCCGAGGCTACACTCCGTGTCTTGCTGCCACAGTGGGGACTTGTGGAATAGGAAGCTGCCTACTGTCAGTGGTTCCCCAAGATTTCAGGCCCAGGTCTTTCCCTTTTCCACTTGAAGAATGCCAGAAATCGAAGCAGGGACTTTCACCACGCCACAGTGGGCTGTGTTGGCCTCATCCAACTCATCAATCCACCTTCTTCTTGGGTTTTAAATCAGTGGAGGACAGAACCGCTGTGTACAGCAAAGAGCTTTCAGTCATTTGGAGAGAGTGGGGCTCAGAAATTGATCCTTGGAATATGAAGAGGGATGTAACTCACGTGCCCTGACTTTTTTTGCATCTGTGAAATGTGGAGCATTTGCTGTGAAAAAAAATTGAAATTTTTTAGTGGGAATTTTAGTGGGGAAATTTGAAATGAGTGGGAATACATTTAAATGGAAGGTGTTCTGCTTATGTCGTATTACTGCTGCTGGGTAAGACCTTCATTTAAAGAAAGGGGGAAAGTGCACAATCATCCAAGGACAAAACAGCTTTTGTGAATGTGGTCAGAACTGCCTCATCCCTCTCCGTTGTGTGATCAGAAGAGAGGGGAGCAGACAACAGCTTGTGAAACCTCTCGATGCCTCATTCTGTCAATCCTCGTTTTGTCTTTCCATGCAGGAGGAGGAGTTCAAATGGCTTTTGCGAGAAGAGGTGCACGCCGTCCTTCGACAACTGCAAGATATTCTGAAGGTAGTTACTAAAAAGATCCCTGGTTTTCTTCCAGCTCAATGGCATAGCTAGAGGGGGTGCAAAGCACTTAAGTTTTGCAGGAAGCCTCACCACAGTCTGTCCCCTTCAGAGTTGTTCCAAGTTGTCCAGGGGTCTGTCCCCTTCAGAGTTGTTCCAAGTGGGGGAAGCAAAACTGAGTTGTATGCCTCCATTTTGCTCCTCCTGCCTGGAATGGCTCTAAAGGGAAGGGGCCCCTTGCACGCTGCAGTGAGGCTCCCTGCAAAATGCTTTGCACCCCTCTAGCTATGCCACTGTTCCAGCTGCCTGTTTTTCTGTTTGCCGCAGTTTCCTTGAACTTCAAAGGCATTCCACTTTCTGTTGCACTTCTCAGGGTCTTCCTTTTCCACTGCAGAATAGTTTCAGGTTTGCTATGGGCCCTGCAAACAATTGTAATAATAATATCATGTCCTCAGAAGCGTAGGCCAGGTATCTAGAGCACTTAGCCTGATACCCCAGTTTTAGGCAGTGAAGAGCCAGGTTTGTCCAGGGGATCGACTTCTGAACAGAGATTGAGAAGGATCCTCTGTGGTGGACTGGAAAGCTGCCCTGTTCTCTCTCCCCCTTCAGGCAGCTCTGAACAACTTAAAACCAAAACAACAATCATAATAAAAACATTAAATGTTGCCTGTTGCAACGTTGTGTTGTCCCACAATGGTTGGAACAACAAAACATAACCTCAGAGCAAGGAGCAGTGCAAAAATAATCTGTGGCTACAGAAACTAAACAAAATCTTCAAAGGCTAAAGAATCCCATTTTGGGTATTGGGATTACAACTCTGAAGTGTTAAATTAACCACTTGGCTGCTGTACTGTGCCCGTTGAGGTGGGTGAGTGTAAAGACTTGTGCGGGGTTTTCAATTTGACCTTCCAGCATGACTGGTTATTCCAGCATTGTTGGGCTGGGAACAACCTGTGGATCATGAAGTAACTTAATTTCCAGGCATATAAATTCTGATGCATCTGATCATTTCGTTGAGATTACAGATCAGGGGTGGGAGGGTCAGTTTTGCAGCCAAGGAAAAGAAGCCACCTTAGGGCAGCCCAGGCCTCTGGCACTGATGCTTCTCCTTTTCTTTCTTGCGTAGGAGGCTTCTCATCGGTTCACTTTGCCGGTGAGCGGCTCAGAGGGACCGATCAAACAGGAGAACTTCATGCTGGGCACTTCAAAGTAAGAGTTGGGTTCATAACATGTTACGGTTGACTTCTCATAGCAACTACTTGGCAGAAGCGTCGCTGGGGGGCTGTGGCACCCAGGGCGTTGACAGCACTTCTGAGTTCTCCGAGAGGAGGAGGTGTTCAGCAAACACAAAGTGGAGGAGGGCTCTGAGCCCCAGCTGCAGCTGTGACTGCGCATGGGTTCTAGCCACTGTTCTGGCTCAGGAAGTGGCTGGAGCGTGTGCACACTCAAGCGGTGGCTGGGGCGATTCCGGTACCCACTTCTGGTACCTGGGATGGGCCACCCCCTGCCTCCCACTTGCTGCGCCACTGCAGTCTGGTGCGGTTGAGCAGACCTGGCCAAGGCCACTCGATGAGGAGGAGCTTGAATCTGGAGGCTCATATTCCAGTCATACTTTCTGCCTGTTGCATCATGATGTTTAAGCAGAAATGGTTTTTCAGTCTTTGGGGGTGGGGGGGTTGTGTTCTTCTTTTGTCAGTGTGACTAGGCTAAACAGAGGCTACAGCTGGCTGACGAGGTCCCTCTCGTCCTCGCTTTTAAAGATTTCCACCCATTTTCCTAGAGTTCCCCTTAGGCCTGAAATGACCTCCTGAACACGTACAAGGTGCTACCTCTCTTCCATCAAACTGATCCTCAAAACCCACCTTTCTGGCTTACCCTTTAGTCTCGACTTCACATGAAAGTCTTCCAGGTTTAAGTATGTCTGATGGCATTTGCCCACATGCTTTCCTCTCTGCCTGGTCCTCTGCATATCTGTTGTTTGCACCCCTACTTATTTTAGATTGTAAGCTCCTTGGAGGCAGGGATCTGTCTTGTTCTGTGCATGTAACTCTGTAAGGTGCTGTATAAATAAGTACTACAGATCACAGATAAGGATCAGAAGAAGGGTGGGAACATGGGGAACTGCCTACTACAGAATCAGCTGATTTGTGTGTTCAAGTTTGCCTTGCTCACTGTTGTTGACAGTGGCTGGCTGTAGTGCTTCTGGGTTTTGGAGAGGGGTCTTTGTCGGCATTATCTGGAGATGTCAGAAATGGAATCTGAGGCTTTTTGTGTTCCAAGCAGGTACTGAAAAGTGGCCCTTCCCTGTGGTGGAAGGTGTATGGATGGTATGCTTTAAAGCCCTCCGGGCAGGGCAACAGGTGAACAGTAGAAAAATAAAAAGACCCACTGGGAACAAGGGCATTCTTTCTCTTCCCGCTCTGCCCTTGGTTTTCAGCCCCATTGCATTGGCAGTGGTAAGGAGTCAAGAGACATTCTGCTGCTAGTCCTCTGGCGCATATGCAAACCTGGCTGGGGGACTGAAGAGAAGCTGCACTACCCCCAGTGGCTCTCCGCTCTTCATTAGGGATCTGTTACAAACCGTTAATACAGAAACATGGAGCATGGTTGGAAGTTGGAGCAGCTCTTCTGGCAACCTGGATTGCTAACCAAGCCCCGTTTGTGTTCATGTCGGTTAGGGTCAGAAGCCTGTTGTGGAAACAAAAGGACTCGTGTATAAATGACAAACAGAGCTTAGACGGCTGAATCAGGCTTGAAAGGCGTATACAAGGGTGCTGTGTTCTGCGTGTTGACGGTTGGCAGAAGGCTGGGCAATGACAAAAGGCCTCTCTGTGCCACTGAAGAGGCTAAACTGGGACTCTTTGCAGTTCTCTAAAGAGGTTTCATTTCCCCTTCTAGCCTTTTTGTTTGTCTCTGTACACACCCCCAGAGGCCTTGGGCTCTGGAAGTATTTTCTTCATTTTAATAACTCTGTCTCTTCTTTCAGTGCTGACCAGGTGAAGGGAGTTCTGACGCTTCAAGGAGATGCCCTGTGCCAGGCTGTGAGTATTTGTCCCAGCAGGGCTTATGTGCCGGGGAGTGGTCACCTTCCTGATTTCCCAGGCATCACCCTTGGGCTCTCATGGCATGACAGCAAATCTCCCCTGAGGACCCTAGCTCTCCTTCTGGGTGGTGTGACTGGCTGCTGGTGGTGGACCACTCCAAAAGTAGCCTGTCATTCTCAAGCCTTTGCTTTATTAAGCATGACAGCCTACAGGTGGGGCCACCTGGCTTGGCACTGCCAGGACTCCTCAGTCTTGGTGGCTCGACACCACTCTGAATTAACAGGCGGTTTCTCCATCTTTCTCCTCCTCACTACTCCTGATTTTCTCTTTTCAGGATATTAACTTGAAAATGCCCAGGAATAACCAGCTTCTGCACTTTGCATTCCGGGATGACAAGCAGTGGAAATTGCAGCAGGTGTGGTGACCAGGTTCCCCCTCCCCTGGCAAAGGCCTTCAAAAGACAAAGCTCCTTCTTGGCGTTCAGAAACCAGAGGACCCTTTTGTAGCAGAGTAGAGTAGCATATGAAACCCCACCCTCCAGCTTCTCTCTTAGCTGCCCCTTTCCTGGGAAGCGGAGCCGAGCAGAGCCGGCGGGGCCAGGGGCGCAGGGTTTTTTTTTTTTTTACAGTTTTTCCTGGCTTACTCCCAGGAAAGCGTGAGTGGGGTGGCAGTCTTGCTGAGCAAGCCCGCGTGTCTACTCAGAAGTAAGTCTCAGCGCCACTGGGGCTCACTCCCAGGAAAGCGTGGGTGGGGTGGCAGTCTTGCTGAGCAAGCCCGCGTGTCTACTCAGAAGTAAGTCTCAGATTCACTGGGGCTCACTCCCAGGAAAGCGTGGGTGGGGTGGCAGTCTCGCTGCCCAATCCTGTGCATGCCTACTCTGAAGTAAGTCCCATTAGAGTCAGGGGGGCTTACTCCCAGGAAAGCTTCTCTCCGCCCCCCAAGCCTGGAGCATCACAGCTTTTCTCTTCCGCCCCCCAAGCCTAGAGCATCACAGACTCTTCCCTCCCCCCAAGTCTGGAGCATCACAACTTCTCTGCAACACAAACACTTTCCCCCTCTCTCACACACACAGGCTGCCCCCTTCACTTACACACACAGATGCTCTGCCCCCCCTCACACAGCAGGGGAGGGGCACTTTCACTCACCTCATCCAGCATCTGAATGTAAGCCCCCCCCCCCCATCACAAATTAAAAACTATCTCCTTGGTCAGAATACCAGTGTTTGCTTATTGCACAAGCCCCAGGTAAGACTCGGTTCTCACCATAAATCCAGAGGTTTGTTGTGTCTTGAGAATTCAAGTTGTGGTTGGACTTTCCACTTGTTCATTTGTATTGGAATCATGGAAGAACTGGCGAGGAGGTAGATGTGGTGTCAGCAGTGGCCCCTTTAAGGGTAAGGCCTGGGCATCCAGCAGAGTGTGCTGCACAGCTGCAGCCACTGTAAGGCAATAGGGATATCCTCAGGGATATAAGGAATACCAGAGGCAGAAAGGGTTTGTGGGTTTTGAAGAAGTGTAGGTTGGAGGTAGGAGAGGAGACTGACTGGGTTTATTGAATTTGGAATCTGACTGTGGATTGTGACTGGACTTGGATACCCTGATGGATTTGACTGACCTACCTGGAACCTGACCTTGGACTGTAATTTGGCTTATTGGCTCTGGACTCTGATTTGGTAACTCTGATTGATGGGACTGATTTACTTGGTATCTGTGGACTGGAACTGGACTCACTTTTGCTTGCTGCACTGGTGAGTTGCACAAGGGGGACTGATCAGCCTTAAGCGGGCACGAGGCCCAGTGGATTGGAATTTGGCAGAACATCATTGTAGCAGAAAGATAATGTGATCCCCTATTTGTGTGCACCTGCTTTTGTGAGCTTCATAAATTCTGACTCTAGCGATGATGAGTTCTTGGGGTTTCCAGAAAACTAGAGTACTCAAACCTTTAAGTCTCTCCATTTGTTAATGACAGTGATAATGGTTCTTAATGCCACTGTTGACTGCTGTTCACTTTACATGGTTCAAATGTCATTCTGTTATAGTTTATTAAATATTTTAATACACTATTTGGTTCAGAATATTTTTTTCCTTGTTTTCCTCCTCTAAAAACGAGGTGCGTCTTATGGTCAGGTGCGTCTTATGGAGCGAAAAATACGGTATTTAATGTGCTGTAAGCTGCTTCAGAAATAATTTGTATTAGATGGTAGGGTATAAACATTTAGAGCAAACCCACAAGTGTATGCTAGTTGGTTTTTAGCGCATGATGGTGTGGGAGGTGCTTGATGAATGCGTTTCCAGATGGTCTTCTGTAAAACTGACTGTGATCTCTTGAGCATAGAGCATTACATAACCGTTCCTCACCTGTTGTATAAACAATGAACAAATGGAGCTGTGTTCAGCTCTGTCCAGGCCATGTTGCTTGAAAGCACATAAAAGTCAGCCAGGACTAATCCTAGCTAGCATTGACTATTACACAAGTCAAAGGGGCATGTTTCTAGCCGTCCTACTGGTGGAGAACTAGTGGTTAGCATTTGCTGGAGCACAGAAACTAGAGGAGAAGATATAGACTGAGGAGTCATTACCATTTCAGAATCCGTTCTTAACACAGAATCTGTTGATTCATATTTCTTGCTCCTTAGAAGAGAAAACCAAGTCCATGATCTTCTCAAGGAAAGCCCATAGTGGGTTTTGTGGGGGAGGGGAAGGCAGGGGAACCACATGCACTGTTACATTTTGCTTCAGTTGCAGAATGTTGTGCATTGTGATTGTTGAAATGAGAAGCTCTGTTTCAGGATTCTGGGTTTGCTTTCTGACCACCCTGACTTTCAGCAAAGCCATACAGATGGGCTGCTTTTTGTGCTTTTGCAGATCCAGGATGCACGGAATCATGTGAACCAAGCCATCTACTTGCTTACCAACAGAGGCGCCAATTACCAGTTCAAGACAGGGTGTGAGGTCCTCAAGGTGAGCCAGGCCTTTCCTAGCAAATGCCGCAAAGCCAGGGGATAATTACATTACATACATCCAGACAAAGAGACCTCTCACCGACGCTGAAACTGTTGTGGGGTGGGGCTTTACTGTTGATTCTGTCTTCTGCCCTGCTTTGAACACTGTTCATTTTATCTCCTGTGAGCCATTCTGGGTTGTACTAAGCAACTACTGATGCAGCTAAAGAGGGTGCAAAGTGCTAAGTTTTGCAAGGAGCCTCACTGCATTGTGCGAGTGGCCCATCTAACAGAACCTGCTTAGCTTCAGCAAAGTGATTGCATCTTGTGCCTTCAGGCTCAGACCCTGTTATGCTCTGGGCCTTTGTGTGCTTCTCAGTGCTGTATTAACTTATGGAACTCACTGCCACAGGATGTGACAGTGACCTTTTCAAAAGATTAGATGGCTAAATAGGACTTCCATGTTCAGAGACTGAAGGCTTCTGAGCCCGTGATGCTCAGTAGGCACGGGAGGGATGCTGCTATCCGTGACTGGCTTGTGAGCATCCTAGACGCATATGGCTGGCTGTGGTTGGAAATGGAATATTGGAGTGATGGACTTTTGACCTAATCCAGCAGCACAATACTGTTAGTTTGGGGGAAGGGCAGGAGCCGTTGCACAGGCTCTTGGACCAAGAATTTCCCATTCACTGTTAGTTTTATTTATTATATTTATACCCTACTTCTCAGCCCAGTCAGTTTTCCAGAACAGTTTGCAATCTGAACAATACTAAAGAGTAGACATCAGTCTAAATAAAGTTGTGGGTTTTTTTTTCTCCACGGCAGCTGATGGACGCAGTAATGTTGCAGCTGACAAGAGCTCGGAACCGCCTCACCACCCCGGCCACTCTTACCCTACCAGAAATTGCCTCCAGTGGCCTCACGGTAAATGAACACTACCTGTGTTGAAGGCTTCCCTTGGGAAGAAAGGCATTCTTCTGCCTCAGGCTGCTCAAGTTCTGTGTCAAAGGAAATATCATCTTTGCTCTCCACATCACCGTAGCTTCGTGTGCGTTCACATGAACCTCTTGTAGTACTTGGACTATACAGAATTTAAAATATGAGCAAGGACAAGGCTTTAGAAGGCAGGAGTGCTGTGTGTTGCTCCAGGGAAGGGAGTGACGAGGGATGTTCCTCCCCACACACCCCCTTTGGCTTAGTCCCCATTCCTCTGAACACCTGCAGTCTTGCTTAAGCCGTTTCTGTCCAATGTTGCATATACGCAACAGGGATCAAATGTGTGCACCTGTGGGCTAGGCAGAACTGGGTTAAAGCCTTCTCTCTCCTGTGAGCGTTCAGTATATATTTCTAGAATGTTTTCACACTTTATTTTTGCACATGCATCAGGACTAGAATCTGGCTTTTAAAAAACTGAAAAGTTAGGGAATCTAAGCATTGGGACCCACTTTTAGATTGAGAATCTGTCAGGACCCACCAGAAGTGATGTCATGACCGGAAGTGACATCATCAAGCAGGAAAATTTTAACAATCCTAGGCTGCAATCCTAACCACACTTACCTAGGAGTAAGTCCCATTGACTGTCATTGTTCATAGTAGTCTGTTAAACATACAGATCTGTGACATTTCCCCAAATGCTTACCAGGGTAGCATTAAGTCTAATATAATAAAAATAAAATATGGTAAAGAATGGGAACCCACCTGAAATTGGCTCGTGACCAACCTAGTGGGTCTCAACCCACAGTTTGAGAAACACTGCTATAGTGTTTACAGCTACATGTTGCTCCACTTTACTTTTAAAAGGATACTTTTAAATGGAGAGAGGATAAGGGATGAAGGTTCCTATCTCTGAAGAGTGCTGCTTTGGTGTATCTCTGCAGAAAATGTTCACTCCTGCCCTGCCTCCAGATATCCTGGTGAATTTCTACATCAACCTGAACAAGCTCTGCTTGACAGTCTATCAACTGCACCTGCTGCAACCCAGCTCCACGAAGGTAATGCCAACTCCCTCCCAGGCCAGAGCCCCTTCTCTTCTGCCCTGAAACAACATCCCTCACCGTTAGAGAGTGCCACCGGTTCTGGCTCTGAGGAAAAGCAAGACGTGTTATTGTTGATAGTGCTGAGCATTCAAAAACATCCATAAATCTGACAGGGCTCCTTGTAATTCCGAGACACTGTGCCTTAGAAGCACAAGTGAATCTTTCAGTGGTGATGGCTTTGATCCAAGGGAAGCTGTGACTGTAAGCTTTGGAAGGATTTTATTTTTGGATTTAACATCAGCACCGAGAAGGTACGAGATATTGTGAAAGACGGTTGCACAAGCTCTGATGAGCTGGTTAGACTCCAGCGTCTTTGTAGCTTGTGCTGTTGGAGTCAGGAAGTGACACTCAGAAAATGTTTAACGTTCTGGAAAAATATGAAGAAAATAAATGCACCATTTCCACTGACCTTGGGAAATATCAGATGGCTGATAGGAAACTTGCATTTTTTTGTGAAACCAAAGGTTAGAATACATTTCTGTTGATAGAAGTGTCTCCTGAGTACTTGGCTAGACCAGGAGAGAAGAGGATTTTCCTCCACACAATCCTCTGAGAGAAGCAGAAGTTGCCTGCAGAAAGTCCCTGGAAGTATCTCCAGAAAACATCCTTCTCCTTCTGGGAGCTGCTGGCAGTCAGTGTAGGCAATCCTAAACTAGGCGGACCAAGTGTCTGACTTGGTAGAAGGCAGCTTCTTGGATTTCTCTAACCTTTAAATTATAACCCACAAACCCTTCGTCTTTTCAGCAAGTTGTTAAAAATGAAGCATGGTCAGCTACGAGGTGAACATATATTTCTTCTGTTTAAAAAACTTAAACCAGAAGTTTGTGATGAGCAGCCTACGTTAGGTGGTGACTAGTCATTGGTCCAACTTGCTTCTTCCCACTAGACTTGGGCAAGCTCTTGGCCAACCAACCAGTATCTAAAACCTTT
The DNA here is from genome assembly GCF_035046505.1 of Tiliqua scincoides. Lineage (NCBI taxonomy): Eukaryota > Metazoa > Chordata > Lepidosauria > Squamata > Scincidae > Tiliqua > Tiliqua scincoides. The sequence continues at coordinate 3,898,973 of NC_089833.1, read as the reverse complement.
GTTACCACCTCCGTTTGCAGTGTGGGATAAAAGTAGCAGGGTGTTGTTAGTTAATCGTATCTTTGGGCTGTGCGCATCTCCTAGTCAGGGGTATGTAGAAAGTAAACTGTGAGTCTCTGACTTCCTGTACGCCTCCTTTTGCTCCCTTCTGCCCCGAATGGCTCCAGAGGGGAGGGGCCACTTGCACGCCGTGGTGAGGTTCCCTGCAAAACTTAGTGCTTTGCACCCCTTCTAGCTATGTCACTGTCTGTCACAACTGGGCACGTTGGGCAGACAGCACACTGAACTAGATAGACCGTGCTCTAATCCTTCAAGGCCATTATTATCTTGAACAGGATTGCATGGTTGAGATTGCTTCACAGGGATTTACCTGGGCCTTAACTCTTGCATTGTCCTGCATGTGTGTTCTGTACACAACCAAGTGTGTAGAAAGCTGTCCCTGGCAACCGTTATGTGAAATTCCAAGAGCTGTATGTAACGTGTACATTTTCTTCCTCAGCATTTCAAACCTGCTGGAGGGTCCATCCTGCACAACCCAGGGGCCATGTTGTAAGTGGCGTGTCTGCATGTTGGGGAAGGGGAGGCCAGGGCTGGTGTATTCATGAGGCCACTGAGGCAGCTGCTTTTGGTGGCAGTTTGACAGGGATGCCTGGCCCCACCTCTGCTCCTAGGATCTGAAAAGGAAGAGGGGAATGGATGGAAGAAGGCATGTGGAGAAGATGCTCAAGGCGACCACTCTTCTGCTCCACTCCCCTCCTGCTTTTCAGGTCTACTGAGGAGGTGCTGTGGAAGCAGCAGCCTGGTGAGGCAGGCAGCATTTGTCATGACCAGGTGTCATGCAAGGGTGGAGGTGACACGGGTTGTGCCACCTCATGCACTGGGAGGTCTCGGGCTCACCCTGATGAAGGCCTGTGTAGGGCTGTGCGTGACTTGTTTGTGACCGCTGCACCTGTCTAAAAAAACAAATCCCCTTCCCACCTCTCCTCCTAGCGAGTACGGCAACCAAAGATATGAAGTCAGCCACGTCCATAAGGTGGAGTGTGTCGTCCCCTGGCTCAACGATGCCCTGGTCTTCTTCACGGTATCCCTGCAGCTTTGCCAGCAGCTCAAGGACAAGGTGAGGTGGTACGACAGCTGGGCAGAGGCGCACTAAGTTCTTGCTTTGAGTCTAGGCCAGGCTGTGGTCTTGAAAATGCATTTGCTGGCCTGAGCTCTGGAAACTCAGCATTTGCATCTGGCAACAAAAGGCCTTGAGGGTGTGGGGCATGGAACCAGAAGTACAAGTCCTGCAGAAATATGGACAACAATCACTGGCAATTCAGTGGTGCTCCAGCGCAAGGGTGTCAAACGCGTTTCGTACAGATGGCCAAAGTGAGCATTCATGGTGCCTGCTGAAGGCCAGAAGTGTCACCATTAAGCAGGAGATGACATCATTCAGCAGGTGATGGCCAGAAATCAGCACTTTGTTCTCACACAGAAACTCATGAGCTGCAAATGACCAAATGTGCCAATCTTGTTCACAATTTCAAGGTATGAAAGAGCCCAATTATAACAGGGACCAGAGAAATTGCTGACGGGGGCCACATTCATCCTGCAGGCCTTGTGTCTGACACACTTGCTCTAGATTATGTAGGTGCATAGCACATTTTGAGGGAAGGATTGGCAGTGGTCCGCTGAAGTTAGCAGCTGCTTTGGATTGGGAGTGGCTGCTGAGTGTGTTTTCCATGCACATAGTGGTCCTAATTTGCTCGAATGCCATTGTGTTGTTCTGTTCTGGATTGTTTATTTTGCTGCTATTTATTTTTAGAACTATAAACTCTTTGGGGTCATAATGTTTGGGGAAAACAAACATGTTTTAAAGTGAACAGTGCCAGAATTGTTCAAGCAAGGTTTTCTGTACTCATTCTTGACCTTCTCCTGTCCCATTTGGCATTGACATTCAGGTGGGTGGGTGCTGAGAGGGGCTGGCTTAAGAGCACCTAGTGCAGTGGTTCCCAAACTGTGCGCTGTCATGCCCTGAAGGGCCACATGAACTCACAGGGGTCCCAAGGGATTCCCTGGCAACCTCTTCTTTCTGGCTGTCCCGGGTCTCACTGTCTTGGATTTCACACAATCCAAGATGATGGCTCTGGGGAGAGCCAGGAAGAAGAGGCCACTGTGAAAGAGGGGTGCTGTGACCCTAGTAAGTTTGGGAACCGCTGACCTAGTGAGTTTGCCTTACTTTTCACCAAGAAGTTGGACTTTGGCTATTGAATTGTCAGTACTTTAAGGAAACAGCTGGGTGAAATTTTCAGGGAAGCATAGAGACTGACTGCAGAAAGGGCGACTGGAACATTTTTTGATTCCCTGTCCACGTAATGTGAATCACTGAGTGATCCCCTCTCCTTAGTGGAAGGACTGGCATGACCCTGCTTCTGCTTCTACGGGTTACAAGCCATGATGTGCATGTGCAACCTCCTGATTTTAGAAATGGGCTATGTCAGATGCAAGGGAGGGCACCAGGATGCAGGTCTCTTGTTATCTGGTGTGCTCCCTGGGGCATTTGGTGGGCCGCTGTGAGACACAGGAAGCTGGACTAGATGGGCCTATGGCCTGATCCAGTGGGGCTGTTCTTATGTTCTTATGCTTGCCTCTCCCATTTTTTGTTTTTCAGATTGCTGTTTTTTCTGGCTACTGGAACTACAAGCTCTACTGATCCAGCTTCAAGCAGTGGTTACTTCAGCCACTACTTCTCTGCCTGGGAGAAAACCATTGTATAAGCTGTGTGTGTGTGTGTGTGTGTGTGTGTGAGGAGTCGCTCATGGTGGCTTCTGGTTGCCAGCTTGGGCATCCGTCTGTCTGTGTAGAATGTCTTTATTTATTATTAGCACTTTAGGAATACGTTCACGTTTCTTTACATGTGCATCCAAGGTTGGGAACTAAGATAAGCCAGTAAACACTAGTCGGATCCCACCTTGAAGGAGGGAAAGGTGCGATTGCAAGCAACTCTGGGAGGGAGCTCAGGGCATTCTGTGGGACGTTCCCAGCCCTGATTGGCAAGAGGGGACCAGCTCAGCTTGTGTGGTGGGCACAAGGACCATTCCTTTCCTGGCCATTCCTTGTAATGTTTTGGAGTTGCTCTCGCTCCCTCCCATCTCTTCCATCAGTGCTACTCTTCATCTCTCCTGTGCTCCCTCTACAACCTACCCCTGGAGGCACAGAGAACAGTTTTTCAGGTGGGGGCCAGAACCTACTTTGAACCAGAAGAGGCTCCCTATTTGCCAGGTCTTCCATTGAGCCATTTCTTACCCTTCTGCCACTGAGCAGTGCAAGTGCTGTTCTGGGGACAGAGTGGTTGATTGCTGCTAAACCCTTGTGAATCATTCCTGAACCCAATCAGTTGTTGTGAATTAAAGATCCCTGAACACCCTGGTGTGTGGCTATCGCTCTTGGCGTGATGCGTTGACGAACTTCCTGATAGCTGTGTGTATGAGAGAGGAAATCTCTCTCTCTCTCTAAAAGTGATGGCAGTTAACCATTTTGAATATGTCAGTTCAGTTGATGCAGGGTGGCCTAGCCCAGAAGGAGTGCTGTCAAGTTCAATTAAAGCCTGTGCTGGGTCTCTAGGCTGTGGTCTGAGGATACAGGATGTAACTGCCCCCTTCCTGAAGCTACACATGTCTCAGTCTGGTCTGTGCCTGGATGGGAGGATTGCCTGGTAACCTCATGTGAGGCACCTGGACTTCCATGTTGGAAGAAAGGCAGGCTATAAGGATCCTGTACCATGAAAATGCTGGAGGTCACTTTGTACAGTGCCCAAATTTACCTGGTACACATCTGTGTGCTGCAGTGTTTTCCCCAGAGCATCATGCTAAACATTCAACAACTTGCTTTAAAGAAATACTAGCCTTGCCCCTTTCCAATCATAACCATGTGATTTTATTCAATATAAATATTGATTATCTAGGAGAATGTAGGGGGTAGAGAGAGTGTAAAAGTGACAGAGGCTGCATCTTGCTTGTTGTGGTGCTTTAAAACACCCCACAGGCAGACTAGAGCCCCCTTCCTCAAGTGTCATCCTTAATCAGCACTGCAGACATTTTCAGGGATACAGATCAGAGGAGCAAAGTATAAAACGTTTAGCCCAAAGGCCATAAGATGTATGAGGTAAGTGAGGGTTTGTGCCTTTTCTAGGAGATAAGGCCGATGATCTGTTCCAAATGGCTGCATTACTTGAGGGGCGTAGCTCTCCTGCTGTGGTTACCCCAGCAGCGAATAAGCAGGCTGAGAGACCTGGCAGCTGCAGGAAGCCAGGTGAGTGCACTTCCTTCCTGTTCATTCCTGTCAGGGCTAGGCTAAGGCTCCATGGCCTTGTTGTCGATGCCCACTTTGTGGCTGGGAACCTGTGTGCACAAAAACAACATTTAATATTTGGGAAGAACATGTATGTGTTGAACATTACGCAAACCTGCAAAGGGAGATGCTTTTCTCAGGCTGAATCACAACTCAAAGCTAGTTTTGTGGTACAACATGGATATGGTTTTGGAGAACCAGATAGAGAAGGGTCCTGACCAGACCAGTCGTTTTCTAATGGTTCCTAATATAATCCTCTGCCAAGAAACCAAACCTGTCTGCCATGGGACTCCCCAGCGCTTTGCGGAATATTCAGCAGCATGCTCTGGGTGACTGTGTCCTGTTCGGAGTGTGCACACCCTGTAAGCTGGGAGTGGGCAGAGGGGGGTCTCCAGGGAGGACTCTGGATGATTTGCAGTAGAGGGGCAAGGACACCTAGTAGCTCAATAACATCAGGATTTCCAACCCCTTGAAATCACTGTTGGCATGAAGAAAAGGTGTGGGGCAGAACCAGCAGTGTGAAAGGACTGGAAAGCTACTGCCAACAAACATTGAAGCTGAGCATGCATGTGGAGGCATCCTACGTTCTGCCTGCCTGCCTGTGCCGTTGTGTTGCATCCAGCTCCTAGAATTTCGGTTCTGTGCCAAGAAGAGACAAAGCTATGTAGAGTCCTGAACTCCTGGGCCTTGACCCCTGGAAATCGCTCCTTCCCCTCCCCTTCTGCAAAGTCAGCAGCCACAGCCTGTGAACTTTCACACCAAACTTTTTTTTATGGTGTGAGAACTTGTTCTGACAGCCAGACCCAAGATCCACATCCCATAGTTCACAGGTCAGCAGCCAGTTGGTGGCATCTGCCTGGCCATCTGTTGAACAGAAAATTAGCCATTGGGTTACGACCCAAAGCTGTACTACATTGGAATGACACCCAGTTCTTTCAACTCTTTGATACAGTAGCAGCAACCCCTGCTAAATTTGGTTCCAGTTGTGCATGGGATGACTTCAGCATCTGCACAAACCTGGCCCAGATGTGCGGAAGAGGCCAGGGACAGTTTTTTTAGCAGTCCCTTGTTTTAACTTGTGTGTTTACTTAGAAGTAGGAGCACCTCAACCCTGTGTTGCTTATGTTGAAACAAGTGTGTACAGGACTGCAACCTTAATGTATCAAGTGCTTTCATGTGTTTTTAGGTCACAATCCCAAATCCTTTCCTCCGAACCCCTCATCAAAACCCAACCTCAAGCAGTGGGCACAACCCTATGCCTTGCCATAACTAAACATGCACTATATGAACAATTGTGCATTCTTCCTGTTTACACACCTGCCCCCATTTTTCTCCCTCTCCTCTGTGACTGTTACATCATTCTCTGTAAGTCCAGACTCCAAGCACAGCACCATAGACTGTCCAAGGGGGACAGGAAGCTGTCCTCTGCACTATGTAAATCACCATGGAGGGTACTATATATGCTGATGAAGACAGAATTGGCACCTGGGGCTCTCACTCTTACAGTGGGAGACTAGGAGCAGAGGGGCCCAGGAAACATCAGGATGGTTCACCAGTTGCCACCCTAGGTACAGTCAGGGGCAGAACTGGTGTTTGTGTTTGGGGGGAGTACCTTAAGCCACTTCTGCCCAACATTGCAGATACACAATAGTGATCAAATGTGTACACCTGTGGGCTGGGCAGAAATGGGTTAACTTCAGAGTCCAGGTCAACTAGGCAGGTAGACCTGGGTGCCCATTTGAACTTTGGCCTCTATGACCAAGGTATGTTGGGCAGGTAGACCTGGGCTCTTGCCTGGACCTGGAGCCCTGAGCTACAGGCTGGGTAGACCTGGGCTCCCATTCCAACTCTGCCCTCTGGAGCTGCCTCTTCCAGGTGGGTAGACCTAGGCTCACAGTTGAACTTTGACCTCTGGAGCTGAGGTTTGCTTGGCAGGTAGCCCAAGCTACCTCCTGGACTTGGAGCTGGATTATCTACCTGCGAGGTAGACCTGGGCTCCCTTACAACTGTGTTTTTTCAACCAGTGTGACATGGCACACTGGTGTGCCATAAAAGGTCCACAGGTGTAAGTCATGGGAGTTTGGAGTACAGCAGCTGAAAATTGAAGAGAAAACTGTTCTGGGTTCTGCAACTTTGCTTCTAGGGCATTTGTCTTGTAACAAATTGTCTGTCCCTCTTCCTCCACCTGCAGAGCCAGGAAAGAGGGATGAACAATTCCTTACCTTAGACCTGCGGTTTTCAACTGCTGTGATGTGGCACACTGGTGTGCTGCGAGGCTGCCTCAGGTGTGCCGCAGGATCAGAGGAGGCAGGCAGCAGCTGCGTGCCGCATGCGGGAGCCTCCCTGGGCAGGCAGCACAAGCAAGGGAGCAGCCAGGGAAGGGGCTGGTCGTACGCAGCAGCTGCAGAGTCCGCTTGGAGCTTGCTCCTGCTACTGAGCATGACTCAGGCTGCAACCTGATCTCACTTTCCTGGGAGTAAGCCCCGTTGGCTACTATAGGGCTTACTTCTGAGTAGACATGCATAGGGTTGGGCACGGCTGTTGCCCACCTGCATGGTGATCGGCCAACAAGAGAAGCCAGAAGCCAGGAGGAGCCAGGAGGTGGGAGCTTCGGAGTGAGTGAGAAGAGGGAGCCAGAAGTGGCAGGCAGGTACATAGCGAGCGAGTCTGCTGAGGCCCCCAACCTCAGGTTTCAGGGTCCCTGAAAGTCCCTTTTCCTGGCCAGTTTGCCTGCAACTCCCTAAAGTGACCCTCCCTGCACTTTGGGACTTTTAGAGAAAGGGCACAATCCTATCTACACTTTCCTGGGAGTAATTGACTATAATGGGGCTTTCTTCTGAGCAGGCAAGCATAGGATTGGGCTTTTGGTTGCACTCTTTTTTCTCAAATACACAAGCAGGCAATTGGCATTTCTCTCTCCTCTTCTCCCCCACCCCACCCCCTTCCCCAGGCATATTGCCCCCCCAATCTCACAATCACAGTTAGCAACTCTCTTACTGTCCCTCCCCTCACTTGTCCACACCTTCCAAAGATACAGCATCACTGCCTCACATTCTCTCTCTCTCTCCCCCACCCCCAGTTTAATCCTGCACTTATTCAATCACGTCTCCTCACTGCCCCTCACCCACTATGTGATCAACCTGCTCTGTCCTTGCCAACACTTTCTGGCACTTTTGATAAGAATTTGAACATAGGATTTTTCCTCCTTTTCAGAAACCACTTATACTTCCCTCTCCATGCTTCTTGTCAATTTTTTTGTCGTGTAATGATTTAATTGTATTAATTTTATTAATTCAAGATTAACTGTAATGTAGTAATTTAATGTACGTAAAAAACTGGTAGTGTGCCTTGACAATTTTAGGGCCTTCTGTTGACTGCCTTAGACAATTGCCCTTGAAACAGAGCCGCAGAACCCAGAAGAGTCTCCCGGAATTGACATCACAAGAGAGGACCATAGGGACCAGTGTGCCATGAGAAGACAAATGTTGACAATCAGTGCTCTACAACAGGGGTGTCCAAAGTTTTTGGCAGGAGGGCCACATTGTCTCTCTGACACTGTGTCAGGGGCCGGGGGAAAAAAGAATTAATTTACATTTAAAATTTGAATATATTTACATAAGTTTACATAAATGAATATATTAAAGATGAACTTATATGAATGCAATAGCTCAAGGCCTATAAAAGGCCTTGCACAAAGCGAGGCTGACCTTTCCTTTGCTACCGCTACTGCATCACAGACGTGAAACAACAAGCAGTGGAGGGAGCCCTTGGTCAAACAGTCGCCGTCACGCTGCGTCGGGCCAGTGCGAGCTCCAGCAAATCTCTGGAGGGCCAGAGGCTCATTGGAAACTGGGGTCTCCCTGAGGGCCGCATTGAGAGGCCTCGAGGGCTGCAAGTGGCCCCAGGGCCGGGGTTTGGGCACCCTTGCTCTACAAGAACACTTGAAACTGCTTGTGCTCGCCTCCACAGAGTACTATGGAGCTGCGGAACTGAAGGCAGATCCAGGCCCTAGTCACTGGATTCTACCACACCAACTTGCTCTAAGCTGCACCTGTCGAGGGCCGTGCAGGAAAATATTTACCTTGTCGTAGTTTCTGGAGTCACAGTCGCAGCAGCAGCAGCAACAGCGGATAAGCACAAGGAGTCCAAACAAGAGAACCACGCCTGGTGGAGGGGATCAAATCACAGTGAGCTTTCTGGCAGTTAGAACCATGGCCAGCCCTCCCACTATACAGAGGGAACTGGTCTGTCTCAGGCTACTGGTTTTGGAGGACCAGTGGTGGAGTGAGAGCATGGCCAGTTCAGGGCCAGTGCAGCACCTCATGCCATCAGGTGCCACCATCTCTGAGATCTAACCTGGCTCCAGGGGCAGAACTGGCCCAGCCGGCAAACAGCAGCCACCAGCTGTCTGGGCCCTGCTCCCTTTGCCGTGGTGGCAGATGTAGGAGACAAAGAGTTAACCCATGCCTGCTTTCACACCTGCTGCCATGATAGGAGACCCTCAAACCTTGGAGCCATTGTTGTGTCAGATGCTCAGAACTTAGGTGGTCAGAAGGGCTCGGGTTTGCTAGTGCTACCACTGGGGTTTGGTTTGCAGGAGAGGTCACTGGGAACTTTTTTTTTGGGTGGGGGGGTTGCAATATTTGCTTAAGTCATTAATGCATAAGCAGAAGGAAAGAGGTGCTCCAACAAGACACGTGACCCACAGCCCTACAGCAGATTCCTAGAGAGAAACCCTGCATCCCTCCCTCCTTCTCCATAGCTCTTTCTCCAAGTCCTGCTGGATACGTTCTTCAAAACGCTCAAGCACAACAACCTCTTAGCAGCTCCCATTGATGTCTCCATCATCTGACCAGCTGATTAATGAATAACCTGCCTAACAAAGAACCCAGAGCCAGCATCTCTTTCTTAGACCCCACCCCAGCAATCCAAAGTCATGAGCAGCAAATGCTCAAGGTGAGCATAATTTTTCGAAGGGCTGGATGCAAAGCCCAGAGAAGAATTCTGTAGCACTCCAGAAGCTTGCTTCTATCTTTGGGTCACGTGGATCAGTTTGGAAGGCAGGTCTGGTCAAACTGCAGCTTCTGGATTGCTTCTGTTGCACCAACTCAAGTCCCTACAGTGCTTATGTGCTCCCTACCAAAGGAAGGGGTTGAACTGAGAGATCCCAAGTCTCCCACAGATAGAGGGCTGGGAGTTAGCCAGTGCCTGAAGGATGTCGTTGTATAGGGAAGTGATAGACTACTGCTAACTGTGCAAAGACGCACCTTTTAAAGTAGGGGTGTCAAACATAAGCCCTGCTGGCAGGATGCAGCCCCTGGGAGCTCTTTATCTACCCCGCATGACAGTCCCCCTATGGACTGTCCCAGCATCAGTGGCGCTGCTAGGGGGTATGCAGGATGCACTGGGTGACACGTACGGGGGTGGGGGTGACACCCATACTGGCCAAAATGTTTAAAATCTTGATATTTTCAAATAATGCCATCATGTTATATATCAATCAATGTGCAATTTCATGCAGAATGCAATGAAACAAACCGCGTTGAAATATCTCTATTCTATCAAATGTTATAGCCAAAAAGCCAGCAGGGGCGGGACAATGGCACACCACCATGCCCAACGCCTGGGGGGTTGCCCCACCCACCGCATGGGAGGACATCCATCTTAGGGGTGACGTGCTGGCTGCCCACACCAGGTGATGCAAACCCCAGTGTCGCCACCTCAGTATTGCAATTTCAGTAGTGCTACTTCTGCCAAGGCTCTAGGAGGGAGAGGGAGACCTCAGAAGGCAAGGAACACTGTGGGGTAAGGAGCAGACCAAGAGGGGTGAGAGAAAAAGACACTTCCAAGGTGCTGGGAGAGCTCAGTCGTCACGCAGGCTGCCCTTTCAGCAGTGCCACTTCTGTGGAGGTGTCCCTTTGCAGAGCACCTCTCAGCTGTTGAGCTGCAAAGTGACACCTTGGCAGAAACGGCACTGCTTAAACAGCAGACTGCAGGATAATTGGCTTTCCCATATTTTTATTTATTTAATTTACACATTTATATCCTGCTTTATCTCCCAAGTGTGCATTCAAAGCAGCTTGAGCTTGAAAATTAGCATTTTCTCCTTCTGTTAGTTGCAGCTAATGAGTTCCTACACGAGAAGAAAAGTGCTGATTTCTGGCCATCGCCTGCTAAATGACATCACTTCCTGCTTAATGGTATCACTTCTGGCCCTCAGCAGGAGCCATGAATGCTGTTTGGCCCACTCTGTGAAATGAGTTGGACATCCCTCTTTTAAAGTGACGTTCTCTTATATTTAGCAGAGGGAGAGCAGTCATCCCTCTGCACTCCCACATGGCATCTCTTATATGACACTCTTCCGATTGTGAGCCCTCTGGGGACAAGGGACTGTTGATTGACTTATTTTGCTTCTCAAACCGCTTTGTGTGAACTACTCTTGTTCAAAAGCAGTGTATAATTCTTATCATTAATAAGAGGAAGCAATCATGGAATCATAGAGTTGGAAGGGGTCTAATAGGTCATCTAGACCAACCCCCTGCCTTAGGCATGAAAGAGCAATCATGTGATGCTGGAATTGCTTAATCGTGTAAGCTTCATTATGGGAGCTTTTGCAACTGGTCCAGTTCAGATCTTTACTCTCCTATTCAGGGAGCACAGAACTTGACAACCCCTTTACTGGTTTACTAGAGACAGTGGCGTAGCTAGAGGGGGTGCAGAGCACGGAGTTTTGCAGGGAGCCTCACCGTGGCATGCAAGTGGCTCCTCCCCCTCCCCTTTGGAACAATTTGGGGTGGTGGGAGCAAAACAGAGGTGAATGCAGGTTGGAGTACTCGGCAGCCAAGGTCTGTTTTGCTCCCCTGCCTGGAATGGCTCCAAAGGGGAGGGGCTACTTGTACGCCGTGGTGAGGCTCCCTGCCAAACTTAGTGCTTTGCACCCCCTCCAGCTATGCCTCCGACTTGAAATGCAAGTTGATTGAGATAGGCCTCTTTTCCCCCCACTGCCATATTGTAAGATGCTGAGGAGGATTTGTCTCTTCTGCTCCAGAATCTTAGAGTTGGAAGGGGCCTAATATGTCCATTTTAAGCCATTTCTGCCCAATGTTGCGTATACGCAACGGAGGTCAAGCAACAGGCTGGGCAGCAGCTGAAGTATACAGCAGTGAGCATTATCACCAAAGGGCTGGTGCAAAACTTGGCAGCTCTTGTCTGACGCCCCGGCTTACCAATGAAAGTGAAGAAAATGACGAATGCGGCAATGTCCCAGTCCGACTGGAACAGCTGCTTACTCTCCAGCCGGCTCAAAACATCCTTGACCTGGTTTGTTAACTCCTGGCCAAAATCTTTGCCTGAGCCACCCATTTTGTTTTCTTGGTCTCTGCAGACATCAGAGAGAAAACAGGAAGGTCAGTGCGATCAAAAGCATGATTTGGACAGCAGGATACAGCAGGCACCTTGTCATAACTCATTGCTAACTCGCTGGAAAAGTTTCAGAGTGGTGGGGGCAGGTCTGGCGTTAAGCCAGTTGCACTAGTTGCCCCCAATTGGGCCCTACACTTAAGGGGGACTCCCGTGCTAAGGTGATCCACTCTAGTTTTGTCAAATGCACACAGCAATACATTGCAATGGACCCCACACACCACAGTGCAGGTTTTACTGAGAACAACAATGATTTTAATTTTCTTCTGGATTCTTAAAAAGTCTGTCGCATTTATGTGCTGAGATTAGATCCATGTGGTCCATTAACTCACATGCACTTTCTCAGCACACATTTTGATTGCTTTCCATTCTACCACACAGATAGAAAGCCTACAATAAATTTTATATCTCTCTCTCTAAGATTTTACAGACCTTGGCTGTGAACTGGGGGCAAAAAAATGTTTCCAGTTGGGCCCTGCAGCTCCTAAGGCCAGCCCTGAGTAGGCGCTTCTGCTGCAAAACCAGCCTCTTGTTCTGGGGCTTTGTGGTCTTGCCTCTTAAAAAAAGCAGCATGGATAGTCCCAAACCGAGGTCCTGGTTCCATTCCAGAGGTGTGCCCATTTTGCTCCCACCATCAGGAATGGCTCCAAAGGGGAGGGGCCCCCTGCAGGGCACATTTAGGCGCCTGCAAAACTTGTTGCTTGCACCCCCTGTAGCTATGCTACTGCTAACAGAGAAAGAGAGAGGCCGTTGCAGAGAAAAGCCTGTTCCTCAAGGATGACAACCTGGCACCCTAAATTCACTACCCACCCCCAACAACGGAGAGGGGGATGGCTCTATCTTTGGAATGCTCCACCGTGCTGAAATGGCATCTTACCATCCTGCAGGTCCACATCATTACCAAAGGCTTTCCAAAATGCCTGATGGTGTGGACTCAACATCAGCCGGCCTTGGAGGAACAGGAATGAGCCCTATGTCCCCTCCCACTCTAGATCTCCACTGTGACACTGAAGGCACACAGTCAGATACAGCCACCAGCCATGAAGGTGCCTGTGATCTAGTAGGCACCCTCCCTATTTTGTAGTCCCAGGCAAGCTGCGAAAAAACATTGACTGTGCCCCCAAAATCTCTTCCTGTTCTGCTTTCCTAGAATCTGCAACCTCCCAGCAGCCACAAACAGGCCAGACTGGCTGGGCGAGATCTAGTTTCTTGCAGAGAAGGAATGAGGTAGTTGTTGTCCTCTAAGCAAGAGAGACTCTCAGAAGATCTGATGTCCCAGCTGCAAGTAACAGAAGCACAAAGTAGGAGATAAAAAATAAGCCCCCACCAGCTATGGAATTCTTGGTGGAATTGATTACCTGGAGGTCTTTTCCCAGCTGTTTGATCCTATTCTACCGAATATGTCACTTTCAGCCTCCTGCACTTCCTTGTTCCTGTTAGTCCCAAGTGCCCCAGCCACCTATGTACAAACTCCAGTCAGACACACCCTCCTCCCCTCCCATGCTAGAAAAGGAAGCAGCAGATGCTGTACAAAATAGGTGGGATTCTGGCAAAGGGCACTTCTAGGCGTGCTCCTTGTAGCACCAGCCCATCACACGGAGAACTGCAATGTTTTGTTTCACATCACAGTAGATCTAGTGTGTTGGAGGGCACACTAGAGAGGGTCATCTCCTCGTACCGCTGCCATTTCTGTTGGGGTCTGTTGTTTCTGGGCATGTGCCTCTCAAATAAAGATGGAGCATTAAAATAACAACACTGTGGCCATTGTCCTGCTGTACCTCCTGATTTTAGAAATGGGCTATGTCAGATGCAAGGGAGGGCACCAGGATGCAGGTCTCTTGTTGCCTTGTGTGCTCCTGGGGCATTTGGTGGGCTGCTGTGAGATACAGGAAGCTGGACTAGATAGGTCTATAGCGTGATCCAGTGAGGCTGTTCTTATGTTCTTACTGCCTTTTTCCCAGAAGTCAGATTTGCTGTGTTAATAAATGTGCCGATTTAAATAAAAGCATCAATCATCTACTACATGATGACAACCTGGTGTTTGTCACAGTATGAACACAGGGTAAGGAAATGCAGTGATCCCTGGCAACTGTTTGCATTTCCAAGCATGTGCTTCCCACATTAAATGTTTGTTTTTGGGTGTGTGATTTTTTGTGTGTATACCCCTTTAAAATGCCATTTTGCAATTTTTTTCTGGGAAAAAAACTGTTCTGGGCAGAGCAAGGGGAGCACTTGTTTTAAATCCTCTCTGCAGTTTATTTTCCAGCATAAGATGGCAAGGATGAAGACCTTTTCCAACTAATTCCAAGCTGGAACGAGGAGTTCTATGAAAGACTAGAACTATTCAATTGTAAAAAAAATCCATGCGGGGGTTTAGAACAGCCTGCCTACGTAAACCACCTTGGATTAAAGTTTGAGGAGAAATCTGACGACTAAAGAAAGGCGGTATATAAATACCTGTATAAATAAATAAATACTTACATGAACCCCTATTACGTGAACTTGTCTACATAAAGAAACAGGTGTCTGCATGCCTTTCCCAAAGTGTCCAGCAGATGGTGGTGTGGCATTATTTAGCTGGCAGACAGGCTATATTCTGGTTTTAGTGGGAATCTGTGCAGACTTCAGAGCTGTTTGTTTTATCCATAAGAACCCCAATGGGGGATTGGTGCAAAAGGAAGGGGAGGGCAGATTGGTGCTAGGAAGAGATGGAGGAAGGAGCACAGCCCCTCCACTGCCTGAAGCAACAGTCTCAGTTGGCCTCATGCCTGGGCCAACCCTGGCAAAGAGGCACCTTTTCAAGTGTACCTCTCTCTTAGTGTGTGTGTGTATGGGGGGGAGAGCAACTGTCGCTCTTTGTCTCTGCACAGCTGTCCCTCCCAGTGGTTGTTGCAGGTGTTGCTTGGGTCTCTTTTTAGACTACGGGACAGTGAAATCTCTGTCCTTTTGCTTTATAGACCACTTTATAAGAGTGGCGTAGCTAGAGGGGGTACAAAGCACTAGGTTTTGCAGGGAGCTTCACTGTGGCATGCAAGTGTACATGGAAGCGTATGCTCCTACTGCCCAGAATGGCTCGGGAGGGGCTGCTTGCATGCTGCGGTGAGACTCCCTGCACAATGTTGTGCTTTGCACCCCCTCTAGCTATGCCACTACTTTGTAATGTTGTTGTTGAAAAGTGATATACAGTACAAATATTCTTGATGTCGATTATTGATTTGTTATTAACTGTCTTCACTAACTGACTGTAGATTGTCCAGTGATCAGCCAGCAGCTCACAACTTGTCCTTTGCCCACCCCTGCCGTAAATCTGGTCACTCCTAGCTGGGGACAGACTATAACATATTTTCAGGGAGTGAAAGGCAAATGACTTGTTTGCTCACAGAACACCATGCGGATGTCTCTCCCTGAAAAATCTCAAGTCACTTGGGGATGAGGCAGTGGAAAGGTGGAGGTACCTTGCTAAAATTTTATAGTGTTCTTTGTCACAGTTCAGCTTCCTTCCCAGGATCTCTAGTGGCCAGCCTCAACACTGGCCCTGCTGGAGAGACCCTGGATAGTTGCCACCACCCAGATAGACAAGACTGGCTGAGATGAACCGGTGTGCTTTTGCACGGGCACTACAGTGCAGGGATGGCAAGAACTGTCTGTTTCGAGCTGTGTATGTTCCAACTTCCATGCAGACCTTCAGAACCGAACTGGTATGTACTTAGGAGACTCAGGGCCAAATCCTATCCAACTTGCCAGCACTGATTTAGCCATCCCATTGAGGCATTCACGACATTCTAGCGGAGCAGTCATGGAGGCCTCCTTAAGGTAAGGGAACATTTTTACCTCGGGGCTGTATTGGCACTGGAAAGTTAGATAGGATTGGGCCCTTGGTGTAATGGTTTCCAAACTGTGAGCCATGGCTCCCAGGGAACTGTGGAAACCAACCAGGGGAGCTGCAGAATCCTTGTGAAAACCCTGTCACCCTATACAATATATAGGATTATAGCCCTACTGGGGAGTCCCAGCCAATGGCCAAGTAGGTCAAGGGAGCCACCAGTTGAAAAATTTTGGAAACAGCAGCCTTAGTATAGTAGGAGAGAGGTAAAAGCAATTCCCTTCTACACATTATTCATAAGTCTATCCTACCCACCCACCCATTTCCTCCGCAGCCCCAGAGTCTGTAACAGCATCATGGAAGCATTTGTGTTGGCAAGGGCTGCAGCTCACTAGTAGGGCCCCTTGTCTTGCATGCAGAAAATCCCCAGTTCAGTCCCTGCCATCTCCAGCTAGGCTAGGGCAGAAATCCTACCTGAAACCTCACAGAGCTGCTACCAGTCTGTGTGGCATAGCAAGTGGGGGTTGGTGTGGCGGTCTGCCCTGGGTGTCAGGACATAAGGGGGTGCCATGCGAGGCCCAGCCAAGATGGCAGTGTCAGGACTTGGGAGAAGCAGCAACTCCAAAGCGACTCAGCTGAGATGGCTGGGCTAGTCAGAGCTGAGCTCAGCTGAGTCCCTTTGAAGTGGAGCCGCCCTGCCTCGGCCCCAGCCACCTTGCTACAGCCAGCCTGACACTCAACCCCCCTGGTCACACCCCTTTTAAAGTTGGCCAAGTCACTTTGAAGCTGATGCAAGTTACTTCCACTGCCATCCCCTTCCTCCTCTGTTGGAGCCTCCAAAGGAGAAGGAACGGGGGCAGCTGCTAGTTTGCAAAGCCGCTGCAATAGCCTTCTCCTCCAGGAGAATCCAGAAGTGACATCATGCAGCATAGAGACGTCCCCACCTCGGGCACCAGGCTGCCTCTGGCGACACCTCTGGTTCACAGTTCTGACGTAGATAGCCCAGGAGTCTGATTCAGTCTGCAGTGGCTTCCTGTAATGGTGCTATCCAGATATTAATAGCCCACACCACTGGCTTGGCATGTGTTATCCAGGTGTTACCTGCGTAATTTTGTCCGAAGTATTCTTTTTTCCTTCACGGCCAGGCCTGCCTTTGCATCAGCTGCTGCTCCATGCTGGCTTTTTTCATTACCAGGTGTAAAACAGAATGTCCACCTGCAAGACAAGGTGCTCCAATCTCACACCTCTATTTTTGAAGTGAAATTCTCCAGCTCGCAAAGGGAGGCTGCTGAAGGAATGAAGTTTGAGAGGCATCATTGTTGTGGGTTTACTGTCGTTTGTTGTGGATAAGTTGCCCCTTGATGGAAGAAGGGAGGAACCGGCCATGGGCCTGAGGGTGTTGGATCCCTTCCTGCTGAGAATTCAAATCAGTGTCCAGCAATAGAAAAAGTGGGTGGATAGGTTCAACTGGCAGAAACCCTGAATGTGGTTCAGGGGTCTTAGGAAAGAGAAGTAGGAACTACATGCAGCAGAAGATTCAGAAGATTCAGAAAGTCTGGTGCCCTCCCTGTTGATTCACAAACGTATCCTCACATCAGCTTTTGGGGGCCCCAGTCCACTTCACAAAGCAGATATCAATTTAGGTGTAGGGCAGCGGTTCACAAACTTACTGTGGTCACAGCACCCTTCCTGGTGGTGGCCTCTTCTTTGTGGCTCTCCCAGTCACCGCCGTCTTCAATCGTGCAAAATCTGTGCGCTAAAGAACAAAAGCAAGATGGTGGCATCCGGGACAGCCAGGAAGAAGAGGCCACCAGAGGCATCCCTCAGCACCCCTTTGAGTTTGCCATGGAGCCTTCAGGTGCTGTGGTGTACAGTTGGGAAACCACTAGCATAGGGCAACGGTGGGTCGGGACCCACTAGGTGGGTCGCGAGCCAATTTCAGGGGGGTCTTCATCCATTTCAATATTTTATTTTTAATATATTAGACTTGATGCTCCCATGGTATGGGACTGCATTTGGAGAAATGTTACAGACCTGTACTTTTAACAAGCTAGTATGTATATTCTTTTAACAATGATAGTCAATGCGACTTACTCCTGGGTAAGTGTGAGTAGGACTGCAGCCTAGGATTGTTTAAAGTTTTTCCTGCTTGATGAAGTCACTTCCGGCTATGACATTACTCCCAGGTTAATGACATCACTTCTGGTGTGTCCTGACAGATTATCATTCTAAAAAGTGGGTCCCAGGCTAAAACGTTTGAGAACCAAGGGAATTGTTTGTTGCTAGGGGGGTGGAGGCCACACTGGGTGACGTGCACAAGGGGGTTTGACACCACTATTCACCAAAAAATTTTATATCTTGGTATTGTTGAATGATACCATCATGTATGTAAATCTTTATATAGAATGCAATGAAATATCTTCATTGAAATATCTCTATTCTATCAAATGTTATAGCCAAATAACCAGTGGGTAGGGCAATAGTACATCACCATGCCCACTGCCCGAGGCATTGCCCTGCCCACTGCATGAGAGGAGGTCCATCATAGAGATGAAACACTGGCCTCCCACACTGGGTGACAAACCTGAGTGATGCCACCGTCATGAGGTCTTCATTAAGGCCTCCTCTGATGATATAGAGCAGGGCTTCCAAGTTTCTTTTCTATACCCAGGTATTTGTGTATTGGGGGCAGGGCTGCAGCTCAGTGCTGGAGAACCCACCTAACGGACTTTGGGAGCTTCAGGGAAGGTGCCAGGGTCTGAAAACCTGGCGAGAGAACGCTGAGCCAGGTGGATCAACAGCCTGACTCAAGAAAGAGCAGCTCCTTATTGTAATAAATGGGGGGCATGGTTATGTATCCCAGGTGGCCAACTCCTATCAGGCAGGGTACGGACTGATAGCCTAGGGCAGCAATTTTCAATGTTTTCCTTCTCACAGTCCACTCTTCGCTTCTTGTGATGTCACTTTGGGAGACTCTCCTGGGTTCTGCTGTTCTGTTTCTAGGGCAACTGTCTGTAGTAATGAATTGTCTGTCCCTCTGCAGACCTGGTGGAAGAAAAGGGACGGACAGTTTGTTACTACAGAGAGTTGCCTAGAAACAGAAGAGTTTTTCAGTGATTTTCAATTGCTGTTTTCCAACCCCCTGCGACACACCTGCGGACCTTTCGTGGCACACCGGTTGAAAATTGCAGGTGTAGGGGGCCAGTGATGTATTCTGAATATAGCCATATGGCTCCCTGTATCTCCTATGGATGGGAGGGGTTGAGAGGAGAGTACCAAGCACTTCAGTCCCCAGGCCCACGTGTGGCCGCTAAGGAACAAAAGCAACAACTTGGAAAACAGGCTGCTTCTGAGCCAGGCAGGCATGAGGGCTTTTCATGAGCTAAACTGGATTTCCTGGGAGCACCTGGCTGTAATGGTCTCTTCCTGGGTACCATTATCCCCGTGTTCTGTTCAGCACAAGTGCAGCCTGCGTTCAGTGCACCCAGATTGGATCAAACCCAGGTCCTGCAGTTTGCACAGAAATGCATCCCTGGGAACAGCAGAACATGTGAACAGCCCTCCAGGCTGGAAGGGCAGCTGGGAGAGAGTGAGCAAAGAGCTGCAACACCCTGGGCAACCCTCTCCCTCATTGGGGGGGTGATTCAACCTGCCCTCCTTCGCAGCTTGGCACCCAAGGCCAGGCCTGCAGATTTGCAAATGGAGCGCATTGTGCCAAGACGTTAGATGTCTCCAGTGATGCCTCCTCAAAAGGAAGCCAGTCTCCAGCTTCCTGCTGCCCCTTCTGGGCACTTCTCACCTTTTGGAGAAGTAGGAGGTGGATTGACAACATGTTCCAAGGAGGATCAGCTTTTGGGGCCTCTGAGTGCGCTCTCGCCCACAGCCACGAGTCGCAATACAGTCACTTGTCTTTCCCGTACCACAGAGCTCTCTCCCGTGAGTGCTGCAACGGCTCTACCTCTGGGATGTGTGCACAAGGCGCATCTCAATGCCGAAGGCCCTCAGAGACACCCGCCTGTCATTGTGACGGACGTGCCGCTAATAAATGATAACAAGGGCTGCCAAGGGATCCGTGCAGAAGACGATGCTTGTGTGTGCCTGCAGCCGAGGACTTCACGAAGCTTTTGATCGCCTTGGAAGCTCATCGGTACGCCCAGCACATAGTGCCTGCACTGGGCTCACCTGACATGACAGCGGACAAGACAACGTGACAGGCTGTTTAAGCTTCTTGGTGTTCCCCCCCCCCCTTTCATACCTGGCTGGTTCCCCTTTCCTCCTGCGATGGACAGATGAAAACATCCTTGGTGCTGGGGTGGGGATGGAAGAGTGGCAGACCTTGAGATGGGGGCACTCTCTGCTTGTCACACCCGCTGAGGGTGAGCATGAGATGTGGCTGGAGATGGGCAATAATTTGGAACTGTCGTCACAACTCGAGGGGCTTTTTCTGGTAATTGCAGTGATATCCTGATATATACATTACCGACAAGTGACTTGAGAATTGACAGGTGATGTAAAAAGCTTCAATGAACAAACCTTTTCTGCTTTTTTATGGAGCAATCGCCCTGTTTCAGCAAAGCTCTTCTTCCCCTTCCTGTCTCACCTCTCCTCGCCCTTCACCATCTTCTCTGTGGATGCTGGTGAGGCTAAAAGGAGACTGAGGGCCCAATCCTATCCCACTTTCCAGCATCGGTGCTGCCATCATGCAGCCCCAAGGCAAGGAAAAAATGTTCCCCTACCTTGAGGAGGTCTCTATGTCTGCCCAAAGCAGCAACTGTTACCCTGCAGTTGCCTGATCTCGGAAGCTAAGCAGGGTCAGGCCTGGTTAGTACTTGGATGGGAGACCACCTAGAAATACCGGGTGCTGCAGGCTTATACCATAGTCTTTCGAGACTGAAGGTTGCCAACCAACCACCACAGGATGCAGTGCGTGCTGCATTGGCACGGCTGCACCAGCACTGGAAAATTGGATTGGATTGGCCTTTCAATTGGGTAATGCCCCAGTTGCTGCCTTCTCTCATCAGTCGGTCCCATTTGAAAATGGCAGCCTTTCCCCTGAGGCCTCTAGGACAGTGTTTCTCAACCAGTGGTATGTGTATCACCAGTGGTACTTGAGGTGGTACTCATGGGACCCCCAGACCCCCGCCGCCTGGCAGTGAGACCAGCAACACAATGCGACAAGCAGTGGTAGGAGGCTCCGATCGGTGGGCAGAGCTCCACCGTGCACTCAGAAAAGCCTTCCTGATTACCCAGAGCCTTTTACTGGTGTTTTTCGCACGGTGTCTGGCCTCCCAATCTGGAAGTAACTGATAATGACATCATCACCAGTTACTTCCAGTGGTACTTCCAAAAGGTGGACCATGCAGTGGTCTGTCGGCGGACAAATGTTGACAAACACTGCTCTAGGTTGAAGCAAGAGCCTCAAGGATGGAGTAAAGTTCCTACAGGGGTATGGCAAATGAAGGCACTCCGGCTTCCTCCAGGCACCTGACCACACACCGGTGGGGATTCCCACCAGCCCTGCAGTGCTGCAAGGGCCTGTGGGTGGAAGCGCCTTGTGGAGGGTGGGGTGGGAGAGAGGAGGGGGCAACGAAGCAATCGTTCTGTTGCTGCCGACACAAAAAGGCAGAGGTGGCCAGGGTGTGGCAATAGATACGCTGACAGGTTTAGGATATCGTGGTCCTTCCTTTTGCACGGTCTTGGTATCTGCAGATTTCACCATCTTGTGAATCCTGAAACCACATACTGTGGGACTGTCTCTGCTGGTCCCAGAAGTCACTTCAGGGTCACACCAAGGCCCACGACTGCCCCTTGGTGCTGGCACACCCAGCAGAAGTGTGTGGAAACAGTTCTGTGATGCATTCTGGAGCTTGCTAGGGCCACAGGAGGGGATTGCAGATCTCGGTGCAATCAGGAAATGACTCCTGGGAGAGCCAGAGACTGCCTGACAGCTGGTCCAGTTTGCAATGCTTGGGAAGGGAACCCAATTTTTAAAACTTAAAAAAAAAAAAAAACTTTCAAAAAACATTTTTAAAGCAGACTATCTACAGATTTTGGGGTTGGGAGTGGTCCAGGAATGGAACCCCCTTGGATGTCAAGAGCCCACTGATTAACATGATTAACATTATTTATATACCGCTTTTCAACTAAAAGTTCACAAAGCAGTTTACAGAGAAAAATCCAATAACTAATGGCTCTGGGACACTGATCTGGGACACCAGTTCTAATCTGGACAGTTCTTTATCCTATCATCAGGGCTGCACAAAGACACCATTAATTGACAGCGATGGCTTTGCTCATCCAATCAGCACCCTGCAAGCAATGCCATCCCACTGCTTGTGGAAGTGGGGAGCATATCACAAGATTCTTGTATTCACTTCCATTTTTCCACCCGCAGTTAATTCTGGTTGTCACTCTGTTTTTAAACTAACAGTTCCTCCCCTTGCTCTGTCCCTGCACGCCTGACCTGGCCTCACAAATCACTGAGCCAAGGATTATTGCTTATCCATCTCAAGAGGATGCGGCTGGCGACATTACACACCGATCTGTCCACACTCGCTTATTCTAGGGAAAGGACATGCAGACCTTGGGCTTCTGGGAATTGTCTGCTGGAGTACAAAATGGTGGTGACTTGGGAAGGTGGGCCTAACTACAAACCGGCAGCTTGTACAATGAATTCTGTGCTTGTTTTCTATGCACGCCACATAAACACATGCACTCATGCACGCAAACAATTCTGGAGTACACTCTGCTCGATATTCCAACACGCTTCAAACCAGTGGCGTCCCTAGGGTTTGCATCACCCGGTGAGGGAAGCCAGCATGTCACCCTCATGATGGACCTCCTCCCATGCAGCGGGCAGGGTAACATAACACATCATCGCCCCACCCCTGCTGGTTTTTTGGCTATAACCTTTGATAGAATAGAGATATTTCAACACAATTCATTTCATTGCATTCTGCATGAAAGTACCCATTGAATGATATATAACACGAAGGTATTCTTAAAAACTGCGATTTTAACAATTTTGGCCAGTAGTGGTGTCAACCCCCCATGTGTGTCACCTGGTGTGGCCCATACCCCCTTGCACCCCCCTAGTGACACCATTGCTTCAAACAAGACTGGCCTGGGATTTGAACCTGGATTCCCATGACATAAGAAAAAGAAATGCAAACTAAATAGGAGTTGGGTGGAAGGTCTGGATCATTAGATCACTTTAGCGATCACGGTTGGAGTCATTGGTAGTTCTAGAACAGTGATGTTAAACATAAGCAAGGTTGGCCGTTCCTGTGCTGCCACTGCTGCTTTACAGACATGAAACAGCAAGCAGTGGAGGGAGCCCTCAGCTCACACAAGAGGTTGAACGCTGAGAACAGTTGCGTTGGGCCAGCACGGGCTCCAGCAAGTCTTTGGAGGGCCATAGACTCATTGGAGACTGGGGGCTCCCTACAGGCTGGATTGGGGGTCCCCGAGGGCCGCAAATGGCCCCCGGGCTGGGGTTTGGACACCCCTGCTATAGGGTAAGTAAATCGACAAGATGAAACTTTCTTTGCCTTAAATGAGTCTCTTAGGTGGAAGGCTACATCTTCACTTTGGCCCTCAACGCTTGGTTGCCTTCAAGGAGTTCAGTACCATAATGTAAATCACTTGGTAACTTGTAGCCTTTGTTGTTCATCAATTATCATGTATTAATTTGTTTCTCTAGCACCATCCATCATGGATGTGTTCATAAGACACAATCCAAGATGGATAGTGGGTAAAGACACATGAATTTGCATCCAGATTTGTGAATTGCCATGCAAGTATGATGTTGAATTGGCTCCTCAAATGTCTCAGGTCAGTCCTGATTCCAGAGAGGCCTTTTTAAAATTCTGCAAGGAGCTCCACATAATGTGATGTTGAAGCAATGTCAACAGTAATAGAAGTTATGTAACCATCTCCACTTGGTTCCGGGGTGGCGGGGGGGCGGGAATAAGAGCTACAGGGTCAGGGTACCCCTGTTTAGCCTCCAGCTGGAAAATGTGTGTTGGGACCTTCAATGAAGCTTTCTTTCTCCTCCATGTACATGACACTTAAAAAAAAATGAGACAGGTTTGCTACTTTGATGATTATTTCAATGAATATCAAGATACTGCTTTTTAATAAAAAAATTCATAAAGCAGTTTATCTAGCAAAAGAAAGGACTCTGAATCTAAAAAGATGCAGAAGAAAATGATCAGTTCTCAGCCTATAGAAAAGATGCTGTGTTGGGGTGAAGAGAGACAATTGCTCTGCCCCGCCCCCCCCGGTGAAATATTAGTGGAGTTACCAACCCTCTAGGATTGGCTTGAAGTTTCCAAGAATCAGCATCAGTCTCCAGGAGACCACTGAAAAGAATCTTGAGGGGTTTTCTGAGGTTCTCCTTGGCATAAAGGTATTGGCAAAAGAAATCTCCAGGGGTTGGTGATGGCTCTACAGCAGTGGTCTTCAGTGGGTCTACAGCTGTAGTCTTTCCCACGCCATGACGCCAATAAATATATAAATAATATATGAGACTGGGGACCCACTGTTGGTTCCGTCCCCCCTCCTGGGACCCTATTGGCTCACTCTCTTCCCCCATCACCACCCACTCCCTGCTACTGTTAGGCCTTTCCAACCATTGTACCAAATATTCTTGTTAGAGACAGCAGAAAAAGTTACCATGAAGGCTGGCACTAGTGAAAGCTGTTTTAGCACAATTGCTAAGAACCTGCGCAGGACTGGGACACCATCTCCTTGTACCTGATGCCTCCCCCTTTACCTGGTGGTGCTCTAGTCCAGTGATCTTCAACCTTTTTTATTTCTCTAAGTTGCTGCAACCCCACAACAGAGGTTTCATGACCTCATTGGGGTCCCGACCCCAAGCTTGAAGAAAACTGCTCTACAGGGTTTTTAGTTGAACATTCACCTAAGGCGGCAAGCTGATGTGGGGTGCCCTGTACTCACCTGTTTGCCACTTCTCTCGGCCCACCTCCTGAGCTGCCAGGTAGGTGTACACCCCCAGGATGCACCATCAATGGTGAGTTCTTGGGGGGCTTCACTAAGTGGGATATCCTTGCAGGACTAGGGAGTGGGCAGTGGAATTGGGGAGTGGGTTCAGGCAGTGATTCACCATGGATGCCCACCTGGTTGTACTGCCAAGAACACTCTACGGGTGTTCTGATTAAAGGCAGAATTAATTCTGCTTAGTTAATTTAATTAAACCCGATTGAATGCATTTTTTAAATGATGCCGTTTACTAAATCAACAGCATCCTGATACTTAAAAACAGTCAATGTGTCCCCATTTGCCCTATACAAATATGGGGAAATATGGTTGTTTGGGGTAGAATCTAATTTTCAAGAATTGCTTTGCTTTCCAGGGCATTTCGGGAGAACCAGTCACACCACACAGCAAAGAGCTGAATGTCTTCACCAGATTGCACCTCATGAGAAAATTAAGTAAATTGCTTTGGGGGGAAAAATGAGGCCATTAAGAAAGTCTTGCCTCCCGTTTTATTATCAGATAATGGAAGAGAAAGATGTCCAACTTGCAGCTGCTCGGCGAAACATTTTTCTTTGCGAGATCTTGGCACCGAAAAGTGGACTGTGTGTTTATTCATGAGGAGGCAGCTGACCGTTGGAAGAGAGAGGGAGATTGATGGCCTGTTGGAAAGGCGAGGGACTCCTGCGGACTGCTCAATAGGTAGAGAGCCAATTTGGTGAGTGGGACGATGGGGCTGAACAGATGCATGCCTGGGTGGGCACGAAAGCTGCTTGGTGGTTTCAGCAGAGGCTGGTGGGGAAAAATGGATTTGGGTGTAATGCTGCACAGCACCTTTAGGCAGATGCCAGAACCTGCAGGACCCAGGGCTGCCCCAAGGGCTCAAGGCATCACTCCAAACGCTCCCTGATAACTCAATGTCCATTTGCCACCCCTCCTTCCCCCCTTCCCATTCCATGGATTCCATTGCATGTAAATGAACGTGCATCTTTATTTGTGCAGCAACCGTTATCCTGCACATGCCTGATCTCGTCTGATCTTAGAAGCTAAGCAGGGTCAGGCCTGGTTAGTACTTGGATGGGAGACTACCTGGGACTACTGGGTGCTGTAGGCTTATACCATAGTCTTTCGAGACTGAAGGTTGCCAACCATCTTTATTTGCGAATTTCCATATAAACGTAATTTTGAGTGGCGCTTCAAATGTCTCAGGTCAGCCCTGGCTCCAGAGAAGCCTCTTTTAAATTCTGCAAGGAGCCCCACCTAAGTGATGCCGAAGCAATGTCAGCAGCAATAAAAAGTCTGTATTCATCTCTACCTGGTTCCTGCGGGATTAAGAGAAACAGGCAGTGGCGTTGCTAGAGGGGTGCAGGGGGTACAGACCGCGCCGGGTGACACCTTTGGGGGGAGGGTGACACTACTACTGGCAAAAACTGTGAAATCTTGGTATGTTTGAATAATACCATCATGTTATCTATTGTTCTAAGTCTAATTCAATGCAGAATGTAATGAAACAAACTGTGTTGAAATATCTGTATTCAATGAAAAAATATGGCCAAAAAAACAGAAAAAAACACAACTGCCTTATGGAACAAAAAGTGAATTTTATTAACTCACAACTGACCAATGAAACTGCTTGATCCAAGAGCCAATGAGGTGTTATGATGACACAGCAGGGAACCAATGAGGTCTTAATATGTCAGCTCTCATTTCCATGTATCAGAGCTAATACTAGAACTCTTATTCTGCTGTTTGAGAGCCATCAAGTTGGCCACTGTTTTTTTTGTGGGTTACTGATTTGTTGGCAGCTCATGGATCGTTTTAGCAAGGCCTGCCAAGATTTTGGACTGACGATCAGCCTGAAGAAAACACAGGTCATGGTTCAGGATGTGGACTCACCTCCCTGCATTACAATCTCTGCGCATGAACTGAAGGTTGTCCATGACTTTGTGTACCTTGGCTCAACAATCTCCGACACTCTTTCTCTCGATACCGAGCTAAACAAGCGCATCGGTAAAGCAGCTACCACGTTTTCCAGACTCCCTAAGAGAGTCTGGTCCAACAAGAAGCTGACGGAACATACCAAGATCCAGGTCTACAGAGCTTGCGTCCTGAGTACACTTCTGTACTGCAGCAAGTCATGGACTCTTCGCTCACAACAGGAGAGGAAACTGAGCGCTTTCCACATGCGCTGCCTCCGACGCATCCTCGGCATCACCTGGCAGGACAAAGTTCCTAACAATACAGTCCTGGAACGTGCTGGAATCCCCAGCATGTATGCACTGCTGAAACAGAGACGCCTGCGTTAGCTCGGTCATGTCGTGAGAATGGATGATGGCCGGATCCCAAAGGATCTCCTCTATGGAGAACTCGTGCAAGGAAAGCGCCCTACAGGTAGACCACAGCTGCGATCCAAGGACATCTGCAAGAGGGATCTGAAGGCCTTAGGAGTGGACCTCAACAGGTGGGAAACCCTGGCCTCTGAGTGGCCCGCTTGGAGGCAGGCTGTGCAGCATGGCCTTTCCCACTTTGAAGAGACACTTGGCCAACAGTCTGAGGCAAAGAGGCAAAGAAGGAAGGCCCACAGCCAGGGAGACAGACCAGGGACAGACTGCTCTTGCTCCTGGTGTGGAAGGGATTGTCACTCCCGAATTGGTCTTTTCAGCCACACTAGACGCTGTTCCAGAACCACCATTCAGAGCACGATACCAGAGTCTCTCGAGACTGAAGGTTGCCAACACAAAGATTTGTTGGGCGACCTGTAGTGGTCTGTGTTAAAATATATAAAATTAATGGGGTAACACCAACCCTAGTGATGCCACAACATTTAGGTTGAGCATATGAGACTGTAATTTATTCTGAATGGTCTGGTACGGGAGAAAGTCCATCATGGGGGGTACACAATGAGCTCTCGCTCTGGGTGATGCAAACCCAAGTGATGATTCTGGCGACAGGGTCAGGGTGCCTCATTCAGCAGGAAAACACAAGCTGGGACCTTGGGTGAAGCTCCCCTTCTTCTCCTGTCAGGGGAATGCACAGTTTTCAAGCCCCAGCAGCCTTTAAAGTCCAAGGGCTATCATGTTTGAGTCTATCTTATAATGCTTTCTCACTTCCTCAGGTCTCTGGTGCTCAGCGCATGGAATAAATGCCATGCACATACTCTCTGGTTTGAGGGACAGATGCGTATTGTGGAACGATGCAACCAGGAGCCAGTGCTTAAGGACATTCCTTGGCTGATTGATTGATTTTAATGTTAATGTTAGAATTTCATCATTTCCTATAAGCCAACCTAGGGATGCTTTTGCTGAAATGAGGGCTTGACACCTACCAATAAAACAAATGCAAGCTGCCAACAGGAAAAGCAAAACTAGCCTGGACAAGGGGGTAAAAGGGGCCAACTTCCTTTTGTTCTTTAAAATATCTGGAATTGGAAAGTCTGGAAATTGGTCCTGGTTACCAGAATTTTTGTTGGAAAACTGGGATGTTGTCTTAAGTCAGGGGTCTCCAAACCTTGGCCCTGCAGCAAGCCTCTTTCCAGCCCACAGCCAACCTCTTGTCCCCTGAAAGCCTCTGGCCCACTCAACCGAACATGACCAGAACTGTGCTCTGATTGTGTCTGGAGCGTGTTCTGAGGGCCAGAGAGGTTGAATGAATGAGCTCATTCATTCATTTATTCACTCATCTAAGTTCCATCTCTAATTTTTTTATTTAAATTTTATATTTAAATTTTTTTTCTGATCGTCCACACCACGCCAGATATTTGATGTGGCCCTCTGGCTAAAAAGTTTGCAGACCCCTGCCTTAAGTAAAAGACAGCATCATGAACGCGGCTGCCGGTTCTGTTCCGGGCCCAATTCAAGGTGCTAGTTTTGACTTTTAAAGCCCTTTACGGCTTGGGTCTGGGGTATTTGAAGGACCGCCTCCTTCCTTACAATCCTGCCCGTACTCTTAGATCATCTGAGGGGGCCCTTTTGACTGTGCCGCCACCAAGAGAGGTGAGAGGGGCGGTGGCCAGGAAGAGGGCCTTCTCGGTGGTGGCCCTCAAACTTTGGAATACCCTCCCCTTAGAATTGAGAACTGCTCCCTCGTTGCTAATATTTCGGCGTGGACTGAAGACCTTTTTATTTCAAAAAGCCTTTAACTGTTGACAGGCTGACTGGCTGTCTTTCTCCTTTTATATTAGAATCTACAGGGTTTGTTTTAGATGTTTAATTATTTGAAAACTGTTTTAATTATTGTTTTTAATTGTTAATTTTGTATTTTTAATTGTGATAGGCCACCTTGTGTGCCCATGGGGCAAAAAGGAGGGATAGAAATAATAATAATAATAATAATAATAATAATAATAATAATAATAATAATAATAATAATAAAGCCTGAATGGTTTACTAGCAACTTATCTGAAAGACATGAAACCACCCTCCTGCTCCAGTCAGCTTCGGAGATTGTGTACATCCTGCTTCTCTGAGCAGCTGAGCTCTTGCAAAGCTTATCTTGATTGGGTAGCAACATTCCCCATAAAATTCCCCCTGTTAACATGAAGGTCAGAAAGAAATTGGAGGATCTTGAAAACGTTTGTTGCGTTAAACCAGTTTAGAATTGCAGTCTGGATGCGTCCAAAAATCTGAGATGCACCAGGTGGGATGTGGTGATGTCACAAGACTGCAGACCTTTGGAAAAATGAGAAAAAAATCTGGTACCCCACTAATACAGGGGTAGAACCCAGTGGTGAGGAGGCACTATAGGAAAGGAGTGGAGCTCAGAAGTGGCCTGAGATAAAACTTTTGCAATCCATTTGCCTGAGAAAAAAGAGCGCAGGAGAAACAGAGACATTTTGGGCAAAGTGCCCGCCTTCCTGTGATGTGGAGGTCAAGAGTGGCTGGCCCTTCCACCCCCCGATTGTGCCAGCTGGCACTTGCAGTTGGATTGCACCTTCTGTTAATGCTTTGTCATGTGTCCTTTAATAAGCAATTACTGAACTTGGCGTGCCCAGGGGATGTATTTAGAGCCCCGGATAAAGGTGCAAGGAACTTCAGAAGCCCGCTGCCAACTGACCCTGGGCGAGGAAGCCTGGAGAGTTCAAGAAAGGCGCTTGGAGGAAAGTTTGAACAGCAGATGGAAGAGACCCAATTGGCGTGAGGTTAGGGGACGTCAACAACAAAAAAAAAACTGATGGGTTCCCAGTTGCCAGATCAAGAGGCTTGGCAGAGAGGCCTTGGCAAAGGAAAAGTGAAGCTCAAGAATACTGAGACAAGAACGGAGGAAAAACACGGCTGAGGGTGGGCGGCTGGGGCCTGTGGACCAGATCAGACCAGCAAAACGGTGTCTGCCCGCAGTTGCCCTGCCCGGATTTTAGCAATGAACCGTGAAAAGTAGGTGCACCATTTCACTAGTGAAACATGGGCCGTGCTTTTAACATTGCACATGGTGTGTGTACAGAGGTATAACTCACTGACCCAGCACTCAGGGCAGTCATGTGACATTGGGATGTCACTTCTGGGTTCTTCCTGAAAGAGGCACACTGGAGGCTTCATGCCACCCACTCCTTCTCCTGTGCAGGCCCCCCTCCCTCCAAGAGGGAACCTCCACAGGAGAAAGAATGGCGGTGCAAAGCCACCAGTGCCTCCTCCATAATAAGGGCAGAGCCTGAGGGGCACCATAAGGAACCCCCTTGGCTTGGCGCCCAGAGCAGGTGCCCTTCAGGCTCCACCTTAGTTACACCTGTGTGTGTGTGTGTGTGTGTGTGTGTAGCTATACATGGGTTTGAATCCTCACTAAGCAGCTGTTTGACCACCGTGTTGCCACCCTTGTCCTTGTGCCCACCAAACCTTGGGGGGGGGGTCTACCACCTCTGTGTGAAGCATTGAGCCCTACGCTGGAGTCACTGAACCATCAAGCAGCACACTGCTATGAAACCAGGGAGAATCTGTTTGCGCATTCTTCTCGGCTTGGCAAAGGGGCTCATTAGTGCCGGGTTCTTGGAGAGCTAGTTTCTGAAGAGAAGCTCTCCCTAATGAGGCGGTGCCAGCTCAGCCCCCCTGCCAGCTTGCTGTTCCCCTAATTGCTGGCATCAAAGATGAGCTGTCATTAAGAGCAGCGCTGCTGGGACCTGGGTGAGAGGGGGGCAAATTTGCTGGTTGCTGGAGCGCTTCGGTACACGCGACCTGACGGGAACTCCAGCAGCACAATGGGGTGGGGAATATGAACCTTGGAAGAGATGCACATGCCTGGTCCTGTTGTTTCCAACTGGTTGGACATTCCCACCCCATATGGCATCTTCCAGAATGATCTGTCCTCCCCATTTCTTGATGTGAGGGTAGATTCCCAAGGAGAACCTCAAGACACATGATCTGAGAGCCAGGTACCAAGAAGGGCTTTTCCACAGAAGCGGGAAACAGCTGATGAGAATGGCTGCATCAGGCTGCAACTTGCTCCAAAATCTTTCCGTGTAGACATGGCCTAAGAGACTTAAGAAGCTCATCTCTATAGCTCAGCCCCTCCCCACAGCTACCTGACATTTTACAACTTTATTCTTTTGATCACCTTTTGGGACAATCTCCCATTTAATAAGCATCTTGGAATCCTTTCAAACACATCCTTGGACCAGTCCTAACAATTTCACAGAATTATGGAAAGTTAGGATTGGAAGGGGTCTTGGAGGTCATCTAGCCAAACCCCCTGCTCACTGCAAGGCAACTGCTACAACATCCCTGACAGGTGGCTGTCCACCCTCTGCTTGAAAACTTCCAATGAGTCCCACAACCACACAAGTAATATTGTTTAGGGTCATTCCTGTGAAAGTGTGTTTAAGCCATTTCTGCCCAATGTTGCATATACGCAACAGGAACCAAACGTGCACATCTGCGGGCTGGGCAAAAAATGGGTTAAAAAGCATTTGTTTCATGTGAAAATTTTTTTTTATAATCATATTGGTGTAACGTGTGTGTGAAATTGCATAAGGGGCATTAAGATCATTACCAGCTCAAAACAGGGTGTAGGAACTATGTTCGAGGTTGTTACCAATCAATAAGTGATAGGGAGGTATACCACATTATACTGTAAGTGTTTTGAACTGCAGGCCACTCTCTGCAGTCTCTAACCTTATTCCATTGTTTTTTATGGGATAAAATCCCCCTCTTTAAATTCATGGTTGAATATGGAAGTACATACAGTCCTCATTGGTCCCATTTATATTTCTTCTGGGGGGAAATTCCCCTTTAAACATCATTTTGCTATGAGTCCAAGTCCCTAACCCCAACGTATACAGGGGACCCCCTGGTTGCTTCGCAAAAGGTACTGATACTGCCGTAGTAAATGGGAAGGGGAATACTGTTCTTTGGAAAATAGGGGCTAATATACCCTTTGTGTAAAGTTCAGGTTATTAGAAAAGCAAGAGAGAAAAAAGGGTCTTATTCATTTTCTAAATGGCCATAATGAGACTGTACTAGGATTCTCATGTTTTTGTCTGGCTATGTCTGCTGTGGTGGCTTTTTCTCGCACCCGCTCAAAAGCCAGACAAGAAAAATTAAGGCAATCATTGGCACAGTTTTTATCACCACTTGGTGACCTAAATATCTGAAAGTTACACAACCCAGCACAAAACATTCTGGCAGTGCAGGGTGTTGCTTGAGGTAGGGCAGTAATTGTGAAAAACAGCAGGGAACAAAACTTCAGGACAAGAGCACCTTGGGGGACATTAAGAGTTCAGGCTCCCCTCCTAAGCAGTCTATCTTTGGCTCTTTCTGACTGCAGTGTTGGATCAAGGCAGGCATTTAAATATCTGAAATGACCTGTGCCCTTAAATGATCTGTGTATGAAATAATTAAACAAAAACCACCCTGACTGTGAGTATAAAAAAAGTTGAAAGTATTTTAGGGTGTAGTAATTTGCTGGTTGCAATTTTAATGGAGTTCAGTGGTTCCCAAAGTGTGGGTCAGGACCCACCAGTGGGTTGCAACCCATTTTTTGGTGGTCCATGATCCAATTTTGGATGGGTTGCGAAACGGACAAGCTGATAGCGCATGAAAAGAATATATTGAGCCCTATGGAACCCGAAATGGAGCGGCGCATGCATATTTATGCATGAGTAGGCGAGTCCAGTTCAAAGATCAGGCTGAAGAGAACTCAGCATCACCAGAGTGGTCCCAATCCAACATATGCAGGCCTCAGCAAACTCTCAAGGAGAAGTCCCCCCCCCCACGCTCCAAGCAGAAAAGGAAAATGTATAGAGTCCTATGGAAAGCGAAACTGAGCCACACTTGTGTGTTCACTCATGACTAGAAAACCCCACATTGGGCTAACAGACATGGAACCTGGACCCTACGGAATGTTGGTGTTGTCATCAGATGGCCAGGTGCCCTTACACATGAGAACTGGGACTTAGGAACAGCTGATCTAATGTTAAGGCCTCTTCTGTGCCTCCAGCAACAGCCTGCAGCCTGCAAAATTTCCTTGCTGTGACTGAAGCAGTGGCAAGCGAGAGGGGGCTTAACCGACCTCCAGCGGGCTAGTTCTCAGAGTTAAGTGAGTCCCACAGCTATTTTCTCACCAACATCTGCAAACCATCCACCACCCAGTTGTATTTCACTGTTAGACATTCATCAGGGAGGTGGATCACATCTCTCCAGGTGTCTCATCTAACTTGGTCTTCAGCCCACGGTCACCGCAGGCAGTTAATTGTACTGAATCATCCACCTGCTTGTAGCAGAACTCAGCTAACATCCTGGGGTCTACTGGCTTTAACCACCCCAAAGACTTTGCCTGCTACCTGAGAAGTAGCTCGGACAGGAGGCCAGAGACTCGGAGAGGCTCCGAGAGGAGGTCCTCACTGCCAGATTCTTTTAACTCTGCCGGTGTGAGCAAGTCCAGGCTTGCTCTGAGCAAAAGTCAGTTGCAACTTGTTTGGTTTGTCTGTAGCAGTGCAAGAGGGGAGAGTCGGGATCTTTAAAAGGATCGCTTTCTCCTGCTAGTGTGCACAGCAGTTGTGGTGTTCTGAGAAATGGGCGTGCATGGGGTCCTAGGAAATGTACGTGACCTTCTTCTCTCTGTGATTGCGGTACCCTGAATGGCTTCTGTGATGAGCTTCCAGGGCAAGGGACCTGGTGGGAGAAGGAGGCAAAGAGCAGTTGGAATCTGACCTTTTCATCTGTAGGTTCTTGAAAGGTTGAGGAAAGCAGATGCTTAACTGATCCTGAAATCCTGGCAGAGGCAAATAGCTGAACTGTCTGTAAGAATATACAGGCTGAGACGAATTATTCCCGTGGGTTCCCTTCCAAGCACTCATCTTGGAAGGCAAAAAACTGGCAAAAAACTATAGTATAGTATAGTACTATAGCAAATCAATTTAAAAACAAAGTTTCTTTGCTCCAGTGATTTAAAAACAGCCTTGCAGACCTTTTGACTCTAAGATAAGAGTCATTAAGAAGACAATCCATCAATCAGTCCTCCTCCAAGCACTTCACTCAGCCCCTCCCTTCACCAATGCAAAAGTGCTCAGGGGGAAGGGAGGGGTAGCCTGGAGGGAGAAGGATTGATGGATTGTCAGCCTGCTGCTCTCTCTCTCTCTCTCTCTCTCTCTCATTAAGGAGGCTATTGTTAAAGGACTGTTCAGTTTTTTAAACTGATTTTAAAGGAGTGCATTTTCCCCTTCTCCACATTCCTTCTCATTTGCAAGGGCCATTCGTGTTGAGTCAAATTCGTGTATAAAAAATCCGTGTATAAATAGGCTGGACCTGTACTTTCTTTGGGCAGGCAAGAAAAACATTGGGTGGATTCTGGGGAGCCTGTTGAAGTGTGATGGAACTAAAAAGCTTCTGAGCAAGCACAGAGTGCATCTCCCTCTCGGCCTTTCCTGTGGCTGCACCCCGGCTGTAGAGTTGCCTTCTGAAGCAATCCCAGCCCAGTACTGTCATTGCTTATCATTTCAGCCAAGTCTGATTTTTCAAGGGTTGATGGTCTCACAACTGCAATTTCACCAGCCCCTCCTTCATAAATCTCAGGTTTTGGACTTAACTGCCCTGGCAACTCTATTCATGCACATGCCCTGCGCAGTGGCTCTTAAGGGACTGACAGCGCAATCTTATCTTTCGCTGGAACAGGGAAAGATATATTATTATACTGTTATTATCCAGCACAAGACAGGGGTCCAAAGTGGCTCAGCCGGAGGTAAGGGGAAACTCTTCCCCTTACATAAGAACATAAGAACAGCCCCACTGGATCAGGCCATAGGCCCTTCTAGTCCAGCTTCCTGTATCTCACAGCGGCCCACCAAATGCCCCAGGGAGCACACCAGATAACAAGAAGACCTGCAAGGCATTCTGGGAATTGTAGTTAAGAACATAAGAACAGCCCCACTGGATCAGGCCATAGGCCCATCTAGTCCAGCTTCCTGTATCTCACAGCGGCCCACCAAATGCGCCAGGGAGCACACCAGATAACAAGAGTCCTCATCCTGGTGCCCACCCTTGCATCTGGCATAGCCCATTTCTAAAATCAGGAGGTTGCTCATACACATCATGGCTTGTAACCCGTAATGGATCTGAGGCAAAGAGGCAAAGAAGGAAGGCCCGTAGCCAGGCAGACAGACCAGGGACAGACTGCACTTGCTCCCAGTGTGGAAAGGATTGTCACTCCCTTTGGATTGTCAGCCTGCTGCTCTCTCTCTCTCTCTCTCTCTCATTAAGGAGGCTATTGTTAAAGGACTGTTCAGTTTTTTAAACTGATTTTAAAGGAGTGCATTTTCCCCTTCTCCACATTCCTTCTCATTTGCAAGGGCCATTCGTGTTGAGTCAAATTCGTGTATAAAAAATCCGTGTATAAATAGGCTGGACCTGTACTTTCTTTGGGCAGGCAAGAAAAACATTGGGTGGATTCTGGGGAGCCTGTTGAAGTGTGATGGAACTAAAAAGCTTCTGAGCAAGCACAGAGTGCATCTCCCTCTCGGCCTTTCCTGTGGCTGCACCCCGGCTGTAGAGTTGCCTTCTGAAGCAATCCCAGCCCAGTACTGTCATTGCTTATCATTTCAGCCAAGTCTGATTTTTCAAGGGTTGATGGTCTCACAACTGCAATTTCACCAGCCCCTCCTTCATAAATCTCAGGTTTTGGACTTAACTGCCCTGGCAACTCTATTCATGCACATGCCCTGCGCAGTGGCTCTTAAGGGACTGACAGCGCAATCTTATCTTTCGCTGGAACAGGGAAAGATATATTATTATACTGTTATTATCCAGCACAAGACAGGGGTCCAAAGTGGCTCAGCCGGAGGTAAGGGGAAACTCTTCCCCTTACATAAGAACATAAGAACAGCCCCACTGGATCAGGCCATAGGCCCTTCTAGTCCAGCTTCCTGTATCTCACAGCGGCCCACCAAATGCCCCAGGGAGCACACCAGATAACAAGAAGACCTGCAAGGCATTCTGGGAATTGTAGTTAAGAACATAAGAACAGCCCCACTGGATCAGGCCATAGGCCCATCTAGTCCAGCTTCCTGTATCTCACAGCGGCCCACCAAATGCGCCAGGGAGCACACCAGATAACAAGAGTCCTCATCCTGGTGCCCACCCTTGCATCTGGCATAGCCCATTTCTAAAATCAGGAGGTTGCTCATACACATCATGGCTTGTAACCCGTAATGGATTTTTCCTCCAGAAACCCGTCCAATCCCCTTTTAAAGGCGTCCAGGCCAGACACCATCACCACATCCTGCGGCAAGGAGTTCCACAGACCAACCACACACTGAGTAAAGAAATATTTTCTTTTGTCTGTCCTAACTCTCCCAACACTCAATTTTTAGTGGATGTCCCCTGGTTCTGGTGTTATGTGAGAGTGTCAAGAGCATCTCTCTATCCACTCTGTCCATCCCCTGCATAATTTCCCTGGGAAAGCCACCACAGCCCCAATGGGCCTACTTGGACTTGAGCCATCTCTGGAGGTGGCATAGCAGCGTGCAGCTACTCCATGCCGCTCGGGAATGGGGGCTAGGATCTGGCATATCTGCTAAGTCCCAGCCCTGCCTCCAGCTCCTCACCTGCCTTCAGAACCCCTCTTTTCCCACTCTCCCTTACTCTGAACTAACTAAGAACTAACCTGTTCTTAGTTGGTATCATGCTCAGGACCAGAGTATGTACAAGGGCAGTGTACCTCTGAATACTAGACACTGGGGAGAAACCTGGCCTGTTTGGGAGCTTCTGAGAGGCATCTGACTGGGCCATTGAAAACAGGGAGCTGGACTAAACAGATCCTTTGCCTTAAAAGGATATTTGGCCAGATTTAGTGAGTGAAGCACAGATATCATCCATTGTGATACACCTCGAGCTCTGGATTCTGGAGCCTTGGGACTGGAGTCCCTGGTATGAAACCTGTTTTTCTCATAAGGGTTTTTAAACTCTAATATTAAAGATGAGAGGAACTTTGAGCACATGCCGAGTAGGTAGAAGCAACACTGACTTATGAGATGTGGGGCAGAACATCCAGAGCGGCTTCACGGATGTGACTTTCAGGAAGTTTTCAGCTAATAGCACCTCTCCTTTTAAACATTAAGAACTAACCCGAAACCTCCAAAGAAGAGGAGGAGATGCCATCTCATTGCTGTACGGAGCAATTCCCAGCAGGGACGTAACCCGCGATCGTTTCAGCCTCCATTCAGACATATTGAAAGCACAATAAACCCGTCCTCTAACAAGGCATCCATCAGTTAAAATGCCCTTAAATCTAGACCTGTGCAATGCGAGAAACTTGTTTCCCCTGAGCTCATAAAACACAAGGCTGAAACAACCCAGCAGGGAGAGCCAACATTCCCATTGATTGCAGCCTAGTTCAATAACAAAAGTTTTATTTATGGGGAAGCAGAGGTGCACTTCATCTCCCAAGTGATCAGCCCACACCTGGGACCCAGGAACGGCAGACTGAGCCGGGGAGAGAGAGATCTGATTTAAGAGGCTGCCAGGGTAGTTCTCCGTCCTCCAAATCAGTCTCCCAAAGCAATCAACATATTCTTGGTCCCTATTTGGGTGGTGGTGGTGGGGGTAATAAGCTTGCATAGCACTCCAAGACACCATAAAGTCATCTAAAATAAATATGAGGTGCGTCTTTCTATGCTGGAGCAAAGGACCTGAAATCCGCATCCTTCTTCTCGCCATCTCGATTTGTAGCCTCCAAGGAATCCGTATATACTGTCAATTGCTTTTCCGCTAGAAATAATATCCACTGAAATATCAACCCAAGAACCTGGGATTAGATCAAACTGGGGCCATCTTGAGAAACAAGGGGCTGCATTGCAGCACTTGGCATCATTTATCTTTGGGTTCTGCTGAGTTCTCTGTGTACCAAATGACCTTTTGGTTACAGACCTTCAAGTGACGAGGGATGACCTTTCACGATTGTCTTTTGTAGAGCTCATAGCTACAGAGCTTTCTTTGGTAGACAGTGAAGTATAGAAAATCCTTGCTAAGGAGCAGTGATAATTGGTGGCTGCTGTGGGGGGGGGGGCACTTTGGGCCTTATCCAGGAGACCCTGGTGGTGCAGCAGTTCCCACCTTTTAGCACTGGGATCCACTTTTAAAAATGTCACTCTATCGGGACTTGCTTAGCTTTATGAGACTTTGAAAAAGCTTCCCTTTACCAGCTGCTCAAGCCTCTGTTTTTATCCGTATTACTATTGGGGGGTGGGTACTTTCTAGAGTGTTTGTTGAGATCCTCATTCATCAGATTGGGACCATTCTGATGGCCTTGTGTTCCACGTCCCCTGGCCTTCGATAAGAGCAAAAGCAGTGTTGCCTACTCATAAGTAAATGTATGTGTGTGGCTTCAGTTTCCATAGGACTCAATGCATTTTTTTCTTTGTCAGCTATCAGCTTGTCAGTTTCACGGCTCATCCAAAATCAGGCCGTGACCCACTGGGGGGCCTGACTCACAGTTTGGGAACCACTGACCTAGTCTAGTGTATTGCACACCTCTGAGGAGACTATAAGGGCTCAGCGGGCATGATCCAGGCCCAGATCTCTCAGTATGAGCACTCATCAGTGAAACCATTTTGGCTCCTGCTTTCTCCTGCCCCGTGCTTTCTGCCTCTGACCTTCTGCAAAAATCACCTACCACTGGTCGCCATCTTGATTGCCCCCACCCTCCATAAGAACATAAGAACAGCCCCACTGGATCAGGCCATAGGCCCATCTAGTCCAGCTTCCTGTATCTCACAGCGGCCCACCAAATGCCCCAGGGAGCACACCAGATAACAAGAGACCTCATCCTGGTGCTCTCCCCTACATCTGGCATTCTGACTTAACCCATTCCTAAAATCAGGAGGTTGCGCATACACATCATGGCTTGTACCCCATAATGGATTTTTCCTCCAGAAACTTGTCCAATCCCCTTTTAAAGGCGTCTAGGCTAGACGCCAGCACCACATCCTGTGGCAAGGAGTTCCACAGACCGACCACACGCTGAGTAAAGAAATATTTTCTTTTGTCTGTCCTAACTCGCCCAACACTCAATTTTAGTGGATGTCCCTTACTTCATCTGCTGGTTGGTCTCTTTGATTCTTGCCTGCGGATGCTGCAGTTGGACCCCCTGTAGCTACAGCCTGGTCTGACAACTAGCTGCACCCCACAGTCTTTAGTTGAGGCTGGCCAGGAACAATTTGGCCATTTGAACCTGGACAGAATAAGAAACAGAAACGAGCTGTTTGAGACGGAGGGGGAGGCATCTTGGGTGGGGGTTTCATGTGCCTGCTGTTTGCTTTTGGGAAGCTGATGCTCCTCTGATGATGGGAACTCTCTGGTTTCTCCATGTTCAATTTGCATATTAGGAAATGAGCGGATAAATGAAGACACCAGAATCTAACTTCCATTGCCACAAGAATTGTGTCACACTAGCAGAAGTGCGTGTGAGTGCATGCATGCTCTTTAAAGACAGAGCCTACTATTCCACCTCATCTATTTCTGTGGAGTTTGGAGAGCATGGAAGGTGGGACTGTTTACCCCAAACATCACCAAGGGCTGTTTTTGCTGAAGTACCTGAAAAAACAGGAGTCACCAATGTGGAAATGTACCTGTGCGTCCTCTTCTGTTACGCTAATGAGCCGACCTCGTAGGTGGCACTGAGGCTTCTTGGGTAGAGCTTGTAGACAGCTGCTAAAGGTCAGATGCAGTGACATTTGCAACCTCCGCTACACGTGTGCCAACCATCCTTTTGCTACAGCTTCAGCACCTTGACATTTTCCTCTGGCTCTTCTGCTCCTCTCAGCCAGTTACACGTATGCGCTGGGCTTACCACGGCTATGCTTCTTAGGGAGAGGAAGGACATCATTTTATGAAGGCTCACAGATCAGTGCAGTGGCTTTGCTAGGGAGATGTGGGGTGTGTGAACCTCATTGGGTGAAGCACTGAGGGGTGGTGACAATTTTGGTACTGGTCAAAATTGTGAAAATCTTGGTATTTTTGAATAATACCATCATATATATTATCTGATGCATAATTTAATGCAGAATGCAATGAAACAAACCGTGTTGAGATATTTGTATTCTATCAAAAGTTATGCTCAATTAACCCAAAAAGGAAAACACAACTGCCTCGTGTAACAAAAAGTGGATTGCCTCAACTCAGAACTGACCAATGAGACTGATTGTTCCAAGAACCAATGAGACATTATTATGACACAGTATGGAACCAGTAAGGCGTTAGCATGAGTCAGCCCTTATTTCCATGCATCGGAGCTAATACTAGAACTCTTACTCAGTTGCGTGAGTTTCATCAAGTTGGCCACTGGTTTTTTGTGGGTTAGTGATTTGTTGGGTGACCTGTACTGTTATCTATTAAAATAAATAAAGTTAATGGGGGTGACACCAACCCCAGTGATGCCACTGCATTGAGGCTGTGAATATGATATTGTTCTTTATTCATGGGGGTTACGCAATGAGCTTTCACACCAGGTGACACAAAGCCTAGTGATGCCTCTGGATTTGTGTTAAAGCAGGTGGCTTTGTATGCAGGAAATCCCAGGTTCAGCCCCATTCAAAAGATCAGGGAAAGACTCCCGTCTGAAACTCTGTTGTGTTTCTACCAGCCGCAGCAAGCATGACTGAGCTACAAAAAGTTGGGTCTGATTCAGCTCAAGGCTGCTTTGTGTACAGATATGGCCCATCCACGAGGGCAGCTGGGGCAATTGCTTCAAGCAGCGGATTGGCAGAGAGTGCTCCCTGAACTGGAGATGAAAGGGTAGAATGGAGCAGAAGAAGTGGGAAGGAGAGAAGAGTGGCGGGCTAGAGTGTCCTCCACAGTTTCTCTTCTGCTTCCTTTACCTCTTCCTATTCCAATTCAGGGAGGCATAGAGGCTGGTATGCCATTGGCTATGGGGGGGAGCATTTTGCATGACTCCTCAGGCTCTTCTAGCCCACCACTCCTCTCCACATTTCCTGCTTTATCCCCCTTTTTGAATTCAGGGAGCAGGCGGAAGAGGAATGGTGGAGACTGGTGTGATGCTGGATAAAGGCATGGGGCCTGACCAGCTCTGTAGAATGGTGGCCTCAGTACCCAGGTACTTGGCCGGAGCAGCTTGTCAGAGTAGCCATGTAAACCGCTTTGCCATCTTGAGTACCAGAGGCCCCCCCCCCTCCGTGAGTCCTGTACCCATTTCTGCAGGAGTCCCCTGGTATCTGTGGGTTTGTTTTCACTTCTCTGTAGTTCACAAATCTCTCCCCCCACCTCGAGCAAATGACTTATATTTGATTGTAGTCCTCCTGTCACTGTCTGTCTTTGTGCTGCCTGAAATCACTAACAGGAAACACTAACAGGAAGCAGGAAGAGCTCACAGGAGGCAGGTAGCTGAAAAAATGTGAAAAGTCAAGTCACTTGCATGATGGGGGGATTTGTGAACTGTTTCTTGTAGGGTTCACTACTATCCGCTGTTCCCAGTATTCACAGTAGCAGCAGGAACCTATCGGCCATGGATATGGGGGGACACCTGTGTTAATGTTCAGCTTGCCCCAGGTCAATGCTTGACTATGCTTTCTGCTTCTGCTCCCAGGTGAGACAGAGCTTGACTAGGCTGGGCAGCAGGACCTGCCAGTATATGAGAGCTCAGCCTGGCTCCGTTTGAGCAAATTCCTGGTTTTGGATGAGCGATCCGAGGTTCTGGAGCCCTTGTTCAGCCACGCTGACTGCCTGTCCCCAGTTACCTGCAGAGATCGCAATCCTGGGCGTCCCATATGGCTAGCCTTTCCAGCCACCTGTCTGGCTTCGCAATGACTTACGGTGGGTAGCAGGAAGGGAGTAATCGCTATAATTTAGAGAAGCAACCCCACCACCAACCGCCCGCCCCCCATTCCGTGTTGATAAAAAGTAATTCACAAATGGATTCAGCTCAGTCAATAGGAGACAAAACGCTGTCTCTCTGCGAGGACGATAATTTGTTAATTTAAATGCATCAAATGACCGGCTCCTGGAAATATTATCGCAACGTGGTTTAGGCTGGTGCTTTCTCTTCTAAAGGAAGGAGATGAAAATATCTAATTTGTGGCATTTGCATCAGCAGAGCAATTAGACCTGCATTTCTGCCCTTTTGTGTTGGAGAGCCTGTACAGATGTTGTCACAGCTGGCTGAGGGCAGAGTTGGGTATTACAAGAGACCTGTTGCGACCACTCCA
Organism: Tiliqua scincoides; assembly: GCF_035046505.1. Classification (NCBI taxonomy): domain Eukaryota; kingdom Metazoa; phylum Chordata; class Lepidosauria; order Squamata; family Scincidae; genus Tiliqua; species Tiliqua scincoides. The sequence goes on along the minus strand of NC_089833.1, from coordinate 3,856,767 downwards.
TCTCCCTCCCTCCCTCCCTCCCTCTCCTGATAATGTGTGGTTCAAGCAGTACAGGGTCTGGCTGCTGTCTGTTCTGGTTTCGGACAGGGCCAGTTTGTCCATGGGGTGGACTGGGGCTGTTGCCTCAGGCACCTGCCTGAGGGGCGCCTGACTCACTCTGCTCACCTCCACTGCTCCTCCTTTTCCTGGTCCTTGGATTTGAACAGCAAGAGGGAATGGAGTGGAAGTGCAGAGGACAGAGATGGGGCTAGAGCAGTGTTTCTCAAATTGTGGGTCAGGACCCAATTTCTGGTGAGTCGCACAGAGCTTCTACGCAGTGGTCCTCACACATTTAGCACTGGGACCCACTTTTTAGAATGAGAATCTGTCAGGACACACCGGAAGTGACATCATCAAGCAGGAAAATTTTTAACAATCCTAGGCTGTAATCCTGCCCACGCTTACCCAGGAGTTAGTCCCTTTGACTATCATTGTTAAAAGCATAGACATAGTAGCCTGTTCAAAGTACAGGTCTGTAACATTTCCCCAAATGCAGTCACAGACCATGGTGGCATCAAGTGTATTATTAAAAATAAAATATTGAAATGAATGGGCACCCACCTGAAATTGGCTCATGACCCACCTAGTGGGTCCTGACCCACAGTTTGAGAAGCACTGCTCTAATAAAGCATGGGTGATAGAAAGATCAGTGGCTGAACTAATTGCCTCAAGCCCTGGGGTTAATCAAACATCAGAGAGCTGCTAATTGCCCTGCAAACAGCTGAGCTCCTGCAGTTTGCAAGCTTGTGTCAATGTAGGGAGATAAATGTTTGAGCATCTTTTTTCTGATGTGTATTTTTTCAAGTCCGTCAGTGACAGGTAGCAGGGCCAGGTGAAGGCTGGGTCACATAACTAACAGCGCAATCCTAACTTGCGCTGAAACTTGCGCTGTATCCAGTGCAAGGTTGTGGCTGACTATGGCTCAGCCCGAGAAACTTCTCCCCTTACCCCGGGTGAAGCAGAAGCCGTCCCACTGGGTCTACCCAGATCTGTGCCACCTGATGAGGTGGCGTAGATCTGAGCAGCCCCGAGCTGTGCTGCACGGCCTGGGAATGGGGCCGTGCATAACAGCATAACTGCTGGGTCCTAGCCCCACCTCCCACTCCCCGCCTGCCTGTCCCAAGGAACAGCTCTGCCTGCCCTCCCCCCACCCTGGAATGCCCTCCTCCTGCCTCCCCACCACCCCAGACCCCTGCACTGGCCAAGCTCAGTTGGCCCGAACTCACCTGCTGGAGTTCTGCTAGCTGCAGAGGCTGGGTCTGTCCTCCGTAGGCTAGTGCGCTTCCGTGTGCTGGTGCAGCTTACTCCCACAGAGGTGCAGGCCTGCTTCATGGCACATGTGCCACCTTCCCAGGCTGGTGCAAGGGACTTGCTCCAGCTCAGGGCGCAGTTGGGATTGTGCCCTAAGCCCCTAAAACCTTGAGGCTATTAATTAGGGCTGCCTCATTAGGAGAAATGGAGTACTTTTTTCTGCAAATAAATATATTATTACTTGTAAATAAATTAATAAAAATATTATTTCTTAAGAGATCACTTTTTTTTTTTTTTAAAGTCTCCTAAAGCTAGTTGGGTTCCAACAGAGTGTTAAAAAGTTGGGTCCCAGTGAAAGAAGGTTTGAGAACCCCTGGGCTAGACCAGCATCGCCCTCCACTCTACACTTCTGCACTTCTGTCCCCTTTTCTGGATCCGATCTAGGGCACAAGCCTAACCAGGTCTACTCAGAAGTAAGTCCTATTTCGTTCACTAGGACTTACTCTCAGGAAAGTGTGGTTAGGATTGCAGTCTCAGATAGTCGAAGAGGGGGAGCTGTGGGTGTAGGCAGGCAGTGTGTCTGCTGTCTGGGGTGACTGCCACACAGCCCAATCCTATCCACACTTTCCTGGGAGTAAGCCCCATTGTCTCTAATGGGGCTTACTTCTGAGTAGGCATGCATAGGATTGGACTCTCAGATGGCTTCATATGAGATGAACCAACTCTGGGGAGGGACCATCACGCTGCCTTCTGAAAGTTCCTGGACCTAATGCCAGGTAAGGCAGATGGACTTCCTTGCCTGAAGCCCTGGAAAGGGGTTACCTATCAGTGGAACCAACTCAGAAAAAGCTGACCCCGTTTTGTTTATTTAATTAATTAATTTTTCACATTTACATACCGCCTGTCCTCCAAGGAGCTTAGGGTGGTGTTCATAGTTCGTTTCTTCCTTTGGTCCTCACAACAACCCTGTGAGGTAGGTTAGGCTGAGACAGAGTGACCCAAGGTCACCCAGGAAGCTTTGTGGCTGAGCAGGGATTTGAACCTGGATCTAAGTCCAGCCCCTGAACCACCACCCCACCCTGTCCAGTGAAATGTCGGAGGATGTACATTCTCAGCTAGGATTCTCAGCATTCTCAGAGATGCCTTGATCAGTTGGAGCCATACATGCTGGACCCCTGCTCAACAAACAAGGTGGGTCTTCTGGCCCCTGGGATGGCAGAGCTTTGTATTCCCTCACTACATGCGCTTCCATGTGGTCTCTTCAGCATACACTTGGGAGCTGTCAGCTGCTGCCAAGCGGCTGGCAAAGAGAAGCATGATGGCAGGCAACCAGCAAAATGCTAATGAACCCCCCTGGGAGATGGCGGGAAGCCTCAGACACGCTTGTCTGGTTCTCCGGAAACCCAGGAGAGGGAGAGGGAGGCTGGGATTCCTGCCTGAATGATGTGACCAGATGATCTGTTTGGAATCCTAGCGTCAGAGCTTCAAAATTCTAGCTCAGAGTCTTTGTGCAAAGGATTAGGGGCAACAACTCCAGACTTAAATCCCTCCTATGTGCCTCAGACACCCTTGGTCAAAGGCACATCCCTTGCTCTCAGATCTAACATAGTGCCATATGCTGTTCTACCCCACCCCCTTTCTCTGCTCTCTCCTCCCCATCTTCTGTCTTGCAAAAAATACCAGCCAATCCATCTGTATTGTGCACGATGGGGCAGGGGCCAGCTCATCCATTAAGCCCACCGAGGCAGCTGCCTTAGGCTAAGAGCAGTCCCCACTGACCTGTCGCCTGAAATAGTGGAGGATACACCCCACGTTTTGCCAGCTCCCTGCCTCAGCAAATCCTGGCATACAGCAGCACGCACATACAGATGCATGCACCCCTTCTGTTTCTTATTTGGTCAGGATGCACCCTTTGATTTCACCACTGCTGCATCTGAGTTGACCAGATCACCCTTTCCCAGCCAGGAGGCGAGGAAGTGGTCTCAGCATCGCTAAATTCCACGCCCCTGTCCAACCAGAAAAGAACGAGGAGAAGATGGCAATAGTGGCAGGACAGGACGGGTGAATCCTCCCATTTGGTCAGGAGAAGAATCACTGACAGTGTTTGGTTGCCACCACTCTAGCCCACCACTCCTCGCTCTTTCATGAGCTGCTCTGGCCCACTACTCTCCTCTCCTCCATGAGCTGCTCTAGCCCATTACTCTCCTTCATGAGCTGCTCTAGCCAACCACTCTCTCTTCCACAAGATGCTCTAGCCCACCTCTCCTCTATGAGCTGCTCTAGCCCACCACTCTCCTCCACCCTTCCTCTCCGAACCCTCTCGTCCTTTTCCAATCCAGGGAGTGGGAGAAGGCACAGGAGTGGGGGAGGCAAGTGAGTGGGCAGAGATGGAAGCCCCCTGCCAACCTGCTGCCTGTAGTGACCTCCTCTATTAGCCTTGCAGATGAGCCAGCCCTGGTGAAGAATGAGTACATGGAGAAGAGCTGAGAAGAAGGATCATGTCTTGAGCATCCTGACGCAAAACAGATGTGCTTTCCAATGATGCACCCATTTCCATTAACAAAAGTTAAGCCACCTGGGATGTCATCTCAATGCACCCTCAGACAGGACTCCTGTCCTGTTCTTCCTGTGTCATTCTCAAGTATTTGCATGTCCACTGTGAGTTTTGACCTTTCCAAAGCAAGCCTTGCTATTTAGTTCTTAATTGCCTGAATAACCCACTCTGTTCCAGGACTGAATTTCTGTGGCCACCTCTGCTTCTGAGGTGAGAGCACAAAATGTTGACGGTTTTGATCCTTGTGTCATCACCTGGTCACTCTTGACAGAGGCTCTGATCTTTAACAGGACAGGTAAAACCTCCACCAGTGCAGCCCTAGTAAGTCTTTGGAGACCAGGTCAACCAACCCATGTGGCATCAGTAGTGTCCCCAGCATCCCGTGCAGGCAACAAGTCTGAGTAGATAGGAAAATTTCAGATTCCAGGAAATTTCTGGGCCCCCTCCTTTGGCTCCAGGGCCCCCCTTTTGACCCTGGGCCTGGGTACAAATTACCCTCCTTTACCCCCCCCCCCCCGCCAGGCCCTGGTCTAACTAAAACTGGCAACCGTTCTCCAAGGATCCAGACATGGGCATGGATCTTTCTTAGGCTCCCTGAGAGCCTTTAAACTGGAGTTTGAAGCTGGGACTGTTTGCATGCAAAAGGCGCTTAGCTTTACCCACTGAGCAATGCTACCTCCCCCACATGGTTGCTTAGGACATACAAACTGCACATTGGAAATTTGAAGGCTCTTACTGACAATTCTTTGCAGAAACTGTGTTGACGGTTCTGCAAAGATCTGTCGATAAAGGCCTCTGAGTTTGATATGAAGATTCTTTAGGGTGCACCATCCATGGGTCTCTTGGCACTTCTGCCAAATCCCACAATTCCTGCCTATATATTAGTCACGGATGTCTGTTAAATTTCCAGACAGTCACATCCAGTCTTGATGGAGAGCCTGACATTTCTGAACAGTGTTTGTTTTTCTACAAATTCAGATTAATTACCTTTCTGCGTTTGTACAGGTCTGCCATTAGCAGAGCCTTATTAATATAATCAGACCCAATCAAACATCACAGCAGCCCAAGCAAGATAACATGAGAATGATGTGAGTCATGCTTGCCTGGCATGCACCCAGCACCACGAACGTGTGTGCATAAATGTGTCAGGTGACAACAGGGGCTTCCCTAGCACAGCCCGTGCAGTCCCAGAGCTGGAGCGCCCCTTCTCTCCTCTTCTGCAAACAAGAACTTTCCATTTCTTTCCTCTCAGGGCCTTCACCAGCCTTCACACACCTGCTCCTAGGCTAGTGGTTCACAAACTGTGTGCCTGGGGCCACCAGTGGTCACAACTCCATTTTTGATGGGTTGCGAAACTGACAAGGCTATGTGATTAATTGATAATTGATTAACTCATTCTCTCGATACTGAGCTAAACAAACGCATCGGTAAAGCAGCTACCACGTTTTCCAAACTCACAAAGAGAGTCTGGTCCAACAAGAAGCTGACGGAACATACTAAGATCCAGGTCTACAGAGCTTGCGTCCTGAGTACACTTCTGTACTGCAGCAAGTCATGGACTCTTCGCTCACAACAGGAGAGGAAACTGAACGCTTTCCACATGCGCTGCCTCCGACGCATCCTCGGCATCACCTGGCAGGACAAAGTTCCTAACGACACAGTCCTGGAATGTGCTGGAATCACTAGCATGTATTCACTGCTGAAACAGAGACGCCTGCGTTGGCTCGGTCATGTTGTGAGAATGGATGGCCGGATCCCAAAGGATCTCCTCTATGGAGAACTCGTGCAAGGAAAGCGCCCTACAGGTAGACCACAGCTGCGATACAAGGACATCTGCAAGAGGGATCTGAAGGCATTAGGAGTGGACCTCAACAAGTGGGAAACCCTGGCCTCTGAGCAGCCTGCTTGGAGGCAGGCTGTGCAGCATGGCCTTTCCCAGTTTGAAGAGACACTTGGCCAACAGTCTGAGGCAAAGAGGCAAAGAAGGAAGGCCCATAGCCAGGGAGACAGACCAGGGACAGACTACACTTGCTCCCAGTGTGGAAAGGATTGTCACTCCCGGATTGGCCTTTTCAGCCACACTAGACGCTGTGCCAGAACCACCTTTCAGAGCGCGATACCATAGTCTTTCGAGACTGAAGGTTGCCAATACTATGATTAACTCAGGGGTCTCCAAACCTTTTGGCCAGAGGGCCACATTAAATATCTAGTGCGGTGTGGAGGGCTGGAACACAATTTAAATATAAAATTTACATAAATAAATTAGAGATGGAACTTAGATGAGTGAATAAATGAATGAATGGGCTCATTCATTCAACCTCTCTGGCCCTCCGAACACCCTCCAGACACAATCAGAGCACAGTTCTGATCATGTTCAGTTGAGTGGGCCAGAGGCTTTCAGGGGACAAGAGGCTGGCCGCGGGCCAGAAAGAGGCTTGCTGCTGGCCGCATCTGGCCCCTGCACCAAGATTTGGAGACCCCTGGATTAACTGATAATGCTTGGAGCTTGTCCAGTCTCAGAAGACAGCAGTCTAAGGTCTGGCCCAACCAGGTGGGTCCGGCAGGCAGAGGAGCCCAGAATATGACTTTGCACAACCTTGACCCATGTTTTGCAGTTGAGCCCAGTAGACAGACCTTTGCAGTGTGTCCAGCACCCATTTTGTTGGAGGCCGTAGGAGGCATTTGTGGAAGAGCGAGCGAGTGAGGCTTGAGGATCCTTTACATAAGTGCCACCTCCTCAAAGAAATGTCAGCCCTCAGAGGAGAAGACGGGAGGCATCTGCGTCCAATTCAGTCAATGCTGGGAAGCTCTTAAGAAATAAAAAGGACAGTAACTCACAGCAGCCTGCAGAGGAGGCAACCATTGACCTTCAGATGATGTGCAATTAGTGCGAGGCGGAGATGGGAAGCGTAGTCTTTCACAGCCGCTCACAGAGAGAGCAGCCTTCTTAGCGACACCCTGGGGATCGCAGAAGCTCTTGGTAAGGCATTGGTTGTGGCGAACAGCCGGCTTCTGCGTTTCAAGTCTGAAAGATCAACCACCTCCAATGTCGTCTTCCTCTGGGTGTGTTTTTGGAGGTGTCTTGAGGACTGGGAAATTGACTGTGCGTTTGGAAAGTTGTCAGTTGCAGAAAGGAGCCAGGCCTGGCAGCCTCTTCTTCAACCCACGCTGAGCTGTTCTCTCCCCTCCAATTACATTCTTGGGTGGTGGGCTAGAGCAGGGTCCTCCAGACCTGGCCCTCAGGCCTGATCCGTCACTCTTCCAAAGCCTTCCACCGCATGACCGACACCGATCCATGGGGGAGCCTTGACAAAATGCCTCCATCCGCCTCATTTCTCCTTGCATCCAGCCGCTACTGCCTGATAATCTGGGTGCAAAGCCTGCTGGGGCATTGGAGGCCAGAAGTGCCTGGATGCGAGGAGGAATGGGGGTGAATGGAGGCCCTTTGTCAAGGCTCCCCCACAGAACGGTAAGGGAAGCTTTTGCAGGCAAGCAATGGTCTCCACTCTGATGACCTGGGCTAGAGTGGCAGAGATGTTCTAACCCATCGCTTTCCTGTCCTCCACACGTCCTCTTCCACTCTGTTCCCCCGTCTTTCTTTCTCAGTTCCAAGAGCAGGAGGAGCCAGTGGTGTAGTGTGGGCCGCCCTTGGATGTGAGGCTGGAAGGGGGTGTCATGTGAGGTCCAGCCAAGATGGAAGTGGTGGGAGAAGCAGCCTCCTCCTTGTGTTTGGAGGTTCAGCCAAACACAGGACAGCAGTGAGATTGCAAACATGCTCCACCAGCGTCTTCTCTTCTGGGAGAACCCAGAAGGGATGTCAAGTGATATCATGTCACCGTCCAAGTTCCAGGGTCTTTGGCTATGCCACTGGGAGGTAAGAAGCTGGCACAGCACCAGGTAAGTGGGAAAAGCATTTGTCACCCCAGCTCAGACTCTGGGCAGTCATGGGTCAACCCTGTTCCGAGGCCCTGCCAGATCCTGCCCTCAGGTCAGCACCCAGCAGAGAAAGGCTTGTAAACAACTTCTATTGATTGAGTACAATGCCCAGGAACAGGCCAACTCAGGTCCCATTAAATAGACTAGGAGGCTGAATATTTCTGACGCTCTCTGGATGGGAGCAACGAACACCCTTCCTTTTTTCTTTGCACAATTAAATTAATTAGTTTCTCTGCGCATGGCTTTGAATTAGCCAGGTTGACAACTTGCATTAATTAGATTATTGTCTTGCAGTTAATTAGAATGCCAGCATGAAGCTGGTAAATGAAGTGCAGCTTGACTGGTCACGGTATTCCTACAGAACCTGGTTGGAAAAACAGTTAGGGTGTGTGTGCAAGCGAGATACATCCTTGAAAGTTGCACGCTGTATGAATTGGTGCTATAGGAAACATTGCTGATGATGAGTTAGGAAACTGAAGCTGATGAGCCCCGTGCTACCCAGAATGCACTGCTCTTATGGGCTAAAATAGCTGTCAATCATAGCTGGGTTGGAGAGTGCTGTAATGAGCTAGTGCTAAAGAAAGTGGCATTATGGCGAGTAGTACTGTACAGTGGCTTCACTAGGGTTTACATCACCTGGGGTGGAAGGCCAGTGCGTCACCCCTATGATCGACCTCCTCCCATGCAGGGCCACGACCTGGGTGGCGGGTGTGGTGATGTGCCATCATCCCAGTCCAGCTGGGTTTTTGGCTATAACTTTTGATAGACTATAAATATTTGAACGCGGTTTGTTTCATTGCTTTCTACATGAAAATACATATTGAGTGATTTATAACATGATGGGGGCTCGCAACAGGAGAGGAAACAGAACGCTTTCCATAGGCGCTGCCTCCGATGCATCCTCGGCATCACCTGGCAGGACAAAGTTCCTAACAACACAGTCCTGGAACGAGCGGCAATCCCTAGCATGTATTCACTGCTGAAACAGAGACGCCTGCGTTGGCTCGGTCATGTCGTGAGAATGGATGATGGCCGGATCCCAAAGGATCTCCTCTATGGAGCACTCGTGCAAGGAAAGTGCCCTACAGGTAGACCACAGCTGTGATACAAGGACATGTGCAAGAGGGATCTGAAGGCCTTAGGAGTGGACCTCAACAGGTGGGAAACCCTGGCCTCTGAGCGGCCTGCTTGGAGGCAGGCTGTGCAGCATGGCCTTTCCCAGTTTGAAGAGACACTTGGCCAACAGACTGAGGCAAAGAAGGAAGGCCCATAGCCAGGGAGACAGACCAGGGACAGACTGCACTTGCTCCCGGTGTGGAAGGGATTGTCACTCCCGGATTGGCCTTTTCAGCCACACTAGACGCTGTTCCAGAACCACCTTTCAGAGCGCGATATCAGAGTCTTTCGAAACTGAAGGTTGCCAACAAGAGAAGAGAGGGGTTATTTGAAAATACCAAGATTTTAAAAATTTTGGCCTGTAGTGGTGTCACACGCCTTGTGCAGGCTTCTGCACCGAGATGTGCCTGTCTCAGTACCTGAGCTGGCTTCAGCCAACCGTTGAAGCGATTGAACTGTTGAAGCGATTGAAGCGTTGAAGCGTTGAAGCGATAAGGGGTTCACTAAACTTGGAGGCGACTCTCTCCTTTGCTTTGCATTTCCTCATTTCCCGGAATGCATGTCAAGCGTGACTTATGGCATCAAAAGCCTGGACCCTGCTCCCAAAATGCAGCCTCAATGACTCTCTGGATCTTCCAGGCAAATTGGACTCCAGAGAATCGGTCGCACCTCAGGCCTGGAAGGAGAGCTCTTATCACCAGATTGAATACCCAGCTTGTTTTGATTGAATACGTGAGAGAGGCAGCGTACAGGAGATGACTTGCAGATCTGTCAAGGCAATTTACTGCTGAGGACTCAGTGGAAAAAAACCCAGTGTGTAAGAGTTGGCAAGGACAACAAAAAAGCAGAACTTATCAGCAGAGAGTTTCTAGGTGTAGGTCTGGACAAGCCCCTGAGGAGATCATGCAGGCTCTGCTGCAAAACAGAAACAATTTCTTAAGTTCTCTCACATGGCCGTTCTCATCCTGAGGCCTTCGGGGTTTGCCTTCAGGCAGTATGCAACAGGTTCCCCTGATTAACGATGGATCACACATTTCCTAGTCACAAGTTGGTTTATGTTTATAACTCATTAACAGGCAATTCTGTTTTCCTGGCATAGAAATATCGTGATGGGGCATGGGGGGAAAGTTGGCAACCCCATTTACAAAGAATGAAGGGTAAAAGGTGGTCAGTAATGAGCTCCTTCCTGACCCTCTTGCTCATTCACTAGGGTTTTTGTGAATGCAGTGCAAGCCAAGGAAACCAGCGTTGGTCTGGCTTGACTAAAACCATCACCTTTCTGGATAGCTGCCTGCCAAGCAGGAAATTCAACAGGTGCAACCTTCCCCATTGCTCCATTTCCCCCATCAATGATGGAACATAAGAACATAAGAACAGCCCCACTGGATCAGGCCATAGGCCCATCTAGTCCAGCTTCCTGTATCTCACAGCGGCCCACCAAATGCCCCAGGGAGCACACCAGATAACAAGAGACCTGCAAGGCTTCCTGGGAATTGTAGTTAAGAACATAAGAACAGCCCCATTGGATCAGGCCATAGGCCCATCTAGTCCAGCTTCCTGTATCTCACAGCGGCCCACCAAATGCCCCAGGGAGCACACCAGATAACAAGAGACCTGCAAGGCCTCCTGGGAATTGTAGTTAAGAACATAAGAACAGCCCCATTGGATCAGGCCATAGGCCCATCTAGTCCAGCTTCCTGTATCTCACAGCGGCCCACCAAATGCCCCAGGGAGCACACCAGATAACAAGAGACCTGCAAGGCCTCCTGGGAATTGTAGTTAAGAACATAAGAACAGCCCCACTGGATCAGGCCATAGGCCCATCTAGTCCAGCTTCCTGTATCTCACAGCGGCCCACCAAATGCCCCAGGGAGCACACCAGATAACAAGAGACCTGCAAGGCCTCCTGGGAATTGTAGTTAAGAACATAAGAACAGCCCCACTGGACCAGGCCATAGGCCCATCTAGTCCAGCTTCCTGTATCTCACAGCGGCCCACCAAATGCCCCAGGGAGCACACCAGATAACAAGAGACCTGCAAGGCCTCCTGGGAATTGTAGTTAAGAACATAAGAACAGCCCCACTGGATCAGGCCATAGGCCCATCTAGTCCAGCTTCCTGTATCTCACAGCGGCCCACCAAATGCCCCAGGGAGCACACCAGATAACAAGAGACCTGCAAGGCATTCTGGGAATTGTAGTTAAGAACATAAGAACAGTCCCATTGGATCAGGCCATAGGCCCATCTAGTCCAGCTTCCTGTATTTCACAGCGGCCCACCAAATGCCCCAGGGAGCACACCAGATAACAAGAGACCTCATCCTGGTGCCCTCCCTTGCATCTGGCCAACTGCAACCTGTTGAATTTCGACCCACGTAGAATGAGCAAAGGCAATCTTGGTGTTGTCGAAGAACCACTTTACCCATCGCTTGAACTGGGGTGTTTAGATGAATGTGTTGTGTAAATCACGGATGTGGCACCCGGATGCTAGCAAGCATGTATAACCCACAGAGAGCCACGTTTGTGATCATATAATCTGTGAAATGGCCTTCGGTTAAATGCACACTAGAGGGAGGGAGAGGGAGAAGACATGTGCAAACAAACGGGTGAAGAATCTATTTTCAGGACAAGCAAATGATTTGGACTTAATTACCTGAGAGAATGTACAACTGCCGCCTGTAGGGTTTGGCTAATTATTACGGCCAGCAGTTTTCTGGACATAATGACTTGGTTTATTTGATTTATTAATCCTTAACAAAGTGCCGAAGGAAGAGGGCTTCACCGGCTAATGTGCTACTTTCATCCTACAGCTGCCAGCCTCCACCTCTCCACCCCTCACCCCCAAGGAGGGGTGTCTGACATCTCTGATATTTGTACGATGATCAACAATTCAAGGGCATCCTTTTGTGTCCCTGCAGTTCTGTGCCCAAGGCCAGCCCAAGGCCTCCAGTGATGAGCTCCAGAACCCAGTTTGAAGACTTCTGGGGAGGGGGGGGAAGTGTGCTTGAAAGTGGTAGTGCACATTCATGTGTTGATCATATACAGCAGGGGTGCCCAAACCCCGGCCCTGGGGCCACTTGCGGCCCTCAAGGCCTCTCTATGCGGCCCTCAGGGAGCCCCCAGTCTCCAATGAGCCTCTGGCCCTCCGGAGATTTGTTGGAGCCCACACTGGCCCGACGCAACTGCTCTCAGCGTGAGGGCAGCTGTTTGGCCTCTTGAGTGATCTGTGGGATGGGCTCCCTCCACTGCTTGTTGTTTCACGTCTGTGATGCAGTAGCAGCAGCAGAGGAAAGGCCAGCCTTGCTTTGTGCTAGGCCTTTTATAGGCCTTGAGCTATTGCAAGACCTTCATTCATTCATATAAGTTCATCTTTAATATATTCATTTATGTGAATTAATTCAAATTTGAAATGTAAATTAATTCGGCCCCCGACACAGTGTCAGAGAGATGATGTGGCCCTCCTGCCAAAAACTTTGGACACCCCTGATATACAGGGTTGGTCTTAGGAGCTGCCCAATTAGAAAGACTATTGTGGGGCCCCTTCTAATTGTGCAGGTCCGCCTCTACGAATTTCCTTTTAGGACTTGGCTTGAGTGGAGCCAGACCAAGAAAAAAATATGTTCCTTCTGTGCAAGTGGATAGGACTCCTGCAACTTTGGTGGTTGGGCAGAATAGGCACTGGGAGGTCAGCTGAAGGGAGGAGGGGTCACGCACCCAATCCGCAGCGCTCCCCGACTCTCACTCGTCACTGCTCCATCCGTAAGTGTCTGGGGAGACGGGGGAGAGGATGGTGCTGGGAGCTGCAAGGGCAGAAAAGAGTACCTGCATGGCACCAATTTCGAGCCAACAGTGGGTGGGAGCTGCTTCCAAAGCGACCCGATTTTGGGCCAAGTGAAAGCAGCAGTGGGCGAAAGGGCAGAGCGGGGCCCCCACTATGCGCAGGGTACAACTGGGTGGAATCCCCCCAGTTGCCTAAAAGCTGGCCCTGATCATACATGACAAACCCATTGTTGTCTTTTTCATAGGAAAGAAGTAGTTGGCCTTGGCTCACTGATGCAGGAGTGGAGAACAAAGACAGGAGGGGTGAAGATGTCCAGCCACGTCAGTGCGCGTGGAAAATGAGCATGTAAACACCCGTTGATCAGTATCCTAATCAACAGTGTTTGGAACAAGTTAATAGCTGCAGCTCCCCGTGGAAAGTAAACAGACATGGCCTTGGCGGGGAGAGAGGCTGGAGGCTTTTCAAGTGTTTCAATTTGCTGCAGAAAATTAAACAATCATCTGCCCAAAAGATGAGCTGTCTCCAGTCAGAGCTGCTCTGAGGGTCGGGAACGGGCTGTGGAGTGCCTGTGCTCTTCCTCCCTCCCTCCCTGAGAGCAAAGTCCGCCATCTGACCCCACTGCTCTCTTCTCTGCTAATCTGCATACTTATCCAGTATCACTGGATACTGTCGGTGTTGACTGTAACGCTGGTTAAGACTAGCCAGAGTTTGAAACCGGTTACGGATTCTGGTTGACATGAACCTTGGATAGCATGAGCCGTGGGGCCCAACTGAGTTCCACGTTTGGGCTCTAAAGGCAGTTTTCTTTGTATAAAAGCTGTCAGGAGCTGCCCAAGTTCTTTTGACGTTTGAGGTGTGGTGCCCAAGTGCTGTCCCTACTCCTGCCAGTAGGTGAAGTGTCACAGCTTCTCCCCCTCCAAAATTTCATGTTTGTTGGATTTGAACAGAACAGAACAGGATGTGCTGAGGAGAAGAGAGTGGTGGGCTAGAGTGGGCTTAGGAGAATGAGAAGGAGTTGGAGGAGTGCAGTTGAGGAGGAGAGTGTGGAAGCTGCTAGTGCCCCCTGACAGTACCCCCCTGATAGTACACACAAACATGCATGCACTAGTCCAGTGGATCCCAAACTGTGAGTCGTGGCTCCCTGGGGAGCCCTGGAAACCAGCCAGGGGAGCTACTGAATCCATGCTGCCCTATACAATGTATAGCCCTAATGGGGAGCCTTGGCCAATGACCCAGTAGGTCTAGGGAGCCACCAGGAAACGGTTGGGAACCCTTGGTCTAGTCCCTCACTAGAGGCAGTCACCAGCCCTGGAAACAGGCTTGGTGACTCACAGCCCTGGACAGGCTTATTTATCTGGTATTCTTAGCTCTTTCTCCCTTTCTCCTTTCAAAGCCTCCAGGCAGCTTATTAAATTAAAATCACATCCAATGTATCCTCCTGCACTCTGCCCAATTCCCTTTTTAATGGCACCTACAAATTCGATGCTGCCTCCTGATCTTGTGGCAATGAGTTCCATAAGTGAACTGGTGTACTATTGTGTAAGAGGGTTTTCCTTTTGCCCATCTGAAATCTCGGTTTCCTGGGATGCCCCCTGATCCAGCATGAGGAAGGAGAAACTCTTCCCCCCCTCCTTTGTTTTTCAGTGGGACAGGTGTGGGCCCAAGACCAGCCTGGCTGCCCATGTCGCGCTGCATTTGCGCTTGAAGGAAAAAGGCTGTTTGGCGGGAGGCTGGAGCATGTTGCCAAGTCTGTGTTCATTACTTAGCAGCCATTAGCAGGCTGACTTTGGTGGAATAGGGATTACGAGCAGTTCCCTGATTGCAGAAATTAATTGTCCCCCATGTGGTGTTAATGCTATCTTTTTAGCTGTGCACCTTGACTGCTAATTGGCAGGTAAGGGGAATGGGAGCCACTGAGCTCTGGCTGAACTGTGAAATTGTGTGTGTGTGTGTGTGTGTGTGTGTGTGTGTGTGTGTTCCCCACTCTTTGAACAAAGAATGAAAAGAAGTAGAACCTCCATGTGCCAAGGCAGTATGCCACTGAATTTTACTTGCCAGGGGAGGACAGCAGGCAATCCATGCCCCACTTGTGGATGTCCAGAAATCACCTGGCTGGCCACTGTCAGAAGCAGGAAGCAAGGCTAGATGGTGCTTTGGTCTGATCCAGCAGTTCTTAATAGCCATCGCAGTTGGGAATAGAACCTGGCGGTGATCTTCTGAATAGCAGTGCCATGAACAAGCACCCCTTCTCTGAAATCCCCTTTTCACCCTGAATAACAGTGCTCTGTGTACACTCAGGAACAGCAGAATAGCTATGGGGGCTTCACTGCCCAGAAT
This sequence comes from Tiliqua scincoides, assembly GCF_035046505.1. Lineage (NCBI taxonomy): Eukaryota > Metazoa > Chordata > Lepidosauria > Squamata > Scincidae > Tiliqua > Tiliqua scincoides. The sequence continues at coordinate 3,841,755 of NC_089833.1, read as the reverse complement.
GGCTCCAATGGCAAGTGGGAAGAGCTACTTACATGGTGTATTGCGGCATCTGCAATATTTACCATGCCTCCGTGCCCCCCCATAGCTATGCTACTGCTCAGAGGTCCATCTGTCACACTCTCCATTCTGATCTAGGTCACGTATCTCAGGTAGCACCCCCCCCCCCCACACACATAAATGGAAAGCCCTATGATATTTCCTCGTCTGATCTCGCCAGCTAAGCAGGGTCAGGCCTGGTTAGTACTTGGATGGGAGACCGCCTGGGAATACCGGGTGCTGTAGGCTTCTACCATAGTCTTTCGAGACTGAAGGTTGCCAACCATGATATTTCCTATTTCAGAGCACTATTTCAGAGCCCTATGATATCTGGTCTCCGCAGAGAACTGTGCCTTGCTCGAGATCTTCCTGAATCCCTGGTCAAGGCTGGCAGAAGCCTAGAAAAACTAGCCTGCTGCCACAGAGCTCTGGGATCAGAGGCCTGGCTTTGACTAGTCCAGCGTATACCAGTAAGCCAGCTTGGTATGCTTGGTCCTGAGCGGTCAGGAGGTGTCTAAATCCAGCACTCCTGGCTACCTTTGGAAGGTATGAATTATACATGCCCTGCAGAGAGGAGCCTCTTCCTTTGGCGCTGAACACGAACCTCTTGGCCTTGCATACATTAGCCCCAGATTTGAGCTTTCCCTGTAGGACTCTTCTGGGATGCAACAATTCCGATGGCCGTGTTGCGCAAGCCAGGAGCTGGCTGAAGGGACTCACTGTCGCTTGCTCATCCCCAAGAGGTCTCACCTATCATATCATTCAGACTCCCTCATTGCCTACTCTGGGAACTCTAATCCATTAATATTCCTTAGTCACTCAATTGTTTTTTAGAAACAGACTTGCACTTTAAACAATGTAAGAACTTCATTGCTGGGTCAGGCCACGGTTCCATCCATCCATCCCACTCAGCTTTGTGGCTCCAGCAGTGGCCAATCAGATACCCTTGAGCGGCTGGCCACTCCCTGTGGCTTGCCCCAAGTATCAGGTAGCTGAAGGTATGCTGCCCTTGGACGTGGAGGCTCTGTCTGTCTGTCCTACACCAATGTGGTTCATAGACCTGAAGTCTAAAGTTGTCCTCCATGCAATATTTCTTCATCAGCGTTTAATTAATCTGTGGAACTCCTTGCCACAGGATGTGGTGATGGCACCTGGCCTCCATGTTGGCATCCTTCGGTCTCGGATGACTATGGTATCGCACTCTGAATGGTGGTTCTGGAACAGAGTGTCCTCTCCAGTGCATGAAGCCTGGGTAAAGTAGGTATGGAGGATAGGCTGTTACCCATGCAGCAAATCCCCCCTCTCCACGTCGCTGAAATGGTCCAATGGCCAAATGGACCTGGCCTAGATGCCTTTGAAAGGGGATTGGACAGATTGATGGTGGAAATGTTCTTCACAGGTTACAAGCCACAATAGGTATACACAACCTCCTGGTTTTAGACAGGCTACCTCAGAATACCAGATGCAAGGGAGTGGCAATAGAATGTAGGGCTATGGCTGTTTTGTGCACTCCCTGAGTCACCTGGTGGGCCGCTGTGAGATACAGGAAGCTGGACTTGATGGGCCTTTGGCCTGACCTAGCAGGGCTCTTCTGATGTTCTTATGTGCTTGCCTTGGGTGCCCTCCAGGGAGAAAGGTGGATTACAAATCAAAAAATAAATTTCAGAATAGCAGGGCTAGATTATCTTGTTCAATTGAGTGATGTCGCACTGAGAAGAGCTGTCACCCTACACAGGTTTAATTTGTTGTCACCGGCTGTTGTGGGAGGGAGATGTGCTCATTCTCAGCATGAAGTCCAGGTATGATTTGATGGCACTGACGATGTTTTGCAATTCTCTGTCACCTGATGAGTCAGCCCAGAGCTAGAAGGGGATGAGGCCCTTGCAAAGCTCCACCATGTACAATGACCGAGAGGAGTTTGCAGATCTTGAGATCACCTCCTTGCAAATACATCACTTGAGAGAGCTTCCTAATTGAGGTTATCTGTGCCTACCAGTGACATAGCTAAGGAGGTGCAGGGGGTGGCAACTGCACCGGGCAACAAGCTTTGGGGGCGGCAACAAACTGGGCTTGACACTAGTGGCCACTTGACACTTGTGAAAATCTTGGCATGTACAAATAATACCATCGTGTTATATATCATTAGAAAGGTAATTTAATGCTGAATGCAATGGGCAAAACCATATTGGTTTTGATAGAATATCTGTATTCTATCAAAAGATATGGATAATTAACCAGAAAACTTTTTATTTACTTAATAAATTAAATAATAAATTTACTTATTTATTTACTTAATAAATTACATTTGATTTCATTATGGGGGGGGGGGAAGCTACAAAATCTTCTTTGACCTCCGGCAGCAGATGTCTTAGCTATGCCACTGCCCCATCTTTCACTTTTTTAAAAGTCTGGATGTGAAGTCACTTCTGGGGCACCACTTTGCACTTGGTGCTTGGCTACATGATCATTAGCTATGCCACTGATGACTGGTTTCAGTGGTCCCCAGCTCCAGGGCCTTCACACTCATGCCCAGGAGCAGTGACAGCTCAGACTCAAATCCAGGGAGCAAGCTTCCACCTCCACCCCAACTTTTCCCTTCCCTTCTTTGTTTGCTTTGGCAACCCCACTGCCTTCTCCCCTTTTCCCGTGTTAGGTGTCCACCCCAGATCTTTGGGCAGAGGGGGAAGGGTGTCCCAGCAGCCCTGCCAGGGATTCAGGTATGGAGCAGCCTCTTTCCTCAGCTGGCTGTAGGTTAGAGCAGGTGTGTCCAAAGTTTTTGGCAGGAGGGCCACATCGTCTCTCTAACACTGTGTCGGGGGCCGGGGGGGGAAGAATTAATATTTAAAATTTGGATAAATTTACATGAGTTTACATAAATGAATATATTAAAGATGAACTTATATGAATGAATGAAGGTCTTGCAATAGCTCAAGGCCTATAAAAGGCCTTGCACAAAGCAAGGCTGGCCTTTCCTTTGCTGCTGCTACTGCGTCACAGACGTGAAACAACAAGCAGTGGAGGGAGCCCTCATCCCACAGCTCACGCGAGAGGTCAAGCAGTCGCCCTCACGCTGACAGCAGTTGCGTCGGGCCAGTGTGGTCTCCAACAAATCTCCAGAGGGCCGGAGGCTCATTGGAGACTGGGGGCTCCCTGAGGGCTGCACTGAGAGGCCTTGAGGGCTGCAAGTGGCCCCAGGGCTGGGGTTTGGGCACCCCTGGGCTAGAGGGACAGGACAAAGGAAGCAGGTAGCCTTGAACCAGCTGGAGGAAGAGGCATCTGGACCATCTACCCAGGTGTTCGAAGCAGCCATGGCAGCCCAGTTCGCATCTTGCTTTTGAGCTGGTGAAGTCTTGCCAGTGGGTTAGTCTGGCCTCACTCAAGAGGCTCTTTTTTGCCTCATGAGTTTGTGTTGATCCAAAACAGATCTTGCCATTTTTGCTCCCCTGTTCACAGCTGACAAAAATGGAGCTCGTTCGGTGATTTGGGGGTCAACACTCAGCCCAATTTGGTGCTGAGGGGATGACTTTCTGCAAATTTGACATGGTGGTACCCTCTTTTTCTTCTTTAACCATTTGATGCTGTGCCTCTGTGGGTGGCGGTAGCAGCACATGAAATGTGGCTAGTCCTTCCAGCAGCTAGCTCCCAACAACGACCTTTCCCCACCTTGAATGCACCAGCAATGATGCTCCGGCATGATGTAGCAGGTTTTCCCTGTACATTCTGGGTAATAAAACAAAAATGGCTGGAAGGATGCTGTCACTGGAAGATCAGCAGCACCTTCGAACAGTGTTACCTTCTCTGCCACCCATGAGTTAGCAACATTACATAGTTTAAAAGGAAATAAGAGACCTTCTGCCTCTCATTGATGGAATGCAATGTTTTCCATTCCATTCCCAAACTCAGAACCTCCCTTGTTTTGTCCCACATGCCCCATACCCTGAGCTTGCCCAGACTGGTTTACTGGGAAATTTCGAACAGAATGCCACTCAAATTGACCCTGCTAAAGAACTTTGGGCATTTTTCCCATGATGGACCAGCAGCCAAATGTCAAGGACTATGAGGTCAGCAACGTGTGCTTTGGCATGACCCAGCTCCGCACATGCTGCTTTCATCCAAGTCCCATGTTGTGAGCTGTGATTGCGGTTGTTGTACTGACAACTAATGGCGCTTTGCCTGCTTTCAGTTCACTGTTAATAAATGTGCCAGAAATGGGTTTTGTTATTCATAATTTAATGGATGTTCACCTGCATTTCTGTGATGGTCTATTGCCAACAGAGACATCAATGATGAACTGGAGGATGTAGATCTATTTCTTAAGAACATAAGAAAAGCCCAGCTGGATTAGACCCAAGGACCGTCTAGTCCAGCATCTGGTCCACCAGCTGCCTTTGTGAAGCCCGCAAACAGGAGAGAGAGGCATATTTCTCTCCCAAATTTGCTCCCCTGTAACTGAAATTCAGAGGAATAGAGCAGCTGAATCTGGAGAGGGCACATGGCCAACATGACTAGTAGCCACTGGTAGACCTGACCTTCATTGACTTTGTCCAATTCCTTTCTGAAGGTATCCAAACCAGTGGCATATCTAGGGCATGCCATTTCCAAAAGAATAGCAGCCAGGGCAGCCAGATAATGAAGCCTTTGTGATCTAGCTTTCTCCAGTCCTTCTGCTCATTCCTTCATGCTCCTTCATGCTCCATTCCTTCATGCTCCTTCATGCTCCATTCCTTCATGCTCCTTTCTCCATTCCTGCTGCCCTCCCTTCAAGGGGCACCCCCTTCGAGTGAGAGCTTCTACAGGAGAAGGAATGGGCTGGCAGCCAGAACATGAAGCCACCAGCACCTCCTCCAGAATAACCCAGAAGTGCCTCCAAGTTCTCCTTGGAGATGCCTGCCAACTGGTCCCAGTCTCCCCCAGCTCCAGAGCCTTTGCGGTCATGGCCATGGAGGAGACGCTGGTGGTCTGACTGCCTCCCCCATTCCTTCTCCTGTAGAGGCTCTCACTTGAAGGGGCACCCCTTCAAGTGGCAGAATGGGCAGCAGCAGTCAGACCATGAAGCTTGCCACCACCAGTACCTTCTCCAGAAGAACCAGGAGACCGTCACTGCTGGGCGGCAGGACATCAAGGTACGCCACTGATCCAAACAAGTGGCCACCGCCACATCTTGTGGCAATGAATTCCGCAGACTAATTATGCTCTGTGTGAAGAGTACCTCCTTTTGTCCTCCCTTAATTTTCCACCAATCGCACGAACCCTGGCTGTAATACTGCCAAGAGAGAGAAGAATTCTCTCTCCATTGGTTGCTCTCTTTTGCACCTTTTCCAGCTCTACAATATCCTTCCTGAGGTGGGGCAACCAGAACTGTGGTTCGCAAACTTTTTAGCACCAGGACCCACTTTTTAGAATGGCAGTCTGTCCGGACCTAATGGAAGTGAGGTCATTAACCTGGAAGTGATGTCATGGCTAGAAGTGACATCACCAATTGAGGCTTCAAACCTAGTCTGCGATCAGCCAAAGGTCCCGTTCCACAGCGCGCTTGTGCTGTTATTTTGCATAGCCTGGAATTCAAGCTTGGAAGTCAAAGCAGAAGGCAGACGAGGATCCTTCTCCAACCACACAGCTCCCCCCCCTTTCCAGTATCCCACCTTCCCACCAATTCAGGTCAAAGCACCAGGCCTCTCTCCTACCAAGAACCTGCCCTGCCCAGGCTGCATTTTCAGCTTTGTATTCACAATGGTGGCTGAAGAAGGTGCTATGCGTTCCACCTGAAACTGATTGTGACCCACCTAGTGGGTCCCAACCCACAGTTTGAGAAACCCTGGTGTACAGTATTCCAAAGGTGACTGCACCATAGATTTGTATAGGCACAATAATACTTTTGCAGCCTTAATCTTGGTCGGTTTCCTAATGACCACTATTATGGAATTGGCCTTCTTTCCAGTTGCCACTCACTGGGTCAACATTTTCACTGACATCTCCACCGTGTCCCCAAGATCTCATTCCTAGTTTCTCACTGACCGCTCAGACCCCATCAGTATATATGTGAAGCAGAGATTTTTTCACCCCAGTGTGTTTCACTTTACGCTTTCTGACACTGGACTGCGCTTGCCATTTGGTTGCCTGCACGCAATCTGACGAGGTCCTTCTGGAGCACTTCACAGTCTGCTTTAGGCAGCAACTGTTACCCTGCACATGTCTGATCTTAGAAGCTAAGCAGGGTCAGGCCTGGTTAGTACTTGGATGGGAGACCACTTGGGAATACCGGGTGCTGTAGGCTTATACCATGATCTCGGAAGCTAAGCAGGGACAGGCCTGGTTAGTACTTGGATGGGAGACCACCTGGGAATACCGGGTGCTGTAGGCTTATACCATGATCTGGGAAGCTAAGCAGGGTCAGGCCTGGTTAGTACTTGGATGGGAGACCGCCTGGGAATACCAGGTGCTGTAGGCTTATACCATGATCTGGGAAGCTAAGCAGGGTCAGGCCTGGTTAGTACTTGGATGGGAGACCGCCTGGGAATACCGGGTGCTGTAGGCTTATACCATAGTCTTTCCATGCCTGATCTCGCCTGATCTCGGAAGCTAAGCAGGGTCAGGCCTGGTTAGTACTTGGATGGGAGACCGCCTGGGAATACCGGGTGCTGTAGGCTTATACCATAGTCTTTCGAGACTGAAGGTCGCCAACCATTGGTGTTAACCACTCTGAAGAGTTTGCTGTTACCTGAAAATCTGGCCACCTCTTTGTTCATCCCCTAACTCATTCATGAACAGAAAGCACATCCTTGGGTGACCCTCTTCTCTCTTCCCTCTGCTGTGAAAATTGTCCATTTATTCCTGTTCTCCACTCTTTGTTCTTTAACCAGTTACCAATCCCAAAAAGACCCATCCTTTTATTGTGTGACATTTCAGAGAACATCCAGACCTTTGCAAAGTAGAGCAATGTGCTGTGAACAGAGACAGTTCCAGGATTCTGCAAAACGCACAGACAAACCCTCGCGGACAGTGAATCCACGAAAGAGGGCTGAGGACATTGTGTGGTAAACCTCGGACAGAAATGTGACCTTACTACGTACAGGATCCAAATTCCCATGACTAAGAAAAGCAAGATCTGGTCATCTGACCCTAAGAAGAAGAAATCATGCAGGACACTAATGCAAAACATCATTCAGTTGTAATTGACTGGAGATGGTTCTCCCCACACTAGGGCATTGCCCCAAAGACAAATGATGGTCTGCAGCAGGGGAAGAGAGGATTGCACTTTTAAGACATAGATAGGAAGAATGTGTGGAGGGAGGAGGGAAGGCTGCGGTCCAGGAGCATCAAGGTTCGAAAAGGATGTTCAGGACTGTCTGTGAGGCCGATTGGGGTGGTGGAAGGTTGGCAGAGGTGTGTGGAACCTCCCTCCACTTGCTCACAGCTGCTGCTAATCTTCCTTCAGCTGCTTGGATTCTAAAAGGAAGAGGGGAATGGAGGAGAAGAGAAAGCATCGAGGACAGGACAGTGGTGAGCTAAAACAGGCAATGGATGCAGGCTGCTCCACAGCCTTCACCGCTCCTCCTCCTCTTGTTCCCAGTCCCTGGATTCGAAAAGGAAGTATGGAGCAGAGAAGAACTGAGAAGAGTGGGGGCTAGAACACTGAGACCACTCTAGCCAACCACTCTCCTTTCATCCACACTTCCTCTTCCACTCTACCTCCTCTTCCTGCTCAAATACAGGGAGAGGGACGAAGAGTGGTGGAGGCTGGTACATCTCTAGGAATGGTGGGAAGCATTTGATGTGCCCCCTCAGGCACTGGAATGGTCTTGAGCTTGTTGGAACATAGGTGGACACTACTGTGCAGAAGCCTAAGACCCTTTCCCTTGTGCTCTGTGGTTCCTGAAAGAGATGTGTCTTTTGAATACTTTCTTTCCTCCCTTCTCCCACATCTTTCTCCAACCCCCTTTCTCTTTTCCTGACCATCTAAAGCAGGGGTGTCCAAAGTTTTTGGCAGGAGGGCCACATCAGCTCTCTGACACTGTGGGGGCCGGGGGGAAAAAAAGAATTAATTTACATAAGTTTACATAAATGAATATATTAAAGATGAACTTATATGAATGAATGAAGGTCTTGCAATAGCTCAAGGCCTATAAAAGGCCTCGAACAAAGCAAGGCTGGCCTTTCCTTTGCTGCCGCTACTGCATCACAGACGTGAAACAACAAGCAGTGGAGGGAGCCCTCATCCCACAGCTGATGTGAGAGGTCAAACAGTCACCCTCACACTGAGAGAAGTTGCGTTGGACCAGTGCAGACTTCAACAAATCTCCAGAGGGCCAGAGGCTCATTGGAGACTGGAGACTGGGGACTCCCTGAGGGCCGCATTGAGAGGCCTCGAGGGCTGCAAGTGGCCCCCGGGCCAGGGTTTGGGCACCCCTGATCTAAAGAGTAGCAGCACCCTCTACACAAAGAACGAGGCTTCATCCAGGCTCCTGAGCCGTGTCCCAGAATGGCAGGCAGAGTCCCATCACCTCCACACAAAGCAAACAGCATTCAGGCTTCTCTGTTCCCTCAGTTGTAGAAACCTCTGACAGCTCAAATGATGCACATGACTGAACACTGTGAACCAAGTCTTTTGAAACTTCCTGTGCCTCTGCTCCTGTGTCTTCACTGATAGCGGCAAACTAGCTGGCCGGCAGGTTTACTGTAGGAAAAGGTCTCTTCCACTGACTGTTCTGCTTCTCAGAACCCCCTTTCCCCCAAGAGTCAACTCAGAGGAGGTCTTTCCCCTGCCTGCCACTTTCCCCCAGCAATCCTCTCCACAATTGCTTCCTCCCAAGATGTGTCAAATGAACACAGAGAATTGTTTTGGGGGATGAGTTCGAGACACTCTAGCCCAGGGGTGTCCAAAGTATTTGGCAGGAGGGCCATATCGTCTCTCTGACACTGTGTCGGTTGGGGCGGGGGGGGGAAGAATTAATTTACATCTAAAATTTGAATAAATTTACATAAGTTTACATAAATGAATTTATTAAAGATGAACTTATATGAATGACTGAAGATCTTGCAATAGCTCAAGGCCTAGAAAAGGCCTTGCACAAAGCAAGGCTGGCCTTTCCTTTGCTGCCGCTGCTGCATCACAGACGTGAAACAACAAGCAGTGGAGGGAGCTCTCATCTCACAGCTCATGTGAGAGGTCAAACAGTCACCCTCAAGCTGAGAGCAGTTGTGTTGGGCCAGTGTGGGCTCCAACAAATCTCTGGAGGGCCAGAGGTTCATTGGAGACTGGGGGGCTCCCTGAGGGCTCCCTAAGAGGCCTCAGGGGCTGCAAGTGGCCCCAGGGCCGGGGTTTGGGCACCCGTGCTCTAGCCTACCACTCTCCTCTCCACTTCCACTCTGCCCCTCACCTCCACATCCAGTAAAGAGGCAGATGCACCCCCTGGTGGCAGGGTCAGCAGTTGCTATGCGGCCTTTGGGCTGGCCCTGTCCTTCCCCTTGCCTTTGTCTTGCTTAACCTCCAGCCTGCCAAAGAATGCTGGAGAGCCCCAAAGCTTGCTCACTCCTTTGACTTTTGGCATGGTCTTGATAACGGTCTTGCCCTTCTGTGACTTTCAAATTTGTTCATCGCTAAGAACATTAACAAGAGGGGGCCTTCCCAGGATCCTCCACCTCAGACAGAATGTTCCAACAATTAGAATAGAAGGTGTTTATGTTCAGATGACTTCGTTGAAGATCATGTGTGCCCTCACTGGAGGCAGAAAAGTGAGGAAGGTCCTTGTGTGTGTAGGGAGTGCATGAAGTACATGAGTACATTTTCTCCTGAACGTCCTTGATGGAGGCACATCATCCCGTTTGCTCAGGATGAACTTGGTTTAGGGAATGTGGAGGGGCCTGGTGGAGCACGAAGGAACAATGAGGGCCCCCGGATCGAGGTCACACCCACTCAGCTGCCCATGGTTTTCCTCATTCATCTGGGAAACCTCCGTCGAGCCTGCCTCAAAGCCAGGCACGGTGTGGGCAGGGTGGACCACGTGGACCTTGTTCCTGGCCCTCTTTCTCAGCAGGCAGCTGAAGACCTTCTTGAACCCCTTGCGGAAGTGCTTGGAGACCAGGGCGTAGACGATGGGGTTGAGGCAGGAGTTGGCATAGGCCATGCAGTGGGAGAGGAGCCGGAAGGCGTAGGTGGTCTGGTTGAAAGGGAAATCTCCGTAGAGGTAGCGTAGCACGACCACATGGTAGGGGAGCCAGCACAGGCAGAAGAGGATGGTCACAATGATGATCATCTTGGTGACCTTGCGCTTGGCCTTCTTGGACTCTGACATGTCCTCCAAGGGGTCCACGGCAGTCCACAGGTACTTGATCGTCCTGGTGTAGGAGAGGCTGACAATCAGCACTGGGATCATGTAGCCAAAGGCAAATGTGCAGGTGTCCATGATCTTGCGCTTCCATTCCTCCCATCCTGGCACACAGATGGAGCTGGCCTCCCATTCAATCAGGTCATAGTAGCTCAGGTAGGGCCCAGAGAAGATCACGGAGAGGCCCCAGATGACAGCCATGGCCACGACTGCGTTGCAAGGTGTCCGCAACTCCCGGGAACGCAGCGGGTAGCGAATGGCCAAATACCTGCAGAAGAAGTCAACAGACTTAGGAATCCTCAAATGCACATGTTAATTCAGACTTTAAACTTCCTTAACCCTTATTTGGTGCGTGTCTGAACTGACAAACCCTGGTTTGCAATCGACTGGCAAACCAGGTTTGGAAACCAGGGTTTGAAGTAGCCTGCACACCACCATTGAAGGAGAGCATCTGTTTTCCATACTGACAGTACCAGGTTCATCTCTGGCATGTCCAAGCAGGGCAAGCAAAAATTCCTGGCTGAAGCCCTGGAGAGCTGCTACTAGGGGGTGCAGACTGCACCGGTTGACATAGTCAGGGGTGTGTGTGTGTGTGTGTGTGTGTGTGTGTGTGTGTGTGTGTGTGTGTGTGTGTGTGTGTGTGACACCACTAGTGCCAAAATTATGACATTTCTGGAGGATCTGGGGATCCAGAAGCCCGTGTTGGGCTTCCCGCCCTGACACGGGGCCACTCAACTCTGCACCGGCTAAATAGCCGACACAGGTTTGAGTAGCTCCATTGTGGGGCTTGGGCCTTCCCCCAAGGAGTCATCAGCAGCTGCCTGAAACCCTTAGGGTGTGGTGGTCGCCATTTTGGTGCTTCCACTGCTCTGGGCTCAAGATTGAGCTGATACAGCTCAAGATTGGACTGTTAGTGTTCATGCACATGAGTTTGCAACCAAGTCAGGCTGTATCCATCACTACCCCACCACATGTGCACCAGAGATGTGTGGTCAGGGGAGGCAGAGCCTCACCTGTCATACCCCTAGGAAAATTGTCTTGGCCTCCTCTGTGATTGCACATGTGCTCCATCCTGTTTCAGAGGGTTGTGTGATCACAGAGCTTGTGTCTATTGTGTTTATTGTGTCAGGGAGAGACCAGAGCTAGAGCAGAGCTCTGCAGTGATTGCTGTGGCTTCCAGAGGGAACAGAATCCTGCAGATATAAAACTTTAGCAAAGCACCCTAATCAAATTAATCAAAGCACACTAATAAAACGGCACCTTGGAAATCTCTCCAAAAAGGATACCAGTGATGGTGACTTACTTGGAACCGGAAACCCAAAATCAAGGCCATCCCTGGTAAGTGGAGGCCATTGACTGATGCATAAATGGAGGCCGTTTTTGCAAGATTTTAAGCTTTTCAGCTTTGATGTGGGGTGTGGGGAGGGGAGACAAGGAGGTAGATGTTCATCGTGCTGCTTGGAATCAATAGCAGCATTCTGAATATGAGCTCCTTTTCTCACTGCGAGACGCTCCAGGGAGCAGAGCTGACAAGTGATGGATGGAGACCGTCTGCCTGTTGATCTTGGCCCCCTGGAGAAAGGGGGACAACATAATGTTTGTTTTGACAGTTGTGGGGGACCGGGCTGCTGGCATGAACAGTTGCCTGCTGCTTCCATGTCAGCCTGCAAGAAAGGAGCTGGCAGGCAGGTGGGGGGGGGGGAGCTGTGCCAGGCTGTGCCAGGAATGGGGAAGGAGAGTTGTCAGGGCAGACTGGAGAGGCACCATAGAGGCAAACCCGAAAACCCTAAATACACCTGCTCATATATGTGCCAAGCTTTATTTCTTGAAATACTGTAGGAAATGAACATGTAATTTTTCTAACAAGTATCAAAAGTCAAAAATTGCAAGCAGATGAATATATTGAAACTGAATTTATACCATCTGAATACAAAGCTACAGTCGGTTCTTGTTACCTTCTCGGGTTAGGTTCCTAGAAACCCTAGCCGACAGTGAATTCACAGATAATGCACCATTGATCTTATGGGATCCATGGGGTTAGGTGCAAGGGGTACCTGCGGGGGAGGGATACTTTCCCTGCCATCAGCAGAATCCAGCGGAGACCCTCAGGAAGCCAGCAGAGTTCAGCAGGACGTGCCAAAATATCTCTGAACGCTGCGGAGACCTCCGAGAGGCTCAGGGACATGGTGCCCACAACCAGGGCAGACCCCTTTAAAATGAACAGTGGAAGCTTCTGCCTGCCATCTTAAAGGGGTCTGTGGTGGTCACAGGCACCATTCAGAAGGTCCCTGGAGCCTCCAGAAGGTCTCTGCATAGCAGGTAGCAAGAACAGAGGTGCGGATGACAACAGAAGGTAGCGATTCTGCCCCTCGCAGATACGCAAATTCACATTTAAAGAGAACTATCTGTATGTAACTTTTACACCTTCTGAGGTCTTTGATCTCAGCATGGAAGGTGGGTCGCCGCATCTCCAAAAAGACATAGTGGAAATGGAAAAGGTGCAAAAGAGAGCGACTAAGATGATTACGGGGCTGGGGCACCTTCCTTACGAGGAAAGGCTACGGCGTTTGGGCCTCTTCAGCCTAGAAAAGAGGCGCCTGAGGGGGGACATGATTGAGACATACAAAATTATGCAGGGGATGGACAGAGTGGATTGGGAGATGCTCTTTACACTCTCACATAACACCAGAACCAGGGGACAGCCACTAAAATTGAGTGTTGGGAGAGTTAGAACAGACAAAAGAAAATATTTCTTTACTCAGCGTGTGGTCGGTCTGTGGAACTCCTTGCCACAGGATCTGGTGCTGGCGTCTAGCCTAGACGCCTTTAAAAGGGGATTGGACAAGTTTCTGGGGGAAAAATCCATTACGGGGAACAAGCCATGATGTGTATGCGCAACCTCCTGATTTTAGAAATGGGCTATGTCAGAATGCCAGAGGGCACCAGGATGAGGTCTCTTGTTATCTGGTGTGCTCCCTGGGGCATTTGGTGGGCCACTATGAGATACAGGAAGCTGGACTAGATGGCCCTTTGGCCTGATCCAGTGGGGTTATGTTGTTATGGGAGTGGGTTTAATTCCTTTTAGGGTCAAACTCAACATTCTTGGAAATGCATACTGGAGCCAAATGGACTGGCTGGTTTTTAAAAAGAAAAGTAAATGACTCAAACCCTTTCATGATGATATATAAAGCAGGAACTAATTAAATGGTTATTATTATGAGCTACGTTCAAAATGTATATTAATAGGCTATGAGATTATGACTGTACTGTTCGATGTTTTGAAATTAGTTCTTAATATCATTGATTGTACAGTGGACCCTCAGCGTACATGGGGATCTGTACCCCTTGTGGATACGAAATTTCATGGATAATGAACTCTGTAGCTGGAAGGCCCCTAGGGACCTCCCAGGCACAACCAGAAGTTGCCAATGCAACCCAGAAGTGCGTCTTACAACGTGCTTCTTTTCTCTGCAACCATCTAGCTGTTTCCCTCTCCTTTTTCTTTCATTTCCGGACCCAGCAGGGTCCTTCTTTTTGGAAGGTCAATCAACAGTTTAGCAACCATGTGAAAACACAAGGTGAGGTTGGCTTCACCTGCCCGTGAGCAAACTGGCCTCAATGGCCCTCCCTTCTACCTGAGCGCTCCTCAAGGTTTGTGGTGGGGCTTCCCTTTGGCAGGTAAGAGGGGAAGGAGGAGGCAATGGTGGAGTCTTTATCTCACCTGAGAATTCCCAGGTTCAACTGCTGTCAGCATTTCCCAGTAGGGCAGAGAAAGACCCCTGCCTAAAACTCTGAATTGCTGCTGCCGGTCAGTGCAGGCACCACTGATTTAAGTGGCCCAAGGGTCTGACTCAGTAGGCAGCAACCAGGGTTTCCTTAGGAGCTGCAGGGCCCAACTGGAAACATTTGTTTGAGGAGTCCTGGGTTCACAGCCAGGGACTGTAGAATCTTAGAGATAAATAAAACGTACGTCAGACTTTCCATCTCCACGGCAGAATGGAAAGCAATAGAATATGCACTTCAAAAGTGCATGTGAGTTAATGGACCAAAAGGACCTAGGCAATTTTTTAATATGAAATTGCATGCTTGTCAGCCTACAAGTAAACAAACAAAATGTATTTATTAGATTTTTCCATCTGCATTGCAAATTGGATGAAAAGTAAGTAGTTACAAAACCACTTACTTTAGAGACTGTGAAATGATTTAGTAAAAGTATTTTTTTTTCCACCCTAGAGTGGGTCCCCAATAGGCACTGGGCCCAATTGGAAGCAACTGGTCCAACCGGCTTAATTGACAGCAGCTTCCTGTATACATCATACCTGTCCACGGAGACGGCCGCCAAGGTGAAGCTGCTGGCATACATGGTGAGGTAGATGAAGAAGTGGACGGTCTTGCACATGAAGGAGCCAAAGACCCAGCCCTCCAGGGAGTAGATGGTGGCCTGGAAGGGCACGCAGATGATGATGAAGAAGAAGTCGGCCAGGCTGAGGTTGAGGATGAAGAGGTTGGTACTATTGTGGCCCATCTGCCCGTTTCTCAGCAGCACCGCCAGGACCAGGCTGTTGCCAACAGTGCCCAGGAGAAAGATCAGCGAGAAGACAACTGGGACGATGACACTGGCTGGGCTGAAATGGGACGTGTCCGAAGAGTTCCAGTGGCCAGCCAGGCCAGCAAAGTCTTCGTGGTTGCTCATTCTGGCTCTGAGGGCAGATAGGGGTGGAGATGGAAGAGGCTATAAGAATTGTGGGTAGGAGGTGGGATCTAAGTACCTGCATCAAGAGAGAACTCAAACTGATGAATTCTGCATCCAATGTAAGAACACAAGAAGAGCTCTGGCCACCAGTCCACTGAGGCCAGCATCTACTTCCAACAGGGGACAACTAGATGTCTCACAAGCTGGGTAGGATGGTAATAACCCCTCTTGCCCTTTTTCTGTAGTCACTAGCATTCAAAGATATAATACCATTGCACATGGAGGCTCTATTCTGAATTTTTAATGGCTGATGAGGACAAAGGAAGAGGCCGGCAGGATCAGGTTGGCAGTGCAACCCTCTGCATGGCTACTCTGGAAATAAGTATCACTCTGTTCAACAGGGCTTATTCCCATGAAAGTGCACATAAGGTTGCAACTTTAGGCTGCAATCCTATCCTCACTTTCCTGGGAGTAAGTCCCATTGACGAGAACAGGACTTACTTCTGAGTAGACCTGCTTAGGATTGTGCCCTTGGTCTCAGGTAAATGCGCACAGGATAGCATAGAACTAGTATAATGTGCAGCGTAGACAGGCGTACTCTTTAAGTGCCTTTTTTGCAAATGCTATGGTCTGCTAGCAATCCACTTGTGGATCGCACCCCTTTAGCTGAAGATGAATAAGCTAGGGGAGTGGATCAGAGGCATTTGAGCACTGGGACCCACTTTTTAAAACAGCAGTCTATCGGGACGCAACTAGCTTTGCAAGATTAAAAAAAAAAGTATCACTTCACCAGCAAGCCTCTGCTTTTATCCTTTTTTCTGTGGTGGGGGCTGCCGTCTCAAGCGTTTGTTGCTCTCTGCGTTCATCAGATCAGGTCTAAGCCTTATGTTCCCCTTCATGTGAGGAAGTTCAGGATTGGGCCCTAAGACAACTGTTTCAGTTGGCCTCACAGATGGGCCAGGGCTGAATGCAGATTTCCAATGCAGCCCCAACAATTCAGCATCTTTCAAAGCATCTTGAGCTTCTCCCAGAGCACAGATTTTTTATCTGAACATTTGGCAAAAGGAAAGCAATACTTCATGCTGATTTATGTGTGGGAGGAAAAAAAAAATCTTACATTTGCTACTACCCCTCCAGCTGTTGTGAATTTCAGGCTGGTGCCTCTGAATTGCCACGTTCCCCAAGCAAGGTGATGGATTGCAGCTGGGCAGAGCTGGTCCCGGGCCAGCAATAAGATTCCAGAGGTAAATCAATACGGCTGCCAAGTAAATCGGTTTTATTGCCCCAGAGAAATCTATGGCTCCAGTGTCCAGCAGTTCCATCCCCCACAACTGTTTTCAGATTCTGTTCCGCTAAATTAACGGCGGCAGCTACTTGCAGACAGGAGTGAGAGTTATAATTGCCCATCTCCCTTGGTGCATGGATCTAAAACAATGGTTATGGCTTGTATGTGCCTCTCCAAAGAGCCTTGCAAGGACGGCTCTCATTTGGTTCCAAGATTTGAAGCTTTGACCATGCAACCCTGGCTGGCCGCAGTGTTTAACAAGGGCATTTCAAAATGGAAAATAGGCACATGCTGCGGGACCTCTGTCCTCAAATCAAGGCTCAGCCTTCCCCCCATCTGCTTCCCTAATACTGCCTGTTAAAAGCTCCTCTCTGCATTTATTTAATCTGCAGTAGCCCTGAATTAAAACCCAAGAAGGGTGATCATGATTTGGCTTAAAGTATCTTAGAACAACACCACTGCCCTACAGCAGAGTAGAGGTGTGATTTTTTTCAGCGATAAAGTAAAAACACAAAACACTGCTTTCTGTCGTGTTTTTGTTAAAGTAAAAAATATAACCAAAATCTGTGAAAAAATAAAACTGTTTTCCAACACCTCTAAATATTGGTCACTGTAGGCTGGTTGGGTTGGACTGGGGGGGGGGGTGTGTCTGGGAAATGACTGTGGCTGCATTGGCTGACACGATACTACCTACTATCACCCAGTAGTGTAGCTAAGAGGGTACGGGGGTAGCAATTGTACCAGGCATCAAGCTTTAGGGGGACAACAACCTGAGCTTGACTCTAGTGGCCAAAATTGTGAAAACCTCGGTATTTTTGAATAATACGGTCATGTTATATACCATTTGATGCAGAATTTAATGCAGAATGCAATGAAATAAACTGTGTCAAAATATCTCTATTCTATCGAAAGTTGTAGCCAAATAACCAGAAAATAAAAACACAACTGCATTACGTAACAACAACTGAGTTTTATTAACTCCAAACTGACCAATGAGACTGATTGTTCTGAGAGCTGATTAGGTGTTATTATGATATAGCAGGGAACCAATAAGGTGATAATATTGGGAGGTGGCAAAGCAAGTGGGCATCGAGCTGCTGGGGAAAGGAGGTGACATTTCCCCCATTTTCACTTTTTTAAAAGCCCAGGCATGACATCACTTCTGGGGCATCATTTTGAGCGCGGCACTGGGCCACTGCTATCACCTGCCTAGTAAAGCAAATCACCTGCCTTAAAGCAAATCTAATGTATAATTATAATTTCTAGAAATGCGTCCTTGGAATAAAAACACATCACACTGCTTTCTGCACATTCTGCTGTCATGGGGAAAAAACAAAATCTGTGAGAAAAGAAGAACATTTAAGAACACCTCTAGTTATGAGTAAGGTAGAGTTGCCCAATTTTTGTCAAGACCTCTCAACTTGAATTTGGAAGATGCGGGGGGCTGGGGGGACAGATTTTGAGTTAGTGACATCACTGTTGCCAGATTTTGAAAAATTGGAATTTGAAAAATTTGAAAGATTTGAAAAATTGGGCGGGTGGGCGGGGAGAGGGAGGCAGGGCTGGGATCCGGTAGTTATGCCGGATCCAACCCCCGTTCCCGGGGAGATTGGAGCAGCTTGAAGCCACTCTGCTCTCTTCGGACTTGTGCCACATCAAGAGGTGGCACAAGTCTGAGGAGACTCATAGTGGCAACGGCATCTTGCCCAGTGGTAAAGGAAAAAGTTTCCCCTTGCCTCTGGCTGAGCCGCTTTTGGTCCCTATCCTGCGCTGGATACAGCGCAAGCCTTCTGGCTTACCTGTTCCAGCGCAGGGTAGGATTGCATCCTTTGCCTGACGCTTCTGAAAAACCTGGCAGACATTCGAGAATCAGTTGTGTTTGTGGCGAATTGTCTTCTCAATGAATTCAACAGGACCTCCTCCCAAGTAAGTTGTATGGGATTGTAGCTTAAGTCACGCTTTTCCGTAGGAGGAGCATTCGGGTATTTGCAGACTTCCAATATTTCATGCTACACCATTTGTGTTCTTGAGATGGCAAAATTCTTGAATGTCAAAAAAAATCTTGGTGCACATGAGTGAATCATAGATCTGCAAGAACAACTGTTTGTGGGAAATAGGCTCTCAGGGGAGGTCGGAATAGCAGCTGTGGGAGGGCACTTTTCAGCAAGAAAATGGCATAGGGGAATGTTTTAACTTCCCTCCCTATGCACAGAAATTAACACTGCTCTGGCATCTTCACTTTGGGTTGCTGGGGACGGGGGCTTTATCTGAAAACTCTGGACAGTTGCTGTCACTCCAAAGTAGATGATACTGAACTAGGCGGACTAACTCAGTACGTTCCTAAGCATCTCTTAATCATGTATACTATATCATATATATATATACTAGTATATATATCATGTATACTATAGTGGTTCTCAAGCTTTTAGCACTGGGACCCACTTTTTAGAATGGAATCTGTTAGGACCCACCAGAAGTGATGTCATGACCGGAAGTGACACCATCAAGCAGGAACATTTTTAACAATCCTACCCACACTTACCCAGGAGAAAGTCCCATTTACTATCATTTTTAAAAGCTTATACATAGTAGCCTGTCAAAAGTACAGATGTGTAACACGTCCCAAATGCAGTCACATCCCAGGGTAGCATTAAGCCTAATAAAATATTGAAATGAATGGGGGCTCACCTGAAATTGCCTCACGACCCACCTAATGGGTCCTGACCCACAGTTTGAGAAACACTAATGTATAGTATATATCTCATGTGGTTTGGCCCCAAAACAACAAAACCCACAATGCATTGCAACCATGGTGGGCATACTGGGACCCTTCACTGGGATGAGCAATAGGCTCATAACTTGCATGTTTGCGCAACTTACACATATGGGTTACAACCCAGGAACAGAACTAGACCCATACGAAATCATAGCTGTACATCCAAAAACCAGAATTATAACATTTCACGGGGGGGGGGGGTGGATTAAATTATTTCTCCCTGATTGTTGTGAGCTGGTCAGCTTGATCATAGAAAAATGAGTGATTCAGGCTGAGATAGAAATGTGAATTTTTCTATGGATGGGGCTGAACGGGCTCTTCAACTGCAAGAACGGGTACATTTGTCTTTTGCCAAAATAAAAAGGTGAATGTAAAGGTTAATAGTGGTCTGCTGTCCTTGGCAGGCCTCATAATTTTTTTTTGGGGGGGGGCCTCCCCATTTTTCCAAGTCAAGTACTGTCTTTCTTTCTGGGAAGGTGGTATCTGAAAGGCTGCTGCCACCACCTGGGCAAAGGTCTGCATTGCATTTGGTCAGGATGGCTGCAGGATGGCTAACCTGGGAAATATAGATTTTTTTGGGGGGGGGGGGGAATATAGATTTTTATTTAAAAAGTTTCATACTACAATATGAAATGGGGGTCAGGCAGGCTGTGGGGAATGATCATTGTATGAATGATCCTTGCTAGCCCTGGTCCGTTAGTCAAGACTGCGCACCTGAGTTTGCCAATGGCACGTCACAAACCTTGCTCAGCTCCTGGCCATATGGCCAAAGAAAGTGCAAAACACACAATCAGGAGACAAGTTTGACTTGTGCACGAGTAGAGTTATCACCCAGTGGGGGAATGAATTCAAGGGAGGCCTAGATTCAGTTCCCACATGGGCCACAGAACTTAAGGCCTCTTCATACATTCTGTACACTTTAGATATGTGAAGCGTACACCAAAAAAAGGCACATGTGTATGTGAAAATCCTGAGTTGGAAAGTCTGTACAGACAGACTTGTCAGGAAGCTGAGATTCACAACAGCTCCCTTTCAGGCAGTGGCATAGCTAGAGGGGGGTGCAAAGCACTAAGTTTTGCAGGCACCTGAACGTGCCATGCAAGCAACCCCTCCCCCTCCCCTTCAGAGCCATTCTGAGTGGTGAGAGCAAAACGGAGGCAAATGCCTGGCTCCGAAGGGGAGGGGGAAGAGCCGCTTATAGGGTGCCTTGCAGTACCATCAGGACTTGCTGCACGCACACCCCAGCTACACTATTGTGCCATCTTCCCTTCCCCAGTGGCTCAACAGCAAGTGTGGAGAGCTGCCCTGCTCACCAGAATTGAATAGGGAAGTGAAGGAGAGGAGAGTGGTATGCTAGAGTGTCTTCTGCTCTACTAGCCCATCATTCTTCTCTCTTCCTCTTCTATTCCATTTCTCTCTTTGTTTTTGAATCCAGTAAGTTCAGGAGCAGCAGTGGGTGCCTCTCTGAAGCAATTGCCTCAGTCTACCTCATGGATGGGCCAGCCTTAAAAGAGCTGTTGCTTAAGCCTTACAGCCCTTAAGCCAAGGCACCAGCCAAATCAGTTATAACAATTTGACTGTTGGTTGTGTTGCAGTTGTTTGAATGTTTAAGGGCACAACCCTATCCATGTCTACTTGGAAGTGAGTCCCATCAAGTTCAATGGGGTTTACTCCCAGGAAACTGCATATAGGATCACAGCCCAAGTTTAATTTAATCTACTAATAAATGTTTAATTTTATTGCTTGGCAAGGATTTTAAACCACTTTCCAAGGTTTTTATAAGGGCTGCTCCATAACAAATGGAACTGGAAGCATTCACTTGCAGCCATGAGGACTAGTCACATGGCTTCCTCTACACCACTGCAAACTGTTGGCAAAATGGATGAGGAATGGATTTGGATTCAGAGGGGAAGATGAAGCTCTCAAATCATCTGTCCACTATTTAAGAAGGCTGATTGCTGATTCTCAGGTTACTTCCCGATAAGGGATTAGAGGCCTACCGTTGCATCATGGAACAATTTTGCTTATGGGTAGCTACCTTTTTCCAGCTTAGCTTGTTCCTGCACATGTGTACGTTATAATGCTGTGACAATTTACTGCGAAAGGATCCAGGCAGTGGCATAGCTAGAGGGGTCGAAGCACTGGATCCAGTGGCATAGCTAGTGGGGTGCAAAGCACTAAGTTTTGCAGGGATCCTCCTCCCCCCTTCAGAGCCATTCCAGCTGGTGGGAGCAAAATGGAGGAAGGTGTATCTGCTCCCACTGGCTGGAATGGATCCAAAGAGGAGGGGGCCGGCCCCTTGCAGGCCACGGTGAGGATCCCCTCAAAACTTAGTGCTTTGCATCCCCTCTTGCTACACCACTAGATCCAGAAACATTTTTCTCAAGTTAGTATTCTGTGTTTACCAGATCCAAGGAGCCTAATACTAGAACATACTAGGTTCCTATATAATTAGGATTCTCTAAAAGGGTTTCCCCCATTCTCAAAAGGATGAAAAAAGCCCCTGTGGAGACTTTAGATGTTTCCCCTGCTGACTAAAACCAGAACATTTCCACTTTCAGGAGAGGAGTAATTCAAACTGATAGATTTGATCTGAAGAACATGTTTGTATGTTCAAGGCATAGGAGCAGAGCTGATAAATAATGGCACTCTTTTTGGGGGTGAGGGAGTGCAGAAGGTCAGAGGATGTTATTTCCAGGCAGCTGTTATCAATCACACTTCAGACAAATCACCACCACCCATTCTGAGTAAAATAACTGAGAATTGCTCCAAGGTTCCTGTGAGAGCTGCCTGGTGAGAGTAGGTGTCCCCAGGACTTATAACACAATCTTATGCATGCCTGCTCACTGAGGTAAGCCTCACTGAGTTTAATGGGACTTACTCCCAGGTAAGCATGTATAGGATTACAGCCAGAGGCTGATTCCACTAGAACTTAGCTCCTGAACCTGTTCTCGGATTCAGCCTGTGAATAAAGAAGTTCAGCACCTCGGAGCATCTGTGGGCTGCCTGACCTCACCCTGAGCAATCACAATCCACTGCCCACTTCTAAAGGGGAAAGTGTATCGGGTCAGAGGCAATGAGATGCAGGAAGAGATGCTCTTGTGTACATCCCATTTTAAAAATTCAGCTGGTGGGGCTTCAAAGTTGCTCTTCGAAGGAGCATCCTGGCTGCTCCTATTCTGACAGAGTTGCCACTTTTTTATGTACTGTGCTTCTGTGCTTTCAACAGCCACAGCCACAAAGACACAGACAAAGACACACACACACACTTTTGCAGAACAAGTTTCTCTTCACTTCTCATGCAAAATTTCCTTGCCTGAGTGGACTGCTGCTTAAAGGCACAAGAGCTGGGTCAGTAAAAAAAAGTTGGCAACCCTGCTCTAACCACTCTCGCCTACCACCTCTCCTGGAAACTAGAAAAAAAAATCCTCCTAGAACAGCAGAGGCCAAAGATGTTGCTGGCAAGAGCCTACCTTTAGGACAAGTGATCAGGAGCCAAAGAGACGTCAAGCACTGCTCTCCCTCACCCTCCACGGCTCACAGCAGTCTTGTCGCCCTGTCTGGGGTCTCATCTGTGCACAGGCAGAGGAGAAGCTGCTGCCCAGCTGCTGGAGACCTTGGCCGGCACATCCTGGCTGGGAGTGTTCCCTGGGCTGCCAGCTCTTTCCCGCATTCTTTCTGTTCCTCGCTCGCTCAGCGCTGCACTCTGTGGCTCTTGCTTGCCATCACGGCTCAGGCTTGCTCGGCTCCTCCTCTTTCTGCTTGTCTGAGTCCACTCCAGCATCCCTCCCTTTCCACGCTGGCTGTGGGGACCGGTGCCCAGGCTGTGCCCTGATCACACTCCTTGCCAGCCCCTTTCATGGGTCTCCATCAACCTGGTCCTGGACTGCTGATCATTGAGGCATGAGCTTCCTCTGAGCAATGCAACACATTGATGTAGAGGTGGCCAACTTGCTTAACTCAGTAGAATCTGATCAGTAGGAGAGTGGTTAGAGAGGGTTGCCAACTTTTTTTTTACTGACCCAGCTCCTGTGCCTTTAAGCAGCAGTCCATTAAGGCAGGGGTGTCCAAACTGTTTGGCAAGAGGGCCACACTGTGTTGGGGGCCAGGGGAAAAAAATAATTTATGTTTAAAATTTGAATAAATGTACATAAATGAATATACTAGAGATGGAACTTATATGCATGAATGAAGGTCTCACGATAGGTCAAAGCCTATAAAAGACCTTGTGCAAAGCAAGGCTGGCCTTTCCTTTTCTGCCGCTGCTGCTTCACAGACATGAAACAGCAAGAGGTGGAAGGAGCCCTTGGCCTGCAGCTTGTGTGAGAGGTCAAACAGTTGGCCCGCACGCTGAGAGTAATCACATCAGATCAGCGCGGACTCCAGCAAGTCTCTGGAGGGCCAGAGGCTCATTGGAGACCAGGGGCTCCCCAAGGGCCAGATTGGGGGTCCTTGAGGGCCGCAAGTGGCCCCCAGGCCATGGTTTGGGCACCCCTGCATTAAGGCAAAGAAATTTTGCATGAACCCCGTACAATAAACTTTGGATGTCAGAGAGCAGCAAGAGAGATGTTTGCAAGCCACTATATTTAAGAAGCATCAGAGATCCTTAAATATATTGACTCACCATGAACATCAAACGTACAGTTTAATCCAGTGGATTTGCAGTTCAAACCCAGTAAAAAATTGTAAAGCTTGCAAAACTTTTTATTTACCTTTTATATACCTTTTCTCTGTAAATTGCTTTGTGAACCTTTTGTTGAAAAGTAGTATATAAATACTGTAGTAGTAGTAGTAGTAGTAGTAGTAGTAGTAGTAGTAATAATAATAATAGTGATGCTAAAAGGAGCTCAGCCAGCATATTCCCAAGGGGTCTTTTCATATCATTTAGCCAAGAAAACCCTGTTTAAACTCCCAGGATTGCAGTGGTCTTCTGGAGACTAATGCTGAGACTCCAGGCCAATCTTGGATGGCAAGCAACCCTATCTGGAATCACAGATTAGACTCAGAAGGTATCTCGGAGATCATCTAGTCCAGCCCACTGCTCAGGGCAGGCAACTGTTACAACATCTCTGATGTGTGGCTATCCAGCCTCTGCTTGAAAACCTCCAAAGAGGGAGAGCCCACATGAGGCTCATGAACAGCATGAGGCAGGCTGTTCCAGCACCAAACAGCTCCTACAGTCAGAAATGTCTAGCCTCAGTCTACCTCTCTGTAGTGCCAGCCCACTGATGGCTCCTAAAGCACCCACTGCTATTGGCATGACCTTTCTTGGCCAAAGTTGTTGTACTTCAACCTGAAGGTCTTTGATCACTTTTTCATGGACTTGGTCTTCAATCCTGCATCCCCAGGTGTGGCCACATCAATGATCCAGTCCATTTTCTTTTCTATTACTGCTAAATCTGGTGTGTTATGCACCTGATGTTTATCTGTCTAGATGTGGAAATTCCACCATATTTTGACCTCTGCATTTTCAACAACTTGGTCTGGTTTTTGATCCCACCTTTTCCTGGGCGCTGCTATATTGTGTTTCTTGCACAGATTCCAGTGCACCAGGCATGCAACTTTGTTGTGCCTTTCCAGGGCATCCGTCTGTGAGATTTTTGGGCCTCCACTCATCAGGTGTTCCACAGTTTCTTCTGCTTCTTTGCACAAATGGCATCTGCTATTGTTGCAAGACTTTTCAAATCTGATCACATTTGTTCTGAGTGCCTGCTCTTGTGCAGCTAATAGCAGACCTTCAGTCTCTTTCTTTAATGTTCCTTTCTTCAGCCATTGCTAGGTGTTTTCCTTGTCAATCTTGCCTTCAGTGTTCTTTAAGTGCTGACCATGCAGTATATTCTTCTGCCATCTTTAATAGTAATAGTACATAAGAACAGCCCTGCTGGATCAGGCCATAGGCCCATCTAGTTCAGCTTCCTGTATTTCACATGCCCCAGGGAGCACACCAGATAATAAGAGACCTGCATCCTGGCGCCCTCCCTTGCACTGGCAGTCTGACATAGCCCACTTCTAAAATCAGGAGGTTGCGCATACACATCATGTCTTGTACCCCGTAATGTATTTTTCCTCCAGAAACCTGTCCAATTCCCTTTTAAAGGCATATAGGCCAGATGCCATCACCATATCCTGTGGCAAGGAGTTCCACAGACCAACCACACGCTGAGTAAAGAAATATTTTCTTTTGTCTGTCCTAACTCTCCCAACACTCAATTTTAGTGGATGTCCCCTGGTTCTGGTGTTATGTGAGAGTGTAAAGAGCATCTCTCTATCCACTTTATCTTTCCCATGCATAATATTGTATGTCTCAATCATGTCCCCCCTCAGGCGCCTCTTTTCTAGGCTGAAGAGGCCCAAACGCCGTAGCCTTTCCTCAAAAGGAAAGTTGCCTCTTTTCACCTACTGCCCCTTGTAGTGCTTCCTCATCAGTCCGGAGCAGCATAACAAATAATCTCTTAATTGGCCCTTCAGTGAACTGTTCCTGGTCCTCCTGAATGGCTTTCTCCTCTTTTTTAATTGCAAAATGTATTTCTTTTGTAAATTAAATAAAAAACCTAGAAAATAATGAGCAAAAAGCAGTACTTAAAGCCCTCCCCTCCAAACAGGAAACAGGATGCGTTTAATTAATTAAGGGCAATTAAGAGGTTACTCATCCGTAATGCTGATAGCGTAGTACAAAGTGACAGGAGCAGATCTGAATAGCTATCTCCAGTTCTAAGATGAAAAACCGAGTATTGCCGTGAAGATGGAAAGGGCATCCTCCATTAGCAGGCAGTTCGTATCTCCATATTAGGCAAAGGAGAGATTAGCATCACTTAGTACCTATGGCTAATAATAAATGTTCGGAGCTGTAAAAAAATCACCATCATAAACTAGAACCTGCCTGCAGGCTTACAGTCTGTAAAAAGTGGGGGGACGTAAAAGGAGAAGGAACCTGGAAGGAAGCAAAAAGCCAAAGAAGGAAGCAATTTGAGGTCATGGTGAGATCAGGGAGAGGAAACCAAAAAGCTCAAATAGTACACCAAGATAAACATAAGAGAGAAAAGATTTTGAAATCATTCTCTGAATGAGGAAGCGGGGGAGTGGGAGTATACTGGCTGCCTGCCATGTCCTTGCAGTGCTGTGCTTCCTGGCTAGCTGTGGCTTGCAATGGTG
This sequence comes from Tiliqua scincoides, assembly GCF_035046505.1. Taxonomy (NCBI): domain Eukaryota; kingdom Metazoa; phylum Chordata; class Lepidosauria; order Squamata; family Scincidae; genus Tiliqua; species Tiliqua scincoides. The sequence goes on along the minus strand of NC_089833.1, from coordinate 3,815,488 downwards.
TGCTTTCTGGCTAGCCATGTCTTTGCACTGATGTCCTTCCTGGTTAGCTGTGCCCTTGCGCTGACGTGTTCCCTGGCTATCCCCCACACCTGTGCGCCCAGGGCTGGTTTGAAGAGGTAAGTGCTGGCTATAGGGAAGTGCTACCACTTTCCTTCATCATGCCCTGCTTTTCTGATCTAAAGAAAAGAACTGCCCTGCTTTTCTGATGCTTTAGATCTTTTCTGATCTAAAGCAGGGCAGGCAGAGGATCAAGACCTGCTGGTGGGTGGCTGGATGAAAACAGCACAGAGAAGCCTGTGAATCTGCTTCCTGCTGAGTCTGTGCTTTTTGTACATCCAGCTCAAACATCCAGCGAAACCCATCTGAGATTTCGGATGGGGGAGGCAACCTAACTAGAGACAGAATCTGGGATTTACAAAGCAAGTCCTCTCCCCTTTCCCCTGGGGGCTGGGGATAAGAATAGGCCCTCAGTTTGGCTGTACTTGTCGTAAGAGGCGACTAAACAGCCACCGGGTAGATGGGACTCGTCAGCCTGGGAAGGCAGCTCATCTGAGAGAAGGAAAACTCTGATCCCAAACCTCCACTGCCTTGTGGTTACATCCAGTTATGGAAAAGGCTTCAGAGTCAACCTGGAGGCAAAATCCGGAGCCGGAGTCCCTGAGGCCGTTCATGGCTGAACACAGTCACGCTCTGGCAACTCCTGCGACGCCGCTGGAACCAACCGTATTGGCCTCTGCCTTTCCATTGGACCATTTCAGCAACGTGGAGAGGGGGGATTTGCTGCATGGGTAACAGTCTATCCTCCATACCTACTTTACCCAGGCTTCGCGCACTGGAGAGGACACTCTGTTCCAGAACCACCATTCAGAGCGTGACACCATAGTCTTCCGAGACTGAAGGATGCCAACAACAAGCCTCTCCCACTCAGCAAGTCTTCCCTTACTTGAGGAAAGAGTTAATCCCACTCTGCTCTGCTCGTGGTCCTGTAAGGGGTCCCCCCAAACTGCTTTTTGCAGCCAATCACACATACCTTAATAACACATCACAAAGTGTAGCATCGCCTGGAAGTGGTGTCCTCGAAAACAGTATTAATTCAATAGTTCTCGAGGTGCTGTGCTTTTTTCCCTGCGTACCACTGAGCGTGCCCTTCTGGTGAAGCAGGCCAGTGTGTCCCAGAAAAGCACGACACGTTAAATGAACTCTTCTCTCTTGCCACTACTCCCCATTTTTAGTGGCGAATGCTTTGTTTTCCTGTTATTTTATTGGCTTTTTTTAAATTTCTAAATGATATTATGCTTGATATCAAGCAAAGATTTTTAGATATAGAAAATCAAAATCTATATTCTATGGCAAATAAAGTTTGCTCCCCCTTGAATCTGTTGGTAGCAGTGAAACCTGGAAAGATGGCTGCATATTTCTCATTCCTAACTAGTTCTGAGGAACGTCATGTTTTTTCACTCATTAGATTTAATGTTTTACCCTCGAAAGTCCTGTTTGATAGATTTAACAGGAGGTCTTATTCCACTAGATCAGGGGTGTACGAACTTCTTGGCAGGAGGGCCACATCATCTCTCTAACACTGTGTCAGGGGCCGGGTTGGGGGGGGGGAAGAATTAATTTACATTTCCAATTTGAGTAAATTTACATAAATGAACATATTAGAGATGGAACTTATATGAATGAATGAAGGTCTTGCAGTAGCTCAAGGCCTATAAAAGGCCTTGCACAAAGCAAGGCTATCCTTTCCTTCGCTGCCACTGCTGCATCACAGACATGAAACAGCAAGCAGTGAAGGGAACCCTCGTCCCACAGCTCATGTAAGAGGTCGAACAGTTGGCTGTCACATTGAGAGCAGTTGCATCAGGCCAGCGCGGTCTCCAGCAAGTCTCCGGAGGGCCAGAGGCTCATGAGAGACTGGGGGCTCCCTGAGGGCCAGATTGGGAGTCTTCAAGGGCCCCAGGGCCGGGGTTTAGTGACCCCTGCACTAGATGCTGCTCCTGTAATCAGGGCTGCACTGAAACTCTCCAACATATGCTACGGCAATGCCCTATATATAATGATATCGGAGCCAAGTACTTAAACCTGATTTTAGTAAAGAAGGAATATGCTGATATTCCTGATAACAGTATTTGTTAAATGATGTTTCCCACAATGTATCTGAGAGGGTGGTGGTTTATTTACAGCAAATGGTGGTTGAAAGAATTAAGAGAGAACACCTAAAGGACAGTATATCTTTATGAGGTAAATACCCTGAGCCTCCTGGATCATCATGTAGCTTTTGCATTAATATTCATTACCGTAGGTCCGTATCTGCTATTGTTGTATCTGCATTATATGCCATTAAAGGTCTGTTTGCATTTGCTTGATGTCATTGTAAGCCTCTTTGTGTGGTTTTTAACTGGAAAGAAAGGGTATAAATTCATGAAATAACTAAACTTGCCCTGCTCCTTTGGGTGTCTGGGGGTTTGTGCCAACCCCGGAACTGACTCCAGTCTTGGGAGGTGGGTTGGTCTCTCCTTATCAATGCAATAAGCATATTTTGTCACCATCATGACTTCTCATTGCTGCAGGCCCCAGTCTCAGTGTTGGCAAGACAAAAACATGCCCGGTGTTGACTAGGCAACTTCTGTGCTTGATGACTGGCACAATGAGACCCTCTTAAGTGGAGATCTGCTGGTAATTTCTGCTGATGGAAAGGAGTCCTCCCCTTTCAGAGCAGCCTGGTTCACTCAATAACTGATGATAACAGAGTGCTCCAGTTTCTCCAATGTGTAACATGGAATGGGGTCAGACTCAGGCTGCTGAACTGCCACGAACAATGGGGTTGTGATGTCTCTGTGCAAAGGACTGGCAATTTTGGAGGGAGCTCAGTACTATGAATGGTGGCAATCAGTAAGCACCTGTAGGAAGCTCCTGTCCAGGACCGGCCCTGGAAGCTGCATGGCCCAAGCGAAAACATCTTTGGCCCCGAAAGACACCTTAACACCCTTTACACGCTCTGGAGGGGTGCAGGGGCTTGCTGCCACGTACCAGTCTGCAGCAGCCTCCCGGAGGTGCGGGGAGCCCCCACACCAGCCTCTGCAAGGCTCCCCATGCTGTGGAGACCCTCAAAATCGTGACTGCAACCACTTCTGGATTTACGTTGGTGAAACCGGAAGTGGTCACAATCACTATGTTGAGGGTCTCCGCAAGTTAGGGAGCCCTGCAGAGACTCTGGGAGGCTGCTGCAGACTTGGGTAAGTGGTAGCAAGCCCCTGCATCCCTCCAAAACAATGCGATCCCGTGGGTCGGGTCGCTTCCTTCCCCTCCCCCCTTTAAGGGGGAAGAGGCCAGGGCTCTCTGGTTGGGCCGTCTCGATGCCCGTTTGAGAGCCACTGCCTTCAGACCCTCTAAAGACCCCATTATACCTCCTAAAGACCTGTTAATTCCCCCTTAATACTCCTAAAGGCCCCTTAAAACTCTCTAAAGACCCACTAAATATCAACTAATACCCCCTTAATACCCCTGTTAGACCACTTAATGCCACCCTAATGACCAGCTAAATACTGGCTAATACCCCTAAAGACCCCTTTAGACCCCCTAAAGATTCCTTAATACCCCTAAAGACCTGTTAATACCCCCTAAAGACCCACTAAATACCAATTAATACCCCCTAACGACTCCCAAAGACCAATTACTATGCCCTTTAGACCTGTTGAAGACCCCTAATACCCCCTATACCCCCTAATACCCCTAATACAGTAAAAACCCCTTAATACAGCTTAAAACCTCTTTATACCCCCTCCAGAACCCTTAAGATACCCTAAATACCCCTAAAACACATTTGGACCCCTTAACACCCCCAATAGAGCTCTTGATACAAGCTTATGACCTGTTAATACCCCCTATAAACACAATACACCCTGAAGATCCCTTAAGGATACTTAATATCCATTTAAGATCCCTTAGTACCAACTTTAGACCCTGTAGAGATCCTTTAAAGCCCCTAAATATCTCCTTAATACCCCTATACACCCCTTACTAACCCTTCATACACTTATAGACCCCCTAAAGACCCTGTAAGTCCTCATTAAGACCCCCTTAATACACCTAGAGACACATATTCTACACTGCTGCACATTGGAAAGGATATTGTTTTATGTCTCAACTGTTTGAGATAAAACACAACCACCTTGTCACCCAAGTAACTAGTTTTTACATCTCAACAACTGGTATTCTGTAGCATACTTCCTCTGAATAAGGAGGGTTTTATATTCAGATTCAGGCTACCTTTTATTGGCATAACATAAAAACATTATATAGCCATCAAAAGCAGTAGCACTTGTTAGAGGTCTTCTTCGTGTCTGATGGTTCAGGTTTGAAAGAAATCTCCTTAAATCATAAGCCAAGGAACCAGCCTTATGTGGAGTCAGAACACTGGCCTATCCATATTTTCTACACAAGCTAACAACAGCTTCTCCAGTGTTTTAGGCTGAGGGACACCATTCTCTGGCGACACCAGGGGCTGAAAATGGAATTTTGTCTGTGCAAAGGAGTTGTTGAGCTATGTCTATCCAGCATTTTGAACATGCTTAGTTTTAGTACACCTTAGTTGCAGCATTACAGGAACAGAAATTGCAGCTTTTATAAGGTGTAACTAACTATATAGCCAACCTAACCTGAGGTCTCTTGAATTAACACACTGAAACGCTGGCTTCTTTATATAAATGACTTTGTGTTAATGACAAATATCACAATACACACATAGTATAATAATCAACTTTTTTTCTTGAGTTTATGTAGAATTAACAACCTAGCGTCTAATTGCCTGCAAAGGGTAGGTCGTGAAGAGTTCCTATATTTTGTACATTAAAATCAATATTTTCCATCTCTCAGGAAGGTGATTTTCTTAACATTAATTTTTTTTCTTAATTTAAAAAGTGTGGCCTTTTCAGCCACACTAGACGCTGTTCCAGAACCACCTTTCAGAGCGCGATACCAGAGTCTTTCGAGACTGAAGGTTGCCAACAAAAAAAATTAAAAAATGGCAGCTTATTGATTTTGGCATGGAACCTTAGAGAGCTCCCCAATGCATTTTTATTGCCAGTGGTGGGTTGAGGTATTTGGACCTCCTAATGAGAATCTTTAATTACATCTAAGAGGGCATTAATCTTGTGGCATAATTTGCAATATAATGCCCTGCCAATAGAAGATGTACAGCTTCCTTTTGAAGGTATTCTTCTAATTACTGGTATTTACCTATTCTAGATATATATGTAAGGTTGCATTCTTATACCATTTACTTAAGAGTAAGTCCCATTTAACTCAATGGGACTAACTTCTGAGTATACATTCCTAGGCATGCGAGGGTCTACTTGCATGCTGCTATTAGTCAGGTCTAAGTTAAACTGCCTTGCCTAATGTTTTTCAGTGGTTTCCAACTCTTGCAAACAGTGCTTTCTCCAGTGCGGGTGCTGCCCAGGGTGGGTATAGCACCCCCACACTGTGTGACACCCCCATACTTAACCTGGAGCTATGCATGGTACCTGGAAGTGATTTGGCAGTGACTCGATGAAGTCATTGTGTCATCGCGCACACCTCCAAATCGCTCCCAGAGTGGCTCTTTCTGGCCGTTTAGAGCTTCAGGGAGGGCAGGAGGGCCCTTATGTCACCCTTTTGGGATGCCAAGTAGATGCCGCACCAGGTGGTATCCACCCCAGGGACACCTCTGACCTCAGGGTCTCCTGGAACACAGTTTGTGAATGCCAAAGTGGCACTGGAAAGAGCCCTCAGATAATTCTACCAGTTTGGTACACGGTGACTTTGGAATAGTCAAAGTCAGGGCTTAGGAGAGGGGGGTAAAGGGGGTAATTTGTACCCTGGCTCAGGGTCAGAAAGGGGGCCCAGGAGTCAAAGAAAGTTCCTGGGATCTTACATTTTTCTATCTCACCTGATGCTGGGGCACAACTATGGGTATAGAGTGACAACCTCAGCTGCAAGCTATATACACTGAGCCCAGGAATGCATCCATGACCCTCCTTAACACAGTGTCAAATCTGGGAGGAAACCGACCTGCTACAGTAGCTCTTTGGGCCTGTGGCTCTGCTAACTATGAAGGAGTGTACAGGAGCTTAGAGACACAGGTGTGAGGCAGCAGCTGCTGCAGAAGTTCATTTCAGTGCACACAGCACACTGTCCTTTCTGGTGTGAACCTGAATACAAAGATGCTAATTTTCTGCAATGGATTTTCTGTATTTCAAAAGTTTTAGAGAGACTCAGGAGTGCATTTGGTTTTCCATCTAGCTGCCAATGCCACATGGTTGGGTAGACCTGGGCTCCGCATCAAGAAGCCCGGTAGACTTGGGCTCCAAAGACTTTTCTATCTGTCAGCACCCTCCCCCTGCCCTATTTTGCCCCCTGTTCTGCCTGCTGCCATTGCCCTCCTCCCCCTTTGGGAATGGGCCCAAAAGAAACTTTGTACCCCCCCCCCCCCATAAAATTCATCTCAGAGGCCCTGGTCAAAACAGCTTGTTTGATTGACAAGAAGCCTCAGCTGATGGCTGTGAACAGTATAGGAAGTACACAGATTGTTTGATCTGATTTTCCAGCATTGCCATGTTCAAAAATGGTACATGAAAAACCAAACTGCTTCCAAGCCAGGGTGAGAGAGGGTGTTATTTTTTTGTTGTTTTTCCTTGGTTTCTAAATGATGAAAAATTTAGCCACTTGGGCAACAAAGATGATATATCTTCAGAGAAACTGTTGATTTAAAATATCTTTAATCTTGATAAATAAGTTTTTAAAAAAGAGGGGAGGGAAAGGTTATACAAAGCTGTCGGGGGGGAGGCACTGATGAATGGCAAATTCACCCGTTTCTCAGTTGGTGGTGAAGACACACACCAGAAGCCTTAACCGTGCTGTAGATCATATCTGCCAACCCCTTTCTTTGATTAAATATTCCATCAGTGCAGGCTATAAGGTGGTAAACCTTAACAAGATTCATAAGATGCGTCTCTTTAATACACATAACTCACTTCCTCGGATGGAGAGCACCCTGCATGCAGAAGAAAATTAGAATGGAGTTAAATTACTCCCTAAGACAAGATCAATAGAGGAAAGGGGAGGAGGGAGAGACCCCCCCCCCAATGCAATGCAGATTTAAGATATAGTTATGTCCTGACAACTCCAAGTAGACAATTAAAGTCAAAAGTAGAGCCGTGCAACGTAAATCAACTCTAAAACCTTGAATATAATAATAAATGGTCAGGGCCACTTGGCAATCTTGTTATAGCTGGATTTCCTACTCCCCCCCCCCCCATGTTTTTTGGTAAAAGCAGACTTTGCATTAAGAATGTGTATGTCAGGTTTAAAAAAAAAATGAAAGAGGAGAATTTAAGGTAGACTAGAGCCAATGATAACTACTACTAGGCTGTTGCAACTACTGCTACTAGCAGAGTCCAAGAGAGGGAGTACAGGGGGTAAATTGTGCTCAGAAGCCAAAGCCCCAAAATTCCCTGGGATCTTGCATTTTCCAATGTCACTAGGACCCATGAGAAAGGGCTGCATTATTCCAGGACCCAGGGTCAAAATGGTGGCCCAGGAACCAAAGGAGCCATAAATTTCCTGGGCTCTCAGAAAATGTTTGCTTATATAGTGTGAAGGCTAGCATCCATATTTTGTGTAAGCTCACATAGTTTAATACAGGGGTGCTCAATTGGTAGATCACGATCTACCAGTAGATCGCAAGGCAAAATGAGTAGATCGCGGAGTGCCAACCCCCCCCCCTTTTCAGGTGCCTCTGGGAGGAAACGCCGGGAGTAAGGCCCATTGTACTCAATGGGGCTTACTCCCAGGTAAGTGTGGCTAGGACTGCAGCCTCACAGCCTAATCCTAGGCATGTCTACTCAGGAGTAAGTCCTGTTATACTCAGTGGGGCTCAAGGTGCACCAACATACATTGTACACATAAATGTTATATGTTATGATGGCGCGAACATTGTAAAAAAAAACTCTGGTAGATCTCCAGGCCTTGCTGGGTTTCAAAGTAGCTCTCGAGCCAAAAAAGTGTGAGCACCCCTGGTTTAATACATTGTAATTTGTAGAAATTCTAATGATCGTATGAAATTATGGTCCAATGGAAAAGGAAAGGGTTAAAAAAAAGCTTTGTACCCCAGAAGGAGCCCCAAAGAAACTTTGTATTCCCTGATAAAACTACTCTTGGAGACCCTGAGTACAATTTAAACTCAGGAGACCCTGAGTTTAATAGTACAATTAAATTTATTCGACGAACCGTTGACCAGGGAACACTCCAATAGTTTATCACAGTTGGTTGTTTTTCATTCCTTCTCCTTTTCTTTGTAGTCTTCTTTCTTGGTCCTTTGAAAGATTCTGTTTCGTTTTGTCCTGAAACAATATTTTCCCAGTTCTGTCTGGCCAGATCTGGCCAGTCCATTTTTTCTGCTAATTTTGTCCAAGTTTCTTTTGCTGTAATACAATTACTAACAAAATGTTCTATTGTCTCTGTATGAGGTTGTCCTGTTGTAACTGTTCATCTTCGACATGCTATCTGGGTACAAGTTTGATCGTTGGCAGCCAGCCATGGTCTGGCTGTTAAAACTCCATAAACTTGGTGGTATAACCTCCATCTCAAGTCCCACAGATAAAATGGTACTCTGTTGTCTTTAAAATATTCAATCGGATAATCAGGTTCTCTTAAATAGTTACATAAATTAGTTTTTACTTTCTTTTTTTCTAATTCTGGTTCAAAATAACATTTTTCTAATACATATTGATATGTTTCCTTTTTTGTTATTTTTACAGAAACTCCATATTCTTTCAACATGTCAGCAGTTATATTCCACTTTTTTATGCTTCCATAAATTTCACATAAATAATCAGGTCCAGTAAGTTTCATTGCCTGAGTGATATTATAAGATAAACTACCAGATTTCCATCACTTGTTACTCCAGGGTTTTCCCTTCCAACCAGATGCAAATGCTATTAACCAAAATTTAACATCTGTTCTTTTAACATCTTCAAATTCTAATTGAGCCCACTTCCCAAAGTTAAAGGATTAAAAGGTCGCTAAAAAAATTGGCCCTATAGCTGGCAGATCTAATCCTCCATCAACAACAGATCTACATGCTGTCGCTCTTGCAAGCGAAAAATGGATCGTACCCCATAAAAATTTAAAAATCAAATTATCTGCTTCTTTAATTAACCACTGAGGAGTTGCTATATTCATTACTATGCGTAAAAGATAAGTTCTTACATAAATTGCTCTTTGGTACAGTTAGGGTCCAATTTTTCCATATTTTTATTTTTTCTTTAATATTTTCTAACCATTTTTTCCAATTAACTTCCCATCCATTTTTTTCTACTGAAAAATAGACTCCTAACAATTTTACATATTCCTGTATTTCCATATTTGTTATTCCCCTGGGTGCTGGGGATAAGAATAGGCCCTCAGTTTGGCTGTACTTGTCGTAAGAGGCGACTAAACAGTCACCGGGTAGATGGGGCTCGTCAGCCTGGGAAGGCAGCTCATCTGAGAGAAGGAAAACTCTGATCCCAAACCTCCACCGCCTTGTGGCTACATCCAGTTATGGAAAAGGCTTCAGGAGTCAACCTCGAGGCAAAATCCAGAGCCGGAGTCCCTGAGGCAGTTCATGGCTGAACACAGTCACGTTCTGGCAACTCCTGCGACGCTGCTGGAACCAACCGTATTGGCCTCTGCCTTTCCACTGGACCATTTCAGCGACGTGGAGAGGGGGGATTTGCTGCATGGGTAACAGCCTATCCTCCATACCTACTTTACCCAGGCTTTGCGCACTGGAGAGGACATTTTGTTCCAGAACCACCACTCAGAGCGTGACACCATAGTCTTCCGAGACTGAAGGATGCCAACTCAATATTTGTTATTGTTTTTAAATCTGAGTTGATTACATCTTGCTTTGGAATAACTGTCATTTCTTTTTTAAATTATTTAAAGAAATTAAAAGACTCTTTTGAATATTTAATTTTGATGCAGAACATTTCTTGTAGTTATTAAACAACATAATTAATCTTTCCATTTCTTCCTTATTTTTTTTTACCAGAATGGATATATCGTCTGCATGGGCCACCAATTTAACCACCACATTCTTTTAATGCATCTTTTGCTTTGTGTGTTGCATCAGTTTCATTTGTTGATTTTAAATTGTTTTTAGTAAATAATCCTAAATTACCTGGTATTGGTAAACATATACCAGTTATACCTTTATCTAAATGGATTTTGGCCAAGATAGGATCCAATGCTAATACATACAATAAAGAACTCAACAGACAACCCTGCCTCACTCCTGATAAGAGAGGAACCGGACTACCTCTCTAGCCACTAAATTGAGGAGTCACGGTGGCACCTTTGTATAGCAGTTTTACAGTATTCACAAAATCTGATGGTATTTTCTTCCACAACGTCACTTCCCACAAATAATCATAATGGATATTATCGAAAGCTTTTACTTGGTCAAGTTGTACCAAATTACCTTCCCATCTCCCTTTATTAACCAAGCAGAAAATTTCTCTGAAAAGACATAACAAATCAGTCATATTTGTCCCTGGTATACCATTGGTCTGTTGGTTGGCCCCAGCTCTGCTAACAGACTGAGAGATGCCATGAGTAACTCTGATGCACCACACGTTGGGGATCGTTCTCTTCATGGCCCCAGCAATGGGGAGAGAAGAGAACCCCTTGAAAAGACCACAGACCGGCACAAGAGACCTGAAGGCTCAGGAGGTACCTCCTATGCGAAGGCCACATCCGGAAGTATTTCCTACGCTAGGGTCGCATTCGGAGGGGCGGGCATGGGACTGGACGTGGGAACGCCTCAAACAGAGGGGCCCACTGGGTCCCTGAGATGGAATTGTTTGAGGATGAAACTTTTTTGGAAAGTTTTTACGAATCCATGCCCGAAGAAAAAGACCCATGGCAGCGTTTTGTAGTCCGAATGCAATATAAAGGGCAGGAGGTGGAGAAGAAACTGTTTAGGGATTATGTAGAAATAAATTTCTTGGAAAGATATTTGAATTTCTCAAAAGAAGAAATCCTGGCGATTATCATCCCACCAGGAATCAAGGAGGTAGACCTTTGTTTCGTCTCCGAAAGGGCCTATCAGCACTTCTGGGAGCTCTGTAGAGCCGCTTCGAAGTGTGATGCGAGCTTTCTGCAAGAGTACAACGTCATCCCACTCTTCAGAGGAGAAACAAAGGTCTTAACGGTGTTCTTTAGAACCACTGTTATGCCGGTGGAGGATCTCAACTGCTAGCTAGAACAGAGGTGCAGAGTGTTAATGTCACCAGAAAAGAGACAACCGAGGGTATTGGACGGGGGAGTTTAGGGCGATTATTTCGCTGGAGAGGGATCCGTATAAGGGCCAAATCAGGCACCTCCCAAAATATTTCTTCATGGGAGCAGAAAGAGGCACCACCATGCTTTCAATGCAGGGCCTTTGACCACAATAGGAAAAATTGCTTATCACAGCTGTGCTCTAAATGTGGGGTCAGGGGACATAGGACCAGCATGTGTCGTAAAGAGGTGACCTGCAGTCTATGCCTCGAGTCTGGACATGCTTACAGATACTGCCCAGAATCTGAGTTCAACAAATGATACCTGGAGGTTTTCCGAAGGGACATGGAGAGAGCGGCGGCGGTGAGGATCAAGGATGACCTGATGCGACAGGGACGGGAGGAGAAAGACAGAGAGCCCTTGGGAAGGGAGGAAAGGAGGGAGTCGGTGGCCGAGGGCTCGGGAGGACCAGGCGAAAGAGAGTTGGATGCCCAGAGATGAGAATGGTGGGAAACTGCAAGTAGGAAGAAGAGAGGCGGTATGAGATCTAAAACGCAGTGCCAAGAAACCCCGTCCCAGGCTCCCGTGGGGACAAACAGGTTCCAGGTACTCCAGATGCAAGAGGAGAAAGAGACAGAGGCTATGGAGGGAGAAGAGGGTTGACACAAAGGATCCAAGGAACGGAGGAAAGAACGCACAGGTGAACAAAAGAAGACCAGGAAAAGGCAAAATGAGAAAGACCATTGCCAATCCCCCAGGGAGACAGGAACCCAGGAGGAAGACCCTAAGCCTCAAAGACCAAGAAATCAGGAAAGAAAGAAGGTGAGAAGGGACTCCCCGCCTCCGGAGGATGCGAAACTGAAGATTCTCACGGACCTGTGGAAGGAGCGGGAAAGTAAATATAAGCATCTGGTTGAAATGAATAAATTCCTAAAGGTGTGGCAGGAGAAATTGAGGAAGAAACACTCCACCGAAAATATCTTTTTCAAGAGGCTGGAAGCAGAAATAACTATCACCAACACGCAGCTGGCACGGCTGAAAGAGGAGACCACAAGGCTGGAGGAGAAGATAGAGAGGGGAACAGCATCCAAAAGTCAGGTAGCCCGGAGGGAATTGCAGGGAGTAGAAGCGGCACCGGGAAAGGAAACCAATGCGATGGTGCAGAAAGAGAAGAGTCCCCAGCCCCATCCTCCTGATCCACAGACAAAGGGGGCAGACCGAATTGACTTTCCAGACCGGGAAGCAGAAGGCCACGCTTCAGCTGAACATAGGGTTACGCCTCAGGACCTGAACCCTGAGGAGGCAGAATTAATGGAGGTTCAAAGATCCAACCCGTCTGACGCGCACCACACGGTGTGACACATGGAAACGGCACAGAGATAAGCAAACTGGACACATCAGACGTCGCCAAAGCCATAACTGTCAAATATTGATTTGGGTAGGATTTTTAGTAGTAACTTTTCATTGGAATTCTGTTATTTTATTCTATTTTATATCAATGGCTCAGTTAAAATCAAAAATATTAACATGGAACGTGAGGGGTCTGAGACAACAAAAGAGGAGAGAGGAAATTCTTGACGCTGTGAATCGTCTGAAGCATGGCCTCGTGATCCTGCAGGAGCTAAATTTTAAGGGTGAAGAGGACAGGAGCAATGCTCAGAGGTTCTGGACTTGGGGTCCATCAAGACTTGGTCCTATAAGACTGAGGGGACGGGAGGACTGGCTATTCTAGTGCGAAACCGAGATGACCTGCAAATTCAGAGGTCGGTGGAAGTGGTCCCAGGCCACTTGGTCGTCCTCAATTTTAACATCATCAGGATACAGAGGGATGGGAAGGAATATCAGAAGCGCTATAGACTTGGTGCGATCTACACCCCGATCCAGGCCGGACCTAGGAAAGAACTGTGGGCCAAACTCAAGGATTACGCAATCACCAACAGGTCCCTCATAGTCGCTGGAGACTTCAATAACAGGTCAAGAATAGAAGACAGGTGTAATCTGAGAGATATGACAACAAGACGCCCTGCTAAAGATTATCCTCTGACCCCGGAAGAAAGGAACCTAAATGCCTTTTTGCTTAATTTAGATTTAGAAGATAAAGCGCTTTTAATTGATAACGGGTTAGATATTTTTCCTTTAAGTTGCAGGAAAATTTATATGAGTTATTTTTCACAGATGGCAGGTGGACGTTTTACTTACTATCACCTGATGGTGGCCAGAAGAATAGACAGTGTGTGGACGGAAAAGGACTGGACGGTGCAATCTTGCAGGACAGGACTGACCCCTTGGTCAGATCATGGGTACCTTTCCATAGAGTTGTACGGCGATCGCCTGACCCTTTGTGGCAAACCAAGGTGAAAACTGCATCTCTCTATGCTGCGGTAGCAGGAATATAAAGAATTAATAGAGAAGTGTATTATCACTTGGAGAGAATTAACTGAGGTCAGAAGGAACGACCCGATCAGATGGTGGGAGGAGCTAAAGAGGGAAATTAAGCAGAAGTGCATCGCAATGTCATCGCACATGTTCAGGAAGGAACTGGCCCAGTACCATAGAGGCCTTTTTGGCTTTCTGAAGGCCCATCAGAGGATCAACAAAGGACTGGCATGGAATAAGAAAAAATTAGAAAGGGATGGGAAGATTATCCAAGAATATCACCAGAGGAGGGGAGAGGCCAGAATACAAAAGCAGAAATACAGATCCAAGGGGCCAATTGTGGAGCAGGAAGACTGGGAGAAGAAATGAAGGGAGGGAAGAACAATCAGGAACTTTGAAGGGCTTCGAAAGTCAGGAGGAGAGGAGATAAAATACTCAACTGATGAGATGTTGAGCATCATGAACAATCACTACCAGAAAATGTATGCTGAGAAAAAGATAGAAGAGCAAACCATGGCTGACTTTTTTGATTAAAATGCCTAGGGATACCTATGACTCACCCAGTAAGGAAGAAGCCGAGGAGATGACTAAATCTGTAACAGAAGATGAAGTGCTGGAGGTGATAAGAAAGGGAAGAGATGGCACCGCTCCAGGTCCTGATGGACTAAATTACACCTTTTGTAAGTTGTTTCAGAAAGAACAGGCCGAACCCTTAGCTGCGGCTTTTAATAGAGCCTTACGGGAGGAGGACAAATTTAGAGATAGTTTTTATGGAGGAATCTTAACCTTCATTTATACAGAAGGGGACCCTACTCTTCCTAAAAACCGGAGGCCCATTACTCTGACAAACATCAACTATAGGATTTTAGCAAAGATTTTGAATGACAGACTTTCCAAAAGAGCCCCTAAGTTGATTATAAGGACAAAGACTAGTGCTGTCCCAGGGAGGATTCCTTAGTTCTGGTTAGAGAGATCTTTCAGATGGGGGAGCAGGGAGAGTGGAAAGGGATACTTCTACAAATGGACCAATCTAAGGCTTTAATAGAATAAACAGAAAGTATCTCTGGCAAACGCTGATGGCAAAGGGTGTCCCAGAGGTTTTCATAAACTATATAAAAACTCTGTATGAGCAGACATCGGTTATGCCACAGGTAAACGGATGGAAGGGAAAAAGCATACCCATAGAATCAGGGATACGCCAAGGATGCCCATTGAGCCTGCTCTTCTATGTTTTGGTGTTAGATCCGTTGCTGGCCATACTCCAGGCAGAGCCCAGAATAAAGGGAATCGCTATGGGTGGGGAAGGGAATAGTGCAGAGGCTGGGAATGCCATAAAAACGGTAGCCCACGCAGATGATATGTACGTTATGGTTAGAGATGTGGGTGAGATGGAGACATTGAAGGGAATAATAGATGAATACAGCAGGGCCTCGGGAGCAGTGATAAACGAGGATAAAACCAAATGTTATTCTCTTGGGTCGAGGGGGAAAAACATAGAGGTGAGGGCCATGGGGGCTGTTTTTGAAACGGATGAAAGGAAGCAAGAGGTTCAAAAGGTGGAATCTGTAAAAATTTTAGGTATAATTTTTGGACTGAAACAAAGAGGGTGAGAAGAGAACTGGAAACTGTGGGACTCTAAGGTGGAGGAAAAACTGGAAAAAATGGAACTTGAACCCGTACCAGAGGGCGCGTTACGTCAACGTGTATTGCGTTCCGATGGCATCCAATTTGTCGGCGATCTGTCCCCCGCCGAAACAGGTGGTGGACAAGGTTACCCATCAGGTTTTTGTTTTCTTTTGGGGCACTGTCTTCTTCCCTCTTGCCCGAGCGATGGCATATAAGAAAGTGAAAGGAGGACTAGGGGTTTGGGCCCTAGGACCTTTGTTCTTGGCAACCTTTGTTTCCTATAACTTTGGCAACTGGGCAAAATGGAGGCAGAGGACGCAAGAAGGGCCTTTGCATCTGTATGGGCCCAATTCGGAGACACTTGGGAAAAGACGACCTGGGGACAGAAATGGCGGGTGAAAGGAGAGACGGGATACGTACTCAATCAGGTGATAAAACGATCTTTGCCGGAGTACATGAGGGAGGCGGTGACTCTGATGAAGGAGATGGGGCTCTCAGCCAAGCTGTATAAAACCAGCGGGCTGGAAGGGAAACAACTCAAGCGTTACGTGTATGAAACGACGGTAAAGGAGTTTATCATGAGGCCTCACCAAGAGAATCAGCAAAGTAAGACGCACCTTTCCGCGTACCTCTTGCAGGAGGAGGTGGCGCACAGTGCCTTTAGCGAGAAGAGAATCCCCTTTAGTTTATGGGAATTAAGGTGGAGGGCTTTCTATCAGGTCCTCAGGGTGGGAGCGGCAAACCCATGGTTGCAAGAAGATCAGAAGAGGTGCAAGAGGCCGACCTGTTCGGGGTCGGGACCCTCTAGATCGGTTGGCGCCCTGCCGCTGCTAGAAACGGTAGCCCATTTCATCCAAGAGTGTATGCTGGCAAAGGAGCTGTGGGGGAGTGTAGCGAGGGCCTTTAAGTGGCCCGACCTGGCCCAAAAGGCCTGGGAGACTATCATCTCTGGGAAGGAGCCAGTGGGAGGTACGAGGGGACCCAAGAGGACAAGTAATGCGGGACAACGGAGGAGACGATAGGTGGGAGGTGCCGTGGTCTACGATCTATCCCCCGTCGAAACAGGTGGTGGACAAGGTTACACATCAGGTTTTGCGTCAACTGATGTATGTTCCCCGATGTGTGCCGAATATTGTGGTTAGGCTGGAATCCGGTACCCCAAGTATAGAGATGTCGATGTGGCTAAATGCCTTACATTATTTTTTGAAGATTCTCTTGAGACAGGACAACTTTACTCATCTGATCTTTTTGGATCCTTTTGTAGGCACCTGGGAAAAAAGGTGCCGGGACCATTTTAAACTTTGCAATCTCTCCCCAGAGTCTTTAATGATGATGAGCCTGGGAGACGCAAAAGAAATTTTGCGTCAGAGGTTGGTGGAAATGAGATCTGCGAGAGCCAGACTTTCTGCATATGTTTTTCTTGTGGATCAAGCTTTTGTACTTTCTCCGGCTAGATATTTTTATATCATTACTCCTAAATTTAGGAATTTTTACTAAAGCCAGGTGTAAAGTACTTTTTATCAGCAGTCCTTTTGGGATGTTATGCAAGGCGTCCCTATTCAGAGAGACTGTGCCCTTCCCTCATAATGTGGTGGAGACAACTGCCCACATTGTTTTGCATGTCCATATTATGATGATTTGAGATCTAAATTTATTTCCCCAATTTTAAGCACTGAAACAGGGATGCAGGTGGAGGAGCAACTTGCTTTTCTGCTATCTGATGTATACTCTGATATATCATTCAGGTTTGCCCGCTTCTGTCATGCTGCACAGTTGGTAAGAAAGAAAATTGAGAGTGTAAATCTCTGATTTTATGATTTTATATATGTGTAAAGGGGTGTTGGTTTTAATTTTGTCTGTTTTGTTCTGTTGTGTGTGATTAGCTGGTCGGATGATCGTAAATAAAGTATCTATCTATCAGTGCACAAAATTCCTCTGACAAATACCGAGGGGGAAGCCCAGCCTTCTCTCAGGAATGGTCAACTCAAGTTGAAAGAACCTTTACCAAGAAGCAATCCTGTGACTGGAGCCGATACGTTCTGTACTGGTGAGTGACAGGTTTAATCCCGTAGTTTAAAGCCGGTGTTGTTTTTTGGGGGGTGGGGATGGGGTCTGGGAGGTCCATCTCTGGCATCTCCTAGTTGGCCTGGAAAAGACCCCTGAAGACCTGCTGCTAGCCAGTGCAGAGCAGGCTGGTGGACCAAATAATAGTCAGTTTCATGATATGGTAGCTCCACTTTTTCATCAAGCACTGACAACACTGTAAGCAAGAGGAACGGCCACAGCCATTCACTCACCTCCCTCTCTTTCATTTGACACAGAAAATGAATGGCTGGAAGACTTCTGTGACCTGATAATACTAGTATTTTCAACCATGACATTGATAAGTAAGAAGGTGAGGTTTTGTTTTTTTTGTTTTACTTCTGTCTGAAATAGAGATTTCTCACCATTCCCAAAACACAGTGGATGCAACCTAAAAAGAGTGCAGGTGGGACCTCGGCATCCACTGATTTGACTCACCACTGAGACTGAGGAACACTTTTAAATGCCGTGGAACAAGGAAAAAAAGCACCAAAATCCTATTTCCTACCTTTGCTCTGTTAAATAATTATAATTTCATTCCATGAGATTCCATTATTCAGCCCATCTAGTTGCTGAATGCAGCATAGTGTCTGTGCCAGTGCATTCTGGGGAAACAAGAGAGGAGCAAGAAACCCGAAAGTGGGTCTCTAAAGCTATTTTTCTGCTGTTTTGGTATCCGCTGATTTTTTTTTTCATCCACTGGCGGTTCTGATCCACACCACATGGATAATGATGTAGGACTTGTAATCTTCAATAGTTGTTCTCTGGTATGTAAAGCTCTGCAGCTGGGGGGGGGGTAGGGGGTGACTGAGGGCTGAGCCAGAGCTCGGTTTGCTACTAAACACATTTTGCCGCTAGACTCTGCTGCTAGTCATTTCATGCATGAAGCTGGGAAGAAGAAACCAGGATCTTCCTGGGGCTGAGGGGGTTGCCCTTGTGTCTATCTTCACTTTGCATCAGTGACTTGGGCAGCCTAGCTGCAGGGGAATCTAGCAATCTAGTTGCAGGGGAATTTAGCAGGTGGAAGGGTAATTTCGCCCTCTTGACCTGGGGAAGCCCCAGGTCTACTCATGAGCTGTATGGCAGCTGCAAACCCTCATGCACCCATGTTGGCGGATCAGGCTTGGGGAGGATAGGATGTAGTGTGCATGTAGATAGGATGTAGGAGGCTCTGCCGCTCGAGGATCATCTGGCCCCTGCAGTTAAAGAAAAGTTATGGAGGGGTGAATATGTGGACCTCTTCAGCCTTCTCCACAGGGAGCCAGAGCCTGAGATCAGGCCAGGGGAGTGCAATCGGGAACATCAGACGTTGCGTAAGCCCAAAATTTATCGCAATTGGACCAATTGGTTAGCAGGGTTTACCATTTACATGGGGGTTGTACTGCAGAAAGATTTGTCTAAGGGCCCGGTAAAGTACCTGGACTTGATTCACAGGGCTTTTAGGGGATACTCAGGTTCAGGTTGGTTGGCCTATGATGAGCAGTTCCGCATGCGCATGGGAAATAACCTGCAGCTTTCCTGGGAAAGGAAGAACTCAGAGCTGTGGATTCAACTTGTGATGGCGGGTGGTGCTGCTGGGGGTAAGCAGTCGGACAGCGGCCACCTGATTGCCAGGAGCAGTAGTTTGCATCCGGTGGGGCCGCCTCAGGCGGGAGTGGCGGGCTGACGGGTTCAACCCCCGCGTGCCTGCTATGAGTATGCCTCCTTGGGGCACTGTTCTAGAACAAGTTGTACATTCCTGCACAACTGTGGCCTGTGCGGTGTAGGCCACCCGCTCACCTCCTGCCCGAGGGGTTACCGGGACAGGAGATCTAGGCGCCGAGGCTCAGGTCAGAAGAAGGGAGGAGGTGCAGGTGACGCATCCATTTCCAAAGGGGCCAAGTCCGATTAGGCTGCTGATGTTGGCTGAGCTGCTGCGCGAGTACCCTGATCGCGCTGTGGCAGTATTCCTGTGGGAAGGTTTCACTCAGGGTTTTCGTACCCACTCGCCACACCCCAAGGGCGTGAGTTTAGCTCGAAACCTGAAGTCAGTCACGGGTATGGAGGACATAGTCCAGAATAAGATTGCCAAGGAGGTGGGTTTGGGGCGGGTTTTGGGCCCTTTTCCTACTCCCCCCCTGCCTGACCTTAAGGTTTCCCCGCTGGGGGTAGTGCCTAAGAAGGTCCCAGGGGAATACCACCTCATTCACCATTTGTCCTACCCCACAGGGACATCGGTGAACATTCCCGACCAGTACTGCACGGTCCACTACACGTCTGTTGACCAAGCAGTATGCATATTGAGACACCGCGGCCCAGGTGCTCTTATGACTAAATGTGATATCGAGTCCGCTTTCCGCCTGCTTCCGGTGCATCCTGGGGATTTTTGCTTGCTGGGATTTGCCTTTCGGGGCCAGTTCTATTTAGACCGGTCACTGCCAATGGGTTTTCCTTGAGTTGTGCCACTTTTGAACGCTTTAGTACAATGCTGGAGTGGGCACTATGGAGGCGGTGTGGGACGCAAGCTACGGCTCATTATCTGGATGACTTTATTTTTATGGACCCAGCAGGCACAGGTCAGTGCCAGATGCTGCTCAACACTTTTAGTCCCTTGCACGCGATTTGGGGGTCCCGCTGGCTCAGGACAAGACTGAGGGCCCCTCTTCCCGCATGACCTTCCTAGGCATCAAGCTTGACTCGATGGCAGCGGCAAGCAGGCTCCCGAATGACGTTGATGGCGCTAGCGTCCCGCTTGCAAGCAGTTATGCAGGCGAGGAAAGTTACGCTGTGAGAATTGCAGGCGCTGGTAGGGCACCTGAGCTTCGCTTGCAGGGTGGTCGCGCTGCAGAGGGCTTTCCTGCGTAGATTGTGCACGGCCATGGCGGGGTTGCGCTCGCCACACCACAGGGTGTGGGTCACAGCGGCCATGCGGGCAGACATGGTGGTCTGGCTTCATTTCCTGGAAGAATTCAACGGGGTTTCATTTTGGCGTTCTGAGCAGCTGCTCAGGGCACACTTGCAGGTGCACTCAGATGCAGCGGGGAGTCTTGGGTTTGGCATCTTCTTCTATGGCCGATGGTGCGCTGCACCGTGGCCACAGAGCTGGGTTGGCATCACGTCTGACCTTACCTTCCTGGAGATTTCCCGATAGTGGTGGCTGTGCACATCTGGGCCAGGGACTTCCAGAATGCAACGGTGCGTTTCTGGTGCGACAATCAGGCAGTGGTGGCAGTAGTGAACTCCATGTCTTCCAAATCCCCCAGGGTCATGAGGCTTGTGCGGCAGTTCGTCTTGCAATGCTTGCACATCAACGCTCTTTTTGTAGCCCAGCACGTCTCCGGGGTAGAGAATTGCATCGCAGATGCTTTGTCTCGATTTCAGGAGGACCATTTTCGGGAACTCGCCCCTGGGGCGGTGCCGTCCCCGGACCGCATTCCTCCCTGGCTCTGGGACCTTGGCTTACAGAAATTAACGAGGTCACATGCACCTCACTGGCGCCCAGCACGCAGAGGGGCTACTCCCGTAAGGAACAGAGTTCACTGAGTTTAGACTGGCGACCGGCTTGCCCAGCCTATGGCCTGCACCGGTTGAGCACCTGCTGCTCTTCCTTCTCCACCTGCAGTGATCTGGGAGGGCGATTAGCTCCCTTCCGGGCTTCATGTCTGCTATAGCCTTTGTTTCCAAAGCAGGGGGATACCCCGATTTCACTCAGGGTTTCAGGGTGAGGAGGATGTTAGAGGGCTTCGCCAAGAAAACACCCCCTGTTCCAGGACCGCAGGTGCCCAATCACGCCAGAGTTGCTTGGGGGCATTGCAGGGAACTTCATGACCCTCTGTTCGTCTCCATGTGAGGTTCAACTTTTCAGGGCTGCCTTGCTTACAGCCTTCTTTGGCACTTTTCGACCCAGCGAGTTCCTGGCAAAAAACAAGACTGATAAATCTGCCCGGGCCCTCCAGAGGGCAGACCTAACTTGGGTGCCTGGAGGAGTCTCAATTAACCTTAGAAGGTCTAAGATGGACCAAAGGGGCATAGGTTTTTCGGTGATCCTTAAGGAGGTGGTAGGGATACCATTGTGCCCGGCTACGGCATTACGGGAGTATTTAGCACTCTCTGGGGAGTGCACAGGGGCCCTGTTCCAGCATAGGGATGGCTCTCCTCTCACCCTGTTCCAGTTTAGGGCAATTTTCTCACAAGCTTTAGGGCTGCAGCCTAGGGAGTCTGGCTTGCACTCCCTTTGCATTGGCGCAGCCTCTGTGGCAGCTGAGTTAGGGCTATCAGGGGAGGATATACAAAGGATTTGTCGTTGGCATTCGTCAACTTACAGGCGCTACGTACACAAATAACGTGACTTTGGCGTTCCAGGCATTCCCCAATCTGTGGAGGGAGCAGCGTCAAAAAGAGCAGTGCAATAACCTCTCTGCTTTCATCTTGCAGGATGCTGTGGTAGCCCAGTACGCGTGTTAATCTGCGGCCACTCCATTGTTTTTTGGGCCCGCAAGAGGGCAGCTGCAACCCTCCTCGGAGCGCATCTGAGCCTCTGCCCAGCAGTGCAGGTTGCTTGGTTAGTCAAGAGAGGGATGCGATGGGGCCAGCTGCTGCCCGCGATGATGGAGTTCCTGAATGCGAACCCCCCACCGGAAGTTTTGGTGCTCCACCTGGGCGAGAATGATCTTTGCAGGATGTCCGGTCTGGTTCTGATGAACAGAGCCCGCAAGGACATCACCACCCTTATGGGTTGGCTGCCTGGTACCACCTTGGTCTGGTTGGATCTCTTGCAGCATCGTGTATGGCGGGGTGGCCTTCTGCTGCGCTAAGGTTGAAAGGACGCACAGGAAAATCACCAGGGGCATTGGCAGCTTTGTGTCTCGCGCTGGTGGCAGGGTGGTAATGCATCCTGCAATTGTGTTCTCGCTACCTTACCTGTACAGGGGCAACGGTGTTCATTTGTCTAAGGAAGGCACAGACATCTCTCTTAAGGACCTGCAGGTTGGCCTTAAGGCGCTTCTTCCCCTGGTTGGGAGTGGGGGGGTCAAGCGCTAGGCTGACCCCTCCTTGTGGCAGGTGGTGAGGGTTAGGAGGCGTGAATGGGACTTTGGCATGCACCTTCAGGCGGCATAGGCAGGGCAGAACCCTATTTCAGTCCTCAGGGGCTCGGCGGCACAAGGACGTAGACGGGGCCCTGGCCGGGACCGCGGGGCACACCTCAGAGGCTCAGCAGCTCGAGGTGGCACAGTCCGCGGTCCGACTGCCTTCCCCTTAAGGGACAGACCTGGATGAGATGCGCCGCCCAGCAACGGGGTGCAACTTGGAGTCGGGTGCATGCCCACCTGGGGGCAGAGGTTTCTGGTACCGCCCAGAGGTCCTGCCTCCGCACCACAGGGGGCTTTCGCTGCCTCGGATGCTGCAGGTCTCAGCCCCCTCTTCTGCTGCTGCTGCTAATGTGAAATAGTAGCCCTCTCTCCCATATCTGTTGTCTCGAGTGTTCATTGGACAGTGTGGAAACAAACAGCCTTCTTGTTGGTTTCTGTTTGAAAGGTTGTTGCCGCGTTGCCTGAAGAGATGCAGCCTGGTTCAGATTTTTATGGCTTTCCGTGGGTTTGCACTGTACTCTTTATCTTACTACTGATATGCCAGATCCATTCGGCGGTAAATACGCAGTATAACCGATCCAGAGTTATTACAGATTAGGCTGGAATATTATATGTCTGTTTAATTAGTAGTAAATCCCATTGCTCGCAAATGGAAAAAAACGATGAATGAGAATTCAGAAACAGATTCTGCTATGACCGCATGTAAGACAGATCCAAGCAGTCCTAACAAACAATTTGTGCCTGAAAGGAAAGGGATCCAGAAGCGTTTCCTTTCAAAAGTTCTGGCTCAGAGAGGTTATACATCTGTCAGAGAAGAAACTGCCATTACAAGAAGACTTTCCATAAGGACAGTTCCCAGCACTGCACCAGCCGGTCTAGGTCAGCATGTCCAGGGTGTTTGGGGTGGCAGGAGGGCATTTTGCAGGCAGGAATGGGATGTTTCTGGGTGGGGGGAGGGCAGAATGGGGGAGGATCAGGCCTGGGAGGGGGTGGGATTGGCAACACTCCACATCCGTACTCCCGTTCCCAGGCCGGGAAGCCCTACATGGGCTTCTCGGATTTGCCCAAGCTATATATCTGGCGTGGATCCAAGAAGCCCCATAGGGGTGGCTGGGGCTTTACTCATGGTAAGGGATGACGTTACCCTGAGGAGACCTCCAACCTAAGCTGCATAGGACACATCAAAGGCCATGCAGGTTATTGTGGTTTTTTAGAGAGCTCTTCCAAAACAAACAGAATGAAGAGTCTCCAATCAATGAAGATAGTTTTTACTGTAGCACAGATGCTGGAAGCTGAGGTAGTGGAAAGTGAGTCTGAAACAGTCCAAAGTTATCAGTGATGTAAATAGTATAGATTGATTCTGCAGACAGTGCCGCTGCACTGGCAGGGGAGGAGGTTGGAGAGGACTGGGCTGTCTGTCATAAATACTGATGATCAACATGGGACACTCATCGTGTGTGTTATTAATTCAAGCCTCAGTGGCTGTTCACCAAGTTTTTTCTCCAGCTTGTACAAGTTTTAAAAGAAATACGATATTTGCTAAGATAATCTGTAAAAACTTCATGTGTAGAGAAAGATGGAATGAAAATAAATACAGGAGTTTTTTGTTTGCAGGTCTGACCAAGAAGAGGACATTATCTGGCAATGCCCCTCATAAGAAACGTCCTCCGAAGTCAGACCATGAACCCAGCAGCGGCCGGCTTTCCGCAGTGCATAAAATTCATAGAGCAAATGTTGAGGGGGAAGCCCACACTTCTCTAAAGAATGGTCAATTTGAGTTGAGAGAACCATTAGGAGGGAGCAGTCCAGGGACTGAGAACTATACTTTCAGTACTGGTGAGTGACATGTTTAATCCAGAAATTCAAAGCCGGTGTTATGTTTTGTGGGGGTGGTGTCTGCATGCTCAGTGTCTATCTCCGGCATCTCCTAGTGGGCCCGGAAAAGACCCCTGGAGACCTTGCTGCCAGCCAGTCCAGCCAACCTGGTGAAATGTGGAGAATCAGTGGGATACTGCAGTCCTGGTCTATAAACTCTACAGGAGGGACAGGGAGGGGCGTGTTGGAGGTGGGGTGGCCATTTAGGTTAAGGAAGGGATAGAATCCAGCAAAGTAGAGATTGAAGGTGGGTCCGACTCCACCGTAGAATCTCTGTGGGTTAAATTACCAGGCCTGAGGAGCGATATATTACTGGGGGCGTACTATCGTCCTCCAGACCAGAAATCGGAAGGGGACCTTAAAATGAGGAAACAGATCAGGGAGGTGACAAGGAGGGACAGGGTTGTAATCATGAGGGACTTCAATTATCCTAATATTGACTGGGTCAATTTGTGTTCTGGTCACGAAAAGGAGACCGGATTCCTTGACATGCTAAATGACTGTGCCTTAGAGCAGCAAGTCACGGAGCCCACCAGAGAACAGGTGACTCTGGATTTAATATTGGGCAGTACTCAGGACCTGGTTAGAGATATCAATGTTACAGAGCCATTGGGGAACAGTGATCATGCTGCGATCCATTTCGACATGCACGTCGGGGGAAGAATACCGGGTAAATCTCTCACAAAAACCCTTGACTTCCGACGAGCGGACTTCCCTCAAATGAGGAGGCTGGTTAGAAGGAGGTTGAAAGGGAAGGTAAAAAGAGTCCAATAAGAGTCTACAGAGTGCATGGAGGTTGCTCAAATCAACAGTAATAGAGGCCCGCGGAAGTGTATACCGCAAAGGAAGAAGGGCTCCACTAAGTCCAGGAGGGTGCCCACATGGCTAACCAGCTAACTTAGAGAGGCCGTAAAGGGCAAGGGAGCTTCCTTCCATAAATGGAAGTCTTGCCCTAATGAAGAGAATAAAAAGGAACATAAACTGTGGCAAAAGAAATGTAAGAAGGTGAGGCCAAGAGAGACTATGAAGAATGCATGGCCAGCAACATTAAGGGGAATAATAAAAGCAAATATGTTAGGAGCAGGAAACCTGCCAGAGAAGCGGTTGGCCCTCTGGATGGTGAGAAAGGGAAAGGGGAGATAAAAGGAGACTTAGAGATGGCAGAGAAATTAAATGAGTTCTTCGCATCTGTCTTCACGACAGAAGACCTCGGGCAGATACCGCTGCCTGAACTGCCCCTCCTGACCAAGGAATTAAGTCAGATGGAAGTTAAAAGAGAAGATGTTTCAGACCTAATTGATAAATTAAAGATCAATAAGTCACCAGGTCCTGATGGCATCCACCCAAGAGTTATTAAGGAATTGAAGAATGAAGTTGCTGATCTCTTGACTAAGATATGCAACTTGTCCCTCAAAATGGCCACGGTGCCAGAAGATTGGAGGATAGCAAATGTCACGCCTATCTTTAAAAAGGGAAAGAAGGGGGACCGGGGAAACTATAGGCCGGTCAGCCTAACATCTATACTGGGTAAGATGGTGGAATGCCTCATCAAAGATAGAATCTCAAAACACATAGATGAACAGGCCTTGCTGAGGGAGAATCAGCATGGCTTCTGTAAGGGTAAGTCTTGCCTCACAAACCTTTTAGAATTCTTTGAAAAGGTCAACAGGCATGTGGATGCGGGAGAACCCGTGGACATTATATATCTGGACTTTCAGAAGGTGTTCCACATGGTCCTTCACCAAAGGCTACTGAAAAAACTCCACAGTCAGGGAATTAGAGGGCAGGTCCTCTCATGGATAGAGAACTGGTTGAAGACTAGGAAATTTGGTGGGCCGCTGTGAGATACAGGAAGCTGGACTAGATGAGCCTATGGCCTGATCCAGTGGGGCTGTTCTTATGTTCTTACTATCAATCTCTTGCTATGAAATTCAGCATGTTCTGACCTTACAATTTAGTTATCTCCACTTTTGCCTATTGAAAGAGGGTGAGATGAAGGAAGACCACTGGAAATAAGGCAAGAATTAGCAGCCATCAAAGCACCTATTCCACCTAAAGGAATTATTCTCTCTCCTGACCCTTTCAAAATTGAATGTATTACTAGTAAGGATCAAGAAAATACTCAAGAGATAATTTCTCAATCAAAAGATTATTCACCCCTCCCCAGTGGTTAATGTAGCATCAAAAGCCAACACATTTACAAGAATTTAATTTAAAATATCTATATTATAACAAACAACAGACAACTAGCAAGGCTGCAAGAACACAACAAGTAAAAAGCCAAAGTATGAAGTACGATAGAGCAAGCCAATACAATTATTCACACACAACCCCAAATGGCGGGGTGGGGACCTCAGGGATGGCAATTAATCCCTTACTTCTCCCCAGGAGGGTTTTAGTGGCTCCCCATGGGATCTCAGAGGCAGCTAAACTTTGCTGCATAAGAGCAAATTGCATAAGAGCATAAGAGCATTTATGAGCATAATGAGCATTAAAGAGCATTTATGAGCATAAAGAGCATTTGCTGCATAAGAGCAAATTGCTGCTTTGCTGCCTAAGAGCAAATTGCTGCTTTGCTGCCTGATTGCCTGGGGATCCTGCAGAAGCAAGCATGCTCTCCTCAAAGCTTACACATAAGCAGCAGTTGCAATTGCTTCATAGCTCCTGCCAGCATGCAGCTAAGATCTCTGGCTCAAATATCTGTTGCTGCAGAATAATTCTATTCTAAATTCTACTCTCTGCTTTTCCTGTGTTTTGCATCTTTGCAAGGTCTCCAGGACACTTCCAGTGAAAAGAACACACACACAGGGAGATTGCTTTCTCTCAGATGCTCCCCCCACATACACAAATGCAGGGACTTTTCATTGGTGAGAATAAGGGGAAATGAGGTTAGCAAGGAGGTTTGCAAAAAGCTTTGCAAGGGAGAGACTGAAGTGTGACTGTATACAGTAAGGGAGGTGGAGAGGAAAACAAGAAGAGGGAATAGACTGGGAGCCCAATCTCATGCATGCCTATTCAGAAGCAAGTCCCTTAATAGTCAATGGGGCTTACTCCCATGAAAGTGAGACTACGATTGTAGCCTTAACTGCTCTCTCTCTCTCTCTCTCTCTCTCACACACACACACACACAAACTTTTCCTTTTATAAAAGTTAACTCTTCCTCTCCCCCCTAGCACAACTTCATCAGTGGTGAATGATTATGGGGAGAGGGGCTAGCAAGCCTCAGCTTTGCAACAGAGACTTTGCAACTTTCAAGTTTGGATTCAATAAGGGGGGAGAGGGGGCAGAAAGAAGAAGGAAAGAGGAGATGAACTTAACCCTTCCAATGGCTTGAGAAACAAAGGTACAGCCTTCTGCAGGCTGCCTCCCTCTCTCTCTCTCTTCAAAAAGATCATTCTCCCCCCTGTCCCCATCCTGTCCAGCTTCATCTGTGGGGAGATGGGAAGGGGGTTAGCAAGTTGGGCTTTCCAGAGAAGCGCTTGAAGTTTATATACAGCAGGAGCGGGGTGGGGGGAAAGGGGGAACAAGAAAGAAAGAGGAGATGGACTCAGCTGTTTCAAATGACTGCTTCTCCCTCCCACACAGGCACGCACACAGCTCATTGCCTCCTGCGCACCCTGCTCTGCCTTGGGTGTGCTCCAGCTGAGTGAGGGGGGGCTGCTGATGGCTGTGGTGGCAGATGCCCCTGCCCTGTACAGCCCAGCCCAGCGCATGGAGCTCCTGCAGCTGGGCAACAGCCTGAAGGAGCACGTGGAGCGCACCCGCAGGCAGCTGGAACGCTCAGCAACAGCCCCATCTTGCACAAGGCCTCCTCTCTGCAGAAGATCACTTTCTTTCTGGTCCCAGCTTGCTCCCTCCCACAACAGAGATTGGCTGGCTCACTGGCCTCCCCCCCACCCTCGCTGCTTGCCTGCCCCGGAGATAAGGCGAGGCAATGATGACAAGCACCCTGATGACCCCTCCCCCTTGTCCCCCCCCCCACCCTTTCTTCCGGCTTGCAGCACCTACTTTCCTTTCTCATAGAACCTTGGAAGTCCACTCACTGGAGCCAGGTTCAAAATGGTGGCTGGTGGAGAGGAGAACTTGATGGCTTGGGGCAGTGGAGAGAGTTTGAGAGAGAGTTTGAGACAGAGAGTCAGGGAGAGTTTGACAGCCTGTAACTTCTTGCAGGGATGGGGGGAGACAGCGACATGATCCTCAGGATCGCATTGCTAAGGGGGCTGCAGGGACTGGAATGTACACACCAGTCCCTGCAGCAGTGTCCTGGGGGTGCGGGGAGCTCTGTGTGACCATCTGCAGGGCTCCCCAGCCTGCTCAAAGTGAAAGCACAGCAATTGCGCTCCGCCTCTGCAAAACTGGTCATGCACCAAGATGCTTAGCTGTGCTGCATCTGCTCCATTGTTGAAAGCAGGTGTTGCTGCTCTTGTGAAAGGCATGTCCACTCTCCACCACCCCTTCCTGTTGTACAGATAACCTTGTCACAGCTCCTCCCCACTGGGCCTCCTGCCCGCTTAAGGTGGATTAGTTTCCCTTGGTTGACTCACCAGTGCAGCAAGCAAAAGACTGAGTCAGTTCCCACTCCAATCAGTCAAAGGTGCCAAGTCAGAGTCCAGAGCCAATAAGCCGAGTCACAGTCCAAGGTCGGTCGGTCGGTCGGTCGGTTGGTTGGTTGGTCTCGTCTCGTCTCGTCTCGTCTCCTCCAACATATACTCCTCCTACAACCCACACCACTAGTTCCTCCAGGTGCTGTTTATATGCTCCCAGGTTCACTTTAGACTCTAGTGGAGGCAGCTGTGCAGCACACCTCCAGCTACCACCTGGGCTTTAACCCTGCATTTACTTAGAGCAAGGGGCACTGTGGACACCACACCCTATCTCCTCGGCAATATCTTCTGTGATGTCACGACACGGAATTGGAAGAGGAGGAGGAGGCAGATCTGAAAAGCAACAGTGAAGGGTCTGTGAAGAAGGATGAAGTTCCTGCTGCTCTTGCCATAGAGCAGGGATGTCCAAACATTTTGGCAGGAGGGCCACATCATCTCTCTGACACTGTGTCGTGGGCCAGGGAAAAAAGAATTAATTTACATTTCCAATTTGGATAAATCTACATAAATGACTATATTAGAGATGGAACTTATATGAATGAATGAAGGTCTTGCAATAGCTCAAGGCCTATAAAAGGCCTTACACAAAACAAGACCATCCTTTCCTTTGCTACCACTGCTGCATCACAGATGAGAAACAGCAAGCAGTGGAGGGAGCAGAGCCCTCGTCCCACAGCTCACGTGAGAGGTCAAGCAGTTGGCAGTCACGCTGAGAGCAGTTGCATTAGGCCAGCATGGGCTCCAGCGAGTCTCAGACTCATTGGAGTCTGGGGGCTCCCCACAGGCCGGATTGGGAGTCCTCAAGGGTCGCAAGTGGCCCCAGGGCCAGGGTTTGGGCACAGGCACGTAGCTAGGATTCTAGAGGTGGGGGGGGCAACCATTTTTTCAGGGGGGGGCAATTATGTCAGTATCTATACTGGTGTGCAAAATGAAGGATAAGTATGGAGAAACTCCAAAGACCCATAACTAACCCAAATTTCATTAGGAGGAAATATTCTGGGTTTTGTTTTTTTTTTGAAAGATGCATTCATTATCTGTAAAGCAATCTGCATAGAATAAATGCATCTCTGTATGCAATGTAAAATCTGTTTGTCTACATAGGAATAACATGCAACTTGTCCTTTCATTTTGGACACCAGTGCAATACACAGACTTGCAACACTGCAAAAGTAAAACATATCACTATGATACAGGTAGTATTTACTTGTATTGAAAGCCTTTCCTTTGCTGATGACAAAAGTAAATTTACTTTACCTAAAAGCAAGAGGAAAGATATTGAAGTAAAATATAGCAATGCCATGGAACATTAGTTTTTTACATTATTCGTTACTTTTAAAAAGCAAGGTACAGAAGCTTTGAAACTACCTACTAGAGCTGAATTCTCCTATCTTTCTGAGAATTGAATCTTTTTAAACCTTTTCCAACTTAAATTCTTGGTTCTCTTTAGCTCGAAAGCTAGGTATACTAAATTAGCCATTCTTGAGTGAGACATTGATAATCTTTGAGGTCTGTTAATTTGTGTAAGCACTGAGAAGGTCGATTCACAAACTGCTGGGCTATATGCAAAAGCTCTTACTGCCGCTAACATACTGTAACAATCTTCAAAGGCACTCTGGTGTTTGTATATTTCACTGAAGAAATTTCACTTTTCAATTTTGTTCTCAAGGAAATGTTTTACTACTTTCATTTCTTCTTTACTTGTAATATTGAAATTTTTTAGATAATTAAGCCTACCATTTTCATCATCTAAATTTTCTGCTGCAGTTATTGCCTGAAGAATCTCTTCATTGTCATGAAATCTTTTTATTTTGGCTAGCACTACATCCAGAATTTAAAAAAAGTCAGAAGCATGCTTACTGTGGGTGTCACTACATGATGCTCTGTTACCTGTTGTTTCAGACACCACATAATCACCAAGTAAGGAATTAAATTTCCTTTTCCTTGGCATTTTTACTTCTTCCTCTTTAGCCAGTTTTGATATTTCCTGCAGAATTGATTTCAAAGTCTCACTGTTTCTTAAGTCTTCTAGTGAACTTTCTGTAGCTTGAATTACCGTATTTTTAGCTCCATAAGACGCACCTGACCATAAGACGCACCTATTTTTTAGAGGAGGAAAACAGGAAAAAAAATATTCTGAACCAAATAGTGTAATAAAATATTTAATAAACTATAACAGAATAACATTTGAACCATCCCCCCCTTCTTAGGGTGAATGGGATCATCTTGTTGGCATCCTTCAGTCTTGGAAGACTATGGTGTCACGCTCTGAATGGTGGCTCTGGAACAGAGTGTCCTCTCCAGTGCGCGAAGCCTGGGTAAAGTAGGTATGGAGATAGGCTGTTTCCCATGCAGCAAATCCCCCCTCTCCACATCGCTGAAATGGTCCAATGGAAAGGCAGAGGCCAATATGGTTGGTTCCAGTGGCGTCGCAGGAGTTGCCAGAACATGACTGTGTTCAGCCATGAACTGCCTCAGGGACTCCAGCTCCGGATTTTGCCTCGAGGTTGACTCCTGAAGCCTTTTCCATAACTGGATGTAGCCACAAGGCAGTGGAGGTTTGGGATCAGAGTTTTCCTTCTCTCAGATGAGCTGCCTTCCCAGGCTGACGAGTCCCATCATAAACTGGCATGAAGATCCCTCCCTTTATTAGGGTGAATGGGATCATAAACTGGCATGAAGATCCCTCCCTTTATTAGGGTGAATGGGATCATAAACTGGCATGAAGATCCCTCCCTTTATTAGGGTGAATGGGATCATAAACTGGCATGAAGATCCCTCCCTTTATTAGGGTGAATGGGATCATAAACTGGCATGAAGATCCCCCCTTCATTAAGGTCCCCAACGTGCACTCTTTTTTTGCAGTATTCACTCCATAAGACGCACACACTTTCCCCCCCACTTTTTTGGGGGGAAAAAGTGCGTCTTATGGAGCGAAAAATACGGTAAGTTATAGGCCTGCTTCAAGGAAATGTCATGACTTTGGAGTCCCTTATTTACTGGAGAAAGAATTTCCAAAATATTTTTCATTACCACTAGACAAAATCTAAACTCTTGCTTCCACATTATAAGATGGAGACCAGTGCTAACAACCACATCTTCCCCAGCAAATCTTTTTCCATTATTTATTGATATTAGTTCAAGAGTTTCTGATATATGTTTGTATTCTTCAAAAATTGTCCTACACACCTGAAGATGTCCTGACCATCTCTGTTCCAGCAGACAAGAAAGAGCTTTGCCATCATACTCAGCAGCTACTACCCCACGAGACAAAAAGTTGTATAATTCCACACATTGTCCAAAAAATTTCCTCACCATTGGCACAATTTCAACTGCTTTAACTACAACTAAATGCAGCCTGTGGTTAAAACAATGGATGTATGGAATTTCTTCAGGGTTTTTTTTTGTTAATGCCTGGTCAGCACCTTTCTTGCCACTCGTAACTGATGCTCCATCGTAACATTGGCTCAACAGATTGTTAAGATTTAAACTATACCAATCTAAAGTTGTGTTTGTAAAAGTCTCCACATTCAAAGCAGCTGTTGTCTCTATGGATAGCATGGATTCGTAAATTTCACCATCTTTAACATATCTAGTAGCAATTGCTATATTTTCTCTTCGATTTTTGTCTTTTGTTCCATCCTCCAAGACAGAAAAAAATGGGACATCTGCATTCTTTATGTCATTGGAAATTTCCTCTTGAATGAGATCAGTCATTACTTTAACTATTTCATTTTAAATTTCTGGGGATTGGTAAGTGGCATTCTTTGGAATAATTTTATAAGATTCAGCTAGTTTTGGGTCCTTTTTGAGGGTATATTTGAAAAGGTTTTTAAATAAACTTTCCTCCACATGTTCTTCAGTGTTGTATATTCCCCTCATTGGAAGCTCATTAGCTACAAGAAACGGAATGATTTCAACAATGCTTGAAATGTAACACCTATGTTTTTCAAGCACGTTGTCGTTAATTAGAGTTGAAATAGATGTGTTTGAATCAGTTCTTTGGTTTCTTTCAGAGCACATTAACATAGCCTGCATGTGGGTGCAGCATGCTTGAAAAATCCTGATTTAGTTTTATCCAATGCAGCCTTCCAATTGTTAAATCCCCTTTTTATATAAGCTTGCTCTTTAGTAAATGGAACAAATTGGCGACACGGATAGCAAAATGCAGCATCTAGTTCTGAAGAATATTCCAACCACTTAAAATGTTGAAACCACTCTGATCTGAATGATCTGCCATCTTTGTTCTTTGGATATTTACCAAGTTTAATTTGTTTAATAGGCTCTCCTACTCGTGCTAAATCATCAAGAGTCTTCTCATTAATTGCCTTACCGGTGCTATCAGAAGCAATGATATCTCTATCTCCACCTGTTGTTTCCAAAGTTTCTTGATTACACGAGTTTGAAGCTCCATTCGTTCTGACA
The DNA here is from genome assembly GCF_035046505.1 of Tiliqua scincoides. NCBI lineage: Eukaryota > Metazoa > Chordata > Lepidosauria > Squamata > Scincidae > Tiliqua > Tiliqua scincoides. The sequence goes on along the minus strand of NC_089833.1, from coordinate 3,782,130 downwards.
ACAAAACGGTCCATGTTGGAAGATTTCAACACTAATTCTTTTGCACTCAGGTTCTTCAGAGTAAATGCCTGTTTATTTGGTAGTGGTACAAATTCACACCTGTCAACCAAACATTGCAAAAAATTACACTTTTAATGAAAATACAGGTGCAGCCTATTTATCCACAGATTTTTTATCTGCAGATTTGTCTCAAATGGGGTGGGGGAACTGAAAGTCACACACACCTTTGCTTCCTTTGCCCTGAGCTGGCATCTCGATCCTTTTCCAGGCAGCCCAAAACACTGCACACTCCACCTGGCACAGGCAGAGAAATAGCCCTGGAGCCATGGAAGAAGCTCCCCTTGCTAAGGAACAGTAAGACTCCTGGAGCACCTGAGCCAGCAAAGAGGCTGAAGAGGGGAAGGGGGGAAAACCTCTGCAGCCAGAGCACGTGCAGCAAGGTGGAGCGCTCTCTCTCTCTCTCTCTCTCTCTCTCACACACACACACACACACACACACAGGGGCAGCTGCGGTAGCAACAGAGGGAATTGCTTTAAAAAACCTAGGGAGTGTTTGCCGAATTCCCTCCACCCCCCCCCCCGATGCTGCTGTGAAGGTTTGGGATCAGAGTTTTCCTTCTCTTAGATGAGCTGCCTTCCCAGGCTATCGAGTCCCATCTACCCGGTGGTTGTTTAGTCACCTCTTATGACAAGTACAGTCAAACTGAGGGCCTATTCTTATCCCCCAGCCCCCAGGGGTGACATCTGGGATGTCAAGACTTGTGCGTGAATTGGATTAAAGTGAGGGAGAGGTGTGCATAGTCAGCCTCACTCTCTCTTCCCAGATTCCATCTTGCTCCAATGGCAGGACAAAAGTCGAGACGGTTGGAGATAGGCTGGGTGCAGTGGTTGACCAGGGCGTCTTTTCGTGTCTTGCCATGCTCTTAGTGTACCACGTCGCTTGCAGAAACCGCCTTCATGACCGTTGGTCCTATTCTAGTAGGTCTCATCCGCTCAATCTGCCGGAGTCTGTCTTCACATGCTCGGGATAGACAAGTCCCAATCTCGCTGAAGGTCAATGACCCGACGGCTACCCTCAACCTGGTTTGGCCAGCCTGTCGAAGCTGTTGCCCGGGGTGTGGCCAGGGTAATGCTACAGCTACTGGGAGCCACAGGTGAGAGCTGAGTGACAGGTGGGGACCAAAGGTGGACGAGCTGCCCTTAAAGGACACGACATGCCCCCGCACCAGAGGTACTACCCCTCCCCATACACCCCTTTGAATTTCAATTTGAATTCCAATACCCATGAAAAAAACCTCTGAGATCTCTAGGAAAGATTCAAAATCTTAGAGGCCAGACCCTTGCTTTCCTCTTCCCCCTCCCAAAGAGAAAGGCCCTACCAGACCCAAACAGCAGAAATGGCCCATCCAAAATCTCTTGCCTGCTTACCCCCAAATGATGCCAGAGCCAAATTGGAGGACATTCAACCACATTTAGATGACAAGTGTGGAAAAAATGCCGGGGGGGGGCCAACTGCCGGCTTGGGGGGGCAAACCCACCCACCCCCCCGGCCCCCTCTAGCTACGGCCCTGTTTGGGCACCCCTGCCATAGAGGGACCAGGTCATAGCAAAGAGCCTCTGGTCATGAAGGCAGAGTAACTGCCTCAGAGTAACTGCCTTATGTAGTCCTCAAGTGTGACAGTTTACCAAGGCAAGTTCTAAGCCAGTGATGGTGAACCTTTTAGAGACCGAGTGCCCAAACTGCAACCCAAAACCCACTTATTTATCGCAAAGTGCCAACACAGCAATTTAACCTGAATACTGAGGTTTTAGTTTAGAAAAAACAACTCATACATTAACATCTTTTACCTACTATTACTTGTAACCCGTAATGAACTTTTCCTCTAGAAATGTCCAATCCCTTCTTAAAGGCATCTAGGCAAGTTGCCATCACTGCTTCCTGTGGCAAAGAGTTCCACAGACTAATTACATGCTGGGTAAGGAAATATTGGCAGGGAAGGAGTGGCTGCAAGACCTTACCGCTGCTCATTTTCTCAAACAAGAAAAAATTTTTTTTTAAAGCCCCACCCACAGAAGTGGGCTCTAAGGCTGCAATCCCAGCCACTCTTTCCTAGGAGTAAGCCTCATTGACTCTAATGAGGCTTACTTCTGAGTAGGCATGCACAGGAGCAGGCTCCAAGGCTGCAATCCCAGCCACTCTTTCCTGGGAGTAAGTCTCATCAACTCTAATGGGGCTGGTTGGATGGCTGCATCATGCTGTGTTGCATGCTCATGTGAAATTGTGCATGCACTTCTTTTCCAATAGGATTGGAGAAGCAATTCTGTGGTTTACCTTTAAGATAATATAAAAATTAGTTTTGTGTGACATTCTTACAGATAAGCCTCCAGCGGGCAATAAGGCAAGGCCAGCAGCACGTGCAGGGCTGGCACCACAAAGCCCAAGCTGTGGCCTGAGTGCTCTGCTCCCCTCCAGCTATGCCACGCTGTGAGCTATGCTCCCCTCCAGCCTAGCTCCTCTCCAACCCCACCACTGCACTGCCTGCGCTGCACCCTCAGGCTGCAATCCTTCCCTCACATTCTTGGGAGTAGCCCCAATGACTATGTTAATGTTATCAGAATTGCCACAGAAGTACATAATTGTACGTTTGGGTATCCTAATATGTTCCGATCCTAATGGTCAGTTGTATTATGACTTGAGTTTCATTTCCCTCATAAAAGTTTTTCTCCAGCTTGGAGTAAACATGAAGTAAAACAGCCCCCGGACTGTACAGTGAATGGTATGCCCACATATGCTGGTACTTTAAAATGTTTTCACTCTTGAGGTAACTAACAGAGTGCAGAGTGTTGCTTATTAATGGGGGGGGGGGAGAAATAGGTGGAGGCCAAGTTGGTTTTGAAATTCTGTGGGGTAAACATGGCAGTTGCTGCCAGGAGTGACAGTTTCTAGGCTCGAAGGCGAGCCTGGTTACTGGATGGCTCTTGTGAGAGGATCAACATGTGAACAAGGTGTTGCTGTCAGGCCACTGGAAAATTTACCCCAAGGTGAGGACAGCCAGAGGCAGCCCCCAGAGTGAGATTGGAAGGGCCACTCCGGCCCTATTGCCAGGTGACCGAAGTGTGTGTGTTGGTCTTGCAGGAGATGGCCGCTGCATGGGGAGCTGGGGAGGAAAGAGGAAGCGGCCCTTCTTCTTGTTGGCAACCTTCAGTCTCGAAAGACTCTGGTATCGCGCTCTGAATGGTGGTTCTGGAACAGCGTCTAGTGTGGCTGAAAAGGCCAATTCGGGAGTGACAATCCCTTCCACACTGGGAGCAAGTGCAGTCTGTCCCTGGTCTGTCTCCCTGGCTGTGGGCCTTCCTTCTTTGCCTCTTTGCCTCAGACTGTTGGCCAAGTGTCTCTTCAAACTGGGAAAGGCCATGCTGCACAGCCTGCCTCCAAGCGGGCCGCTCAGAGGCCAAGGTTTCCCACCTGTGGAGGTCCACTCCTAAGGCCTTCAGATCCCTCTTGCAGATGTCCTTGTATCGCAGCTGTGGTCTACCTGTAGGGCGCTTTCCTTGCACGAGTTCTCCATAGAGGAGATCCTTTGGGATCCGGCCATCATCCATTCTCACGACATGACCGAGCCAACGCAGGCGTCTCTGTTTCAGCAGTGCATACGTGCTAGGGATTCCAGCACGTTCCCTTAGTGGGGAAGGAAGTGGGAAGAGAGTGTGAGGCAGCATTTGGGGTCTAGAAAAAGCTGGGGTGGGAAGATTTCCTTGGAGCTTGGTTGGTTGCCTGAAAACCGAATTGGGGAAGGGAAGCCAGCTGCTGTTTTTTAAGCCCTTCCCCTCTGAGGCCTGGGGGGAGTTCTGGGCGAAGACTCCAGGAAGACATGCTGGATGTTACATTCTTTCAGAATGCAGAAAGGAAACGCAAGAATCCGAACCCCATGTCCGCCCAGACTGCTACAGGCACTTTACCCCTCGCTTCAAAACATCTGCACCTCCCAAGGTAGGAATTGGCCTGGTGGTTGTGAGGGGTCAGAGAAAGTAGGGCTGGTGATGCCATTCGTGATCTCACTGCCACCTTCTGGTTTTCCATAGAACTACAGAAGATGGAATCCAAAGGAATGAACATTTTGGAGGGGAATTTGCTTTGAAAGGGACAGACAGGCTGCATCTCACTGGAGCAATTTCCTGGGGAAGCAGTGTGTGTGTGTGTGGGGGGGGGGAATGGTGCTGCCACACCAATCCAAAAGGATTTATTTTGTGAAAGCAGTAGAAATATCATGGATTTAATGTTTAATGTGCTTTGCAAGCAACCAAATCAAAAGCGAAAATAAAAATAAAAAACACCCAGCTGTCTGAAGTGGTATAGATCAGAGAAGACCGTGGCACGTCTGTTTCGCTCCAGAGAGGTCACGACTGGAAAACCGGATGCAGAGGCAAAGACTGACTACTCCAAGTCACCATTTGTTAGACCACTGTTTCCCAAACTGTGGGTCAGGAGCCACCAGTAGTTCAGGACCTGATTGTTGGTGGGTCGTGAAACTGAAAAGCTGATAGTTGATAACGAAAATGTACCGAGCCCTACACAAAGGGAAACCAAGCTGCATGTGTGCGTTTACTCACAGGTAAGCGACCCGAGTCACAGGTAGGTGACTCAGTTAACTTCGAAGGACAAGTCAAAAGGAACACAGCCCCACTAGAGTGGTCCTGATCTAATGAATGCAGGCCCCAAAAACACTCAGGAAGGAAGTCTGTCCCCCCTAAGCTGACAAGGAATATATATTGAACCGTATGGAAAGCGAAACTGAGCCACATGTGTGCATTTACTCTTAAGTAGGCAAATGTGCCTTGGCTGTTATTGAAGGCTAGACAAAAGGGGGGGGGGCCACAAGGCTACCAAAGTGGTCCTGATCTGATGAACATGGAGCTCAACAAACTCTCCAGAAGGCGGCACCTTTGCCATAGTAAAAAGGATAAAAACAGAGCCTTGAGCAGCTATTCCTTTTTTAGTCCTGTAAAGCTAGGTGGGTCCCATGATGTAGTTTTAAAAAGTGGGTCCCAGTGCTCAAAATTTGGGAACCTCTGTTTTAGACAGTTGCATCTTGCAGAGGGGCCTTCCACATTTGCCACTCACAAGTGCTCACCTTCTTGCCCTCCTCCCTTTTCGTAACACCCAGCTTGATCGCCTGTAAAATGCAAGCGCTGGCTGTCTTCTTTGACACTGCCATCCTAATAAAGATACCTCTCACTGGGCTGAATAGCAGGCTCGTTCCATAAACACTAGATGGCACTATGAACTAAGGAGAATTTAAAGGGCCTCTGTAAGGCTTTCTGCAAGGAAAATGACTTCAGGCAACCTGTAAGAGAGAAGAGGGAGGTGTCTGCAAAAGGGATCCCACAGGTGGGCATGTGGGAACCTTGTCACGTGACCAGGAGGCAGAAGTTCCCAAGGAAATCCAAATCACCATCTGTTTTCCCTACGATCAATTGTGTGTGGGACTACCAGTAAGAAGATAAGGAAATTCAACAGGTGCTGCTTGTGACCCTGTGCAGCCACTTTCTATTGCATCAATATTATGTGGGCTCATGGTGTCACTGCCTTTCAACTGACACTGCCTGTCAATGCCTTTCAAATTGGCATGAGACAGATTTTCGAGACTGAAGGTTGCCAACAGTGGTGTCACTGGTAGGGAAGCTAATTTTGGTTGGCTCATTGCTTGCTCCTTTTTACCAATATTATAGAAGATGTTATTTCTTTACCCAGTGTGCAAATTTTTTATTTATTTCTTTACAGTAATTAATCTGTGGAACTCCTGGCCACAGGTTGTGGTGATGGCATCTGACCTAGATGCCTTGAAAAGGGGATTGGACAGATTTCTGGAGGAAAGTCCATCACAGATTACCAGCCGTGATGGGTATGTGCAACCTTCTGCTATTAGAAGTAGGCTGTTTCAGAATGAGACAGATTGCAAGGGAGTGGCAACAGGATGCAGGTCTCTTGTTGTCTTGGGTGCTCCCTGAGGCACCTGGAAGGACCAGAATGCCTTCACCCAACCACCCAAGCAATGCAATCAGGCACTTGAGGTGGCAGTATGAGTTGCCAGCTTCTGGTTTCCGCTGCACCAATGCAGCCGATTGCATTTTGAACTGCAAGCATTATCTGGTGAGGACACTCCTTTCCAAGGCCACACCACAACAATCTTCACCAGTGGACTTCTGTAGTATCCAGATGCTCTAAAACACGAAAGCAAGCCAAGTTCGTATTTTGCTGGTCAGTTGGCAATCCTAAAGACCCCTATTGGAACAAACCAAAAATCCATCCAATGCTCCAGTATCTTCTTTGCCAGTGATGGCCAGCCAGATGTTCCAGAGGCTGGCTAGCATGGCACAGAAGGCTATGCCTTTTTCATGTGTGTGTGTGTGTGGAGCATCTGATAGTCACAGATCTGCACACCGAGGTTTCTTTGACCATAAAAACATAAGAACAGCCCCACTGGATCAGGCCATAGGCCCATCTCGTCCAGCTTCCTGTATCTCACAGCGGCCCACCAAATGCCCCAGGGAGCACACCAGATAACAAGAGACCTGCAAGGCTTTCTGGGAATTGTAGTTAAGAACATAAGAACAGCCCCACTGGATCAGGCCATAGGCCCATTTAGTCCATTAGCTTCCTGTATCTAACAGCGGCCCACCAAATGCCCCAGGGAGCACACCAGATAACAAGAGACCTCATCCTGGTGCCCTCCCCTACATCTGGCATTCTGACTTAACCCATTCCTAAAATCAGGAGGTTGCGCATACACATCATGGCTTGTACCCCATAATGGATTTTTCCTCCAGAAACTTGTCCCTGTCCATCCCCTGTCCATCCCCTGCATAAGACCAGTTCCTGACTGATATTTTGATGGGTGCCATTGAACTGAAAGGCCAAGTACCACATTATGTTCAAGCAGAGCCTTGCCCCAAGTGTTTTACTCTCGACATAGCAGCTGAGGTGGGGGAGGCAATGGGTGCCACTCCCTGGGTTGCAATTTGGAGAGTGAAAAACAAACATGTCTCAAACAAACAAAAATGCATGCAAAACATTGTAGTACGAGTTCCTGTTAATATCTCGCCATCTAACATACATGATGCTTTTCATAGAGTAAAAAATGGGGTCCTTGCCTTGAGGGACTTACAATTTAGATCAGGTGTGCCCAAACCCCGGCCCTGGGGCCACTTGCGGCCCTCAAGGACTCCCAGTGTGACTCTCAGGGAGACCCCAATCTCTAGTGAGCCTCTGGCCCTCTGGAGATTTGCTGGAGCCCGCACTGGCCCGACGCAACTGCTCTCAGCGTTAGGGTGACTGTTTGACCTCTCACATAAGAACATAAGAACATAAGAACAGCCCCACTGGATCAGGCCATAGGCCCATCTAGACCAGCTTCCTGTATCGCACAGCGGCCCACCAAATGCCCCAGGGAGCACACCAGACAACAAGAGACATGCAAGGCTTCCTGGGAATTGTAGTTAAGAACATAAGAACAGCCCCACTGGATCAGGCCATAGGCCCATCTAGACCAGCTTCCTGTATCGCACAGCGGCCCACCAAATGCCCCAGGGAGCACACCAGATAACAAGAGACCTCATCCTGGTGCCCTCTCCTACATCTGGCATTCTGACTTAACCCATTCCTAAAATCAGGAGGTTGCGCATACTCATCATGGCTTGTACCCCATAATGGATTTTTCCTCCAGAAACCCGTCCAATCCCCTTTTAAAGGCGTCTAGGCTAGACGCCAGCACCACATCCTGTGGCAAGGAGTTCCATAGACCGACCACGCGTTGAGTAAAGAAATATTTTCTTTTGTCTGTCCTAACCCGCCCAACACTCAATTTTAGTGGATGTCCCCTGGTTCTGGTATTATGTGAGAGTGTAAAGAGCATCTCCCTATCCACTCTGTCCATCCCCTGCATAATTTTGTATGTCTCAATCATGTCCCCCCTCAAGCGTCTCTTTTCTAGGCTGAAGAGGCCCAAACGCCGTAGCCTTTCCTCATAAGGAAGGTGCTCCAGCCCCGTAATCATCAGCTGTGGGATGAGGGCTCCCTCCACGGCTTGTTGTTTCACGTCTGTGATGCAGTAGCGGCAGCAAAGGAAAGGCCAGCCTTGCTTTGTTCAAGGCCTTTTATAGGCCTTGAGCTATTGCAAGACCTTCATGCATTCATATAGGTTCATCTTTAATATATTCATTTATGTAAACTTATGTAAATTTATTCAAATTTTAAATGTAAATTAATTCTTTTTTTCCCCAGTCCCCCGACACAGTGTCTGAGAGATGATGTGGCCCCCCTGCCAAAAACTTTGGACACCCCTGATCTAGATACTGACACAAGGGAGAGGGTGGGTAGAGGACCAGGGAAGATTATGCAGGAGGTAAGCTCCAAGCTCCCTTGCAGGCTGGGTGCTGCTCTGCGGACGTGCTGTCTCTTCCCTGTCCACTGATCTCACGCTCATTCAGGCTGGGTTTCTCCATTCCCCCCCTCCCCTGCATGCACATCTGTCAGCAATCTGCAGGGTGCCAGCTGGACCTCTTCACTCCCAGCTGTGAGGCTGTTTCTGCTGACACTTCTAACTCTCTTTCTGGGTGTGTTCTGGGCTTTTCTCCCCCAGAGTTCATCCACACACAACTCTCAAATAAGGCAGCAGCAGCAGCAGGGGAAACAGGCAGGAACTGATGCCTTTGGAGGACCCAGAAGAACACACTGCAAGGCCCAGTGAAACCCTGTGGTCCACAGCCGTTGCTAGGGTTGCCAAAGTTTTCCTGGCCCCACTTCTGTGCTTGTAACAATAGCTGGGGTGTGGAACTTGTGGCTTTCCGTCACTGCAAGCTTAACCTGCTAACTCATTGTCCATTCTGCTGCTATAAAAGGCACAAGAGCAGAGCTGGGAAAGGAAGGTGGCACCCTGTTTGGGGGACTCAGTGGAACTCACAGTCTGACCAAAGTGAAGCTCTGATTGCACAGATCAGACACAGCTAGTGCAGAGGAGCAGTGTTGGCACCAGGTTGTTGGCAATCTGAGCAAAACCTTGTACTTTGCCCATCTTGGCTTCTGTGACAATGCACTGGGTGCTACTGCTACCATCACAACTGAGGATTCAGAGAATGGCTTGGCCAGGTGGGTCCTCTGATTGATGCCAGCCCCAGATGCCATCCCTTCAAAGGAGAGTCTCTCTAGCATATCTTAACATATGAGCAGGGCGGTGCAGGGGAAAGTAGTCCTCCAGGTAGTCTTCGAATACTTGGAATTTGACTCAGACGCAGACCAGATGCTAGTGTGGGTGTTGCAAGAAGGGTGTTATGTCGTGTGTGTGTGTCCCCAATCCCTGGTTCAGGTCAACCATCTGGAAACCACAGTGGAATGAAAACAGAGGGGGGAGGAAACCCCCCCCCCAAGAGAGGCACTTGGGAACAAGAATCACAGGGGTGAAGAATTGCCTGCTCCACATGCCACTGCTTGCATGCAGAACAGGGCTTTTTCTGTGGTGGCCCCCAGGTTACAGAACTCATTGCCAGGGGAAGCTTCAAGATACTCCAGCCTCTAAGAAGCCTTTAAAGACCATCTTGTTCCAGCTAACTTTTGGTGACTGACTGGGTCTCTCTCTCTCTCTCACCCCCCCTCTCTCTGTGAGAGCGAGAGTGAGAGAGACTTCTGGATATCCTGGGGCAGAGCCTTGCACAAGGTATCTTCCCCCAAAGCCCCATGCCCACCACTGATGGCTCAGTGGGTGTAATCACTGCCATTGGTACTGAGAGTTCAAGGGTGTTGGCCTAGTCAGACGGGCTCTCTGACAGTCAAAATCCCTTTGGCGGAACCCAGCCTAGCCAGTCTCTGATGGGATAGAAATGGGAAAACAGGCAAACAAATGGTGTCCTGGTTCAGATTAGCCAGCCACATCCAAGCCAGGGCTTCAGCCCTCCACTTTGATGAGATTGGCTTGGGCCCAGGTGACTGTTTGGGGGCCAAAAGAGGCTCATCTGTCGACAGCTTGTGACATTTGAAGTCCAAATGTGCCTCTCACAGCGATAATAAGCTGGAATCTTGCCCCAAAGGCTGCGGGGTGTTTGTGGAGGGGCTGAGAAGCGAGTGTTCCTATCATTGCCGTGAATCCAAAACATGCACAAATACGTGATGGATGAAGGTTGAGGCCCCCAGAATTCTGCGATCCCAATTGTAACACAAGGAAACTGAAATTCTGTGTTCAACACAGAGTGTGCAGATGATGCAAGTTGCTGCCTTTGGTGCACATGTGCAGAATTCAGGACTACAAGCTGGAGAGAGGGAAGGCCTTGTCTTTTGTGTGGGCTCCCTTAGTGACTGTTTTTACAAGGCTACGGGGTGGGGGAGAGATGGCTAATACGAGAGCCAAGTGATGGGGGGCCCTTGTGGATTTCATTAAACTCTTTCCCCTCATAATTTGAGCACCATATTCTAAATGTACTACTTTTGTAGTCTTTGGGAAGCATTTTGCAAAAGCCATCTGGTTGTAAAGAGGAGACAAAGAGCGGATGCTCCCAAACGTGTCTGTGTGAGTTTGATTTTTTTAAACAGGATGTCTTCCAACTTTTCCAGGGCTGGCTGAAGACTTCCCAACACCTGATGGGCCAAATGCTGCACCATTACCTGCAGGGATGTGCGGTATGAGGGTGGCAGGCGAGGCAGAGCTGTCCTACTGAAGTCCTTTGAAAAGCACTGCCACCAGGTGAGGTGGGCAAGCACTCACAACCCATGCTGTCTTACAGGTGTTGGAAGAGGAAGTGATGGATTGAGCAGAAGAAGGGAGACACTCTAGCCTAGCACTCTATTCTCCTCCATGCTTCTTGTTTCACCACTACCCCTCTTCCTTTTCCAATCCAGGGAGCAGGAGGAGAAGAAGCGAAGGCAAGTGGGGCTCATGGAAGTAGTTCCCGATGTCATCTCAATCGGCCTCACACATGAGCTGGCACTGAACCATTTTCATTTCCCAGAAGTCAGTTGACTTTGCTTTTATTGGAAATGAATGCCGAGCTGTTAAGGAGATGGTGTGTTTTGTGGCTCAGTGGCAGCAGACACACACGAAGTTTCAGGTTCAGTCCCCAGCAGCCTCTCCAGAGAGAATTGGGACACTCTCCCTTGTGAGTGGCTGCCAGTCAGCGTTGACAGGGCTATGCTGTATCAAGCAGTGGTCACACACTGTAGGAAGCAGCTGGGTGGTCATCAGAAGCCATGGTAGATGGTGCTCTGCTGCTGGTGGGAGTCAGATGTACAGGTGCATCTGAGACCTGAGAGCAAAGAGGAGTGCCTAAATGCCTACCGGTTTTCTCCAGCTGTAGGTGCTGCGTGGTCCTTGAGCTAAAGAGGGTATGGTGTGGTTCACTTTCCTGGACAAACCGTCTCCCGTTTAGATACCTACTCTTCAATGTTGCATAACTGTCTCTGCAAAAACAGCTATCAGAGGAGTGCCCACAAGTTACCTTGACAGCCAGATGTGTAATTAGGCAAAGTACAGGGCTGGAGTGAGTGCGGACCGTTCTGTGGCACAGACAGGAGATGCCACGTAAGCAGACCCATAGCTTTGTCCTCTATGTTCGTCGCATCCAAATCTGCTTGCACCTCATGGGTCTACACAGATAACTCCCCGCACTTGTTCTTCGGGGCCAGGTGACTGAAGGAAGTACTGTACCAGAGACATACAGAGGGAATCTCTTTTTAGTGCTGGAAATGGGGCCGGCCCAGCCATGAGGCAGACTGAGTCAATTGTTTAAGGTGATGGGACGAAATCACTCCATCCCATCTGCTGTAGTTTGCCTCTACCTCACCCTGTGCAGTCATTCTCACTTCTTTGCCTGAGCTCCTTAGATTTGAAAAGAAAAAGGGAACTTGGTGGAAGAGCAAAGGAGGACTAGGGATGCTTGAGGGAGATGCTATTTATGTTTTGTTTGCAAAATGAAAAGCAAAGGGAACATGTAAGGCTTTGATTCCTCAGGCCTCTCACTGGAAAGCAGGGAATGGTGTGTGAGCTGGGAAGCAAAACATAGTTATTGGTTCTCTTCCAGCAGAGAGAGAGTTAACTCTCTGGTGCCCACCCATCAGGAAAGGGGGTATGAGCAGATGTGGGACCAAAAGGTGAAAAAAATCTCTCCTTCAAACAAATGCTTTCCTCACTTCCCAAACCGACCCCCTCCTTTGAACTCCCCGGATCAGCAGAAGATCAACAGCGGAGAGATTTCAGTCATATACATTCCTTGGTCTCTTTTTACAAGGATGTAAAGGGGGGGGGGAGAGATCCAAAGACTTCTAGCAGCTCACCAAGAAAAGATGCAATTTGCATTGTTAGAAAGCAATCAGTGACTTGTTTATTAGCACCTGTTCATGCCTGGGTGACGTTTCAGTTGGTCCTCATAAAGGTGTTACTGCCTTTGGAGTTGGTGTAACTAACAGACTAGGGGCACAATCCTAACCCCTTATGTCAGTGCCAATGGGATGTATGCTGCATCCTGCAGTTGGGTGTCACTCACCGAGTCCTCCTCAAAGTAAAGGAATGTTTGTTCCCTTACTTCAGAGCTGCATTGCCCTTATGACAGTGCTGGAAAACACTGACATAAGGCGTTAGGATTGCGCCTTAGGACTCGTCCAGCTCTAATTCTTGGCTCTGTCTTCTTCATTAAGTGGTCTGGGCAAACTGTTCCCTCCGAGCCTCAGCACCTTGGCGGGGCTACTGCCAGAAGTTGTCAAGAGAATATGTGTGAGGTGCTTTGCACACCTGGAAAGTGCAAGTCAAACGTTGAGCATGGAAAACAGCGTGGCGTAGTGGTCAGAGCGCTGGTGCTAGAACAAGAGAAGCCAGGTTCGACTCCCTGCCCAGCCAGTGACTGGCACAAGATCACTGTTTCTCAGCCCCAAGGCCAGCCCAAGATGTCCTGATCTTGATCAAATGTGCCAAATGCTACCAGTAGAGCCTGGTGATGTATATTGTCAACACTGACTGGCAGCAGCTCTCCAGGGTTCCAGGGGGAGTACCTGGAGATGCTGAGGACTTTCATTTCATTTCATCGGTTGGATGAATTCACCTGTAGTCCCCCAAAGGTTATGATGTGATATATTTGTTCATCTTTAAGGTACCACAATACCCTTGGTGGCTTCTGCAGGGGATTTGTGAGCATGCGGTCCCAAGGTTTTGTTAATTTTCTTAAGACCACTTGTAGGAGAAGGGGGGCAAATGAGATCAGGAGTAGGGGTACCTTCATGTTTTCCCTCAGGGAGCACATTGCAACAAGGGAGGTGGTTTTAATCAGGAAAATGGTGCAGGGGAAAAGATCACACCTATCTCCCCATGCGCCCTAGTTTTGACCCAATTGAGGAGTCTCCATAGTTGCTCTTAATTGTAACTGATGCTCTGGAGACTCAAACGATGCACTCCGGAGTTCTCCAAACATGCATGGATGCTTTCGTGGTGCACACCTCTTTCATGAAGAGACCCAGAGCAGATTTCACAAATGCATCCTCCTCTCTGGATGGCTGCAGCCCACAGAAGGGGGATCTGCACATGCCATTGCACTTCCAACACTGCCGACAGAATGTTCCTCTTGAGCTGTTTAATAGAGCTCATTGCCTCATTCACACATTCAGCTGCCAGTCATCAAATGAGAAATCAGTGGACGGACATGTGAAATGGCTGCGCCTGTCCCATGTGGGGGGGGGGAATAAGAGTTGCCCCCTTTTTTAACTGGTCGTGCTCCTCGACCTTTCAGATCTGTTTGGCAGGTAGAAAAACACTTCACTGGGTCATTGTGTCAGGCCGCTGGTAAGGGTGTGCTTTAAATGCGCCTAAGGGGGAGACATGATTGAGATGAACAAAATTATCCAGGGGGTGGAGAGAGAGGACCGAGGGATGCTCTTCTTCCTCTCACACAACACCAGAACCAGGGAACAGCCACTAAAAATGAGTGTCGGGAGAGTGAGGACAGACAAAAGAAAATATTTCTTTACCCAGCATATAATTAGTCTGTGGAACTCCTTGCCACAGGATGTGGTGATAGCGTCTGGCCTAGATGCCGTTAAAAAGGGGCTGGACAGATTTCTGGACAGAAAGTCCATCACAGGTTTCAAGCCATGATGGGTGTGTGCAACCTCCTGGTTTTAGAAGTAGGCTGTCTCCAAATGCCAGGTGCAAGGGAGCGGCACCTGGATACAGGTATCTTGTTGCCTTGTGTGCTCCCAGAGGCATCTGGTGGGCCACTGTGAGAGCTGAGAAGCTGAATTCAATGGACCTTTGACCTGATCCAGCAGGGCTCTTCTGGTGTTCTTATGCTATGTAGGCACTGGAGCAGGCCCAAAAAAACCTCAGCGAACCTTAGATGGAGACTGACCAGACGCATGCAGTTGGAGCTGGTGAGTTGTGTAACCAGGAGCCAACAGATCTCCAGCATGAGTGGCCAAACCACAGGTGCCCCCCCTTGCAACCTGTTGCTGCTTCTCTCCACTGGTAGGCCCTCTCCCCCCCCTCGCCTTCCTCCACTCCCCCTGCCTTTCCTGCCTGCCAAGAGCTGCTCTGACTATAGGCTGTGTGAGTCCCCCCCAACCCATCCCCTCCCTCCAGTCTCCACTTTCTCTCCACCCCTCTTCTCCTCTTTCCCCACAAGGAAGGGACAGGCAAGGCAGTTCAGCCAATGTGATCCCAGGAAGGGCTTAGCTGCTGGGGGTGGGGGCTTTCTTGGTGGTGGGCGGGTGGGGGGGGGGAGAGAAAGGGAAGCGAGGCTCCTTCCCCTTCCACTCATCTTCTGAGCCGAGCCAGTTGCTCAGGGTCTGGAGGTGAGTGTGGGGACCACTGCCACTGCCCCAAGAAGAGGCATTTCTGCAGTCCTTTCTTTCCATTTACGCCTGATCCCAGCCTCTTCTCTTTCTGCACAGGAGTGGGAGATCCAGCAAAGAGGCAGATCTGGCTGCAGAGGACTGCAGGGCGTCCCTCTGCTCACCCTGCACCCAAGACTCAGTCTCCGGGTCAAGATGTCCCAGCTGTCTGTCAAGGAACACCTGGATGGAATCCTCAGTGACTTTGAAGGTGGGTGCCCAGCAAAGGAACCCGGGTGTGCAGGCAAAGGGTCTGGGTTTTTCCCCAAGACCAAGCAAGTTCATGCCACTCGCCCTGACTTCTGCTGAGTTTCAAGCAAGCACAGTCCCTGGCAAATGCCTCTGGTTGCAAAGAGGGACTGGGCACCGCTCCAGAGACAGTGGGTGGCTTTGCTGCAAATGTGCCGGAGACACACCAACTGTTCAAGAGCCCAGTTCTGTAGTCCTGTGACACTGAGAGGCTTTCAAAACTAGAACCAGTGCTTCTCCCCATGCACACTCTGGTGTCTTTTTTCAGAGAGGTGAAGAGGCAGGTCTTCTAGTTTTGGATACATTATTTTTTAAGATAGGTGCAGGGGGTCATGGTTGAGGTTGCTTGGAAAATGACGCCCAGGGCTGCGTGCACGCAATGATTCTGTGGGACGATGGTATTGTACATGACTTCCTTCAAATATCACCTTTAAGTTTCTAGCCCTCATGGTGCCCAAGTTATGCTTGAAAGCATGTGGACAAATAACCGCCACTAGAAAAGTGTGGCTCAGTAAGATTGATGGGGGGGAGGAAATGGGGCTCCCCATTGTTCTTTACTCCTCCCCGTGATTGGCACATAGGGAGGAGTGTGATTGGCACACAAGGAACAATTTGTGTAGTTGTGTATCACTGATGTAATTTATGCAGATGATAGTATACTATTCATTATTTCTGAAGTACCTAAAAACCCAAGGGTTCGTATAAATATAACATTAACGATGGCAATTTTGTTTACAGTCTGCATAACATGAGGAAAAGGAGGGAGGGGAGTGGCAGGAAAAGGTGATTGGACTTAGGGGGCAGAATTATTCTGTATTCCTTGGTGCAAAATGTGAAAGGGCTGAGTAAACAACTTTTATTTTAACACAAAGTGACCTCACCAGACTTGCTAAACTTCAATGGCTTTTTCTTTAACCTCTGATATATGGTGGATGTCTGTGGGTTACTCAGTAACTGAAATTGTAAGCTGCTTGGGGCAGGGGTTCAACCGTTCTTGCACATCTGTCAAGTGTAAACTCTGTGCAGCTTGATGGCACTATATAAATAATAGTGAAGATGCACTCTGTGCATGACCCCCCCCCCCCAATACACACTTTTCTGTCTTCTTAGGTTGTATATTCCATGGCTAAAGTTGAGACTTCGGGGTCACTGAGTTTTCAGAAGGACTCTGGCTCTGAATAGGATGGGATGGATAGACTGGACAGAGGGAATTGCTTTTTCCTTTTCACACAATCCCAAACCAGGGGTCATTCACTAAAATCTACTGGCAGGGGAGTCAGAACAGAGGAAATATTTCTTTACCCAGAGTGTCATTAATCTGTGGAACTCCTTGCCGCATTATGTTATGATGGCTCCTAGACTAGGAGCTTCTAAAAGGGGAGTAGACAGCTTTATGGAGGATAAGTCCATCACAGGTTACAGGCCATGATGAGACTATTTGCAACCTCTGGGCTTTTGAGGTAGCCAGTCTCTCAATTCCAGGTGCAAGGGAGTGACAACAAGATACAGGTATCATGTTGTGTTGAGTGCTCCCTGAGGCATCTGCTGGGCCCCTGTGAGATACAGGAAGTTGGACTAGAGGAGCCTTTGCCCTCATCCAGCAGGGCTCTTCTGATGATCTTATGACACAGATTAAATCCCTGATTAATTGTGCTTCAAGGCATGTGCACACACTGCCCCTCCCCCCCGCTTCATCATACATGTCCATCTCCTGACAACTGTAAACATCAGTGGTGGTAGACGTGGCTTGGCATTGAGCATGACCGAGGCAGCAAAGTGATGTTAAGATGTTCCACCCTTCAACGTAAATAGAGATGTATGAGTTTTCGCACATAGTTGTGCATAGGAAGGCTGTTCTATCAGGTGAGTGTTTAAAATATACTATGCCTATGTGTACTTTCACGTGTTTGTATAAGGCTTCAGATATGCCAAGGGCCCTCAGAGGGTGTGCTTTCAAGATGGAATTTGAGGTGGCAGCTCTGATGTGACTGGAAGAGAAACCCCCCCCCCCATTTTCTTGGACTGCCACTGGAAAAAATGTATACCACCTTGAATCTGTTGAGTCCTACCTGCAATAAGCCCTGCACAACCTACACAGAAGAAAAGGTGCCTCACTGTGCCCCACCCCATCAGGACTGGCCTGATATATTCCTGGCGCATACGTGCACATGTGTCTGAGACATGCAGTGGCATAGCTAAGGCATCTGCTACCTGGTGTCAAAGAAGATTTTATAGCCCTCCTCCCCCACAACAAAATCAAAATTAATTAATTAAGTAAAGAAAAAGTGTGCCCCATATTGGTTAGGGGGGAATTCTACAAGCATCCTCGCAAAGCACATGTTCCTCTCCAGAGGAGGCTCTCTTAAATGCATGGAACTTAGAGCAAGACACATAAAAAATGGGGCTGCTTGGCTGGGAGCGCAATGTCAGAAAGCTGAACAGGCAGACAGCCTTTTTTTAGCGAGGCACTACTCTGCCCCCAACAGAGCTGACACACAAAGAACTCCCTGCCACTGCCCCCCAGCCCGTCTCGTTTCACATACACGCCTCCCCCCACAACTCATATTAACACCTTATTGGTTCCATGCTATATCATAGCACTTCATTGGCTCTCAGAACAATCAGTCTCATTGGTCAGTTTTGAGTTTAGAAAATCCACTTTTTGTTCCATAAGACAGTTGCGTTTTCTTTTTCTGATTAATTGGCCATAACGCTTGATAGAATACAAATATTTTAACACAGTTTGTTTCATTACATCCTCTATTAAATTACCTTTCCAATGATATATAACATGATGGTATTATTCGTAATTACCAAAGTTTTCACAATTTTGGCCACTAGTGTCAAGCTCAGCTTGTCCCCCCCCCAAAGCTTGACACCTGGGGCTATTGATTCCCAACCCCCCTTAGCTACACCACTGCACACATACATACATACATGCATGGATGAATATGGGGCACAAGAGTGTGCTGCTCCTGTTCATTTCAGTGGGGCTCATGCAGGACAATGTCCCCATACGTTGTGTGCTGTGAGCCAGATTTCTCTGACCTCCACCTGAAAAATTCTCCTGGTTAAGAACATAAGAACAGCCCCACTGGATCAGTCCATAGGCCCATCTAGTCCAGCTTCCTGTATCTCACAGCGGCCCACCAAATGCCCCATGGAGCACACCTGATAAAAAGAGACCTGTATCCTGGTGCCCTCCCTTGCATCTGACATAGCCCATTTCTAAAATCAGTAGGTCGCACATACACATCATGGCTTGTAACCTGTAATGGATTTTTGCTCCAGAAATTTGTCCAATCCCCTTTTAAATACATCTAGGCCAGATACCATTACCACATCCTGTGGCAAGGAGTTCCACAGACCAACTACACACTGAGTAAAGAAAGCTGGGCATGCCCGCTTTCTGTTTGCAGGGAGTTATGTGAATGGGGAAGCACTCAAACGTGTGGCTTCCCTTACCTGCAAACTTCCTGCACCTGGAAATGTTGGGGAGTCATATTTTAACTGAGCTGTTACCCTGAGAGGCTCGCTTGATACATTCAGGCAATCTTTTAACACTGGGCAGCATCCAAATATGTAACCCCTCTGCCTCCTAATTAGGATTGTCTCTCACAAATGGGCCCTACCGAGACCCAAGGCCCTACCGAGGCCCAATGGGCCCTACCAAGGCCTAAAGGTATCTGAGCATGAGGGTGTCCATCCCAAGCTAGGGGACAGGCCTGTCCTTTGGGGATTGTGTGCCGAAGGGCCCCAAATGGCTCCCCTGCTCACTGGGCCAAGAAGCACCTGCCAAAGTGGGGATTCTCTTCTGTTTAGCAGGATGGGTGGTGGCGGCTATATTTAGCATCCAGCCTCTGAATGCCAGTGGTGGGAGAGCAGTGGAGGGAGAGAAGTCTATCTTGTGCTCCTGCTCGTGGGCTTCCAGAGGCAGCTGGGGGACACTGTGGGAAACAAGATGCTGGGCTCGGTGGACCCCCTTGGGCCTGATCCAGCAGGGCTCTTAAGCAGAGGAATAACGCATTGCTCCATGCCCGGGGCAGTGGCATCGCCATCCAGGTTCTCCCTTGTGCTTGCTGCAGCGGCTTCACACTCCCTGTTCCTTCTCCTGTGAAGGTTCCCCCCAGAAGGGCAGCCTCCACAGTCAAAGGAAAGGGCACATGAAACCACCAGCACTTCCTCTATAATTAGGGCAGAGCCTGAGGGCAGTCATGCACCCCCATTGGGCTCAGCGCCCAGATCAGGTGCCCCTCAAGCTCTGCCCTGGTCACACCTCTGGTCTTAAGGGAGAGAGTCTCTGTCTCTATTCAACCCAGTATAATGTCGACTTTTCCAGTTGACATTGCTGGTGTCTCCTGAGGCCTTTTTTTGTTTCCCAGATTGAGCCCTTTGGTGACCGAGAAGTACCTTTTGGGTTTTTTTTGCTGTGTGACTGATTTTGGGGGAGGGGGGCGGGGTGGTTGAGAAGCAGTATCTAAATATTTTGTCATTGTCATCATTGGTATTTGGAAGCAGAACTGGGAAAGATTCCCGAGACCCTCGAGGAGGGAGGTTCTACTTAGCTGTCACAACTGTTCAGTTTCTTCTTCCTGGGTAAGGGCCTAATCCTATCCAACCTTCGAATGCCGGTGCAGTTGAAATGCAGCTTTGAGGAAAGGGAACAAATGTTCCCTAATTTGGAGGAGGCCTCCTTGATTGCCACCCCCCCACAAGCTGCAGCACATGCCCCATTGTAACGGCTGCACAGGCACTGGAAAATTGGATAGGATTTGGCCCTAAGGCTACAATCCTACGCATGCTTTCTTGGGAGTAAGCCCCACTGAATACAGTGAGCAGGCATGCATACTTCTGAGTAGGCATGCATAGGATTGGGCTGTAAGTCTGCTAATAAGAAGGAAGAGAAGGCAAATACCTTGAGGAACATTGCGGGAAGCGATTATTATTCACTCCAGCATGGCATCTTTTCCAGTGACTGCTGCTGGAAAACTCTTCTGTTTTTAATTTAGATTGTGAGCCTTTTGGGGACAGGGAGCCATTTGGTGATTCATTTTAATTGATAAACTGTTTTGTGAACTACTCCTGTTAAAAAGCAGTACATAGGTTGCAGTGGTAGTACAGGTCTGTCTTCCTTATCCGTGGATTTGGGACCTGCAGATGTAACACACTGGCGGTTCTGAACCTGCAGTGGGAGGGTCAGACCTGAGCTCCTGGATGCAGCCAGAGATGTTCACTGATTGTGTCCTGGAGGCTTTCTGAGGTCTGCAGAGGCTGTGCATGGACATCTCCAGTCAGAGGCCCTCAGAGGCAGTATAGCTTTGAACCCCAGGTTCTGAGGACACACAGCCTTTGTAGTGGGGGGGCCGTTGCAAGAAAATGGGGTGGCTGGCAGGATGGGCCTTTGGCCCTGATCTTGCAGCGCTGCTCCGATGTTCCTAGAAGCAAAGCAGGGAGTCATTTCTCCATTGACCTCAGGAAGCTTGAGAACCCTTGCTCTCACCATGGCCTGGGGTGAGCATTCCTGCAGCCCCTGGGCTGGGCTTGTTTGCAATCAGCAAACTGGCGGGCTTGGCAATGTGCCACTTGGGGGAGCAGCTGTTTGCACACACAGGGTCAAAATGCAGGTAATTATACCCGTCCCACCAGGGCATTACGAGGCCGTTTCCCTCTGAAGAGAACTGTAGGAGAAAAAAAAAACCGAGCCTGCGAGGAGGAGGCAGGAAGGGCCGGGGGTGGAGAGGCTACAATCACCAGCTTGTCTCTGTTAAGACAGGAAGGGGAGAAGGGGGGTAGGAGAGTGAGGGAGAGAAATGGGGGGGGGGGGAGAGCTTGCTTCCAATTACCAGCTGTTGCTGTGGCAGTGTCTCCACTTCAGCATTTCACAGATTGCAATTAAGGCAAGTTTCGGAGCAGGACTAGAGAGGGCGAGGGAGACAGGCAGGCGGAGTGTGTGTGCCTCGGAGGCAGGGCCTCTGCGGTGCTTGGATTACCAGGAGTGTGGACCGCCCCAGCGAGGCACACAACAAGCAGCCCTCTTGCCGAGGGGACCCACCCCTGAATGCCCAAAGTCACTTCAAGCACTGTTAGTAGAAACTGCCCTCTGACGTCTCAATGTCTCTGGATTTTGGATCAATGTCTCTGTCTCTGGATCAATGTCTGGACATTGTCTCAATGTCTCTGGATAGCAAGGACCAGAGAATCAGAAACAAGGTGAGGAAGGCTCTTAAAGGGCTTTCTTAGTTCAACACTTCCCCCCACCCCACGATTGCCAACTTTTTTACTGGCTCCCTTCCTCTGCCTCGAGCAGCAGCTGCTATACCACAGTTGAATGAATGAAACTTTTCTTAGCTTGGATCTAAAGTCGGGGCCAGTGAGTATCAGCATGTGTTGGTGTGGTTGGTGTGGTGCTACTAAAGCACTTGAGCTTGGCATTTCCAAAGGTGGCAACCCTGTCTGAAGTATTAAACCCTTTGCATAAAACTGGTATAGGCCGGGCACATGGAGCCGATTATGCCCACCTCAGTTGCTGCAAGTACACGGGACAGGCCCGTGAATGTTTCTGAGCACTTCCCAGAGATGCTTCCAGAGAATGAACCCAGGAACATATGCTGTTCCACTGAGCTGTGGCCCCGTCTTTCTGTGGTTGGGTCAACTGTATTGTGGCACTTTCCTGGGCTGTCTCCTGTCTTTTGCTTGGGGCAGATGGTGATGTGTGTCGGTGTGTGGAACTTGCTGTTCTCTTACCTTTGTCCCACAACCTCTGTTTCCCCAACCAGTAGCACCGCTATGGGGTGTGGGCTGACACCCCCCGCTAGGGGGTGTGGGCTGATGCGCACAGAGGGGCGACACCCCTACTGCCCAAGATTTTTAAAGTCTTGGTTTTTTTTTGAATAATACCATCATGTTATATATAATTTGATGTGTAATTTCATGCAGAATGCAGTGAAACAAACCACATTGAAATATCTGTGTTCTATCAAAAGGTACAGCCAAAAAACCAGTAGGGGCGGGGCGAGGCGATGGGGCATCAACACGCCCACTGCCTGGGGCGTTGCCCCACCCACTGCATGGGAGAAAGTTCATCATGGAGGTGACATTCTGGCCTCCCGTAGCGGGTGAACCACTGCCCCCAGCTGAAGAATGATTGACAGGAATTAGATACAGGGTCTTTGTGGTAGCGACCCCCAGCTTAAGAAATCTCCTGCCCAAAGAAGTATGTGCGACTCCCTCTGTGGTTGGCTTCCTCCATTTGGGTGAAGGTCTTTTCCACTATTGTTCTCCACAACTGTTTATACTCTTCTGCAATTATGTTTTGCTGCTTGTTGACTATTTTGAATATTGTTGGCCGTTGGACTGCATTAGGATAACCTGTGAGTTGGTTATAATTCACTTTGTTGATACTGCCAGGGCAGTTTTATTCTGTAATAAAAATGGAAAAGGGTATTGCAACAAGACATTGCAAAATGCATTCACATCTTCCTGTGACTCAGTCCTTCTGGACTCAACATCCATGCTGTGGCATAGGAGTAGGGAGTGCAAAGCACTAAGTTTTGCAAGAAGCCTCACTGCACTGTGCAAGGGACCCATCCTTTCAGAGCCAGGCATATGCCTCCATTTTGTTCCCACTGCCTGGGAATAAGGGGAGGGGCTTCCTGCATGCTGTGGTGAGGCTCCCTGAAAAACTTAGTGCTTTGCACCCCCTCTAGCTACACCACTGCATCCATGTAAGTTTGTCACGAAACCATTAGTAGGTCGCAATTGTATAAGGGAGCTATTCTGAGGCACAGGGAGGCCCACAAAGGGAGCTGCGGGGCCCCCACACCCTCCAGAGGGATGGCACAACCCCCGGATACATGAGAAACCCCCTTTTTTCTTGGCAATGTGGCAATCCTTCAAGTGCTGTTGCCATCATTGCTGTCCAGTTGCTACCCTCAATCTCTGCCCACAAATACTTAGTTGTTCCCCAACCTTTGAGTAAAGGTTGGGAACCACTATACTAAATAAATAAATAGCAAGATCTAAATGTGCAGCGTGTGGGGGATGCCAGTGGTAAGAGTTATCCAGGTTGAAGGGAGCTGCAGACTGTTAAGGAACACATAAAGTACAGGCATCCGCCGCTTAACAACCTTCACTTAACAACAGACCACATATATGATGGTGGCCAAAGCACAACAAAGAGGCTCTTAATGGGGCAGTTGGGTCTCCCATAGCTTGCAGCAGAGTGTCTGTTTGCACAACAAAGAGGCCCTTAATGCAAAGAAGAGGCCATCTATCTCCAGTAGCCTGTACAGCTAGTTAGTTTCTGGTAGGGTGTGTCTGTTTACACAACAAAAGCACTAGATTGGGCTGAGTGTTCACTTAACAACCTAATCACATAACAACAGGATTGGAGAACATATCCCTGTTGTTAAATGGCGCACACCTGTATATGAGGTGTGTTGAACATTCAGATAATCTTCAGCCACCTTTCTGCCTTCTAAGATTTCACCACACCCTTGCAGACATACTCTTGCAACCATGAGGACTAGCGACTTGCATTCAACATGTAAACAGGTTGCCAGAAAGCAGAAGTCTGCCCTCTACTTCCACACAGTCTGGACTTAGTTTTCCTGTGTAGCCCATGAAAGCTGAAATAAATTGGCGAACCTTTCAGGTGCCACATGACAACCTGTTGTGCTTGTTGCCGCATATATACCACATACCCCTCTGTGCTTGGGCAGGATGGCAGCTATGCAGTGTTAGAAGACTTCAGAATTTGGGTATGCTTTTTCTAAGTTTTGCTGCTTGCAAGTGGACAGCAGATTTATTAGTCTGCCTTTCTCCACCCTCCACCCCTGTTTTTTTCCTCTGATGTGACCCATGAGAGGGAAAGGGACAAGGCAGGTAGGTTGGGGAGAGGAGTGCGGGAGAGTGACCAGAGCCAGATTTCCTTGGGCTGAGGGTGGACAAACGGGGGAGGGCCTTCTGTTATTGCTTGCCAAGGAATGCACCCACACCTATAATTACAAGTATTAACCTTCTGATTATCAATCTCTCTCCAGTGCCAGAGAAGCACATTCCAGTGACTGACTTGCATTCACAGGGTTAGGCCAGAATGAGTCGAAGATTAGTCTTCGGTCCTGATTTTGGAGAAGCAGGAATACCTTAAGCTACGTAGCAATAACTGTCTTTGAGCCGTTCTGGGAAGTGCTGCCTTGATTGCAGAAATAATATCCTGGCTTATACTTGCATGTGTGAAGTGACTTGTGCTTTGTGGAGAAACGGTCTCCATTCTCTAATCTTGCATCTCCACCCATCACCTCCTCAGAAATCCCAAATTTTGGATGCACCTGACTTGGCAAAGCTAATTGGAGTGCTCCAAGACAGAGCCTTATCTGTGGTAGCCCCCTGCCCCTCCTTCCTTGGATGTGGAACTTCCTGCCTCTGGAAGTCTGTGGTTTTCCCCCTTTCTCCTAAGCTTTAAGAAGGCATTCATGTTTGTTCTGCCAGGCCTTTTGGGGAGTGAAGCTAGCCTGGGTACAATCTGTGTCTGTTGCTGGAGTTTGGGTTACTAAACCTAAACTCCTAACCACACTTTCCCCATTGAACAAAATAGAACTTACTTCTGAGTAAACCTGGTTAGGCTTGTGCCCTTTGCTTCTCATTTTTTCTACTGTCATATTTTACTGTGAGCCACAGGGTGGCCATCTCTTGCTATCCCTGGAGATTCCCTCCCTCACGTGTTAGATGTTTCTGGACAGAAAAATTGCCAGGACCGCTTTCAGTAGTCACCTGGAGATCGATGTGGATTCCTGGAGACTCTGGGCCAATCCTGAGTGTTAGCAACCCTAGTTTTGTTGCCTTGGCACTTTTAGTGAAAGTCAGGGTTAACCATGGGGAAATGAATAAATAAATATGTAGCAGAGTCTTTCTAATGGCAGCTCCAGTCCTTTGGGGGCTTGACAGGGACCCACACTTTACACAGATAGCCAAGACATGGTTGTTCAGGAAGGCTTTTGTTCCATGGACTAGGTAGTGTTTTGTGATTCTATTATTTGGTCATATTATTTACATGCTGAATATGCTGTTGCTTGATTTTGCTTTGCTAATGTTGCTGTTCTTAATTTAATATGATCATGATGATTTTTTTTCTAATATTTTCCCATTGTAAACTGCTCTGGAGAAGGATGGGAGATGGGAGAAAGATAAGGATGGCATAAACCAGTGATTCCCAAACTGGGAGCCGTGGCTTCCCAGCGAGATGTGGAAACATCACAAAAATCCCACTGCCCTATACAATGTATAGGCTTGTGGCACCTAATGGGATGCTACAACCAATGGCCCAGTAGGTCAGGAAGCCATCAGCTGAAAAGGTTTGGGAACCAATGGCATTAAAAGGGATACAAATAAATACACTTGCAAATACAAACAGTGATTTACTAGGCACAGGAATTGAAAAATAGGACTCGTTCCTGGTAAACAGTGGACACCAGGAGATGGAGGCACACAGAGAAACTGGGTCTTTCCTTCGGGATCCTCAGAATATATCTTAGTGGAGAACTGGCAATATCAAGATTGGTTGGTTAGTGAGAAGTCAGACAGTTATTGAATTTTAAAAGGTGATTCATTTGGTCGGCTGCCATTCTGCGGGGCAGCTGCTGCCTGCCGCTGTATGTCTGGCTGGAGGGCTGTCCAGCTGCGAGGATCTTCTCTGCCCCTTGGGCTGTCTTTTGATTCCATGCTGACAGTGATGAAGTGCTTTGTGTCCCCCTCCTCTGTCTCGTTCAGGGGTCAGCGCTGGAGTTGCTGGGGGTCAGACCTCTGAGGGCAACAAGGGGCAAAGGGCAGAAATGAATTCCTCTTTAAACCCTCAGGGAGGCAGTAAAGGCTACAGTCTGCTTTAACTGAGCAAGTAGGGTTGGATGCAGGCGGGAGGAGGGGAAGCACTGCAAGCTGTAACACTCAGTGCACTTCATGGTCCTTGGAAGTGGCAGATTGCCCCATAGAAAGTCCTCTTTAGAAGCGATAATAAGTCACTTGTACTGAGTTCAAACTGGCTATCAGCCTGGGGAAAGGAGGATTGACTTACTTGCTAGAGACATCTGAATCTATTTCTGTTCTGTCTCTGTGTTTGACCTGTGAGAATGTGCAAGGACTGGGGGAGGAAGGGCAGGGGGAAATGAAAGAGAGGGGCCCTAGCTCTTCTCCCCCACATTCATTCATTCATTCATTCATTCATTCATTCTCTTCCTCTTGCTCCCTTGCTCAGCCATCCTTTCATGCAGCTCTAACCACCAATTGTAGAGGTACAAGAGGAGGCATAATCTTACAATTTCATTGGCAAATGGAAGGACAGTAGTGCCCCTGCTGCTGGGGATCAAGCCCATGGGGCTGACCGAGATGCTTGCTGCATGGGGTAGACTGGTGGAGGAGCCCTCCCTGCAGTCTCTACTTTTCCTCAGCCTGCTTCATGACTTGGAAAAGGAAAAGGGAAACAGGACAAAAAAGGAAGAGTGGAGGAGAGGAGCAAAGAGTGGCTAGAATGTCCCCTCTTCCTTTTAAAATCCAAGAAGCAGAGGCGGGGGGAAGCAGTGAAGGCTGGGATGCTGCTGGGTGTGAGGGGTGATATGCTGTCTCAGATGCTGGGAAGTTGTAGGCCAGGAAGCTATGGAATTCCAACAGGACTAATGAAATTCACTTTCATCACTGACTTCTGTGCATATGCAGAGTGCATTTCTCTTACCCACAATTCCTACCCACACCCATCTGAAATAGGCCTGGCTTTCTAGAAGAGGTGACCTCCCCTCACTTCTCTGTTTAGAAATTAGTCCCTGAGTCTTCAAAGCAGGTCACAGATAGCAGAGAGAATTAGCTAACTCATCTTGTGAGTAAACTCAAGACTTCAAAGTTGCCATTCAGGAGCAAATCTCAAGTGAGGTTTGAAACAAAGGAAAGAGAAATGGGATTGTCTGGGTTGCTGGGGAGGGCTCCACTGAAGCCCCAAGTTCTCCTAAGTCTATCTGACATGTTATTCCATGGGAAAAGACATTTCATGAGTCACATCTATGGACTTCAATCCACATGCACTGCAATCCAAGTGGTCTTTTGTGTGGTACAAGCTGCACCAGTCAGTCATAGTGTGGCCTCCTAGGGTTTCTTCCCATCTCAGGCTTGTGGAGGGTTGAGGCTGACTAGTGAGGGCAGGCCTGCCTCTTCGTGAAGTGCTCTCCAGAGCATCAACCGGCTGGTAAGTGACCTGAGATCTCTGGTGGGCAATTTGTCTTTGTGCTGGAGGTCCTGTTGTCCTGGCCAGCTGCTGTCCTCTCCAGCCACATGTTCCACTCCTGGGAGTCCCTGTAGTGGAGATGGACCAGGCTATCTGTGAGCAACTTGTTTATGTCCCATTTGGCTCCCAGGTGAGCACCAGCCACAGCCACTCCTTCCAGTTCCACAGAAGCTGCATCCTTTTTGCTGCGGTCATCTGGGGGCTCCGTTGCTTGACCTCTGCAAAGGAGAGGAGAGTGTTGAGTAGCTGATGAAGGCCCCTGCCAAATTTGGTCCCTGCCAAATTCTTGCTGCAGCCAGTGCCAGTTGAGGCTGGGAAAGGCTTTCTCCCATACTGTCTGCCCACCTTCTCTCAAAACTGTTCTCCACGTGAAATAGGGACCATTCACCTGTATCCTCAGAGGCTTGTTGGGAAGGCTCATGGAATAGTGGCAGGCTAAACACTTCTGATGTGGACAGTCCTGGCAGCGGGGGGGGGGGGGGCACACTAGCTTGGGTCAATGGAAGGGAAAACTGTCTGGGTAACATATGGGTGCTCCCACAGAACAAATAGATACTGGGGGCAGGGGTGTGAGTGATTTTCTTTAGGGAAAAAAAGCATGGGAGAAAGGGATTTATTCCCCCAATTGCCATGGCCCCAATTCAGCATTGGTCCCTACCTGGATACTTGTACCTCTGGTGAAAAAAAACAAGCAAACGTGGGGGTCTGAATAAGAATCTCGCACCATGGAGTTTGGTTTGTCCCTATAGCTCTGCTGAATCTTCAGAGACTCTGAGCAGTGGAAATCAGCTCTAGAAAACTTCTAGTAGAAATGCCAAGTCTTAAGACAGATGGTCTACTCTAGATATCACCCTGGATCCCTGTCTGAGGCAGAGATCCCCATTGCACTCCCCTTCTCCTGTGTTTGGTTCAATGGAAGGTGGTCACTGGAGACCAGGTCAAAAGATCACTTGCAACAGGTAACTGGAGCACTCTGGAGATAAGATCAGCTGAGGATGGTGTTCAGGGCCAGGGGTGAAGGTTCGCAGGAACAATGCATTTGTTCCTTTTGTCTTGCCTTGCCCCTATGGCCCCCCATGCCTGAAGTCTAAACTGTTTGAAGTCTGACCAAGCTTCTTAAGCACAGGTGACCATCTGCAAAGATCTGAAGGCATCTACCTGAGATGCACAAAGGGCTGCTCGCCTCCCTGCAACCTGACAAGTTTCGCATTATCTCTGAAGCCATTCTGAGGATCCTCTACCAATGGGGAGTGCCGCTGGAAACAAGGAAATTGTGTGTGGGTGGCTTGTTTCCTCTCGTGTGGTTACATAGGGCAGGGGAATAAATGAGGGGAGGAAATCTTAAAAATGAAAAAAGTACAGGGGCAGATTAGCGGGCTGAAGCATTTTCACTAAAAGGAGTGGCTAAAGCAACTGGGCTTTTTAGTTTGGGGAAAAGGCAACTTAAAAGCGGGCGTGTGGCTGAGGTGGAAAGCATTTTGAAATGTGCAGAAGGAGATGCTTCTCTCTCTCTTAATATGAGTCTTGGGATTGGTCCATCCATGAAGTCAGCGGAGAAGGTTGTCTCAGGCAGTGCATTAATGAGGGGGTGCAGCCCACCAGCCTCTTCCCATCTCTGCCTTGCCCTCTTGCTGCCTGGATTCAGAAAGGAAGAAGGAAACAGAGTGGAGTCGAGGAGAGTGTCTTTGAGTGGGCTAGAGTGTTTTTGATACTCTGATTCAGTGATTCTCACTTCTTTGGCATCAGGACCCACCTTTTAGAATGAGAATCTGTCAGGACCCACTGGAAGTGATGTCATGACCAGAAGTGACATCATCAAGCAGGAAACCTTTTAACAATCTTAACCTGCAATCCTACCCACACTTACCCAGGAGTAAGTCCCATTTACTACCATTGTTAAAAGCATCTTCATAGTAGCCTGTTAAAAGTACAGATCTGTGACATTTCCCCAAATGCAGTCACATACCTTGGTAGCATTAAGTCTAATATATTAAAAATAAAATATTGAAAGAATGGTGACCCACCCAAAACGGGCTCATGGCCACCCAGGCTAGAGTGTCCTGACCCACAATTTGAGAAACACTGCTCTAACCCCCTATGCTGGTTTACTTCCCTCTTCTCTTCTACTCCTTTCTTTTTGAATCCAGGCAGTGGGAGGTGTGGTGGCAGTGACCTTTAGCAGTCATCTTAAACCATCCCCATATTGTGCAGTATGTGGTCTTGGCGTATAAAGACCTCTTTGGTTACCTATGGTGAGTATGAAACAGCTCTACGTGACTAGACGTGGAAGCTGCAGGATCCTGTTGTTTCTTTTTCCTAGACCTCAGGTCACTAAAACCAACATACAATATATTTTAAGTTGTGGTCGGGTTGGGATTTTTGCTTGATTTTGATCTTTTAGCAGTGTTTATAGTGTTGTCATTTTACATGATGAAGGAATAACGTCCAAAGGAGAGGGAAAAAGAGGAGAGAACAGAGGAAAGAGGGTCCCTGGTGGTGATCCAGGTGAGGCCTTCAGTTCTTCAGAAGCAACTCCTTTGCCAATTCCAGCAACTTAAGCAGCCTCAGGTCACAGTTTTGTTTGTTTTGAAAAGTTGAGCTTCTGATTTTTAAAAAAAATATAGAGGAAGCTACAGGAAATATTGGGTGATGGTTGCAAAAAGTGGAATTCTAGAAGGTGGTGTGTGCAAGGAACCCTTATCCTCACAAGCAGTTGGCTTGTGACTGAGAGGTGGCACGCATTCTAGGTCCATGGAGTGGCAATTTGACTGCAATGGGCTTGTTGAAACACATTCTCACGCCTGCTTGGTTTTGATAGGAAGCTCTTCTTGAGTTCTTCCTTCCGGGTGTAATCTGAGATTGTTTTCTAGTAACTTAGGAGATCCACTTTCACCTCTGAGAGCCACAGGCAGGCAAGGAAGGAATGAGCTACAAAAGCACCTGCCTGCACCTCTGTGACCCTCATGAACCTGCAAGCCCCATAGATCCTTCCGACATTTAACCCAGGGGGTTGTAGAAAGGGGAGGGGGCTTCCTGGGGACAGGAATATGGAGAGTTCAAGCGTTGGCACATACTAGGAATGAGTAGTCTACATAGTACCGAGTGGATTGGGGCTGGGAACTCAAGCTTGACTTTGCAGTGGCTCTTTGGAGGCAAAAAAGATTGTTGCCACATAAAGCATCTTTTCTAAAGGCCACCAGGGTGGAATTCAGGGTGGGTATGTGTATTTTCTATTAATCAACAAATTTGTGTGTGTGCGTGCCAATATACTGTTGGTCATGTCTGGGAGGCCCTCTGTGGTGCAGGGTCGGCGTTCGTGGATGCTCAAATCCACAGGTGCTAAACCCATAGACAGGGGTGTAGTTCCTGCCCAGGTCACAATTTGAGCTGCCATCACCCACAACCTGACCCGGAAATAATTGTGGTGATGCGATGATGTCACCGCAGTTACTTCTGGTTACACGCTGCTGCCCCGGAGCAATGCCGCCCGCTTTCTCAGAAGCGGGCTGCGTCCCTCCAAATGACCATGCCAAGACCGACTGTGGCAGGGTGGCCACAGCCAGTCTGGGCGCAGTCATGTACCTCAGAGCAATGCTGCCCACTTTCTCAGAAGGATGAAGGCGGTCTGCAGTGGGGCAGCCGCAACCGGTTTCAGCGCAGGAGCAAGGGGTGCCCCAATGGAGTGCCGCCCAGGGTGCTGTGACCCACTTTGGCTACATAAGTGCCGACAGATAAGGAGGGCACACTGACTAGTAGCACCTCTCCAAAAGAGCATGAAGTGAGGAGAAGGTGTCTTTCCCTTTGCTTTCCTGCAGCAAACTCCACAGGGGTCCCACAAACTCCTTTAATAAACAGGTGACCTTCAGGATGTGATGCTAGAGAGGGGTCTTGCCTTTACACGAAAGGGAAATCTTCTTGCCTTTCCCTTTTGCCTCATGAACCTTTTGTGAGGAGGAAGGCAACCTACTGGCTGCCACATCCCAGCTCAGAAGTGGCTGGAAGTGACAGCCTGCTGTTTCCTGGTTTCCCACCCTATGAAGATCTGACTGAGAGAGATGTTGCTGCTATTAACCTAACTTTGTGAATGTGGAGCACAAGGCAGGGATTATCCCTGAAACCTGCGGTTTTCAAACTCTCCAGGAGTTTGAAACCCGCAGTAAGTCTTTGCGGGGGGGAGGCAGCAGGGGCAGGGGGAAGGCAGTGATGCGATCCCCAGGATCGTGTCGCTCAGGGGGCTGCAGGGACTGGGATGCACCCACCAGTCCCTGCAGCAGCCATCCCTGTGCGAGTGCCTGCAGGAAGCCCCAGGTCAGGGAAAGGGAGAGTGGAGTGATCTGCTCTGCCTCTGCAAAAGCGGAAGCGGAGCGCAATCGCCCCACTCTCCCTTTCCCTGGCCTGGGAAGCCCTGAAGGTGCTCGCGCAGGGCTCCCCGCACACAGGGACGGCTGCTGCAGTGACTGGAGGGTGCACCCCAGTCCCTGCAGCCCCGTCAGAAGGGAAAGCGGAGCGATCGTGGTCCGCTTCCGCTTTTGCGGAGTGGGGCGCGATCACTCCACTTTCACTTTTGCTGACCTGGGGAGCCCTGCTGAAGGTTGTGCAGGGCTCCCCGCACCCCCAGGAGGCCTCAGGAGGCTTGGGCAAGTGCACCCAAGCCCGTGCAGCCCCCCTGAGCGGCGTGATCCTGTGGCTCCTTAAGGGGGCAGAGGCCAGGACCCACAGGCTGGGGCGTCGTGACGCCCCAGTTTGAATACCACTGCCTGAAACGGACACCTCAGCCTGGCCAAGTGTTTTGAAAGAGAGCCTGAGACAGGCAGGCCCCAAATGGCTGCTAATTTAGCCCAGCAGGGAAAACCCCCGAGGAGACAGAGCCTAGAAGGCATCTCCATAGATCTGGGGGAGGCTGTCTTTTAAGCAGTTAAACTCTCACAGCCAGATGTGGGTTGAAAGGGATTCCAGCTGCATCCAGCATCTTTTCTCTTCCCCCCTTTTCCTGTCACTCCCAAGAGCTCATCTGTGCCCCATCCTGGCCTTGTTCTACGAAGGGGAAACAAGAGGCTCTTCTGACCTCTGAGAGAATTTCCATCTTTAAAAAATTCAGGGTTGTTCTCTTTCTCACAGGTTCCAAAGTAATTAAAAAATGAACAAACCCCAAAACTCCACCCTTTGTAATGAATCTACAAAGCAGCTTACAAGCGTGGAACTCCTTGCCACAGGAAGTAGTGATGGCATCTTGCCTCGATGCCTTTAAGAGGCAAATTTCTGGAGGGAAAGTCCATCACGGATTACAAGTCATGATAGGTATGTGCAAGCTCCTGGTTTTAGAGGTAGGCTACCTCAGACTGCCAGATGCAGGGAAGGGCACCAGGGCATAGGTTGTGTCTTGTTTTGTGTGCTCCCTGAAGCATTTGGTGGGCCGCTGTGAGATACAGGAAGCTGGCCTAGATGGGCCTCTGGCCTGATCCAGTGGGGCCGTTCTTATGTTCTTAATCAGTTTTTAAAGAAGCAGAACAGTGGGCCCTCGGTATCTGCTGGGATCTGTTCCAGGATCCCCCATAGATACCAAAATCTGTGAATAATTACATCTGCAGGGGGATGGCATGGCACTGCAGTAACTTACCTGTGGGCCATGTCTAGCCTACCAAACATCGCACGTGGCCTCCTGGCTTCTTCAGAAGCCTCCCAGACACAACTGCGCAAACCAGAGTCACATCTGGTTTGCGCAGGCAACTTCTGGTTGCGTCCATGAGGTGTTCTGAGGCACAGAGAGCTCATATTCATTTTTCCACATGGGCATACAAGGCCTGTAGGAAAATGATAATAGTGTCAATCTACATGATAAGGTACTTTTGTATCTGTAGGAAAATGGGGAACCTCTAAAACAGGGGTGTCCAAACTTTTTGGCAGGAGGGCCACATCATCTCTCAGACACTGTATTGGAGAATTAATTTACATTTCAAATTTGAATACATTGACATAAATTGACATAAATGAATATTTTAGAAATGGAACTTATATGAATGAATGAAGGTCTTGCAATAGGTCAAGTCCTATAACAGGCCTTGCAAAGAGCAAGGTCAGCCTTTCCTTTCCTGCTACTGCAGCAACTGTTACCTTGCACATGCCTGATCTTGTCTGATCTCGGAAGCTAAGCAGGGTCAGGCTTGGTTAGTACTTGGATGGGAGACCACCTGGGAATACCGGGTGCTGTAGGCTTATACCATAGTCTTTCGTGACTGAAGATTGCCAACCAACTTTAACCAACGCTGCTGCATCACAGACGTGAAACAGCAAGCAGCGGAGGAAGCCTTGTCCCACAGCTCAAGTGAGAGGTAGAACAGTTGTCCTTACGCTGAGAGCAGTTGTGTCGGACCAGTGCAAGCTCCAGCAAGTAGCTAGAGGCTCATTGGAGACCAGTGGCTCCCTGTGGGCTGGATTGGAAGTCCCCAAGGCCACAAGTGGCCCCCAGGCCAGAGTTTGGACACCCCTGCTTTAAAACATCCTTCAGTGAAAACAGGAGTTAAAACTGCACTAATGAAGATTGTACAATTGATGTGTGTGACTGTAATGACCAGAGCTTTATATTATGTTATTAGCATTGTCCAGCCAAGAAAGTTTGGTTCTGGAGCCAAAGCATCCCCTCCATAGCCCAGAAGGAACTGCCATCTCTGAAAACTTAGGTGCGTTTACTCCGAGCCAACACTGAGGGGATGCAGTCCCATGACTCCTGCCTCAAGAAGGTGAGGGCATTCCCATTCCGTTGCCCCACATAGGCATTCAAACAGCCCAGCAAAAGGCGAGGGTCTCGTTTCCGAAGCTGTTAGCACAATGTTGATTGATGGTATCTGTAGTGGTGTGGGAGGAGAGCCCTGGTCCTGATGCCTTCCACCTTCATTAAAACTTGCGGGAGGCAGTGGGTTACACAAAGGAGGAAAGAACAGAACAAACATGCTTGGAAAATAGCTTTGGGGTTGGAATTGTGCATGTGTGACTCTTAAGCAAAAACACAACCGGTGATTGCAGACGAACTGACATGCAAACTGATTCTCTGATTCTTCGTTCTGACTTTGTTCACTGGGCCCTGGACACCATTTGAACCTCCTGATTCCCAGTGAGGCTGGAGGAACTGGCCACACACAGGTTCTCTCCAGAAGATCCAGGTCAGGGCTCATGGCTTGATCTTAAGTTACAGGGCTGGGCTGACTGTGTGGGCAACTGAGGCTATTGACTCAGGCAGCAGGTTGGCAGAAGATGGTGCCTGCCTCTGTTTGCTCACCTGCCTCTGCTGCTTCTCCTCCCTGGATTCAAAAAAGAAGAGAGAATGGAGCAGAAGTGCGGAGGAGAGGCGACACTCGAGCCAACCACTCTTCTCTACTCCACACTTCCTGTCTCATGCCTTTTCAAAGGCAGGGAGTGAGAGGAGGAGGAGCTGACACACTGCCAGGGAAAGGGGTTACTATTTGGCACACCACTTCAGGCACCAGGAAATCTTGGAGCCAGCCCTGCCAACAGGGAACTGAAGTGTTACGCAACAACCGTTTTGACTTTGGTGGTAAGAGTGGCACAATAGTCAGTAAAGTTTGTTGGCTCCACATTTTGGCTCCTGTCTGTGGCACCATTTTACAAAGTGTATAGCAGTAACTATTACAATGGCTGAGCAGGGTTTTGGATGCAGATCTCCTTGGTCTGGTCCACAGCCAATGCTATCCATTACACTAGAGTGGCTCTTTTGGAATGCATTTAGGATGCATGCAAAGAAAAGAGCGCTTGCTTAAAAGGACCACAGTGCACATTTCAGCGAAGGCCTGTGATTGAATTTCCCAGTGCTGTTTACTCCTTTTCAGTTCAGTAGACCTTTATTGGCATAAATTTACTCCTTTTAAAAGCAGCCCTGTGGGGCTGATTTTGATCAGGGGTGCAGCATGGGGAGAGGTGCGTTTAATCCTCCCCCCATCCCAGACTGGGTTAGACCATGCTGGATTAAACAACCAAGAGCACTGGCATTGCTAGCAGGTGTGGGGACATGCCGGGAGGAGGCTGACACTACTACTGGCCAAAATTTTTTAAAATCTTGGTATTTTCAAATAATACTACCATGTTATATATTCAATGTGTAATTTTATGCAGAATGCAATGAGGCAACCCCCATTGAAATATCTCTATTCTATCAAAAGTTATCACCAAAAACCCAGGGGGTGTGGGGTGATGGTGTATCATCATGCTCACCACCCAGGGCATTGCGTTGCCCCGCCACTGCACGGGAGAAGGTCTATCATGGGGGGGAGGTGACATGCTGGCCTCCCGCACTGGGTGATGCAAGCCCTGGTGATGCCACTGACTTAAGAGACCTTCATCTCATAACATTGCCAAAAAACGTTTATTACTCTGACAGAAAGGAGGACAAAGAAATAATATTATTATAGCTTTATGTTTGTGTGTATTCATAGGTGAATGTGGGAATGAGCACAAGACATTCTAGTGTTCATACTACGGAAAGTTAACAAAAAGTCTTGGACAAAAATGTCTGCATTTTGGAATGGTCTGGATTTCGGATGTCCGGATAAGGAGTAATCTACCTGTACCAGACTCTGGATGTTCGCAATTACCTCCCATGCGTGCACATTCTGTCACTTTGGATGATCTGGTGCCAGTAGCCCCCTCCTCGCCCTGAAAATGAGGACGAGATCTCAAAAGTAACCAAAGTGCTCCAGAAAGATGTGTTCCTTTGATCTATTTTGGAATCATCATAGTTATGTTGCTCTGAAATTTGTTTTGGAATTTGTTTAGTCAAAGAGTTTAGGTGATATTATTACTGTGCTAGTGGATTATAAGAAAGAAGGAAAGATTGAGAAGTGTGGTTGGTGGTTTAGAGACCCTAGCACCAAGCAAAGCCCTGGATATCCCTCCCTCTCTTTGGGGCGAATCAGGTCTAATCCATGCATTGATCAGGGGGTCTTTTGTAAAAGGTAGCTATAGATAACTGTAGATCTTTTGTAAAAGGTAGCTCCGAAAACTATGAGAACTAGAAATGAGCTCTTTCCTTTCAGGAAATAATGTAATGAACTGGATAGGAGACACAGAGGTTCTTGCTGTGGTATATGTGTGCAACGAGGAAGTACATATCTAGCCACCTGGTGGGTTGCCAGGAAGTGTGGGCAGTAGGTCATGTATAGAGGCTGACATGGCTGATCCTTCATGAAATCAGGAAGGAGTCTTCTTTCTGCTCTTGGATACAGGTTTCTCCTCACCAGAGATGAAATTTGGCATGGGGGTGGCAGTAAAAAAGCTGAGTAATATTGTTCTAGGTTTTTGAGACCTTCCTTCCATTGAGTGATCTTAGAAGAACAGGGATTATTTTTTTTCCTTTTAGTGTACAGTTTATCACACTTGCTTGAGCAATGTGTGAATTGTTGTACTACCCCCATTCTTTGCCTGTGGGCGCTTCTGGGGTGGTGCACCTTGTTCACTTTGCTGTTTGCTTCCAAAAGTAGAGTCCGAATGATGAGGGCTAATCTGCAGGAAAGGGTGGTGTGAACTCCAGACTTAATTCAAGCGGTACAATTATTTGGGGAACAAAAAATCCCCTAAGCTTCACTGAAGTGCATTGCGCAATATTTCTTTTACCCATCAACAGATGGAAATATTGACTTGCTCAATCATTCTGAGTTGATCGGGGCTGATCTGTGGGGGAAATAAGCTCAAGGCTTAGTTGAGCCTTAGAGTTAATTGGGCAACACTAAACTTCATTGAAGTACACTGTTTTGCCAGCCATCAGCAGTAGAACAGTATTGCTTTGTTTTAGCAGGAGTAGTTGCTTGATAGCGTAGTGGCTGAAAAAGAGTTGTGAGAGTCACATCTCAGCTCTGTTTTGAACTCAGTGGGTAGCCCTAGACAAGCCACTCCATCTCAGCCTCGGCCGCAATATGGATATGGTGCAATATGGCCGCAATATGGTACTTTCTTACCTTACAAGGTTGTTGTAAGAATTGCCTCAAGATACAGTGGGCTCTTGGTATCCACAGGGGATTGGTTCCATGACCCCCCTTGGATACTGAAATTAGTGGATAATGAAATCCATGGGGGCCAGGGTCACAGTGCTGTAGAGACTCACCTGGGGGATGTGCTGGGTCCTCCAGAGGTCACTCTGGCCTCAAATATCTTCAGAAGGTCTCCTGGACCTAACTGGTTCGCGTCTGCGTCTTATGGTTGCATCTGGGAGGTGTTCTGAAACCAGAGAAGGCCCATGGACTAGGCTGCAGGCCTCCCCCAGC
Organism: Tiliqua scincoides; assembly: GCF_035046505.1. Taxonomy (NCBI): domain Eukaryota; kingdom Metazoa; phylum Chordata; class Lepidosauria; order Squamata; family Scincidae; genus Tiliqua; species Tiliqua scincoides. Next base: position 3,744,491 of record NC_089833.1, on the reverse strand, counting down.
ATCAGAACACCTGCCAGATGTGAGTGGAAATCATGGGTGCAAATCGGCCGGTTACATCCGGGAGGCCTTCTGAGACTGAGGAAGGCCCACTGCTACCCACTCTATGGGCCTTCCCCAGCCTCAGATCACCTTCCAGATGCAACTGGAAGCCACTTCTGGTCATGTCCAGGAGACCCTCTGGGCTGGGGCTCAGCACTGTGTGGGTACCAGGCCTGTGGATAATGAGGGCCCACAGTAATGCGTGTGAAGCACTTTGTGTACTCCAAAAGCACTGTACAAATGTTCAGTGTTAGTATTAATTCCAAAGTGGTTCCCCCTGCTGGACCTTGCTGTGACTGCTTGGATTCAGCCCCGAAGCATGCAAAGTCATGAGACAATGAGCATGTGCAAAGTTCTCTTTCCCCTATCAGGGAATTAGCAGTAAACCATGGCTGAGTAAGCAGAATCCCCTACTACTGGAATTGGGATGTACAACAGATCAGTGGCATCATTTCAGAACTGAATCGCCAGCGACACCTCTCTTTTCAGACATTAAAAATGAGGAGACAAGAGGGCGGGTTGGAGGAATTCTCTTAAGCTTCCCCCCCTGCCCCCCCTGCAATCGCCATCTCCCTCCCCACATGCATTCCTGGTCTCTCACAAACTTTTGTTTGCCCCAGATGCCCTAGTTAAACGCATCAGGCATCGGAGGGAGGAGTAAAGGCGTTCAGAGAGCAAGATCTGATTACTCGGGGATGCCTCAGGCGGGATCCTTTACATGCGGTGGTTGGAGGTGAATAAAGCGGTTACTGTGTTGCCCCCAAGGGGCAGGCATTTGAGGCAGATGACATGGATACACATCGCCGAGAGATAAAACACGCCAAACAATTAGATGTGGCAGGATTAGAGGCCCCAGGAGCAGATCCAAGCGCCGACTCTGGTTTCCCTTTTGAGAGCCGCTAACAAAACCCTCCGTTCTGAGCAGGCAGCAAGCGGGGAGTCGGGCTGTCTCTCGCTCTTGCTCTCTCTTTCTCAATCCCCCACCCCATATTTTTGCATCAAGGGCCAGAACGGGAAAGGAAGGCCTGGTTTTTGCGACCGCACAGGAGAGTGTCCGAAATGAGTTTCCCATCCAGGCGCATTCCAGAGGGGGAGGCACATTTTAAAGGATGGCAGATTTCTTGCAGGGCTTCTCTGCGCCACTGTGACTCTTGGGAAGCTGGTTCTGGGGCCAAATGCTTGAGCTTCTCTAGTGTGCATGAAGGGTTAGCAAAGATGCACTCATGGGCTCTAGTAACTTGTGTGTATATGAAGCTTAGAAACCTATAAACCTGTCTGACTCCCAGATTCATACTATGTGTAGGGCAATGGCAATTCTATGTGTAACCTGATCTGCCTAGCAAGGCTGGCCCTTCCATGAGGCTAACTGAGACGGTAGCCTCAGGTAGCGAATTGGTAGGGAGCACTTGATTCTAGTCACTCTGCTCTGCTGCTGCTACTCCTCCGGGTTACTTGCACACATAGAAGTGCTGTTGTTCTTGGGTTGACCGTCTGCTCTAGTCACATAGGAAGTTGGGACGGGGTTCAGTAGATTGGACAAAAGGGCCTGGCATGATGGGTGCTGAACCCTCCCTGCATTTGCTACTTACGTCCTTGGAGCCTCCAATGCTATTTGCAAGTTCGCTTTCAAAGCCAGGCTTAGTTTCAAAAACGAAGTCTGCATGAGTAGGGGGGAAATGACGCATTTGATAAAACCCTGATGGGATGGAGGGTTCCCCGCTCCACACCCAATACGTCCCCTGCTGATTAAATTGGATCCCTCCTCACTTCCCATTTCCATGTGATCAGGGAAGCTCCAGGTCTGCTACAGTCATGGATGGTTTTCTGAATAGGAATCTGAATCTGAGCACCTGCCTTGCACAATTAGTGTTAGCACTTAACTTGTTCGATTGCAGAATTACAAATACACACAGTGCTGTCTGTGCCTGAGTTTGGATGGTGCATCAGGCACATCATTGTGGGTACTCTTCCCCATCTGATACGCTCTCTTCCTTCATCTTCTCATTCTCTTCCACAGCTCTGAAGAGGTCCTTCGATGTGGAAGATGCTGAAGATATACCAGCTTTCCCCCCTTCCTCCCCACCCAGATCCCCTCTCACTCCCAGCCCACCGGGTGTCATCCTGGCTGCTGGCGAGGGCCGGAGAGTGGGTGGTCCCATCCAGCCCTCCTACCAGTCCCGCATCAGCCTGAGCTCCAGTCCCAGCCCGGCTCACAGCCCTGTCCTCAAGGCACGGATCAGCAGTAGCCTCTCCTTCAACCGTGGCACCATCCACCTACCCCGGGCCAACGGCACCAGTCTCACCAGGGTCTCATCGTTCCAAACCCGGCTGAACCCCAATGGGTTCTCCTCATCCTTGGGTCCAGGGAGTGACAATGAGAGCCTTCACAGCTCCTCCTCCAGTTTGGAGTGTCCAACCCCCATCAAAGGCCCTCAGAATTTGGCCCGGCAATCTGAGTCGCTGAGAATTGGGGCTTCCCAGCTCTCCAGCCCCCTCCTGAAGAAATTCTCCTCCCACAGTAATGTCTTCCACACAGAGGTGGATCGGCCCATCCGACAGGGAGCCAAGGCGACCTTGAACCACAGCTCGCTGCCCTCCCTCGACCTGCACATTGCAGAAGACCAGGGAGCCAGCCCTGTTCTCTGCTCTACCCCGAGAGTTGACCCCACCGCAGTGCAGAGTGCCAAGGACCAGAATTGCATCTTGCCTCTCCCACGCTTCATGAGGAAGGAGTTGCCCAATCTACCATCAGAGATGGGCCAGTTGACCACTGTGACCCCTCCTGCCCCAGCCTGTAGGCAGACCGTGAAGCTGCAAAAATTTCCCATCTGCTTAGATGGTTTGATTGAGAAACCTCCAGAGGGTACTCCTCTGACCCTGGCAGCTGATCCTGCACTCAAAGCTCTGTCCAAAGTGCAACTCCAGGTCAACCTCACCGGCCTGTCCCAGCAGCCCCCAGAAAATGCAGCTGTCGTCATGAGTGATGGTTCCACACTGCCCCCTGTAGGAAGGCTGCCAGGCGTGGTGGGCAGCGAGGGTTTGACATCTCAGGCTCCCTTTGGACCAGTGTCACAGCCTCAGACAGTACAAGTCCCCTCCCAAACGTTCTCTCTTGGATGCCCAGCAATGGCGCCCCCACAAGGGACTCCTGTGACACCCGGCTCAAGAGGACACAGCAGCGCCGTGTCTGAGACACTCAGCTCCACTTTGGACCAAGAAACCTCCAAACTTCAGGCTCCAGCACCTGTTTTGGGCCCAATGAGGGACGATCCCCTGCTAGGAGCAAACCCACTTCTGAAAGTCTCCTGCGAGGAGGACACCCAAGGCAGAGACTGGTTGAGGGAAGGTAGGTAGAGTAGCTGCTGGAAACACATCTTAAGCAAAATTCAAATGTTGTGAGTGTGAGGGGACTTTTCCGGAGATAGAACTTTGGAGGGGAGCAGAAAGATTTCATGATATTGTAGCATGGGGGAGGGGGCTTAAAAATACCAGAGGGAGCTCCGCGGCTGCTCCCCCACAGTTGCCCAGGCTTGCCAGGCGGCGGGTGGGTGGGTGGGGAACAATTACAGCAGCAGACCCTCCCTGTATCCAGCGTTGATGTGGACATTGTGGACGTTGGCCCTTCTGCATGTGTTCCATCAGGCCCCACCTGTGGAGCCATGCCAGATTCCACAGAAGCTGCCCTCCTGACCTGTAAATAATCATACCTAGCATTTGTATAGCATATTGGGATGCTTCAGAGTGCCTTGCCAGCATCTTGTCAGTAATCTGTAAGGTAGCCCTATAAGGCTTGTCTCCCACCTATTACAAATCAGAAGAGACTTGGAGAGAGTGGCATACAGTTTGTTGTGGCGTCTTTCTGGTTCATGGCACAGTTTCAAAAACCTGCTGTCCAATTCTAGCTAGGTGGGGAGGGGCAGCTGGCTAGAGGGGAGGCATTCTGCACATGCTCAGAGGGACCTTCCTTGTGTCACCCAACTAGGGAACTGGATCGTGCAGCCTCTACCTTGAGAGAGAATCTAACAGGCTTCATGCGGGAGGGGGGAAGAGAGAGAGCAAGGGTAGCCTTGATCTGTTCTGTTTTTTAACATCCTCCTCTGCCCCAGGCTACGCATGTTAATTCCCCAGCACATTTAATGACATTTAAAAAATGAATAAAAAGCACGAAAGCTCAGTCTTTGAAAGATGTACCTGGAATGAGCCCCGCCCCAGAAAGGAAACAGAATCACACATTGGAGACCTGAATTCCCCACATCCTCCGCTCCTTGCCATCTGTTCCTTGCCCTGTGGCATCTGCAGTGTGAGAGTTGCATGACCCCCCCCTCCAGGGATGGCATCAGTTCCATGCAGTCATGGCTTCTGGCAGGAACCCAGCAGCAAAGTCCAGGAATCCTCTGCCTCTTGAACTGGGGCAGTGAGGAATCTGGTTTCCAGACTCCAAATTCCAAATATGGGAATATGCCTCCCCCCACCCCAAACGATTGGGGAAGAGGGTTTATTTCTCCTCTCCTTATGGCATGTGCTGGCATTGCCTGTTTTCCTTTCTAACTGGACTTTGAAACAGAAATTTCCATTTTCTGGCTCCCCCTCACCCTACAGTCAGTAGCGTAGCTAAGGGGGGGAGTGCTGCAGGTGCTGCAGTGTGCTGTGCAAGCAGCCCCTTCCACTCACTGTCAGAGCCATTCTGGGCATAACAGCAACATGTAGGAGCACAGAGCTCTTGTGCATTGGTTACTTTCCAATTTTCTGGTTGCTTGGTAATTGGTGACTTGGTAATTGGTCTGGAAATTGGTTACTTTCCAGTTTTCTCAGAAGTGACAGGTTGCTTTTGGGATGACGTTGCACCCCCCCCCCCCAAACAAAAGGTGATTGTGCAACTTGGGAGACTTCCTAGGTCCTGCACTGTTCTTTGAGACTCTGGTGACAACCGTCACATTAATGATCTGGGACCAAATCACCTGAAAGACCACATTCTCCCTTGTCAGCTGACAGGGCCCCTGAGATCAGTATGGAACATCCTGCTCTCTGGCCTGCCACTGACAGAGATTGGATTGGCAGGGCCTAGTTCAAGTTGGCCCCACTGTTGTGGAACATCTTTTCCAAGGAGAGCTGTGCAGCTCCCACACTTGAGTTTTTTGAAGGGAGAAAGCTACAAACATTTTTATCAGGCAGTACTTTTCAATTTTCCTTAATTAAATGCTGCTCTTTTAACCCCTCTGGAAATAACTTTAAATATGTGTTTCTGATTGTTGTTTTTGTCAATTGCTTTTAAACAACTCTGATCTCTCAGAAACATGGTCTAAACATTGAGTAAATAAGCAAACATGAGTACAGTAGGTGCTCAGTATCCAAGGGGGATCAGTTCCATGACCCCCGTGGATACTGAAATAAGTGGATAATGAAATTGCAGGGGGCCAGGAAAGCCAAGGTCACCTGCAGATTCAGTGCTGCACCCAGGGATCTGTCTCTTGATGCTCTGCATTTTAACTCCTGGGTAAAGTTTTGTCCCCAGGCAATCAAAAATGTGATCCCTGCCAGGAACCTGAATGCCATTCTGCCACCTCTAAATTCTGCCATTCTTCTCCTTTCTGTAAGTGACCAGGTTGGAGGTTCATATCACACTTGGTGTTGATAACACACTTGGCCCTGATGGGCTTGATTTTTTAAATTTGGAACATTGGTGGTGGGCAAGCAATTAAATTGCCTTTCACCTCCTGCTGCAGGATCACACCTGCTCACTCACAGCTATTTGCAGAATAGAAATCAAGTACCTATGAAATTGTGGAATACTGAGACAGACCCTTGATCTACCTGGGTCGGTCCTGCCTCCATGAGCTGGCAGCAGCTCTCCAGGACTCAAGGGAGGGCTTTTTCTGGCAGACCTTGGGAATTGGACCTGGGACCTTCTCCAAGCAAAAGCAGGTACACCACCACTGCACGACATCCCCATACCCAAGCTACTATTAACATAATATTTGATGGTCAGAGCAGTCCAGCAGTGGAACAGCTTGCTGAGGGAGGCGGTGGATTATCTGCTTGAAGATCCCTGGAGATATTCTAGCAGAGGCTTCAGGCACCTGCTGGAGATGTTCTAGGAGAATTTCCTGCTACAGGCAGGATGGCTGATGGTTAGACTAGATGACCTCGTAGACCCCTTCCAACTCCATGATCCTATAATTCTATCACCCTGAGAGTGGGTCGTGGCATGTGTTCCATAATTTCCTGTGGCACCCAGCCTTCTGTAGCCTGCACTCAGGGTTTCCCCAGAAAACAAATCACTATGAAAAGAGTTTTCTGAAGCCAGGAGGCTTGACAATTGCTGTTTTAAAACAAGGCACCCCAGCTGTTCCCCTTGCAGGAAAGAGCCACGCAGCTGGGCTCCACGGGCTGCTTGCAAGTGAGCGAGTCCAGCCCAGAGGGCCACTCTTCCCCAAGGCCTATTAGTTCAGGACAGCATTTGTTTTTCTGGTGCAAAGCCTGCCATCTATTATCCTTTCCCTCAGGGTCACCCGCCGCTTCTCCTCATAGCTTTCGGATGAGATAGATTCTTGGTTGTTGTCTGGAAATCTGAGGAAGTTTACTCTGCAGAACTTCCTCATATTTGAGGCATCAGGAGGACAAAGCGATTCTCTGTTTCAGGCTCATTTCCATCTCGTTGGCTGCCCAGGCGCTTCTGTCTTGCTTTGGACTGGAATGTGCTTTGCCCCTGCAAAAGGAGGGTTCACACAACCAGTTCATGGGCTGACGGCTGCCTGATGGACTCTCGAGATCATTTAACTTGTGATAGCCTAGAGCCGGTTGTGTGGTGGTCAGTGCTGAACTAAGGCACAGGTTGCATGCCGCTCAGGATCTTTATGCATCTGAACATGCAACTACATGCACTTAGGGCTCTCTTCACACAGCTGAGAACCCTAGAAAAGCAGGGGTCCTGGTTGTAAGAGTCCTACCTACGTACAGTAATAAGTGCATATCTACTCTGCAGACCTTCAACCTAATGCTCCTCTGCACATGTCCAGTGACCCAGGGTACAAGGTTTTCTTTCCCACTTCTTGAATCTAGTGGCTCCCAAACTTTTCAGTAATATGACCCATCTCATCTCTGAGGTGGTCATGACACGATAATTCTGGTAGCACTGGAATGCTTATTTGGAGGTCTGAGAGGCCTCTTCCAGGTTGCACCGGGACCATATCCCACTCTGCTGGCCTCCATGGGCCTCAGAATGCCCCACAGAAGCGAATGGAAGTGACTTCCAGTTTGTGGACACAATTTCTGGTTTAACCAGAAGTTGCTTCCATTCACTTCTGCGGGCTATTCTAAGGCCCACAGTGGCCAATGAAGTGGGTCACCAGCCCAGCGTGATGTGAAAGAGGCCACTGGGGCCTCTCAATAAGCATTCCAGCACTACCAAGAGCATCACATTGGGTCCAGTGCACATGGGTCATGGCCTACCGCACATGGACTCATGACCCTCCAGTGGGTCATGATGCACAGTTTGGGAAATGCTGCCGTAGCCATACCCACATATCTGAGGTGGAAGTGGGTTGAATGAACCCTTCCCCTGCAAAGAGACACACCTGTTGTCCACATCTAGTCTCAGAGCCGCTCTTGATCATCACCTTCATCATTTCGCAAGGAGAGGCAGGTTGGGACAAAAAGGGTGTTTTCCTTGCTCAGTCCTGAGGCTGGCTGGTCGTTTTTCAGAGTCAAGTAATCATTTGTACCTGAGCCAGCTACAATTTCTGTTTTCCTTCTGCTGCCCCCCCCTGCCCTGACTTCCCTTGTTTCCTTGGCTAAGAGACAAGCTGCAAAGCCTTTTGGCACCGATTCTCCCTTCGCCCTTTTTCCTCTTCTCCGCCCCGCAACAAGAGGAGGTGGCAGGGGGCCAAACTGTACTTTAAGATGTTTAACACCTACCTAAGTCATGGAAGCAACAGCTGTGTAATCATTCAAGGTGAGGCAGAGGGGAACATTCCGTCTCGTAACAATGCTCTCTTCCAGATACGTTCTCCATCTGGATCCCAGGAGAGGCTCCCCCCCATATAACTCACCATTAAAACCGACTATCATTCCACAGGCAAATGTCACCCACTGTTTATGGCCTTTTCCAACTCATTTTCAGTTTAAAAAAAGGGGGGGAGGTAGATTTCAGATCTATAACAGAGGCACTGAGCTCATACCCTCCAACACTGCAGGGATGAGGAGAGGGGCTCCCTAGTGTACTGAAAGTAAACCTGATGTAGGTGTAACTGAACTTCATCAAGACCATGTCATGTCAAGTTTGACCCTTTGCATAGAATGCTTGCAACACAAGCCTGTAATGGTAATTAGTCTGTGAAACTCCTAGCCACAACATGTGGTGATGGCATCTGGCCTAGATGCCTTGAAAAGGGGATTTTCTGGAGGAAAAGTCCATTGCGGGTTACAAGTCATGACAAGTATCTGCAACCTCCTGGTATTCATAAGAACATAAGAAGAGCCCCGCTGGATCAGGCCAAAGGCCCATCGAGTCCAGCTTCCTGTATCTCACAGTGGCCCACCAAATGCCCCAGGGAGCACACAAGACAACAGGCACAACCTGTGCCCTGGTGCCCTCCCCTGCATCTTTAGCTTGCCTCTGAAACCAAGAGCTTGCACATACGTACTATGACTTTTAACCCGTAATGAACTTCTCCTCCAGAAATTTGTCCAATCCCCTCTTAAAGGCATCCAGGCAAGATGCCATCAGTACTTCCCATGGCAAAAGGTTCCACAAACTAATTACACCCTGGGTAAAGAAATATTTTCTTCTGTCTGTCCTAACTCTCCCAACACTCAACTTTCGTGGATGTCCCCGGTTCTGGTGTTATGTGAGAGGGAAAAGAGCGTCTGTCTCTCCACTCTGTCCACCCCCTGCATGATTTTGTATGTCTCAATCATGTCCCCCTTCAGGCGCCTTTTTTCAAGACTGCAGGGGCCCAAACGCTGTAGCCTTTCCTCATTCATTCATTCATTCATTCTGGGCTCAGTCCTATCCAACTTTCCAACTTCGATGCAGCCACAATGCAACAAATGGTCCCTTACCTTGAGAAGGCCTCTGTTACTGCCCTCCCCCAACTGCAGGATACGTTGCACATCCCGTTAGCACAGCTACATTAGCACTGGGAAGTTGGACAGGATTGGGCCCTCTGTTAGTTTATACTCTGCCTTTCTGTGCAGAAGTGCATTGAAAGCAGCGTACGTCTAAATGAAATGATATCAGAACATAAAAAGAGCCCTGCTGGATCAGACCTGGCTGGTTCAGGATCCTGTTTGTCACTCTGGCCAAGCAGATGGCCAGCCTCTGGGAAGCCCACTGGCAGGAGAAGCTTCCCCCAGTGTTGTGTGTCTTCAGGGGCACACAGTCTCTGAGCTGGGGGTGACAAGAGGTCATCAGAACAAGTAACCTTTGTTAGGTTCGTCCTCCACAAAAGCATGTAATTCCTCTTTAAAGCCATCTAAGTAGTGGCTGCCTATCCCCCCATCCTTTTGGCAGCAAACTCCATAAGTAAAAGACTCCAGAAATCAGCAGTGTAGCAACTGTGTCTGCCATCCGGGGCAATGGCTCCTGAGCATTCAAACGTGGAAGTATTTGGTGGTAATGTCACCACCAGTAGCATAGCTGGAGGAGGTGCAAAGCACTAAGTTTTGCGTGGACCTTCACCGTGGTGTGCAAGCAGCCCCTCCCCATTCTGGGCTGGGAGCAAAACAGAGGCAATGCCTCCATTTTGCTCTAGTGCAGGGGTGCCCAAACCCCGGCCCAGGGGCCACTTGCGGCCCTCAAGGCCTCTCAATGTGGCCCTCAGGGAGCCCCCAGTCTCCAATGAGCCTCTGGCCCTCCTGAGATTTGTTGAAGCCCACACTGGCCCAATGCAACTGCTCTCAGCGCGAGGGTGACTGTTTGACCTCTTGCATGAGCTGTGGGATGAAGGCTCACTCCACTGCTTGCTGTTTCGCATCTGTGATGCAGCAGCGGCAGCAAAGGAAAGGCCATCCTTGCTTTGTGCAAGGCCTTTTATAGGCCTTAAGCTATTGCAAGACCTTCATTCATTCATATAAGTTCATCTTTAATATATTCATTTATGTAAACTTATGTAAATTTATTCAAATTTTAAATGTAAATTGATTCTTTTTTTGGCCCGGCCCCCGACACAGTGTCAGAGAGCTGATGTGGCTCTCCTGCCAAAAACTTTGGACACCCCTGCTCTAGTGGCCTGGGATAGTTGGGTGGCGAGCCACTGACTGTTCCGCTTTCTCGCTGCGCTCCACAAGTGAAGCGCCTTCCTCAAACACTTAGAGGTAAGGGGTGCAGCTTCGTGATCCCGCTGCTGTCCCCCATTCCTCCTCCTTTGGAAGGTGCTGGAACCCACCTGGCACCCTTTCACATGATGCTCTGAGGTAGAACTGAGGATGGCCCATCCCTTACCTGCTATGTCACTGCCAGGAACAACAGATAGGAATATAAAGTCAGTGCTGTGGAATGTAAAAAAAAATCACCGTGAGGCTACAGTGAGTCTCAAAGACTCACTTGGACAGTATCATATTCACTGCCCTTCTGAAGATGGGCATTGAAGGTGCCAAGTGTACCTCACTAGAGAGACCATTTCATATTTTGGGTGCCACAGCTGAAAAGGCATGTCCCTTGTGGACAGCCTGTGCCCCTTAGATGGGGAGGAAACACTAAGGAAGGCCTCTGTAGAGAAACACATATCATGGGCCACTTCATACAAGAGGAGGCAGCTACAGTCACAGACCTCCCACGTTGCAGCTAGTTGGCCTTGAGGGAGCAGACAGCAATGAGGACATGTAAGCTAAGCATCCCCATAAGCCTATTATGGCCTTTTGTAGGTAGCACTCCAAATAAACCTGCATCAGTAATTAAGTCTTCATTAATAGCGCGTAGCCCTGAGATTGCTCTTCTCTGCTTGGGAAATAAAGCATCTTCAATTAGTCCCTGATTGGTTGGGCCTTCAGGGGACCATTAGCCTGCAACATTATTTCCTAATGAGTTACCTTTTAATGCAGTCGCTGGCTCAGGGCAGCTGTTTCTGCTGTGTGGCAGAGACGCCGGTTTTCATAAGCAGCCCGCTGATTGGGCCGTGCTTTCTAGCAAGCGCTGACACGTATGGACAGGATTGCGCGTAAACTCCAGAAGCAAGGGGGCCTGACCCCTCGTGAGCAGCGCACCATTCACTCATTTAAAAAGTATGTGCGTGCAGCTTTTCCACTTCAAAGTCTACCAAGCCACTCACAAAAATGAAGTCAGCCACACCCTTCCGTCCAGAGTTGTAACACACTGCCCCATGTGCCCTGGGCAGGAACATCACAGCATCGCATGATGTCACTACGTCACTTCTGGGAGGGGCGGACGTTATTGTGGCTTCTTCTTCTGTGAAGGCTGCTTGTGGTGCAACACAATCACTTCTAGGTTCTCCCCAGAGAAGGAGGTGCTCACTGTGGTTGCTTCACACACCTTGTTCTTTCTCCTGTGAAGACTCCCAGCCTCCACAGGAGAAGGAATTGGGGTGCAAAAGTGCCAATGCCTTCTTCATAACTAGAGCAGAGCCTGGGGGCGGTCAGGCATCCCTGCTTGGCATAACGCCTGGGGCAGGTGCCCTCAAGGCTCTACCGTAGTTGCAGCTCTTCTCCCCTCTATGGCAATGAATAGAGGGAAAGGGACTATTGCTCAGTGAGCAGCCCCTGCCCTCTCCTGCATGAAGAAGGTTCCAGGTTCCATCTCTGGTAGTGTCTCCAGGTAGGACTGAGTATCCCCCCTCTCTGCCTGAAATCCGGGAGTGTTGCTGCCAGTCAGTGTAGGCAACACTAAGCTAGATGGGCCCTCCAATCAGACTCTCAGACTCACAAGGAAGGTATTCCCAAGTTCAGGATTTGTCTTGCCCTTCACCATACTGAGCTGGTTCACTGGTTGGCAACCTTCAGTCTCGAAAGACTCTGGTATAAGCCTACAGCACCCGGTATTCCCAGGCGGTCTCCCATCCAAGTACTAACCAGGCCTGGCCCTGCTTAGCTTCCAAGATCAGACGAGATCAGACATGTGCAGGGTAACAGTGCTGTGGCTAGATGGGCCAAGGCCTGGACTAAGCAGAAAGCAGCTTCAATGTGCTGTTCTGTCACTCTCTTTTATCCTTACTTCTGCTTCTTTGATAATTGATTGATTGCTTTGATCTATTTAGTGTGGGCTTATGGTTTTTGTAAGTGTCAAGAGCTGCTTTAGGGGTTCCACTGTGGAACCAAAAAGTGGGAGTAAAAATATTTTAGTAACACAAAATATATGTATATGGGGCTAGAGGGGCATTTTCAGATGAGACATGGAGGGCAGTTATAAAAACAGAATTTGAATGAGTTTTCCCTTCTGTGACTAATAGCAACTTTTGGGATTGATTTGAATCAATGCCATGATGTGGAGACAAAAGTTTAGACCCTTCATTTTTCCCCCCCAAAAAGCAATTTTTTCCTGCTGGGAATCTGTTTTGTTCTGCAAAATATTCAACTCCATCCTAATCTAGGTTCAGATGGTTAAAATATTCACAGAATCATAGAGTTGGAAGGTCATCTAGTCCAACCCCCTAGGAAATCCTCCTAGGGCATCTAGCAGGTGCGTGTCAAGCCTTTGCTTAAAGAGCTTCAGTGAGGGAGCTCTTAGCAATCTTGATACTGCTATCTGAAAACATGGTAATAACCAAATTGAGGCTTGTGGACCAGAAGTTCTGGGCCTTCTGCTAGTCAGATCTCAGGTTTTTTTAACCCCAAATTTGAGTTTTTGGAAAGCCTTTGGAGGTCCACCTCTGATGTCCCACCCTTCCCTTCCATACAAGATTTAGCACCTCCTCCTCCAGGGGGCCTGAAAGGAGAGCAGGCGGTGGTGAAGTGCATCACCTGGAGTTTTGTCACAGTGCAAAGGACTGTAACCAAACATCATTTAAAAACATGACGTCATCATTCTGCACAATTGGAAAAATTAGGAAAATTCCTCTTAAAAATATATATTTCCCCCTTTTTCCTATCCCTTTGGTGTGGGGTTCTGTCCTGACACCAGATTTTCTGGGTCATTCAATAGCAGGCCATGATATAACCAGGCCCCACCTCCTGAGTTTGGGAACATGGCAACCCTGGCAGGTAGGAGAGATCTCTCCCTTTCAGGGCTCCCGATGAATCTTGTCACTCCATCGTGCTTAGAGATTACAATCAGCACTTTTGCTGAAAGGAAGGGAGGCAATGGAATAAAAATTGAACAGATTAAGAAATTATGCCCACTGACACTTGTTCCCCATGTACTCTGTGGGATTTTGCAAGTTGTCCATTAATCATCGTTTCACGGAACACAAACCCATAAATACATCTCCCTGATTTTTGGAACGATAACATAAAATGACTCATGCACACACTTACTTTCCTGACAGGCTGGTGGTTTTGCCCTAGGCCTAGGGAGATTTCTGGGTAGCTCTTTTCGACACTACAAAGATTTATGCCTCTACCTACGAGCACATATGGCAAGAAGCCCTGTAGATTGCAACAAGTCTATTACAGTAAGTCACATGAAGAACGGTTGGAGAAGGAGAAGCCTCTGAGCATCTGCAGAGTGCTTGATGCCGTCATAGTGCCCATCCTTGATGAACTCTTGCTAAGCTGAAGAAGGCCTTCCACTGCTTGCTGTAATAAGCTATATTTGTTTCCTCTGCCTTTGACTCTCTGCCACTCACTAAAAATCCCAGAGGGAAATTGCTCTCAGGCCAGAAGAACGTTGAAATATGATGAATGAAAACCTTGCCCAGTGTGACATGATCAGCCATTCAAAATGTAGTTAAGAACATAAGAACAGCCCCACTGGATCAGGCCATAGGCCCATCTAGTCCAGCTTCCTGTATCTCACAGCGGCCCACCAAATGCCCCAGGGAGCACACCAGATAACAAGAGACCTGCATCCTGGTGCCCTCCCTTGCATCTGGCATTCTGACATAACCCATTTCTAAAATCAGGAGGTTGCGCATACACATCATGGCTTGTACCCCATAATGGATTTTTCCTCCAGAAACTTGTCCAATCCCCTTTTAAAGGCGTCTAGGCTAGACGCCAGCACCACATCCTGTGGCAAGGAGTTCCACAGACCGACCACACGCTGAGTAAAGAAATATTTTCTTTTGTCTGTCCTAACATTCTCAACACTCAATTTTAGTGGATGTCCCCTGGTTCTGGTATTATGTGAGAGTGTAAAGAGCATCTCTCTGTCCATTCCCTGCATAATTTTGTATGTCTCAATCATGTTGGTGCAACTGCTGGGTGTGACATGGCAAGCCTGCGCTCTTCATGTGCCTTAGTGTTCATGTGCAGGAATGCGCACTTGAGATCCATTCCCTGCTTGGAGCTTCGATTTCTAGAGACCCTGAAGAAGGAGCTGCATCTTGAAGAACAATAATGTTAGCAACTGACATGAACATCTAAACAAGCAGTGCCCAAAAAGAGGCAACCAGTCATGGTAGCTACATGTTCCGCATCAGTACACAGCAGTTGCAGAGGGGTCGTGTGGGACGGGGGGTCTGCCTTTCTGTCCTGCATGTGGGATTTCCAGAGGCAACTGTGGGGTCACTGTGGGATGCAGGATTCTCGACTAGATGGGCCCCCTTGTGGGGTGGTTGATTTTTGAATTTTCTAGGTTTTGCGCATTCTCTGTTGTTGGCTGGATCTAGTGATGGCTGTTTTTATAACTATTGCAATTATGTTGTTGTGATAGTATTTGTTGATGTTGTTCGCCACCTACAACACTTGTTTTCCACCAGTGGTCCTGGCACCACCAGTGGTACTGAACCAGATGTTGGTACTTGGCCCCACTGCCATAGGGAGCACATGGCACTGTCCTGACCCCACTGGAAGGGAAGCTCGCTAGGCACCAGCGGGCAAGATGTGGCTGCACAGCTTAGGCCCCATTTGGAGAAGGGGGGGTGCAGAGTGAGGCCCCAACTGTGGGACTGTGGGACAGTCTTCCTGATCCTGTGCACAGCTGCCTGGTCATGGTGGTCCCTGCAAAGGGTGGTACTTCAAGAGTCTGAAAATCTGTGACTTGGAGGACTTTCTGATGGAAAGAAGGAATTTTTAAAAAATGTTTTAATTCATTTGTTAGCCAGTGAAAAATAGGGAAAGTGGATTACCAGGAAGCAGGTCCCAATCTCTTCTGCAGCCCTGCCCTTTCTCACCTTGCTTGGTCAGCCCTGTGACCTCTCCAGGCACTACTCCTCCCTGTTAGATTAAGGAGAAACTGAATCATACCACAGAAATCCCTTCACCTGGATTCTGTTTACTTCCTTTGGCTGACTGAGACATCTTCAGATGACTCAGAAGAGAGCGACACATGGCTCCGAAACGGTCACTGGACCAGCCGTTGGGCCAGCTTCCTCTTCTCTTGCATGGGGGAGGGGGTAGCCCTAGCTTTAGTTTCACAGTACCTGCTTTTCATGCTGAAAGAGAAGCGTAACTCACTGCCCAGGCACCTGTGGCAGTGACATCCTAGTGCCACATGATACTGTGAAATCATTTCTGGGTTCTTGCCAGGAAGGGGACCCTGGTGACTTCGTGCCCCCCATTCCTTCTCCTTCCCCTTTTCCCCCTTTCATTTTTTTTTAAATTTAAAGCATGATGATGTTTGCACATGCTGGAATTCCTAGCATGTATGCACTGCTGAAACAGAGACGCCTGCGTTGGCTCGGTCATGTTGTGAGAATGGATGATGGCTGGATCCCAAAGGATCTCCTCTATGGAGAACTCGTGCAAGGAAAGCGCCCTACAGGTAGACCACAGCTGCGATACAAGGACATCTGCAAGAGGGATCTGAAGGCCTTAGGAGTGGACCTCAACAGGTGGGAAACCCTGGCCTCTGAGCGGCCCGCTTGGAGGCAGGCTGTGCAGCATGGCCTTTCCCAGTTTGAAGAGACACTTGGCCAACAGTCTGAGGCAGAGAGGCAAAGAAGGAAGGCCCATAGCCAGGGAGACAGACCAGGGACAGACTGCACTTGCTCCCAGTGTGGAAGGGATTGTCACTCCTGAATCGGCCTTTTCAGCCACACTAGACGCTGTTCCAGAACCACCTTTCAGAGCGTGATACCAGAGTCTTTCAAGACTGAAGGTTGCCAACAAAATGTAAAGCATCAGAAGAACTTCCCTGGGAAGAACCCAGAAGTGGCGTCACAATGTCACATGTGTAGCGTTTAAGGGGCACCATAAGTGCCCCCCTTGGGGTAGCACCCAAGGTAGGCAACTCTCAGGCTCCACCGTAGTTATGCCTCTGTGCTGAAGAATGCAGGTTCAGTTCTTGGTATCCCTCTAGGTCAGTGGTTCCCAAACTTTTTAGCACTTTTTATAATGACACTTGTATCAGGAGTCACCTAGATTTACCAGACTTTAAATAAAAAGGAGATCCAGAAAAATATTTTATTTATTTATAAGTAGTAGTAACCCGAAAAAGACCCTCAAACATTTATCTCCCTCTACTTACACATGCTTGCAAACTGCAGAAACTGGGCTCTTTGCAGGGTCATTAGCAGCTACAGTATCTGATCTTTCCATCGCCCTTTGGTGACCCACCAAAAATCAGGTTGCAACCCACCCTGACCCACAGTTTGGGAACGACTGCTGTAGGTGAAAGCAGTTCAGGCAGCAGGCTCTGAGAAAGACAGATCCGTGGCCTGACTCTGTATGCCAGTTTTATATGTACCCATGGAGAATTAAAAATATAGGGACCACTCCTCCCCCTCCCAAAGGCAGAACAGTCCCCTGACTACCCCCTTCTGTGAATCAGTCAACTGCATCCTGACCACAGCAGGGGTGTGGAGTGAGGGGGTGGCAGGGAAAGCAGAGCTGCCCCATCAGAGTCCTTTGAAAAGCACCACCGTAGTTCCCGCCAGCATGCGAGGTGTACAAGCATTCACAACCCACGTGCTCTGCAGTGGGGCAGCTCTGCCTCACCTGCCATCCTCACACCGCACACCCCTGAACCACCAAGTGGCGCAACCAGAAAGCAGGAGCCTGGCAGAAAGGCACCCGATGAACTCAGGCAACCAAGCCAAGCCAAGCCACATCCATCAGCCAAGAGACAACCCCCACCCCAGAGGTTTTCAGACTTCCTCCCTTTTAGGAAACGGGCATGTCTGAGCATGGCAGAGGCGTCTGACAGAGCATGCTCGGGAGCAGATGCTCAGTGAAATGGAGCCTGAACCGGGGTGGTGTGTGTGCAGAATGTTAATATATATTTTGGTTCATCGCAGAGTCCATACAGGAGCCCTGCCCTTAATGTTCCGGAGGAAATCCATGCTAGATACCAAAGGGATTACCCAGGGAAACAAAACAGCCATTATATTCTTTCTGCCAGGATTATGCGCAAGGATGTTCTTAGGTCCTGAGGCCAGGCAGTCTCCCTTTAAGAGGACCCAGTAGTGACATCAGAGCTTCTTAGCAACCGTTGCATCACCTGCATTCGCATTCCACCTCAACAGCCCTCTTTACCTGCTTTTTCCCCCTGGAGATTCTTTAGCCACAGACGGGGAAAGAGAGTGCTATGACTGTCTGGGGGAATGATGTGCTCCCACTCCAGCCCCACAGGAAAGATGGCATGAGATAAGGAGAGGTAAGAGTCCGTACGTGATGGGGGGGAAGGACAGTTATGGGGGGATTCTCCTTGTCCTGGGACAAAAGCTCAAGATGTGTTGTTATGAATTAATTTACCCCAACAGGCTCTCCAGAGGGAGGAAGGTACATATGGGGCTTGGTGGAGCCCCCCTGACTGTGAGCGTAAAAAAAAAATTATTATTACTGTATTTATTATTATTATTTTTCACTTTTTAATACTGCCCTTCCTCCAAGGAGCTTGGGGTGGTGTACATAGTTCCTTCTAGCATTTTGTCCTCACAACAACCCTGTGAGGTGGGTTAGGCTGAAAGATAAGTCACCCAGGAAGTTTCACGGCTGAGCAGGGGTTTGAATCTGGATCTTCCAGTTCTAAGTCCAACTCCCAAACCGCTACACCATCTTAGTTCCCTTTTGCTGGTTTGATGCGGATGGGAAGGGGTAAAGAAGGGGGGCTTGAACCCGGCTCAGGCTGTGCCCCACATGCGCATGTGTTTGGCCTCACAGATGTGCTGGTTCCTTTCCCCCTGTTGTTTGTTTTGCTGCTAAGGTGGCCAGTCTCAGGGTTTCAGCTGGAGTTTCAGAACATTGAGGCTGTAGCTCTGTAGGAAGGGACACATGAAGGATATGCAGAAAGTCCCTGTTTTGACCCCAGGAAGTCTTTCTAAGAAAAGCTAGCAAGGATCCTAATAGGAATCCTAGCCAGCTGCTGCCAGGCAGTCCTAAGCTGGGGAGGGGCAGGCAAAATGGCATATCCAGGATTTCTAGGTTTTCAGGACTGTTGCTCAAACCACTGAAATGGGCTTCCTTATATTTCCAGCCCTGGTACAACAGATGGTTCTTACAATGCATACAGGTTGCTAGTCTGCACTCAGTTTGATGCCTGGTACTCGAATTGCCCATCATCTGTACCTCTTTGTGACATGCAACTGTCTGCCCTGCTGGGACAACTTTGCCAGCAGGCACTGAATTTGGGGGATTGGCACATGTTTGTCTTCTCTGAGCTGTGTGCCCCAATGGCATCTCAGGAACTGCAAAGAGTAGGTGTTTGGTATGACACACCTTGGGGCATGTCTACACCAGATATTGAAAACAGTTTGAAACCTGTTTAGCAGCTCCGAACTAAAGCTGGAGACAGACAGACATTTAACATCTGGATGTGACATCTGGGGGAAAAACTGTTTCTGCAAGTTTTAGGATGTTAGGTGAGGGAAAAAATCCATCTTTGGCTGGTGCCCCTTGGCTAGCACCTGTAAGGTGATCAACAGCCTTCCATCTCACAATCTCCAGAACAGCTTTGCTGCTGATTTTGTGTTTAAGGTGAAGGGCAATTGCATATGTGTAGTGTATACATGTGCCCCGTCAGCAAATAAATGTTTTGGAAAGCTGGACAGCCCCACCTGCAACAGGAAGTGTGGGATTGAGAGCTGATCCAATATCTGACTTGCAGTTATGTAAATGTGTGCAGCAGAGAGCACCGCCGGGCTCTCCAGGTCTCCACTGAGATTACTATTAAGACCGGGTCTTTCTCCTTTATCCCTGGTAACCCTGTTCAGTGCTGGAAAACCAACAAGCCAAAAATCAATAAACCCAGCCTGCAAAGAAGGTCAGCAAGTGGAAGCATTTAACTAGAAGTTCCCCATTGAGCTCAGTGGTTGCTGGCGGCAGCCGTGAAAGTGGAAGTTTGTTTTATTCTAGGGAGGGAGTTTGGCTCAGGAGAAAAAGGAAGATCATCCTGGTTGAAATCTAGAAACCTGAGATCCCCGTCTGTCTGGAATTTGAGTCCATTTCATGGCTATTTGGCTCTGTTGTGTATTTATTTTTTCCTCTCTGTACCTGTGTGTGTCATGAATTTGGACAAACTCCGGAAGTTAGTGGTAGACAGGGAGGCCTGTCGTATTGTGGTCCATGAGGTCACAAAGAGCCAGACATGATGTAACGACTGAACAACAACAACAACCGTGTGTGTGTAATAATAATAATAATAACTTTATTTATACCCCGCCTTTCTCCCCAAAGGCAGCTACACCAGCCGCCAGTGTGTATACACCAGCACATATTTACTACTTGTGCATCCAATGAAGTAGATTCTAGTCCACAAGGTCTTTAAGGTACTATGGGGATTATTTGATTTTGCTTCAACAAACTGGCCTAGCCACCCCTCTGGAACCTCATGACCATGGCATACTGGGGAGGATGGTCACTGGTCCACTGCCTGGTTCCTGAGTCACCCTGGGGGACAGCTGGTACCCACTTTCCAAAGCATGGGTAAGTGCCCCATTGGGGGGTGCCTTTGCAGGGCTTCTGCCCCAGACTCCCTCCCCCACAAGGCTGCAGCTACAAGTGAAGACAACTATGTCAACAAAACAACAGCCATCTAGGTAATGGTGCTAAATTTGACACTTAAGATTTATTAAAACCACCCTTTTTGACAGCTTAAAAAAAAGCAAGAAAACTCAATAGCAACAAAAGTCAAGGGAAGTAAGCAGTGGGAAGGCACAAATGAAACAGTCCACATGCTGCTGGGCAGTTGCTTCTGCCACCACTGGGGGAAGGGGAAGGGTGAAACACAGCAGTGTTTCCAAAGTACATCCACTGTCTCCCAGTGAGGCAATTCTGAATCTGACAGAAAGATGTCTGGGATGGAATGAGGGTGAGGGGGCCACCCTAAGGACTTGATCAACCTCTCCAAGGGTGGCAAGACTGCTGGAGCTCATGTTGGAACACACCCACAAGGTGTTGATGCCCCACTTTTGGCTGGGACTGGGCTCGATGTTACAAGCAGGTCTCCTCAGGTGTCAGCGGGTTCCCAAGTTGCTTAGAATGATCCTGTTTCCCCCTCTTGTGTTCTCAGGGAGACGGGCAACACGCTTTCATCTCAGCCTATTTGGGAGTTGCTGCTGTGTCCACTCCCTGTACCAGATTCCCTCCCCTTCCTCTGTTTTTGCGGGGTCAGTGATCTTGTGCCATCATCACCAAGCTCCACCTCCAAAATCTCAGGGCTTTGGATGCATCCAACGGGACAACTCCAGCCCTTTAGTGTCCACAGCAATGCAGCCAAAATGATGCAAGTTTCTGGGTGGTCAATGAATTCCAGCAGCTTGAAACTTCAAAAAAGAAAAGAAAAAACATCCAAAGGGGACAAAAAAGCCCCAAATTCTTTGCTTCCAGGAGAGTACAAGGGTTAAGGGTTGTGTGTGTGTGTTGGATTCCTACAGGAGCATCAGTTCCTGCAGAATTGGAAGGTGTTTCAGTTTCAATGTTGTCACCACATATTTCCGCAGTGGTTTATGAGTCACTTTCTGAATGATGATAGGGAACGGGGACAGATAAGATACAGGAAAAAGGAGCAAAAAAAATTGCAGTGGTATAGGTTCTGGAAGGGTTATATACATGGTGTTTCTTCTGATGGATAGCTTTCATTTTCATGACTGGAGATGCAAGCACCCTGCCACGAGTAGGATTCTTCAGACTAGAACACTGGCCAGGCAAAAAAATAGTTTCTGCAGCTGTCCTTGTGTGATGACTGGGTGGGGATTGTGTGCCACGCCTGAAAGAAGCGACTCTTGGCTCTCAAAATATAGCAGGAAGGGGGGGAAGTGAGATGTGCTGGCCTGGCATGTGGCAAGTTCCGCATCAAGCTTTGAAAACAGGCATTTCAAAGCCTTGTTTGTTCACAGCCATTAGAAAGTGGAACTATGGACAGAGAGAGGTTGTAGAATTCCCACTTTGTGGTCATTTCTCTGCCCCCCAGCAGTGTGTAGCTACAGGGTTGGTGACACAGTAAGTACTGTAGACACTGCACCATGTGAGTGGCCCCTCCCACTCGCTGTCGGAGTCATTCCGGGCAGTGATGGCAACACGCAGGAGCGCAGATACTCCCCCCCCATAGATACGCCACTGGCCCCCAGGATACCATTCTCAGACTCTAGCTGATCCTTGGTCCTCTTCATAGTTGCAGAGCAAATTCACAGATAATCTGCAGGACAGGAGGTGGGGGGGGGGAAGCGGTTGAATGTCACACCTCCTGCATATCTCCATCTGTCTCCTGTTCCTGCTTCCGCCACATTGTTCTGCCCTCACAGAATCCTCTCCCTGCTCTGCTTTTTTTTTCACAGTCCTACCTCTTAGAGTGCATCCTTTCCATCTGTTTTGAGGGCATAGTTTTCATCAGGTCTGTGCTACAGGAGGAAAGAATTAAATCACCCCTCCCCTTGTGTCACTGTCCTGATATTCCCCGTCCCCCCCATCATGAAGAGTCCCAGGAATGAAGAAAGGTGTGCCTGTTTTTGGAGAGGTTGAATCTGGCCATGAGATGTAGATTTTCCAACCCTTTTCATCTCAAAAGGTGCAAAAATTGTCAAGGCACACCATCTGTTTTTGGACAACTAGGCAATTGACAGTGGGCCCTTGGTATCCGCGGGGGTTCTTCAAGGACCATCCCCCCAGTGTCACCTGGGGACCACACCTGGTCCTCTGGAGGTCACATGAGGCCTCCCAGCCTCCTCAGAAGTCTCCTGGACATGGCTGGAAGTCACTTCCACTCAGTGCCGGCAACTTCCATTTACTTCTGGGAGGTCCTCTGAGACCTTCCAGCCATGGCCTTGACATCTGCAGTTACTCACATCCGCAGATGTTGAGCCTTCAGATAAGGAGGCACCTCTATAATTCCACTATACTGTAGTGCCCTATATGAGAGGCTGCCATTACAAAGTGTTTGGAAACCGCAACTGATGCAAAACAGAACCGAAAAAGGTTTTGACCAGAGTCACTGTTTTGGAGCATTTTAACTCCATTTTTGAAATCAGGTTCACTGGGTGCTGCCCCCTTTCCAAGCACAGTGCAGAGTGAAAGCCCAGGGGTGTCAAATATAAGGCCCGGGGGCCGAATGCGGCCCACAGAAGCTTTTTATTATTTATTATTTATTTATTAGATTTGTATTCCGCCTTTCTCCCCAAAGGGCACCCAAGGCGGCTAACAATCAGGTTAAAATACAAGGCTGCAGATAAACATTAAAAATACAAAACACTTAAAAACAATTAAAACAAGATAAAATACATAGCAGAGACTGAAAGCACACAGTGGAAGACATAATTTATAAAAAACAGCCCTTATAGTACCTCGAAGGCTTTCCTGAATAAAAAAGACTTCAGGCCCTGCTGGAGCGTTAATAATGAGGAAGCTGCTCTCAATTCAAAGGGGAGGGAATTCCCTAGTGCAGGTGCCACCACCGAAAAGGCCCTGTTTCTGGCCGCCATTCCCTTCACCACTCGCAATGACGGCACAACCAACAGGGCCCCTTCTGATGACCTTAGAGAATGGACCAGATTATACAGAAGAAGGCGGTCTCTCAAATGCGCTGGTCCCAAGCTGTTTAGGGCTTTAAAGGTCATAACCAGCACCTTGAATTCAGCCCGGAAACGAATGGGCAGCCAGTGCAGCTGCCGGAGTAGCGGCGTGACGGAGTCAAACCACCGACCCCCAGCAACTACCCAAGCCGCTGCATTCTGCACTAGTTGTAGCTTCCGGACCGTCTTCAGGGGCATGGACCATTTATCAGGCCCTCGGGCTCTCAGCTGCTTAGCAGTGCTGAGGTGGCACTGCTGAAAGAGCAGCCCACATGAAAATTAGGCTCTCCCTTGTCTTGAAATATGATCAGGATTTGTGTGTTTTCTCTTCTGTCATTTGCATCTAATGAGTTCCTAAATGAGAAAAAGTGCTTATTTTTGGTTATGACCTGTTTAATGACATCACTTCCTGCCTAATGACATCACTTTTGGCCCTCAGCAGGCATCATGAATGCTATTAGGCCCTCGATATGAAACAAGTTTGACACCCATGCCCTAGACAGCTTGGGTCCCAAATATCTAAGGACCATCATACAGTTCAGGCTGTCCACCAAGGTGATCCAAGGAGGCTTTACTTTGTGTCTTGCCAGCATCAGAAGTCAATGGGCACCTCTGTTTTCAGAATGAATGCAAGTGGACACAGATGGGCCTTATCCAGATTCCTTTCCATTTGTTCTGTAGCCATGGCACCTTGGAACAAATGGCAACAATTGGGAGTTCTCTTTTTGGCATTTCACCCTCTATTGTTGCCATTCATTTTAGAAGGGGGTGCTCCAACACAATTTAACATCTCTTTAACCCTAGTGTCCAGTTGGCTCAAGCTCTGTGCCTCTCTCCACAACAGCCCCAATTCTACTGGTTGTTTTTTTTTTTTCAAACCGACATTTCAAAGTAGTTCCTGGGGGCTACTGAGTGTACTCAGTCCACATCAGGCTGTTTTGGGTTCCCCCTTTTTGTCTTTTGATGTATAAACATCTATTTCTGCGTAACTCAAGCGACCACCATCCCAGGTATAAAAAACCCTATACCTTGGTTGGCACTCAACCCCTGGAGTTGACTGTTAGTATGTAGAGATTAATATACACCAGGGGTGCCCAAACCCCGGCCCGGGGGCCACTTGTGGCCCTCAAGGCCTCTCAATGTGGCCCTCAGGGAGCCCCCAGTCTCCAATGAGCCTCTGGCCCTCCTGAGATTTGTTGGAGCCCACACTGGCCCAATGCAACTGCTCTCAGCATGAGGGCGACTGTTTGACCTCTCGCGTGAGCTGTGGGATGAGGGCTCCTTCCACTGCTTGTTGTTTCACGACTGTGATGCAGCAGCAGCAGCAAAGACCAGCCTTGCTTTGTGCAAGGCCTCTTATAGGCCTTGAGCTATTGCAAGACCTTCATTCATTCATGCAAATTCATCTTTAATATATTCATTTATGTAAACTTATGTAAATTTATTCAAATTTTAAATGTAAATTGATTCTTTTTTTTGGCCCGGCCCCCGACACAGTGTCAGAGAGCTGATGTGGCCCTCCTGCCAAAAACTTTGGACACCCCTGATATACACATATAGATTATGATGATGATGTGCACTTTAATGGTCAGCGCTGGACCAAAACTCCAACACAACCATCGCCTCCCAGCAGTCGTTTTGTTTTATCACATGAAGGATGACACCATGATGTTTCAGAGCATTGCTTAAAAAAATAGTTTTCCCCAGATGCAAAAACCGATCATTTCCCCTCCAAAATGCCCCATGATTTTGGGGTTTGCACCACTTCAGACTGCAGTGTGTGTGAAGGGGGGGGGGGATCTTTGATTGCTACCCTGTGTCAAAACTCCCTGCAACCAGAAACATAGCCCCTCAGGGGAAAAACATACTCTCATAAAAACCTTTGTGTTATTTGCAAGCAATTCTTAATGGACACGTGTGTTTGGTAAACAGCTTCCTTGCTCCCCACCTGCGTTCCAAAATGACAACCATCCATTCTGCCACTTTGTTCTGCAGGATGTGTGGACCAGGCCTTATTCTTAATAACTAGGGTGTGTACACTTTCTCCCCCACCCCCGCCTGTGTCATTCTGCTCTGGTGTTTTGCAACATGCTCCATACAGCTCAGGAAGAAGAAACCGCAAGAAACCAGGAAGTGTCAAGTCACTTGCACCAGGCCCCTTGGCTGTCCCGGAACCCAACAGCACATGAAGAGCTTGTTTGTGTCTCCGAGCTGACTTGGGTGCCAGGACAGGTGGCCTTGTGATGTGCTACAAGAGGTAAATTCCTAACTGTTGCTGCTTCTGTGCTATGTGTGTCACAGGCTTTGGAGCCCATGCACAGGGAGGGGCAAGACTCAGGGGAACAACACCTGCTTCGCATGCAGAAGGCCCCAGGCTGTCCCCAGCAGCACCTCCTGCCTGAAACCTTCAAGAGCCACTTCTGGTCAGTGTTGACAGTACTGAGATGGATGGACCAGGGTCTGACTCTGCAGCTTCCTATGTTTCTTGCTCCACCCTGTCCCCATGACCTACATCTGTAAGGCTTTGGACAACTCTTTACTGCGTGGTTAAATATGAACTCTCTGCAAATCAGGGGTTGGCAGCTAGAAGCTTCTGGGCCAAGTTTGGCCTCATGATGGTCATTGACTTGCCCCCACCCCATAGCAAAAGCGGTAGAGGGAGTGGAAACTTTCATTTGGAAGAGCCTGAATTGAAGCCTTTGTCCTGCCACCCCTTGACTCCATTTTTAAAGCATTCCTCCAAATAATTTAGTTGCAGGCAACGCTGTGACACTGAGTAGTCTGTGGCCTGAAAAGTAAGTGCTGATGATTTGGGGACATGAGAACTAGAAACTTGTCATTTGCTTGTTTGGGTGTTAAATCTCAGAAATGTTTTAGAGCTGTGAAGTTGTATTTTTATGGCATATTATTTCATGCCTTGTGGCGCTAATTGGAGTGTATAGCAGGGGTGTCCAAGGTTCTAACCTGAAGAGCTTTATTGGCAAAGTGGAAGTTAGAGAGTGACTGAGTGCAAGATGGACTTAAACTGTCCTCTTTTAGAAATCTGCCCAAGGAGCAGAATCATGGTTGACCTGTTCCCCTGTCATGCATCTGTCAGCAAAGTCCATCTACCCAGATATGGAGAGATTTGAATACTGATATAGGTGTGTGCCACTTAATGACGGGGATACGTTCTCTGATCCCCGTTATTATGCGATTAGGTCATTAAGTGAGCATTCAGTCCACTCTATTGCCTTTGTTGTGTAAACAGATGCTCCCTGCCAGACACTAGCTGGCTGCACTGGTTACTGGAGATAGATTGCCTCTTCTTTGCATTAACAGCTTCTCTGTTGTATTATCTGTATCTGTTGCGACAAGTGTCTGTTGTTGCATTAACAGACACTCTGCTGCAGGCTATGGGAGATGTGATTACCTCATTAAGAGCATCTTTATTGTGCTTTGACCACCATCATATATGCGGTCCATTGTTAAGCGAACGGTTGTTAAGCGGCACAAGCCTATATTTAAAAACAGACTGTGTCTATGAATGTTACTTGAGCCGCTGGCTGAGAGCCACCAGCTTTGCCAAGTTTTTCTCCAGTCCTGCCTCTTCAGATTCTTAGATGATACCAGCAATGGAATCTGGAGACTTCTGTGTGCAAAGCAAGTGTTTGGCCACTGTGGGCTACAGAGGGCTTTCAATCCCCTCCTTAGGGTCAACTCCTGAATTCAGTGTTCACTTAAATGCGCCAATGACCCTGATGTGCCGTAACTTATTCTTACTAAATTAGAGACCATGGAAGATCCAGTCTGCATTGGGAGCATGGCGTGGGAAGAGGAGGCTTAAACCCCTTGCCCCCACCGTTCTCAGGATTCTGATTTCCCCTACACACGCACACACACAACTGTTATTTGCCCTGGGGGGAGGAGTTTTAATTGCCCCTACCACTGGACACAGCTGCTATAGCAGAGGAAAAAGGTCACAGCCCCTCTTGCTAAGTATTTCAGATCAAATCCACAATGAATGAAATGTGCTATTTGGGCCATAAATAAGGCTTACATCAATTGTTACATCCTATGAAAAGAGAGGGGAGTCTCAGCAAAGGGAAGGATGGCATCTGATGGCACCCCCTTGAATGATTGCGCAGGAGAAGCAATAAACACCATTGCTGCATCACATTTTGACCACGTGCTCCTCTTTCCCCCTTGATGCACGGTACATGCATGAGAATTGTGTCGTGGCTGAGGCTATAGTCCTGTGTGCACTCTTTCCTGGGTGCAAGCCCCACTGAACACAGTAGGGCTTACTCCTGAGTAAACAAGTGTATAGGATTGTGCTGTAAGTTTTCTGAGTTCTGTTAACTGAGTTTTCCCGGTTGGTTGGAGTCCTGCCTCAGCCACTTGGTGGCTTTAGGCAAGTCTTCCCTGCCTGCAGTATGGGAATAATACTTGCCTTACAGGGTCGTTGTAAGGAATATGAGCAGATAAGACAGTGCTCAAAAAAGTGTATACGAATGCCAAGACTTGTTGTTATGCTCTGTGAATGACCCCTAACACCTGAAGAACATCATGCAGTGCAGATGCTTGCATCATGAACCAACCCCCACCACCAAGAGATTGGCATAAAATAGGGGATTTCCAACAACTGGTTGTGGGTTCCCTTCATTCACAGCCTGCTTGTGGTTGCAAGTGCCGCAGGCCTTTTAAATTTGGCATGTGATGGTTGCGAACCATTTGATATTTGAAAGAGGAAGAAAACGGAGAACCTCCCAGGACTTTGCCCTCTGGGCCTTGACAAGGGGTGGCTGTGGATGGACGGACTTTTAATTTCTTCTGATCTGCAGGTCAGGATAACTGAACAGTTCTGAACAGCCTTTCTGTAACATGCAGCTGGCAACCGGCCTGGGATGTGCTGGCTGTGCCCACACAGCAAATGGGCAAACTCCTTGAATGGGCTTGTTTTGTGGGAGGCGAGGGGATCCCAGGAAGAGGGAGGGAGAGAGAGGGGGGCAGGGAAGGATGATTGCCATTCTGGTCATGTGTGCAAGGCAGCCAGGCTCTTTCTCTTGTGTGATCCCAATAGGGGAGCTGGCAGAGGGGAGGGGACTCTCCTTTCTCCAGCACCGAAAAGATATGAGGCTTGGGAGCTGAAGCCGGAGGAGGAGGAAAGGTGTGGATGCCGGGCGTGTGTCACGCGTGGAATTGGGGAGCAGGGGGGACCCCTCGCTGGAGCCACCATAGCCTTGTTCTGGGCTGAGAGAGGAGGTAGGACCTGACAATGGATGGGTTTGAAGGGAGAGGCTGGCAGACAAAGAAAGGGCGCTGGGGAGTAAGGGCAGATCTCTCGCCGCTGCTGAAGCTGGCCAGCTTCCTCTTTGTCTCCTGGTCCATGCTTTCTGGTGGCAGCATTTGGTCTTCTCTGGGGGACCAGTTGGAACTGACAGTGGGACCACTGCAGGATGGGAGATGGCAAGAGCATCTCCTGTGGCTTCCCAGTGGCATCCCAGTTGTGGGAAGCCAGGATGGTCAGGCCCACTCTGGGGGCTTGGCGGGATGTGTGCAAATATCCCCATGGACATCTCGGTGCCATTCCTAATAAAAATAAATAAATCTGTAAGTCAGTTCACACTCCTCATTAGCATGGCTGGTAAATGCAAGGCTGAGCATTATAGACCTGTTGGGGAGCAGGTCTTGCCTTTCAATGAACCATGTGCACCCACCTCTACTGAATATCTCTTGGACAGGCAGGTCTGCTGTTAATGTTAAAGTTGGCTTTTCTAACAGTTTTTCGTTTGTAGCATTCTGTTTTATAAATATTAAATTGCTACGTGCTTTATGGTTTGCGTCTTGTTCGTGCAACGGAGCTGAGAGGTGTGGCAGGTCACTATTCTCCTTGTTCAGTTTGAGGAACAAAGGTTAGGAGAGTTGCTTTGTCAAGGCTACATAGTGAATCTGTTGCAGAGCAAATGGGTCTGAGTCCCAGTT
This sequence comes from Tiliqua scincoides, assembly GCF_035046505.1. NCBI lineage: Eukaryota > Metazoa > Chordata > Lepidosauria > Squamata > Scincidae > Tiliqua > Tiliqua scincoides. Next base: position 3,715,494 of record NC_089833.1, on the reverse strand, counting down.
TCTCAGATCCAGGTCAAAGGTCTAGTGCTTGATAAGGTCATATACCTGTATCTGGGCTGTGCCACCCCAAGCAGCTGGTGGAAGCTCCCATGAATATTTAAAAAAAAAAATCCTTCCCCATAAAAAATTAACTTGTCAAGGAAAAGGATTTTGGTCTAGACATTGCCCTGACATGCTAGCTTTCTATAGGCAAGGAGATTTTTTTTAAAACCCAGAATATTTGATCATGTGTGCTGTGAAGTCGAGCAGCCTAGGTACAGATGGATTCCCCCTATTTCAGTGAAAGGTAGGCCTGGCTCCCTTCCCTTCACCTGAAAGCATCTGTTGATGGCTGCCTTGGTTCTTATATAGTGAGAGTGCCAGGATTGCAGGGGCAACTCTTGGACTGACACAGTGTCTCTAATTGCTTTTCCATGTTTTCTGCCACGAGTAGGGCTGCCAAACCTGAGATTCAGGAGGCAGGGCCTGGTGATGTCGTGTGATGATGTCACATAGTTGCATATGATACGATGAGAAAGAAGATCTGGTGTCGGAGCTAAGCCCCCCAGCAAAGGGATCGGGGAAAATTCATAAGAAAAAACCCACATTATTTGAAAGGCTATTTCCCATTTTTTCCAGTGGGGGGGGGGGGGAAATGCAATTTGTTGAAAAAAAATTTTCCATAGTGGTGAGTGAAATACTTTAAAGTTGTGTTTTAAAATTACGTGTATTGTTACCGCCAGTTACACTGCTATAAAACTCCTAGAGCCCGTAGCATAGCTACGGGGGGGTAGCATGGTAAGTATTGCAGGTGCTGCACCACACTGTGTAACTGGCCCCTCCCACTCACGGTTGGAGCCATTCTGGGAATAGGAGGGGCCAGTCACACAGCGTGGCACTTTCAATACTTACCACACTGCCCTCCCCATAGCTGTGTTACTCCTTGAGCCACACCACTGCCCCTCCTGTCCTCACAGGCCACTTGGAGGAGGCGGAATGACATGCTGTGATAGTTTGGATGGGAGACAGAGGGAAGGCAGAGCACTTGGGTCATCCAAAATCCAAGCCTGGGAGTCCTGCTGGAGAGCCTGAGGTGACTCTTCGTTGCCTGAGTCTCAAGCTGAAAACTGGAGATCCAGCAACCCTGACCGTGAGTTGGCCCTTCTCACTAGTAAAGCAGTCGGGTGTTGCTGATATTGGAATGGATCCAAAGGTTTCTTTTCTCCGTGGAAGGAGTCTTTCTCCAGAGGTTGGGATCCAGCCATTGTGACACAGGGCAACAGTACGGCTGCCCCACAAGAAACCCAGAGAAGTGCTTACCCTTTGAGGTTACAAACCAGTGAGGGTGGGGCAGAGCCATAACTAGGGCAGGGCAGAGGCTGAGGGACACCTGCCCTGGACGCACCATCAACAGGAGGCACATGATTGCGCCCCCTGTTAATGGACCCCCAGGGTCTGCCCTTTGAGGATGTGCTGACGGTTTCGTGTGCCCCGTTCCAGAGGAGAGGGACGGGCCATGCGAACCCACCAGTGCCGCCTCCTCCTGGGAGAACCAGGAAGTGATGTCACACAATGACATGTGACATCACGATGTCTGTTACAGTGCTGGGGTGAGGAGCACTATGGCTCCCGCCACAAAGGACCATGTGCCCCGACTGGAGGAAGATGCTGAGGCAGGAGCTCTGTGTCGGTGCTATACTGGTGCATGGCTGATGGACAGGGAAGGACAGAGCACCTGCTCTGCATGCAGAAGGCCCTTTGTCCAGGCAGCATCTCTAAGTCAGACCAGGAAAGCCTGAGAGCCTTGGAGAGCTGCTGCTGGTCAGAGTCAGAGAGCCCTGAGTTGGCGGACCAAGGGTCTGATTCAGACAAATCAGATGGACAGGACTGGTGGTTAGCAGGGCTGCGCAGTTCATCGCTGGCCATTCACCAGTCATGCGCTTGCTCACGGGAGTCACCATCAACCAGCCTGGAGAGAAGCAGTCAGCAGCTGCTGGGCAATGGCCATACTGGCTCAGAAGCCCTGTGGGAACAGATCTGTTCTATACTTCCCTGTTTCACTTCTGGACTTGTGGCTGTCGTTGCTGGGGAAGCCCATCTTCCAGTTGTGAGGGCAGCTGAGAAGATCGGTCTCCTCCAAGATAAGCCCTGCAGGTCAGACCAGAGGTCTATCTAATGTGATTGAGCAAAAAAAAACAGACCACATAGAGGTCAAGAACATCATGCATGTGCCTTGTAGTTTAGCCCTCAGGAGAAGGCTTGGCAAGCATTGCAGCACTAACTTTTCGGCCTGGGCAGGGTTTACCACCCTTGCCACTGCACGTGCCTGGGGTTTTATGGGGCAAGGGCCTTCTGGCCAGCAAGCACAGAGGGCATCTCTGGTTCCTTCTTGAAGCGAGGACTTGCTGGCAAGCTGCCTCCCGTCTCCCTTTGCACACCAGCTGCCGTTGGCGTCGGGAGCCTTTCGCCTCCGGTTCTGGGAGTGCTTGTGGAGACATTTCAAGGGCCTGACAGCTGGGAGGCTCCCTGCCACCTCCGCTTGTCGGCAGGGACACACTGTTAGTGTTTTCTTTCTTGTGGCTGGAGAAGGTTCCTCTCCCCATACAGAGCGGCCTGGCTGGACGGAGCCTGGGCCGTCTGCTGCTGTGGAAACCGGTTGTGGGGGCACACGGAGAGTGAGTGAGCTGGATTTGTGCCTGGTCAAGGGAGAGCTGGCAGGGGAACCGTGTTGGTTCAGGCTGTTTTTCATCCCTTGACAGGGAGGACAAGAGCCCCGCAAGCCTTCAAGGAATTAGTGTACATGTTACGACAACTTCATTAGAAGGCAGTTCCCAAGTCTCCGCAGAAGGAAACTGGGACATTTGTCTGCCAGGAGCGAGGGGAAAATGTCTGGCCCAGGTCAACAGAGACCGCTGGAGTGCAGGCACCTCTAGTTAAATCTGAATGGGGAGAAGGCAGGCCTTGGCCCAAGCTAAACAAGCACCTGATTTTTTTTTTCCCCTTCTGTGTGATGCGCACATGCCCCCCACAGTCCCATGTGCCATCTTGGCCGCCTCTGTGCCTTCCCCCGGCATCCACCACTTTTTCAAAACTACTTGGGTGGGAGGAATCTGGGAGAGGTTCTTCCACTCAGAGAATCTTCCCACCCACCCACCCCATTTTGCAAAAGCGGTGGGCACAAGAGGAGGCGGGGTTGAGAATGGGGAGGCGTGCCAGGTAAGCCAGGATCCTTTTTCCAGTTGATCTCTGGAAGGAAAGTGATCGGAAACAGGACGGCAGCAGTCCCATCATTCCTCCTCCAGCCCCATTGCCAGGATCTTTGGCCAGCAGCACCGGAAGTGGAGGAGGAGGAGGAGGAGGAGGAGGAGACAGGCCACTGCTGTTCCCGTCCTCTTCTTGCTCATTCTCCTTGAAGGAGATGGAATAGAACTGAGAAGAGAATGGAGGCCACGGCTGGGTTAAGCAACTGGGCAGACTGGGATAAACTATGGGGATGTGTAGGGTACCCTTGCCAATTTGCAGGAGCCCCCACCGCTCAAAGTTTCAGCTTTGTCTGGTCTCATGGGTGGGCCGGCCCCTGGGAGTAGGGTTGCCAGTTTGCCCAAAATGATACTGTTTCTTCAGCTCCTTTTACTCCAGTGGATAGGAAGCAAAGATCCATTTCAGGACCATCGCTGGGCTCCCTCCCTTTATTATAGGCCTGCCCTATCCCCAGTTTTCCCCCCAAGGGGTGATAGTCTTGTGACATCACCAGGCCCCCTCCTCAGAAATCTCTGCTTTTGTGAGCATTCAACCTGGGAATCCTAATGGGGGGGTGGGGTGGCTGCACCATGCACCAGGGCAAGGCGTCTTCCTCTGATAAGGTGCAGCCTGTTGTGTCAGGCAGAAATGTGGGGTGCTCCAGAGGGCGACCAGGCCACCCGGGGGTGCAGTGAGGGCTATGGGACATGCAATTCTTAGGCACAAAGGATGGAGACAGCACCTGGTTACTGGGGGCCCTGGAACACAGCCCCACATTGGGCTCTTCCTGGCACCCTCCTACCCGCCCCTGAGGTCACACTGAGTCCCAGCACTGCCTCCAGTTCTGAAGTTTCAGGGTTCAGCCTGGCCAGGGAGGCCCTCTGTTGGGCAAGGACCCTCTGCCAGTGTCTGCTCTGGTTGACCCCTGGCGCTGCCCCATCAGAGGGAGAAAATGCTGTCTGGAATGCATTGCGAGGGTAGCAGGAGCTTATCACCAGCCAGTAACGCTCAGCGCTGCAGAGGCCATGCTTGAGATCTCCCCTTCCGGTCTGTGTGTGTGTTCCTTAAAAACTAGCGTGAGATGAGGCTCAGGCGGGTATTTGAAATACAGACAGAAAATCTTGTCATACTTTCATTGCAGTAAGCCAGAACTGAGGGGACATGGCGCAATACTGTATTGTGCGCTTCACATTCCCACTTGAAACATAGAATTGCACTCTGAGCATGCACGACATTTTGCTTCAGCATCTCGGAGGAAGAGATTGTGTGCTTAACAATCAGGCCTGCAGGAAAGTTCAGCCGAAGGCCTGGCTTCATTTGGCCAAAGAGCATTTATAGAGTCACTTCCCCGGGTGCGCAAAATCTTCGACATGTATAATCCCCGTCATCCTTTCAGGAAAGGAATCGCAGTGGTAGAGCACATCATGCTTGGCACGCGGAAAGCCTTTCCATAATAGCACAACTTTAAAACTATAAGGTAGCAGGAGGTGACAGGAAAGACCCTTGCCAGATCCCCTGGGAAGCTGCTCCCACGTGGAACTGGAGGAGTGCTGGAGGAGACAGGTAAATGGTCAGACTGGATCAGAGGCTGAGCGCATTAGATTTTCCTGAGGCTTCCTTGATCCTGGGAAAACAGCCTTCCTGCGTTTGCACTGCACTGCCTCAGCAGTGCTTCTAAACTTATTGCCAGCCTCCCCCTCCCATGACCCTTTGGAGATCCCCCCCACCTTTGCATTCAGATCTCTTGGCTGAGCTGCGCTTCCCAGCCTTCGATCTGTCAGGGACGTTGCCAGGGAAGTGGGGAAAGAGCGTCTCTCCATTCACTTCCCCTTTTGGCTGCTCTGGTTGTGAGCACAATCCGTCTTGTGTGAGCCTGGCTGGGGCGCATACAGAGTAGAAAGCAGGCACCAAGGCAGAGCTCCTGTTCCTCTGCCCTCCGTAGGGGCTGTCTGTGTTAGTGCAATCCCAGGGTGGCATTCGAGCTCCTTCCTCTTCCCCTGCCAGGCACCAAAATGATCTTCCCTGTCGTACTTGCTCTGTGGCTTTGCAAGTTCTGTGGAAATGACTCACGATTCCTGTTCTGCCCATCCCTGCCTCTCCGTGCCTCATGCAGCTGTGGGGTCTGGCTGCTAACCATTTAACCCAGAAATGATGCACTCAAGGCAGCATCCAGGGGTCACCAGTACAGGCATTAACTGAGGACCCAGGCCCATCTAACCAAGTCAACCCCTGAACCCTCATCTACCAGTGGTGCCAGCAGGCCAAGAGATTTGTGCCATTGTTATGTCTCGGCATCATCTGGCAGGACAAAGTTCCAAACAACACAGTCCTGGAACATGCTGGAATCCCTAGCATGTATGCACTGCTGAAACAGAGACGCCTGCGTTGGCTCGGTCATGTCGTGAGAATGGATGATGGCCGGATCCCAAAGGATCTCCTCTATGGAGAACTTGTGCAAGGAAAGCCCCCTACAGGTAGACCACAGCTGCGATACAAGGACATCTGCAAGAGGGATCTGAAGGCCTTAGGAGTGGACCTCAACAAGTGGGAAACCCTGGCTTCTGAGCGGCCCGCTTGGAGGCAGGCTGTGCAGTATGGCCTTTCCCAGTTTGAAGAGACACTTGGCCAACAGTCTGAGGCTAAGAGGCAAAGAAGGAAGGCCCATAGCCAGGGAGACAGACCAGGGACAGACTGCACTTGCTCCCAGTGTGGAAGGGATTCTCACTCCGGAATTGGCCTTTTCAGCCACACTAGACGCTGTTCCAGAACCACCATTCAGAGCGCGATACCAGAGTCTTTCGAGACTGGAGGTTGCCAACAACCTATGTCTCAGTACCAAAATGTGCAAACGGGGGTGTCCCCCAGAGACCCTTGCATCATTGCAGGGAATCTAGAGGGTGCTCCCACTGGCTGGTGCAGAAGGTTGGAGGAGCCACCACTGCAGACTGTCCCTCATTTGCCAGTGGGGATTGTGGCACAAACAATTGTCTGTCCTGGCGAGAGACATGGGCACCCAGTGCACCAGCAAAAGCCTTTCTTCAGTAAGTTGGTGCTGATGCAAGACAATCAGTTCTACCGAATCAGTGGGATAAACATATAGGGCATATAATGAACCACATAGGTGGACCTTTTCATTCCAGTTCCATCTTACTCCCTTCCATTCTTAAAACAGTCCAGTGCTGTTCACACCTTATGATGTAACCAGGTACTGAAGGTGTGTGACCCAGGTACACGTTTCCATATGAATGGCTGTACATGGGTTGATTTTTTCAGATCAGCCCACATCTACCGTATGCAGATTCCACCTGCCTTGAACAGAACATGTGGATAAATGTGCCCATAAGCAGACTGACCATGAGCTGTGGCTTCTTGGTACAGCCCCTCCTTTGCACACAGACAGTCCCAGGCTCAAACCTTGGAGGGCTGCTGCCAGCCAGTGTTGACAGAACTAAGCTAGACAGTGGCATAGCTAAGGGGGGTAGGGATGTACGTTGCCCCATGTACCAGGCCTTGAGGGGCTGTCAAGGGAGCTTGACACTAGTGGCCAAAATTATGGAAACCTCGTATTTATCAATAATACCATCATGTTATATATCATTGGATAGGAAATTCAATGCAGAATGCAATGAAACAACTGCATTGAATTATCTGTATTCTATCAAATGTCATAACCAAATAACCAGAAAAGGAAAGCACAACTGCCTTATGTAACAAAAAGTGGATTTCTTTAATGCAAAACTGACCAAAGAGAATGAGATTGATTGTTCCGAGAACCAATTAGGCTGCGGTTTTCAAACTCGCAGGGAGTTTGAATCCCGCAATAAGTCTTTGCGGGGGCAGGGGCAAAACGGGAAGCGGAACGCGATCGCCCCACTCTCACTTTCCCTGACCCGAGAAGCCCTGCAGCGTTTGCACCCAGCTCCCCGCAGCCAGGGGCGGCTACTGCAAGGACTGGAGGTTGCACCAGTCCCTGCAGCCCGGTCCAAAGGGAATGTGGAGCGATAGCGCACCGCTTTCGGTTTAGCAGAGCGGGGTGCGATTGCTCCGCTGTCAACTTTGCTGACCCAGGGAGCCCTGCCGAAGGTTGCGCAGGGCTCACCGCACCCCCGGGGGGCTGCAGGGGGCTTGGGCAAGTGCACCAAGTGCCTGCAGCCTCCCTGAGCGGCGCAATCCTGGGGATTGCGCTGCTGCCTCCTCCCTGCCTCCTGGCTGCCTCCACCCCTTACGGGGAAAGGGACCAGGACCCTCAGGCAGGGGCATCGCGACGCCCCTGTTTGAATACCACTGCAATAAGGTGTTAGTTTGGGTTAGCTCTCATTTCCATTTCCATACAGTAACCCCTGCTAAACTGGGTAAAGATGCACTTTTTCAAGTGGTGCTCCTCTTCTATCTAGCAGGGGAGAATAATTGTCCCTCTTTACCCCAGCTCAGTGTCTTTTCTAGCGGCTACACCATGGCTTCCTCATGAGGAAGCTGCCTGAACCGTTCACTAATGAGGCTATACTATATCTCCAAAACTCGACATGATAGGGCAAAAGGGATGCCATTTTTGGAATCGGCACCCCAAATTCATATCAAACCACCATAAAGTTTGGGAAAAACTTTTCTGACCCTCAGTTTTGTAGGCCTGTGTAATCAGAGCTAATCCTAGAACTCCTGTTCAGTTGTGTGTAATCAAGTTGGCCACTGGTTATTTGTTGGTCTCTGATTTGTTGGGTGACCTGTGCTTTTTTTGCTTCCCCCCTACCCTGGGTTCCCAGATGCCTTAGCGATGCTACTGGACGTAGATGGACTAAGGATCTGACTCCGAGTGACTGTTTCCCGTGTTCCTACATAATGATTGTAGTTGGATACAGTTTAATGTGTGAAGCGCCGTCCTATGAGATGGGTTAAGACGAGAGAGAGAGTGTGACTTGCTGAAAATTATCCAGGGAGTTTGTGGCCAAGTGAGGACTCAGACACAAGCCTGCCTGGTGCATTTAATCACTTTGCCTCTTGTAGGTTTCTTTTAAAGTTTTCTTGATTTTAAAGTTTTCTTGATTTTAGCAATAGCTAAAAGCAGTTCATCCAGAGGTTAATATCCCCATGTGTGGTGAGCTCCTGTGCTGTCCTTCAACTGTGCACAGACTTCCTCTTTCCTTGAGAACTGCTGCTGCTCTAGGGAATGAGAAAAGCAAAGGAGGGGGTTAGTTATCCTGACCTTCCCCCCCACGACTCTCATCGTAGAAGTGCAACGAGGGAGCAGGGGAAGGGTGATTACCATGGAGGAACTGCCAGTACCTGGTTCATCCTTCTTCACTCTCTCTTCCTGTTTCAGAGAGCAGCCCAGAACCCTGTTGGATTAGCATGGAGGAGGAGCCGTCCCGAGGGCCTCTCGCCCAGGATGCCGCTGCCCTTAGCACCGGGGACCGGCAGCTCTTTGGCTACGTGGGGATCGAGGCGGTGCTGGACCAGATGAGGATCAAAACCATGAAGACGGGCTTCGAGTTCAACATCATGGTTGTAGGTGAGACCCAGTGAGTGGGATGAAATGGTTGGAGGAGGTGGAGGCAGTTGCACTCAGGCTGGGTCAGGGCCAAACTCCACCTTGCACAAAAAGCAGGGCTTGGGGAGCGGACCCAGGTACAAGCTGTGGTGCACGGGGGAGAGAGCCAGCAGATTCCTCCTGGGCATCCCCCCCCCCAACAACTATTTGCTGCACATAGTCAGCCTCACCTACCTCACAGGGTTGTTGTGAGAACCAAAAAGGGGGGAATGAACTCTGTACTCCTTGGAGGAAGGAGCTCCTTGGCGGTAGGGTTGCATAAAATGTGATAACCAAATAAATCAGGAATAGCTGCAGGCGGAGCGGGGTAATATTTTTGGCAGGCAAATAGTATGGGGGAAAGAGTTAAAACCTCCCTTGCCAGGTGGTCCCAGGTCAGATTCCCCTGCCAGTTTCTGCTGTTTGTCAAAAAAGAAAACACATTTTTGGTTTTACGACCATATTTTAATCATAATATGTAGTTCTCATGGGGGAAAACGTAGGACTTAATTCTCATGTCCTTGCCTGATAATGCCTCTGTCTGAGCTGTTGGTCCTTTTGCCCTCCCCCCCAAATCCAGGGAACTCTCTCAAGTATTTTGTGGAGAGAATATGCACTCTGCACTTGCTCAGGGGCACTAACTTCTCTTCTTACAGCATCTGTTCTGGAGCCAAAAAATGGCATTGATAGCTGGGCTTGGGACTGGGCACAAACTAAGCCCTGGGACCCCTGGGGATGTGTAAGCTGTCAGCAGAGAAGCAATAGGAGTGGCCGTGGAGTCTTGTGGCCAAGGAGGTGAGGGTGGTCAAGGCATTGCCGAGTCCATAAATACGCAAACCTGGCTCTGCCAGCTGGAAACGTTGATGTATTGTGTTTGCGCTATTTTTAATGAAAGCTGAGCTTTTGCAGGATGCTGAAGGCATCTGTCGCTATACCCTCCACTAGATGATTTCATTTTCTAAATTTATATCCTGCTTTTTCTTAAATGCATACATTGAAGGTGACTGGAGACAACTAGATAAAAAATACAGTGAAACAAAACCAAAAAGCAGTCAGCAGCTGCAGCCATATAACAGCAGCAGCAGTATAGAGAGAGTAGCTGCCTACCTTACAGGGTTGTTGTGCTGACAGCATCAAGATAAAAGACTGGAAGCACTTTGCACGCTCAGAAGGTTCCTATGAAGATGCTAAATGTTGTTAATGTTGTAATTCATGTAAGAACAGATTCTAAAGGAAGAACAACTTCAAGGGTCATAAAGGATGGAGGAGCCTGCAAGAGGGCCTCTCTGAATGGTGTGTTATAGGATGGGCAGATTCATGTGGCAGAAGGTTGTCCTTATACTACTTTGGGCCGAAGCTGTTTAGGCTTACTTTGGGCTTTAGAGGCAACATCCAGCACTTTTTTCGGGATCCACAGCAGCTGGCATCCTGCCAGCCCAACGTGATGCACTTTCCCATCAGCAAGGGCCTTAACACTGGGTCCAGAGTAACGTTCTGAGAGCCATGGCAGGAACTGCTGCATGCTCCTGGCCTCCTTGTGGGGACTGATCCTGGCTTCCTCAGGGGAGCCTTCTTGACCTTCTGGTGAGGAGCAAGATTCCTGCACCTCCCTGTTTCTGCGCCTCCCTGTCCCTGGGGCAACCAGGAGACTGGAAAGCTGGGGAATTGGGGCCCAGCCACAAGTGGTGAGGTGTAAGAGACAGTCAGTGATGTGCTGAGGAGGGAATAGGAAGGACAGGCTAATGGTCTGCTGCAGGGTGTGCCTAAAGAGTGGAAGGTCTGCGAAGCTTCTTCAGAGAGAGAAAGAGCAGATTCCTGCCAGGGGATTTGACTCCCTCCCACAGAAACTGAGGCACCGTGTGGCAAAAAGGAGAGACCCTAAGAACATAAGAAGAACCCCACTGGATCAGGCCATAGGCCCATCTAGTTCAGCTTCCTGGATCTCACAGAGGCCCACCAGATGCCTCAGGGAGCACACAAGACAACAAGAGACCTGCATCCTGGTGCCCTTCCTTGCATCTGGCATTCTTCTAAAATTGGGAAGTTGCACATACCCATCATGGCTTGTAATCTGTGATGGATTTTTCCTCCAGAAATTTGTCCAGTCCCCTTTAAAAGGCATCTAGACCAGATGCCACCCCCGCATCCTGTGGCAAGGAGTTCCACAGACTAATTACATGCTGGGTAAAGAAATATTTTCTTTCATCTGTCCTTATTCTCCCAACACTCCCTTCCCAGGGACTGTGACCCAGGAGGTGGAAATTCCACATCTCAGCTTCTGGCCTTTAGATCTGGAGGGGATGCCCCCATTTTCTTGCTGACCCGGCTGAATGAGGGGAACCCAGGCTACAACCTTGAATTGCACCAACAAACAAACCGGCAACCGGTGCAGCTGGAATAACAGTGGGAGTGACGTGACTGAATCATCTTAAGCCTGCCAGGACTCTCACAAGCTGCTTCTTGTGCCGGTGGGGTTTTCAAAGAGTCCTCAAGGGCTCATTGTGGTAACTGAGCGGTAATGAAGGCATGGGGAAGTGCAGCTTGATCTGTCTGAGACGGAAATTCTGTGCCATCATCACTGAAGCCATGTCAGCCAAGGTAGCGGGCCCGCTGAGATTTCTTATGCCTGCCGCTCCATTGCTCTCAACAGCCCCACCTTGGCCTGCTCCACAGCTAGCACAACCAGAATGAGTTATGCAAAAGAAGTCCAACCACATGCACTATTGTTACGTATTCATGTTGCAGAATTGCAGGTTTTTGCCTGGTGCAGAATTTGGGTTGCCTTGGCCCAGGAGCGGTCCTGGAGATACGGCAGGAGGTGTGGCAAGCAGGGCTCTTCCCTGGGCATTATCGTGGCGAACTTGACCTCAGATCAGAAGGCCAATGAAAAGCTCCTTCGTTGCCTTGCAGGGCCCTGTTAGGGCGGTGAGCTTTGAGAGCACAACGCACCGGCTTGTGCTGGAAAAGAAACTGTGGGTGAAGAAAGGAGCCTGTCTCTTCTCTGCCCACGTCACCACAGATCCAGCGGCCCTCCCCGGTAGGAACCAGAAAAATCTGTTGATTCTGCACAATTTTGCATCCTTGGAGAAGCAGCTGGTCAAAGGGCAGAGCCAATGCCTGCAGTTGTAGAGCTGAGGTCGTATTTTAAAGGATAAATAGAGGAAAGGCCAGTGCTTGGATAAAAGCCAGTGGACGCTTTAAAAGAGGGGGTGAGTCTTGCCCCGGGAATGGATTTTTGTTGGTCTCCCGCTCTCTTTCTCTCTAACACTGGAGCAGAGTTTCCCTGTCTTTTGATAAATGAAACTGCTTTCTTCTGAGCCAGCCCATTGGCTCATCTACCTTGATATTGTCTGACAGCAGCTCTCTAGAGTTTTGATCAGGGGCCTTTCCCAGCCCGGAAAGTCCAGGGGATTGGATGAAAAGCACATGCCCCACCACTCTGGCCAGTTTTCAGGGGCTGTTAGGCCTCCACAAACAGGCACTAACCTTCCCGGCTAGTGCCTCTAGCCGGCTTCCCCCCCTCCCCCGGCCCTGCTCACTCACCAGTATTATTTTACTTTGCAGTGGACTTCGAGAGTGATCTGAAACGGCCCGGTCCTTTTTGATTTGGCCCTGACTAGCCCGGCGCTGCTGCTTTGGAGGCAAATAGGCACACGTGCAAAAAACAGTCTGCCATCATCCCTCCCCCCAGAAACTGTCTCAGTGGTGCAGACAGGAAGGCGTTGGAGCCCTGCTCCCAGCGTTCTCAGTTCAAGACCCCTGGGGTCTTACAGGGTTGCATGACGGGGTTGATGTCACCCCATTAACTGCAGTGGGAGAGGTGTAATGCAGATGTTCATGTGGTGTCTTATAAACCTTGAGAGACGGCCTGTGTGAGGCGGCCCATGGCTGTTCAATCTGCAACAGTGTTCCTGTGAGTAGGAGTTGCCCCTCACCCCTGGGTCGTCTGCCCCTGCTGTTGTGGCATCCCTAAAGCTGTGACTTGCTGCCCTCAAATGTGAGGAGTTTTGGACAACTGGTGTGTTCCAGCCAGCACCCTGCAGTGTCCCCCAGGCTTGAGGCCATTCAGCGTTCTTTGTGTCCTCTCCAGGAATCCGTGCTGTCCTTCCGAAACAACCTCGTGGCCTTTCCCACCATCGGCCCTCCTCGAATCCCTTCTCCTTTCCCTGAGTGCAGCCAAGTCTTTGCATGGCAATAAATATTCCCAGATCAAAAGCCAGAGGCCGGTGTGGAGATGCCAGAAAGTAATCCAGGGGAAAGAAGGATGATTCTGTTTGGGGCCTAAAACATTCTCTGGAGAGGAGGATAGAAAGGATTATGGGATAACATTTTTAAGAGCTAAGCAGAGGTTGGAGCATGCAAGAAGCCTGATAAATGCCCATCATGGTCTTCCCAGTCCACGAGGAACCAGTGGAACAGGTGCGAGAGGACCGTCTGATTGCATCTTTTGGGGCAGGCTTTAGCTGCAAGACAAATGGGTTTTGGCTGAAGAGATGAGCCAGAGACGCCAGAGTCTGTTGGCCCAGCTGAAAAAGAAGGCATTGGATGAACAGCAATATACTTTGCCTTCAGGGGAAGGCAGGGATGCATAATACCTTCTCCTCCTGGGTAGAAAGAAAGGGTGCACTTGCCATTTTGGCTGGGTGTCCGGGCCTTGATTCTGTTATAGCACAGAAAAGCTGCAGGATGCGAGTTTGGTTGCAGATTTCAACTTCATAAAGGACGTTGGCTTAAAAAAAACAACCCAAAATAAAAACCACATAGGGGCACAATCCTATCCTGCGCTGTATCCAGCACAGGATAAGGGTCAGAAGCAGCTCAGCCAGAGGCAAGGGGAAACTTTTCCCCTTACCCCTGGGTAAGGACCACTGGCCCCTATAGTTCTTCTTGGACTTGCACCACCTCCTGAGCGCAGCGCAGAGGCTTCCTCTCAAGGACCCTCAAGGGACTTGCGTTGGCCCATGGCGCCTCTGGATTGCGCCCTAAGTTTCTAACCCTCCTGACTGCCAAGGTAGGCTTGGAATGAGTGGGCAGGACTAGCTGTAGTCTCAGGAGCCAGAGGGGGCTGAGCAGAGATGTTCAGTGCTTAGCACCGAGTCATGCTTTGTGCCTGGCATGGCTCCTCCACCTCACCATACCTCACAGGTTAACCAGGACAAAGGGGATGCTTGTGGTGATGCAGAGAGGACTGGGTGGCAGAATATGTGCCCACCTACAGAGTTCAATTTGGAGTTGGTTGCAGGACCTCCACTGTTGACCTGAGAGTGTGGGGAGGAACATAGAGAGTGAGTGTGCTGGCAATACATAGATCACTTTTCCACATTAAAATGCATATAAAACTAGTATAAAAAACATTACACTGTGTAAGAGATGGGGTTGTAGCTCCTTGGGGAGCACCTGCTTTCAATCCAGAAGATCCCAGGATCAGCCCCTAGGTCAGGTTGAGGAAAGACCCCATCCCAAAACCTGAGAAACCTCCGTCAGCCAGCATAGAAGCCCTGGCCCAAGACAGCCTCCTTTGTAACAATCAAAACTGATTAAGAACCAACAGCATGAATGGGGGAGATGCTCCTCCGGGGATTGTAATAGTTTTGATTATACTGATGAAGATGTATTTTTTAGATTGATTGCACTTAATTTATTTTCATTATTTTGTTGTCCTCAACCCTTGGTCCCTTGGAAGAGGGCTTTTAGAAGCTTTTCAAAATTACGGTGCATTTTAAGATTAAGGTAGGTCCCAAGCCAAGATATTTGCTTCTTCTTATTGGAAATCCAAAAGTCACTTCCAGAGACTTTGAGGCACTTTTTGAAACTTCCCTCTTGCAGTTCCAGAAGTGATCCTCTGCAGCCTGTGACTAAAAGAGGGGGCTGCTCCCCTTCCCCACTCACATGTGCACATGCACCCCTCAACCTCTGGCTTTGCCATGCCCACTGGACACCTGGTTGGCACGCCCCCACCAGAGTGGCCTTCCTGCTGCATCAAACAGATCAGGCCAGCTGGCCAGCTGCAAGCTAGGAACAGGAAGGCAAAATAAGAAAAAAAAAAAGGGGGGGAGCTATTCCAGCTGTGACTCCTCCAACCTCTTTCTAGGGGCTGCACATCTGTTTTCAATCAATCCTGGGAATCTTTTTTTCTTCTTCCCCATGTGGAGACGTTTGGCTTTTTTGAACTTAAAGGGGTATGCGTGGAAGGGGCTGTGGGGGGAGAGCAGAGCTGACTGTGACAGGGGGAGGAAAGCCCCTTCGAGCCAGATAAGCCCTTTCCGAGGAGAGCTGGAGGCAAACAAGCAAGAAGCGACAGGAGGCCCAGTCGGCCTCTCTTGGTCTTTTCCTCCACACATTGGCTTGTTTCATGAAACAATATGCAGAGACCAATCTGGGCCAAAGAGTAGACAGGCTGCAGATTTCATCCTGGTCCCAAAAGGCAGCAGAGAGTGTTTTAACTAGCAAGTAGGTAGAAGGATCTGCTTAAGTTTGGTGTTGGAGCATTGCAAGTACAGCCGGGAAAGACCTGCCATGAAACCCTTAAAGGGCTGCTGGCAGTCAGCAGGAGGCAGGGATGGCCTTAGGCAGCGCAGGCTTCATTGGGCTCTGTGGTAGAGCCCCTGCCCTGCATGCTGAAAAGCCCAGCCTCAAATCCTGGCATCTCCAGCTCAGGCTGGGAAAAAGAGCTTTCAGTAAACTGTGGAGAGCTGCTGCTGGTCAGTGCCCGGCGTCCTGTGCTTGCTGGATCAAAGGGCTGACTCAGTAGTAGGCTACTTCCTTTGTTGCATTAGTTCCCCCCCATGTGCCACGGATCAGCGCTATAGGCATGCAGCACATCAGCTCTTGTCTCAACCCTCCCGCTTCCCTCTTCTTTTCCTGCAGTCTCGTAGCCTCTCGCAAGGCTTGGCTTGTGTCCAAGTCTCCTCGGCAAGCCCTGGGAGACGCTGAGAAGCCAGAAGCCACTGGAGCTCTGCCACAGACCAGCTACTGATGGCTTGTGGACCAGTGCAGTCCATGGACCACAACTTGGTCTAGCACAAGTATTTTATATTTTATGGGGAGTGTAATACCACTTGGGACGTATTAAGAAAACAAAAATACGTTTCAAACTGGCCACAGTTCCTGGTGGAGGAGAGGCACTTACAATCCTATACACACTTTTTTGTCAGTAAACCCCACTAAACACAGTGGGACTTGCTTCTGAGAATGGCACTAAATTCTAGTGCTCCAGACACTAAAGCACTGGAGACACTCTAGCCCACCCCTCTCCTCTCCTCTATACTTCCTCTTCCCTTTCTCCTCATTTTTGGTGGAAGTGGGAGATGGGCAGCATCCAAGGTGGGGTGCAGATGTCCCCTCTGCCAATCCATTGCTTGCCTCAGTTGGCCTAACAGTTGATCTGGCCTTGTAGACGTACCTTAACCATACTGGGACTTTTGCTATAGGGAGAAGCTGGAACGATGCCCCACTGATGTAAAACTGAGCTGGCTTTACACCCTCTCATCCCACACTAAGTATGTAGGGTTCTCACTGGATTGGTGCCAAGTACAGAGCAACCGCATTTGCATCCATAGAGAATCCTCACAGCCACTGGCAAGTCATACTGTGCCCTGCTAGTCTTCTTTTGGTTGCTGTGATGGGCGCCTTTTTAGCATCCCTAGCTGGGTTGCCCTTGATGGACTCTGCAAACCTGCCTCCAAAATAGATCCGCTGTCACCCTTCCTTCAGAACAGCTTCCCTCTTCGGAGTGCCTGCACAAGCTCTCTCCCTTCTTGCCCCTACCGCTCTGAATAGCACAGCCTGGAGGCCTGCTGCCTTGACCCAACCAAGGCCAAAGGTGAGGAGATGCCATATCCTGAAGGGGAGAGATCTGAAAGACGTGCAAAGCCAGGGTGGAGACAGGGTTTCATTAGAATTGTCCCTGTTTGGGCCTGTCAGCCAATGCGAAAAGCCTTCGGGTTACTGTCAAGCAAAAGGAACAGCTGTCCTACCAGGGTGCTCTCCTGCCTTGCTTCTGTTTGACTGACAGTCCTAGTGGGGCCACTGTGGTACGGCAGGGAAGGCTGGCTTCTGTGTTCCCAAGGGCCGTTCACACAGGACTAGCTCTCCCAAAAGAGGTGGAAGTGGCAGCTGCGGGGGGAGGGGGGCGTTCTGTAGATAGACACTGGCAGCAGCTGTGTGTAGGGCCAGCAAGCATGGGATGCCCCACACCTGCCTACTTGCCTGACCAGACCCCCTCTGCCACTGCTTCCACTTCCTGCTTCTTAAAGGCAGGGGGGATTGGAAGAGAAAGTGTTTGGGGGGGGGGAAAGAAGAGTGCTGATCTAGAGTGTCTCTCAGGAGACACTCTAGGCCACCACTCTCTTCTCTACCCAGTTTCTCCTCTTTTCCCCTCTACCCTTTTAAAAAAATGAACTTTATTAAACAAACTGAGGAGGGGATGATGCTGGTGGAAGGTGGGGAGCATGCATATCAACCCCATTGGGGTTGGCAAAGCAGTGTGCATGAAAGGAAGGGGCTTGGGCTGACCCTAGCTGTGTGGCAATCAAAGTGGCAGGTGGATCCCCACCCTTTCCATTAGGTTCTTCTCACAGAGACCAAGAAGCTCGGGATTCAAATCCAGTCCTAGCTATGAAGCTTACTGGGTGACTTTGGGCCAGTCACTTTCTCTCAGCTTAGGCTACCTCACAGGATTGTTGTGAGGATAAAATAAGAAGTGGGGAGCCACATGTGCTGCCTTGAGCATCTTGGAGGAAGGGCAGCATCTAAAAATGAACAATGACTGTAAGCATCAGTTGCCTGTGTGAACCAATCTTTTCTTCTATGGGCATGCAGGATGCGGGGGGGGGGCGTCCTAAATTTACTTCTTTTCAAAGAACCTGGTTTGGTCGGCAGGTCTGGTTTCACAGCATCCTCTTCTCTCCCCTTTCCTCTCCACTCAGGGCAGAGCGGCCTCGGCAAGTCCACGATGGTGAACACTCTCTTCAAATCCAAGCTGAGCCGGAAGTCAGTGTCCCCTGGTCACGAGGAACGCATTCCCAAGACCGTGCAGCTGCTGTCTGTCACCCACAGTAAGGACCTCTGGCAAGAAACCTACTGCCATTGTCCCCCTTTGTTTGTTTGCAAAGCTTGCATCCTGCTTCCCAAGGCAACCTGCACCAAATAATTAAAACAGGGACAGCAGTTGTGTCATGTAGCCCCCCTTCTCTCTGATGGCACCTTCACGTACGAGGACCTTCCGATATCTTCCGATATTCCGGAATGTCTTCCGCTATTCTCCTCTAGCCCAGTGGCTTCTCCCCCAAAATGGCTGCCAGAAAAGCACAGCAGCGGATGACAGTTACTGGGTGGTGGGGAAGAGGATTCTTCCGTGAGACCACAGATCTTTTCCACTCTGCAGTGGTTCCAAGGGAGCGGTGGAGACAAGGTGGCTCTGCTGTTCTGGAGGCCACTGCAGTTTCCTGATGCTGTGGCAGAACCAGTGTAAACGGCTCCCCCTCTCCAATGGAAATGGCTTCCTGGGACCCTGACTGTGCCCTATGTAAAGCCCCTGACTGTGCCCTATGTAAACATAAGAACATAAGAACAGCCCCACTGGATCAGGCCATAGGCCCATCTAGTCCAGCTTCCTGTATCTCACAGCGGCCCACCAAATGCCCCAGGGAGCACACCAGATAACAAGAGACCTGCAAGGCCTCCTGGGAATTGTAGTTAAGAACATAAGAACAGCCCCGCTGGATCAGGCCATAGGCCCATCTAGTCCAGCTTCCTGTATCTCACAGCGGCCCCACCAAATGCCCCAGGGAGCACACCAGATAACAAGAGACCTCATCCTGGTGCCCTCCCCTACATCTGGCATTCTGACTTAACCCATTCCTAAAATCAGGAGGTTGCGCATACACATCATGGCTTGTACCCCATAATGGATTTTTCCTCCAGAAACTCGTCCAATCCCCTTTTAAAGGCGTCTAGGCTAGACGCCAGCACCACATCCTGTGGCAAGGAGTTCCACAGACCAACCACGCGCTGAGTAAAGCCCCTGACTGTGCCCTATGTAAAGCCTCATCACCGTGTGCATCACATACCCTTGTCCTGGACAGGGCTTAGGATGGTTGGGCTTGAGATGGTCTTCTGGTGGAATAGAGAGGTCTCTAGAATACATGTTATACATGAACCCCCTCCATGGTATGGCTATTTCCCTCCCACCTTCTTGCCATACACACAGATATCTAATGTAGCTGCATACTGGGTCAGATCATTGGTACTTGCAGCTCAATCTTTCCTACACTGACTGGCAGCAGCTCTCCGGGATTTCAGCCCAGGTGGGGCCTGGGACCATCTGCGTGCAAAGTGAATGTGCTGCTGCAGAGTCAGAATCCCTCCCTGTCTTGCCTTTCCTTGTGTCAGTGCTCAGGCTTTCACAGTGGGCCCTGCACTGGGGACCTGGGCCATCTCAAGTGGGGAGTCCACCACCACTGAGCTCTGGCCAAAGGAGGGAACTACCAGAAGACTCATACAATGCTAGCGCTGAAGGTCATCTAGTCCAGCCCCCTACTCAGTGCTGGTAACTGCAGCATCCCTGAGAGGTGAACATCCAGCCCCAGCTTGATTGATGTCTGTCAGAGATGCTCAGACCCAGAGGGAAGCCTCTTGGTAACACTGTGGTAGTCCCTGGCTGTAGAAGCTTCCAGGCCTGGCCGGCTCACTGGTCTAAACAGGAAGGGGACTTGTCTTCTACATTCTGCAAAGCAAGCCTCTCGCTGCTGTCCCCCTGGCCTTGAGATTCCCCTCCTTCGCCCCAGACCCCCCTCCCTCCATGCAGCTTGACAAGAACTGAGTCTGACAGCTTGAGCTCATGTAAACAGGGGCTTTCTTGTCCGCCTCCGCCTGGGCCAAAGGAGCATTGCCATGGCTACCCTCTGAGGAAGCTGCAGCCTGCCTGGGCAGGGGGTGCTGCCAGACTAGAGGGCTCTGGCTGTCTTCTGCCCTGGTCCATGCTTGGAGGCATCACAGTCCTCTCCACACACCCCTCTGTGGCTTAGCCTCACCCCTCTCACTTGCTGTGGGCAGGTCAGGCACAGTCCAGGTGAAGACGGGACAGGATGTCTGCTGCTCCAGCTGCTATCCAGCACTGCCAAGCAAACCTCCTGTTGAGGGCTGCCTCCAGCGAACATACTAGGACAGTGGTTCTCACACTTTGAGGGGGCTTTACTCCCTCAGTAAGTCTTTGTGTGGGAGGGGCTAGGGCAGCGATGTGATCCCCAGGACCGTGCTGCTGAGGGGGGGTGAGGAGCGTGCTTGTGACTTACTTTCAGAAGGCAGGGCTGCAGGAGGGGCAGGGAGCCCTGCACAGTGCTCCCCAAGGCTTGGAACTTTCCCTGAAAGTGGGTGCAAAGCGCCTCCCGCAAAACTCCTTGCACCTGCTGCCGCCCTGCCTTCTGAAAGTAAGTCACAAGCACCCCCCTCACCCCCCCAAACCGATGCGATCCTGGGGATCGCTTCCCTGCCTCTCCCCTTCCCCCGCCCCTTAAAGGGACAGGGGAACCTTTACACGAACTGGTGGGTCGCGACCCACCAGTTTGAGAACCACTGTACTAGGAGATGGTGGTGGGCAGCAGTGGCAGTGAACACTGGCTCTCCACTAACATCTGCCCTGTCCCCAAATCCGATTGGGTCTGGGCAGAAACCGACAGCTACCAGCTGGGTTTCCCCCCTTTCCTTTAGCAGGTATGGCAGCAGCCATGGGAGAAACACAGACACCCCCCATCCACCATACCACCCCCTACCAAGATATGGGAATGGGTCATGTCAGAAGGTCCTTTGCCCAAGGCCTTCAAACTTGGAGAAGGAGTGTCTGTTTTGTTGAGTGGCTGACAAGCATAATCCCTTGTGCAGTGTACTGCTCTCCTGGATTACCATGTTAGGAAGCCTCAGTGTTGTTCCTACAGCCTTTTTGGGTCTGATAAAGTTGCCAGTTGGTTCAGTGCCCTCCATGCTCCCTTTTCCTTACGATACTTGAGAGCCTCCCTGAGTTCACTGGACACAAGGAAGAGGCAATGGAATCGCATTTGGTCATCCAGCCTCCAGTGTTGCTCTGACCGCTGGCCCTTGACCACCACATGTTCAGTAGGATGTCTGCGCACACACAGAGGCTCCTGGCAGGCATTTGGCTGAATGCAGGGCCATTAGGGGATCAGAGTGACTGTAGCCACTTCGGCCTTTGGGCACATGCGCACTGCTGCCACCACCTGTCCATGAAGGGCCATAGGTATCCTCCAGTCAGCTGTCAGTAGTGCAACTGTAGTGAAGTGACAGGCTGAGTAGTGCTTGGCACTTTGGTCTTCATGTGTCACACATGCGACACTAGAGAAAGTGCACCTATGCCTCACTGTGAGATTGAAAGATACCTGAACCTTGGAAGATAACAGAAGCTCGCACTAGAAAAATGTATCACAGCATGTCCCAAAGGCAAGATTAGGGATTAAAGAGAGATGTAAGAGACCAGGGACAGAGGCCAGAAAATAGGGGCTGTCACTGGAAAGAGAGAGAGTGCACGTCCCAAGCCCCAGAGTGGATGAGTGAGTGTCACTGGGGACTACGATCATTCCTCAAAGGTGCTGAGCTAACCATGTGCCCTCTGTCCCCCACAGTTGTTGAAGAGAAAGGCGTGAAGATGAAGCTGACAGTGACGGACACTCCGGGATTTGGGGACCAGATTAACAATCAAAACTGGTATGGGAGGGCCCTGGTCCTAAGTCATCCCCTTCCCTGGAATTGAGGATGAAGGAGATGAGTTTAAAAAAAACAAAACAAAAAAACCCTCTGGGGAGGCTCCCATGGGAGAAGGTGGAAAAGCCTTCCTCGATGATGGGTGGAAAAACAGCCCTGCTCTGATCCAGTATGATGCCCTATTCCCATGTTATGTGTAGTTTACTATTCCAGCCTTCCTCCGAGGAGCTCAGCTTCATGGCTGGTGGCAGGACTTGAACCTGGTTCTCCTTGGTCCTAGCCTAACATGCCACTCACTACACTACACTGGCTGTGGAATGTGTGCCTAGTGAGAGTTTTGCTTCCAAAGAAGATGGCCTTGCTGTGGCCAGGCAGGGCGGGTACAGGGGAGGCAGGGCCAGAGCGAGGGCCTCTTACTTCCCTTTCTTGGGGTGGGAGTTGACTTCTGCTAGAATTTCTGCTGCTTTCCTTCCTCCCACTCTCCTTCTTCCACTTTGTCCCCCTCTTCATTTTCAAATCCAGGGGGCTAGTGGAGAAAGAGCAGTGGAAGCAAGCAGAGGTGGCATCCCTACCAGCTTGCCGCTTGAGACAGCCACCTCAGCTGCCCTCATGGGATGGGGTGACCCTGAGGGGAAAAAAATGGTGTTCACATCTACCTTGGCCCTCAGCTGCAATGGCCAAGATACCACAGAAGGGGGACCACATTTTACCAGCTGCCAAGATTGTGAGTGGGACTGGAAAAAATGTCCATTTCCTGATCACCAAGAGGCTCTCTCCTGGAAAGCCTACTTAAAAAGCCACAGGATATGTAATTGGCTGCACATTTGAAAGCAGTTATCTGGCAAGCCCATCAGATCACCCCCAGTCACCCTCTCGCCCTTCCCCTTAGCTGGGAGCCGATCACCGAATATATCAACGAACAGTATGAGCGGTACCTGCGAGAAGAGATCCTCATCAACCGCAAACAGAAAATCCCCGACACCCGAGTCCACGCCTGCGTTTATTTTGTTCCACCCACGGGTCACTGGTAAGTTGTTGCCATGTGCAAAATGCGGCCCGGCTGCTGGCAATGTCTCTCCCCTGCCCCTTGAAGGAGCTTTGCTGTCCCTAACTTGGAGAATTCCAAGACAGCTGCTGTCGCTGAGATGTGCAAGGAGCTTTGCGAGGCACGGCAGTCCCTGACCTCTGGATGCTCTGCTGGGGCTCTCTGGGGGTTCTGGGTATTTCAGCCTGCACTGCTCACACCAGTCTTCCTGGTAGGTTTTGAGAGAGATGGGGATCCACAAAGCAGGATCCTTTCAGGGTACTGGACTCTGTCCAGGAACACATTCTATGCTTATGCAAAGTTGTAAATTGCACAAGAAACTGGTTGTGTTCCACAGCAAAAGCAACCAGTATAGACTACCTTTAGGTTGGTTCCACTGGTAGGGCCTTGCAGGGGCTCGTGAGTTTTCAAGGGCCACATGGAGATGATCCTCTTGCACAGAGCTCACACACAAGCCTCAGGAGCCTAGATCACTGGTGAAAAAGCATCATGCAGTGACTGTAGTTTACTGGAGAACTAAGCTGCTTTAACCCACTGGGGTTATTTCCAGGGATCCTTGTGATAAGTGGAGTGTTAGTGGGGTCAGTAGGCATGCTTCCAGCTGAAGCCACTGTCTGGGAGCAAGCCAAGGCAAGCAGGGGAGGGGGTGCCACAGCCCACTGGCCAGCCCACCAGGCCAGGGTTGGGTAAGTTTGAAGCGATTTGAACCAGAACCTACATTCTGTACCCCAGTGCAACCTCTTGCCAGTCCTAATCTATGCTGGTGTCATTTACTGTAATTAGGAGTAGCTCTCATTCCTAACCCTGACTGAACCTGAGACCTTTTGCACCCAAAGCAGGGTCTTCACACTACGCTTCATACTGTGCTTTTTAGTTTGTTTTTCCTTCTTCTATTTTAATCCTCTCCTTCCTCCCCAGAGCTCAAGGTTCTCATACACAGGGTGTGTCATTTCCCCCTCCCCCTGCTTCTTACTGTCACACAATCTCATGGGGTAGATTAGGCTAAGAGTTAGTGACTGGCCCATTGTCACTGAGCAAGGATTTGAACCCATCTCTTCCCACCCCTGATCTGATGCTGAAGCCACTCCACCACACTGGCTCTTTCCCCTTCCAGGAATGCAGGATAGGCTCAGAGTGTTTTGATTTCCCTGAAACAGGTTAATCTGACTCCATAAAAGCGATATTGAAACAAGTGTCCTGGCTTTTTCGCTTGACAGGGCCAAAGTCTCTGGTTTCTCATGTCTGCTGGTGTAGTAAGGCATGGAAGTCCTTGTAACATGCGGGCCCTACATGAGTGTGTCATTCTCACACTGACTGTCCAGCTAAGTCAAGCTCCCATTTGCAGGGCTGGCCTTAGGAGCTACAGAGCCCAACTAGAAACATTTTATGTGAGCCCCATGTTAACATCCAAGGCCTGTAGAGTTTCAGAGATATAAATGCTATTTATGATAGACTTTTTATCTCTCTGGTAGAATGGAAAGCAATCCAGATGTGCATGTGAATTGATGGACCAAATGAAACTAAAATGAAACACATTTTAATATAAAAATGCATACAAGTAAATAAACAATGCGTGTAGATTACATTTGAAAAGTAAACAGTCAAAAATTCACTTTTAAAAGTGATGGTAACGTGATTTAGTAAAAATGTTATTGTTACCCTACTGTGGGGGGTCCTTAGGCACAGGGCCCAACTGGCTTAAAGCCTGCCCTGTAATGTGGGGGGCAGCCAGGAGGCGAGACTCCTATGAACACTGAAAATCAAAAAAGCCCTGCTGTTCCACACCAGAGGTCCATCTAATCCAGCTTCCCTCTTCCCACAGTGACCAAGCAATAGTCAGTCCCCAGCACTGCCTGCTCCCACAGTGGTGCACTGCCTCTGAACCAGGAGGTTCCATAGAGCCATTGATAGATCTGACTTCCTCGGCGCATTTGCCTGATCTGCTTTTAAAGGCCTCTAAGGTAGCAGCAGCCGTAATTGCTCTCCTGCCTGAACTTATCAGGGTTTAGGGAGGACAGAGGAGAGGCAGTGTTGAGAATTCTGCTGCTATCGACACCAAGCACCACCCTGTAGCCTTTCAGCCAGCACAGCCTGCAGGTACCATGGAGGGAGCGTTGGGGCTGCTCGAGAGGCCTCATGCCTTGCATACCTCAGTACCTGCCAGGAATCTCTGTCATTCTCAATTAAAACAAACTATTTGGCTCCATCTTTGAAAAAAATGAACTGCCAAACTCCTTGCGCTCCCCCCTCCCCCTCCCAATGTGTGTGGGTGCTGTTGGCCCCATCGCTCCTTTTGTAACATCTGTCCCACAGCTGCTGCCTCACCCCACCCTGCTCTGTGTCTCCTAAGTGGGAGGAGAAAGTTGCACTGAAGCCAAGAATCCTGGCTGGATGGGAGACCCAAGGTTACTGGAGGCTCAAAGAGAGAGATGGGCTTTGCTCAGGGGGTGCCAGCAGCTGGAGAGGAGAATCTCCCTCTCTCGGGTCTCCCCTGACCCCCTCTGTGATGCATGGGACCAGGAGGTAGAGCGAATGCCAGACCCTCCCCCACTGGCCACTGCAGTTGAACGCCACACTGTGGAGCCCGTCATCTGGGTTTGGGAACAAAAGCCTTTGTGGATTTATGACAAGATAAATCCCTGCTGTGCCTGGATGTGAACCTGTGGGGGGTGGGAGGGTGGCTGTTCTACACTGGGCCAGAATAAAGTGATATCATCTTATGCACACAGTCAACCAACAGGAAAGAGTGGCAGCTAGTGGTCAAAGGCGACATTAACCCATCAAAGGTGAAAGCAGAAGAGTAAATAGCTCTGTTTTACTTGAGCATGACCCGGGGAGAGGTGGATTCAGTCTTTCCAGTGCCAGGGCCCAGACCATAATAGGACAGTAGTAGTATAAGAATAACCGCACCATGGGAAGGTTTCAAACAGGACCCCAAATTTGCAAAGTAAGTCTGCACAAGTTACTAGTCCATCTCCTTGTGCACACGAAGGCCGGCCCAGCCATGAAGCTGGCTGAGGCAGTTGCCTCAGGCAGCAGATTAGCAGAGGGTGCCCACTCCATCTGTCTGTGTGCCTCGACTGCTCCTTCTCTGCTTCCACTCCCTGGATTGGAAAAGGAGGAGGAGGACAGAGCAAAAGAGAAAGTGTGATGAAGACGCTCTGGCCCACCATTCTTTTCTCCTCCACACTTCTTTGGCCCTGTTTCCCTTTCCCTTTTCCAATTCAGGGAGCAGCAGAGACTGGCACATCACCCAGTCATGGAGGGGCAACATTTGGCCTACTGTTTCAGGTGCTGGGATGTCTTGGGCCAGCCTTGTCCACACACCTGTGTTACATATAGGCATACGCATGCATGATAGTGAATCAGCCCCTTGATCCACTCTCAGTGCTGCCCACACTGACTGGTGCTGACTCTTCAGGGTATTTTTCAACCTTACCTGTAATCACAAGCAATCATAATTGGGACCTCCTGCATGCAAGAGCATGTACCAGTGAGCTATAGCTGGGGTTACCAGATACCAAGTGGAACTGAGTCTTATAATACCTTTAACCATTGCATAGAAGAGGGAATTTTGGCAGGTACGGCCAGTGGTGTCACTAGGGATTGCGTCACCTGGTGTGGGGGGGCCAGCATGCCACCCCTATGATGAACCTCCTCCCATGCAGTGCGCAGGGCAATGCCCCAGTGGTGGATGTGGTGATTTACCATCGCCCCTCTCCCACTGGTTTTTTGGCGATAAGATTTGATAGAATAGAGATATTTCAACGTGGGTTGTTTCATTGCATTCTGCATGAAATCACACATTGACTGACACATAACATGACAGTATTATTCAAAAATGCCAAGATTTAAAAAATGTTGGTGAGTAGTGTTATCCCTCCGTGCGTGTCACCTGATGCGAACCGAACCCCCCGCATCCCTCTAGCAACACCACTGGGTGCAGCTTTTTAAAACCTTTCACGTGGAGCTGTACCTCCCAAAATTCCCTCTTCTATACAGTGGGTTAAAGGTATAGGGACTCTGTCCGGGTTTGTACCTGGTAACCCTTTATGTGAGTAGCTTGGGGCATATTGTTAATCTGAAGGGGGACAAGAAGACTTAATTTTCTTCCAAAATATACAGGGTTCCCTGCCTGCTTGCCTGAGGGTGATTCTTCCTCATCATAGGCAACTTTTTGTGTATGATTATTGTGGGAAAAGGCTGTGTTCTCTTAGGGTCAAAGGCCCAACCTGCCTCCTCCTTTCTCCTTGACATCTCACATACAAAAACAAGGAGCTGCTTGTTAACATGTCAATTTTCATATTAAGGGCTGCTTGGCAAGCCCCAACCCCCTCATTACACATTGCTGAAGCTTTTAACTACCTGCTGTGTGCTATATTCCTGTACCCTGTAATAATCTTTTCTATGCCAATTTGCAGCCAAACAGATGTTTATTCTTGTTTAAAAATATACCAGAAAAACGTAAGCGTCCTAAAATAAGGTGCCGGCAGTTCAAAACAAACCTCAGCAGTTCAAGTATGTGAAATGGCAGGTTGTATGCTGCATGATGCCTTAGTGTTCATGCGCATGCATTTACAGGCATATGCCCTAAAGACAAGGTGCATCCATGTTGCTTTCCAAGATTTAACTTCTAGAGATTAGGGAGGAGGCCTGGCTGTTCCAGGCTGTCCTGGGCACCGCCATCTGCAGTTCTCTTGAGATCTTGTGTGATTCAAGATGGCGGCACCTGGGGAAACCAGGGAGAAGAGGTGGCTGGGGACATCCCATGCTGCCTTTGTGAGTTAGCCGCGGCACCCAGTTTGGGAAGCACTGCCTTAGACCTGCCACAGGACCAAATAGGAGCTGCTAAAGAGGGACAGCTGGAGTGGATGCAACCCTGCACTGACTTTCTTGCTTCCTTCCTGAAACACAAGGATGCATACAGAGCCTTCAGATTGTATGAAGAAAGCTTGTTTGGTTTTATCCACAGAGTGACACTGTGGAGACAGTGCACATCTTTCTTCCATTTCTGACAAGAGTTTATACTTTAGTGTGAAGCACATGAGTTAGTTTTCATGGTACATATGAAATTTACGCCCATGTGCTTGTGCGAAGCAGCAAGTCTTCTGTAGCAATGACGGGTTAATGTTCTCTTGGTGAGAGATGTACTTATCCCTGTTGACCAAATCCTCTTCTGAACAAATATCACGGTTCAGCATTTACTAGATGCCTCTTTCCTAAGCTGTAATTCATCCCAGCAGCAGCAACTTCTGAGTTTGTTGTTTCCCCAGGAATGTCCCAGCCGTACCCAACTGGTAGTTGTGCCACTTTTAGACAGTGTGGCAGCTTTTGGTACACTGTTTATCCCCTATCAAAGAATTTATCCCCTAGAAATCTGGATACAGTGATTCTGGATTCATCCGAGAGACCCCCTCCCTGATACTGAATTCTGTGGGTAGTGAAATGCAGGGGGTGGGGGAGCTCACCGGCAAATACCTTTCAGAAGCATCTGGGAGGCCTCTTGAGGCATGGGGAGGCTGCATGCAACGCCCTGGAAATGACTAGAAGATACTTCTGGGTGCATCTGGAAAGTCTTTGAGGCCCTCCAGCTGTGGGCTTAGCTCCTGTGTATCCACCAAATCCACCAATGCTGAGGCTGAGGATAAGGAGGGCCCGCTGTACACCTGCAGCTATCTCAGGCCCGAGGAAGTCACTCTCATTGCTTTAAACACAGGTGATCAAAGGCCTGCATGGCGCACTCAGGAGGGAAAGGAACCTGACAGGGTGACACCAAAATGTCGGACTTGTGCCAGCCGAAGGAGCTGGAGGCACGGAGAGGCCAGATCCTGTTGCTATGGCAGTCCCCTTTCCCGTCGGTGCTTCAAGGGCGTCTCCCTGCCTTCTCTCCCTCAGGCTACGTCCCCTGGACCTGGAGTTCATGAGGCGGCTCAGCAAGATCACCAACGTGGTGCCCGTGATTGCCAAAGCAGACACCCTCACCCTCGAGGAACGGGCAGAGTTCAGGCAGAGGGTAAGCACAGCATGGGAGCTCCTGCTATGGAATTGCATTGCTGCTGTGTGCTCCCTCCCCCCCACCCTTTGCTCAAAGGGCTGCCCAGTATGACTCTCCAGTGTTTTTCCCATGCAGCAGAAGCTGATTTGTGGTCATTTTTGAGCTGGCATGGAATGTCACTTGGTAGGCGGGCTCTGCTTGTTACAGTTTTCCCCCCATTTTCAAGGGTTGGCTGTCCTGTGACATCAATCACAGGCCCCACTTTGGAAATCTCAGGTCTTTGGGTGCACCCAACATTTCAAATTTGAATACTGATCTTCCAAATCCTACACTCCAACCATAACATTACACTGACTTTCCAAGCCACCACGAGGAGCTCTGCATCTCTGGCCTCGATGCTAATTATTTATCCCCGCAGATCCAGAAAGACTTAAAGGCCCATGGAATCCGTGTTTACCCCCAGGAGGACTTTGACGACGACCCAGATGATAGAATCTTGAATAACAAAATCCGGGTGAGTGGCACAAAGTGGACAACAGAGGAATTTTCTGAGGGTAGCTCAGTGTAGGGTTGGATCAAAAGTACGTGCTATTTTTCATGAACATTATTTTGGCAGCATTGCTTACCCCTCCCCCCCACACACACACAGACACTCGCTCATGTCCATTGATGAAGGAGTATTTGCCTATTCAGAAAGCTTTGCCCCCCCCACACAAATGGCTCCTGTTGTCCCCAATGATGTCACCGCACAGCCTGATTTGATAGTAGTTATGCAGCACTTTACATGCTTTCTTTCAATATGTGATCCCTGATTGGCTGGCATTGTCCATGTGATGTCTAATGTGGTAATTAGGAGGGAGAAAAAATTAAGACTGACACAGGAGCTCCTGAGGCAGCACCAAATGCCACTTCCCAAACCAGTGGCAAATAATTGGAAAAAATAGCAGCAAAGGGGGTCTGAAAAGGTGAACATTCTCATCGGCAAGACAATCTTCTGGAACTATCCCACTTCCAGAAATCGTGTGTTCAAATGAAAAGTAAAACAAGAGAACTTCATTACTGAGAAGCACAGTACAGTGCCCACAGGTCAAACTTTTGACCCCACCTATCAATGCCAGGGGGAATTAGTGCCAGCTGTGCTCAGCGGTGTAGCTGGAAGGTGTGCTGCCCCAGGGCAAACCTTCCGGGACCACCCCCTGACCTGGGCTGCCCCCTCCTGTGAGACAAGCAGGACCCCGGCAAACATGGCGGGGGTGGCATTGCAGTCCACCAGAAGAGTGCCACCTAGGGTCATGTGACCCCCCCCAGCTACGCTACTGGCTGTACTTTCTGCAGCTGCCATCTTGAACAGGTAAAATGGCATATGTATCTTTAAAGGAAGCATTCAGCTGATGCAGCCATTTTCAACCATTGTGCCGTGGCACACCGGTGTGCCGCGAGTGGTCCACAGGTGTGCCACAGGAATTTGGGGGGAGATCATTTATTAGTAGGACCAATGGGATTGTGAACCCCCACCCCACCCCCACTGGCAGCATGGTGTGCCTTGTCAATTGGCAAAAACCTTATGGTGTGCCTTGACAATTTTAGTGCCTTGTCAGTGTGCCATAAGATGAAAAAAGGTTGAAAATCGCTGAGCTGATGCATCCCTTTTAAGTGCTGCAGTGCAAGAAGAGGCCATGGGGTCATGCCATTAACAGAGGGGAGGGTCAACTGCATTGGCTGCCCTCGGCTTAGCTCTTTCTCACTCTCTTAAAACAGGAGAAAATCCCCTTTGCAGTGGTGGGAGCAGACAAGGAGCACCAAGTGAATGGGAAGAAAGTCCTGGGTCGCAAGACCAAGTGGGGGATCATTGAAGGTAACATCACTGCAGACATGACCACATCTCAGAAACCTCCCTAGTGAGTCTCTGCACCCCACTGGGTGAAGGAGTGGAAGTGAAGGAGGTTAAAGGAGGGCTGTGATCTTCAGCACCTGCAGAGCACTACCTTTCACTCTGCCTACCTTCCCTGCCATGCATTCCACACTGACAGCTGAACTTGGCTCCATCCTGGGGCCAGGAGAGTCCTTCCACTCCCATGCAGGAAAAGGCAGCTGGCCAAAAGTTGGGGGAGCAGTGCATGGGGGAATGAGAATCTGGCAGTCAGAGGGAAGAAGTTGGGGCTCCTTTATTGTAAATCAGATGGGTGCTCCTACAGGCATGCTATTCAAGGGATGGCAGCACCTGGAGCAAATCTAGTGTTACTAACGACCATGACTGAATGAGTCCCTCAAGGGGTCCCTTGAGGCACTGGGTTTGTGGCATTGTGCACTGGGTTGTGCCCACCCCAGACTGTAGGTTGGTTGCCTGTGTGATTACCAATCTGGTGAGTGTGGTTCAGTCAGGTGTGCTTGCGGTGGTGCTGTTGAGTCAGTCGAAGAGAGCTTATGAAGGATAATATCCTGGTGGGTAGTGCTCTGCTTGTGTGTGATTTTGAGAGAGATTCATGGGTTGTGCTGCAATCCAGCAGACATCTGCTCACTGGGAAGATATGGGGCCCAATCCTAACCAACTTTCAAGCACCAAGACAGCTGCAGTGCAGCCTCAAAATAAGGGAACAAGTGTCCCCTTACCTTGAGGATGCTCCCATGACTGTTAGCCCACCATGATGCAGTGCACGCTCCATTGGCACAGCTGCATCAGCCCTGGAAAGGTGGGTAGGATTGGGCCCTAAGTGGACTCTATAGCAGGAGTCCCCAAATGTTTAGTTGCCAGGGGCACCATAACTCAATTTTGCCATTACAGTGGCCAGATTAGGTCAATTGTAGGAAACAATACAGTTTTTTTTTTTTTTACACAACTCTAAGAAATTTTCACAACTTATTTTAAAGCACACATGAAGGGAAAATGAATGCTACTCCATACCTCATTCTATAGCTAGAAAGAAACAGAAAAACCAGATGAGTTTCCAGCAGCTGTGCAGACAGAAAAAAAGGAGGGTACTCCCAAATAAGAACACACACATTTGAGTATTAATTTTCTTGTCCAGAAACTCTCAACACCCCATCTGACCCGAGAACTCCAACAAGACTATGACATGTTAATGGAAATAGTATTTTGTTTAATGCTCAGTAATTAATCCATCCTTGAATTGGCTGCATGACAAACAGCTTGTTGTTAACTCATAATGCTGGTGATTCCTTGTGAGAAAGAGAAAAGACCTGGGAATCCCAGGTGACCAGAATCTCTTTACTCAGTAAGGGTCATTTCTAAGTAAGTGAGCAGAGAGGAGCCCAGCGAGCAACAGAGATGTCCCCAGGGTTAGCTGTCCTGTTACCCTGCACATTCCTGATCTCGTCTGATCTTGGAAGCTAAGCAGGGTCAGGCCTGGTTAGTACTTGGATGGGAGATAGCCTAGGAAAACCAGGTGCTGTAGGCTTACACCATAGTCTTTCGAGACTGAAGGTTGCCAACCATTTGCATCACCCCCATGATGGACCTCCTCCAATACCAGACCAGACAGAATAAATTACAAGATCATATGCACAGGCTAAATGCAGGGGCATCACTAGGGTTGGTGTCACCCCCATTCACCTTATTTATTTATTATTTATTTGTTTATTTAAATACTTAACAGTCCAGGTCACCCAACAAATCAGTAACCCACAAAACACTAGCTGCCAACTTGATGGCACTCACACAACTGAATAAGAGTTCTCATATTGGCTCTATACAGGGGCATGACAGCTGACACATCCTAACACCTGATTGGTTCCCAGCTGTGTCATAATAACACCTCATTGACTCTTGGAACAATCCGTCTCATTGATCAGTCCTGAGTTGAAGAAATCTACTTTTTGTTACATTAGGCAGTTGTGTTTTCCTTTTCTGGCTATTTGACTATAATGTAGTAAAGAATACAGATATCTCAACACATTTTGTTTCATTGCATTCTGCACAAAATTACCCGTCTAATTATACATAACACGAAAATATGGAGATTTTCAAAACTTTTGGCCAGTAGTGGTGTCACCCTCCTTGAGAAGGGGGTGCAGTCTGCATCCCCTTAGTTTGGCATTAGGTAGCAGACTGATCTCCTCATGACTCCACAGCAGACAGCTCATCCTTTAAGAGCACACCAGCCCCGGTGAAAACAGAAGGCCTGGGAGGGGAAGCATTTAGCAGCCACACATCCCCACAGCAGCCATGGATTTCTCTCACCAGGACCCCAAAGCCCTTTATCATCCTGCTGCTCCAGTGAGGGGGTGCAAGGGAAGGCAACTTCTCTGCCTTGCTGCAGCCATTTGCAGTCGAGAGATAGTGGGAGGCAAAAGCCAGGGAATTTTTTGCTGTTGTTGCTTCCAGAGCCACCGCTACTGCTTTGCTCCTTGTGAGCCTTGTGCCGTGGGGCAGCCCACACAGCACATCCTTTCCCGTTCCCATGCTTGGCTTGTCCCAAACTGTTCCTCCTCCTCCCCAGGCTCCCTTCCTCTAACCCAGGGGTCTCTCAACTTTTCAGCCAAAGGGCCACATCAAATATCTGGCACAGTGTCAAGGCAAGGGCCGGGGAAAAAAAATTAAATATAAAATTTAAATAGATCTTAGATGAAATAATGAATAAATGAATGGGCTTAAATGTCCAGGATTCCTCCAAGCATCAACACAGCCCAAGAAATAAGGCACACACTTAAATGGACCCCATTCCCCCACCCCACAAGCGCAACTCCAGTTGTGTTTGGTCAACTGGGCCAGAGGCTCTTAGGGGATCAGAGGCTGGCCATGGGCCAGATAAAGGCTCTCCGCGGGCCATATCTATCTCCAGGTTTGGAGATTGGAGACCCCTGCTCTAACCTGTCAGTAGACAACTACTCTTTGGAAACCTACGCAGCCCAAACAACCAGATTGAGTGTCAGATTGGGCTAATCCCAGGGAGTGAGGGGGTGGAATCTGGCAAGTAAAACAATCCCCTCAAAAGGCCAGCCCTGCTCGACACTTGGTATTGGCAACCTTCAGTCTCGAAAGACTATGGTATCGCACTCTGAAAGGTGGTTCTGGCACAGCGTCTAGTGTGGCTGAAAAGGCCAATCCGGGAGTGACAATCCCTTCCACACCGGGAGCAAGTGCAGTCTGTCCCTGGTCTGTCTCCCTGGCTATGGGCCTTCCTTCTTTGCCTCTTAGCCTCAGACTGTTGGCAAAGTGTCTCTTCAAACTGGGAAAGGCCATGCTGCACAGCCTGCCTCCAAGTGGGCCGCTCAGAGGCCAGGGTTTCCCACTTGTTGAGGTCCATCCCTAAGGCCTTCAGATCCCTCTTGCAGATGTCCTTGTATCGCAGCTGTGGTCTACCTGTAGGGCGCTTTCCTTGCACGAGTTCTCCATAGAGGAGATCCTTTGGGATCCGGCCATCATCCATTCTCACGACATGACCAAGCCAACGCAGGCGTCTCTGTTTCAGCAGTGAATACATGCTAGGGATTCCAGCACATTCCAGGACTGTGTTGTTTGGAACTTTGTCCTGCCAGGTGATGCCGAGGATGCGTCGGAGGCAGCGCATGTGGAACGTGCTCAGTTTCCTCTCCTGTTGTGAGCGAAGAGTCCATGACTCACTGCAGTACAGAAGTGTACTCAGGACGAAAGCTCTGTAGACCTGGGTCTGCTCGACACACACTCTTTAAAAAACAAACAAAAACCCCATGTATTTGTATTTCAGGAATGCACAAAATTACAGTGTCATTGGGCTCAGAGGATTATGGATGAATGGATGTGGCCCATGGGTTGTAGTTTGGGAACTTTTGCCCTGCTTAGACCCTTGGTAGACTTTCAGACAACCCCAGTGTTGGATTGGGGTTGTCTGATGCAGCTGGGACAGGAGCAGCTCTGTTTATCCTATCTGTATCTTTCGTCCTTCACCCAGTTATAGGGCATATCGCACACTTGTGCTGCTGTGGTCTGCTTGGGGTATGTGGTGCCCCGAGTCACCTTGTGTTTCACATCTAAGAGTGCCCAGACATCCCGTCCCCCTCCCAACAGGGCTTATAGACAGGAATCTGCTGCCCCCTTGTGTTCAGCAGTCTCCTTGCAGACGTTTGATTTTCTGCAGAACTCATGACTTTTAGTATAAGCAAACACATATTTATGTACTCCATTTTAACTACAAAAAGTTCACAAAGCTATCTATATAAGAAATGAAAGAAATGGTTTCTGGTCCCAACAGGAGTCACAATCTCAAAAGAAGTCACCAAAGTGACACCAAAAAACAGCCACTGGGAGAAAACAGCTATGGATTAAATATAAGCGAGTGACCACTTTAAAAGATGCCTCTTTGCCCAGTGGGCAGGGGTGTATCTTGGAAAGTCAGTCCTGTCTAAGCTTTGCACGTGCTCTTCCAATTAAAGCCAAAGCTGAACTGTTTGCAACAGAGTGCAAAAACCAGGGTTGCTTCTGAACAACTGCAAATGTTGATGTGTTGAGCTTGTGTGGAAAGGGTCAGACGGGTGTACCTCCTGCTGGTTTTTCCCTGCAATTTCCTCCACCACCCTCAGCTGCCTTTCTCTACGGCAGGGGTGCTCAAACTTTCAACTTTACGGATGCTGGACCTTTAACAAGTGTATAGAAGAGAGAATTGCAGCAGGTGCAACTTGTCATCCCACAGATGACAAGCTACACCTGCTGAAATTCTCTCTTCTATACACTTGTTAAAGGTCCAGCATCCCTAAAGTTGAAAGTTTGAGCACCCCTGCTCTACGGTGTTGCAAACTTGCTCCTGAAACTTCAGCAGGGGGAGAAGGCTGCAAGATGGTTGGCCAGAAAAGAGTTGAGTGCCCTCCTCCTGCCTGCTGCAAGTCTCAGGTCTCATCCTGTTGCCCCACCAAGTCTCAAGTCGCATCCTGCTCCCTGCTGCTTTGCAGCTGTTTGCTGTTGACCCAGGTCTACTGCCAAACATCTGTTTGAGCTTTGGAGCCAATGAAGAAATGACTTTCAAAGGGAACTGGATAAATCCACAAAGGAGCACAGGGACTATCAGTGTCTGTTATACAGTGGAGTCTCTAGGTTCAGAAGCAATGTACCTCTGATGCCAGCTCTTGGGGGGAGGGGAGAAGATAATCGGAGGGCCATTGACCTGTATCTGGGTTGCTTGAGAATAACTTGGGAACAGAAGGTTAGATTACATAGGCCGTTGATCTGATCCACAAGGGTCCTTCTTCTGTTTTTATGAACTGTGGGCACAAAAGAAGATACCGATGCAGGTCTCTTGTGGTCCTGTGGGCAAAGGTGGGCCCCTGGGAGATGCAGGAAGCTGGACTAGATGGATCTCTGACCTGATCCGGTAGGGCTTATGTCCTTATGTGCGCCACACATTCCCCACACCAATCACTGACCCTTGAGTTCTTGTCTTTCAGTGGAGAATCCAACCCACTGTGAGTTTCCTTTGCTGCGGGACCTCTTAATCAGGTGAGCAGTGGACACAACTATTCTTTCTAAAGAAAATGAAGCCATGGAGTCCCAATCTGAGTCAGGGCTATGGGGGGGGGGGGTGAAGTTTAATCCTTTCCCTAGGTGCTGTTTTTCTTGATGAAAACCCACCACAAAGCTATGCACCTAGCAGTTGAGGGAGGCAATTTTCAGCCAGGAAAGAGTACAAGTGGGATAGGGTCAGCCTTCCTGCCTTCCACACTCCCACCCTGAATTGCGATCCCCTTGCGATTGTGCTTTGCTTAGCAGGTGAGCCAGTCGTCCTAAACATGCTACGTTTGAGTGCATTTAATATCGTGTACTGTTTGCCCTGGAAAGGGGTGGGGGTGTCATGAATTGGTGAAGAAGTTGAAGATGATTTTTCAAACCCAGAACTTTGCACAGCTGCTCTTCTGCTCTCTCCAACTGGCAAACCTTTACTGGGTATTTTGCAGAGGAGGTTGCTCCAGGCAGTAGTGGAGCGGGGGAGGGGGGAGGGCAGAGTTGTAAGTCCCACAGGGCTCTAAAGTATGTTGTGTAAGCTGCTCCTCCCCCTCACTCTCAGAGCCTGTCTGGAGGCAAAAGCAACACAGAGGAGATGCCTCCACATTGCTTCCGGTCTTCGGAATTGGCCCAAGAGCAAGGGGGAAGGGCAGCTTACACAGTGAGTTTCGGAGCCATGCTGGACTTACAACTCTGCCCCCCCCAGCTCTGCTATCAGCTCCAGACCTAGAAAAAGCAAAGTGATTTTTTGACATGGCTGCTCATTATATTCTTATTATTACTTGGGCTATCTATATGCTGCTTGTTAACAAAAGAACGTTCTCAAAGCAGTTTACAGAGCAAAAGAAGCTACCAGAGTAAAAGGAAAAGACTGCAGCCACTGGGAGGGACGCTGTGCTGGAGCAAAGAGGGATAGTTGCTCTCTCCTTCAATAGAAGAGAGCTGCCACTTTCAATGGTGCCTTTTTGCCCAGTTTGCAAGGGTTTCCCAGCAGTAAGGGTCCTATACGTCTCAGCGACCACAGTGCCACTGAAACACCCATCTTTGCTCAGTGCTCACAAGGGAAGGAGTCTGTGGA
Organism: Tiliqua scincoides; assembly: GCF_035046505.1. NCBI lineage: Eukaryota > Metazoa > Chordata > Lepidosauria > Squamata > Scincidae > Tiliqua > Tiliqua scincoides. The sequence goes on along the minus strand of NC_089833.1, from coordinate 3,678,490 downwards.
GCTGGTGCAACACTTGCTAACCAACTTTTGGAAAAGGAAAGAGACTTTGGGCCAGGTGGAAGGGAATGAAGAGGAGGCAGTCGAGCGTGGTGTGGTGGGTAGATCGGTTCACAATGTTTCTTTGTCAAGCTGCTCCAACCACCCTTGCTGATGTCCTCCTTTGCCAGGTCCCACCTGCAGGACCTCAAAGACATCACCCACAACGTCCACTATGAGCAGTATCGAGTGCGCCGCCTCAACGAGAGCAACCTGCTGGCCAAGGGCGGTGAGCGACTGGCACTGAGCTCCGTCAATGGGGAGCCCGAGAGTCACCTCTGAATGGAAGGGGCCGCAGGGCCTTCTCCCACCCCCTCCCTGCTTCATCCCCCCTCTTCTCTCATAGCTTCTGTGAACTGATATATGCCAGAGCAGAATTCCTGAGAGACCTCCTGTCCCCCGACCCCAGTCTCCTCTGAGCATAAGTAGCATCTCCAGCTTTGAAATCTCAGCCCAGATGCTGGCACCATCCCCTCCGTCTGTCTTCCTTATGGTTGCATGACTCCGGGCAGAGGAATGCTGAGAAGACTGGACATCTCCTGCGTTGCTTCTCTTGGCATCTCACTACAGCTGTTGTCCTTGGCATAGACATGGTTTTTTTTATTCTGAGCCAAGCCTCTGACTCCAGGAAGACCTCCGTGCTGCCTCTGTAGGTTGCACCCCATTCCCAGACCTAGGACATTGATCCAAGTACTTGACCTACACCCCGCCCTACTAGTCCAGGTGTGCCCTTGTAAGTGTCAAAGTCCCATTTCCTGAGCTAGCCCTTAGCCCAGCCCTACACACATTTCAAGTTTACCCTCTTGCCAAGTGCAGGTGGAACTGAGACAGTCCCCCTTCATGCTTACTGGGCAGAAGGGAGGGATAGCAGGAAGCCATCAAAAAGTCTGTATTGCATGAAAGGTTAAGTGCATAATCTCTAAGAGCAGAGGGGGAGCCCGTTCCAATTTCATATTTTCCCAGGTGGGGGCTGTAGCAACTATGAAAGTCCAGTACTGCATAGAAAACCTTTTTTTTTTTCCTAACAAAGTCGCAGCCTCTAGCATTCCTCTGGAACTTGGACTGTCTTGTAGAAACTCCCTCCATGGATTCAAAGTGGGGGACTTCTGGGAGAGGGACAACCAAAGCAGAAGAGCCCACATTGATCTGTGCTATTAAAGCAGCTGTCCTGCGACTGGAGCAAAGCTTGATTTGCGCCTCTCTTGCCCCAAAAAGGAGTAGGACCTGGGCTGGGAGAAGAAACCCAGGCACAAGCACAGTTGGTGCAGGAGCAATACGGAAGGCTTCTCTGTCTCCAGGAAGCAGGTCAGCTGCTCAGTTTCAGATTTCATTCACTCTGCTCCTGAGCAGAGCAGTCCAGCCGGTTCTGTGTCTCCAGTTTAACACATTAAAGAGTGACTTAGAGGTTTCATGGCCTGGCGTATGTTTAATCCTGTGTGAGAGTAGGGCAGGGGGAAGGGGGCAAAGGTACTTTGGTGAGGCAGGGTTGAGGAAAGAGGGGAAGAAGATTAAGCTGCAGCACATATTGCCAACATCACACGGACGCTCCTGGAAGCTCTTTCCCTCCAAGAAGTCACAAATGAAAGCAGAACAGAGACTCACCTATAACACTGCCAGCTCACAAAATCACAAACTCACACTACTGCACATTACTATGATGCTAGTAAATCACATCCTGCATTTGCCTATGTGTGTGTGTCACACATATAACACTTAAGTATAGAGATATTGTTTAAAACAGCAGCATCACATGCAAGAGGAAAAGTAACATGGCTGGTCCTGTAAGAGACTTAAAAGTATACAAGAAGAACCAATTGCGAACTGTTCCTCTTGTATACTCTTAAGTCTGTCAATTGTAATGTGATTAAAAACCACTGTCACCATTGAGACCCATAAAGATGGTGCTGAGTCTCATTATCGACCTTACCTCAGATGAAGAATTATTACCATAAGATATTCAGCAGGCTGTTCGGAGACAATTGTCACAGTTATAACTCACAATAGCTTATCAACAACTCAGCACACACCTAAGCAGCTGCAGCAATGGCCGGCTGGAACCTTAGAGTGTCTGCAGTCATGGAGTCGAGAGAGGATGCATCTCTTCCTCCCTCTGAGATTTCACTTGCAAAGGCCCTCAGAAAGGAGCTGGACCCAAAAGAGTAACACTAGCCACATGACACTAAACAGTTTTAGCAAGGCATCTTTGATATTTACCCTCCAGCGATGCCTGTTCTCTTTGGCCTTACTTACATCTGTCCCCATAGCACTGTAGAGGGTAGTGAGCTTGATAACTCTGCGGAGATGGACTTTGTTCTTCCCTTTTGGAAGAGAGATGGATAAGATTGCCTAATCTCCTTTTCCCCCCTACATATGCATGTATTTAATTTGCAACAGAACTGGTAACAGATTCATACACTGCAAATGTGTACAATGACATTTTCTTTCCACTCAGGTAAGTGGCAACCTCCATATTCCAACAAACTACTAGCTTAACTACTCCTCCCGCCCCCCAGCAATGGATTTTGCCATCATTAATATAACGATTTTTCCCTTCTAATTAGCCCTTTTGTTGAAAGAGGCCTATCAAACTTCCAGTATCATCTCATCACAATTAAAACAAGTCCCTGAAATCCATTCATTGCAGGGCAGTGGAATCCTAACTTGGCCTCTGCTGTATTCAGCTCGAGTTTCAGGCTGCAAGTGGCTCAGATCAGGTCAAAGGGAAACACTTCCTCCTATCCAGGGAGAGCCATTGCAGCCCCAGTGGGCCTATGCGGATCTGCACTACCGAAAGAGGTGGCACAGATCCAAGCAGTCCAGAGCTGCTCCACGCTGCCCGGGAATAGGGACAGGATGTGGCATAACTGCCAGGTCCTAGCTCCACACCCCTCTCTCCCACCGCCCACCCATGGGCCCACCTGCTGCCTGCCCTTCCCTCATCCCGAAACGCCTCTTCCCTGCCTTCCCCCCCCCCAGACCCTCGCACTGGCCAAGCACAGCTGGTGCAGACCCACCTTTCCCTGTTAGCGTGGAGGCTGGATGCAGTCTCCACGGGCTGGCATGCATCCCTACACCAGTCCAGCCAACACTCAAGGAGGCACAAACATGCAAGGGACTTTGCACTGGCTGTGGGTGCAGTTAGGATTGTGCCCTGTGTTATTTTTACACAGCTGAGAAAATCCACCTAGACTCAGTCTAGACTCAAGTTCATCACCTGCAATTGTAATCATTGCATTGCAAACCATTTGTCAGTAGATTTGAGCCACCTCTCTTGCTAAAGCAGCTGTACCCAACAGTTTCCATAGTTTGAAGTAGTCCCCAGCAGCCTCCAGTTGGGAATATCAAGTTGACTTTCAGATATTTTCATATACCAGGGCAGGGGTGCCGAAACCCTGGCCCTGGGGCCACTTGTGGCCCTGGAGGACTCCCTATCTGGCCCTCATAGAGCCCCCAGTCTCCAATGAGCCTCTGACCCTTGGGAGACTTCCTGGAGCCCACTCTGGCCTGATGCACCTCTCAGCATGATGCCCAACTGTTCGACCTCTCATGTGAGCTGTGGGATGAGGACTCCCTCCATTGCTTGCTGTTTCACGTCTGTGATGCAGCAGTGGCAGCAAAGAAAAGGCTGGCCTTGCTTTGTGCAAGGCCTTTTATAGGCCTTGATCTATTGCAAGACCTTCATTCATTCATATAAGTTCCATCTCTAATATCATTTTTGTAAATTTATTCAAATTTGAAATAAATTCTTTTTTTTTCTGGCCCCCGACACAGTGTCAGAGAGATGATGTGGCCATCCTGCCAAAAAGTTTGGACACCCCTGCACTAGGGCTTATGGCAAGCCATGCTATTCATGGTCACAAATCATTTTTTGTGATGCACTTGCTCAGAAACAAAATCACATAGAGCCCCACAGTCAATTGGATTAAACGGCAGTGTCTTCAAATGAGGGTGAGGACAAAGGCGAAGAAGGAAAACAGTGTCAAGGGTTGATATAAAGAAAGATATAAAAGGTGATTAAAAATATTGAAAACACACAACTGTTCAATGAATGATTTTGGTGTAATTTCTTCTGCTGCATCATTTATACTACTTTCGAAACAAGTATGAAATTAGAGAATGTTCAGCACGTCCCTCATCTAAACCTGTGTAAGTCAAACACTCCATTCCATTACCTCAAATCATCCTAATCTTGCCACAAAACCAGGGCTGCAAACAGAGTTTTTTTGTAATATGAAAAGTAATGTTTGCAAATCTCTTTTTTGCAAAGCGGATGTACTTATGGCTCATGGATAAGCAAGGCTGGCATCCATGAAGGGGAAACCACATCCACCTGTCCACTCCCACCACTTCTATCTCCAAGCCCTCCATCTCCCTGGATAAAAAAAGGAAGAGAGAAATAAAGTGGAAGAGAGAATAGTGGTAGATGGGAGCCAGTAACACTTCAGTGCTATAGCCCACTTTCTCCTCCTTATTAAGAACATAAGAAGAGCCCTGGTGGATCAGGCCAAAGGCCCAACTAGTCCAGCTTCATGTATTTCACAGCAGCCCACCAAATGTTTCAGGAAACACACAAGATAACTGACACAACCTGTGTCCTGGTGCCCTCCCCTGCATCTGGCAATCAGAGGCAGCCTACCTCTACCTTGCACATACCTACCATGACTTGTAACCTGTGACTTGTAACCTGTGATGACATCCTCTGTTCCTCTCCCTCTTCAAATCTAGGAAGCAGGGGGAAGAGGAATAGTAGCATTTGGTGTGTCACTTCAGGCTCCAGAAGGTCGTGATTTGGCCTGCAGATAAGTTTGAAATTGTAGGGGCAGTGCCCAATTACAGGACCCAATTCTAGCCAACTTTCCAGCACCGATGCAGCCGTGGCAACAGGGTACACACTGCATTCTCATACAGTCCTGCTCAAACTCAGGGAACTTTTGTTCCCTTACCTCGGAGTTGCATTGTGGCTGCAGCTGCACTGGGACATTGCATACGACTGTGATGGAGAGGGTACTGTTTGTTTTCAGGGAAAACAAGCAGACACACGCATGTTCTGGCAATAGCATGACCACTGTCTCTAGAGACAACCAGGACTGACACAGGGGAAGAAGACCTAATCTAGTAGAAAGGAAAATGTCACAGCACAGCACAGCAGACATGAGACCCAAGCCCAATATAGAACCTGTCAGGATGTGGTCAGCCAGATAACCCAGTCCCCCAGCAGATCCCCCCCCAGCCTGATTCCTCTAAGAGACCATTGCCCTCAGCACTGGTACTCTCACACTCCTTAGTGTCTGCTTGTCACCACAGTCAACATGCTAAGCAGGAGTTAGAGAGGCAAAGCTTCAAGTCAGAGGGATACCTTTTTAAGAATCACCTCACCCAAGGAAGAGGGTGGAACATGGCAAGGTAGTCAAAGCCGGGTGTGTGTGTAAAGGCTTAGCTGAACATCAGACATCTTCGGAGCAAGTTGTCTCCTTGGAGCTAGCCAAAGTCCTGCAACTTCAGCCTGCTCTTCTCCACTAGACAATGCTACTCTCAGCACCCTTGTTGTGTCCTCTGCCTGCTCTGGACCGGGCAGGTAATGGAACTGGGTCTTTTGCAGTGTTTTCAACCCAGCACCAAAGTGCCCCACCTGTGAAGCCCCCCGCTGCAAAAGGCCCACAAACAGGATTTGAAGGGAAAGGGGCCTAAAGGTATTTTGGAGGACCAAAGACCAGCTAGCACCTGGGAGGGTAACTCCTCGATTCCCCACCTCTTGCCCTGCCCTCTTCAGCAGTGGTGCATTAGCTACCTCCTCTGCCCCTAGACTAACTGGCCTGCAGTTTGAAAACAGTGGCAGGGCGAGGACTGGCATAAAGGAAGCAATGGAGAGAAATGGGTGTGGCTGGCTCGTTTGGAGGGGAAGCAGAAGCAGATGTCAAAGATGGTGTGAATCCAGAGGGAGAGCTCTGGGCTGGGGCACACTTTGCACATCCCAACATTTAAAAATAAAATGGGGGGAGGCCAGCTGGCAAGAAGGCCTGGTCCCTGAAGGTCAAAGGGCTTGGGTTTGAAGGGGCCTGCATTGCCTGCAGCACTGCAAACCAGCGAACACAATAAATACGAGTTGCTGGATAGGTTTCAAAGTGATTGACTATATGTTTTCATAAAATGTCTTCTCAATAAAATATAAGGTGTGCCAAGTCTTCAGCAGCAGCTTTTTTCTGTGCCTTTGCACACGTGTGCCACAACCTTAAAAAAGGGAGCAAGTATTAAAAAAGGCAACTGCATGTACTATTTTCCCCATATCCAGAAACAGTGTTTTGTCTGGCTTTTTAAAAATGAAATTGCAATTTCAAGGGAGGCACTAGGGATATTTGCAGACTTTCACTCATCGTCATCCTCCCACAGTTATGTCCCTGAACTGTTTCGAGTTTTATCTCCCCAAATGCCTTGGGACCTGCAGCTATGGAGTCATCCACTCTGCCAGCCACAACATGATGGGTGTGGTTACTTTTTAATACTTGATCCTGTTAATAATCTACCTACCTCCCGTTTCCTGCACAGGTTTGCTGCTCCCAGCTAAGAGAAGCACAAAACCCAAGGCTTGAACATCCAAAGAATCCAAAGTTCACCCACATGTACTGTACACACATACACACACCCTCCCGGCTGCTTGATGCCCTCCCTGTGCACACCCTACTCATTAATCTTCCGAGAACTACACACCTGCCTTGAGAAAGTTTGCTCTGTGAGCCACCAAGCGAGTGAAACAGCACGGAAGGAATGCAGTGGCCGTTGAGTTCCTTAGGGTGGATTGTCAGCTCATATTGCCTTATGGGTTTAGCAAAGGCAGGGAAACTTCAGTCACCAACCACTTTGATTGGTGAATCATGGCCCCGTGTGTTTCCCCACACTTGTCTCCAGCGTCCCTCCCCCTGGCAAGGAGAGAAGGCCAATCACGTCCACTCTGCACGGGCGTTTCTGCTCCTCAGGGCAGCTCCCAAACTCAGTGCTACATTCACATTGTTCCCAGCTCAACCACCTCATTCCAGCTCCTCACCAAGCTGGGCTCTCGCTTACCACTGTGTGGGGACAGGCTGGACACTGTGGTTCCTGCGCGTGGGGGGCACCATGCCGACTCTCGAACTGAACTTCCGCTCACTGATCTCCCCGCTGGGGATAGTGCGGTTCCTGGAGATCTTCCTTTCCTGCACAGCCTTCAGCCTGGTGGCTGTCCACCACAGTTATTCGGATTCCAATGGCGTTTGGTGTATGTTTACATGGTGCTTTTGTTTCATCGTCTCTGTCTTCATTATCCTCCTGGAGTTCATTGGCGTGGGCCCATCATTGCCAATTTCCTGGCACGACTTCACCTGTGCGTTCTCCATGCTGGCCAGCCTCATGATCTTCACCACGTCCATTGTCTACCCATCCATCACCATATCGAAGTACTGCAAGAGCTCCCACTGCAGCTATGAGGGTGCAGCCACTGCCATGTCTTGTTTCTGCTTCATCGCCTATGCCGTGGAAGTGGGGCTGACACGAGCCAAGGGAGGAGAAGTCAGCAGCTTCCTGGCTACCGTTCCTGGCCTCCTGAAGGTCTTTGAGGCCTATGTGGCTTGTCTCATCTTCTCCTTGGTGGATTATGGGAAGCACTATTCACATTATCCTGGTCTGCAGTGGTGCCTGGCTGTTTACTGCATCTGCTTCATTGTCACCATGTTCATTATAATCCTCACCGTCGGACGCTGTCTCGGTTCTTTGCCCATCCCCTTGGAGAAGACCCTGGTGGGCTACAACTTCTTGGCAGTACTCATGTATCTAACAGCAGCCATTGTATGGCCTATATATAGTTTCAAAAACTTTCCGAATCCTTGTAAGACCCAGTCTAGCGTAGTGTGCACTTTGTGGAATAATCTGCTAGGAGTGACCTTCCTCACATTCTTCAATCTCATTGCTTACATTGTAGATCTCGTATATTCCTCCAAGATGGTCTTTGTGACCACGCCAGCGTAGACCTCTCACCTGGACTTGTTTGAGATTCAGATAATGTCCGGACTCCAGGACATTAGACTGCAGGACAAAGACTGCTTCGACAGCTTGTCTGTTCATTTGTGTGGGCTTTTTTTGATTGCTTTTGTTGTTGTTGCTGTTCTCTCTTTCTCTTTGTTTACTCTCCCTTGGAATTCTTTGCTCCTTGGGTTGGGTTTGTGCTGTACTGCAGTGAAATGGGCACCGAGTCCTAAGAGAACTGCCCCTGAGCTGCCGTAAATCCTATGCACTTCTTACTAATGGCATTGTGGAACATGCTTTGAGTTGCTCCAGGGAAAATTCCAGAAAAACCTGCTTCCTAGTTCCTCTTCGTCAGTTGCTGCTTTGATAAAGTAGGGAGAAGTTTTGTGACAAGGGGAAGGAGAGTGTCAGGACAAAAGAATGTGGGAAAGGGCTGTGGCTCAGTGGAAAATGTGCATGTAGAAGGGTTTGGGTTCAATCCCTGGCATTACCAGGGAGAGCTGTGACGGACCCCTGTCTGAAGCCTGAATGGTTGCTGCCAGTCAGCCAGATGGGTCAAGGGGTTCACTCAGCATAAAAACAGCTTCCCATGTAGGCCACTGGAGTAGAATCTTATCACAGCTAAACAGGAGACTTTGACTTACTCTTTGTACTTGTGCACAGACATATAACTGCCACATACCTGTACCTGCTGAGTGGCAAAATTCTCTCTACCACTTGGCAGTAGAGGGTGGCTGGGACAATCCTCCAGGATTATTCTGCCAACTCCAGGAATTGGCATCCCTACCCATGCAGGCAATTGTAACAGTGGCATTGCTAGGGGGGGTGCAGGCTGCACCGGGTGATGCACACAGAGTGATGCGCCACTGCTCACCAAAAATTTTTAAATCTTGGTATTTTCAAATAATACCATCATGTTATATACCAATTGATGCGTAATTTCATGCAGAAAGCAATGAAAGAAACCGCACTGAAATATTTCCATTCTATCAAAAGGTATAGCCAAAAAACCAGCAGGGGCAGGATGATGGTACATCACCCAGGGCGTTGCCCTGCCCACTGCATGGGAGGTGGTCCATCATAGCGGTGATGCGCTGGCCTCCCGCACCAGGTGATGCAAGCCCTACTTGACGCCACTGATTGCAGGCAAAGGTGGAGATTTTAACAAGGCCTCTGGGAGTTTCCATCATTACATCATATTGGGGGAAAAGAGCCTCTCCAGGAATAGTTTCAGGCAGAGTTGCCAACCCTACATGGCAGGGAGGCACCCACACAGGTGCCCAAATAACTCTTGACATGGGTACTCTTGCCTTAGGGTAGCTCGTTCATCTGTATCACTTTCTCAAGCTGTACCACATACTGTTTTATTTGCACCACATACTGTTTATACCACATACTGTTTTGTTTGCACCACATACTGTTTGTACCACATACTGTCTTGAAGCCCAAGTATAGAAAGGCAAGGTTGACCCTATGTGGTTGAATATATACCAGGTGTAGATTTGAGGTAAAAACAGAATGTGGGGTGAAATGGTGGAACGTGAGGTAAAACTCCTGGGCAAGGGGGCAGCTTTGCTATAAAGTGTTGGGGAGAATTTGTCTGTGGTATAATGGTCATTTGAATCTGTATGGCAAATGGTGATGTAAAATGACTTGGGGGGGGGGGGAAATGACTGTACTGTAAAGTTTTGAGGAGAATTGGCCTATATGTCAATTATAATTGTGGTAAAATGGTCATCTGAATCCGTGTGGTAAAATGATGCAGCAAATGGCTGCTGCTGGTGGGGGGCAATAGTGTTGTCAAGCATGGAGGAGAATTTGTCAGCATATCAAGTATCACGGTGTGATGCAACGGGTCATCTGAATCGGTATGGTAAAACGACGAGGCGAAATGGCTGCTGGGGAGCAATGGTGTTGTCAAGCACGGAAGGGGCTTTGTCAGCATGTCAAATACAGTGGTGTGGCATAATGGGTCATCTGAATCTGTGTGGTAAAATGATGAAGCAAAATGGTTGCTGGGGGACAATGGTGTTGTCAAGGATGGAGGAGAATTTGCCAGCTTGTCAAGTACAAGGTGTGACACAATGGTCGTCTGAATCTGTTTGGTGAGGGGGGCTGAATCTGACTGCTGGGGGGCAATGGTGTTGTCAAGGATAGAGAAGACTATGTCAGCATATCAAGCACCATGGTTGACACAACGGTCATCTGAATCTGTGTGTGGTAAATTGGTGAGGTAAAAATGACTGGAGGTGAGGTCAAATGTGTGGTGGTGGTTAAGAATATCTGTATACCACTTTTTAACAGGAGTAGTTCACAAAGTGGTTTACATCGCAAAACAGCAGTCCAGTCCTGAGCTGTCCGGGTCCAAAAATGTCCAAAAATGGCTGCCACTGCATCCTGTGTGCTCCGGGCAGCTGCTGGTGGCTCCTCAAGAGAAGGGGACTTCTGTCCACTTCCACCAGGTAATGAGAGTAGCCCCACAATCACTGGTGTAGCTAGAGGGGGGGGGCAGTGCACTAAGTTTTGCAGGGAGCCTCCCTGCAGCATGCAAGCGGCCCCTCCCCTACCCTTTGGAGCCATGTGGGGGGGGGGGAACAGAGGCAAATGGCTCCCAAGGGGAGGGGCCGCTTGCACGCTGCAGGGAGGCTTCCTGCAAAGTGCGCCACCCCCCCTCTAGCTACGCCAATGCCCGCAATGGGGCTACTCAATTCAAGAACCTCTGTGTTGGTCGGTGAGTCTAACATGGAGGCTCTGGATCCTGTGGAGCTTTGCTCCACCAGTCCCACCTCCCTTCCTCCCCGCTCCCTCCCCCAACACACCTCCTCCCCGCCCTCTCCCTGCCTACCCAGCTCCCCCCATTCCTCCACTTATCTCTCTGCTGCTCGGCGGTCCGCATGACCGCCGAGCAGTGGAGTTCTGGGCTACCACCAGCGCTCACCCAGCGGTAGGGCCTGCAAACCTGCCTAATGGCACATTTGCAACAATGCGCGCCCTACAGGTAGACCACAACTGCAATACAAGGACATCTGCAAGAGGGATCTGAAGGCCTTAGGAGTGGACCTCAACAGGTGGGAAACCCTGGCCTCTGAGCGGCCCGCTTAGAGGCAGGCCGTGCAGCATGGCCTCTCCCAGTTTGAAGAGACACTTGGCCAGCAGACTGAGGCAAAGAGGCAAAGAAGGAAGGCCCACAGCCAGGGAGACAGACCAGGGACAGACTGCACTTGCTCCCGGCATGGAAGGGATTGTCACTCCCGAATTGGTCTTTTCAGCCACACTAGACGCTGTTCCAGAACCACCATTCAGAGCGCGGTACCATAGTCTTTCGAGACTGAAGGTTGCCAAGAACAACAACTGTTCAGGATTGGGCCCTAAGTCAACAAATGGTTCCTTGTCCCCAAACAGCTTATATTTGAGGAAATAAAAATACAGAAGGGACACTAGCGAAAGCCACTAGAAAAATTGCCATGCTGGAGTGAAGAGGGCCAGTTGCTCTCCCCCCTACTATATAGAAGAAGGCACCACGTTAAAAACTGCTTTTATTGCCCAGTTAGCAGGAGTGTTGTCAAGTGTTGAGCAGAATTTGTCAGTATGTCAGGTACAAAAATGATCATCTAAATCTGTGTGGTAAAATGGTGAGGTAAAAAAGCTGGAGGGGCAGCTTTCTTGTCAAGCACTAAGGATAATTTGTCTATATCAAGTGCAATCCTGTTTTAATCAGATAACCATTTTATCTGATATGGTTATCAGATAACCACAAAATTACCCTCTGGGTGAGAGAAATCTACTTAGGATAGTTTTGTCTTATTTATTTGTACTCCTCTTGTCTGTAGGGCCTCAACTAAAGAGCTTACAGAGTGGTTCCATGAGTGACCATTTGGGAAATGGATCCACTGTTTGCCTTCCTCAGAGGGAGCATTAAGAGGTTGGATTTTCAATATTTTATACAGTGCTTTTTCCAGAAATGTTGCAAACCTCATTGCATGCTATGCCTGTCAGGTTTACAACAGTCCTGCAAGGTAGGCTGATAATATGGTCAACACATATAGAGTGAGATGGTAGGACAGATCATACTACTCTTGAATGCTCTCCTACGTCCAGACCTCTTTGCAAACAGAAAACCAGCACAGCAGGCAAGAAGTTAGGGTAGAACTTTTTCTCTCATTGCATTAATTTTCTGCTTTACAAGAAGTTTCTTGTAAAAAATCTGCATTCTGAAATGGTACAAAATATTCTCCTCCAAGACTGTAGGCCCAATCCTATCCAACTTTCTAGCACTGTTGCAGCCACAATGCAGTCCCAAGGTAAGAGAACAAACATTCCCTTACTTTGAGGAAGCCTCCGTGACTGCTGTATCATCACTGGATCTAGCACATGTCCCACTGCCATGACTTCACCAATGCTGGAAAGTTGGATAGGATTTGGCCCTGCATTATGTCAGAGACGTTGTTCTAGTATCCTTGCATTTCTAGACCACATCTGGATTCCAAGTCTCTTTGTTGAATGAAAGCAAAGGAGCTACTTCAGGAGAGCTCCCTCCTGTCAGGAAATCAGCATAGCTAGGGCAGCACATGATAACACAGGCCTACAAAATTGAGGATCAGAAAAGTTTTTTTCCAAACTTTATGGTGGATTGTTATGAATTTGGGGTGCCGATTCCAAAAATGGCATCCGTTTCGCCCTATCATGTCTAGTTTTGGAGATATAGTATAGCCTCATTAGTGAATGGTTCAAGCAAGCTTCCTCATGAGGAAGCCATGGTGTAGGCTTCCTCATGAGGAAGCTACTTGAACCATTCACTAAAGAGACTATGCCGTGTCTCCAAAACTAGACATGATAGGGCAAAACAGATGTCATTTTTGGAATCAGTGCCCCAAATATACCCAGGAATTGGGGTAACGTTTAAGGAAGCAAAATGTGTGTTGGCCTGTGTAATCAGGCACCAGAAGTGGCGCACTAAATGCCACCTCCTAGGTTGCCACTACTCCACTTGCTCACTGCCCAGCCAACAGGGCAAATAAGTGTCTCCCTCCCATGCAGGATTTGAAAAGGAGGAGAGGTTGGAGTGGAAAAGGAAGGGGAGGAGAGGAGAGTGGTGGGTTAACCACTCTCTTCCCTTCTTCTGCTCCATTCCCCATCTCCCTTTCAAATCCTCCAGTAAGGCAGTAGTGGAGTGGACAGGTGGGTTGGTGCTCATATGTCCCTGAGCCAGTTTCTTATTATGAGCCTGGCCTTGAGGAGAACTGCACTGACTGTTCAAGGTGGAGCATCCTCTGCAGAAAAGTGGCTTGCAGAAGCCCTGATTTGTTCACCAGTTCCGTCCCCCCACAAATTGCTTTTTTTACATCTATTTGCTACTATTCACTTTCTCAGCAGCTAGCTCAGTGCCATTGGTCTTAAACACACACACACACACACACACACACAGAGAGAGAGAGAGAGAGAGAGAGAGAGAGAGAGAGATCATATAATGATTATTGTTTTATATTATTATATAATCTATAATTGGCAAGGATCATGTAGCCCAGTCAAAAAGGAATCACGCACCCAATATGATGACAACATGAGACTGCCAAAGTGGGTGCATGTGATAGTGGTGAAAGAGTTCATGGAAATAGTTCCCTCTGTTGTTTCATCTCTAGAAATGAAAGCCTAAAAGGTGTGGCATCTCAGACGCCAAAGCAAACACCGTCATGCGTGCTTCACAGAGTTTTAGGCTCATCTGTGTGTTTACGACCAAGTAACAATGGAGAGCCTATTTACGGTTGTGCTTATCGTGTCAATACATGTGTTTGCAGTCAGCGCTACCAAATCATGAATTGCATGACCATTTTTAGATTTTTTTTAGAAAAATCTAGTCATTAATTCCAGGAATCGCACGTGGGTTGTGTGTGCTTGAATTTAACCAGGGCTAGAAACTTTAATAATTTTAATAGGGCTGTAACCTTGAGTCAATCAGATTAATTTATTTTCAATAAATTCAATACATTGATCAAATAACACTCTATAGGTAAGGACTAATTAATCTTTGGATCTGAGAGTTAAAGGCATATTTCTTTATCCAGGGGCCTTTTGTTACTCCTGGTGTGTCACTGTAATGGAATGAACCCAGAAATATTGGAGATGGACTTTCTGTAACAATGGTAGCTTTTGCTTGATCAATTGAATTATTTTCACGGCCAGCCCGTCCACCAGGCTAAGTTAGAGCTGATCCTGTGGTCCGCGCTGCACCTCCGCGCCACGGACCACAGTCACAAACACGCCATAAGACACGTTTGCAGGGCTTACCACCAGGCTCCCGCCGGAGCTAGCCCAACTCTGGCCGGCGCTGAGCCAGCGTGCGGTGGGTACCCGGGTTCTGCGGCTCAGTGGTCTCCCTGCCAGGCTGTGGAACGGGAGATGGGGACATGGTTGGGGGCGTGGGGGAGGCGTTCCAGGGAGGGGGAGGCGTGGCCAGGGGCATGGGGGAGCCGTTCCGGGTAGGGGGAGGCCAGTGGGAGGCATGGCTGGGGGAGGTGTGTCAGGGGAGGGGGAGAGGCGGATCTGTGGAGCCGAGCTCTGCAGGATCCAAGGCACTCAGGTAGGGCTGCTTGCCTTACACAAGCACCTTTATTTTAGTGGCGACCAAACAGTCGCTGCTAAAGTGAGTAGCCCCATTGCGGGGCTGCTTCCCTTACTCGGGGGAAGGGGACGAACATCCCCTTCTCCCGAAGAGCCTCCTGCGGTAGTGCAGGAGGCGTTGGATCTGGCAGGAGCCCTTTGTGGAGCCGTCGGGCCCCGGAGCTCCGGGCAGCTCAGGACGGGGCTGTTAGACAGTAGCCTCAGGTAGCAGGTTGGCAGAGTATTGTCTCTACCACTCCTCCTCCTGTTACCAGAAATGGAAGAGGAGAGTGGAGGAGAGCAATGATCTAACCCAGGGCCGCTTGAACCCCAGTCCAGATCTAGCATTTTGGTGGATCTGTCTGCTTGGTGAGTGGCCCTGTTCGGTCCACCCGGGCACCACACGGTATCCTCCATGATCAGGGGACAAGGACTCTCTGGGCCTTCGTGTTTGCCTAGATGTCCTGTTGCATGGCCTTCCGGGGCACCAGGCAACTGATGCAACTGCCCAGAGCCTCCCTGTCCCCCTATCATGGAGGACGTTGCACGATGCACGGGCGAAACAGAAAGAAGCGGTCTGCGTAGGGACTTTGCTCAGCGGCCGTGACTTTGGGTGCTGTGGATCTAACCCACCATGCACCTCTCCGTCTCTTGCTCTATTCCTCACCCTTTTTGAATCCAATTACCAGGAAGAGGAACGAGACAGAGAGGCTGCCATCCACCTCAGGCACTTGGAGCTCTTGGCCAACCTTCTTTCACTTCCTTCAATATACAGAAGATCTGTTGATAATAGGCAAGTGTCTTAAAATGTAATTGGGAAAGTGTGGGTGACTAATCAGTGAACCATTCTTGACTCAGCTGACTGCCTTAGTTTCAGTTGCATTAATGATGCAAGACTTTGCTCAAAGTTTCCAGACTGGAGAATGCATTTGCTTGAAAAGGCCAGCTTAAATTTAGGCTGGTTACTCCCCTGAAAACTACTTACTGTGACCTAGGTGATATTTCCAAGGGGCCCCTGCTGCATTTCCCCGCCTGTACTTGTCAAGTGTTAGCACAAGAGTGTTGCATTTGCCTGGGTAACAGGTTGGTGGCAAGTTAAATGCTGTGTGATGCAGCACACTAAGTGCCTTTCAGAGCTGACACCGGCAGCACGGGATGTCTACATGGGCAAGTGCCTTTTACGGGGCGGCATCACATTTCAACAGAGCCTCCGATGAGAAGGTCTAAAGTTGGAGGGACATTAGAACAAGACTGGGGCTAGACAGGTGGGTAATAAACAACCTGAGCGGCATGTGATTGTGTACCAGTTTAATGCAAGTGGAAAGAGATCATTATCACAACTGGATGGCGATGTTCTTGTACCGGGATGAAGAAACATCACCATGGTTACTGCGTGTCTCCCACAAGGCTCTCCTTTTGACTAACCCAGTGATCCCTAACGGCAGATGGAAAAGGGCCAGTTCTCCAACTTGCACTGAACACATCCATCACATTTGCTACATGGCTCTTTTATTCTTTTGGACAGAGAATAAGATAAAATGAACATTCAGCTCAACCACCTGTGCCTAATAATTTCTTCCTGGGGGACCTGTTTGGAGCATGTTTTGTAAATCGGTATGCAGAGAGCTGATTGCAATGCATTCCTTTGCTGCTTCTTACCTGAGGGAATCCTTGCATTTGTGAGCTCTGAGGCACCAGGTATCAACAATTCTGGAGGTCTCAATAGTACAACCAGAAAACCCAGTCTGGGTAGAGATGGATCCTACTAATGAGACAGATTTACAAAAGCATCTATTTTGCTGGAACTGGGACACACAATGTGGCGTTTATTTTTAGACAGAATGTAACAGGTTGGTTCCTCTTTTTCTTTCCTTTTAATACAGACATTAAAAGCAGAGTTATCACTTATGGACCAAGGAAGCAAACATCACATTTAGGTAAGAAGAACAGAACATTGCTGAGCTCACTACAAGCCCTCTGAAGACAAGACACAAAAGAGCAAAGAGTGACACGCAGGGCCAAAACTGATGAAGAGTGACATGGGAGATCTATAATCAGATAGGAACACAGAAAGTTGCCTTATTCTAAGTCAAGCCCTTGATTCATCTAGCTCAGCTATTTTCAACCACTGTGTCATAGCACACCGGTGTGCCACGAGTGGTTCACAGGTGTGCCACAGGAATTTGAGGGAAGGTCATTTATTGGTAGGGCCAATGGGGAATGTGAGCTCCCATTGGCAGCATGGTGTGCCTTGTGAATTGTCAAAAACCTGATGGTGTGCCTTGACAATTTTATTGCCTTGTCAATGTGTCTTGAGATGAAAAAGGTTGAAAATCACTGATCTAGCTCAACATTGTCAACAGAGCCTCCTCCGGGAGAGGGGGGGTTCAGTGGCCAGGCTGAGATTCTGCCATGCTGAGCACAGAGGAGGCTGAGAAGGCTTTGTGATGTTGCAGATGCCCCTTTCCTTTAGAACAGTGGTTCCCAACTTTTTTTTGCTTCAGAACCTCCTTTATAGGTACAACAACCTGTTGGGATCCCTAAGACCTTAAGGCTGGAAGTGATGTAACTAAGCAGGAAGTGATGTCATTATTTTTAATAAATCACACTTTTAGGAAGTCAACAGAACTCCAAATCCTTTTTAGAATGTTCTGAATGC
Source organism: Tiliqua scincoides (assembly GCF_035046505.1). Classification (NCBI taxonomy): domain Eukaryota; kingdom Metazoa; phylum Chordata; class Lepidosauria; order Squamata; family Scincidae; genus Tiliqua; species Tiliqua scincoides. The sequence goes on along the minus strand of NC_089833.1, from coordinate 3,661,206 downwards.
TTTGACTCTGACTGACATTTGAGTTTTGAGTTCAGTGACTGATTCAGCACTGAGAACAACATTGAACAGAACGCATGGTGGCTTCTTTGGCATTGCTGATCAAGGTGGTAGAGTCAAATTTTAGAAAGTGTACAGAGTATTTATGTTCCTCTTCCCCATGCACTGAGACTCACCTAGGCATGTACAGGGTACAGGGAAGATGCAGCATGCCTGCTCGGAGAGACACCCAGGACAGACTTAATCACACACACCCCAAGACAAACCTAAGGCGAGGTTAATTTCCGCCTCAGCCAGAAGCATTGAGGAAGTGGCAGTTTCATAGCAAAGCCTCTTCCCTAGCCAGAAGTTCCCACAGTTCCCAACTGCTAAGTTTTGCAAAGCTAGTTTGCAAAGGGGCCCCAACAGGCTCAGGAAGAAAAATTATGTTTTATAAAGATAGTAAACTATCACAAATGATCGTTCTCTCTCTCCCACCTCACGTTCTCACTAACCACGGTCTTCCTTTCAGGATGGGTGTTCAGCAGAAGCTTCCAAGGTGTTGGGGACCACCATTTCAAGATAGCGGCACCAAACTCTCTGCAAACCCCTGAAAATCAACTCACAACCCTCTTAGGGGTCCTGACCCCCAGGTTGGGAACCAATACTTTAGAGCAGGGGTGCTCAATAGGTGGATCGCGATCTACCGGTAGATTGCGAGGCAAAATGAGTAGATCGCGGAGCCCTGTCTCTCCAAACTGTTAATACGTCAGTTTCGTCTAGTGACGTATTAACTAAACTGACACTATTTAGCTAAACTGACACTGAAACTGACACTTTAGCTGCTCTTCAGGCATGCAGCAACAAAACTGACAAAACTGACTAGACTCCAGCAGGGGCTCCATACATTAAAGGGGGTGTCTGTCAGACGCTTCCTTCCCCCCTGGTAGATCTCCCGGCCTTGCTGGGTTTCAAAGTAGCTCTTGAGCCAAAAAAGTGTGAGCACCCCTGCTTTAGAGGCTGAGATTCCAAAGGACAAGGAATGGGTCAGCAAGCTGCTGAAACATGAGCAGCACGGCACAATTGGTGCTGCTGTAGCATCTTGGGTGGGCCTCCTTCCAGCCTGGCATCTGTGGTGGCCTTCCCATCGCCCCCCGCTTACTATGCCACTGGAACCCATAACCTGGGATGAGGGGGGCTGGGGATCTCTAAGCAGAGGCTGGAGTCTTGGTAGCCATCTCTTGGGAGTGCTGTAGCTCTGGATTGCCTGAACCGAGCAAGAGTTGTACCTGATGACCTACAAGGCACCCTCTAAGATTCTGTTAAGTGCTCTTGGTTAGTGTTGTTATTATTGTTGGTTTCTTTTTATGAAGGGTAGAAAATTGCTCTGCGCGGTGCAAACATTTTGAACAACACAGGCCTTGTTCTGCAAGTTAACAATCCCTTTATTTGATTATGAATTACACTGAAGCGTTATAGTACATGCAGGGTGAATCACTCTGGAGAACAGAATACCTTAGGCTGGCTCTTAAGGTTGCCAACTTTCCCACTGACCCGCTCTTGTGCCTTAAGATTGCCAGCCTTTTCACTGGCTCTAGTACCTTTCACAGCATCTTGGTCTTCAGTTGTTTGCTGGGGATAACCCGCATTTCCCTGCTGTGGAAAGCATGCCCTGTTGATTTCTGCATGTCAAGGTGCTCTTAAAGGCACAAGAGCAGGCCAGGCTGGCTTGTCCCAGATCAGTTGGCTCTGACCTCAATGCCTTCTTCTGATGTCAGCTTAAGCCCCCAATGCTGCTCTTGTTGTGCCTGCAAGGATCCATGCTGTTCGGCTAAAGCAATTTCTCTCTGAATTTATACATAGCTATAAAAAGCAACTGCTCTCCTTAAGAAATCTCTATTTTGGGCTCTGTTTAGCAAGTCAAATGCTCTCTGGCTGCTAATACAGCCCTGCTCCGCTGTGGCTGTGTGTGAGTGTTGCTGCACAATGTTCTGTGAGTCTCACAGCTTTCAAAAAATCTGTTATGGGCTGCAGTAGGTGTATTGGCTCTGGCAGGGGGCCCTGTTTTGTGCCACTCTGCAGAATTCAGCCCCCACCCCTTAGAAACAAGTGCGAAGCCCAAAACATTGGGGGGTGGGGGAGATCAGGATGGAATTTTATTCTGGGTCACTTTAGGAATGGAGCATTTTAAAATTCATATTCACTCTTTATCCTACCCGTTCTCTAAGGAGCTCAGAGTCAAACCACATATCAGAATGAATGCATCATGAAGACTTGGGCTTAAATCTGGCAATGTCTCTTTCTAAGCAAAAAGCAGCTGGATCCCTGGTCCAAATTTGGATTGCCACATGAAGGACTTGAACCCTTTCCCTCTGCAGCTGATTTAACAGAAATAATGTGGCATAACTACATCCCCTGTGGCATAACTTATCCCCTGGGGGCTGGGGATAAGAATAGGCCCTCGGTTTGGCTGTACTTGTCGTAAGAGGTGACTAAACAGCCACCGGGTAGTTGGGGCTCGTCAGCCTGGGAAGGCAGCTCATCAGAGAGAAGGAAAGCTCTGATCCCAAACCTCCACTGCCTTGTGGCTACATCCAGTTAAGGAAAAGGCTTCAGGAGTCAACCTCGAGGAAAAATCCGGAGCCTGAGTCCCTGAGGCAGTTCATAGCTGAACACAGTCACGTTCTGGCAACTCCTGCGACGCTGCTGGAACCAACCGTATTGGCCTCTGCCTTTCCATTGGACCATTTCAGCGACGTGGAGAGGGGGATTTGCTGCATGGGTAACAGCCTATCCTCCATACCTACTTTACCCAGGCTTCGCGCACTGGAGAGGACACTCTGTTCCAGAACCACCATTCAAAGCGTGGCACCATAGTCTTCCGAAACTGAAGGATGCCAACAGGAGTGTGGCATAACTAAATTAGGCCAAATGCCTGGCTGGAAAGACACATTTCCACATTCCTGCATATAGTGAGAATGGGTTGTCCTGGTGCTAGTGTCTCACCCCTTTCTCTTGATCCTATGCCATGCTAGGGCCAAAAAATTTTCATTGATGGTACTTCACAGTATGACAAGTGGTACTTGGCCCCACAGCCATGGGGACTATGTGACACTTTTCGGCCCGACCTGACCCTGCTAGAGGTGGAGATGGCAAGGACAGCAGTTCCCTGATGGCATGGTGTGGCTACGTGGCAGTGCAGTCCTTCAGGAGTGGGGTGGGCAAGTAGGGTGCAGAATGAAGAGCTGTCAGGAGGCCACCGCTGGAAGAGTAGATATCTGTGCACTCCTGAAGAATAGTAGCATCTGGTTTAAACCACCATAACAGAGGAGGCTGATTCTGGGAAAGGAAGGCGCCCTCAATTTACTCTGGAGTAGCCCTCAGTGCATATAGTGAGGCTTTCTACCCAGGAATGTGTGGGAAGACGGGGTGTGGCATTTAGATCTTGCCATTTCCAGCATGGAAAAGCCTCCTATTGTCAGAAAGTAAATGCAGCTGGAGAGGGATCACATCTCAGCCTTATCTCCAGAAAAATCCCCCTTTTTCCCTTTCACAAAGCACCTTACACAAAGGTGTATCTGGACCAAGTGCTCATTAATGCTCTTCCCTTAGCTTGAGCCCCAGGGTACAATTTCAATACAAGCCTCATGCCTGACCTGCAGGCTACCTGAATGCAGCTAGCATTTTTATAACTTCTCTTTCATCTTGGTTTGTAGTTTGGGAAAGAAATGGATGCGATGGTAGCACACTGGTTCAGGCTGGAGATTTTCTGCTATCGAGAAAGAAAAAAAAAATCAGAGGAAATCAGTAATGAAGGCCTCCTGACAATGGCACAATTCACAAGGAGGGCAATTCAAGGGGTAATTATTAAATTTCCAGCTGGGATCAAGAGAAGCAATAAAACAGGCTGAAGCTGCAAAGAGGATGCATTTGATTTCAAAGCACAGGCGCCCTAAAAAAACTTCAACAGCACTTTGTTTGTCCATGTTTCATAGGCTGGAGTTGTAATTACTGCATATTTGGTTTTGTTGCTGTTAAGTCAGGTCATTAAAAAAAAAAAAGGTAGGAGGGATCCTGGCCATTTAATCATTTGGCACCTCTGTAAAAGTGAGTAAACAAAGTGTGAGAGTTGAAGAGAAAAGGACTACTGTAGGAAGAAGGTGTGCCCAAAGCAAGCTCAATGTGTAAAGTCCCCTGAAACAAACACAGATACACTTTAAGACTGTTTCATAGAGTTTAATCTTGCAAGAGATTCCGTTGTGTTTGTTTTAAAACACAACTCAAAACACACCAGACAAACAACAGTGTTGTAGATAAGGCATCTGGCACCTGGAAACATAAAAATTTTTAACACCCCCTATAAACAAAATCAAATTTATCACGCAAACCCTGGCCACATCTGGCCACATCCAGGAGGTGGTCTGAGGCCTAGAGAAGCCACATGCAGCCTCCCTGCATCTTAGAAAGAGTCCTGGGCGCCTTAGAAAGGCACTTCAGGTTTTCGTGACAGCCGGAACTGCCTTTCTAAGGCTTCCAGGAGGATTTCTGAGGATCCAGTCCTACCTTGGAATCCACCGTCAGGGGGTATGTGTTGCCACCCCTTCAAATTGTGGTACCCGGGGCAATGTACCTCCTTCCCTTCCTCCCACTGATAGACAACATTGTATCAGCAGTTAAGAGCAGGGAAGGCAAGGCATAGTTGGAGAGGAGTCCTAGCTGAGGGGTTGCAGCATGTAGAAGGCCACAGGTTCAAGCCCCAGTTGAAGGATCTCACGTTACAGGGTTGGGAAAGACTCCTTCCTGCCTGAAGTCTTGGAGCACTACAGCCACTCATTGCAGATTGACCAGAGGCCTGATCCAGTATATGGCAATTTCATGTATGGACATAGAGGTGATGTTCAGCAGTGGGCCTATATACACAGCAGATTGTACGAACAACTTCAGATGGGGCAACGTCTGATGCTTGAGCATCATGTGTCTAGCCCAAAAGAGGGGCTGCAGTCAGTGGAAGAGGACTTGCTTTGTATCCAGAAATTTCCAGATCGAGTCCTTGACATCTCTGGGTCAGGGATGGGGTCCCTCTTGCCTTGGAGAGGCACTGCGTATGTGGTTTAGAAGAAGCAATGTCTTCCTGACTGTGTAAGGCTGTGTCAGGTGGTACATGGTGTTAAACTCCCATTGCCCCAGAACTGTTTTGCTAAATGGGCTCCCACACCTTCAGCAGATTTTCTATTCCTGCCAGCACGCATGTGCAAAGAGGAAAGAAAGCCGATAGCATCGCAATCCCTTGTCAGCACCACTTTCCTGGAAAGATATGCACTAAACATATTGTCCTCATCTGTCAAACAAAGTGAGCAGGGGACACTCCCCACCCTCCTAGGATGCTGGCCTCAAAAGGAAGAATCGAATGTGTCTCCCCCTGGTCTATGGCAAGAACCGACACATAAGAATTTGAGATGGGTCCTGTCTTTAGTTAGTTACAGAACTGGGACTGGCCCAAGCTTTGTCAGTGTGGGAGGTGGGGCACTAAATCTTAGCCCCTCTTACCCAGTGGCCATGATGAGCCAACACTGCTCATGTCCTCCTTTGCCACTGCAAATTCCGCTACCACTTCTCCATGCGCCCCCTGGATTTGAAAGGAAGTGGAAGAGACGGAGAGGGCTAAAGTACCTCCTCTTCCTCTCTTTCACACTTCTGCTCCATTTCCATTCCGTTTCCAGATCCAGGGAGTACAAAAGGAGAAGCGGCTGCAAGGATGAGGCAGGCATACCTGCAATTGCCTCCGTCTGTCCCATGGATGGGCTGGGTCTATACGGAACAATTAAAAAAACTGGAAAGGGAGAAAAGGGATCCTTTGGGATTAGGGGCCAGATTGAGTTCCCAGGTTGCCAGCTGTCTACTCCACTTTAAGTTTTCTTCAGCCCCCTCACACCAATTTTTGGCCATACTGACAAAAAGCCACAACAATGAAATGCCTGCATGTCTATGCTTTTCATTAATTGACTTTACAAAGAAATTATTTCTTAAAACCAACGAACGGAACCGTAACTGTAACAGAAAGGAAAAGCCGCAGAATTGAAAAATGCAGATGATTGAGCTTTTGCAATTAAATGCAATTAACTTATCAAGCAAAAGAGAAAAAAAGCAATTTTCATATTCTCATTTTTAAATATATTTTCATTTTTCATAAATCTACTTTCATTTCATTTTCATATATATATCTATATATATATCTATCTATCTATCTATCTATCTATCTATCTATCTATCTATCTATATATATATATATATATATATATATATATATATATATATATATATATATATGTTTTAATTCAAGTTTTCTAGCAATGTGTAGAAAGATTTGTGTGGTAGAGGGAGGTGTTGTGTACAGACATCAGTATTTACATAGAAAATAAGGAATGCCATTTTGCATAAAAGGTGTTTGTTTTGACAACAAAACCAATACTTTTAATGCAAAATGTCATTCTTTATTTCCCATGTAAATACCGATGCCTGTACACAATGTCTCTCTGCTACACAAATCCGACATGCCAATGTTTGATCCAGTCAAGGTCCTCTACCCTGTTCATAACATGATATTCAATTACTGTAAATCAGCCCATCCTCTTTTCTTTAAGATGCTATTTTTCAACTTGAAAAACAAAAATCACCCACAGAAATGTATGTATTGTTACAAGCCTGCAGTTGTGAATGCTGGCTGGCCCTTGCTTTGTTAGGTTAATGAAGCGATTTTTCAACCATTGTTGAAAAATTTTACAATTTTCAATTGTAAAAAATAATGATGGTGTGCCTTGACAATCTTAGCACCTTGTCAGTGTGCCATGAGATGAAAAAGGTTAAAAATCGAATGGTTCAAGAGGCCTCTTGATGGTTCAGGAGGCCCATTGATGTTTCTTAACATTCCGGCCCATCCATGAGGTCAGGTGAGGCTGTTGCCTTAGCTGGAAGATTGGCAGGGGCAACCCCCTTCAGTTTCTCACCCATTGGTCTCCACTCCTACTCCCCCCATCCCCAGATTCAAAAACGAAGAGGTAAACGGGGCAGAAGAGGAAGTGTGGGAGAGAGGAGAATGGTAGGCTAGAGTGTCTTCTGGGAGTTGCTCTAGCCCACTGCTCTCCTATCATACAGGCTACCTCTTCAACTCCATTCCTTTTTGAATCCAGGGGTCAGGAAGAGGAGTAGCAAAGGTGATATCTGGTATGCCACCAGATAAGGAGGGCAGGATTTGGCATGGCACCCCAGGTACGAGGAGATCCTAGGTCGACCCTGATAGGGAAGGTGTCCCTTTCACACACATACCCTGCAAGTCCAGAAACATGGAATTGCCAAGCAAGGCCCTTTAATTGCATTCCTGTTGTTGCCATCCAGTGCTAAGAACCCAAGCAGGTGGGGGAGGCATTTTGCTTAACAGAAAAGCAGGGCAATAATAGAGATACACATGCAGAAAACCGTTTTGCCCCTGATTTCTATGGCACACTCCTTTTATGCACATGTTACCAGCGATAAGAGGGGAAAAAAAACCTCTGATCAAGAGGGTAACAATCGTATCTTGGTAAATACACGAGGCAATTAAATGGCAAAGACTCTGAAAAAGAAAAGATGTGGCTGTTCCTGATATTGGCAGGGTGCTTGGGATTTCTGTAAACCGTGCATGCTAATCAATTCGGGAACAAGATGTTCAAATTGAAAGCCCATCAGTTACCAGTTTTAAAAGATGGCCAGGAACAAAATATCAGTTACAACAGACGTGACACCAGACCACTGCTCCCTTATATTCTGAGTCAAGCCACTGATCGGTTTAAGGCGCAATCCTGAGAATGATTGTGAGAATCCTGAGAAGGGACTTGTGCCAGCCCAGGAGGGTTGCAAACATGCCGTAAAGCACGTTTGTGCCTCCTCGGGAGTAAGCCACATTGGCGCATGGAGAGTCCAGCCTCCGTGGCGGCTTACTCTGTGAGCCTTGCGTCAGCCTGGCTGGGCCAATGCAAGCCTCTGGGGTGGGCGGGAGGCATTCCTGGGCAGGGCAAAGGTGGGCAGTGGGCGGCTTTGGGGGCAGGCGGATGGGGGGAAGGAGGTGGGGCTGGTATCCGGCAGTTATGCCAGATCCCGGGGAGATCGGAGCAGTTTCAAGTTGCTCCACTCTCCCCGGACTTGTATCACCGCAGGAGGTGGCGCAAGTCCAAGGAGACTCTTTGGGGCCAGGCGCCTTACCCAGGTAAGTTTCCCCTTGCCTCTGGCTGAGCCGCCTTGGGCCCCTATCCTGTGCAGGATACAGCGTGAGCCTCTTCGCTTGCCTGACCCAGCGCAGGGTAGGATTGCACCCTTTGTTGGTTTGGTCCCAGATTAGAGGGGGTCCTGGGGCCATTGCCCTTCAAGGACAGATAGGGTCCGCTCTCTATTCTACTTGTTCATGTGATTCCAAGGACCTGGCACCCACACTTCCTGTAAGATGAATGGGCAGACCCCCTGAGAAGCGTCAGGTGCTTTCAGACTGAGGCAAATGTGGAAAGGACTGTGTCAGACCCTGCTTTATATCTTCTCTGGCTCCCGCATCTGGGTGTGCTCAGCAATCTTTTTCAGCATCCTTGAGGCATGGCAGAAGCCACTGTGGTCATAGAAAAGTCCAAAATGGGTGAAAAATAGTTGTGGCAAAAACCACAAGATGGGCTGTCCTACTGAGCTACAGTCTTCAACTACAGCACTGGTGCAGTGCGGACCATAAGAACATAAGAACAGCCCCACTGGATCAAGCCATAGGCCCATCCAGTCCAGCTTCCTGTATCTCACAGCGGCCCCCCAGGGAGCACACCAGATAACAAGAGTCCTCATCCTGGTGTCTTCCCTTGCATCTGGCATTCTGACATAGCCCATTGCTAAAATCAGGAGGTTGCACATGCACATGTAACCCGTAATGGATTTTTCCTCCAGAAACTTGTCCAATCCCCTTTTAAAGGCGTCCAGGCCAGACGCCATCACCACATCCTGTGGCAAGGAGTTCCACAGACCAACCACACGCTGAGTAAAGAAATATTTTCTTTTGTCTGTCCTAACTCTCCCAACACTCAGTTTGAGTGGATGTCCCCTGGTTCTGGTGTTATGTGAGAGTGTAAAGAGCATTTCTCTATCCACTCTGTCCAACCCCTGCATAATTTTGTATGACCACATCAAAGACTCAAACATATCCCTACTTAATCCAGCTTGCCTCAAGGGTGCAGGCTTTTTGCAGAGAGAACACCCACAGCAGTGCTTAAGCCTGGCAAAATAATTAGAGAAATAAACAAATATTTTGCCTTCTGTTAATAACAGAAGGCAAAATAAAAACAAATACGCATTCCATTTAAAAAGCTATAAAGTCCCACACCTTTATGGCTTTTGCCAGGAAGCTCTTCAAGCAACGTAAGGTTGCCTGTGGCTCTGTATAATTTCTCTCTTTAATAATATATTTAAAGCAGTTCTGTCCCAGCCGTGTGCCAAATGCCAAGGCTCTCAGGCAGAGACACCATGTGCCTGAGCCAGTACACCACTAACTTCAGGTGCTAAGCTTTTCACGCCATTCTAATCACCCATCTGCTCTCAGTGATATCCCCTTTCATTAAGAAAAACAGAACAGAGTGCCCCTTAAACAGGGAAGGGACAATGCTATTTTCTGCCTCCTGTCTCTGGCTACTGGGACTATGTGGACCCCTTTGCTGTAACATTCACAATGACTTCCATGTTTCCAGGCAGAAATGAAGGCCTGACTTTGACCTTTAAAGCCCTCAAGACCAGGAAAGCTGAAAGACATGTGGTTTTGTTATCTGCTGGGGGTGCTGATTTTTCTTGGGTTCTCCTCCCCACCCACCTTCACAAGCAAATGTGCATTGAATAATGCCTTAATGTAACAGGAGCCTTCATAGAACGTGGTAGCCTTAATGTCAAATGAGCTACATGGGATTGAGCCTTAACGAAACATGCTCTCAGGTCACCCTTGGGAAAGACAATGGCCTGCTTAGAGACATTACCATGTGGCCTTAGGCAATTTTCTCAGTTTCCCTCCTGCTGAGCATGATGATGGCAGCACCTGTGCACTCCTGCAGATGGTAGGAGAAACATCCACATTTGGCACTCTGCTACACCCATATGCTCTTTTTTCTCCCATTCAACTTATTCCTCAGTCCCAAACAACCTAGGCAAAGCACTGCTCTTATCTGGCCAAATCCAGACATCTCTAATATGGTGATATATTAGATACTCTCCCCATATGGTGATACCCTTCCCAACCCTCCACCCTGCACAACAACAAATAGAATATTTGTTCTAAAACCAACCAAAAACATGATTAAACCAAAAACCATTAGCACTGGCAGCAAACGAAACATCAAATGCTTGATGAAAAGCAATTTTTTAAACTGGTGATCAAACAATACCAGGAAAGGGGCCAACTTTATTCCTTGAGACAGGGGGCTTCGCATAATGCCTGACACCACCCAAAAGGTCCTGTGTTCCCCAACCTAGCTTTTGATGGTGGTAGGACACGCAAGAGGGGCTCACCTGATGGCCCAAGGGAGTGAGCACTTTCATGTAGGGGGAGGTGGTTCTTCACTCTTTTACCTTCGCAACAACCCTGTTAAGTAGGTTGACTGCAAGATAGTGGCTATTGTGGGGATTAGAACCTGGGACTTTTTGGCCTTAGACCAATGTTCTGCCACAATTGTATATTTGGTATTGGCAACTTTCAGTCTCGAAAGACTCTGGTATCGCGCTCTGAAAGGTGGTTCTGGCACAGCATCTAGTGTGGCTGAAAAGGCCAATCCGGGAGTGACAATCCCTTCCACACCGGGAGCAAGTGCAGTCTGTCCCTGGTCTGTCTCCCTGGCTATGTGCCCAGCTTAAGGCGGGCGGTAGCTGCCCAATGAGATGCAATAATCTCTCCCACCGTCGGAAGCAGCCCCTGGCGGCACGCTCTATGCCAATCGAGCGACGACTTATAACCGGTAAACTGCTGCTTCCCGTGTTGTGCCGACGCCGTATGGCGAAGTTGGAGTGTCCTCTCCAGTGCGCGAAGCCTGGGTAAAGAAGGTATGGAGGATAGGCTGTTACCCATGCAGCAAATCCCCCCTCTCCACGTCGCTGGAATGGTCCAATGGAAAGGCAGAGGCCAATACGGTTGGTTCCAGCGGCGTCGCAGGAGTTGCCAGAATGTGACTGTGTTCAGCTACGAACTGCCTCAGGGACTCTGGCTCCGGATTTTGCCTCGAGGTTGACTCCTGAAGCCTTTTCCACAACTGGATGTAGCCACTAGGCAGTGGAGGTTTGGGATCAGAGTTTTCCTTCTCTCCGATGAGCTGCCTTCCCCCCCTCCCACCCCGGATCCTCCGTTGCCACAATTATTGTTAAGGGTATTTATATACTGCTTCCAACAACAGCAAGCAGCTCTCAGGGTGACTCCACAGCCTGAGCTGTACATGTGACAGATTCCCATCCACCACAATCTTGCCCCCTCTTGCCCCTTGCCCAGGTCAAGGCTGTGAGGTTGCACTGATCATCTTTCTCAGCGGTGTCACATGCAAGATTTCTGTTCACCACCAGGGGGTGTCCGTTTGCTTTCAACTTTCATAACAAACCTTTCGGGTTGGGGGGGGGGGAGGAGATGACAACTAGACCTCTTCTTGAGATCCCATCCTTCACTCCTCCATGCCTGCACAGGGGAAATGGACTGAGGTTCCCTGATGTGAAATATGACCTCTGACCGGCTCTAGTGCAGCCTCCAACCCAGCTTCTCTCTCTTCAAAGGATCTGAAAAGCGACTCTTGTGCAACTCTTAGTGGCTGACCACAGTGAACCTAAGCTAGTGTGAAGAGCGTTAAATTGGAAGGCCGGCCACTACAATCTATTTTTGCACAGATTTTGGGTTTTCTTTTGTGGTGTTCTGTATTTTGATTTGGTTAACACCATTTTCTCCCATCTCTAACAATATCAGGTTAGCCTCACACCAACCCTGTGAGGTAGGCTAAGATGGAAGATAATGACTGAGCCAGAGGCCCCCAGCATGCTTCAAGACTGAGAAGGAATTCAGGTCTTGGACATCACCGTCTAACACTAACCACTACACCACACATCCTTTTTGATGCTCTCCAGGACTGTGGCGTTATCAATCTGGCAATGATCTAAAACAGGGGTCTCCAAACTTTTTGGCCAGAGGGCCGCATCACATATCTGGCATGGTGTTGAGGGCCGGAAAAAAAAAAATTAAATATAAAATTTAAATAAATAAATTAGAGATGGAACTTAGTTGAGTGAATAAATAAATGAATGGGCTCATTCATTCAACCTCTCTGGCCCTCAGAACACACTCCGGACACAACCAGAGCACAGCTCTGGTTGTGTTCAGTTGAGTGGGCCAGAGGCTTTCAGGGGACAAGAGCCTGGCCCCCGGGCCAGGGTTTGGAGACCCCTGATCTAAAGTCACTCCCAGACTTTCTGCTTGCCTTCCCCCTGCCTCAGTTGAACTGTTTTTTTGTGTCCTCCCTGGCACCCAGGAATACACAGTCAAATCCCGGCCCAGCCTTATTTGAAGCACTAGCATAAAAATATTGAGGTTGTGTGTGTGTGTGTGTGTGTGTGTGTGTGTGTGTGTGTGAATTTTTGTGACTGGCTGCACCTCCCATTTTGTGCTAGCAGCTCCCAGAGCTCTAGCAAAACATGCAACTTCCAGATGCATAACATCTGGCCACCCCTTTTCTGTAGGGCATTGATCTTCGACTGGTGGGATAGCCCCTCCACACAGCTGCGTCGCACCCTAATCTGAGGCAGATTGCAGCAGTAACCTCTGCTTTCATTGTTTGTTTACAGTTTTGATTTTCAAGCAAAAGAAAGCCTCCTGCTGCTGAATCACCATCCAGGGGACCATCAGAGAGACAGGAGGACGAGGAGAAAAAAGTTGGCAACTCCAGACAGGGATAAGACTTAAAACTGCACCTCGCCAATCCAGCTGGGATCAGAACTAGCTGTCAAACAGTTGACATGCCATGAGTTGCAATACACCCTTGTGATGTATTTCTAGTTCTTCCTGAGGCAGTTGACACGTGCAAGGGAGGGCACCAGATGCAAGGGAGGGCACCAGGATGAGGTCTCTCGTTATCTGGTGTGTTCCCTTGGGCATTTGGTGGGCCGCTGTGAGATACAGGAAGCTGGACCAGATGGGCCTATGGCCTGATCCGGTGGGACTGTTCTTATGTTCTTAACTACAATTCCCAGGAAGCCTTGCAGGTCTCTTGTTATCTGGTGTGCTCCCTGAGCATTTATTGGGCCGCTGTGAGATACAGGAAGCTGGACTAGATGGGCCTATGGCCTGATCCAGTGGGGCTGTTCTTATGTTCTTACGTGTCTGGCCTGAACCACTTCAGGTGTGCGGGCTCACATTATAGAAGGCTCCTCCATACTGAAAAATTCCCCGCACACAGAAAACTATCAAGTCATGGAAAAGGCCTCCATCCATCTAAAACCCTTCTTGACACACTACTTTTCTGTAGGCAGGGAATTATTTTTAATATTGAGTATTCCAACAATGGAGTCCCCATCAGGACCGGCTTTAAGCCAATTGGACCAATTGCTCCCAAATGGGCCCTGCACCTGAGCCCCTTCCCCATGCTAAGGTAAAAATAAATCTTTTTAGTAAGGGTGCAATCCTGAGATGCCCTTGGGCCTTGTGCTGGCCCAGGAGGGTTGCGAACATGCTGTAAAGCATGTTTGCGCCTCCTTGTGAGTCAGTTGGGTGGGCGCATAGATGTATGCCGGTCCACAGAGGCTGAATTCATGGGGGAGCCGAGGCTGAATTCATGGGGGAGCCGACTTCACGGGGGAGCCTTTGTTGACCAAGCTCAGCCGACGCAAGGCTCTGGGGAGGGTGGGGATGAGGCAGGTAGGAGGAGGGAGGGAGGGAGGCGTTCCGGGATGGGGAGGGCAGGGGTGGTCCCAGGGGTGGGCAGGCGGGTGGGGAGCAAGACGCAGCGCTGGGAACCGACTCTTGTGCTGGATCCCAACCCCCATTTCCGAGCAGCGCAGAGTGGACTTTTGCCGCCTCAGGAGGGCTAGGATCCTTTGCAAATTTAGCTGGGAAAAGGCCCGAGGACTTACTTCTGAGTAAATATGCCAAGGTTAGTTTCTCTAATACACCTTTGATATTTCCCTGGGATATGTTTACATCCCATTTTTCAATGTTCATACATTTGTTTTAAACTTATTGCAAGCCACTTCAAGAGCCTGGAATGAAATGAGATTTTCAAATGAAGGATAATAAGTTTCAACGTGACAAAAGAGGAAAATACTGTAATGAATAAAAGTTGATTTTTTGGTTGCATCATCTTAGTGGGCATGGCTATGAGGTGGTGTCATGATGGCCTCCTGAACGCCAGTGTTTACTGCTCCACCACTGGTACAGCCTGGATACAGGTCGGTCACCTCCTGAGCACCAGGCCTCAGTTTCCTCAAAACCTTAAATGCACTTCCTTTGCAATTCTACATGCAAAAGCCAGAGACCCGGCTCTCTTTCTCCCACCATGCGTCCAGTCCTGATGCCATCGGGGAAGGGCGGTCCAAGGACCCAGAGACCAGCTGCTTCTCCACTTCACCTCTGTTGTTGTCAGCCTCTGCTGGTGTTTGGATTCTCTCCCACATGTTCCCAGGCCTGCCTGATTGCTCTTTCTTTCTCCAATGAGTTCCAGATGCAGGAGCTCAATCCTCTAAATGAGGTACTTTACATTTGGCAGCCTGCTCCCCCCTCCTGTTTGCAAATCCCTCTCCCTCCTCCCCCGCAGCATTCCCCCCTGCTCTTCTCCAAGGTGTCAGAATTTAACTCAACAGCCCTGCTGTGTTTGTAAATAGATTTGCCATAGCGCTCCTCACCACAGAAGCTTTGAAAGTGTGTCCTGCAGGCCGGGTAACCTGTAAGCTGACAAAACAGACGGATGGACAACTGTGCCTCATCCTGGCCAGCTTTCATCTGGTTGTCCCCTGGAATGCTCCTGATTCATGACATGGTCCACGCACTTCATCCTGTATTCTGGACTGTGGCAGGTGGAAGTTGGTACCTTGTGAAACAGGCGCTAACTTTCGCCATGATGTACAAGTGCCCCCTGACACTCCACCCCACCCCGTGGACCACTGCATTGCTACCACTGCTCTCAGAACTGAGTGAGGGCGCTCTGTGGCCCTCTGATGCCTTGAACTCCACCCATTGCTCCACCTGGCCAAGCACCCACTTCTGACAGTCTGCCTGCCCCCACATTTCCTCTTCCTCTCATGCCCTGTAGTGTCAAAGGGTCAAGGTGAAGAGGGGAGGAGTGGTAGAGAGCAGCTCCAACACGCTCCTGTTCTCCAGACTTCCTCTCCCCTTCCATCCCCCTCTTTCTTTTCCAATCTAGATGCGGAAGGAGCAGAGGCTGGTGCAGCACCAGATATAAGGGGGCAGCTCCCCAGGCAGCAGGAAGTCTTGTGCCAGCCCTGGCCACAGTGTTAAGGCCGTTGTGTTGATCACTGTTTGAAATGACTCAGAAATGTTGCATCTGACAGTGCTCTTGTCTTAACGATAAAAGCTTTCAGGAGGACCGGTTGCTTCTCTTTGCTGAGCTGTGCAGATCTCCCTGCAGGTAGCCAGGTGTCCCCAGAGCTGACTAAACCCGTTTCAGGGCACACACAGATGTCTCATATTGTAGATGATTGTAACTGGGTATGGAACACAACAGAGTGCCCCTTTAGTTTAGATCCCCAAATCTGAAAAAGAAATGCCAAGAACAGTGGGCAGGGCAGATCCAAGGGGGGACTGTGGGTGTGTCGTCCCCCCAAACTGTGGTGCCAGTGAGGAAGGGTGCCTGCTGGGATGGGGAGCAGCCCAAACAGCCGGGAGCCCAGGTATACCCAGCTGTAAGACGTGGAACGGCAGCTCAGGTCTACCTGGCAGGTAGATCTGGGTTCCAAGTCCGGGCAGGAGCCCAGGTCTACCTGCCCAGCAACCCTCAGCCACGGAGACCAGTTCAACCAGGAGCCCAGGCCTACCCACCTGGAAGAGGCAGCTCCCAAGTGACGCCTGCAGAGAACTGCAGCCTTAAAGTGATATGGAGGGGAGAGAGTGCCTCTGTGCATGTGCAAAGCACACTTC
The DNA here is from genome assembly GCF_035046505.1 of Tiliqua scincoides. Taxonomy (NCBI): domain Eukaryota; kingdom Metazoa; phylum Chordata; class Lepidosauria; order Squamata; family Scincidae; genus Tiliqua; species Tiliqua scincoides. The sequence goes on along the minus strand of NC_089833.1, from coordinate 3,645,071 downwards.
TGTCACCGGAGCAATCAAGGGGCCAGTTCGGGGACAGAGAAGGGGATCTTTGGGGCTGGAGGAGCTTCAGCTCAGGATCAACATGGGATCCTGGCCAAGAGGGGGCCAGCCCAGCTTTGGGGCTGCCTCTCCCTCCCTCTGGGTCAGTCGGAATGGGAACCCGGGTACTCCCAGCAGGTAGATCTGGGCAACCCAGAGCCATGGAGGCCAAGTTCACCAGGGAGCCCAGGTCTACCTGCCTGAGTTAAGGTAGTGCTCATGCGCCCCCCACTGCACCCGCCCCTGCTGGGGAGGCTCTGGGGCGGGGAGAAGGGGGACCCCGATCTGGCCCGGCTGGGCTCTTCAGGAAGGCCCCCCTCTTCCTCCTCCGTCCACCGGACGCCGGCAGCGCTTCTCCGCCGCCCACCCGCTCCAGGAAGGGGCGGCCCGGGCTGCGCCGGCGGATTCTCTCCCCTAGGGGTCGTCCGCAGCCAGCAGCAGCCCAGGCGGACCGGGCTGGACGGAGCCGAGCCGGGCACAGGCGCTGCATCGCCTCCTCCCCTGCTGGGCTGCTGCAGGCGGGCAGGGGGTCGTCTGGACCGCGGGCGGCCGCGGGAGCCGCGGGAAGCAGCCGGCGGGGACGCGCGTGCGGGTGAGCAGGGAAGGGAGTCAGGCTGCAAGCCTACCCGCATTTACCTGCGAGTAAGCCCCACTGACTATGATGGGACTTACTCCCGAGTAGACACGCATAGGCTCGGGCTCTTTACCCACACTTACCTGGGAGTAAGCCCCACTGATTCTAATGGGGCTTAGTTCCGAGTAGACATGCCTAGGCTTGGGCTCCAATCCTAGCCATATTTACCTGGGAGTAAGCCCCATTAACTCTAATGGAACTTACTTCTGAGTAGACATGGAGTGGATGGGGCTCTCAGCTGGGGGCGATCGGGAGGTAGGCGCTCCTTGGGCAGGAGGCACCGGCAGGGAGACACCTGGACGGGGAGGTCGCCGCACCGCAGGCTGCGCGGAGCCCGGAGGGGCAGAGCTGTGGACAGTCCGCGGACAAGGCGAGCGGGGGGAGTTCCGCGGACCGGGCTGTGGGGCTCTCCCAGACTGGCAGCAGCGGACCGGACCGGTCGGGGAGGCTGCCTGGAGGGCGCGCACTGGGGATGGAGTCGAGCCAGGAGGCTCCCTGGGGTGGAGAAGCACTGCCATGGGACGAGCGGTGGGTGGGGAGGCAGAGCCTCTCCCGGAGTCCTTTGAGAAACGCACCGCGGGAACCACGAGGCCCTAGAGCGGCAGGGAGCTGCGGTGGGAAGGGAGGCGGGTGAGGAAGAGCCTCCCCACCGGGGCCCTTCGGAAAGCGAGGCCACAAGGACCATGAAGTCCTAGAGCAGCGGGGGGGGGGAGGCAGAGCCTCCCCTAGGAAGTCCTGTGCAACACTCCCAACCCAGGAGTTCTGCGCTGCGCTTTCCGAAGGTGAGGCTCTGCCTCACCTGCCTCCCCACCCCCCGCAGCTCCCTGGTGGGGAGTGGAGCACGTGGCGGGGCCGTCGCTGCCCCCCTCTTGCTGCCCGCGCCTGGCTGGCTCCGTCTCCTTCGCGCGCCCAGCTGGGCCGTTGCTGCTGGCAGGGCCCGCAGAGAGGGAGGGAGGGAAGGAGGGAGCCCCGGATCCCTCCCTGATCCTGGCCAGCTGAAGCCTCGAAGCTCCCCTGCTCTGATTGCAAAACCTGCCTCTTGATTGATTCACCTGGAGTTGCACCATGCGCTTTGCACTTGCACAGAGGCACTCTTCTCTCTCTCCGCATTCCTTTAAGGCTGCAGGGAGTGAGACCCTTAGGACGCCGTGGGGCTCACTTCTGAATGAAGGCGCTACAGGCGTTTCAGAACGGGGGGGGGGGCGGCAGCTCAAATCCTTCCCACTGCTCTGTGGCCATCTCTGATGCTCAGAAGAGACCCTGCCTCAGGATCTACTGTGGCAACCAGAGTTAGCATGGGGACTTGTGAGAATGTCATGTGCCATTGAGCATGTACAGAGTGCCTTGTCTTCTCTGCACAAACATGCTTGAGAGAACCGGAATGATGCCATGTTGGGAAAAGCTGAAGGGGGGGGGAGATTGCAGGGGATAGGAGTTGTTTGCTTACATGCTCTCCCTTCTGCAAACCAAATCTCCTCCTCAGGACTCCCCCCAGTTCAAAACACATGCCGTAGAAAAAGGATTAGGATAGCCAGTGGCGTAGCTAGAGGGGGTGCAAAGCACTACATTTTGCAGGGAGCCTCAGTGTGGCATGCAAGTGGCCCCTCCCCCATCCCTTCAGAGCCAATCTCGCTTGCAGCTTGGTTTTGCTCCCCCCACCCAGAATGGATCCGAAGAGGAGGGGCCACTTGCATGCTGCTGTGAGACTTCCTGCAAAACATAGTGCTTTGCACCCCCTCTAGCTATGCCACTGAGGATAGCAGGTAAGTGGGCAGGGAGCAGGTCAAACTCCTTCACCTCTTTACTCTCTGTTGCTTCTCTGCTCCAAATCTCCCCACTTCCTGAAGCAGTGCTTCTTAAGAGAGTGTCCAGGCTCCTATGCAGACAAATTTCATAACTGGTGAAGTGAACCCCCTCTGCTATAACTGGATTTGGGAGTAATGGTTGGAAAGGGTCAAGGACCGGCTTTGCAGCTTGCACTTTGGCTTCAGTTAGATACCAGCAGCCTCAAGCCAGAACTGGCCTGCAGGTTTTGGTCCGGAGTGAGTCTTGGAGTTCTTGGGAAAGAGTTCTAGATTTGCCTGTCTCGGGCACATTCGGCTTCAGACTCTTTTTGCACTACTAGGCTTTGGCCCTACAATTAAAAAAAGAAAGGCTGCTTCTGAACATGTGCAAAGTGTCCATTTTAATCTGCATCTTGCCCTATTCTCCCCCCCCCCCCCAAAAGGGAAGGAGGATGGAGCTTAGTGGTAGATCACTGTGAGTGCAAAAGACTCCGGGTTCAATCTTTGGCATCTCTAGGTAGGATTGGGTAGACCCCCCCCCCCCAAGCACTCCCTAGGCTGTTGCTGCAGGCCCATATTGACAAATACTGACTTAGCTGGATCACAGTCTGACTCAGCAAGCAGCATCCTGTGTTCACCAAAGGAGGAAAAGAGTGCTATTGATGGCTGTTAATCATGGTCACTGGATGGAATTTCCATGTTCAGAGTCAGGATTCTTCAGAGTGGTCTGGCTGGCCACAGTGGAAACCAAGATGCTACACCATTGGTCTGATCCAGCTTGTAGTCTTGGAGTCTTAAAAGCTCAGGCTCTTGTAGTCTGAAAAGCTCAGGTTAGATAACATGTTCAGCAGGTAGATTACCAATCAAAAAATACTGGAAACAGCTCTAAAAATAAATGTCTGCCAATGGTTCTAGTCCACAAAAATCTTTCCTAGTTGACCTGCCCTCTGATGCCTTATTTTAACCATTTGGTAGATGGGTTGTGTGTGTCTGTGTGGGGAGGAGAACTAGTTCTGCCAGGCTTCCCACCTGGTCACTTACTTAGTGGAGACAGTTCTTTACTCACTAGAGGTAAGCAGACAAAGAGGCTATTTACAAGCTTACCTGAAAGATGTTTGATCTTTCGCCAATTTGCAGTGGGAGGGAGTTCCACAGTTCTAGACTTTGGACAACGTGCTTCGGTTTAAGAGGGAGCACTTGAATAGTGGGATGCATAGGGTCTTAGCTCCTTAAAGCTTTATAGGTCTGCCTTTAAAAAAAAATCTTATTTGCACAGCAACTTTATAAGTAGGTAATTGTTTTTAGTATATGGGATGTTGAGGTTGAGATATGATGATATTGACTTACTGAATGGCCTTGGGCCCATGGTAAAGTGAGTTTCTCAGAGCTGGTTCACACAGCTGGACCATTGCTGGTATTGGATGATGTACAATTTGCATGTCTGAATGAATTAGTGCAGAGAGCTTCCGTGTTACCCCATTTCACTCAATCATGGGCTTTCTTTATGGAGTCAATTCGTGCAGTCAGCTACTAGTCCTCATGAAGAGTAATGAAGAAGGATCTGTGCATGTGAGAACCAGCTCAACAACCGCTGCACCCTTTTTTTGACTTGGAAATATTGTGCTAGAAGCCAGAGAAGATTGGACCCAACATCCCCACTCATTGCTTATATATATGTGAGAATATGTGCAGTGCTTCAGGTACAAAGCAATGTTTACAGGGGCAGACCTTGCAGGCAGTTTCAGGAAGCCAACAAGCCCATCTGATTGAGGCAGTGTTGTTGTGCTAAAAGACTGCGCTGCACCTTAGAACTTTCCCAGTTCAGATCTTACCTCTGCCACACGAACTTAGAAGGTGACCCATGGCCAGTCATCTCAGTCGAAAGATGGAGATGCTAGTTTTCAAGTTGCAAGTTATCAAAAGGATTAAATCAAGATCCTACACAAGAATCACTTTTCACTCACAAAAAGGTGATGTAGTTGCTAATTGTTATTATTCCTCATTATCTCCTCAGCAACCTATTTCCTAAGGTACACTGCCTCAGATTATGGAGGCTCTACCTAGCTATCATGGTCAGATAGATCTATTCTCCAAGAATTTGTCTGACCCTTCGTGTTTTTTTAAAGGAAAATCTAGTGGCCTTTGCCACATCCTATTTTAGTGGATTCCGTATTTACGTACTGAATTCCCTCCTCTGTTCACTTTTTTCAGCACAGCCGGGGTGCAGCATTGGGGAGGTTTTCCTCGGCTCTGACGCTGAGCCAAATCCCTGTTTGTCTTGGACTGATCTCAGGCAGTTGGTTGTTAAACATTAAGAACAGATTTATTATCACCACCATATTGACTGCCTGGTTAGTGGCCACATTATAAATAAGTTGCCCTTTGGGCAATGAAGGGGATCCAAGGACTGTTTGTTAGCACCTGTGTGTGCTGTGAAGGGAAGGTGGGGGGGATGCTCTTCCTTTCTCCGGGGGGGGGGGGGTCCAGCTTTTTATTATTTGCTAAGTAACTACATGCAGTGCCTCGCAAATTGGGCTGGAGTCAACCATGCAACAAGCTGATCCCATCTGGAAGGCTTTGCATTATTGCTGGAAAAGGAAATGGGCGGAGATCTCAAAACAGCGGATTTCCATTACAGCACTGCCCCGAGGGAGGATTTTGACCCATTCAGGTTGTGCTTTGTTTAGCATGCCACAATCAGCCAGCTAGGCTGAGCTGAGTGTCGAGTTTAGACATGTGAACATAAGAAGAGCCCTGCTAGATCAGGGCAAAGGGCCATCTAGTCCAGCTCCCAGTGGCCCACCAAATGCCCCAGGGAGCACACAAGACAACAGGATCCCTGTATCCTGTTGACACTCCCTTGCACCTGGCATTCTGAGATAGTTAATTCCAAAACCACATAGTTGCACATATCCATCAAGGCCTGTAACCTGTGATGCACTTTTTCCCCCAAAATATGTGCAATCCCCTTTTAAAGGCATCTAGGCCATCACCACATCCTGTGGCAAGGAGTTCTGCAGATTAATTATGTGCTGAATAAAGAAATGCCTTTTTGTCTCTTCTAACTCTCCTGACCTATCAATTTTAGTGGATATCCCCTGGTTCTGGTGTTGTGTGAGAGGGAAAAGAACTTATCTCTAGCCTCTATGCATCTCCTGCATAATTTTGTGCATCTTAAACATGTCTTCCCTCAGGCGCCTTTTTTCTAGACAGAAGCGGCAGGTTCCCATCCCTGCCTTGGCCAGAGACGTGCAGTGCTGAGGTACAGGCAGTCTTGATCACAAGATCAGGACTTGCCTTTGGTCTTGCAACTGAGCTTGCCTTTTGGGATAGCCTAAGATAGCCTAGTCTATCTTGCAAGGTTGCTGTGAGGGTAAAGGAAGGAAGAGGAGCCATGTATACCAGCCTGGGCTCTTTAGGAGGCTGGTGTTTAAATGGTAGTAATAAAATAATGGGTGTGTAACACGCCTTGTATGTCCTCAAAGTGCAGCACAACAGGAGTCTCTGTGATCTTAAGGTTACGTAAGAACATAAGAACAGCCCCACTAGATCAGGCCATAGCCCATCTAGTCCAGCTTCCTGTATCTCACAGCGGCCCACCAAATGCCCCAGGAAGCACACCAGATAACAAGAGACCTCATCCTGGTGCCCTCCCTTGCATCTGGCATTCTGACATAACCCATTTCTAAAATCAGGAGGTTGCACATACACATCATGGCTTGCAACCCATAATGGATTTTTCCTCCAGAAACTTGTCCAATCCCCTTTTAAAGGCGTTCAGGCCAGACTCCATCACCACATCCTGTGGCAAGGAGTTCCACAGACCGACCACACGCTGAGTAAAGAAATATTTTCTTTTGTCTGTTCTAACTCTCCCAACACTCAATTTGAGTGGATGTCCCCTGGTTCTGGTGTTATGTGAGAGTGTCAAGAGCATCTCCCTATCCACTCTGTCCATCCCCTGCATAATTTTGTATGTCTCAATCATGTCTCCCCTCAGGCATCTCTTTTCTAGGCTGAAGAGGCCCAAACGCAGGTTAGCTGCTAGCCGTCAAGCGTTAGTGTTTTGATCATGCCTTTCCATGTGCTGTTTACATTTTCGGTTTCCATTGGACTCACAGCCCAATCCTGTGCATGGCTACTCAGAAGTAAGTCCCATTAGAGTCAATGGGGCTTATTCCCAGGGAAGTGTGGATAAGATTGGGCTGTAAAGAGCTTTAAAAACCCTTATACACCATGGTTTCCCAAATGCACAGACGTACAGTCTGTGCTAAACAACAAATAAACCACAGTACATCCCCAGAAAGCTGATCTTCACGGAAGTGGTGCTGGCATCAGGGTTCACTTGTCCGTAGTTCAATTTCTGCCAAATGGTTGGCAACCTTCAGTCTCGAAAGACTATGGTGTAAGCCTACAGCACCTGGTATTCCCAAGCGGTCTCCCATCCAAGTACTAACCAGGCTTGACCCTGCTTAGCTTCCAAGATCAGACAAGATCAGGCATGTGCAGGGTAAATAGTTATTCCTCTATGGAGAACTCGTGCAAGGAAAGCGCCCTACAGGTAGACCACAGCTGCGATGCAAGGACATCTGCAGGAGGGATCTGAAGGCCTTGGGAGTGGACCTCAACAGGTGGGAAACCCTGGCCTCTGAGCGGCCCGCTTGGAGGCAGGCTGTGCAGCATGGCCTTTCCCAGTTTGAAGAGACACTTGGCCAACAGACTGAGGCAAAGAGGCAAAGAAGGAAGTTCCATAGCCAGGGAGACAGACCAGGGACAGACTGCACTTGCTCCCAGTGTGGAAGAGATTGTCACTCCCAAATCGGCCTTTTCAGCCACACTAGATGCTGTTCCAGAACCACCTTTCAGAGCGCGATACCATAGTCTTCCGAGACTGAAGGTTGCCAACACAAACACAGTCTGTGCTAAACTCTCTTTTATCAATTTTAAATTGTGAACCGTTTGGGGCAGGGACCTGAATTCTTGTTCTTTGAAAAGCATCATGTGCATTAATGGTGTTATGAGAATAATACATGAAAATAACAGGTATTGAGCTATTGTGTTGCTTACCCAAGCACTTGAGGCTCTTTGTGTAGCCTGCATTGCACCCCTTGCTTAGCCTCTCTGAGGAAGGCCTCCCTAACAGGGCCAGTTCACACATCCACCAGTTACTAGAACTTCAGTTACTGTGGGCTTGATGGCCGGAAGCTGAAAGTGTGAAAGGTCAGGTGTTTTGAGAGAGGGGTGAAGATGTGAAAGTTTGGTCTGTGAGACTGCCTGTGTAATGGCCCATTGATTTGTGCAAGCTATCCCTTGATCCCTTGTTGTGGCTAAATTTGAAATGCATGTGTGCGTTTACAAAAGAACTAAACTTGCACTGATAGCCCACCTTGTATCTTAGGCTGAAAGCAAGTAAAGTATTAATTCTCAAGAGGAAATCACAGGGCTGGCTACAAGCATGGCTGGTCCAAGTTCTCCCAGTGCCTTAGTCATGGCTTCTCCTCCTTACCTAGAGGGGTACCACTTGCTACCTCCACTGCTCCTCTTCCTCCTTTCACCTCTTGGATTAGATAAGGCGGAGAGGGATGGAGCTGAGGAGGAAGTGTGGAGGAGAAGAGAGCTGTAGACTAGAGAGCATTGGACATTCTAGCCCACCACTCTCTTCTTCTCCACATTTGCTCTTCCTTTTTGAATTCATGAAGCAGCAGGAGGAAGAGGAGTGGCTAAGGCAGGCAGACAAGGTGGATGCCACCCCCCCATCCCCACCCAGTCCTGGCTGTAAGGAGCTACCTTGTACTGGTTCAGACCAAAGGTCTATTCCAGTCTGCCTCATGCAGTTGTGGTCTCTCCCTTATTGGAGGTTTTCAAGCAGAGGCTGGTTTCACTTGCCACTTGTCAGCAGTCACCTGCACAGAGCAAGGGGTTGGACTAAATGACCTCTGAGGCCCCTTTCAACCTTAACACTCTATGAGCCTCTTGCTTTCATCATCATCATCATCATCATCATCATCATCATAACTTTATTTATACCCTGCCCTTCTCCCCAAAGGGACCCAAGGCGGCTTACAATAGGTTAAAAGCAGATTAAAACATAATTTAACAAACAGATAAAAACATATTAACACATTGACAGATATCATAAAAAACAGTAGTCAGATAAAAAGTCAGGTAAAAAGAGCATAGAGCAGCAGATCATAAAGGAATCAGGCCTGTAAAAACATACTGAAAGATGTAGAAAAGATGTTAAAAAGGCCATGAGCTCAGAAGGCTTGTTTAAATAGAAGGGTCTTCAGGCCTCGCCGAAAAGTCTCAAGAGAGGGAGCCATTCTCAAGTCAAGGGGAAGGGAATTCCATAACGTTTCATCTCCCATGTCTGGCTATGTCTCCTGGGAGCCAAACTAAAATGTTACATGGAGGACGGAGATGGGACCTCTTGATGTTTTAATTTTTACATAAACGTAGTCAGGTTGGTGGGGGCTTTGAATGTAGTCAGATGCGCAGCCCTGAGGAAGTGGGTGTTTACTTTATGCCCCTTCCTCTAAGTCACTCAGGGTGGCATACCTGCCCCCCCCATTTGCATGCTCATAGCAACCCCTTGATGTTGTTTAGGCAAACAGGTAGTGACTGACCTGAAGCCACCTCGCCAGTTTCATGGTGCTGCAGAGACATGAACCCAGCTGTCTGTGGTCCTAGACCAACACTCTAACCTAGGGGTGTCCAAACATTTTGGCAGGAGGGCCACATCATCTTTCTGACACTGTGTCAGGGGCCAGGAAAAAAAGGAATTAATTTACATTTCAAATTTGAATAAATTTACATAAATGAATTTATTAGAGATGAACTTATATGAATGAAGGAAGGTCTTGCAGTAGCTCAAGGCCTATAAAAGGCCTTGCACAAAGCAAGGGCAGCCTTTCCTTCTCTGCCACTGCTGCATCACAGACGTGAAACAGCAAGCAGTGGAGGGAGCCCTCATCCCACAGCTCAGGTGAGAGGTCATCCGGCCAGTATGGGCTCCAGGAAGTCTCTGGAGGGCCAGAGGCTCATTGGAGACTGGGGGCTCTCTGAGGGCCTGATCGGGAGCCCCTGAGGGCTGCAAGTGGCCCCTGGGGCCGGGGTTTGGGCACCCCTGCTCTAACCGCTGCACCACACTGTTTTAATAGATTGTTGGCTGCACTCACAAGCTGCTGTTAGCCTTCCTTGTGAGGAGGGGAATGCAAGCATCTGCTTTTGTTTTTAAAAATGTTGGAAGAACCTTTCCTTGTTCTTCTTTTTAATGTGTCACCTGACCCTCAGTCACGGGTCTTTTTCATCACTGTTGCTCAAGATCCTTTCACAGGAAATTCCAGGACTTGAATTTGGGACCATCTATGTGCGAAACAGACACTCCGCCTGTGACCTGTTGCCCCTCCTTCACTATTCCCCTTCAGTCAGGACAGAAACCCAACATGTTGCATCAGAGCAGAACTTGTGGTGAAAAGTGAGTGGTGCTCTGGTAGCAAGCCCCACCTCCCACAGTGACGTGTTGCACATGTGGTTTGGAAGGCTTTCCTCCTAATCTTATTTAGGTGGGAAGAGGATGGCACTCTGCACATGGCCCAAAGTGCTCTTATTTTTATCACTGAATCACGTAATTAATCAAAACCCTGGCATTAAAAAGGATTTGGGAGTGTGAATGCCTACCCCCTGTGCACCAGGCTGGAGTAGAACAGTAGAACGTGGCACGAGGTGTTTCACTGTTACATTTTGGCTTCTCTTCTCCTCCCCAAAGCATTGCACCTCGAATAACTTTTCTCACATTGTTGACTGGAGGAGTCCAGAATGATTCCGAAATAACATCTGAAGCAGCCGAGGGGAGGGACGTTGGCTCCAGGCACCTGCCTGTCCCTGCTTCACCTCCTGTCATCGTGTGGCTTCTCCAGCTCCTCTGGTTGACACGTGAGGAGACTGGTGACCTCACAACTGCTGCCATGGCAACCGATTATGAAGTCACAAGCAGAGCTGTGCCAAGAGCATAGGAGGATGGGGAGTGAGAGAGAGAGAGCTTTAGATCTGAGTCAAGCAGACAGCATGCAGTCTCCTGGACTTCCTAGCCAAGCATGTTCCTGGGGATAGCCATTGCTCCATCCTAACATCTCCCCCACGCCCAACCTCTGGTTGGGGTTTCCTGTCTCTCTGTAGGATGTCTCTTTCCTGGAAGAATCCCTGAGGGCCACTTGGTTAGTGAGGAGCCGGCATTTCCATTGGAGAGCACCATTGCACGAGGGGACTGGCCCCGGGTCTGAGAGGGCACCATGCTGGTGAAAGAGTACCGCATCTGTATGCCACTCACCACCGAAGAGGTAAATGCCGGGTTGTTGTGGGGATCAGTGTGCAATTGCACGGGGAGGGCTGGCCTGATGGGTTTTTGCACGGTTCCATGTCCCTGTGAGCACTTTCCCAGGCAGGAGCCCCTCTTCTGCCACAGAAATGCAGGTGAATGTTTTCAGAGGTGCACTGATGTAAAGATGTACTGACTGGCAGCAGCTTTCAGACAGAATTTCAGACAGGACTTTTCTGTCCTGCTGTAAGTGGAGTCATTGAGGACTGACAATTCCAAAGCAGTGGCTCTACCAATGAGCTACAGCCCTTCCCCTAAGGTGGCATGAAGGAAAAGATCAGGGATGGGCTACATGTGTGGACTGAATAGCTGAGGAGGAGACGGAGCTGCATGGGCTCCCTACCAGTTCCTTAAAGGAAATGTATCCTAGTGGGGAGCGGAAAGGGGACTGGCTGGAATCATGGGCACAGAGGGGGTTTGGGAATGGCTGGTGCCAACTTGACGACTGACAGGTGGTGAGCTGTGGAGTGGGGTTTTTAAGGTTTAAGCAGGTAAGGAGGAAAAACTATTGATGGGTAATGAATGTGGCACCTGGTTGGGAGGGGATGCAGGAGGGTGGGGTGGGCCCCCAATCTAGAAACAGGAAACAGCATCAGGGGCTTTGCTTGACCCCATTTTAAGGCTTGGGACTCTGCCAGCACTAGAAAAAGTCAATTATAACACTGGCATTCACCACATAGCCTTCTGCCAACTTTGGCCCAACCCAGGGAGAGCTCAGGTTCTGGCTGTGGTGATCCTCCAAAGGTTAGGGACAGAGGTCGGGGACATCCCACTCAAGGCTGCTGGCTGGATCTGTGCAGAAATAGCCACGAGACATTTGTAGAGTGCTGAGCTGAAAACGCTCTTCCTGAGTTCTCCTGCTTACAGACTACAAATTTGGGAAAGTCTGCCCCCCCCTTTTTAAAAGGTGGAAATGGTGACACTCAGTTCCCCCCCCCCTGCAGAATGCTTCTGGAAAGGCACAATGGGATGCTGTAGCATCATTGGGGGGAGGGGGGGCTTCTGGACAAAGGGAATGCGGACACAGCCTTCCCCTCTTTAGACTTAAATGGAAAAGAAATACCTTTGCAAAGGTTTGGTTGGTCCTTCTTGGGGAGCCACCAAGTTGAACAAAAGTTCAGGGGTAGCCAAGCACCTGGCAGGCTGGTGGGCTGTGTTTGGTTTGGTCATTCATGGTGTACAGGTGAGTTTAAGGAGAAAAGAGGTAGTTTAACTCTTTCAGCAGCCAACCTCATCAAGGATTTTGGTAGGGCTCTGTCTTTTCTATGAGATTGAACGAGTTGGAAAGGTGCATGGAGGTCATCTAGTCCAGCCCTCTGCTCAGTGCAGGCAACTGGAAGCTGGAGAAAAAATCACTCCTACTCTCCAAGTTCTTCACTCCCCTTCTAGAGTCTCAGAGTCTCTGGTGGGGTAGAGGGCACTCGATTTGATGAATCTGGTTATCCTCTCTGTCATGTCCTGGATATGCACACCAGGAAGACAACATGCTTCTTGGGAATGGTATAAAGCAGTGTTTTTCAGCCTGTAGACCAGGGGTGCTCAATAGGTGGATCGCGATCTACCGGTAGATCGCGAGGCAAAATGAGTAGATCGCGGAGCCCTGTCTCTCCAAACTGTTAATATGTCAGTTTCGTCTAGTGACTAGACGAAACTGACATATTTAGCTGACACTAAACTGACACTGAAACTGACACTTTAGCTGCTCTTCAGGCATGCAGCAACAAAACTGACGAAACTGACTAGACTTCAGCAGGGGCTCCATACATTAAAGGGGGTGTCTGTCAGATGCTTCCTTCCCCCCGGTAGATCTCTGGGCCTTGCTGGGTTTCAAAGTAGCTCTCGAGCCAAAAAAGTGTGAGCACCCCTGCTGTAGATCATGACCGCAGTGGGGTCACAAAGCCTCATTTGGGTCGCAGCAATCTTTCAAAACCTGTGCAGGAGAAGGCTTGGATCCAGTCCAGTCATGATACTGCCTTATCAAAACTGAGTTCTTGATATAATCCTGCACAGCCTCTTCTTACTTTCTTGCCCCTCAGCTCCTAAGGCCAACTCTGCTCTGCCCGTCCTACTCATTTTACACTGTGAGCCCTTTGGGGCAGGGAACCATCTCGTCCCTTTCTTCCACAAGCCGCTTTAAGAGCTTTCCATGTAAAAATGACATATTGGCATGGAACGGTCTGGAATTCTCCCACTTCAACTGTGCGGAATGTTTAGATGGGGTCACTTGGCTGCAACATGTTCCAACCAAATGGGTCCATGCAACAGATGCTGCACTCAGAGCCAGAAGGGAGAATCTGTCCAAGCCAGAATCTGTCCTTGCTTAGTCCTGGAATCTGTTTCCAAGGCTGAGCCCTGGCATGTAAAGATGGTGATGAGAACAGGGTTTCCCAGCCAGGTCTGCAAGATGTTGCCTCTACCTTGAAATGCTCCTGTGCTGGTCCCCTCCTGTGATCCTTCCTGCTGTGGCTCGGAGGACTCTGACGGTGGAGGAAGGCATCCTGAGTGTGTGATCTTCTCCTTGGAAGAAAACTTAGTTTGATTGTTCATGGTGTACGTGAACACCCTTGGAGCTTTCTCCAACACTGGTCTTCATCTTGCAGAAGCAAAAGTGGACCAGAAAGGTCTCCCCCACTTCACGACTTGCCTAAGGACAGGAATATTTCCTTCCTTCCCTTTTCTATTGGTTTACTTCTTTCATTGCCTTTCCTGTCTCTCTCTCAGTCCAGGGTTGGGGAGGGGTTTTTCCCCCTCCTTCTCTTGTGTTGCTTTTCTGAAAGAGACAGTTTCTGTATGTAGGGGCCCACTAAAATGCCCTCTAATGGAACTTAGAAGATCAGGTAGCCACAAAGGCAAACAGTACGCCGGCCAAATCTGACCAGATGCTGAAGCAGACAGACAGGCGACTCTGTTGGTACAACATCTTCTGCTGTTGCCCATAATGGGGAACTGGTCAGCCGTCCAGTCTGGGCCAACAGCACCTCCCTGGCAAATGCCAACATGAAACTTGGAAAAGGGCACAGCTCAGCCTCTGTCTCTTTCCATGCCACCAAGGGGGCTGCAGCAGGCACCAGATCAGGAATGATGCTGTAGCCCTCTGCTCAGCAAGCCTCCATGTTGGAACAGGAAAGAGAAGCCATCTCTTTCCTCTCATGTTCTCTCAACCGAGGCTATCAAAGATGCCATGCTGCGCCAACATCAGCCTATGTATACTAGAGGGATTATGTCCACACCAACCACTTCTCCCTGTCCCTGGAGTGGCCCAGTGAGGCTGCCAGCCTTGGCACTTCTCAAAGATGTTTTTGAGATGAAACCCATTCCCACAACTGCCCTCCCCAGTGCAGTGAATGTGGGAGACCAGGAGTGCATTCCACCCAGAGAGGGCTCACTGAGGGCCTGCCCACAGCATCCAACAAAATCAGCCTCTGGCTCTGCCAAGTACCAGTATGAGCTACTGGTCTCCTCTGGTGGAGGGACCAGCCATGCCTCCAGATTTTAGTGAGTGGATTCAAAGACTCATCAATAAAGGCTTTTCAGCTGAGCTTAGGGTTAGGCTGAGCTTAGTTTTATAGACAATTCACCGCATGGAACTGGCTACTGTTCCATACGACGGCTTCATCATATCACTAGTGTCCAGGCGTATCCAAAATCCTAACTGTGTCCAAGGGAGATGGTGGCTGGAGGGCAGTTCTGGCCTTGAAACCCCACCACAAATCCACAAAATGCTAATTCTGGATGAAAATGCTCTACAACCATGGTGGAGTCAGTCCAACCACAGGACTTCCTTCCTCCTTGGTCGATCTGAAGGAAGCATCCTTACATTTCACCCTCCAGAAAAACTATCTCTGATTTCTGTGGTTTGGTTTTCAGCTTTTTTTGGGGGGGGGGATCTCTCTTCAGCCTCCCATCAGCTCCAAGAGTGCCCACCAAGGTACTGATCTCCATAGTGCCACTCCTTCCTCTCAAAAGTTTCCATTCTTGCGCCAGCCCCAGACTGCCTGAGGGATTGTCATTTCTTTGCTAGGACTCAGAAGAGTCCCCTGTAGCTAGCTCAGTGATTTCTCCACCTCAGATGGTGCAGATTCCCCTCTGCCAGATCTAAGGAAATCCTCTCCTTCCTCCAGTCATACCAGCAACAAGGTCTCTATCCAAACATCCTCCAAAGATAAGCCTTGGACCTCTTGTCCATCATGAGCAAGCTAGGGCTGTGGGTTTCTCACCTGTACTGTTGATTCCCCTGTGGTACTACCCTGTTTAATCTGCCAGCAGGTCACAGGTGAGGTCCTCTCCTGGAATCTCCATAAAGCCCTTCATAAGGACCCATTTGAACCATTAAAAACCTCACCATCATGTCTCTCAGCCAACTGGACTTCCTCATAGGCATGACTGTTCCTAGAAGAGTCATAGATTGAAACGCTGTATATCCATCAAGGATCACCTGGCTTTTTTCAGAAGTGTCTCTGTTTTTGTTCTCTGTCCAAGCTCATCTTTCCTTTTGAAGGCAATCTCCTCCTTCCTTCGATCCCAGGAAGTTGTCCTTCCTTCTCTGAGCCCCAGCCCCTCCCATCCCAGAAGAAAAAAGAGTGACACAAAGTTGACGCAGGCAGGACCCTCAAGTCATACCTTGTGCCTGCCTTTAGGAAGGAAGACTGTATCCTGGCTTTCTTCCATCCTTGTACCATGAGACACAAAGTTCATGCTAGCCAGGTGGATCAAGGCCTGCATCACTTTAATCTACAGAGCCCCTCTAGCTGCTTCCAGTTCCAAGCTGCATCCCGGCACCGTGGCTGTTGTTCCCTCTGCAGTTTATAACACTTGCACCCCTCAGAGAAATGGACAGGGTGGCCATGTGATGTTCAGTCTCTACCATCACCAGGCACTACATGCTGGCTGCATTTGCTTTGGCAGAAGCCTCCTTCGGCAAGAGCTCCCTCCATCTCAGTAGGGACAATCGTGTCTCTTTGTGGGTTTTTGGACTGCAGGCTCATACCCTAAACCGTTGTGGAGAAGGGCATCCAGAGGAAGGAACCATAAAGGTGCCTTCTTGCTGGTGGAAGGAGGGCACCCCACCTCACTCAGTGGCAAGGGCTGCCTGTCCATGAGGCTGAGTGAGGCGGTTGTCTCAGGGCCCAATCCTAAAGAGTGCGCGCTGGCTCACCGCCAGTGCGCACTGTTGCAAATGTGCCATATGGTACATTTGCGGGCCCTAGCGCCAGTGGAGTGCCAGTGCTGGGCTAGCGCTGGTGGAGCACTGATCGCACAGACCACTGGGCAGCAGAGAGGTAGGTGAGGGTGTGGGGAGGAGGTTTTCTGGGGCAAGGGAGGCAGAGGAAGGGCAGGGGGAGAAGGTGTACCAGGGGGAGGGAGTAGGGAGGGAAGGAGACGGGACCGATGGAGCTTTGATCCACTGGATCCTGAGCCTCCATGTCGGGCTGGCCGCCCAGCATGGAGGCTCTTCATTCTATGCCTACCTTTGGGTTGTCTTAGAAACAAATAGCCCCATTGCGAGGCTTTACCTGGGGGAAAGGGACGAAAGCCCCCTACTCCTGAGGAGGAGGTGGCAGCTGCCGGGACGCGCTGTATGCAGTGGCAGCCATATTTGGTGCCACTGCAGCCCCCTGCACTGGGCAGCCCAGGATTGGGCTACCTGCCACCAGATTGGTAGGGAGCACCACCTCTGTCCCCCCACTGGCCCCCTGGAGTAGAGGCTGACAGATCATCAGGTAAGGAGGGATAGCACTTGGCACACTGCCTCAGGCTTGGGAGGTCTTGGGCTGACCCTATCCAGTGACCCAGACATGCCTCTCGGCTTCTGTGGTGGGGTAACAAAGCAGCCATGTGATGTTGCCTCCCCAGAGACTCTTCAGTCATCTTAATGTACTGGATTCCCTTATCCCCCATTTATCATCTTGTAGCTGTCAGTATCACTTAGGGTTTGTTTTTCTGTATTCCGAGCTGGTGTTTCTGCAGTTGCGCCGCAAGCTGCAAGTTTGTCCAGGAAACTGGGAGGGAGCTCGCTAATGATCACAGCCCTGCCTCTCGACAGACTGGGAAGACTTGTGGCGGAACCGCCGATAGCGCTCTGCAAAAATGGCACCTGCAAAAGGGAAAGCGACACGTGTCGAAAACAAAGGGTTGGAAAGTCCTGTTCTAGAACCAGCTCTCCTTATTATGCAAGGAGTAGAAGGGGTGATCAGTAACTGTGATGTTCACACCTGGAAAGGTGTGTAACTCTGGGTAGTGTTAATTATCTCATTGTGAAGTGCCTGGAGGATGAACTCTGGGTTTTGTGCTGCAGGGATCCTCGCCATTTACAGCTGTATTTGATCCTCCGCAGAACTGATGCACCCAGCACAGTATCGTCATCATCATCCTAAAATACTTTTCAATATACTTTTCAATAGGAGTGTTGACTTACAGAACAGTAAGTCACCCACCCACCCCCAAAGCTGGCTCCTGAGTTTCACTAACATGCCGTAAAGCATGTTCTTGGCTACACGGGAGCAGCCTAGGCCAGTGTCAGACCTGCACCCTGAGAAGGTGAGTTTGTGCCACCCCAGGCAGGCCGCACAGGGAGCTGAAGAGGGTGGCAGGAGGTTGGAATGGAGGTGGGGAGGGGGCGTTTTTGGGCAGAGGAAGGGTGGCCCCGGGCGCGGGTTGTGGGCGGGACCAGCTAACCCCCTTCCCTGGCCCAATCAGCATTACACAGGCCGCTCGGATTCACACCCACGAAATCATGGGTGCAGATTTGAGTAATCCCATAGGGCTGACTGGTGTGCCACACGGGGTGTGGGAAACAAAATCCCCTTACTCTGAGTTGTGCCCCAGCCCACATCTACCTTGCGCTGGGTTCAGCACAGGCCAGCTGGCCTGCCTGCTCCAGCGCAAGTTAGGATTACAGCCAAAGTAGTTTTGCTACTTATTTTTGCTTTTACAAAGCAGAAGAATTGTGGAAATGGTTCACTGTCCCCAAAAAGTTTACAGTGTGCCAGACACCAAACAGCCACTGCAAAAGTAGCTACGTTGGGTAAAGAGGGATTGGTGCATCACTGGAAAGGTGTGTTAGCAGGTGGTTAATATTCTATTTATTTTATTTCAGTATTTATATATGGCAGGCTGACCACACACCCCCTTTTTTCTAATGGGGTTTTTGCAAGTGGAGGAACTCATAGAACCTTCCATTTCTCCAGATGGTGCTGGATGATCCTCCCTCCATCTTCAAACAGAGTTTCACAGGACAAAAGTGCCAGTGATGCTTCTGTCATGTTTGAGACTCCACAGGGCTGGCCTTGCCTTCAGTGTGAGTCAGGAGGAAGCTTATTGTGATGGCCAGAGGCTGCCCGGTGGAGATGTCAGAGTGCCATGGTTACACTGCCAGCCTGTTTGCGCTAACTGGATTTAAGCTGCTGCTGGTGGGGTTTGGATTTTATTTGGGCAAGCGTTTGGAAAAAGCCAATTTGATCAACTCAGAAACACTTTGTTGTCAGATGCGACTTGCATGAGAGAAGGCAGTGTGCCTGTGCGCATAGATCCCCCAGATCGAGTCCTGCTCCCCCTCCCTTTGATGGCAGGATTCTGGTTTATTTATTAGTACCTTTATATCCCACCTACCACCATGGTTACCTTCCATCATGGCTGGACCCTGAACCAGATCTGGCCCCCAGGCTGGGGTTTGGAGACCTCTGCCCTAGAAGCAGAGCTTCAGAATCTGGAAGAGTCTCCCAGAAGTGACAACACAAGAGACAAAGACCGTAGAGAGGTCAGTGTGTCGTGAGACTTCCCTAGTAAATGATGTTCTAATGCAGTTGCACTAGAAGCTAGAATTTGGGTTGACGTAAGATTGACCTAGACAGGGTTGGCTTCAAATCCAGGAGCCACATTCAAATCCTCATGTGCCCACAAAGGATCCCAGGTGATGTTGGGCTGGTTGGCCTAACCTACCCCAGCAGGTTGTTGTGAGGGTGAAAAGGAGCAGGTTACTGAGCTTCTGGAAGGAAGGGCGTGATGTAGTAGTAGCTGGCAACCTTCAGTCTTGAAAGACTCTGGTATCGCGCTCTGAAAGGTGGTTCTGGAACAGCGTCTAGTGTGGTTGAAGAGGCCAATTCGGGAGTGACAATCCCTTCCACACTGGGAGCAAGTGCAGTCTGTCCCTGGTCTGTCTCCCTGGCTATGGGCCTTCCTTCTTTGCCTCTTTGCCTCAGACTGTTGGCCAAGTGTCTCTTCAAACTGGGAAAGGCCCTGCTGCACAGCCTGCCTCTAAGTGGGCCGCTCAGAGGCCAGGGTTTCCCACCTGTTGAGGTCCACTCCTAAGGCCTTCAGATCCCTCTTGCAGATGTCCTTGTATTGCAGCTGTGGTCTACCTGTAGGGCGCTTTCCTTGCACGAGTTCTCCATAGAGGAGATCCTTTGGGATCCAGCCATCATCCATTCTCACAACATGACCAAGCCAACGCAGGCATCTCTGTTTCAGCAGTGCATACATGCTAGGGATTCCAGCACGTTCCAGGACTGTGTTGTTTGGAACTTTGTCCTGCCAGGTGATGCCGAGGATGCCGAGGGCGTGCTGAAGCTGTTACAAATGAGATTCGTGCCCCATGGGGTCATGTGGGGCTGCTTTGAGCTTCGGGGCCTGATTTGAGGTCTGGTGCTTGCAGGACAGGCCTGTGCAGGAGACCACAAACCAGGTTCCTGCTTCTAACTTGCCACCGCCAGGGAGCCTGGAGGGTCAGCTTCACGTGAGGCCTCCCTGGCTCGGCAGGAGGATGTCAATCATGCGGTTTCCTGCCTCCTCACGTGAAAAGCCTCAGTTGCCGTGGTAGCGTGCGTCATGGAAACTTCCTCCCAGACAGGTCCCCGGAGAAGCGGAAACCAAAGGTATGCAGTGGTGCTCGGAGAGCCGGTCGCCTGGCCACCCTGCGAGCAGTGCGCAAGCAGACACTACAGCAGCGTCTGCAAGCTCATCTCCCGACCCTGCGCCTTTCCCACCCGCCACTTTAGATGAGAGTTTTGAGCTGTAGGGAAAAGAAGGGGATCCCTTCCGCTTGACAGAGGATGCTGGCTGAAAAACCAGACCAGCTTGTCTGTGTAACTCTTCCTTTCCTCAAAGGTCAGAGTGAGGGGTGGGGGGGGATGGACAGCTTTTGGAGGCCGTGCCAACAGTGCCTTGCAAACTATCTGAAGGATATACGAGTCTATTTCCCCCCCCCCCACACACACACTGCAGATTACACTTACTAACAGGTATTCCAGTAGGACTCCCTGTGCAGAATAGGCACTCAAGAGTCAGCTGGGCCAGCACAGGGACGTGTGCCGGCCCGCTGAAGCTGAATCCAGCCTCCGTGCCAACTTCAAACGGGAGGCTTGCATCAGCCGAGCTTGGCCGACACAAGGGTCTTTGGAGGGCAGGGAGGAGGCAAGGCAGGAGGTAGGTATTCTGGGGCAGGGGGAGGGTGGTCCCGGGGCAGGTGGGGAGCAGGGTGCGATGCTGGGACCCAGCAGATATGCCAGATCCTAGCCCCTGTTTCTGAGCAATGCGGGGCAGGTGCAAGCCTCCTGAGGTGGCACAAGTCCAAGGTGACCCATTGGGGCTGCAGTGGCTTACCTGGGGGTAAGGGGAAACTCTTCCCCTTACCTCCAGCTGAGCCACTTTAGGCCTCTGTCTTGCGCTGGATACAGCACAGGCCTCCTGGCCTGCCTGTTCCAGCTCAAGATAGATTGCGCTGCAAGTCTATTCTGTTCCAGGGCTTTTCCAGTCCATTGCAGATTAATGGGGAATTGAGGTAATTGCTGCTTGAATTTTTTTTTTTCAAGTTTCTAGTCCTCATTGTGATGTAACAGACTTGGAAGTGCTGAGTGTATGTTGCTTAAAAATCAGAGTTGGCATCCTTGAGAGCCTCCTTATGGCTCCCTCAGTTTCTGTTCCTTTGCCCTCCCTGCAAAGTCCTGAGTTTCCTTTTTTGGGTGTTGTTCTCCAAAGGTTGTCATGGTTTACTCCCAACTGGAATCAGGGGGAATTAGGTCCATGGCCAATGAAATGGATGAAAGAAGTTATTCAGCATATTGCATTTTCCCTGTGATTCCAAGTGAGCTGCTCTGTTGCAGGATTTTGGGTACTCCAAATCCAAGTCTCTGCCTCCCTTGACAGTATCAAAGGCTGGAGAATCTCTTGGCAGTCCAGTGCCATTAGCATGTGTCTAAAAATGGGAGGTAGATGTTCATAAATTTCCCTGCATGCACAGAGGTGCACAACTGAATTCCTTCAAAGGAAAAATTAAATGCAATATTTTTATTTTGTGAGCTTATTCTGTTCAAGTGTACTCTTCACCGTTGCTGTTGCCCTCCTCTGTCATCTGTGACAGGATGTAGAGATCAGCTTGACTAACCAACCCCACATCTTTACATAAGGGCAGCCTGTTGGGTTCAAGGCCTGTTGGGTTCAGTGGACCTCAGTCTGAGGGTGGATTGATCTCAGAATGTGGCCACCTCTCTGAAAATAAGCAAGTCCAAGGCTGGTCTGTCGTAGGTGGGTGACTGCCTGGGAATCCATGACGGAAGACAGGTGTGATGTCTATGTGATGTCCTCCCTCCCTCCTTCTGAACAGCATCTTTTTGGGAACTGTTAGTCATCTACTCCATCCCATCCATTTTTGGGGGCGTTTAGTTTGAGGAATGAATGAAAGATGCAGCCAAACTGGAGCAGGTTCAGAGGAGAGTGATGAGGAGGGTAAGAGGGCTGGAGGACAAGGAAAAGTTGAGGGAACTTGGCATGTTCAGCCTGGAGAAGAGAAGGCTGGGAGGGGATATGAGAGCTCTCTTCAAATACCTGAAGGGCTGTGTCACGGAGGCCCACCAGGAGTTCCCTGGGAGCAGGGGTCTCCTCTGGAGGCGAGGCTTACTCGGGAGTAAGCCCCAAGTGTCAGCAGGACTGGGGGCCGTGCAGGGCACCTACATGGGAGTAGGTAGAGGGAACAGCTGGGAGCAGGAAGGGTGGGGCTAGGCCAACCTAAGGTAAGCCTCATAAGGGAGCTGGAGGAGGAGGAGAGAGGTCACTCCACTTTGGAGGGGTGGAAGGCCAGAGGGAAGCCAGAGGGAAAGGGTGACCCTGGCCAAGGGGAAAGGAGAGAGGCCTCCATAGGGAGGGGGCTGGGGCCAGCTCTAGAGAGAGGAGGCTGGGGCAGAGACCTCCCTGACCCAGGCCTGCCCAGTCCCAGAGGGCGTATCCTGGAGAGACGTGGTTGTCGAGACGGGCGCTCGACACCAACTACAACCTAGGGGGACTAACTGACAAGGGAGCCAGCACCAAGGTACCGTGGGCCCGCCCAAGGCCAGCCAGCCTGACCTCGGCTAGCCGGGGCAGTGCCCTCCAGAACCCCGGGGCAGGGCCGAGGGACTTGGGCTGGGAGGCCTGGACTACAATCTCCAAAGAGCCAGAAGGACTGGGGCCTGAGCCGCTCCGATGACAGCACAAGTCAGCCTAGACTGAGGTGGGCCGTGAAGTAACGAGCCACATGAATATAAAGAGGTTGACTCAATTAAACCGTCTGTGTAAAGCTACCCTACCTGCTTCCCGTCCATTAATTCACCGCCGACCACCGCGCCTTGACCGGCTAAGCCCCTCGCGCTCGGTACCGACCCCAGGGCAGGGGCCTCCTCCCGCCATGGACGTTACAGGCTGTCATATTGAAGAAGGGAATAATTTATTCTCAGCTGTCTCTGAAAGCAGAACTAGAACCAAAGGGTACAAACTGCAAAGAGAGGAGATTTCGATTAGACATCAGGAAAACATTCCTGATGGTCAGGGCGGTTTGGCAGTGGGACAGACTGCCGAGAGAGGTGGTGGACTCTCCCTCACCGGAGATATTCAAGCAGAGGCTCGACAAGCACCTGCTGGAGATGCTCTAAGAGGATTTCCTGCCTAAGGCAGGGGGTTGGACTAGATGACCTTTTAGGTCCTTCCAAGTCTATGATTCTATGAATCCAAATACACCACCTATGTTTGCCACTAAACCATCCAGTTAGTTCTCAGTTGTCCATCTCCAAAGCCAGCCTTTGAGCCTGCTTTCAAGGCCAGGGGGCAACTCTGGGGGAAATTGTAGCACAGGGAAAAGTGCTTCTGAGCATGTGCAGAATTCATCACCACCATGAAGACAGCCCTCCCATGTATCTAAAAAATTTTCTTATTTGGATAGAGAGCAATTGGAGAGAGAGAAAGAGAGAAGTTCTCTCTCTCTCTCTCTCTCTCTCTCTCTCTCTCTCTCTCTCTCTCTCTCTCATATAATACTAGAACGTAGATATAAGTTACTGGTAGTTGACTCTGGAAAGTCAAACAAAAATCATAATTAGCCTGTTAAACTTGCCACTTCAGGGTGTAGTGTTGACCACCAGCATCGATGGCTTTAAAAGGGAATAAGATAAATTCATGGAGGAATAGTCTATCAGTGGCCATGGTGGGTAAATGAAACCCTATGCAGTGCCAATATACCCCTGAATATTGGAGGGCAGCAGGAGGGAGAGGGTAACTTTGTGCCACATTTGTGGATTTTATTGAGGCTTCAGATTGGTTGAGTCCCTAAACTGGATGGACTTTTGAATGGATTCAGCACAGCCCTTCTATTGTGTGTTTGCTCCCTGTCCCTGACCACTGCCACCCTTCTCCCAATGCTAGAAGGTGAGTATCATTCTCATATTTTTCAGATGCTGAATAAGAGACGGTGCTCCAGTTTAGGCTACCTGGTGAGATCTGAACTGGGTGACTGTTGCGCTTTGCCCTCTCAGTACATCATTTCTGTCTGAGGGACTAGATTGGAACTTGGTACTTTTCTAGGTCTCGGGACTGGCCAAAATGTGCCATTTGGGCACAGATGGGGCCAGTTCTGATTTCCAGACAAAGATTTGTGGTCTGTCACCACCCAGAGAAGGAGAACGGGGGTTCTCTGTTTCTCTTGCATCAGCTGGCATGTTAAGGGTGTCTGGTATGTACGCCGGCTGCCCTGGAGGGACGGAGCCGTGGCAACCGTGTAGATCATTACACAGACTCCCAGCAGATGCAAAATGCAGACTTAAAAGCCAGAGCTTGGAAGTTCATCGCTTAACAAGCCCCGAATATCTGTGCCAAAAGGGATGCCGTGGATGAATGTTGCAAATTAAGTGTGTCTGCATGGAGTTTGCATTTTTCGGCGTGTACTTGTCATTGAGGAAGGCGACGAGCTTTGCAGAAGACTGAAGTAACAGACCTCTGGGTCCCTGGAACCAGTGGCGTAGCTAGAGGTGCTGCAAAGCACTAAGTTTTGCAAGCGCCTGAACATGCCATGCAAGCTGCCCCTCACATCTGGAGCCATTTCGGGCAGGGGGAGGGGCCGCTTGCATGGCACGTTCAAGCCTCTGCAAAACTTAGTGCTTCGCACCCCCTCTAGCTATGCCACTGCCTGGAACTCTCCTTTTGGCTTCTGAAATGCTCATCAGGTATTACCAGCATATGTTCAAGTTTTGTTTTTTGAACTCCGCAATAAGGACTGGAAACTTAACTTGTTTTTTTAAAACGAAAGTGGATATTTTTAGGAAATGGAGCGTGAACTGAGACAGAGGTGCCAGGGGGATGTCAGAAACTAGGATATATCCTGGGTATCCCACTCTAAACTACTTGGCAGAAAGGCAAGTCACAAATGGAATCAATCCATCCATCCATCAGTCAATTCTGCATATAGAGCTGAAGACCACCAGGGAAGGGTCAAGACTTTCTTCTCGGCCAGCAGAGGCCGCTGTTGCAATCTCCTCCAAATGACTTTTCCAAGTTATGTCCTGGGGTGGTTTAAAGGAAATTGGGTGGGAGCCTTTGCTGTGGAACTGCCGTTGATGACTGGAGCAGATTAAGAGGATTTTTATGTTGGTTCATTAGGGAAAAGAGCTTGACAAGGGCTGGACTCTGTTGTTTTTCTATCTATCAAGGAGGTACTGACCAAACACATACTGGATCTGTGCTCAGTATTGAGCAGACAGGTTCATGGGAAAATGCAGTGCTCTGTTTAGTGTAAGTTTCTTTGCGGTTAGGGAACAAACTGGAGATTTGTCTGTCATTTGTGTTCAGCGGCTTACAGACCAAAGCAAGGCACTGTGTTGGACTTGATTCAGAGCAGATCAGTGGCGTAGCTAGAGGGGGGTGCAAAGCACTACGTTTTGCAGGTGCCTGAATGCGACATACAAGCAGTCCGTGCCCCTTCAGAGCCATTCCAGATGGTGGGAGCAAAATGGAGGTTTACACCTTCTGGGAGCATTCCAGGGAGGCCTTCTGGGTGTATGCCTCCATTTTGCTCCTACTACCAGGAGCTCCTACTACCAGGGGGAGGGGGCCGCTTGCATGGCGTGTTCAGGTGCCTGCAAAACTTAGTGCTTTGCACCCGCTCTAGCTATGCCACTGGAGCAGATCTTCCTTTGTGCCTGTTTGGTCTTTTACTGCATTTGCCCATCCCCACATGATAGAGGAGTTTCAGATTATCTTTCCTGCAATATGACCTTTCCCCTTCGCTACCAAGAACAGCAGTGAGATTTTTCCTGTGTATATTGTAATGCCGTACATACTGCCAGTACTATATAGGTGTTTGGAGGGGGAGTGGTAGCTTGGGAAAGAAGAGGGGTGACAGTGACCCTAGAGCAGGGGTGTCCAAAGTTTTTGGCAGGAGGGCTACATCATCTCTCTGACACTGCGTTGGGGGCCAGGAAAAAAAGGAATTAATTTACATTTAAAATTTGAATAAATTTACATAAATGACTATATTAAAGATGAACTTATATAAATGAAGGTCTTGCAATAGATCAAGGCCTATAAAAGGCCTTGTACAAAGCAAGGCTGGCCTTTTCTTCACTGCCACTGCTGCATCACAGACGTGAAACAGCAAGCAGTGGAGGGAGCTCTCATCCCACAGCTCATGCAAGACGTCAAACAGTTGCTCTCACGCTGAGAGCAGTTGCGTGTGGCCAGTGTGGGCTCCAACAAATGTCCAGAGGGCCAGAGGCTCGTTGGAGACTGGGGGCTCCCTGAGGGCCACATTGAGAGGCCTTGAGGGCCGCAAGTGGCCCCAGGGCCGGGGTTTGGGCACCCCTGCCCTTGAGGGAGTCAGTGGCAGAACAGACATGTGAATTAAGTGTTTCTGAGCCTAAGCTTAGTGTTTGTACCCCGCTTTATCGCTCTTGCAACAGAGCCATCTGTTTCCCTGCACCTTGCCGGTTTTTTTCTGCACAACCACGAGGGCCAGGAACTTCCGTTTGGTTTCCAGATTTAAAAAGCATATTAGGACATGCAGTCTGAACTGCAGCTCACAGAAATGACAGGTGCCCGTGTGTGCGTTTCCTCATTATTGAGTGACTCATTCACTGTGGAGAGTTGCAAGTCGGCCTGCTGTGCAGAGCCGGGTGTGGGGATTTACCAGGAGTCACTTCTCTGGTGTTACTACCAGGATGAATGGGGGGGGCGGGTTGTGCCGTGTTCATACTGTAAAGACGATGACCTTGGGCTCTAGGGATAGAAAATCCCATTTCTTGCCCCCGACCCAGCAGCAAAGACATTTTGGCCCAAATCCTAACCAACTTTACAGCACTGACATAGCAGTGCCAATGGGACATGTGCTGCATCCTGCAGTTGGGGGGCAGTCATAGAGGCTTCCTCAAGGTAAGGGAATGTTTGTTCCCTTACCTTGAAGCTGCATTGGCCTTACGTTGATGCTGGAAGGGGGTTAGGATTGCACCCTTTATTAAATTATTTCATAGGTTCCCAAGGTGTGCATCGCAACAGCCCAGGCTGTGGCAAAGCACTCACTGCAGCATCATGGGAAACACCTTGCCCAGCAGCAAGACCGCATCACGATCCTGCAAGCAACGGCAGGAGTCTTGGAGTGGTGGGTAGATCTGCTATACGTGGTTTTGAGATCCTTGAAAAGGGCATCCCACATGCCCTGTACCTGTTACCGCTGCTTATAGGGTTGTGGTCAATCTCCAAACCTGAAAGTCGGTGGCGGTGACGTCATCACATGACTAATTTTGCATCATATCCACTTACTTCCGGGATCCAAGCACTGCCTCTACAGCACAAAGGGCATTGCGCGCCTGGTAGGTTTGGGAAGCACTGACTTGTTTCTTTTAAAGTTCGTTTTTAATTTTTCTTTTAAATTTTTATACCTGCCTTCCAGTTAACATTTCCAAAGCAGTTTTACAGTGACCCCCCAAAAAATCAATGAAAACAGTTGCACATTTATAAATTTATGTACCTAAAACAAATCAATAAAATAACTAGACAAAACAACAGAAGAAAACCGAAGAGCATCTAAAATGGAAAGTAGCTTAGAAAATTACCAGATATTTTATTTAAAATGTAAGTGATGGAATGTAGGAACTGCTACTTCCTGTTGAGTAAGACCGAGCTGAATATTGTCAGACTCTGTCATGAAGCTGCTCTCCATAGTATCAGGAAGGGGTTTTTCTACCTAGAGGTGTTGGACCTGAACCTGAGGTCTTCTACATGCAGGGCAGGTGCTCTGCCACTTAGTTTCAATTCATCACCTTAAGCAAGTGGGTGGATCTGCACAATCCACTCTGGTAGCCTGCAAAAGCTCTCAACTCACCCATGGCGAGTGTCTGCTTCCAAGCCTTCTGTTGACCGAGGGCCCAATCCTATCCAATTTTCCAGTGCCCATGGAGCATGCACTGCATCTTATGGTGGGGCAGCAGTCACAGAGGCCTCCCTAAGGTATGGGAACATTTGTTCCCTTACTTTGGGGCTGCATTGCAGCTGCACCAGTGTTGGAAAATTGGATAGGATTGGGCTCTCAAAGTATTGCCATATCATTATACTGGCAATACCCAGATCTTTAGCTGAATTTAAAACATACATAGTACCCCAGTGTCAGAAATGTGGTGCTTAAAAGTGGTCATAGTTTGGACAACACACTGCTGAATATTGGACCACAAGTTCCTTGTGGCAATGCTGTGTTCCCAGTGTGCTCTGCAAGAGTGTGGAGGGTGCTGACGAACAGCAAAACTTGCAATTTGATGAAGTGCAGGTAATATCTCTCCAGCAATTCGAGTAATGACAAGAAACTTCAGCAGAACAATAAAATAATGATTGTGCTGAAGTGTCATCAAGGCGGTCTATCCTCTCTTCCCGCCCCCATGTTATTTGTTGAGCAAAAAGTCAGATTGTCATCTCAGACGAATTCCTTTGGGAGCGGGGACAAGCACATCATTTCAGAATCTCTGTGCACGACTGGGGCTCATGCAAATGCTACCTTTTCGTAATGGGTTTTCTACATGATGCAAGTTTTGTATCTGTTTGTGCAAAAATATTATAATGTAGAAAGTGGAGATGTGTATGTCTAATTCAGGGGTGCCCAAAGTTTTTGGCAGGAGGGCCACATCGTCTCTCTGACACTGTGTCGGGGGCCAGGGGAAAAAAAGAATTGATTTACATTTAAAATTTGAATAAATTTACATACATCTACATAAATGAATATATTAAAGATGGAGCTTATATGAATGAATGAATGAAGGTCTTGCAATAGCTCAAGGCCTATAAAAGGCCTTGCACAAAGCAAGGCCGGCCTATCCTTTGCTGCCGCTACTGCATCACAGACGTGAAACAGCAACCAGTGGAGGGAGCCCTCATCCCGCAGCTCACGCAAGAGGTCAAACAGTCGCCCTCACACTGAGAGCAGTTGCATTGGGCCAGTGCGGGCTCCAACAAATCACCGGAGGGCCAGAGGCTCATTGAAGACTGGGAGCTCCCTGAGGGTCGCATTGAGAGGCCTCAAGGGCCGCAAGTGGCCCCAGGGCCGGGGTTTGGGCACCCCTGGTCTAATGTATGCTCTATCCATGTGTGTCTAAACCAACATTGCATCAAGTATTCCCTATTCTGATTCCCCCCCCCCCCCAAGTAGAAAAACAGGAGTTGGACAGGGTAGAAATATTTCTCCCGAAATGCTCAGCTTGCGTGAATTTTCTCTGTTTTTCTATTCTCCTGGGTGCCATTTTTTTCCCCTGTTGCTTTTGCCCTGCACCATTTTTTCCTTCTGAGTTTTGTTAAGCGGCTGATCCCAGCCAATCAGGAATCCTGTGACGAGGACCCTCACAATGTAATGTCGCTGGTTGGATTAGGCTGCAATTCTGATGGTGCTGAGGGCAAGTGGGAGTGAGAACAAATGAGGAAAGTGTGGAGGAGAGGAGGGCTCGAGAGTCTCCAGCACTGTAGCCCATCCTTGTCCCCCACGCCACTGCCAAGCGGTGTAGCTGGGGCCTTGAACCTGGGGCTGTGACACTGCAAAGCAATGCAATGTCACTTCCGGGTCCTCCAGGAAGAGGAGGAAGAAGTGGCGGCAATTGCCTCACCACCCCCTTCATCATCCTTCCTTACATCCCCCTTCCTTGCACCGCCGATTCGCTTACTGTTTCTGAGTGATCCCCAGTTGGCAGTGGTGTGAGGAAGGGGGATGCAAGAAAGGAGGAAGGGGGAGGTGGAGCAATTGTGCCATCAGCCCCCTCCTTCTCACAGCCTTCCCCTTTTACTGTTTCTAAATGACCCCCAATCAGACTGAAACACTAAGAGGTGGCAACCGCCATCTTGGCTGGGCTTTAGTGGCACCCCCTCATATAACACTACAGCATGGAGCCTGCAGCAGTCCGCCCCAGCCCCCCCTTGTGATTTCCGCTCTGTTCCCTTCGCCATACTCAAATCCAGCGAATGAGAGGGTGAATTGGAAACACCCCCTCCTCAGTCCGTTGCCTGAGTCGACCAGCTCAGTCAGCCCGATCAACGGGCTGGCCCTGTGTTGTGTGTCATTGAGGTGGTGGTAGGGTGGGCTCCCATGAAGCCCTGGTGGTGGTTGACCAGGAGAAGCAGAGAAAGGCAGAGAGGGATCTTACCAAGACTTCCAGGGGGGTGAAGACCTTGTCCCTCCTCAGGATGACATGGAAGGAAGTCTCTGGAATGGAGGACTTTGTTCTGGAAAAGAGGGAACCCCCCCCCCTCGTGGGGATCCCTTCTTCAGGAAATACACCTCTATTCACTTGCACTATGAATGCTACTCCTCTGGGGAGGGATCCATAGCAGGGGTAAAACAGGTACAAAGCTTAACGGTTAACAAAAGTCCTCCTGATATTTCCCTTTCCCATCTCGTGGGGTATTTGGAAAGTCCGACTGGTCTTCGTTGAAGCAACCAAAGCAAGGAAAAGCCACCTTGGAGACCTCCCTCCCAGATTGGTAAGCGGACTTCAAAACTCTTGCGCTTGTGCAAAAGCCAAAACAAATAACAGCGAGGGCCAAGCAGTTCTGAGAGACTGTCAACCTGCCGTTTGAGGAACTGAAACCAGCCATAAAAAAAGGAGTTTATTAAAAGACTGAATAAACAAGGCCAAATAAAAGAAGCGGGGAGGGGTCGGGGTGACCAGAAAGGCAAGGGAGAGGTCCAAAGAAAGCAGGGCAGTCCCAAAATGCGGTTTGACGGAGTTGTTGTAGAAGGAAGCAAAATGAACTCCCTGAATACAAGCGGCCTCAGATCTCCCCCTCTTTTGCTACTCAACCTTTCCAAGAGAAGGGGAAGGGGGCTCGATTCCTGCAGTTCGACAAGGCGTGGACAGACCACTTGTTATGCCAGGATGTGGCAATCTAGAGGCAACCACTAAAAGGGACTCTGGGAGCCCTTAAAAAAAACAACCAAGGTGTGCTGATGTCACAGGGCCAGATGGCCTGGAGGGGTGAGTGCCAGCTGGGCCTGGCCTTCTTCCCCTTTAATCGAGCCCATTGGGCTTGGCTGTTCTGTTGGCAGGCTCCTGCCGAGGCCAGCCGGAGGTTGGCCAGCATCCTATCTCTTTGGGGAAGCCCAGTTACAGAAGCAGCAAATCCACATTGCAACTGTCCAGGGTTGCACGAGACCCTTATCGACTGGCCTGGATTCCAAGAAGACAGGGCATGTTGCCGGACAATGCCTTGGATGCTTTTAGGATTCTGGGACAGCGGAGAGGCTGTTTGGATTGAACAAATCCAGAAATCAGGGGGAAATGGCGGGAATGCAAGGATTTTGGCCACATGAACATTTTACTGTGGCAAGCGCCAAAGATGGGTGAGAGTCTTAAATCCCCCTGGGCTGAGATTCTGCCTCAGAGTCAAGACCCACTTGATGGGCTTGTTGGCACTGCAGAGCACAAGGTTTTCAGTGTGGATGGAGAGGGTGCTGTCTTTGTAGGGCCCTGTTGGGGGAGACTGGCCAGTGCCATTGTTGCCCTAGCAACCCTTGATGTGTCCAGCCCCGAGTCCCTGCCTGGTGGTGTTCTAATGACCCTCCGTTGGGTTGTCTTGGGAGCCTGCCCTCCCCTATATGCAAGTTGTGGTGCTTTGGGGTCAGGGTTGGGGGTTCTGTGCAGTCAGTCTATGACCAATGCAGGGAGAGCCTGGCAAGACCCCTCTTTGAAATCCTCGTCAGTACTGAGCTAGGTGGACCAGCGGCCTCCTTCTTGACATTTCTCTTCTGGGGCTTTTTGGGGCTCCATCCTTGTGTTACATCCTGGATCCATCTGCTCCCACCTCATTAGAATCGGGGCGGGGATCACAACATCAAGGCTACCCAGAATTACGCCACTTTCTGCCCTGCAAGCTGCCCCTCTAATCCCAGGTGCATCAGGTTCAGAAAGCAAGGCACTCTGTGCATGCTCAGTGTCCTTCTCGTGGCTTCCCATCTTTGAGCCCCAATATTGCAAACAGGTGTCGGACCCAGCCCTTGGCTCCGACGACGCTTTACCTCACGGTTGGGAACACATGTGGGTTTGCACACTGCGAAGTGTGTCAGTGATTCAGACCCTCTTCGCTGCGTGCCAGGCTAAAAGTAGCTCATTTCAACACAGCTGACGCTTTCCGTTGGGGCTTGAACAAACAGCCCCGACCAGCGTATTCAGGATTTACTGGAACCTGATCGCTTTCCGGGAGTCAATGTTTACCCTCTGGAAACAATCCCCCTTCCTGGAAGCATTCTCGGGCAGTCAATAAAACAGCCTCTTGTTGCTTCCCGTGGTGGCAAAACTGCCCTGCATTCAGCTGGGGAGCACAGTACACCCTTCTATCCTTCCTGTGGAGTCTGGCTCGCTGGAAGAGGTGCCCCTGTGCGTTTCACCCCCTGGCTAGCAGAAACAGGTTAAATCAGCGGTTCTCACACATTTAGCACTGGGACCCACTTTTTAGAATGAGAATCTCTCAGGACCCACCAGAAGTGATGTCATGACCAGAAGTGACATCATCAAAAATTTTTAGGAAAATTTTTAGCAATCCTAGACTGCGGTCCTACCCACACTTATCCAGGAGTAAGTCCCATTGACTATCATTGTTGAAAGAATATACACAGTAGGTTGTTGAAAGTACAGGTCTGTAACATGTCCCCAGATGCAGTCACATACCATGGTAGCATCAAGTCTAATATATTAAAAATAAAAGTTTTAAATGAATGGGGACCCACCTGAAATGGGCTTGCAGCCCACCTAGTGGGTCCCAACCCACAGTTTGAGAAACACTGGGTTAAAGGATGCCACAAGAGCTCACCTGGACAAAATAGCTTCCACTTGCATTATATTTTCTAATCCATTGGTTCTCAAGTTTTTTTTAGCATCAGGACCCACTTCTTAGAATAACAGTCTGTTGGGACCCACCAGAAGTGATGTTATCAACCTGGAAGTGAGGTCATGGCTGGAAGTGACATCATCAGTTTAGACTTCAAAGCTAAGCCAGGATGAGCCAGAGGTCCCATTACACAGCGTGCTTGTGCTATTATTTTGCAGAAATAAAAGTCAAACATTCCAGCTTGGAAGTCAAAGCAGAACCCAGACTTGGATCCTTCTCCAACCACACAGCCCTCCCCCCTTTCCATTGTCCCATCTTTCCACCTGCTCAAGAGCAAAGCCCCAGGCCTTTCTCCCACCAGGAGCCTGCTCTTCCCAGCAGCTCTGCACCCTGCATTTTCAGCTCTGTATTTTCAGTGGCAGCTGAGCTATGTGCTACCTGAAATCGTCTTGTGACCCACCTAGTGGGTCCTGACTCACAGTTGGAGAAACACTGTTCTACTATACGGACATGACTGTGACTAGCTTATAGGCATGTGAAACTGGGTCAAGCCCCTGATCTCCCAGGGTTGTATTCTGAACACTGACTGGCAGGAGCAATCCTGGATTTTGGACAGGCTTCTTTTCCAGCCCTGTCCAGGGACTGAGCCTGGGATTTCTGCCTGCATGTAAGCCACCCCCAGTCATAGCCCTTCCCATCCTGGCAAAGTATTGCTTAATTTGCAACTGTTATCTCCAGCATGGCTTTTCTTTCTTCCCCTGAGCAGTTTTTAAAGTTACTTTTGTTTTCTTAAATCACATGGGGAAAGAAAAACTCAGCTATTCCAAACTACAGCTGTTTGCATCTCTCCCTAGCGTCTTTTTTCTTAATCATCTCCTTTGAGTGATGTGAACGAAGAGACAGGATGTCGAAAGCCACAAGCTTTTTCAACAAATCAAGCCTGTGTTTGGCGAGAAGTTGCATAACACGAGGTTTGTTCTTGGGGAAGGAGACAAAAGGAGATTTGCGGGGAGAACTTCAGGTGGGGCAAGTCCCTCGGAGAGCTAAATTGGATGGGTGAATATTTTCCATAGTTACCCGGTTCCACAAGCAGCCATGCTTGGATGCGTTTCCACTTTCCAGGGCTGTGCTAGAACAGAACGTGCTGCACGCCAAAGGAAGGAGAAACGGCATCTCCCTGTAATTGTCAGAGGCCAGCCTCAGGCGTCCGCTGAGCAGGAACCAGCAACAGAGGAGCCTCAGCGCACTGTGTACAGCTTCCCCATGTGCTCCAAACCCACAAAGCCCATTATTGCCCAGACCAAACCCACATCCTGAACAGCAAACTTTTGTAGCTCTTCCCACAGAGGTGAACCGAGGGCCAAGTACTGGGAAACCCTTTCCTGCCCAAGAAGAAACTCTACCCTATAGCTCCATCCTAGTAAAACTTATTCATTCATTTAAGTTTTGTTCATCCTTTTATAAAGCTGATTTTTTTGGGGGGGGGGGCAATGAAAATGTGTACAATACAGAATGTGGCCTTCGTACTGAAGGGTTTGGAGACCGCTTTTGCGACTAAGATGATTACTGGACTGGGGCACCTTCCTTATGAGGAAAGGCTACGGCGTTTGGGCCTCTTCAGCCTAGAAAAGAGACGCCTGAGGGGGGACATGATTGAGACATACAAAATTATGCAGGGGATGGACAGAGTGGATAGGGAGATGCTCTTGACACTCACATAATACCAGAACCAGGGGACATCCACTAAAATTGAGTGTTGGGCGGGTTAGGACAGACAAAAGAAAATATTTCTTTACTCAGCATGTGGTTGGTCTGTGGAACTCCTTGCCACAGGATACGGTGCTGGCATCTAGCCTAGACGCCTTTAAAAGGGGATTGGACAAGTTTGTGGAGGAAAAATCCATTATGGGGTACAAGCCATGATGTGTATGTGCAACCTCCTGATTCTAGAAATGGGCTGTGTCAGATGCAAGGGAGGGCACCAGGATGAGGTCTCTTGTTATCTGGTGTGCTCCCTGGGGCATTTGGTGGGCTGCTGTGAGATACAGGAAGCTGGACTAGATGGGCCTCTGGCCTGATCCAGTGGGGCTGTTCTTATGTTCTTAACTACAATTCCCAGGAAGCCTTGCAGGTCTCTTGTTATCTGGTGTGCTCCTGGGGCGTTTGGTGGGCCGCTGTGAGATACAGGAAGCTGGACTAGATGGGCCTATGGCCTGATCCAGTGGGGCTGTTCTTATGTTCTTAACTACAATTCCCAGGAAGCCTTGCAGGTCTCTTGTTATCTGGTGTGCTCCCTGGGGCATTTGGTGGGCCGCTGTGAGATACAGGAAGCTGGAGTAGATGGGCCTCTGGCCTGATCCAGTGGGGCTGTTCTTATGCTCTTATGTAGAGCAAAAGGCTCCCAACTGGATGAAACCTGGAAAGATACTCCAAAGTGTTATGTCAGGGTATGGGATCTAGCTCAGAGCAGAATACCTGCTACACTGGAGAAGATCCTGGTCTGAAACCCTGGGGAGCCACTGCCTGTCAGTGCATAACATAAGAGCAGACCTGCTGGATCAGGCCTGGGGGGGGCTTATCTGCCCACCACACCTTTTATTGTGTTTCTTGCATCACAGTAATATGTGTGAAGTCCTCTGAAAAAGTGTCATGCCAATGTTAGTGATTAGTGTTTTTTTTAATACGTGTGCAGGAACATATATAATTTTTTTAAAAGGCTTTCCTTAATTGCAACATTACTTTGCATGTAAAACTCTAGTCAGTTTCTGATACTCTCTGCTGAAGACCTGCTTCTCATCCCTCCCCTTCTTTATCAGGTAATATCTTCATTCAAATCACATAAATCTCCGGAAGGGAGACCTTGACAAGGTTTTAAACCCATCTCTTAACTCTCCTAGGCTTCTGTTCACACTGTCATGCCCTTTGAGTTCCTGTCCTCATAGTCCTTGCCTGTGCCTATCAGAGAAAATAAGGGAACCCATCATTGTACCTTATCTCTTATAACACTGTACAAAGCAAACTCTCACTCATCAAATAGATCACTGTTTATACATATGTTCCACCTTTACACATGCTGGATGCTCTTCTTGCCACAGAAAACCCTGCACAGTAAATTGCTGAGAAAAAGGGGACATCTCTGGAGTCCACAACTGTCCATTTTCCTCCCAACAATCCTTTCTTGTTTTTGAGGCAGACTTAAGAACATAAGAAGAGCCCCACTGGATCAGGCCATGGAACCACCTACTCCAGCTTCCTGTATCTCACAGTAGCCCACTAGATGCCTTGGGGAACACACAAGACAACAAGAGACCTGCATCCTGGTGCCCTCCCTTGCACCAGCCTAAAACTAGGAGGTTGCACATATCCATTGTGGCTTGTAACCTGTGATGGGCTTTTCCTCCATAAATCTGTCCAGTCCCCTTTTAAAGGCATATAGGTCAGATGCCATCACCACGTTCTGTGGCAAGGAGTTCCACAGACTAATTACACGCTGGGTAAAGAAATGCAGGTCGTGTCTCATTATCTGCTAGGGTTCCATTCCAGAACTCCTAGTGGATAGAAAAAAATCCGTGGATAAAAATACAGTGGAAAATTAGATTTAAAGACCCACTTCCAGGTTTCTTGCCCCTCCATTGCTCCTAATAAGGTTGTGTCTTGACATTCACAGGGGTTTGATTCTGGAACTCCCTGCTGATACTATAAAATGTGTTAAACAAAAGCAGTTTTTTTAAAAAATTAAAAAGTGTGTCCCTTTACAATTGTGGCTTCAAAACAGCTTTTCTTACTGTTGTAGAGAGGCAGTCAGCAATTGGAAATGCAAAGGGCCTCCCTGCCTTTGCTTGGCTCAGCTGAAATGATCGCTTGCCTGACTGTCCCTCTACAACAGTAAGGAAAGCAGTTTTTAAAACTGTGATTTTAAAGGGATGCATTTTTCCCATTCTCCAGGGATCAACACCTTCCTTTTAATTTGCATTGGCCATTTGTGTTGAGTCAAATCCGTGTATAAAAAAACCCATGTATAACAAGGTTGGACCTGTACCTTCTTTTGTCTGTTCAGACTTCTTAAGTGTAACAGATTGCCAAGTTCATCAATTAAAGAGGTCTTCCAGCAAATGTTTTGTTCTGAGGTTCAGGGCATCCCAGTTTGGACAGGAAACTAAGATCCCAGATGGAATTGCTGCTACCAGCAGCTTTGGTTTTGGAGTGTCACTTTGGCTAAGCCCCCCAAATCTTCTGTGGGCCCCCTCAGTCTCCTGTCTCTTCCATGGCACTCCACCTGCTTCCTTTTCCCTCTCTCCACTTTTCAAAATTCAGCACATGCCGTTGTCATGGATATTAAAGCAGATCTGTAAGCTCCAACAATGTTCTTCATCCTGGCTGTTTGGCTTCTGATGCTGTAATTGAGAGATCCTTCTTATTGTCCTCCCATCTGCCCTCCCATCATGTGACTTGATTCTGGCCTGGTTAATTGACTTGAGTCACCTATATTGGATTGCACTTGTGGCTGTCAACACTTTCATCCATTCATGCTGAGGGTCAAGAAAGCCCTGGCATGAATGGGGGGGGGGGAGTTACTGGATGTGCAGTTGAGAAAGTTGCTGCACCTGTTGATTTTCTGTGGACATTTACTATACCAGATGGTATCATGGGGGAAGCACTGTGCCTTGTGGCTCTCTAACAAGTGGTTGGCAAAGCTATCTCTATTGAATTTCTGCCTAGAGGCCTCCCTCCTAGCTCAGTGTCAGGCTGAAAGACCAAAGTAACGTCTGGTTGGATGGATGTGGTCTTGGACCCAATCCAACTTTCCAGTGCCAATGCAGCTGTACTACAGCCCCCAGGAAAGGGTACAAATATTTCCTTACTTGGAGGAGGACTCCATGATTGCCCCCCTACTATAGCATGTAGCACATTCCCCATTGGCACAGCAGCACCAGCACTGATGGGATTTGGCCCTTAAATTGTAAACCCAATGTAATTTACGCGAGTGTACAAAGTCTTAACTGCTTCTAGAGCACAGAAGTTAAAGTGGCAACCTTAACTCAGTTTCTTTGCTTTTTAGAACATGAGTGAAAACTGGGAGCACCTTAACTCTCATTTTAAATGAAGAGTTTGTTAAAAACAAAACAAATTTGTTTAGCGCTGACTGTTTGGCTACGGAATGTTCATGGACAGTCCAACTTCTCAGGGAACAAAACTGTCAGGAACATGTTTGTGGCCCACATTCCATGCAAGAGGAGAGTTTTCTGTTTCACTGGGATTAAAAAGTGGAGTTGTGTGCAGACTGGAAAGCTAGACTGAGTTGCCCCCCCCCCCCAGAGAATGGGAAACTGAAGGAGGAGAGACCCCGGCGGTTGGGTGTGTGGAGCAAAAGGGCTGAGTCAACAGTGGTGAAGAGGGAAGAGCAGGTGGAAGAGGCTGGGGGACTTTGACATGGACATCAAGGAGGCGTGAGGTTGCCAGATCCCGATCTCAGAGGGTTTGCTGCCTTTGAGTGTTGAAGGGAAGGGGGAATTCTGCCAAGTGTGGTGTCCACCATTACAGCTGCAACTGACAGTCCTGATTTTTTGGGGGGGAGGGGGTGAAATGGAGCAAGTGTGTGTGTGAGTGCCACATTATGGCATTGACGAAGAGCCAGGTCTGTGGCCGTTGGCTTCTCGCGCACATCTGATGCTCTGCAGACCACTTTGACATAATGCAACTTTCGTTGCTTGTGGCATGTTGCTGTTGGATAAAGGTTTTAGATCAATAAACTGCATTAATTGGTGGGTGAGTGAGCGAGTCTAGCGCTACCTTTGGAAAGGAGGCGGAATTGTTTGCTCTTGATCCCCTGCAAAGCTGATAACCTGACTTTCATGGTGTGTCCCACGCGCAAGCACATTCTCTTTGTTGTTGCCTAGCTGGATTCCTTCCTGCCTTGGGAACAGGGGCCTCCCAGTTTAGGGCAGGCCAAGGTCGTTTGGAGCTGTAAGCAGTGCTTGTCTGGGCTTCCCCCTACACTCCAGCCATGAACTGGCCGCTATACAGATGCTCCTGTGTGTACAACGGGCCCAAAATTGAGGCTGGCACCTTCCGGGCTGTGGCTGGGACATCGCTGGCTGCCGAAAGCCATTTGGGGAGGCTGTATAACCAGCCTCTTTGATCACACCTTTGACTGTGACCTGCTCTCTCTTATTTATTTTCCTCCTGCTGTTCAACCTCCAGAGACTTTATTGCTGTTGCTGGTTTTATATTATTGTACGTTATTTATAGTTTTGCTTTCGTTGCTTGTATTATGTTTAAACCACTGTCCCTGTCCCCCCCGTAGCTATCATCTGCTGCCATGCAGTGGCATAGCTAGAGGGGGTGCAAAGTGCTAAGTTTTGCAGGGAGCCTCACCGCAGCATGCAAGTGGCCCCTCCCCCTCTCCTTTGAAGCCATTCTAGGTGGTGGGTGCAAAACAGAGGTGTACCATGTAACCTGTGCCCATGGTTTCTCAAAGTGTGCTCCTAGGAGCCTTCAGGAGCACCTAGTGATAAGTGCTCCTTATCCATCACAGATGGATCCATCACAGACCATCACAGATGGTTCCTTGCCTGGTCTGCTTGTCCATCTGTTCCTTGCTTGTTCCTTGCCTGGTCTGCTTGTCCATCCCTCCTGCCTTTCCTGTTCCTGGCTCTTCTTCCTCATTCTCCTCCTGTTCCGGCTCTTCACTGATATTCAGTGTTGGGCTTGGCACTGTGTCACTCTGCATGTGCTCTGGGACGCCACAAGACTCTATGCATGTGCTGGCAGGGCTCCCTGAGACACCTTTTAGTAGCATAAAGGGCTCTGGAGACCAAAAGTTTGAGAATTGCTGTCTTGATGGAAGAAGGCTGAGGGCACAGGTGTGAACAACAGCTGAAATTGGAATAACATAAGAACATAAGAACAGCCCCACTGGATCAGGCCATAGGCCCATCTACGTAGTCCAGCTTCCTGTATCTCACAGCGGCCCACCAAATGCCCCAGGGAGCACACCAGATAACAAGAGACCTCATCCCGGTCTTCCCGGTCTTATCCCGGTAATATTCCCGGTCTTATCTTTCTCTCCCCCATATCTCTTTGTGGTCCCCACTGACCTTATCATGAATTTCATGGTGCATCTTTTTGTGCATCTCAGGTGGGAAACTGGTTTTAAAATTTTAAAAAAATCAGCTGACTTAAGGGGTAAAGTTTTTTTGCCTGGATTAAATCTCTGTTTATGGCAGGGAGGGTGGGAAAGGGATGTTTGCACATTTGAATGCTCTTGTTGGCCTGCCTCACCCAGGCAGTGGGTTGGTAGGGGAGTGCAGGTACTTATGTCTGCCTTGTCCTCCGTCATTTCTCCTGCTCTTCCTCTTGTGCTCCCTGGATTTGAAATGGAAGATGGAGACAAAGTCAGAGAGGAGAGTGGTGACCTGGAGTGTCTCAAGACACTCTAGGGCACCATTCTCTACTCCTCCCCAGCTCCTCTCTCTGTTCTGACTTCTTCCTTTTCAAATGCAACAAGCCGATCAAACATCTGTTGTTGCCAAGTCTGGTAGCAGGTGGCGAGGAGGAAGGGGCCGTGGGCAGGATAGTACAGAGGCTGTGGCAGCATTCGACACCCCACCTCAGAAACCCCAAGATGCTGGAACACCTCTGTGCTACTGCATTTCCCCCCCCCCCCCCCCCGATCCCTGCATGTGGAAAACTAGATATTTGGGAGAAGAGTACACTCCAATCTGCTATGCGGGATGTGTAAAATCATAGATTTTTCCCCCTCCCCTCGCAAGAAAAGCATACATTGCAAAAGGGTGAAGTGGGTATTTGAGAGTATAAGGACTGCCAGATGAAGGAGTGGGTGTGTGTTATCCACTTAGTCTCATGTATTCCTGCATGTTTTGTTCTCGTGGTAAAACTCCAGATTTTTCTTTCAGTTGACTGAAAGGGGGAGTGGGGGTGCAACTGCCTTCAAGTCATTTGTAAAAATAGATCCGAGCATTTTGCTAGTTTGGGCTCTTTATCTTGATTGAAGGGATTTTTAGAGAACAAATCTGCAGCAGGCCGCCTTGCAAAACAGTGTTTGGGGGGAGTCGAGGTGCAGCGCTCAGGATGTTGAAAAAAGGCTATTTTTAAAATGATCCTGCTTGGCTTAAGCTGAGCATGGGGGACCTGCTTTCCATGTAGAACGTTCCAGGGTTGATCCTTGGCATTTTGGGTAGGAGTGGAAATGACCCACAAGTAGTAGTGTAGGTACGGGGGGGGCTGCATGGTAAACATTGCAGGTGCCGCAATGTGGCGTGTAAATGGACCATCCCACTCGCAGAATGGCTGCCTCCCCTGTATCTATTCTACTGCCCACGAGGCTGAAACTCTGGAGCAATGCTTCCAAACGGGTTTCAGGAGAGCAGTGAGCAACAGGGACCAGCGGCGGGTCTGACTTGGTACAAGGCGGCTTTGCAGGTTTGGGGGGGGAGCTAATTTGCATGTTTTTTTTTGTGCAAATTTAGATGCCTTTTTGGGTCTGGAAGGTTTTATACAGTATTAGTGAGATATGAAGAAGGTCTGTAAAGGGATAACATTCTCCCTCTCTGCTGGCTCTGGGAATGGCAGGGAAATGGCTCAAGAGAAAGGATTGGTAGTAGATTTAATACCGACTCAAAACTGTATTTCTTCTCCTGATGCCCAAAATGTGTAATTAACTTATGGAACTCACTGCCACAGGATGTTGCAATGGTGCCTGTGTTCGGTGGCTTTCAGCCCAGTCCTATACAGGTGTGTGTCACTTAATGACAGGGATATGTTCTCCGATGCCCATTGCTATGCGGTTAGGTTGTTAAGCTAACATTCAGCTCAATCTGGTGCCTTTGTTGTGTAACCAGACACTCCCTGCCAGACACTAGCTGTCTGCACAGGCTACTGAAGGCCGATTGCCTATTTTTTTTGCCTTAAGAGCCTCTTTGTTGTGTAAACAAACGCTGCTGCAGACTATGGGAGACCAGATTGCCTGATTAAGAGCCTCTTTGTTGCACTTTGAACATTGTCATATATGTGGTCTGTCATTAAGCAGAGTGTCAATAAGTGACTTGAGTGAATAAGTATTTCTTCCCTGCTGGTGCAGCCACACCAAAAAACTTGCATCTCTGTAGATCTCCTGCTCTGTAGTGGGTCTCCTCAGATGGTTAAGTGTGGCAGAGAGATGAGCAGGCAGGTAGGTAGGCCATGCACAGCTCTTGGTCCCTGGCGTTCCTGTCTCTGCAATGAGTTTCTGTTTCCTCCTTTCAGTACCGAGTCGGACAGCTGTACACCATCAGCAAACACAGCCATCAGGAGAGCGACAAAGGCGAAGGAGTAGAAGTGGTGAAAAATGAACCCCATGAAGACCCCATCCATGGCTGTGGCCAGTTCACAGAGAAACGGGTGCACCTGTCCAGGTGAGAGACCAACAGGTGAACTGCAGGTTTTGCAGAAATTCAGACAACGTATTAGGATGGGGGGATGGAGAAATCTTGGTAAGGTTCCTCTCTCTGCTTTTTTAATATACAGGTGTGCGTCACTTGATGATGGGGATAAATTGTCCAATCCTTGTTGTTATGTGATAAGGTTGTTAAGCGAACATTCAGTGCAATCTAGTGCCTTTGTTGTGTAGCAGGCAGGCAGTCCAGAATGCCTCATTAACAGCATCTTTGTTTTGCTTTGACCACCATTGTATATGAGGTCTGTTGTTAAGCGGCAGGTTGTTAAGTGATGCACACCTGTATAAGTGGTAGTAGGCAGGTTGGCAGGCTGACCCCGGTAGGTTAGAGACCAAAAGATGTGGCAGGTAGCAGTGAGATGTCTCTCAAACTCCTCTGCAGAGGAGAGGAGGAGACGAGAGAAGAGATGGAAGGAGAGGCGCAAAGCACTCTGTTCACCGCAAGACCAGATACTTTTATCTGGTAACAAGGAGTATCACATGACCAACTCTGGCCAATAGTCATAAAGAGACTTTTTTGGTGGGTGTGACTGTTCCTTCCACCTGGTGGTACAGAGATTTAACCCTCCGATCACTGGTTTGAGTCCTGCCGTTGAGAAAGGAGCTACGTGATTGATTCATGGCTAGTTTTTCCAGTTGCTCCTTAGCAAAATAATGGCTACTTAATTAATTATTATGTATCCATTATTCTCCCCCTTTACCCTCACACCAACCCTGCAAGATATGCTAACCTGAGAGTTAGCGACAGACCCAAGTTTAGCTTACTTGACTGAGTGGGGTTCTTAAACCCAGCTTTCCCTGGGCCTTGTTTGATACTCTAACCCAGGGGTACCCAAACCCCGGCCTGGGGGCCACTTGCGGTCCTCAGGGGCTCCCAATCTGGGCTGTGGGGAGTCCCCAGTCTTCAATGAGCCTCTGACCCTCGAGAGACTTGCTGGAGCCTGTGCTGGCCCAACACAACTGCTCTCAGTGTGAGGATGACTGTTCAACCTCTCCTCTGAGCTGTGGGATGAGGGCTCCCTCCACTACTTGCTGTTTCACGTCTGTGTTGCAGCAGTGGCAGCGAAGGAAAGGCTGGCCTTGACCTTTTATAGGCCTTGAGCAAGACCTTCATTCATTCATATAAGTTCCATCTCTAATAAATTCATTTATGTAAATTTATTCAAATTTGAAATGTAAATTAATTCCTTTTATTCCTGGCCCCCGACACAGTGTCAGAGAGATGATGTGGCCCTCGTGCCAAAATGTTTGGACACCCCTGCTCTAACCACTATACCTCATTGTCTCTTTCACTTGTTGCCTGATCTACACTTCCCTTCTCATGGCCTTTCTGCCAAGCGCACAACTACCTTGTAAGATACACCAGTCTGCTTTCCATATGACAGCCAAGAAAGTGTTCTGTCTGAGATCTCTTGGCAGGGATGGGAGGAGGAGGTACTTCTGGTTGTCCAAGACCCTCAAAATTAGATTTAGGGGGTTGCTTCCAAATAACTGTGTCTGAACCGTGTCCTCAGAAAGCAAAGGGGTTAAGAATCTTCCACCACTGAGCCTTTGTGTGCCCTTCTGCTGTTACCCTTCCCTCTGAAAAGCTGCTTTATATAGCATATGATGTAATATATTGAATTTTCTACGGCATCAGGCTGAGCCAGGACTAGGGCGATTGGTGATATCTCTACAGGGTGTGGGGCTTGGAAGTCTCCCTGGCTATACCTGGTGATTCCAGCAATGGAACCTGAGATCTCCGGCACAGAGCAGGTGGTCTCCTCCCCTCACACCTTGCTGAGTCAGTGTTTTGCAAGGCTGCCTTTGTTCTGTGTGTTCCAATTAGCCTGTCACTAATTCTGACAGTTCTTCAAGAGGAGACAATGGCCTCCACCCCAGCACTCAATTCCACCTCCTACGGAGCTGTCTCTGCTCTGCTCAGCCCCCTTGTCCCCCTCCCCGCTTCACACGTGAGGCGCTTCCAACAGAGACATATCGCTCTGAAAGGGGGAGGAGGCGCGAGCATGTGTGGTTGAGCATGATGGATGCAGCCTTTTCTTGCTATATTGATGCACGGGCAAGAAGGGGACAAGAGGACTCTTGCAAGTTTGCTCATGCAGCAGAAGAGAAGCAGATGCATCATATGTGATGGTGTTTGTGTGGGGTGCTTGTTTTCTTTTTTCCTCCAGCATCATTTGCAGTCATGCAATGGTTGGGGGACCCAGGCAATCTTAGGGGAGGTTGTTATAGGTCACTGGCAGTGCACCTGCCTTGTGTACGGAAAGTCCCAGGTCTGAAATCCTGAACAGATGCTGCCAGCCAGGATTGGTTATGCTGAGCTAGAGGGACCAAGGAGTTGACTCAGTGCAGAGCAGCTTCCTGTGTCAGCCCAGTCTGCAGTGCCCGAGCGCCCCTCGTGGTTGATGGCAGGTTGAGGTGGAGGAGGAGAATGGCTGTGTGACCCAGGACAAAGGCGAAGGAGTGGGTAATGGAAGAGGGTGAGGACGCCTCAGTGGCATAGCTAGGTCATGTGTCTGGCACCTGGGGACAGAACAATTGTTAACACACCCTCCCTTGGGTGTTTCGCTAACGGTTGCAAGTGCCTTTCGGAGGCCTCCAGGAGACCTTCCAAAGTGTTCTTAGGCATGGGAGGCTCTGCGCAGCCTCCCCGTGCTTCAGAACTCCCTGATGTGCCTCTTGGGATGCACCATCAGGTTGCAGGTTGGCACCCCCCATCAAGGTGTGGTACCCAGACATTGTTCCTCCCTGGCCCCCCCCTTAGCTATGCCTCATTGA
Source organism: Tiliqua scincoides (assembly GCF_035046505.1). NCBI lineage: Eukaryota > Metazoa > Chordata > Lepidosauria > Squamata > Scincidae > Tiliqua > Tiliqua scincoides. Next base: position 3,600,426 of record NC_089833.1, on the reverse strand, counting down.
GTCCCTGGCTCCTTGTGATCTGGGTTTCTGAAGGAGGCAGTGTGGAAGAAAGAGGAGAAAGGAGCTGGGAGGCAAGAAGGAGCTCCACTGAAATGGCTTCATAAGAGATGAGGTTTGGGACTGATGCCTTCCCTGCCCCAGAGCTCCATTGCCTCTGGATAGGCAGATAGACAAAGATCTATTTCAGTATACAAAAGCAAAGCATCTTCACTTTGAAGCCAGGGCCCATATCCTTAGCAGCCAAACAAGAAATTAAGGATCCTGCCTTTCTTTGTCTCTGATTCATGCCACACCCAGGGACAACCTCTTGTTCCCCTACCCAGCTCCAAATTCCATCTTGCCTGGATGCCTTTAAGAAGGGATCGGACAAATTTCTGGAGGAAAAGTTCATTACAGGTTACAAGTCATAGTAGGTATGTGCAAGCTCTTGGTTTTAGAGGCAGGCTGCCTCTGATTGCCAGATGCAGGGGAGGGCACCGGGATGCAGATTGTGTCTGTTGTCTTGTATGCTCCCTGGGGCATACACTGTGAGATACAAGAAGCTGGACTAGATGGGCCTTTGGCCTGATCCAGCAGGGCTCTTCTTATGTTCTTAAATTTGGTGTTGGCAGGGGCTTGTCGGCTTGCCCTAGGCTGCCCAGAGGCTGCAGGCTCCTTGACAACACCACAGCCCAAGAAGAACTAGCCTTCCTCCCAGCCTTGGAGCTGGGGTGGGATGTGGGGATTACTGTTCAACTCTGGAACAGTTCCTGCCTCCCCTCTCCACAAGGGTGGCAGGACGGGCAGGGCTTATCGTGCTCACCACAGCAAATAAAAATGTGAAATCCTTGCTCAGAGAACCACCTGCCTTCCATACCTTGTAAGAAAGGGCTTTAGAGATGGAACACGCTGTTGTAAGAAAGCAAATAAATACTGGTTTGTGAGTAGATGCTAACCAGTAGCTTGGATCAGTCAGCAGTAGCTACTGAAAATGGCATGTTTGGATGTTACAGCGGAAGCTTGGTTGCATTGTGTGTGTGAATCGGCCCTCACACTCCCTCTGCCTTCGATGCACGACTTGTTTCGTCCTTTGCAACCGGACCCTGCAAGCACAGGATGCAAAGGGGAAGTGCAGCCTTTGATTGAAGTCACTGGGATTTATGAGCAGCTGGAATTGATCCAGTTTCCTGCTCACCTGGTTCTCCGTTCGTAATTAGTCCTTGTCCGTTTGTCTTGTGGGATGCTGAGATTTGACAGATTGTCTCTTAGCACAATTTTCCATCGGGTTCTTCCACAAAGTACACATAAAAACAAAGGACCCAAACATGTGTGTGTTCACACACAAACATACACACACGGACACCCCACCACCACCATAAAGAGATTTTCTCCACACTGACCCGACTGGACAGCTGAACCACTTTGAGCATCCACCCCTGCCTCCAAAAGATGCCAGCAATCAGGAGGCAGGCCAAGGCATTCTCCTTCTCCTCTTGTCAATATCTTTGCCACTCATCCTTTATTCCACTTTCCACGCTACCCCTCCAGAGACTCACTGAGATCACCAGATCAATACCATTTTACATCCTTGGAACGGCCACTTTGGCTAATTGACTCGACAAAACCAAAGCTGCCGGATGGGTCGCGATGCAGTTTGTTCATCTGGTTTGAGGCTTGCGGGTGCACCACTGTTGACTGTGGTCTTTGTAAATCTGTGGAAGAGCACAGCCGGCTTGACTGGGGGCACCTCTTGCCCCTGCAAATCTGTGTCCATTTCTTGGGACATGTGAGAAGAGGTTTTCAAAACACTGGCTTGGTTCAAGGACCTGCATTATGAATAAATCTCTGATTGACTAGCAGTTGCTGACGGCCGCTGCAGGCATCTTTTGAAGGGTCCCCGTGGAGCACATGATTGAGTCTGAGAGCAGCCCTCAATCTCACTCACTCAACCTTCCTTGTTCCCAGTGGCATCGCTAGAGGGGGTGCAAAGTGCTAAGTTTTCCAGGGAGCCTCACCGCAGCACGCAAGTGGCTTTCCCTTTGGAGCCATCCCGGGTGGTGGGAGCAAAATGGAAGCAAATGTTAAAAAATGTGCCATGCCTGGAACCACATTTCTGCCATCAGTCAGATTCATGATTAATGATTCTGTGTCACCTGACTGATACTTTAGAATAGATCAGCATTTCTCAAACTGTGGACTGAGACCCCCTTAGTGAGTCAGGACCTGATTTCTGGCGGGTCCCGCAGAACCTCCATGAAAACATGGGTGATAGAAAACATGGGTGATAACTAATTGCCTCAAGCCCTGAGGCTATTAAAAAAATCAGAGCTGATAATTGCCCTGCAAACAACTCAGCTACTGCAGTTTGCAAGCATGTGTCAATATAGTTTGAATGTCTTTTTTTCTGGTGTTTTTTTCTGGTTTTCCTAGCCTGTTAGTGACAGGTAGTGGGGACAGGTGAAAACTGGGTCACAAAACTAAGCCCCTCAAACTTTGAGGCTATTCATTAGGGCTGCTTCATCATGAGAAATGGATCAAGTGTTTTGCAAACAAACAAATAAATAAATAAAACTTAAAAATAAATAAAAAATGTTTCTTTCTAGATCATCTCTTTTAAAAATCTCATAAAGCTAGGTGGGTCCTGAGAGAGCCTCATTTAAAAAAAAGTGGGTCATGGTGCTAAAACATTTGAGAACAGTGCCTTAAATGTACAGATGCTCTCTAGAGCAGTGTTTCTCAAACTGTGAGTTGGGACCCACTAAGTGGGTCGCGAACCAATTTCAGGTGGGTCCCCATTCATTTCAATATTTTATTTTTAATATATTAGACTTATGCTGCCATGGTATGTGACTGCATTTGGGGAAATGTTACAGATCTGTACTTTGAACAGGCTACTATATATATGCTTTCAACTATGATAGTTTGTGGGACTTTCTCCTGGGTAAGTGTGGGCAGGATTGCAGCCTAGGATTGTTAAAAATTTTCCTGTTTGATGATGACACTTCCGGTCATTACATCACTTCTGGTGGGTTCTGACGGATTCTCATTCTAAAAAGTGGGTCCCAGTGCTAAAAGTGTGAGAACCACTGCTCTAGAGGAATTATCAGACAAAAGTTAGCAGGTTGGTAGCACAATTGTTCTCTCTCCATGGCATAAATACAGCTTGAATCAAAGCCACACAGAATCATAGACAAGACTGCCAGCTTCTTTCATGTGCACTGTTCCCTTCTCTTGTTCCCTTTGCTGATAAAAGGAGTTTCCTCCACCACCACCCCGTGACTTTCCTCCCTTATAGTGTTTGTGTTGGATCTGAACCTGCGATCATCTCTCCGAGCCTTGCTGGCCTTGATCCCTTTCCTCTTTGCTTCTTTTGCTGGGCTGCCTGATGGCCAGGAGGAGAGGCAATGGAGCTTGTCTCGGTGACAGTTCTGGCTGTGCGTGTGGGTCTCCTTGCAGCACGCCTGCGAGCTGGCCAGCCGCTGGGGGAGCCATCAGTATGAGAGAGAGGCGATATTTTTAGATGCTGTTCTCACGATTCTCTCCGCTCAGGAGACGCTATTTATAGAGCACAGAATTGAATGGGACTGATGGATGGGAGCCTGGTCTCCCGCCCTGAAGCTCTTTGCTTGAGTGAGGCGTGCCTGTCAAGTTGCTTGAAAGCCTAAGGGACTCCAGCCAGCCATCTGAAGCCGTGGGAGAGCATGTGAGCCTTTCAGCCACTGACTTCTGCACCACGCAGTGGGATTCTAGATCAAGTGAAACACACGCACAGCCTCTCCATTTTCTTCCACTGCACCATATACAAGTGGTTCCTGTGTACTCATTCCAGCTGCATGGGAGGATTCGACCAGCCAGAGAAAGATTGTGAGGCTGGCTAGAAAGTGAGGAAGGTGCTACTCGGTGTAATTTCAAAAGCGACAGATTCTGTACCCTTTCCTCAGTTTCCACTGTCTTAGTGCGCAATCCTATCCTGTGCTGGAACAGGCAAGCCAAGGGGCTTGCGCTGTATCCAGCACAGAATAGAGGCCATAAGTGACTCAGCCAGAGGCAAGGGGAAACATTTCCCTTTACCTCCGGGTAAGGGCCACTAGCCCCAATGGGTCTCCTGAAACTTGCGCCGCCTCTTGAGTCAAGGGATGGATTGTGCCCTTAGAATGCTTTCCAGTGATTTGCTGTCTCAAATTCACTTGGATGGCTTTGAAAGTGGGCTGTGTGTGTGTGTGTGTGTGTGTGTGTGTGTGTGTGTGTGTGTGTGTGTGTGTGTGTGTGTGTGTGTAGAAGAGATCTATCAAAATCATCACCACAGGGCTCAGTTTGTCTTCTATGAAATGGGAACAGTACTGAGACCCTCCTTAGGGCTATTTTGTTATAAGGCCAGTTACCCTTTGCAAACTTCCTGAAAGGTTATATAAAATGATTGTGAAATAAAACCATTATTTTCATGGGTAGCAAAATAGAAATCCTGACAATTTCTTGAACTCCAGATCTCTTACCAATTCAGGCAGCTTCAATATTTATTTTCTTTAAAATCAAGTTTGAGCCGGAATCTAGATAGGATTTGTGCTTTGTCAGTGAAATTTTTAAATCTGAAATTTGTTTCCAAGCTGCTGTTTTTACCAGTGTCGGAAATGCAGAATTCTGCAAGTTCAGAATGTGGATCAATGCCTCAGTTAAATATGAATGAAATCGGTAAATGTTTTTGAAATTCAACAGCATGCAAGTGTGGGATTTAGGTATACTAACTGGAATTTATTTCTGCTTTGCTGCCCCACTACAGCAAACTGCCTAGCTGGGCTCGAGCTGTGACTCCACGGATATTCTACATCACAGAGAAGGCCTGGAACTACTACCCATATACCATCACAGGTAAGCTGCTTTGCTGATTGAGCTCCCTTGCCTACCCTAGTACTTTACTTCCAGAGAGAGAGAGAGAGAGAGAGATCTGAAGCAGGAAATAAATGCAATGTCATAATACAGTTGTCCCTTGGTACCCTCATGGATCCATTCTAGAATCTCCTGTGGATACCGAATTCCATGGATAATTAAATCTCTGACTGGAGGGCTTCAGAGGACCTCCCAGATGAAACCAGAAGTCACTGGTGAAAACCGGAAGTGATTTCTGGTCACGTCTAGGAGGCTTTCTGCGTCCCTCCAGCAGTAGGCTTGGCATCCATGGACACCGAAATCCATGGATTTCGAGCCCTTGGATAAGGCGGGCCCACTGTATACATATCCTAAAGTCTGAATCATAAGTGGCTGTTTTGGTCCACTGGAAAAAAAATTCCACACATTCCACAAAGCAAGGCAAGTGCGAACCAAGAAGAACATGGTATCAAACAGCAAGCTTTTGAATCCTATCTTCATCAGACTAGGTGGCCCACAAAAGAATGGAGGAGGAGAATTGTTGGTAGGTGTTGTAGGTTCCAGACTGAAAGATGGAAGTGTGGGTGATTTTTATGGAGATTTGATTCAGCTTTGTAAATGTGTTAGGCCATTTCAATTCATTCACACACAGAGCTGCTGAAACAAAGGGAAGAAGCTTAAATATATCTCTTGCTTTGAGAAGATACTCCTTGTTGCTTTGCTCTTTTCCCTGGATCTCTGTCTTGGAAGGAACCTGGATGTTTCAATTTAGCTCTGGAGACTGGGCTGAGTTAACTAGACTTTATATTTCCAGAATATGGGATGGGGGAGAGTCCTCAACCATTTTTGGCCCCGTTTTTATCTAGAGACGTCTTGGTATGTATTGAAAGTAGCTTCCAGAGACTGATTCAGGTCTGCAAGAAAACTCTTTAACTTCATCTTTTGATTTTACAAAGCTGACAACATGCCATGTTTTCTTGGTGACACTGTATAACATAGCCTGGTGGAAGATAGGACTGGGGCCTTAGTCTGCATAATTCCACCTGCACCTCATCTTCAGACCCTCATAAACTCAGGCTTTGGGGCTCTGCCGTCATGTCCAGATTTCCAGCCACTCACCCCCCCTCCCAATCCCTGAAAGAGAGACATTTTTCCTTTACCATCAAGACTGATGGAGACTCCTGGGGAACTCAGAGCTTCCTGCTTACATTTGGGTTGGGTAATTCCTAAAAAAGGAATTACTGCGTTATGAACTCCTGCATTACCGGGTCCTTTGATGCTGAGCAAATCTTTTGAATGCACAACCAATAAGCAGTCCTGTGGCACCTTAAAACCCGAGAAGCGTAGCACAAATTGTAACAAGTTCCTCACACCTTTATTTTTAATTTACATGCCAGTCTGTCTTAGGTTCATTTCAATACTATCCTATGCTGCAATCTTATGCACAGTTACCAAGGAGTAAGGCCAGTTGAATTCAGTGGGGCTTACTTTTGAGTAGACAAGGGCAGGATTGCACTGTAAGTCATTGTAAATATATTTCACAAGCACATTTATTTTACTGTTCAGCTTACTGTGGCCTAAAACAATATGTGTGTTTAGGTTTAAGGTGCCACAAGAGTCCTTTGTGTTCAAGTAAGAGTAGTGTTAAGCCAGCCTGTGGATCCTTGTCTACTGTCATGTTCACATTGTGCTTCCCCAACTCTGTGATTAGTACAAGAGTTGTTTTGCAGACATTTTACTTTCCTGTTACAAATGCTGTTCTGCCAAGCTTTGAAATTCTGAGGTACTGTGGATCCTCCTTATCTGCGGATTTGAGCATCCACAGAGGTGAGCTTCTGTGGATGCCAACTCTGTACCTCAGAGGGCTTCCTGGATGTGACCAGAAGCCACTTCCAGTTTGCATTGGTGACTTCCGGTCACGTCCAGGAGGTGTTCTGTGGTGTAGGGTGATTGCATGTGACCATCCTGTACCTAGGGGAGGATCCACTGTTTGTGTTTGGGGGTGAGGGCATAAGCTCTACCAACTCCAGAGCCGAGGTCAACCAGGTGGTTAGACCTGGGCTCCAGGTTGAGCTTAATGTTCTCTATAACTGAGGTTCATTGGGTGGGTAGACCTGGGCTCCCACCTGGACTTGGAGCCTAGATCTACCAGCTGGGTAGTCCCGGGCTTCGGACTGAACTTCTGGCCTCCATGGCCAAGGTTTACTGGATGGGTAGATCTGGGCTCCCGCACCAAGTAGGTGTCCAGATCTACCTGCCGGTTGAACTGGCCTCCGTGGATCTACCTGCCTGGTAGATCTGGGTTCCATTCCGCCTCTTCCAGCTGGGTAAACCTGGGCTTCTGGCTGTGCTTGGGCTGTTTCTGGTCCCAGTAGGCAACCTTAACCTGTTGTCAGTTTGGGGGGGGGGGGGCATGAACCCATGGTGCCCCCCTTGGATCTGCCCTGCCTGTGCCCAAGAACATCCCAGTCACATGACTTACAATGATGTCCAGATGCTGTCTGAGGAGGCTAGGAGGCCAGTGTGAACTCTGAAAGGCCTGGCAGAGCCTCCAGATAAATTTTTGCAGTACTGGCACCCTCATCTTCTGTGAATTTCAGCATCCATGGATTTCACTATCTTTAGGGAGGGCTGTTGGGAAGACCCCCCCATCTCATCACTGACTCTCTCTCTCTCTCTCTCTCTCTCTCTCTCATATCTGTGAATTCCTGGAATCACCTCACTGCTGGATCAGAGTACACGGTAAGTGTCGAGAATTGTTTGTCCATTCAGTAAATCTTTGTTCCTGCTCCAGAACATCCAGAATTGTATGCTGCTTAAATAGAAAAGAGCCATCCCTTTGCAAGGTGCTTCTTTGGCTGGTTAGCAGTCCTTGCCCCCAACTCTCGCCTAGCCCCAGAATTTGTTACTGAATGAAAGAGTCACAATCCAAGCTGCGGTATTTGATCTATTGCTGCACCACTTCCTGGATTTATTTAAAAACAAAAACCATCCCTTTTCTAAAGTTTTAAACAACTTCCATTCAATAAATACTATGCAGTCTGTCATTTTTGCTTCAGAATCTAGTCTTGTGTAGAAAAAGGCACAATCTTTTTCCTGGCTGTTCTGAACAGCAATCCCCTGTTCTTCCTCTTCCTGACCCTTATGCTTTATGTTTATATTTTTTTTTTAAAAAAAGATCACCATTGCACCTGGGCCCCCATTTGCTTACAGCAGGGCTCTCCAAACCTTGGCCCACGGGCTGGATCCAGGGTTTGGAAAAAGCCCTCCCCCCTCCTTGAGTGGCACTTACTGTTCTCTATCTCTGTGCCCAGATCAGCTTGAAAGAAACTTGGCGCTGTGGCAGAATGGGATGGGAGGGGCGTTTTGGGACACAGCGGTTTCCAGTTTGGAGACCTCTGACTTAAAGCGCAGAGCTGTACATGTGTATCCTGAAGGAAGCCCCAACCATCTTCAGTGAGGTTTACTCTCAGTTATGCGAATATTCTGCAGACTCCAGGTTAGCTATTGCTGTGCCACATCACTGCCCCCCCCAGATTCCGGGATCTGCGGATTTCCCTGTCTGTGGGGGGTCCTGGAACGGATCCTCCATGGATACTGAGACACCATTTTTTTCAGTACAAGTTTATGCAAAGCTCTGGGTATTCAACAACCATGGTCAAGAGGGGCAATGGGAACAGAGTCCTCTTTCCCAACAGGATTCATCCATACGAAGGATTTCACAGCCGGTATTCCTGACATTGAAATGAACAATGTTTGGACTGATAGGCCACAGTCAAATAAAACTGTTCACACCGAACATTTCACCTACTACTATGGTAGGCATTTTCAAAGGATGAAGCTGCAGCAATTTGTTTATTTAAAAGATTTTTAGTCCTCCTTTCTTCTGCCGGAGCAGATGCCCAAGGTGGCTTACAATTTATAGATAAAATACAATATAAAAACAATGAGAAAAATCAGAAAACATAAATGAAACCATTTGGAGGAGGGCCAAACTATTTACACTGAAGGACCTGCTATAGAGGTTCAGGAGGCAGAGGTTCACGAATCACCAGATGGAACAAAAATATTTTGAGCCCAAAACACCGTGAGGGAGGGGGTAGATCTTAATTCCCCCATTAGGGTGTTCCATAATTGTGGCGCCGCTGCTAAGAAGGTTTGCCCCCATGCCGCCATCCCCCTAACTTGGGAGGAAGGCAGCAGTTGAAGGAAAGCCCCCTCAGATGATCTAAGAGGGTGGGCCAGAATAGATAGGAAAAGGCTGTCTCTCGGATAAACTGGCCCCAAACTGTGAAGGGCTTTAAAGGTCAATACCAGCACCTTGAATTGGGCCCCGAAACGAATGGGCAGCCAGTGCAGTCGCTGAAGCAGCAGTCCAACAGAATCAAACCACTTAGCTCCAGTAACCAACCAAGCTACACCAAGTAGCTCTTCAAACTATAACTGATGTTCTGATCTTAAAGTCCCAGGTAGCTGTTGTTCTACGTTAGTTCTTAAAGTCCCGGATATTGTGTTTCTGAGTGCTTTATAACCAAGAGTCATGGTTTCCGGCTGGGTTTAAAGACCCATCTGTTTCCCATGGCCTTTGGGGAGAGAGGCACTCCTTGGGGACCCTTCTTAACTTACATACTACTGAAATTTTGATCTGCTCTTTTATTGTTATCTTTAAATTGCTTTTGTTGGTTTTTATGGTTTTAATTTTCATGTTTTATTTTCTATGTGTTTGTTGTACACGCTTTGGGTTTTTAAAAAAGCAGTATATAAATCAAATAAATAAATAAAATTTACATTCTCCTCTCTCCTGTTCCTATTGTTTTATCAATGCTTATAAATGTCTGTGGCCACTCTGCAAATCCGAGCGTGAAAATAACTGGCAGTGGGCAAAGCCTCTGTTCAGTTAAAATATTATTCATTCCCATAGTCTTCCCATATTTTGTTTGTTTTTCTCTACAGTGCTCCTTTCTGCCAAAGTTTTCCATCTACATAGAGACCAAGTATGAGGATAATTGTGGAGACAATGGAAATGTAAGTGCTCTGAACTCAGTAATGGCAGGACACTGTGCCTGAATTCAGAATTAACATAAGAACTCTCTGTAGGGTCAGACCACAGTCTGTCTAGGTCAGCATCTGGTTCTCACAGTGGCCGGCACTGCATCCTCTCAGCATCCCATAAGTAGGACATGAAGGCAGTAGTATTGGCAACCTTCAGTCTCGAAAGACTATGGTATCGCGCTCTGAAAGGTGGTTCTGGCACAGCGTCTAGTGTGGCTGAAAAGGCCAATCCAGGAGTGACAGTCCCTTCCACACCGGGAGCAAGTGCAGTCTGTCCCTGGTCTGTCTCCCTGGCGGTGGGCCTTCCTTCTTTGCCTCTTTGCCTCAGACTGTTGGCCAAGTGTCTCTTCAAACTGGGAAAGGCCATGCTGCACAGCCTGCCTCCAAGCGGGCTGCTCAGAGGCCAGGGTTTCCCACTTGTTGAGGTCCATCCCTAAGGCCTTCAGATCCCTCTTGCAGATGTCCTTGTATCGCAGCTGTGGTCTACCTGTAGGGCGCTTTCCTTGCACGAGTTCTCCATAGAGGAGATCCTTTGGGATCCAGCCAACAGGAGAGGAAACTGAGCGCTTTCCACATGCGCTGCCTCCGACGCATCCTCGGCATCACCTGGCAGGACAAAGTTCCATGAAGGCAGTACTCCCTCATGAACACTCCTATCCAGAGATACACTATCTCTGAACCTGGAGGTTCCATCTAGGTGGCGTCCTGGCAGATAGCCAGTGATAGATATCACGATTGTGTCTAATCTTTAGAACCATCTAGGCCAGTGTTTCCCAAACTGTGGGTCAGGAGCCACTGTACATCTTTGTTGGCTGAACTGGTGCTAGACTTTGGAACAGGGACTCCTAAGCTCTTCCCTTTGCATGTGCTTGTGTGACTTCCTGTCATGGTGGACTCCTTGCCTGGTGGCAGGGCTCATGGAAGGAGGTCTTGCACATTGGGAGGTCAGGAGGGAGAGCGACAGAGAAGAAGGGAAAGAAAGAAACCAGGTAGGGGTGGACCCCCACAGATCGAAGAAGACAAGAGTCTGAGGCAAGGAGCTTCTGAGTCATCTGCCTTCGGGACAATACATCGCCCCCTTGTGTCCTGCAGACAGCACTGCACCTACTGTCCAATCACTTTACAGCGTTGTCCTAAGGACAGCATCTCGGTATTCACGTAAAGTGTTTTGCGTGCTCAAAAAGAGTTCTCAAAATGCTCAGTATTCCTACCACAGGCTTTCCTATCCAGGATGCTGGATTGACGGTCCCTCCCTTCCTCTCCCCCTTTCCTCTTCCAGATCTTCCACGGTGAAAAAATCTTGGGGGACCATGAAGTGACATTCCTGGATATCGCCTTTGACGAGATCCCTGAGCGCTACTACCGGAGCATAGAGGTGAGCAGGGAGATGCTGTTGGCCGAGGCGCAGCAGCGGAGCTACAGGGGGCTGGTGCAGTAAGTATTGCAGTCACCACGAAGCCTTGTGTTCCAAAATGCAACGTGCAGGAGATGCTGTTTGGCGTGTTGTATTTCGCTACCAGGAATGGCTCTGAGGGCAAGTGGGAGAGGCCACATTGCAGAGCCTACAATACTTACTGGGCTGCCCCCCCCATACCTACGCTACCACTCGGCAGCCTTTTCTCTTCCTTCCCCACGGCTGCTGAGTCCCTTCCATGTTTGGGTGCACAGCTGCTTGCCTGCCACACAATTTCACAGGGCACCCTTCCCTGTTTGGCCTTGGATGGTCCCATATCCTGTACATGGGGAAAAAAGCCTAGACCGGCCTCACAAACCCTTCTGCCTCTTGGGAGGGGCGCACCGGTGCTCATGTCACTGTGACAGCAGCAGCAGTTCCATTTGCCTCTCGGCTCTCGTCTTCCACTCCCGTCTGGGGAGTCCAGAATGTGCCCTACTTAAATTATGATATTTATACAACTCTTTTTCTTCCTTTGAAAGGAAGAATTATAATCTAAGGATGGTAAGAAAGTACACCCTCTATTCAATAAGTATCATTATATATCTATTCTATTCTCTTGAAAACATCATCTATAAAGAAAGTTTGTATTGTTGTTGGCTGAAAGCCGGCTCAGATGGAAAATTCTTCCACCAAGTTGATCCTTCTAAGGGCTTAAGGGTGGACAATGAAACCTGTTCCAGCTTTTATGCAAACAGGTTATATGAGTCTTTTGTGTATTCTGGGATGTCCCGGCTCTCTTCACCCTCCGGAGTCTCTCCTCAGCTGGCCTTTTCTGTGTCCGATTGTCCCTCCTATGTAAGCCCAGCCAGCTGATTTACATATCACTTCAAAAAAAATTTAAATAAAGCAGTGTTTAAATGTGTAAAACGAAGAAAATGCAATTTATTTGTCCTAGTACAGTGGGCCCTCAGTATGTGCAGGGGTTTGGTTCCGCACATCAAATTGGCAACCTTCAGTCTCGAAAGACTCTGGTATCGCACTCTGAATGGTGGTTCTGGAACAGCGTCTAGGGTGGCTAAAAAGGCCAATTCGGGAGTAACAATCCCTTCCACACTGGGAGCAAGTGCAGTCTGTCCCTGGTCTGTCTCCCTGGCTATGGACCTTCCTTCTTTGCCTCTTAGCCTCAGACTGTTGGCCAAGTGTCTCTTCAAACTGGGAAAGGCCACGCTGCACAGCCTCCCTCCAAGCAGGCCGCTCAGAGGCCAGGGTTTCCCAACTGTTGAGGTCCACTCCTAAGGCCTTCAGATCCCACTTGCAGATGTCCTTGTATCACAGCTGTGGTCTACCTGTAGGGCGCTTTCCTTGCACGAGTTCTCCATAGTGGAGATCCTTTGGGATCTGGCCATCATCCATTCTCACAACATGACCCACTGCAGATATCAAAATCCATGGGTGCTAAAATCTGTGGGGGCCCAACTTATCTAGAGGCCACAGTGGGCCCCCTGGAGGTTGCACCAGTCTCCCAGCCTCCTCAGAAGGGCTCCTGGACACCACCCAGTGCCTCAGGACACCTCCTGGATGTGACCGAAAGTCACCAACATGAACTGTAAGTGGCTTCTGGTTGTGTTCAGGAGGCCCTCTGAAGCTCCCTGAGGTGTGGGCTGGTCATCCGCAGATGCTCAAATACGCTTATAAGGAAGGCCCACTGTACAGTTCTGGGTTTGTAGCGTTGCAGTTCTTTAGATGCTTTCATGGGATTAAGCTCCATTGAATACAGTGGGACTTACTTCTAAGTAGACACACCTAGGCTTGCACCATCAACCTCCCTAATATGCGGCTTTCTTCTTCCATCTGGTGGCAGGACCTCCGATACTTCAGCTCCTCTAAGACTGGCCGTGGCCCGCTGCAGGAGGGCTGGCGGGAGCACACCAAGCCCATCATGTGCTCCTACAAGCTGGTGATGGTCAAATTCGAGGTGTGGGGGCTGCAGACACGGGTGGAGCAGTTTGTCCACAAGGTGAGATGCTGAGACTTCCCCCCAACGACATGTTCAGGCCTGGAGTGTTTGAATTACAGCTGTGAGTTTGGGAAACTGCCTTGGGTCCCCTGGTACCCAGTCCCCAGTGCCATATCTTCTGGGCCATCTAAAAAGGGATGTGAGTGTAAATCAGAGAGTGAAGAGCACTTGTTCTTGAGTCCGCTCAGCTCCTCACAAGAGAGAGGGCTGTGCAAGCATCCCTGCAATGTGCTGTGCATGAGTGCCAATGTTGCTGCTGTTTCTGAGGGTCTGTCCTATCCTAATTTTCGACTGCTGCTGACTACGCCAATTTGTCCCGTCCAAATATCTCAACTCCCTTCTGATGCCTGCTTTTTGGCTAATTAACACCCTCCTTTTCCAAGAAACAACAGCTGTGGTGTGCAATGGAATGAACACAGAACTCCTTATCTGTTTGAGCAATTAACAAGAATTTATTGCTACAAACACAGACACTCCCTGCAAGTCCTCTTGTCCAGAGGCTTTCCCTCCCCAGAACTCCACTTAACTCAGTGGGTAAAGGTCTGAAGCCTCCAGTGCAAGTCCAATCCCGTCTCCAAGTCTTCCCAGTCCAGTCTTCTGCAGTAGAGTCCCACCTCTCCAGTAGTGTTCTCTCCAGCAGAGTCCTGGCAGTCCTCTTCTCTGTGTGTCCTCCTGCAGAGTTCCGGCAGTCCCCTTCTCCCAGTGTGAGTCTGTCCGGGTGTCCCTCTGGGTCAGGGTCACGCCTCCCTCTGGGTCAGTGTCCTCCCTCTGGTCAGCGTCCCGCTCCTGGCTGGGTCAGCGTCCCGCTGTGGTCAGCCCTTTGCGCCTTCTGAAGCTGCCTTTTATCTGCAGCCCCTTGTTAAGTCCAAATGCAGCTCAGCTGTGAGCTTCCTCGTTAGCTCGGGTCCCATCAAGGTCAAATGAAGCTCAGGTGTCCAACCAGGTCTCCATTGGCCTTGACTGATTACAGCTGTGGAGCCAGCCCTGCGCTTCCCAGAGCTGTCAACCAGCTGTCAAAACAGGGAATCGCTGTCAACACCGCTTCATCCACCTAATGATCTTCTGATCTTCCATTACAGGGTCAGGGAATAGAAAGAACAGGACTTGGAACAAAGTGCTGTGGGTCTGTTTGTCTCCATAAGCATAGGCCTGAGTTTTAGACCATTCGTGCAACAAGTCTTCACTTAAAGTTGTCGCTGGGTTCTTGGAAACTGCAACTTTTAAGCTAAACGATTTATAATGAAACCAATTTCACCATAAGCGAATTGATACGCATACACTAGAATTACGTTCCTACAGCCTATTTCTGGTCACTAAAACATTGCCAAACTTCTAAACAAAGACCCCAAAACAGTGATGTAGCTAGAGGAAGTGCAAGGCACTAAATTTTTTAAGGAGCCTCACCAGAAGCGGCTCTGCCCCCTCGCCTTCGAATCCATTCCAGTGGGAGGAGCAAAACAGTTTGCTCCCCCCACTTGGAATGGCTTTGAAGGGGTAGGAGAGGGCCACTTGCAAGCCGCAGTGAGGGTCCCTGCAAAACGTAGTGCTTTGCACTCCCCTCTAGCTACACCACTGCCCTAAAACACTTCTGATATTAAACACTGAAATAAATAACAGCATTCTAAGCTTGAGAAAACTCACACAGAAATGCAGAGAACGTGCAAACTTCTCACAGACAGTGGCCCCGGCCGGGAATCGATTTATTTTTCTAATCAACTTTATAATGAAATGGTTTTGAATGAAACAACTTTACGTGAAGACTTGCTGTATTCCCATTTTACAGATGCGGAACAGGGAAAAGTGTGCCTGTGAGTGTATGGGTGAAGTGGGATTTGATTCTCCAGAGAGTCATTCATTGTGCAGAATGTATTTATTTAAGTACGGTTAGGTCCCATCCCTTTTCCAAGTTGCTTGGGGCATAGATCCCCCTCTTTTATTCTTGCAACAGCTCTATGAGACAGGTTAGAGCGGAAGAAAAAGTAATAGGTCCAGGTTTACCTAAGTAACTTCATAGCTGAGGATGAATTTGACCAGTTTGATTTCTCCCTGGCCCTACTCCAGAATTCTGGACTTCCCGCTGCAGTGGGACAGGGGATTATATATTTGAATGCTCTTTGCACATAGCATGCAAGCACAGCAAGGCAAGAGGGCTGTTGAGAGCTAGCATTGGGCCTGGGGCAAAGTGCCTGGTTGGTGCCCCCAATCAGGTAGTAGAAGTGCACTGAAAGCGGATTAAAGCTGTAGTAGAAAGCAGCCCTGGATAGGCTGAGATTGAGGTACCCCCAATTTATTTTGTAATACATATGTTTTGAACTACATACTTGGTTAGAAGCTTGGACCTCAAGGATTTTGCCCCCCCCTTCCCTCAGGTCTGGAGAGAGGTTTTAATGTAGGTCCTCTCCTGAATGATCTAGTTTGCTATATTCAAGCAGTTGTGTGTGCATTTTTAAACATGTCAGGAAGCATTCAGAAATGTGATTTTCTCCCCTCTTCCTGCTGCTTGTGGTGGTTCAGTTCAGAAACTCTCCCCCCTCATTCTTTTGCACCTGTAGACATGGTTACCTGCTGGCTGGGACCAGAATTGCTTTGCTAGGGTGATCGTGGGCTTTCCGTTCAGGGGTGTGTTTGGATCAGTGCCCCCCAAAGATAGAGGATTCCCCCCCCCCAACTTCTTCTAGGAATGTAATGGAGTTTTTGGTTGCAGGTCATCCGGGACATCTTGCTGATAGGGCACCGGCAAGCCTTTGCCTGGGTGGACGAATGGTGTGGTAAGTCAGCCTTTTGTCATGTTCCTGATTGCTGATGGGGGGGGGTACCCTGAAGGTATCGGGAAGGCACTTTTCATAGAAACTGGAAGTGCCTTTCCAGTACCTCCTGGAGATGGGATGTTCTGAAGCCCACAGAGCCCACATATTGCCTCTATGGGCCTCAGAAGACCTCCTGGATGTAGCCAAAAGGCACTTCTGGTCACATCCAGGAGGAACTCTGTGATCCTTCAGGCCACAGGTTCAAAACCTGCAGTGGGTCAAAGCCACGGGTTCTTAACCTGCAGATAAAGAGGACCCACGTAATTAAAATATAATTTCACAAGCATAATTTTCCTTCCGTTGCGCCCCTGCTTCGCTCTCTCTCCAGTTCCATTCCCCCAGCCTGCTTGGTTTGTATTCCAACACCATGAAGTATTTGTACCTCATACCCAAGATAATATCTTTGTACTCTACTTTCATTCATTTATGGTCCAACCCTACCCAACTTTCCAGTGTCCATCCAACTGCAATGCATCCCTATGGTAAGGGAACAAATATTCCCTTTCCTTGAGGAGGCCTCTGTGACTGCCCCCCCACCACAGCTTGCACATGTTGGCATGGCTGCTTCAGCACCGGAAAGTTGGATAAGATTGGGCCCTTAGATAATCTGCCTCTCTCTTGTCCTGTACTAATAACACTGGGTAACCCAAAAATTGTTCATGTTGCATTTTTAATATTTCTTATACAATTCAGAGGTGCTGAATCCAGTGGTGACCTTAGTTTATCTGTATCT
Organism: Tiliqua scincoides; assembly: GCF_035046505.1. Taxonomy (NCBI): domain Eukaryota; kingdom Metazoa; phylum Chordata; class Lepidosauria; order Squamata; family Scincidae; genus Tiliqua; species Tiliqua scincoides. The sequence goes on along the minus strand of NC_089833.1, from coordinate 3,583,579 downwards.
TCAAAACGTTTTTAGTTATCTTAAATTGTGTGTGTTTTAATCAATCCTATTGCCTAATGTGTTGTAATACACGTCATGTTATAAAATTGTGCAGTGTAAATTGTGGCTAAACTATTGATGCTATGCCAAAAGTAGTGGCATTTTTATAATCCTCCCCCCAAGAATTAATAAAGAAACATTAAAATATTCAGATAAACACAAAGTTGTTCAAATTTTGTTACACACTGTAATCAGCCACTCAGATCAACCCATTTCTGCCCAAACCACAGGTGTGCACATTTAATCCCTGTTGCAAATATGCAGCATTGGGCAGAAATGGGTTAAAGCTGTGAATTTGCCCTGAATGAATGAGAAAAGCCACCCCCCCCCCACACACCATCTCAGAGTCCTGATTGTAAGTATAGCAAGGCACTGAAAGGATAACTAATTCTCGAACATGGGCAATTGGATGTTGTCCCATTATACCACGTTTATGAACACATTTTGGAATAGGCTCACTTTCCCCAGAGCTGAGACCAGAGTCTGAATGGAAGAATCTGCTCATTTGTGGATTAAAATACTTCTGAGCCACCTTTCAGTTTCACTCTCCCGTGTAGTTCAGCCAAGCATAGTGGGGGAAAAAATGAATACGTATTACGAAAGCAAAACAAATTATGGTGATGAAAAGTCACACCCAAAATTCCAGTTGACCACGATCAATTTTCATAAAAAAAAAAAAAAACTTGGATCCATTTCCAGGCGTGTGTAAGAGGCCTGCTAGGGGCCAATCTAGTCTAACTTTCTGCATCTCCCAGTGGCCACCAGATTCCTCAGGAAGCACACAAGACCACAAGAGACCTGATTCCTAGTCCCACTCCCTTGCATCTCTCATGTCAGGGACAGGCTATCTCTAAAACCAGGATGTTGCATAAATCATCATAGCTTGTAATCTATGATGAACATTATTCCTCCATAAATCTGTCTGAAAGGCATCTAGCTGGGTGCCTTTATGCAGTAAGCCAGGTTCAAGATAGGTTATTAGTTTTGTGGCCCTGGAGCAGAGAGGGGATTAGACAAACTTATGGGGAAAATTCCATTGTAGCTTACAAGCCATGATGACTACATGCAACTCCTGGTTTTAAAAGCAGACTGCCTTGGAATGCCAGATGCAAGGGACTGGCACCAGGATACAGGGCTTTTGTGTCTTGTGTACTCCGTGGGGCATCTGGTGGGCCACTGTGAGTTGCAGGAAGCTGAACTAGATGGGCCTTTGGCCTGATCCTGCGGGGAAATTCAGATGTTTTTACAGGTTCCACATGAATGTACTTGCAGGTTTTATGTCAGACAAGCGTAGCCTGGGAGAGACAAAGAGGCCTTTCATAGGAGAGCGGCCTTCATTGTCTCCCTGGGAGAAAAACCTCTGGCCTAGCAATGCTCACGCCCTGCATTTCTAGGGTGTGGTGTGGCTCTGTAGCTTTAGAGAAAGCTTGAGGGGTGTAAATAAAAGTGTGCAGGAATAACAGCCTTTCTATTAGAGGGAGAGGTTTATAGCTGTGTCTCATCCAGTTACTCGAAGCTCATGAAGCCTCTTTCTTAAGCAAGTCAGAGTTTCTTTGAAAAAGAAGTGGGTCGAGATCACCCAGGATGCGAATCACAGAAAGTTGCTCCCCTTCCTTTCTGAAGATGGGCTTCTTATCCTCATTTGGTAACCCCACTAACCTTTCCCCACAAACTCCTGCCTGCTTCATTCGATCTCTCCAACTCTTCCCAAGCCCCCTTTCCTTTGCTCTTTTTGGTTTTTGTTTACTTGTTTGTTTTAGATTGTGAGCTCCTTGGGGCAGGGGCCTCCTTCTCATTCTTTCAAAGCACCGGCAGAGGGATGGCTCTGCTGCTTTGTACTCCAGAGTTAAATGCTGCTTTACACTGCCACTCTCCTCCCCAGAGTTTTGTGGATGAAATTGATTTATTAATTTTATCCCAGCTTTTCTCCCAGGGCAGCACCTGTGGTTCCCCCCCACCCCCACAAGAGGGGAAGGTTAGGCCAAGACAGCAACCAGCCCCGGGTCATCAGAGTGAGCTGCATAGCTTAGTGGCAATTTGAAACCCAGTTCAATCCCAGTTTGAACACTACACTGCGCTGGCTCGGACCTCGTACACACACAAACACACATCAAAGCCACTTCCCTGCCTTGTGATTCCATCTGTTGATGTCTTAACCCCATGGAAGAAGCTTTGTTATCTGAGCCACAGGCTCTGCATCCAGACCGTAGGGGCGGCAGAGGCAGAGTCCCCTTGACCAGGCTTTTTAGGTAGTATCCACACAACGTGCTCCAGCTTGTTGCTATAAAGCAACTTTCCTTCAGGCTTTGCAAGCAACTCTGGCATGGAGGGCTCGGGGTCTAAACTCTCATCTGGGCAAATAGTTCTGTCCCACACACAGGACATCTTCCCTTGCAAGGTGGCCTTCCTTCCCCAGCAAGAGTTGTTTCCACTTACAACAACTTTGTGAGGTAGACAAGGCTGAGACTCTCCTCATGTCACCCATTGAGCATGGTGGCTGAGCGGAAGGTTTGAACTCAGGTCTTCGCTGTCATCATTTTCGCAAGTTAACCCACTACATTACACTACACAAGTTGTCATGATCCAACTGGTGCAGGTGCACCTCTGAATGGAACCTGGTGTTCTAGGAAGGGGGGGGCTGTTGGTCTTAGAAGTCCTTGCGGCAGAGCTTGTGTCAGGAGCCTGGTCGATAGTGAGTCATTTCCACCCCACCCCCCCAATGGCCATGTTCAGATATGCTTTTCTTGCAAGACTTTTCTTACAAGGTGCCAGTCAACCAGGCAAGTGATGTGCTTGGCTTTGCCGCCCCCTGGTTGTAAACGAGAGGAGGAAAGGAGCCAACAGAGAAACAAAAGTGAACTTGAAGTATCCCTTTCCATGGGGCTGCATCCATGGGTCACAGGGGCTTTGTAGGACATCTGGTCCTACCCCCTGCTCAGACTCCTTATGAAAACCTCCAGCTTGGACGCCTCAGATTTGAGTGCCAGGGAAAGACCCCCAATGTAACCTGCAGGTGGCAAGGGGCATTACCACAAGAGCCTTCGCAGGGGAGTTCCAGCCTTTACTGGGAGTTTCGCCCTTCACCCATATATTTTGTGGAATAGCAGTCAGGGCTGCGCAAACATCCGCTTCCCAGGGTCCTTTGAGCAAAGCCACAAGCGTTCAGGCAGTAGCGTAGCCAAGGGTTAGTACTGCAGGCGCTGCAGTGCACCATGTAAACAGCCCCTTTCACAGAGACGGCAATTGCTGCCCCCCTCTGGCTATGCTACCATGTTCAGGAGTTGCGTGGAGCGCTAGGGTAAGAAGAAGGCTTCAGCAGGGCAGAAGGCGTCCCCCTTGCTAAGTGCGGAAGCATTTACATCAGGAGTATACTAAAGCAGAGGAGGAATCGCAGCAGACCAGACTGGGGAGAGAGGAACCATCGGGACACAAGTGGAAAGTCTTGAAAATTCTGGATAAGGCTCTAGTCCGATGGTTCCTAAGTTTTTTTGACTGGCGGCTCCCTTGACCTGCTGGACCACTGGCCACGGCTCCACATTTAGGGCTTAGAATCCTATACACTGTATAGGGCGGCAGGATTTTTGTGAGGATTCCGTGACTCACCTTGCTGGTTTCTGCAGCTCCACTGCTCTAGTTCAGCGTTTCTCAACGTTTGTTCCCCGCCGTACCGCTTTGCATGTTCCACCTCTTGGAAGTACCACTGATGATGTCATCGCTTGTAACTTCCAGACTGGGAGGCCAGACACAGCACGACAAACACTGGTAAGAGGCTCAGGGTGGATGGCAGGGCTTTTTTGTGCACCTAAAAAGCGCACACTGGAGCTCTGCCTGTTGAGCTGAGCCTTTTACCGCTGCTTGTTGCATTGCATTGCTGGTCCCGCTGCCAGGCGGCCGGGATCCGGTGGCCCCACGTGTATACCACCTTGAGTAGCACCCGCGGTATGAGTACCACTGCTTGAGAAATGCTGCCCTGGTTCATTTTAACATCTCCCTGGTGGTCAAACTTGGCACTGCAGCAGTTGTAGCGCTGACAGTCACTAATGCAGGCTACATCTCGAAGTGAACCTGGGATTGTACGCTGTCTGTGCTTTGGTTTAAACACACCAGAAACTTGTGATCTTTGTATGTGATGCAGGTTAAGCAAGTGCAGCTTATTTAGTGTGATTTACTTGGGGAGGAGAAAGGCGCTATTGGTGTTCCCTGCGAGCTCCATGGCCGTGCAGCTCCACGCAACAGGAAACTCAGCAACCCAGAAGTCCGGGGATGGCATTGTGGCACAGTTGTGACACCACACGCCAGATGGGGTCTGCACACAGGCACAGAGCCTTAGAAAGAACATAAGGAGCTGTGCAGGGCCTGTGCGTGGGTGCACACCTTAGCTTCACCATGCAGGTTTTCAGGCCAGACTTTAAAACCATCAGGACTAGAAACCTGAGGCTGGGTGTGTTTGATTTTAATGGTTATACATCCAGTTTGCAATTCTGAACTTATGCAATGCAATCACTGAACAGCAACAATCCTCGGAAATCCTTTTTTCACGCTCTTTCCAATGGACACCCTCTGTTGTTCTGTGTAATGTGTCCCAAAGACCCTGTGCTACTGACATTGGCAGTTGTTGGCAGACTGTGCTGCTGACCTGCTAAGGGGCTGGTGGTGATCAGGCAGATGCTGGTCAAGCTTGGAGAAAGTTCAACGTTTTCTCTTGCTCCCCTCTCTCCTGAAGTAACAGTACTAACACTTTGGCTGTCAAAACTGCTGCTGTCAGCTTTCTCTGCCATGCCCTCTGTGTCGGGGCACTTGAGCTCCTTCCTGTGTATGTTGGTAGGAACCTGGAGGCAGATACTGTAGTGGCAAAGGCAATGTGAAGGTGGGAAAGAATCTCCAGATGTATCTGGAGAATCTCCAGTTTGCACATTGTTTCATTCACATCGCTGGGAGCCCTGGGACTAAGCCCTACAGAATTTCCCATGGCCCCCTGCATCCCTTCCAGTGGTATATTGGTTGCGACAACTGCCGCCATTACTGAGGGTTCAGCCAGCTGGGTGGGCCCACTGATGGACAAGGGCCTCAGTCAATCTCGGGGCCCCCTCTGCTTCTGCTGGGCCTTGAGCTCACACCTGTTCCTTATTGAAATCTTCCCCTTGTGCGTTGAGAGGGCAGAGGCATGTCCTTCCCAGTTATTGTGTGGCCAACTTCCAGATGAGTGCCGCTTCAGGCAAAGGCGCCTCTGTGGCCGTTCATGTGCCTCGCCGTTCTGTATGTCCGTCTGCTGTATCCCCCTGACTTAACTGAGCATTGAGAACATCTCTGCGTGTTACAGACATGTCCCTGGAGGAAGTCCGTGCCTTCGAGACTCAGATGTATGCGGCCACAAACATAAACTTCCACAGCCAGGAACCCTAGCTCTCCCCACCTGGCCAGCCCCGCCCAGGACTCCCGTTTTTGTATGTATGTTCTCTTTTGTGGTTCTGTTTATTTATTTGTTTTCCCCTGAATTTGTTTTGTCCTCTGAATGTCAACAGCAGTGGCTTCCCCCCTTCCTCTGGACCCAATAAAACCCTCTCTGAATACATGCCCGAGATGGACCAGGAGACCCACCAAGAACCAAAGCAGAAGAGCATTTACGGGGCATGTTTACGGAGGAGTAAAGTAGGGAGTTTTCATTTTGTGCAATGAATTTTCTCAGTCCTCATCCACGGCTCTGCACTGGGGTTTCTCAAAGCCACTTGATGGTGCTAGCTCATGGAGGTGCTGGCTCACTACATGCAGGGAGCAGAACGAGGCAGTGGCATTGAGGAGGCAGAATTTGGGGCAACAGACTGCAGGCAGGGGCCTCATATTCTTGAAGATCCTGCAGCTTGTAAACTCACAAGGAGGAGACTGAATGCTGAAGTTTTTCTCATGGAGGTGCTAGCTTACTACCTGCAGGGACCACTCAAAAGCGAGAACCCCCCTGCAACTTCAGTTGGTGGTAGTTGGAGTCCAGAATTCTACCACTTCAAAGCCAAATTAGACCTTCAGCTCAACATTTTTTTAGAGACATGCTTAGAACTGGAAGTTCCTTTGGAAAATAGCCAGGGGGATCTTGATTGCAAGATGGGGAAGGTTTATTCTTGTCACTTTCCTGCTGAAGATATGCTGAAGAGACTGTTTGCAGCTGGAAAAGAGCACATGGGGGGCGGGGTTAAGCATCCCATCCCAGTGCCCCACAGTTCCTATCAGGACCCCCTTTCGCTTTTCTCAGTTGCTTTTGTCAGTAACAGTTTTTTAACCATGTTGTCTTTAAAATGTGCATAAGTTGAATTTTGGCCCTTCGTTCCTGTATTTTGTGGAGTAGCAGACAGTGCCTCACACACATCCACTTCCCAGGCTCCTTTGAGGAAAGCCATGAGCGTTCAGGCAGTAAGTGTAGCCGGGGGGGGGTGACACAGTTAGTACTTTAGGCACTGCAGTGCACTGTGTAAGCAACCCTTCTGTCCCACTTGCCTTCAGAGCCATTCTGGGCAGTGACAGCAACCGCTGCCCCCCTCTGGCTACGCTACTGTGTTCAGGAGTTGAGTGGAGTAAGCACGGCCTGAACATAAGCAGTGTGAGAGCAGTTGGGGATGCGTGTGAGCATGGAGCATGTCTGCCAGCCTGGACAAGCCTTGCTCAGCCCCATCTCTGCCTAAAGAGGGCGCCCAGAGACCAGGGCCGCCTCCGTCTCAGGGAAGGTTGACAGTTCTCAGAGTAGTACCTCTGTCATTTCATGACCTCTTTCTGTGCTTTCATGATACATTGAATCAGTGGATAGACTTGAGGTTCTGAAAGCTTGGAGTAGCCAGCTCTGTGCACACATGTGCATGCATGAAAGTACCCACAACCCCCAAGAACTGGTGTGACGTCACTCTTCGTTATCCCCACCCACGACACAAGGAGGGCACGAGTGCTCCTGTCCAACCCCCTTTCTGGTGCTCTGGTCTGCACCATCATGTGGGGGGACATCCAAACTGCCCCCTGAAATGTCATTAGACCCAACCTATATAATCCCTGTAGTGAGGTGGTAGAGTTCTGGAATGTTCCACTGCAAGTCCAGGTTGGGGGGGGGTCATATTTTAAAATTCAGATCTGTGCAAAACAAGCCAAAGAACGCTTGCCGCATGTAATAAATGAGCACATTGGAGTAAAAGTCTAGCACGGACTTCTCCCTGAATGACGAGTCTCTGCATGCCGGATAGATTTTGTGTGATGGAGTGTTCAAGCGCAAGACTCTTCCCCCGCAGTCTGAAGTAGAATGATCCAGAACGTACCTCCTGCGGCCAGTGGATCTTTGCTGCTACTATAAATTGGACAGTTTGGGTGCCCCTGTCCTCCCAGCATTGTAACCATTCAGCCAGGGGTGGGGGCGCATGCGCGCACACTGAGATTTGGCAGGGCCGAGTGGGCCTTGCCTTGACCTGCAGCTGAGGTCCTTTTTCCCCAGGCAGCAGCAGCAGTAGCGATGCCAATCAACAGTGAACAGTGCAAAAATAGTGCAACGTGGGGCAAGTAGCACTGAGAGTCTGAAAAGCCAGTGAGCACTAGGCAGTTCCCACAGCCCGCCGGATTCTTCTAGAGTCAATGGAGTGGGGTGTGGTTGGGGTGGACTCTTTTTTCGAGCCATGTTTTGCAACCCTCAGTGTTCATTGGTTGTCCTGTACATGGGGGGGGGGGTGTCTGTGTCATATATGTTATTGGTTTTTATTCCACTGTGTACAGGGTATTTGGGGACTCTGGTTGCTGACCTGATTGGTCCTAAAGGGAGAGCACATTTTCCTGTGCTGGTCTGCTGCTTTTCACACTGAAAGGAACTTGTTCTGTGTGGACAGCTGAGGAACCCCTGCCTCATGGTGTCTCCCACCTGGGCCGTGTTCTGGGGCATACACTTGGCTACCCCTGTTCAGCCTTGCTGGCATCCTGCATGAACTTGCGGCCACTTCAAAACACACCTGGTGCTTTCTTTGGCTGTGTACTGCAAGACAACACGAGCCATGATGGACAGCCCATCCGGCTTTCCTGATCCTCAGTGGAACCCCCCCCCCCCCAAACAGAGTTTGCAAACTTTCAAGTTACAGCATTGGGTGCGCAATTTCTGCTGATCCGCCACCAAGGTCTTTCTCTGGCCGCATGTGTTATTTGTAATTCTGTGGAGGAAGCGTGTCATCCTACTTGTTTCTCAGCACAGTAGTCCTGTGTGAGGTGGCTGAGGCAGAGAGAGAAGCAGCTTGTTTAATGCTGAACCAGCCAGGTGCATGGCCAAGGGAGATTTGACCCCAAAGCTCCCACTTTCCAACCGACTGTCCCATTCCGACTCTAGTACTGAGGCGGATACACTTCAGAGGGCCAGTGGAGCCCCACTGTGGCGGACCACTGAAGGGAGGCCATCCTTGGGGCCTGTAACTGAGAGAGCAGGAAAATGTGTGGACTGAGCTGCTCCTCCTCATCCTCTCTCTCTCGCTTCCTTCAGGGATGACTATGGATGAGGTGCGCCAGTATGAGAGGGAGACCCAGGAGGCCACCAACGAGATTGTCGGCACAGTGTCGTCCACCATCTCCATCGGCGAAGTGTGTCTGCCCCCCAACTCTCCGCGCACTCCTGCCAGTGCTCCTTCCACGCCCCTCAGCGGCGAAGCCCCCGACTTCCTCAGCGTGCCCAAGGACAGGCCCCGGAAGAAATCTGCGCCGGAGATGCTCTCGCTGCCGGTGCTGAGGGAGCGCACAAACGCAGAGTGACGGCCCACCCTCTGGGCCTGCTCTGTTCAGGAAGGAGACGCCCCCGCCCCATTTCCACAGAAATCCTCTTCTGCATGTCAATAAGGACACGTACCCAGAGCTCCTCCTACATGTCCTGCTGGATTTTTTTATGCCCGTTTGGACCTGCTCCTTGTCTTGCATCTTGCAACGCACCTCTCTTGTCGACTGGATTGAGGAAAAGCCTGCTGCGGAACCCCTTCGCTGGGATTCTTGGGTGCATCGAGCTCGGCAGGCAAACTGTTGCCCTTCGTTCTTGCAGGCACCTGAGCTTCCTGGCTTCCCTTTTGTGGTCTCATCAGGGCAGTTTTTGTGACTGCAGCAGCTGGGATCAGCTGCAGTCCAGCCGGCCTCCCTCCTTCCCATGTTGAACAGTCACCTGGCCAAACATTCCTTGCTCTGTCTGGGCCAGCAGTGAGGGCCCAAGGTCTGGTTTCCCTTCTTCTTCCCAGGAGTGAAGACATCGTGGAGGTGGCCTCCTGCCAGCAACTGTGGAAGGAACACTGGACAGGGCCACAGTACAGACTTAAACGGGTTTTATTGTCCCCCTCCTTTCCTCAGAAAACCCCAGAACTTGTCTCAGGCTCCTTCTCAGAGGTTTTTCAGGGCCTTACAATACTGGCATCCCCAGGATTATTTGGGCAATGTCACGACCCAGAGAGAGAGAGAGACGAGCCCCCTAAGGGAGGCAATCCTTTGGGCCTGTGACCAAGAGAGCAGGAAAGTGCCCAGGGTCATAGTACAGGAAGGGGGTCAACGCCTGCAGACCCCATGGCCGAATTGAGTGGAGGTGCCAGTTCAGATGGCTGCAGTCAAGGGCAGTCAGCCTTTTGTAATGGGCTTTCATGACAAGAGTTTCCTTTTTATTGATTGATTTTTTTTAAAGGGAAAAACATGTGGGATTTTTACACCAGTAAGTTCTGTCCTGCTATTTTAGCAGGAAATCCCTGAGCTTGGCTCCATTTTATGGGTTGGGATGCCCCACTGAGTTAACACACCACTGAGGCTTATATCAGAGTTCTGCATATATTAGCAAACACCAGTGGATTCACATTGGTGCTAGGAAAGTCCTGTCGATTGTGGGACTGTGCCCTGTGAAACCCCCTCTAGTACCCAGGGTTCTGTCTGTGGCACGATTCTATAGTCTTCCTGCGTGCAGGTGGAATTTGGTAGCAAGGCACAATGTTTAGCATTCTAAGAATCCCCTAAGGGAGGCTATCCTTGGAGCCTGCAACCAAGAGAGCAATCATGAGGACTAGAAGCTTGCTTTAGAAAAGGGGGATGGAGAGCTGGGATTAAGAAGAGCCCCACTGGATCAGGCTGAAGGCCCATCTAGTCCAACTTCCTGTATCTCACAGAGGCCCACCAGATGCCTCACAAGACAATAAGATACCTGCATCTTGTTGCCCATTCCTTTGCATCTGGCATTCTGAAGTAGTCTCCTTCTGCAACCTCCTGGTTTTAGAAATAAGCTACCTCCAGGGGTAAGGGAGTGGCAGTAGGATATAGGGATCTGTTGTAGGGATCTTGTTGTAGGATATAGGGATCTTGTTGTGTGCTCCATGAAGCACGTGGTGGGCCACTGTGAGATACAGGAAGCTGGACTAGACGGGCCTTTCAGCAGGGCTCTTCTTATGCCCTTATGTTCTTCATCCTAGCTCTTTTCCCCTTTTCTTTTTCAAAGCAAGCTTCTAGCCCTCATGACTGCAGGAAGCAGCTTGCAAGTAAAAGCAACACCCAGTAAGGCTTTAGAAGCTAGGACTTGGCAGGAACCCTTGGACAACCCTGCTGGATCAGGCCAGAGGCCCACCTCGTTCAGCAGCCTGTTTCCCTAGTGGCCAAGCAGGTGCCTATGGAAAGCCCCACAGCAGAAGGTGAAGGCATCCCCACTCCCCTAGTGTTGCTCCCCTGCTGCTGGTATGCAGTGCCTCAGAAGCACTGAACTTTCAGGTGGCCAGAATTTCTGCACGGCTCTGATGTGCATCTCCCTTCCCTCCCCTTGGGCTAGCAGACCCCCAGGAAACGGGGCAAAAGCAGCGCATTTGCTTTGTTTGCATAATGTATTCCATTCAAAGAACTGGATGTTGAACAGTGCACAAGGTAGATTCCGCACAGTCTTTCGGCAGCCCAGGGCTGCAATCCTGTACATATTTTCCTGGGAGTAAGCCCCATTGAGCACAGTGTGGCTTCCTTCTGAGTAGACATGCAAAGGATTGTGTGGCTAGAATGGCTGTGGGTTGGTGCCAGCATTCGGGGAGATCGGCATCCTCAAGACTAGGACCATCTGTCTTCAGGGGATTCTTTGGGGTTTGCTGGACAGCCAGTTCTTTCGCTTGCACACCAGATAGCCATCTCCTTCTGTGGCAGCCAACAGACCTTCTCTCCTGTGCCTTTGGAACCATCTTGCCACCGCAGTAGGGAGGTCTGCAGAGGCACCTCCTTGCGGGGGGGGGGGGTGTTAATGCCTTTCAGGGTCCAGCAGTCAGAGGCTGGAGCACCCACCTGCCTTGCTGCCAGCTCTCCTGCTATCACCAGCATCCAATTTGCCTTGCGGAAAACCAGGTGGGCAGCTCCAGCTGGAAAGGGCTGCTGGGCGAAGTTGCGGATTCCTCAGACGTAAACCTTTGTTGTCTTAATGTGGTCTTTGACCCTCTTTGTACAAGCACAGTTCTTGAGTTGCACTGTTCCCTGCATGGGAACCTCCCTGCCAACCTTCCCCCCTTTTGCAGGTGTTGGCGCCTTGCTTCTGGTCATTTGCTCTTCTCCAGTGTCTACAATTTGTGTCTTAGTGCACAAAAATGGCTACAGAGTGTTTGAGGGGGTCAGTCAAGGCAAGGAGGCCTCCTAGAGACTAGGACTGGAAAAGAGATATGGTGGTCCAGGGAGCACTCGATGGGCACAGACTGGTGTGGTGAACAAGGGGGGATGATTCTCATGTCTGGTTGTCAGCTGCTGGCTTGGAGATCTGTCCAAGAGAGGTGCAAACCCTCACAGAAAGGAGAAGAGTGAGCCTTCAGTGGTGTTGTGTTTTAACTAGTCATCGGCAGATTACCCAGACCCCTGCGGTCTGCCATAACTATGGGGGTAGGTGGGGTAGACTCAAGCCCGGGTGTGGGACAAAAGGTGTCAGAGGACATGTGGAACCTGCATATTTTGAAGCAGCCAGGTTTCAGTTTGCAAAGATTGATGGGGACCAGTTCTCCTCTGGTGCATGAGACATCTGCCTGTTCCTGTTTCTCAGGCTTGACAATGGGTGGGAAGGGGAGGTTGGCGTGGAAAATCCGATGTAGATAATTTGTGATCTGTGTAGCAGCAGCGCTGTATGTTGTGTTTTATTAAAAAAAAACATGGAGCGATAAAGGCAATTTGGCGCGGAAAGCGTTTATGTACTTGGCTCGACTCCGTTGCCGTCGTCACATGGCTCTGGCAAGCGACTGATCTGTTCGTCCCTTATCCAGGGGTCATCTCTGCAAGTATGATGAGGTCCTACTGGTGAGCCCCCAAAGGGACTGAGTCAACAGCTATAATTACAGCAATTCCCAGATGGGTGGGTAGATCTTGCCGTCCCACATGCAGGCTGAGAGATCAGCAGGAGGGTGGGGAACCACATGAACCCTGCCTTGCAGCAGACGAGAGGTGGGCTTTTGGATGAAGGAATGCTCAGTGGCAGAGCACATGCTCCACGTGCAGAAGCACCCATGTGCAGCTCTTGGCATCTCTCTGAAAACCATCTTAAGTAACAGAGTTGGGAAAGATCCGTGCTTTAGAAGAAGTCTTTGGGGAACCACTGTTGGTCACAGCAAACAGAACAGAGTTAGGTGACCCAGCTAACCACTCCACTAATGGGAATCTCTGCCCAGAGTATTAAAATTCATCATTAAAGTGTCTAGACTAGAGCATTAAAATGTATGGGGAAGGAAACCCTTTGTCGGTTGTAATGGTGAATTGCTTTGCCCTTGCTAATGCCTGGCTTCCTCTTCCAGCTCTCCTATGTCGGGTTCATCCGATGGACGGGACAGGCCATAGAACATCAGGTAGTGGGAGTTACTGTAGACAGGAGCCTTGTTGGGGTTGGAGTAGGCCTGCTCTGGTTTGAGGGAGGCAAAGGGGTTGGTCCCACAGCCTGTGATTGCTGTCTCCAGCTCCAGCAAGATCTTCAGGGAATGCTTCATTTCCTGCTCACTGGAAAAGGAAGCAAGGAGAGTTGGTTACAGCCTTAGGAGAAGGCTCCAACATCTTTTCTAGTCCTGTGAATCAGAGATCCATCAGGTCTGAGACACCACTTTCAGGCAAGCAGTGGAAACCTTCCCGTCCAGGTAAGCATTTAACCTTTTTAAAAAAAAACAAAAAAAAAAACTGGATTTCTGCTGCCACATATACTGGAGAAGTGGTGTTTGTTTTAACACAATAGTTTTGGTTATAGCAAGGACACAATCGGTCTTTTGGGCTCAGCAGCCCACTTCTCTCACTGGCCCTCTGGAAAGCCCACAAGCAGAGAATCAAGACAACAGTCCTGCTGCATTGTTTATCGCTAATGTCTGGTATTTAGAGGTACACTGCTCTTACCCATGGAGGTTCCATCATCACTCTGATGTCCAATTAGAATGTAAGAGCAGCCCTGCTGGGGCAACACAAAGGCCCATTTAGTCCAGAATCCTGTTTTCCACAGTGGCCATCTGCATGCCTCTGGGAAGCTGACAAGCAAGAGAGGAAGGCAATTCCCCCCCCCCCAATAACAGAGGTATACTGTTATTGGGATAATATGGGTGCTCTCCCTTGCTGCTGCCCTCCCAGCCCTAATGCACACATAGCTCCTGAATTCAGTGTTGTAGCTTTAATTCAGCCACTATGCAACTTAGGACCAATGAGTGGAGAACAGGACAGAATGGAAAAGCCATGTGTTACCTGTACACGGAGAAGAGCGAGGGGATCTTGTAGTCTCGGAGCAGCAGCAGAGTGGGGAGCCAGCTCTCCATGAGGTCAGGGCAGGCATGGAAACCTGTGGCAGGAGGAGGAGACAAGGAATGGCTACAGGACTGCATTTCCCTCTGAAGCATCCGAGCGCTGGCTGAGCACCGGAAGAGGTGAACAGTGCATGGGGAGTGCTGGGCACTCATAGTGGGGGTGGCATGTTGACCGGCTTTGGGGCATGCCCAGTGTGGTGCTTGGGGGATCCGCATCAGACTGGGAAAGAGGAGGGAGAGTCACATGACTGAATGTGCATGCGCACCATGAAGAAATAAACACAGCCTGCGGAAAACGAGCCTAGCCTTGTCCCTGAAATACTGCAATGTGATATAAGTTTTCTTTTGTGGAACGGTGTTCAAAAATATGTCAGCTCTTCACCTTATGAAATGGCACAGCCCAGGACCCGCTTGGCCATCCCATGCGCTGTTTGTGGAGACTGGACCCAAGCCATGTGCCCGGGCCAGACATGAACCAAACTTTCCATACATGCGTCCACAAGGCTTAATCGCTTGGAATGATGGTCAAAGGTTCTTCCGAACATAAATTCTGGTCGTCAGTCCCCAGTGCCAGCTTAGTGAGCCACAGACTGCGTGTGCCCAGGGCATTTTGCTGCCCTGTCCCAAAGCTCAAATGAGCTTCTGTTGAGCCCGGGAATAAATCACCTCCCTGTCATGAAGAGAATGGATTTTGGACCATCCCCAGGAGGGAGGGAGAACGGCGAAGGAGCCCGTTGTTTGCGCAGCTGTCGGGCCAAGGATGCCTGGAGTCCCATGTGTGCCATCTGGCATGAAACGGGGCCGAGCCTGTACAGCAGCAATGGGCAGAAGGGGAACTCAGTCCCCATTTGCAAAGACCTCTGGCATTCTGCAAGCTGGTGGTGCCAGCGGCATTTCGCTGCCCTAGAATGACTAGCCTGACACTAGCAGAATGCCACTGGGACGGGGCCTTGTTCCTGGATAGGGGCACGTTTCACGGCCCCGGAATGCAACAGGACCCCTCGCCTCTCCCCTCCAACCGACAGCCTGCATTTTGGAACATTTTCCAGTCTCCTCCCATCCCTGCGCTGGGCAGGCAGGACTGCAAAGCGTCCACCAACCTGATGGATGACGTGTGAACTGACTGAAGCTTGCAAGGAGAACATGTCAGGGGGCTGCGCACCGAGAGGCTGCCCCGTGTCTGGGCAGACTTGAGAAGTCTGTCCTCAGTTTGAAGACTTGGGGCTCAATTTTAGAGCAATGGGTGGGTGGGAAAGGGAGACCAGTGCTTGCTCCCGCAGAGCCTCTCCCTTGACTTCAGAACAGCCATTTTTCCTGCAACCTAGAACAGAGCCGGCCTATCCATGAGGCAGTTGCCTGGGGTGGTGGATTGGTGAGGGGCACCCAGTGCACCCTGCCCACTTCTGCCCCTCATTTGCCTCCTGCTTTCTGGATTCAAAAAGGGAGAGGACAGGAATGGCATTTTTTAAACATTTTGTTTTTTAATTTTCATTTTTGTGAGAGAAACAGAAATACCTTTAGCGACCCAATATAAACACACACAGAGCAACTCTAAAGCAGGCCTTAGAACTGCACCTTCTCTTGCTTATACAGCCATTGCTTCCTCTAAAGAGCCAGCCAATGGGAAGAAGGTATCCAAGAGGTCTCTGAAGGACCCACCCAACTTGAGGCTCACTGGGCTGAGGTAATGGGCTCGGGGTCCAAAAGTGGCACATCAATAACTCCCCCCGCCCCGCACTGAGAAGTCTGTTATCAAGGGATTTTGTCAGTCTCCAGCCTGCAGGCCTGTCCGTTTTGCACGGCAGCCTCAGAGAGGCCTGAATAAAAAGCCATTTTGGAACAAGAGGCTCAGGCTTGAGTGATGCCGTACAGCCACCTGAAGCGGGTTGCATTGGTGGCAGACCGGGAGGGGGTGGCAGATTTGGGGTGCCTTTCACCAGGGTCCCTCCAACCTGCCGCCGATGCAAGTGGCATCAGTTTCATGCTCACTCAAGCTTGGAGCAGATAATTCCCCTCCTTGCTGCACTATTTGCACACTGCAGTGAAATTCAGGCATTGGGGGCACCCGAGTATCACTGCAGTGTGCGATGAACACAGTAAGGGTTATGGGTTGGTTGGTTTTAGTGCAGAGGTGGTGGACCTAAGATGGCATCAGGTGGCATTTCAAATTGTGCAGTCCCATCCTTGGACACGAGAGGGAAGCAATGGGGTTGGACAACCAGAAGGAAATCAGGATTCATTAGCCAGTGATTTAGCCCAGGCCACACAGAAATCTTTAACTGATTAAGGGAGCAATCCTAACCCACTTTACAACACCAACATAAGGGCAAAGCAGCTCAGAGGTAAGGAAACAAACATTCCCTTACTTTGAGGAGGCCTCCGTGAGTACCACCCAATTGCAGGATGTAGCACACACCCCATTGGCACAGCTATGCCAGTGCTGGAAAGCTGGTTAGGATTTAGTCCTAAACAGCACAATCCTAGGCATGTCTACTCAGAAATAAGTCACATTATGTGCACAAACACAGCACAAAACCTGTGTGCATGAGTATCTCATTCTGCAATGAACATGCAGGATTCCAGCAGATTTTGTGATGTGCCAACCGGCTCTCAGGAAGGATCACCTGAGCTGTTGGAGGCTGAGTGTCTGACGGTTCCCTGCCGCTCTTCCACACCTAAGCAGCTCTTTAGCGCTTGGTATGTCGAAGAGCTGACTAGCCCCATCAATCAATCAGCCCTTTACTGCTTAGTCTAATTGGTGCCATGTAGCGCACTGTCAGCACTGAGCAGCTGAGAGGAAAAGGCAGAGCCTCCACGGAGACAGCTGTGCAGCCTCTGGGATTTGTGAGAGGTGCTGCTGCTGGAGGCACTTGGTATTGTGGCCAGGGCTGAATGATGAAGCCTGAAAACCCAGCAGTTTGAGGATCAGCTCTGAGTCACTCAATAGGGATGAATGGCCTTCTTGGAAGTTTTTGATTCCAGGGCTCAAACCTGAAGCATGTGCAAATAACAGTGGGCCCAGAGTTTTCATGGGGGATCCATTCCAGGACCCCCCCCCCCCAATGGAAACCAATTTCTGTGGATAATTAAATCCATGAGGAGTC
This sequence comes from Tiliqua scincoides, assembly GCF_035046505.1. NCBI lineage: Eukaryota > Metazoa > Chordata > Lepidosauria > Squamata > Scincidae > Tiliqua > Tiliqua scincoides. The sequence continues at coordinate 3,566,703 of NC_089833.1, read as the reverse complement.
CTCAGATCACCTCCTGGACACGACCGGAAGTGCCTTCCAATCGAGTACAGGAAGTGTTTTGAGGCCCTCTAGCCATGGGCTCAGCATTCACAGATACTGAAATCCACAGATGCCGAGCCCATGAATAGTTAGGAGAGAGGACACCGCAGCATGTGCAGAGTATCTTTCCTTCACTTCTGATCTGGTTTCCACAAAGAGGCACCGGGCACCTGGGATTGGGAGCAAGGGCTTCTGGGAGAAGCGAGCAAGATTACTTCTTGTAGGCTTCATGCCCTGTGTTATGAATTAAGCCATATATTGATGTTTTTTTTTAGCAAACCTCTATGAATAAGAATGGAAGAATTTGAATCATCAGTTATTAAGAACCTGAGAACTGGAGCACTGAGCATCTGACTGGATCAGAGCCAGAAGGTCCCCATGTTCTGCGCTAGCAAGAGACAGGGAAGGCTTGTCCAGGATGGCTTGGAATTATCACTGCCCAATAAAGAGCAACAAGCCACATTCCACGAATTGCTGCAGTGTGTCCAGTCTCTTTTGCCACTTGACTGTTCAAGTTTCATTACTTTCCCGAGGATTAGTGTGTGCCGGGTACTTGGGCAAAAAACGATTCATGCCGCAGGCCATGGCTCTGGGGCCCGTTGAATCAACGGAAGAGGATGAAGCACTGCCGGCTTCTGCATCCAGCTTGCAAAACGATTTCAAAACTACAAAACTGGGGGGGGGGGGAGAGATGTATGTCTTGAACAATGGCAGGAAGGGCACTCTCTTGGAAAACGTCACTTTGCCCATAGGAATGGCACTTGCAAACAGGAGCAAACCCAACAATGCCCAAAGGAAGCAAACAGGGTCCTGTTCCTACTGGCCTGGGGTCAAACTAGTTTCGAAGATCAACCACTGCTGCGGCAATGAGTTAAATTACCGTCCCCGTGGCTGGCACGGCTCTGCTCTCCAGGAGATAAAATGCTGTTGCTCTCTCTTGCTTGCTATTTACTGCATTCCATTTCCAGTAGCTCAGAGACAGATTTAGGGATGACCCTAAGAACAGGTTTCCATAAACAGCCTTTCTCAAACCCTCTCTTCTTCTCCCCCCCCCCCCAGCACCCTGAGCCCACAAGAGCGTTGGGACCCTGGGATGAAGAGGCTCCCAAATGACTTCAAACACCTTTTGTTAGCATGCCAAACTGAATTTCATACCATGTGTAATCGGGGAACCTTCTTGTTCGTAAATTTCTGCTTTCACTTTTTTTTTTTAATGCTCTGAAGTGAGCCAATATCAGTCATTCAGGTTAGATTTATTTGGGTGCTTTCATTTCAACCAGAGGAGCAAGTGGACGTGTCTATAGACAAGTAAACAGCTCCAGACGATTGCAGTGCCCAAGAATCTTCTCAATTTGATGCAAGAGCTCACTCCAGTAGCCTTCTTTCCAGGGAGTTTACACCGGAAGCCTGAAAAACTCCTAGGCTTTCCGGGTGGGTAAAATTAATGGCATTACAGTAAGAATTAAATAAAGGGTGGAAATCTTTGTTAAGAAAATGATACAGTAACCCCACATGGGTTTGAAAACTGTAGGTGGCTGCCTCAGGGTCTTTGTGTAGAAGAGGGGACCACAGGGCTCCAGGTACCCCAAAAGTATGCGTCGAGATATCCATTTGCTAGGTCAGCAGTTCCCAAACCCTATGGCACCACAACCCACCTCATCCTCCCTGGCAGGTCACGATGTGCTACTCCGTCTCTTATGAGAACCTGGAGACCTCCTCCAAGCCAGCAACCCACTCTATGGGGGTCTCAGAATGGCCAGTAGAAACCTCAGAAAGTCACTTCTGGATTTTGGAAGCCAGTTTTTGGCCTGTGGAAGTCAATAAGGTGGGATGCTGGCCCAAAAGAGGCCTCTGATTTGGAGCCCTCTGGAAGAAACGGTGAGCAGGAGAGCCCAGGTTGCAACCTACCAGGTGTAGACTCCTGACCCCACACTTTGTGAAACCCTGTGCCAGCTCTTCTGGGGACCACCAAGGCTGTTTCTCCTTCTCTGACTCTGTGCATTTGAACAGAAAGGGGAGCTGAGTGAAAGTGTGAAAGGGAGGAGAGTGGCAAACCAGGCAGTGGTTCCCAAACTTTTGCAACTGGTGGCTCCCTTGACCTTGTGGGCCACTGGTCATGGCTCCCCTAACACATAGGACAGCAGGCAACTGTTACCCTGCACATGCCCGATCTTGTCTGATCTTGGAAGCTAAGCAGGGTCAGGCCTGGTTAGTACTTGAATGGGAGACCGCCTGGGAATACCGGGTGCTGTAGGCTTATACCATGATCTCGGAAGCTAAGCTAAGCAGAGTCAGGCCTGGTTAGTACTTGAATGGGAGACCACCTGGGAATACCAGGTGCTGTAGGCTTATACCATGATCTCGGAAGCTAAGCAGAGTCAGGCCTGGTTAGTACTTGGATGGGAGACCGCCTGGGAATACCAGGTGCTGTAGGCTTATACCATGATCTCGGAAGCTAAGCAGAGTCAGGCCTGGTTAGTACTTGGATGGGAGACCGCCTGGGAATACCAGGTGCTGTAGGCTTATACCATGATCTCGGAAGCTAAGCAGAGTCAGGCCTGGTTAGTACTTGAATGGGAGACCGCCTGGGAATACCTGGTGCTGTAGGCTTATACCATGATCTCGGAAGCTAAGCAGAGTCAGGCCTGGTTAGTACTTGGATGGGAGACCGCCTGGGAATACCAGGTGCTGTAGGCTTATACCATGATCTCGGAAGCTAAGCAGAGTCAGGCCTGGTTAGTACTTGGATGGGAGACCGCCTGGGAATACCTGATGCTGTAGGCTTATACCATGATCTCGGAAGCTAAGCAGAGTCAGGCCTGGTTAGTACTTGGATGGGAGACCGCCTGGGAATACCTGGTGCTGTAGGCTTATACCATAGTCTTTTGAGACTGAAGGTTGCCAACCATTTTTGTGAGGATTCTGCGGCTCCCCTGGCTGAGTTCCACAACCTCCCAGGGAGCTACAGCTCAAAGTTTGGGAACCACTGCTCTAGTCCATGACTCTCTTCTCTTCCATGCTTTCTCTTCCTCTCTGGTCCCCTGAACTTTTGCAAATCTCAGGACTGGGAGGGCAAAGGAGTAGCAGAGGTGGGTAGGTGGAGGTGAGCAGCAGGAACTCCCTCCTCCCGCCCAGCACCCACTCATGTTGCCTGGTGACCACCTCAGTCGTCTCATGGCAGAGGCAGCCGACAGTCTTCCCAGCCTGCAGGCAGAGACCAGACCTCCCCAGTGCTAACCAGGCCACCCGCCGCAATCCTTGCAGATAGAGTTACGCCGGCCTGGCATTTCTTGCCAGAAAGGTCAGGTTGCTGCTGGAACGCTGTTCCCTCCCTGTCAGTTTCCCTTTCTAAAGCCCCCAAAGCCTTGGCAGCTCCTCCCGGCACAACTTGAAAAGGATGCGTGTGGAAGCAGGGACTGTCCACTTTCCAGCTTTGCTTCTAGGCACAGAGGGCGCTTTTCCCCAGACTGCGGGCAGAGAGTTCTCAAATGGGTTTTGTAAAGCAGAAGAAAAAACATTCTGATTGGCCACAGGGAGGACTGAGTCGAAGTGGGAGGGGGGCCTCTCTCTCCGCAGCCCCCTTGCCTCCACAATGCTGATGCCGCCTTTCAGGGGTAACACTTTCTAATAAGGGGGCGGGCTGTTGCGGAGTGGCAGCAGGTCCCAGGTTCAATCCCTGGCAGCATCTCCAGGTAGCCTAGGAAGGACATCTGCCTGAAACCCTAGGAGGCTGTTGCTGTAAGCAGCAATGAGCCAATGCTCTGGCTTCCTACATTGCTGTGAAATCCTTTTGAGGGGCATAGGATTTGGACTGATAGGGCAACTGTCTCCTCCTCCCTTGTTTTCATTAATGCATTCCTTTGTTCCCACTGCATGCAGGTAAATGGGGGTCTCCATTCACTTGGATGGAGGAGGGAAAGGAAGCTGCTATTAGCAAGCTCCTAATATTGGGGGGGGGGGGAAGAACATAGATCGTTTCTCCCCAGCACCCGAAGGTGTGATTCGCTTGCTCTGGGAACCACTGCAGGGGCTACGAAAAGCAAAATCAAAAAGGGCAGCGATCCCTTGAACTGGACCTGGGGAGAGGACAGAAAGACCTCCAGCCAAACCACACATGATACAGGAGATCCATTTACTTTGGCTTGAAAGCAGCTGCCAAATTAGATTGCTCACAGTCGTCTCTAAACCAATCCCTTACCTCAACCTTTGGCATAAAATCTGCCTCATATTGACTTCCTATCTTCCATTTACACGAAGCTACTTGCTAGGTGACTGCTCAAATGTTGGCCAACCAAGTCTTCCTCCACATCCCACCGTGACTCTAGTCCCAGCTGGCCTGGGCCTCCTCCTCCCGACACTCTCAGAGTTTTCTGCCCATAAGGTGGGCAAGGTAGTTACCTGAGGCAGGGGGTTGTGGGGAGAAAGAGGAGATACAATGGGGCGCCCTGCAGGGACCTCACAACTGCTGCTGCCTGCCTACTCTCTATCAAGTGAAGGAATGGCTGCCCTCAGCTGCTCAGAGCCTCTCTGATTCCTGGCTGGTTCTGGGGCCGAGAGCAACAGAGAGGGGCTGGCTCTATTCACAGGGGAAAGAAGTTGCTCTTGGGAAACCCTGTAAAGTTGGGGAGGGGGCCGAGACCCCATTCTTTCCCTATGCTAGTCAGTGTTGTCCCCTGTAATGGAAGATCAGAAGATCATCAGGTGGATGATGTGGTGTTGACAGTGATTCCCTGTTTTGACAGCTGGTTGACAGCTCTGGGAAGGGCAGGGCTGTCTCCACAGCTGTAATCAATCAAGGCCAGTGGAGACCTGGATGGACACCTGAGCTTCATTTGACCTTGATGGGACTTTGAATGGACATGGACTGAAGAGATGGCTCAGCTGAGCCTAATTTGGACTTAACAAGGTAGCTCACAGCTGAGCTGCATTTTGGATTATGAGACATCCAAGGATAAAAGGCAGCTTCAGAAGGACCAAAGGCTACCCTGATCCAGAGGGAGATGATACCTGATCCAGAGGAGACCTGACCTGACTGGAGTTTGACCTTGGACTGTGACCTGGCATATCATTTCTGGACTCTGCTTTGGCAATCTGCACTTATTGGACTGGGACTGGACTGGATTTTGCCTGCTGCACTTGTGAGTTTAACAAGGGAAGCTAATTAGCCTTAAGCAGGTGCAAGGCCCAGTGGGGAGGAGCTGCGGCAAGACATCCCCTTTGCACACTTCATGATCCTGCTGGCTCTGGGAGGAACAGAGGTGTGCTTTGCTTTACCACGAAGCAACAAGGAGACATGCAGCCTCAGCCACAGTGGAGGCTGGGGTCAGGCCTGTCTGCAGGTGGGGCTGGCTGGTGTCCAGCCAGGGAGGCTTATGGAGCTGCGGACCTCATGCAAAACATTGTTGCAGGCCCCCAACCCCTGCATTAGGGTGAACAGCAGCGAAGCACCCGGCAGCGGGATCACTACCAACTGCTTCCGGGGCGGTGGGGGGTGGGATTTCAAGCCAATCGGACCCAGGGCAGGCAGGAGGGTGGGCACTCCAGTGGCCATGTTCCACTCACCATGCTCTCCTCGCAGAGGAGTGGGGTGTGGGGCCCTCCAGGTGCAGGGGCCCAGTTTGGTCAAATTGCCCTAAGGCCAACCCTGGGTTGGGCACAAATGGGAACCCTTTTGGACAGAGAGGGGAGCAATGGAGCCACATACCTGGATGGAAGCCGACCACGAGGTCGGGCCGCGCGGCCTGCTGCTCCTCCACTTGCGATTCCCAGAAGTGGTGGTAAAGGCCCTTGTAGCTGCTGAGGTAGACTCTTTCCCGGGGCCCAAAGGCCACCAAGGGAGGCCTCATGATCGGCCCATCAACCACCTCAACGCCCACCATCACCACCTCGATGCCCTGGTGCTTGGGGAACATGCGGGACAACTCGTCGTAGTCGGTCACCCGAGCGCCCAGGGTTTCCACGTGAGAGGCCCCGACCACGTGCACCGTGACTGGCTTGGCCCAGGGATCTATCCGAAAGGCATGCAGGCCCAGGCCAATCGTGACCGGCCTGGACACAAAGTCCGTGGTCACCCGCTTGACGGACTCCAGCAGCTCCGCCTCGTCCGGTTTCGGTTTCCCCGCGTTGGCCCAGAGAATGTTCATGTAACGCCCCGTCATGACGGAGTCCAGCTTTTCGTCCAGGTTCTCCTGCATGGAAAACCAGTCCTCCCAGCCCTTCACCTCTGGGAAGCGTTTTGTCCAGGGCCCAGTGGGGAAAGGAATGTCACCTATGATGAAAAATTCACACCAACAAGAGATTTGCGACTCTGGACCCAGCAGATGAGTGCCACTGGCAGCAAGTTCTGCTTCTAGCCCCAATTTTGCCCCAGCCCTCAAAAAGCTGCCAAACTAGCTCAAAATCTTCACTGGGTTGATGGTTTCTCCGTTCACATTCCTAAACTGCAATCCAGGGCTCAGTTACTTGGGAGTAAGCCCCACAGAACATAGTGGAACTTCCTTCCACCTAAAGATGCCCAAGATTGTGCTGTTAAACATCATACTACGTGAGCAGGTATCTTTATGGGCTGAATCGGACAATATTTACCTCTCTATTCAGCCCGTTGCATGGAGGATGGTGCAAGTCTCTCTGCCCTCCTCGCCCATCTGGTGCACTGTTCCCCCTATCTGCCATCCCCACAGGGACAGAACATGCAAATGCCTCTTGCGCATGTAAAATCCAAAGCATATGAGATAAAATTACAAGGTAAATTTCTTGCTCTGAGTCTGTAAATCAAGTTTGCAACTTGAACTTATGATTTGTACACATGTTGGCCACATGTGCACATTTTGGGGAGGGGGCAGAGTCAGTGTGTCAGGAGCCAGGCACTCTTGGGCACCCCTCATAAGAACAGAAGAATGTAAGAACAGCCCTGCTGGATCAGGCCACAGGCCCATCTAGTCCAGCTTCCTGTATCTCACAGCGGCCCACCAAATGCCCCAGGGAGCACACCAGATAACAAGAGACCTGCAAGGCTTCCTGGGAATTGTAGTTAAGAACATAAGAACAGCCCCACTGGATCAGGCCATAGGCCCATCTAGTCCAGCTTCCTGTATCTCACAGTGGCCCACCAAATGCCCCAGGGAGCACACCAGATAACAAGAGACCTGCAAGGCTTCCTGGGAATTGTAGTTAAGAACATAAGAACAGCCCCACTGGATCAGGCCATCAGCCCATCTAGTCCAGCTTCCTGTATCTCACAGCAGCCCACCAAATGCCCCAGGGAGCACACCAGATAACAAGAGACCTGCATCCTGGTACCCTTCCTTGTATCTCAACACACAACCGGTTGGATTGAGAAGTAAGTACTCTCTGAACCCAACTTATATGTGCACATTTCTAAAGAGCCATTGGTCTTGCATGCATGCGCTATCCAAACCCCAGAGACATGTTCCTCAAGAGAGATCTGATGAGCTGCCTGCAACATCTCTGCAAAGTTGTAGGTCTTGTGTCTGCTTCCTCTGCTGCTTCCACCGCAGGCCTTCCTACCTGTGAATACAAGCCATTCCACCAGTCGGTCATGGGAGGCCAGCTTCAACTTCTTGCAAAATTTCTTGTGGCTGGGCCAGTTGGCTCGCTGACACTCCGAGCCACAGTAGTAGACATTTTGGCACCTGGTAAGGACACAAAACCCACAATGACTCCAGTATCCATGAAAGCAGGCTTTATTGTCACCCAATACCTGGTTCTGTCAGGGCTTGCTTGCCAGGGATGCATCCTGGGACCTATTTGCAAGAACCAGAGACCTCTTTCCAAAAACCAGCAAAAGAGTGCTGGTTTCCAAAAACCAGCATAATAAAAAGAGTGCCTCTGAGCATAGGCAGACTGCTTCACCAGATATCCATAGGCCATCTCACGCACTGGGAATTGGAAGAAGGGCTTGTTGGGTGGCTAGTCAGTGCTCAGCCCCAGTGCTGGTCAATGTGTTGTCTTCTGGACACAGTTAGACGATCTGTTTCAGCAGGGAGAAGTTGTTGCTTAGTAACAAATCTGTACACTCTCTTTTTTGGAGAGAAGACCTTGGCCATGCATATGGTGGTGGGGAGGAGGGGAGAGAAGAGATGAGCAGGGGGACGACGACGACGACAGTAAACCAGCACAGAGAGAACCAGAAGACAGACGTGGGAGCTGTGGCAATCAGGGAAGAGAGGTGACCCTGAGTGTATTCCTGAGCAGCTCCTTGTAGGCCACAAGTTCAAAATAGCATCAAACTAATGTAATTAGCATGACTCAGATTCCCACACCCCAAAGAATGACGGGACTTGCAGCTTCTCAAGGGGGCTTAGACCTATTGGATGGAGGGCTCATGTTCCTTCAAGGAGCAACAATTCCCAGGGTTCCTCACTAAAGAGCCATGGCACAACTTTAAGCTTCATTCTTTTTTCATCTTACAGCATGCCCGTCACGCTAGCAGTTTAAAATGCCGCGAGCTAGAAGAGACGGTCATCTCCACGCATTGATTTCTAATGGGAGCAACATGGTGGCCTCCATACAATTGCTTTCAAGGACGGGATGCTATTCTGTCATTTTTTAAATGAGCCATGCTGGTAGCCTGCTCGAGGCATGCTGGAAACATCACTTCCTCCTATCTCCAACCTGAAAAACGAAAGCAGCCTTGAGCGCACACCTGCCACTCTGCTGGTCAACACAGTCTGGGGAGGTCCAGCAGCAGAGAGACATCTAGTCATTGACTCTGCTTCCTGGTGCAATCCTGCCTACTCAACTTGTGTATTCAGAAGTAAGCCAGACTTACAAGACTTGTGATCCTGTGCACATGTTCCTGGGAGTCTGAGTTCCCTTCCCCTGAGGGCTGGGGATAAGAATAGGCCCTCAGTTTGGCTGTACTTGTCGTAAGAGGCGACTAAACAGCCACCGGGTAGATGGGACTCGTCAGCCTGGGAAGGCAGCTCATCTGAGAGAAGGAAAACTCTGATCCCAAACCTTCACCGCCTTGTGGCTACATCCAGTTATGGGAAAGGCTTCAGGAGTCAACCTCGAGGCAAAATCCGGAGCCGGAGTCCCTGAGGCAGTTCATGGCTGAACACAGTCACGTTCTGGCAACTCCTGCGACGCCGCTGGAACCAACCATATTAGCTTCTACTTTTCCATTGGACCATTTCAGCGACGTGGAGAGGGGGGATTTGCTGCATGGGAAACAGTCTATCCTTCATATCTACTTTACCCAGGCTTCATGCACTGGAGAGGACACTCTGTTCCAGAACACTATTCAGAGTGCAATACCATAGTCTTCCGAGACTGAAGGATGCCAACAAGACAAGTTCCTGGGAGTCAACCCCATGGACTAGCATGTGACTTGCTTCTGAGCAACCACATGTAGAGTTGGGCTGTTATTTTCAGGCAGGTGTGCGAAGGACTGAAGACTTTAAAGTTCAGCATCCCTCAGGCTGCTCCTGACCATATTTTCTTCTGGGTCAGCCCCTCAGTTTGGACTGCACATAGCTTCATTCTCAGAGGCCCGCTAATGGCCCAGGAAGCATTCCCAAACGGGCAACGTCAACCCCCTTTGCTTGCCCATTACCTGCATCAGTGGTGCAGCTAGAGAGGGTGCAAAGCATTTGGTTTTGCAGGGGGGCTTGGCGTGGTGTGCAAGCAGCCCCTCCCCTTTGGAGCCATTCTGGTGTATGCCTCCGTTTTGCTCCCACTGCGTAGAGTGGCTCTGAAGGGGAGGCAGAGGGGCCCTTTGCGTGCTGCTGTGAGGCTCCCTGCAAAACGTAATGTTTTGCACCCCTTCTAGTTACGCCACTGAGTAGAAGCTAGAATGAACCAGGGAGAGCAAACCAAAAATCAGGGTTTCCAAATGGTCAACTGCGTATGTACATAAATAAAGTCTTTATTACTGAGACTCCATCGTTCTCCAGAGATCCCTCCTACAACCGAGGCGAGAACCCAGATATTCCAGCACCCCTGGAACTTCTCGTACAACTTAGGGAATGGGGGGGGGAGCATGTAACAACTTCTGTTTTTTTACCTTTTGCATCTCCGCAGACTTTTAGGATCAGGCAAAGCTTCTGGAAGCTTCTTGCACTCCACACAGAACTTGAACGTGTCCTCCATTTTCTGGAACATCTCAAAATAGGATCGGATGCCGAAATTGGCACATGGCCTTGTGCCTTCTATTGCAGACCTGTAAGAAGTCGGCCCCAGGTCAAAGGGAGCCATGCCAGTGGTTGGGTGACTGCAGAAAGGGGTAGCTGTTGCACTGTGCATGTGGTAATTGGAATTGGCAAGCCCAATACATGGTTTTGCTGGAAAGTCCAGCCACTCTTAATGGCTCCCCATTCTCATCCCTGCCCCCCCAACCAGCTTTTGCACCTACATTCTCTTGTGAATTCACACATGCATGTATAGCCCTCAGGTTGGACCTGGGACAAAAGGTCAAACACTGCATTTGACAGCAGGGCAAACACCAAACAGTAAGGCATCTGCAGTTTTCAAAAACCAAGTTTGCAAAATGGCGATACCAGCAGGTGCACCGACACGCATTGCTATGAAACTATTGTGCAAGTGGGGCCTTTTGGTCTGAAGGCTGAGCGACAGGTTTGCACATGACTGCAAACCCAAGTTGCACTGAGTGATGCTGGCATGCCTGAGGGTGACTGCCGCGGACAGAATTCCCACAAAGCAGTGCCCAGCCACAAGCCTGGTTGAAACGCTTGCTTTGAGCTGCAGGTTGGAGGGGGATGGTGTGCCCCACACTGCCTACCTGGCTGCTAGCCCAGGTTTCTTATGTGTTTTCTGTAGCAAGCGAGTGAGGAGAGGATGGAGGAGGGGCTCACCTCCTCCTACTGGAAGGGAAAAAGGACTGCCTTCTCCTCCACCATCTCTCCTTTCCCACCACTTATGAAAGATGGTCAGTCAGGGTGGATGTCCCCACCACAAGAAGAGCCCAGCTGGATCAGGCCAAAGGCCCACCTAGTTCAGCTTCCTGTATCTCACAGTGGCCCACCAGATGCCCCAGGGAGCACACCAGATAACAAGAGACCTGCAAGGCTTCCTGGGAATTGTAGTTAAGAACATAAGAACAGCCCCACTGGATCAGGCCATAGGCCCATCTAGTCCAGCTTCCTGTATCTCACAGCGGCCCACCAAATGCCCCAGGGAGCACACCAGATAACAAGAGACCTGCAAGGCTTCCTGGGAATTGTAGTTAAGAACATAAGAACAGCCCCACTGGAGCAGGCCACAGGCCCATCTAGTCCAGCTTCCTGTATCTCACAGCGGCCCACCAAATGCCCCAGGGAGTACACCAGATAACAAGACCTGCAAAGGCATTCTGGGAATTGTAGTTAAGAACATAAGAACAGCCCCACTGGATCAGGCCAGAGGCCCACCTAGTTCAGCTTCCTGTATCTCACAGTGGCCCACCAGATGCCTCAGGGAGCACACAAGGCAACTAGATACCCATATCCTGTTGCCATTCCCTTTCACCTGGCATTCTGAGATGTCCTACTCCTAAAACCAGGAGGTTGCATGTACCCATCATGCCTTGTAACCTGTGCTAGACTTCTCTTCAAGAAATCTGTCCAATCCCTCTTGAAAGGCATCTAGGCCAGACATCATCACCACATCCTGTGGCAAGGAGTTCCACAGACTAATTACATGCTGGGTAAAGAAATATTTTCGTTTGTCTGTTCTAACTCTCCCAACACTCAATTTTAGTGGATGTCTCTTTGTTCTGGTGTTGTGTGAGAGGGAAAAGAACATCCCTCTATCCATCCTTTGCATAATTCTAGCTGCTTCACAGCAAAGGTCACTTCCACTGCCTCCTCACACTGTCTTCCACACAAAAGTGAGCTTAATCTGCACTCCTGCTACCTCATTCCACCTCCTCCCAACGGCCTGGAAGGAGAAGAGGAAGGAATGAAAACAACAGAGGTGGCAGCAGTTGTGTTGCAGCATTGGGACAAGGTGTCACGATATGACTAGGAAGTGTTTCCCTTACGCCTATTCCTTTATGATGGAGTTCCACCCTCAGGCCATAAAAACTTAAGAAGAGCCCCACTGGATCAGGCCATAGGCCCATCTAGTCCAGCTACCTGTATCTCACAGTGGCCCACCAAATGCCCCAGGGAGCACACAGGACAAGAAGAGACCTGCATCCTGGTGCCCTCACTTGCATCTGACATTCTGACATAGCCCACATCTAAAATCAGGAGGTTGCACATACACATCATGGCTTGTAACCCATGATGGATTTTTCCTCCAGAAATGTGTCCAATTCCCTTTTAAAGGCGTCCAGGCCAGACGCCGTCACCACATCCTGTGGCTTATTTGCTTTGCTCATTCGATACCATGCAAATGTATGACATCAGCTCCTGTATGTCATGTCTGGGGCTGCCTCTGAACTGGCAACCTTAACCACTTTTGAGCAAAAATTGAATCTGGGAATTGCAGCGTCCCCTGAGCTACACTCACACAGCTGTGCTTCCCAGCATGGCTCACCTGTATTCACCATAATTCTTCAGGTTGAGTTTTTGAAGGATGACTTGTGACAGACCCGGGACGTTACTGTCCATAGCCACAAAACCCAGAGAATCCATATTTGGTCCCATAACAACCGGAGTGTCTTTAGTATGGTTCCCGGAGCGGCTGGCTTTAGAAGCCATTTTTTTGCTCCTCTGAGACATCTTCTTCAGAGGATCTAGAATAGAAGCAGAGACTTGTGATGAGACAGGCAATACAGCTCTCCAACTGCACCTCTTTGAAAATAAAAGCATCAGGCTATGCCAGGGGTTCTCAAACTTTTTATCCCAGGACCCACTTTTAAGAATGACAATCTGGCAGGACCCACCAGAGGTGATGTCATTAACCTGAAAGTGATGTCATGGCCAGAAGTGAGATCATTAAGCAGGAAAAATGTTTAACAATCCTAGACTGCAATCCTATCCACACTTACCCAGGAGTTAGCCCCATTGACTATCATTGTTAAAAGCGTATACATGGGAACCTGTTAAAGTACAGATCTCCCCAAATGTAGTCACATGGGGAGCATCAAGTCTAAGATAGTAAAAATAAAAAATTGAAATGAATGGGGACCCACTTGTAATTGGCTCGCGACCCACCTAGTGGGTCCCAACCCACAGTTTGAGAAACACTGGTCTATAGCAGGGGTGCTCAAACTTTCAACTTTAGGGACCCTGGACCTTTAAAATTGTGTAGGAGAGATAATTTCAGCAGGTGCAGCTTGTCATCTGTGGGATGACAAGTTGCACCTGCTGAAATTCTCTCTTCTGTACACTTGTTAAAGGTCCAGCATCCCTAAAGTTGAAAGTTTGAGCACCCCTGGTCTATAGTAACAAATTGTCTGTCTTTTGTCTGCCACCAGAGAGGAACACACCATTTGTTACTACAGACAGTTGCTCTAGAAACAGAAATGCAGAACCCAGAAGGGACTCCAGGAGGTGACATCAAAGAGGCAAAGACTATAGAGAAGCCCACAAAGGTCAGGGTCTCATGAAAAGAAAAGGGTTGAAAATTGGTGCGCTAGATAATAAGACCTGTGGTTTTTAACCAGTGTGCCACAGCACATTGGTGTGCCCCAAATGATCCACAGGTGTGCTGTGGGTGTTTGGCAGAGGGTTATTTATTAGTTGGGCCATTGGGGATTTGAAATCCCCACAGGCAGTAAGGTGTGTGTCTTGTCAATTGTAAAAAAATAAATAAATGATGGTGTGCCTTGACTATTTTATCACCTTGTCAGTGTGCCATGAGATGAAAATTGCTGCACTAGTCCCTGCCACCCCCCTGCTGGGACTGACATTTGACAGTCAACTAGACATCCAAGCCCACCAGAACAGGTTAAGGACAGGTAAAGAAGCCCACATTATCATGAACCATCCAAACAAAGGCATTGGTGACTTCCTCAAACCTAGGCTCTTTGAGGTCACACAAACCGATGCTTGTTGCATGGTCCATCCCTGGAGAACAAATGCAATTTTGGCTAAAGGGGCTCACCCACTTACCTGACGTGCATTGTGCATGTCAGGATGCGGACCCGAGGACCAAGTGGGTGCTTGAAAAAGGCACAGCATTCTACTAAATGCAGCAAGGAAATCTACTTTATTTTTATCTCCTTACCATCTTTGTTGCCCACCCTCCCTTTCTCATTGCACCTGTTTGCTTCTTCTACATCGGTGCCCTGTTTGCTCTTTAGCTTGGTTCAGTCTTTTTCATATATTTGTGTGTTGTTGTTTTTTACTGGATTCTTTATTCTCTATTTATTTTCAGATTCCTGCCCCAGCTTTTGATTAAACCGCTCTCTAAGGCAGCTTACGATAATAATAAAGACACCCCCATATCCCCATATTGCAGCTTAGTCCTCTGGCTGATGCCTCCACCTGCTTCCTCTCTGGCTGGTCGTGGGAGCCAGGCTGGTCTTCCTCAGGCTGTTTGGTTCACTTGCCTGGACCGAATTCTCTCAAATCCGTGTCTCCTGCTACTGATTGCTTTCTAAGGAGACCTCCCTCCACATTTGGGGGTCTTGGTGAACCTGGAAGGAGGCTTCTCAAGGCAACCAAAACATCTTAGCCCTAGTAGCTACAGCAGGGAAACCACCAATTTCCCAATAAACTCCTGTCTGACCATAAAAAGAGTGGACTGGAGAGCAAAGGAGAAGGGGCAGTTGCTAGCTGCTAGGCACTTTGCCCCTCTCTCTGTCACAGGAGGTCTATTATATGAAGCAGTTATTTTAATCTGAATTGCCCTTAGTGCTGGTATAGTGTTTTCTAAGTGGCAAAACACTCCACTTGAATTATCTTGATGCTGTCTTTGTCATGATCCTGCAAGGTGAGTATTATTATTCCCAGGTTGCAGCTGGGGGAGATGGAGGCCAAAGCTTTGGGGAAATTTGAACCAAGGAAGTCATGATTCATGATGCAGTCTCTAACCTCCCTGCTTCAAAAGCTTCATGGATAAATTTGGATTTGTTGCTTGGAGGGGGGAAAAAAAAAATCACACAACCTTAGGTCCATTTTTTCAGCCCCCTGGCCAAAACAGGAGCAAATTTGGTCCACAGGTATGGCTCCCATGTGAATTTGTCCCCTCCTGTTTTTGGATTGCTCGGCCCCAGCACAGAATGTTCACGAGGCAAAATAATCTCCCCAAGGTTAGCTGAGAAGACATTTTCCAGCAGCTAACAGGGCTGCCCCCCTCTCTCCTGCACCCACACCTGCTCCTGTAAATCATCCCATTACACGATCCCCTGTGGGGCAGGGATCTCGGTCTGGCCGACAGCCTGAAAAGCCAGTCTCCAGTCAAAACTGAGATCCACCTGATAGCTTTCCTTTCATCTGGACGTTTGTCAACCTGCTTTGCGAGGGGCTTGCTGCTGACACACACAACTGTGGGGAGGGGGCAGAAGATATCATCAGAGTCAAGGCTGAGCCCTGTTGGGTCTGGAATGTGTAACTTAATAAGACGGTTACATCTGAGCATACACAGAGTGCTGTTTTCGATATAAATGAGTGATTCCAGTCTGTCTTCCCCAACACACCTGGGATTTTTTCAGCTCAAAGACAGGCTGGTGCCCTCATCAGGGCCACTTCATAAATATTGTTCAGCTTAAAAAATAAGACTGTAGTCCTCAGGGAGAAATAAAGAAAAGTATCACAGTCAGGATTCTACCTAGGGTTGACAGGTCAGGGGTCACTACTAAATTGAAAAATCAGGAAGTGGGGCCTGTTGATGTCACAAGATGAGTATGGTGATGTCATACAGTTGCATCTGATGAAATGACCCCAAAACCCGGGTACCAGTTTCGAGCTCTGCAGCAAAGGAATGGGGAAAATGAAATAAAAATGGAGGGGAGGGGGAAATCCTAATTGTTTTGAGAGAAATTTTCCCAGGGTTTTCAGGGGGAAATTGACAATATTTCCCTTTTCATATAAAAAGCCCAATCCTATCCAACTTTCTAGCACCAATGCAGCTGTGCCAATGGGATACCCTTCATTCTGTGGTGGTGGGGGCAGTCACGGAGGCTTCCTCAAGCTGCATTGTGGCTGCATCAGTGCTGGAAAGCTGGATAGGATTGGGCCCTGAGTGAAATACTTTTAAAGGCAGTATTTTAAAATACTCTTATTGCTGCCAATTACACTGCTACAAAACTCCCACTGCTGCTTGCCTTCTCCACCTGCTTCTCCCAACCTTCCAGGCCAAGTGGAGGAAGTGGAGCAGGGCTGCACGATCCCAAGAATCCAGGATGGATCCCATTTGCCCAGGGATCGACCTCAATCATTATATACCTCTTGAAGTGCTGTTGACTCTTTAATTAAACAAGTCATGCAAAGTGAGAAGATGATCTTCTCTGTTGCTGGAGTGAAGAAAATATTCAAGTGGAGTGAAGATATTCAGAAGGGGTGGGAACCTGGAGAGATAAGATCAACTTCTCAGTTGCAGGACTACAATATGACAGGGTGTCCAATCAAGGGGCAGCAAGAACAGGAGCTCCATCCAAGTGTATCAGAGAAAAGCCCCTTGCTTAATTAAAGAGTCATCGGCATTTCAAGAGGTATGTAATGAGCCGGGTACAGATCCTTCTGCCTGGGCTCTAAGATCTTTTACAAGCATACCCAGTGGGGAGAAGGATTTTGGTTTCCGTCAAGAGACTATGACTGCCTGCTGGGCATGCCGGGGATTGTCAGGGCAGCAGAGCTGAAACAGCTGCCTGAGATGAAATGGATCTGCTTCTTAAATGAGAAAGCGAAGCCCTGCAATTGATGCCCACTTAGACCTGACACAGGCAGGAAAGGAAAAACATCCCCTACAGCAAGATCACTGCATTAATCAACTTCAAGCTGCAGCCACATGCAAATCAGATCATAACTGACCAAGATGAGTCTCCTGGGAGTATTTTTGGAGTCCAGGTGATCAGAGATGAAATGGAACAGGGGAGAGAAGGTTTCTCCTTGAAATTTTTTAGCTGCAACGTCTCAACTTATCGGGGCTTTCTGTCCCTCACCTGGGTTCAGAAAATACCCTTGGGGGAATGGCTGTTGAAACATTGAGCGCAAGGCTCTAGGAATATTTGCACTTTCATTCTCTGATGTGCCTTGTTAAGTACTGTGATGGGCTGCATGCCGTATACACATGCCTAAATACATACAGAAAGATGGCTAGTTAGACACAGATATATACACAAAAATATGCATGTATCAGTGGCATAGGTAGAGGGGGTGCAAAGCACTAAGTTTTCCAGGGAGCCTCATGCAAGCAGCCCCTTCCCTTCAGAGCCATTTCCGGAGGTGGGAGCAAAACAGAGGTGAGTGAGCAGGGGTGCAAAGAGCATCTTGAACACATTGTGTATTTTGGCCTCCGCTTGTGTAGCTCCTGTTGCCAGCTGCACACAGTGTGAGCCACAGTTTGCTTTGGGGGGAAAGAAGGATGGTTTGAGAATACAGTGGTGGTGGAGGAGCTCGGGAGATCTCCAAGGTCCCAGTGCAGTCAGAGTTAAAGGGGTGTCCCCTTGGATGATCCCCAGAACCTGCTGATTGGCCAGTCCTATGGGGAGGCGCAGGACTAGAATAGCCTCACTATCTCATCCAGCCTTGCTGGCAGGGGCGGCTTTGTTTTCTTGGCCCTTGACATTTGAGTGTGTGCATCCCCATCTCCAGACACCCTTAGTGTACCTTCTTCATCCTAGTCTGCCTCCTGCAAGGACATTCCTTCCTACATGCATCAGGTGGGTTCTCATGCTGTCAACCCTTGATCTCCACTATGCAGGCATTTGGGACCATTTAGTCTGAACCAGCCTGCCTGCATGATGGCACCTGGTTCTCTGTGATCAGTGTGGGGATAAACAATGGTGAGGATGTACTAGGCCAGCCATTTTAAATGTTTTCCTTCTCATGGTACACGGACCTCTATAGTCTTTGCATTTTGTGATGTCACTTGTGGCTCTGTTTCTAGGGCAACTGTCCGTAGTAACAAATTGTCTGTCCCACCACCAGCTCTGCAGCTCCAAAGTGCTGCTAGCAGAGGAAGAGGAACAGACAGACCTATGGGAAGCTCACAAGCTGGGGAGAAGTGCCACTGCTCCCCTACAAGTAGGACTCAGTGGTGCAGGACCACTGAACCTAGAGGTTGCATGTAGCTATCAGGACTAGCAGCCGTGAATAGAACTGTTCTTCATGAGCTTGGCCCTTTCTGGAGCCATCCAAGCCAGTGGCCATCATCACATTTCATGCCAACAAATTCCACAGACTAATCATGAAGAAATACGCATCCATTTCTGATGTGCCAAAGGGTGTGGCAGCTGCTGGTACACATGTAAGCTTTGCATAAGAAGTGCCCTGCTGGATCAGAACAAAGGCCCATTTAGCCCAGCTTCCTGTATCTCACAGCGGCCCACCAGATACCTCAGAGAAACCAAGACCACAAGAGACCTGCATCCTTTGCTATTCCCTGGCATCTGGCATTCTGAGGTAGCCTACTTTTGAAATCAGGAGGTTGCACATACCCACTATGGCTTGTAAGGTGTGATGAATTTTTATAATGCCATTGTACAAATCGATGGTAAGGAGTATTTGTCCAGGAGTAATACCTGGAGTATTGTGTCCAGTTCTGGCTGCCGCATCTCAAAAAGGACATAGTGGAAATGGAAGAGAGAAGCGACTAAGATGATTACGGGGCTGGGGCACCTTCCCTATGAGGAAAGGCTACGGTGTTTGGGCCTCTTCAGCCTAGAAGAGAGGCACCTGAGGGGGGACATGATTGAGACATACAAAATTATGCAAGGGGTGGACAGAGTGGATAGAGAGATGCTCTTTACACTCTTGCATATACCAGAACCAGGGGACATCCACTAAAATTGAATGTTGGGAGAGTTAGGACAGACAAAAGAAAATATTTCTTTACTCAAGCGTGTGGTTGGTCTGTGGAACTCCTTGCCACAGGATGTGGTGATGGCATCTGGCCTGGATGCCTTTAAAAGGGGATTGGACAAGTTTCTGGAGGAAAAATCCATTACGCGGTACAAGCCATGATGTGTATGCGCAACCTCCTGATTTTAGAAATGGGTTATGTCAGAATGCCAGATGCAAGGGAGGGCACCAGGATGAGGTCTCTTGTTATCTGGTGTGCTCCCTGGGGGGCCGCTGTGAGATACAGGAAGCTGGACTAGATGGGCCTATGGCCTGATCCAGTGGGGCTGTTCTTATGTTCTTAAGTTCCATAAATCTGTCCAATCTCCTTTTAAAGGCATCTAGGCCAGGCGCCATCACCACATCCTGTGGCAAGGAGTTCCACAGTTTAATAACATGCCTTTTCAAAGCAGGGGGAGAGCATGCTACTGGCAGGCCTTCTGAAAGCTTCTGTCCTAGCTCCCTGTTCAAAAGTTGGAGTCACCAATGCATATTTTGCACATGCAACCAGACTTGGGACATGGCGCATGTGCGTAGGGGCACCACTGAACTCGCTGCATGCAATAAATACCTTAATTTAACAGAGGAATGAGACCCACTTGGCAGACCCTAGGAAAGGCTTCATTTGAAAGCCTTCTGATGTTCCATAGTAAGATGGTCAGCTGGATCAGCCAACATGGATTGGGGGCAGAGAATCTGAGCAACAGGAATGGGAAGCATAAATGGGAGATCATGTATAAACAGCCTTCTGCTGCGGAAGGAAAGAGTCCATCCCCCAGCCCAGTTGCATGCATGGCTCTTGGAGTCATGGTACCTTTGCCTCTCCTTCCATCTTAGACCAAACTTGTAGAGACATGTAGGACACACATCAACAAGCAGTCTTAACAAGCAGTCCCAAATCTCTCCGGAGAACAAAACAGGGAGAGTGATGGACCAGCAATAAGTATCAAGAAATCGAGATTGTCTCTGGCAAATTGGCACAATCAGACGGAGAGAATGGATATTGATCAAGGGAAACTGGGAACTACCACAGTGTGGCAGAAGCTGGAGGGGAGGTGGATTGTTTGGACAGCAGGATTTGGGGGACAGCCTGGTGCAAGCAGACAGAGGAGGGACATTCCGGCATCTTCAGTCAGCCACTGTAGGAAAGCTCAGAGAAAGAAGCTAAGGATGCAATCCCGTACACACTTCCCTGGGAGTAAGCCCCATTGAATACAATGAAATTTACTTCTGCATAGACATGCAAAGGGTTGTGCTGTAAGTTTTGCAAAAGTTGGAAAAAGATAAAGACATTTCCTAATAGGCAAAAGTAGCAGGAGGGCCAACTTACCTGCTTAGATGCTCTTGCAGTGCTCTGTCTCCCTCCTGGGCAGCCACTGAATGCTCCTGGACACTTTTCTGCTTCAAATGACAGAGATGCTAGGAGGAACCTCTCGAGCTAAGAATATCCTGCCAACCCCAGATCTGGACAAGAAAGGAGGACTTCAGACTGGAGAGAGGGGACTGTGTGATGCCCTGAAACGAGTCTCTCCTTGCCCAAAATCTCGGAGCAGAACTGAAAGTGGCCAACACTGCCCCCAACTGGAAAGTACAAGACATTACAATGGCATCCACCGCTATCACCATCACCACCCCATCCCCATGCTAACTTTTGGGCCGCAGTTGCCCAGCGCTAGGTGGGAAATGATGACCATGACCCACAGCACAATGGGGATCATGGTCATTATTGCCGCCTAGCTTTGGGCATGATGTGGACATTTCCACGCAAGGGTAACTCAGGTGGACTGTGGATAGATGCAGATGCCTTGTGAATGCCCCACAAGGAGAAAGTGAACTAAGTATGACAATCCCGAACTAAAGCCCCTGCCCAAAAGCTCTGCATTCAAGGGAAACTTGGAGCTCCTTGTAGAGCTGCAGCACTGAACTGATTGATCCACCCGGCTAATCAAGACAAACCATTTGATGACAATGATGCCCCAGGTCAGCAGGCAGTCAGCAGAGTGGGCAGAAGGATGTGGGTGCCCCCCTGTGTGGGTTTACCACATTGGTTAACCTCATGATTGGGCCGGCCCTGCTTCTCTGTCTTGGAGAGCTGCTACTCTCGCCAGCCAGAAAAGCCAAAATTGGTAATCCCCTACCACCCTGACAATCCTCCCCACTGTATTGCCTTTTTCTATTGTTGTATTGTATCTTCTAATTTTTTTACTCTATTTTAGATTGTGTTTTTATTTTTAATTTTTAATCTATAAATTGTCAGCCTCCTTGGGCATCTGCTTTCAGCGGAGGAAAGGTGGGGTAGAAATCTTTCAAACAAACAAACAAACAAATAAGGCAGCTGCGGCTGCACTTTTCAAAAGGCTCTGGTGGGGAGGCTCTGCCTCACCTGCCTCACCCCACATGGTGGCAACACCTTTTGAAGGAGTCCTGTGGGGAGGTTCTGTGCTGCTGCCATGTGAGATGAGGCAGGTGAGGCAGAGCCTCCTTGCCGGAGCCCTTTGAGAAGCGCCGCTGCTGTGTGAGGCAGCACCCTCAACCCATGCACAGAGTAGGGAGGGCAGAGGAGCAGTCAGGTGGAGCATGTGGGTTTTGGGTGCTTGGGTGCCTCCCACAGCAGTAATGCTTTTTGAAGGACTCTGGCAATTTGGGGCAATTTTCACAATGGAGAGAGGTGAAAAGCAGTGTGCCCCAAGGATCTGTCCTGGGACCGGAGCTCTTCAACCTGTTCATAAATGACCTGGAGACAGGGGTGAGCAGCAAGGTGACTGAGTTTGCAGATGACACCAAACTTTTCCGGGTGGTGAAGACTAGAAGTGATTGTGAGCAGCTCCAGAAGGATCTCTCCAGACTGGCAGAATGGGCAGCAAAATGCAGATGCGCTTCAATGTCAGTAAGTGTAAAGTCATGCACTTTGGGGCAAAGAATCTCAACATACAGGCTAATGGGTTCTGAGCTGTCTGTGACTGTCTGAGCTGTCTGTCTTGGGGTGGTGGTGGACAGGTCGATGAAAGTGTCGACCCAATGTGCGGCAGCAGTGAAGAAGGACAATTCTATGCTTGGGATCATTAGGAAGGGTATTAAGAACAAAATGGCTAATATTTTAATGCCGTTGTACAAATCGATGGTAAGGCCACACCTGGAGTATTGCGTCTAGTTCTGGTCGCCACATCTCAAAAAGGACATAGTGGAAATGGAAAAAATGGAAAAACAAAATTTATCATTGTTGGGTAGAATAGCAACAGTTAAGTCAAATGTGCTGCCAAGAATATTATTCTTATTTCAGACAATCCCAATTTTATTAAAAAAGGTGTTCTTTCAAGATTTGAATAAAATGATGGCTAATTTCATTTGGCAAGGGAAAAAAGCTAGAATAAAGATGAAATTATTACAAGATGTGAAAGAACGAGCTGGTTTCGGAATGCCAAATTGGGAAATTTATTACTATGCAGCGGCATTAAATTGGATAAAGGATTGGGCAGAAGCCGAAAAATCTAGAGAGTTAAAATTAGAACTACACGATTTGCAGGTTGGTCCACATGCCTTTTTGATTTATGATAAAGCCAAATATCATAGTTACTTTAAACAACATCTGATAAGAAGAGCATTGTTGTTTGTCTGGGAACAAATCAGATATAAAGTTTACGAGAAGATTCCAAGATGGGTGAAACCATTAGAAATTGATACTAGGCCAATGTGGTTGCGAGGTTCACAGAATAGGAGATATGATGAATTATTAGATGAGAAAGCAGTTATGTACTCAAAAGAGGTATTGTGGGAGAAAGGGATTGAACTGGATTGGTTGACGGAGTTACAGATTAAAACAAGATGGTTGAAAGATAAAAAAGAAGGAATCTACCCAGAGGAGACGGAATTTGATAAAATATTTTTATCAAATGAGCAAAATTATATCAGAAGGATGTATCAATATTTGTTGAGTATGGAAATGGTAGACGAATCGGTAAAAGAGGTAATGATTATATGGGCAAAAAATATTGGACATAATATAACAATGAATAATTGGGACCAGCTTTGGAAGAGAAATATGAAGATAATTAAGGCAGTAACAATGAAAGAAAACATATACAAAATGTTTTATAGATGGTACCTGTCTCCAGATAGATTAGCAAAAATGTATCCCGGCACATGCGATAAGTGTTGGAAATGCAAAGAGGTGAAAGGTTTTTTTTATCATATGTGGTGGCTTTGCCCTAAGGCCAAAAATTTTTGGCAAAAAATATATAGAACTATTCAAATTATTTTTAATTGTGAAATACATTTCCAACCAGAACTGTTTCTCTTGAGTATTTTTCCTGAAAGTTATAACAATGATCTTAAACATATTTTGTTGTATGCAATTACTGCAGCGAGATTGGTGTATGCTAGATTGTGGAAGAACCCTGATACTCCCACTGTAGAGATGTGGATTGAGAAATTATATGAGATGGTTGAAATAGATGTATTGACGGAAAGATTGGGAGATGGCGAAATAGAGAGAATACAGAAATTGTGGAAACCATTGTATGAGTGGTTAGATAAACAATAAGTTATTCAAGGATGATAGGTAGGGAAACATAAGAGTATCGGCTACAGTTCTGCGATTTCCTGGTGTTTTTTCCCTTGTGTATTACCCTGTACATATATGTTTGTGATTTTTCCTGTACCCATGTCTTAAAGTAAGTAAGTAAGTAAGTAAGTAAGTAAGTAAGTAAGTAAGTAAATAAATAAATAAATAAATAAATAAATAAATAAAAAGAAAAAGTGCAAAAAGAGCGACTAAGATGGTTACAGGGCTGGGGCACCTTCCTCAGGAGGAAAGGCTACAGCAGTGGCGTAGCTGGAGGGGGGTGGAGCACCCAGTGTGGCAGGGAGCCTCAGCTCCGTTTTGCTCCCCCCCCGCCAGGAATGGCTCCTAAGGGAGGGGCCGCTTTGCCCGCCACGCTGAGGCTTCCCGCCACACTGGGTGCTCCACCCTCCTCTAGCTACGCCACCGGGCTACAGCATTTGGGCCTCTTCAGCCTAGAAAAGAGGCACAGGGGGCATGACTGAGACACATGAAATCATATAGAGGACGAACAGAGTGGACAGAGAGATGCTCTTTAGACTCTCACACAACCCAAACCACTAAAGCTGAGTGTTGGGAGAGTGAGGACAGACAGAAGAAAGTATTTCTTTGCTCAGTGTGTAGTTAACCTGTGGAACTCCTTGCCACAGGATGTGGTGATGGCATCTAGCCTGGATGCCTTTCAGAGGGGAATGGAGAGGTTTCTGGAGGAAAAGTCCACCACAGGTCGCTTGAGAGCCGGAAGTGTCTCTACAGGGTGGTTGCAGGCAAACCTTCTGACACCCCTTTGGGATTTTGGTCACGCCCAACGCCTGGCAGCAGTGTGTGGCCACGCCCACCATGCGCCGCTTTGCCCGTAACAAATATGACGGCCGGAAAGTCTCGCGAGACTTCCTGGACAACGCGAGAGTGCTGCTGCGTTGCCATGACAACAGAAGACGCGCGCTGGCAACGGTCGCTTCTGGGCCTCACTCTGCCCCCCTCAACCGGACAGGTAGGCGGCGTGTCGTGCCTGCTCCGGCTTCCTCGCCCGCCCCACGTCAGGGTGGGAGGGAAGTCGACAGACACCCTAAACCCCCCTCCCAGCCCCACTCCTTCAGCTAGACAGCTCCTCCCTCAGCCCCACCCCTTTTGCTGTTGAAGCTCCTCCCCTCCTAGACCCGCCCTTCAGCTAGGAAGCTCCTCCCCCTCCCAGCCCCACTCCTTCAGCTAGACAGCTCCTCCCTCAGCCCCACCCCTTTTGCTGTTGAAGCTCCTCCCCTCCTAGACCCGCCCTTCAGTTAGGAAGCTCCTCCCCCTCCCAGCTCTGCCCACTCCAGCTTGGCAGCTCCTCCCCCAGCCCCACCCCTTTTGCTGTTGAAGCTCCTCCCCCTCCTAGACCCGCCCTTCAGTTAGGAAGCTCCTCCCCCTCCCAGCTCTGCCCACTCCAGCTGGGCAGCTCCTCCCCCAGCCCCACCCCTTAAGCTATGAAGCTTCTTTCCTCCCAGTCCTGCTCCTTCAGCTAGGACGCTCCTCCACAGTTCCACCCCTTAAGATATGAAGCACCTCCCCACCTAGCCCCGCCCATTCAGCTAGGTAGTTCCTCCCCCTCCCAGTTCTGCCCTTTCCAGCTTGGTAGTTCATCCCCCTCCCAGTCCCGCCCACTCCGGTTAGGTAGCTCCTCCCCAGGCTGGTGGAGGGCAAGAGCCTACCTTTCAGGGTTGTTGTGCTGATGGTGAGGCTGGGCTATTTAAAACTTAAATGGACAGCAAGGGTTTGGAAAGGTCTCCAACAGTTGCTTAAATAGTTTGCCCTCCTTCTCCAAATTGCTTGTTGGCATCCTTCAGTCTCGGAAGACTATGGTATTGCACTCCGAATAGTGTTCTGGAACAGAGTGTCCTCTCCAGTGCACGAAACCTGGGTAAAGTAGGTAAGGAGGATAGGCTGTTACCCATGCAGCGAATCCCCCCTCTCCATGTCACTGAAATGGTCCAATGGAAAGGCAGAAGCCAATGTGGTTGGTTCCTTATAAATGCATACCTTCAGTCAGTTCTCTTTATATGCAAATTCACTTATCTGCAAGGGGCTGAATTGCCACCTACCTCTCTTGTTATCTGTTCTCTTTATCCATGAATCCTGTGCTGGTGCACTCCGGGCAGGGTGGGGAGGTGCGGGGCAGGGGGGGAATCTGCACAGTTATGAGCAGGCAGGAAGGGTTCAGAGAGGTGGCAGGAGGAGGACAGTGACTTCCTCACAAGCAGAAGGTAGTGCCTGTACCATACATGGGAGAGAGGAAAAGACACCTATACAGTATACAGCCAATAGAGATTGCAGCCAATTATACTTGTTTGTGTGGATTGGGTCAATTTTCTGCATCAAATGGGCATTGGTATTTGCCAATAGAGAACCGTCGGACACATTTGGGTCTGCTTCCAGACTTGCCCTGCCATCTGGGGCAGCATCTCAGGGACTCCTGCTGAACCTTCACAACCCTGGCGGAGATGAGAGAGTGGTGATGAGAGGTCTCTGGAAAGCGGCCTTAGGTCTACTATGGGGCTGGGGCAAGCGCAGGGAAGAAGCCAACACACTGGTGGTGGAGGAGGAAGGGTGAAGCAACCTCTTCCCCACTGCCGGCCTCATTGTTGAGCCAGTGACCTTCCCTTGGCTATGCAAACCACACGGAGACCTTTTTTAAAAAAATTGAAAATCAGTATAGAAATGACAAGAACAAATAAATAAAGTAGGACCAGACTTCCCTAAGCACAGCTGCCTCCCCCTAGAGCTTGCATCCTGCTGGATACTAAGCCAGACCTTTGGGCCATCTGACTCATATTGCCCCCTGGGTCTTTCTGGCAATGGCCTTTGGGTGGAAGCAGGAATCCATGATCTGGAACTGCAGGCAACAGATTGGCAGTGGACATCAGTCCATCCACTTGCCTCAGCTGCTTCTCCTTCCACTTCTTAGACTGGCAAAGAGAGAGGGAGACAGAGCCAAAGAGAATGTGTGTGGCTGAATGCTCTGCATTGATGCCGTCCTCTCCCCTACACATTTTCCTGTATTGCCTTCTTCCTTTCCCAGTCCATGGGGTGGGAGCAGCAGAGGCTAGCCCATAAGCAGTTGGGGGGTTGTGGTGCAGCACATGGCAGGCCATCTCAAGTGCTAGAATATCTTGGGCTGGCCCTTGGCGGAAGATTTCCCTGTATCTGGGATTTAAAATCCTTTTAGCTGGTGATTGAACCCAGGACCCTCTGCATGCAAAACATGGCACCTGCCACTGAGCCAGAGTCCTTCCTTCCTCCAGACCCATAATATGAAACTGCTGAATACAGAGTCAGACCAGGAGTGTGTTTCCCGCCTGGCAGCCTAAGTCTCAGGTCAACCCAAGTTACCAGTCCTGTTTCCTGAGACCCAGTGTACATGGAGATGCAGCACACACAGCATGTCACACCCTGAGCTGTGCGCCCTCCTCAGCAAGCCAATGAACTTCAGGCTCATTGGAACACATGAAACGAGTCCCGCTGCTGAACCGTCTTGGCTCATGTTGTCTGTCTGTGGTGGCTTTCCAGAGTCCTTTCGAACTCAGCTTGAGACATTTTTAAGGGAGATAAGATGGATGGACTTCTTTGCAAACCGTATGCTCTGCAGCTAAGCTCTGTCCCCTTCCCCAAAGAAGAGTATCTGAATGCCAGGTGCTGGGGGCCAGACCCTGTTCCTGTATTTTACAGAAGCATCACACTGGACACTGTTGGAACCTGTATGAGCAGGAAACCCCTGTTAAACCAGGCTGATTCAATTCGTTTTCCTCTTCCTTACAGGTTTATTGCCTACTCTGTTCACCAGCAGATTTTCCCTCTCATGGCTGCTGGGTCGCCTTCCTTTATCCCTTCAGAGGCAGCCAAACAAGTGAAGGTTGTGGTGCTGGAAGGGCATGACTTGGTAAATATCCCCCCTGGGAATGTTAAGCTCTCTGCAGTGTACCAATGTGTATTGTGCAGTGCTAGTAAAACCCACCATGAGTACGACAACATTGGTAAAAAGAGAGTGGGTTGGGTGTATTCTTTTTATTTCATGCTGTTGCTGATTCCTTCAGTCCTGCCCACATGGTGACATTTGGCAATAAATGGGACAGAACACATGGTCAAGATCACTTTGATACATGGCCCCTTGACACACACACACTTCACACTTCAGTACGTTTATTGACATGTTAAAAGTTTACAGAGAATAAATAGCATAATAAAATAGAACAGCTTTGGGAATGTTAACTTCAAACTTTGGCCTTAGAGACTACCGCTAAAAATTCTGCCACCAGATTGGTAATAGGAGGGGAATAATCACTGAGAAGAATTGGGAAAGGATCAACAAGGGAAACAGGAAGAGAAGAAAGAAGGCCCCTTGACACTAGCAAAGGCTGTGTACACCTTGCATAAAAGGAGAAATCATCCCCAATGCCTAAACTGCACAATTTAACATTTAACATAGAAGGAGTGCGGAAGCAGATGGCTGGAATTCCTAGTCAGTTTCATTCCATTTGTGGCTTCTGATATTCCTTGGTGTTAGTACAGGATGAATGGACATGGGGAACATGTAATCCAGATGTTGTAACATTTGAACCCATCCTGTCTCTATTAAGCTAACTGAATTGCAATCTCTCTCTCTCTCTCTCTCTCTCTCTCTCTCTCTCTCTCTCTCTCTCTCCATTTGATAGAAAGGTGTCAAGGGAGATGGCCCAATTACATTTGTGCGGGCCGAGTACAATGGTGTGGTCCTTGGGGACTCCCTGAAAGTGGAGGCTACCTTGGATGGAAATGTGAAGTATAATTTCACCACTTCCTTTGAATGCCACCCTGAAGGACCTCACTTCCTGGATGACGTTGCACACAAGCCGTTGATATGTGAGTCAAGTGCCTTTCTCTTCCATAGAGATTCTTAGACCAGCCACCTTTAAAATGGATCTCAATACCTGTGTTGGACTGGGGGACCCCCTGACTCCTTCTGTGTGAGAGTTCTCACAAGAACAATTAAAATGGTCTAAGGCAGTGGTTCCCAAACTTATCTGGGTCACAAGACCCCCGCAACCTATTCTTCCTGGCTCAGCTGGGCACCACCATCTTGGATCTTGTGAAATCTCACAAGATCCAAGATGACGGCACCCAAATCTGGTGAGAGTTTGTGAGATCTCATGAGATTTCAGGTAGGAAAAGTAGGAGGGGCCACTGGGAACATCCCACGGGGCCCCTGTGAGTAATGCCGTTGCAATGCCGTAAGGTGTCATAACACACTTTAGGAACCCCTGATCTAAGGTCTGGGGAACGTTGGAATTTCTCACAAACTTGTCAGAAGTTTCCAAGGGACAAGGTGGTGGTGATGTTGAGCATCACATGTTCCTGTTCTCACCATTGAGTGCTTCTATACCGTAAAAATTTCAGGAATTTCACTACATCTTATGTTTTGTATTCCCAGTCACTGTGACTGAAGTCTTGCCAAAGGAGAAGAAGCAAAAGGAAGAGAAGACGGTGATCCTTGGTCAAACTGTGATGGATCTCCTGCCTCTTCTGCAAGGTGGCCATACGATTCAATCTCTATCCTCTTCAGCCTTCTCCTTGCTCTGGCTCCTTTCAAGCCAGCATCTTGAAGCTTTCTCCTTGTTTCTTCCCCATTTCCTATTGGCGACATGTGCCTACAACCTAATCCTGTCCACCGCTGCTTGGGACAAAGTCTCACTGAGTTCAGTGGGCCTAAATCCCTACTGTAAGAATGTGCAGGATTTTAACTTTCAGTGCAATCTGCATGTGCAGCAGAGTGAAGTGGGAATGTGGTGGTAGAGTCCTGAGGTGTTTGAATGGACTGTACCACTTTGGAGTGCAAAAGAGGACTGGGTGTGTTTCACACTTTTTGCTGTTTCCTTATGTAAAGCAAAATTGTTGCATCTAGAAAACTAGAGTAGCATGGAGTCAGGTGGACCCTTCTTCCTAATGTGCTAGTTTTCTTTTTACAAAGGGAAGCCTTGCAAATATGATGCATCAACCTGTAGTCCAAATGGTGCAGTCCCCTCTCCCACCTTAGCGTTCTTTTTGCCACTTTATCCCACTGCATGTAGATCACATTACTGAGCAATGCCCGAGGAACATATGGGGTGATGCAGCTGAAGGGGCAGAGCTATGCAAATGGCTCAGTTCTCAGTGGGTTCCATAGAATGATATGGGGTAAATATGCTGCAGTGTGGGTCTCGTTGGAGATGAAACAAAAGCTTCCCTTCTTGCCTGAGACAAGATTGCCAGCAGAGGTGGGTAGGCTTAGCCCCCACTGCCGTGGAGCACAAGAGCGTTCCTGTGCTGATATACCGAGGGCACTCACTGTAGCAGGTAATTCTGGCTTTTCTGGAGAAAACTGTGCATGTGCAGAAACATTGACTAGACTCCTGCCTGAGTCTCTTCCTCTACACATTCCTCACTTCTCATAATGACAGGCATTTCACTAGCAATATAAAGAAAATATGTGACACTTTTTTCCTCATCCAGGAAGTTATTTTACTTTGTGACATCCTCGGATTCTCCCTGATCAGCTTTTAATTTCTCTGCAGGTTCCTGTGCATTTAATGCAACACTTCCATTGTATCCCATACCTGGCTCTCCCTTGGAGACCCTCCGACCAGATGCCAAGGTATCAAAAAGAGCGCGTATCTTGGATGACTGCAGCTTTGCGGAAATGCCCCGCAGGCAGGTTTACACAACCCACTTACACAACCCACCAAAAATCAGGTTGTGACCCGCCAATGGGTCCCACAGTTTGGGAACCACTGCCCTAGATTCTTTGAGAGATTCCGTGGCAGTTAACCTGGCATAAGAGTTTTATACTCCACCAAGGCAGCCCTTCGTTAAGGTAACCTAGATAGTGAAGGGTTCTAAAGATGAAAGCCTTTGTAAGTGAGTCCTGCATCTTCTCTCATTTCCCAGTGTGGCATCGATGTTACTGTATCCGTTCAGGAGAGTCTGCTGTCTCCATTTCAGCTGACTGAAGGGAATCTGTTGACAGTGACAGTGGAAGCAGCATACTCAGTGCCAGAAGTGTTTGTCCCCACTGGGCCCCAGCAGAACTACATGGTGGGCTTGCAAGTGCCTGCAGTAGCAGAGGTAGGTTAGCTGCTGTGGGTCCAACTTTGTGTGCCTGCTTTCCTCCTGGCGTGGCCCAGAGACTCACACAGCAGAGATTGAAGGCACTTCACCGTTATTATATAGTTTCTGGACCCCATAAATTAACAGGCATCTCTTTGCTGACTCTTCCAGAAAGAATGCCCTTTCTTGTTCAAGAATGGAATCCTGAAGCTCGGTGGCGAGAGGGAGCCGGTGCCTCGTCCCAAAAGATGGCCATTTGGCAACATCTTGGCACCCGGGGCGCAGAACATTCCAGAGTCGTTCATTGTGGGTGGAACTTATGAGAAAGAGGATGGAGACTTGAACACCCCTGAGGTGACTGGGGGCAGGACCAGGGCATGATGACTGCTGACGTGGTAGTCCCTAGACTCATCAGAATATCAGAATGCCCTGGCTGAGCCAGGTCAGCGGTCCATTTCTCCCAGATCCTCTCTCTTGGTGATGGCCAGCCAGAGGAGAGTGTCGAACCCTAGGCAGGAGGCGAACTTCTATCCCTGGTTGCAAGTCCAGGGTGCAAAACAAGCACGTTTGGATGACTGATTTAGGGCATAGCAGTAGCTCCACGGTGGAGGCCCTTTTTTGCATGTGGAAGCTCTCCATTTCAATCCCTGGCACATCTCCAGGTAGGGCTGGGAAAGATCACTGTCTGAAAATTGGAGAGCCACTGCCAGTCAGTTTAGGCCAGAGGTGTCCAAAGTTTTTGGCAGGAGGGCCACGTCATCTCTCTGACACTGTGTTGAGGACCAGGGGGGAAAAAAAGAATTAATTTACATTTAAAATTTGAATAAACTTACATAAATGAATATATTCTCGAGGCGTAAATTCCTCTGTATTTCTTTGCCTGATCAGTGATTGGTGGCTACCCTGAATGTTTTAATTTTGTTTTCTTGTTGGATTGTTTATGCTAATAAAGGTGGAATGAATGAATTAATGAATGAATTAATGAATGAATATATTAAAGATGAACTTATATGAATGAATGAAGGTCTTGCAATAGATCAAGGCCTATAAAAGGCCTTGTACAAAGCAAGGCTGGCCTTTCCTTCACTGTCACTGCTGCATCACAGATGTAAAACAGCAAGCAGTGGAGGGAGCCCTCATCCTACAGCTCATGCAAGATGTCAAACAGTTGCTCTCACGCTGAGAGCAGTTGCGTCAGGCCAGTGCGGGCTCCAACAAATCTCCGGAGGGCCAGAGGCTCATTGGAGACTGGGGGCTCCCTGAGGGCTGCATTGAGCGGCCTCGAGGGCTGCAAGTGGCCCCAGGGCCGGGGTTTGGGCACCCCTGGTTTAGGCAACTTGTGAGCTAGATGAACCAAAGATACGGCTGTGTAGGAGGCAGCTTCCTATATAACCTTTGATTTAATTGTGGATTTCTAGGTGCAGAATTTGCAGCACTCTGGAATGGCACTTTCCTAGACCTCCTGAACTGTGGTCTCTTGTTTTGTTCTTTTAAATTTACTTCTAGGAAAGGGATTTAAGGATCCAGGGAGAAACTATAAAGAAAAGGATCGTGTGGGACTTGGAAAGGCGCTGTTACCTTGATCCTATAGCTGTTGGCTGGTGAGAACACGCAGGCGATTCTCTAGGGGTTGATAACTTGGGGTTAATCAGTCCGATGGCCAGATGATGAGATCTGCCTTAGTACACTGGCTGAGGGAGTGAATTGGGAGCCTTGCCGAAGCCCTGCTTGGTGGCTCTTGGATCTGAGACTGGGACCCAACTAAAGCCTGCCGCAGAGATGACTTGAACAGTGTATATGAAGCTCTTTGAACCCTCTAAGCTTGCAGTTCTATACCTGGGTGTGAGTCCTATTGAACTTAATGGGGCTTTCTTCTGAGTAGACATGCCTAGAATTGTGTGCTGGATCTCTCTATATCCCACCTTCAAGGCATCCAAGGTATCGGCCTTTTACTGTCAATTAAATCAACAATGAACAACTTTTTAAATGGCTGTGGTGGACAGTAACAAGCTTGGAGGAGATGGTGGAAAAAAGCCTTAGGTGCTCTGTCTCCTGCTATTGTGGCTGTTTCATCAGCTGTTCTCTGAAGGCTCCTTAACCTTAAGGGAAAGTAACCTTAAGGGAAAAGTAGGGACCCCCCTGTTGTAGAGGTGCACTAGCAACTAGAGCCAAGTAGCACCAGCTGTGTCTGTCCCTGGGAGCATTGCATCTTAAGAATATAAGAACAGCCCTGCTGGATCAGGCCAAAGGCCCATCTAGTCCAGCTTCCTGTATCTCACAGTGGCCCACCAAATGCCCTGGGGAGGTAACAAGAGACCTGCATTCCAGTGCCCTTCCTTGCATCTGGCATTCTGACATAGCCCATTTCTAAAATCAGGAGGTTGCACATACGCATCATGGCTTGTAACCCATAATGGATTTTTCCTCCAGAAGGTCCAAACCCCTTTTAAAGGCATCTAGGCCAGATGCCATCACCACATCCTGTGGCAAGGAGTTCCACAGACCAACCACACGCTGAGTAAAGAAATATTTTCTTTTGTCTGTCCTAACTCTCCCATCTGTGCCTTCTCATCTGTAATCTTCTCATCTGTGCCTCTGGACACTCTGCAGTTTCTGGCTCTTCCTGGTGGCACGAGTGGCTTATGAAGACTGTGAGGCAAGGAGGAGGAGAACCCAATCATGATAAATGTCCCAGACATTGGTGTTTTACAAAGAAGTGTTCTATCTTAGGACTTTGTGCTTGTGTCGGTTGCACTTCAGATTATTGTAACAAATCAGTGCAATCTGAAAAGCAAGTACAGGGCCCCCTCAGTATCCATGGGGATCGGTTCCACGACCTTTTGTGGATGCTGAAATCCGGGGGGGAGGCATGGTCACAGTGCTGCAATAATTTAACACTGAAGGCCGCCCAGACGTGCCCAGAATCCACTTCCAGTTTGCACCAGTGACTTCCAGTCGCATCCAGGAGAAGTTTTGAGGCATGGGGAGGTCACCTCCAGGGCACAAACGGAAATAGCCCTCACAAACCGGAAGTGGCTTCTGGTCAGATCCAGGAGGCCCTCTGAGGCGCAGGTGTATCTCTATGGTGCAAGACCCAGGTGTCTGGCACTGATTAGACATCGGTTAGATGTTAGAGCTGCGACCGGGTTCAGTGTAAAACCAGTGTCAGCTGAGATTGACCCCCCCTGAGGCATGACCCACCCAAGATGTTCTGCCCTTCTTCTTTGAGCAGACTGGCTCAGCACATCTGCCCTGAGTGAGGAAGTGCCTCCTGGGTACATTTTCAACCCCCTTCCTACCACATGATGAACACGTCAGTAGTTGCCCTGAATGTCCATTGATATTATTTGGGTTACAATAATCTGTCCTTGTTTTCCTCTATGGCACAGCTTCAGGAAGCGGATTGCGGACTGTCGCTGCTGGCCTGTGGAAATCACCAGGGTGCCGGTTGTCGCTTCCACCAAAGCAAAAGGAGGGAAAGCAGATAAGGTAAAATGCTAGTTGTGTTCAGGTGAGGGAGGGAGAGAGGTTTCATTTTATTGAAAGTACCTGGCTCACGCTCTTCAGCCTCCAAGCCTCCCAAAAAATCAAATAGCAGCTCATTCAAATAAAAGGTGTTGGGTTTTTTATTTCATCTTAATGGCTTCTTCTGCTCATAGGATGTTGGCTCTCTTGGCCACTGTGAAGGTGCGGGGGAGGGGGGGTCCAGTCCCATCTGGAGAAGCATAGCAACAGTGGCACTTTGACCTGGCTGACTTTGTCATTATCTTCTTCTCTCCCTCCTTCTCCTGCTCACATTGCATTTGACATTTAATTTTGAAAACATGCTTTGTTAGGCTTCTTCATTATATGAGGACGATAGTAGTAAGTCTGAGAAAAGCTTGTGGCTTTGGAAAGAAAAGGTTCAGCCTTCCAGGGATAGTCATGGGTCCAGGTGGTTGGGGCGCATCAGACCTCCTGAAATGATGCATATTGTTAATATTTATGTCACTCTGAACAATACGAACTATTCCCTCTCCCCCCTTGTAGTCTCTTCAGTTATCTTACCCAAGGCTGCTCTTGTCTTGTCCATGGAAGATCCACAGAAGACACCTGAGTGGTTGTGAGTGGTGACTCCCTGTGAGCTGTCCATTCGTAGAATCATAGAATCATTGAGTTGGAAGGGACCTAATAGGTCATCTAGTCCAACCCCCTGCCTTAGGTAGGAAATCCTCTTTGAGCATATCCAACAGGTGCTTGTCAAGCCTCTGCTTGAATATCTCCAGTGAGGGAGAATCCACCACCTCTCAGCAAACCACCCTGACCGTCAGGAATTTTTTCCTTCCTATCCTTTCTTCCCCTTCTTCCTCCTCACTCCTGCAGTGTATGGTCCTCCTTCTCCCTCCACACTCTGGCTCTCTCCTTATCCTGCCATCTTTTCCATCTTCTCTGCCCTCAACTTTGGCAATCTCAAGGTCAACCTCTGCCTACTTCCCCATCTGACCATGCTTGATCGCTTAGCAACTTCTAGGTGTTTTCCTGACTGCCTATGGCCCACGCATGATGGAATATCTTGACAGCATATGTTATAGACTGCCTTCTCCTAGCTGTCCAGTTATGAGCTCCAAGATCCACTGAGGGTGTCCTCTGCAATGATGCCACTTGTGTGTTGGCATCCTTCAGTCTTGGAAGACTATGGTATTGCGCTCTGAATGGTGGCTCTGGAACAGAGTGTCCTCTCCAGTGCATGAAGCCTGGGTAAAGTAGGTATGGAGGATAGACTGTTCCCCATGCAGCAAATCCCCCCTCTCCACGTCGCTGAAATGGTCCAATGGAAAGGCAGAGGCCAATACGGTTGGTTCCAGCGGCGTCACAGGAGTTGCCAGAACGTGACTGTGTTCAGCCGTGAACTGCCTCAAGGACTCCGGCTCCGGATTTTGCCTCGAGGTTGACTCCTGAAGCCTTTCCATAACTGGATGTAGCCACAAGGCAGTGAAGGTTTGGGATCAGAGTTTTCCTTCTCTCAGATGAGCTGCCTTCCCAGGCTGACGAGTCCCATCTACCCGGTGGCTGTTTAGTCGCCTCTTACGACAAGTACAGCCAAACTGAGGGCCTATTCTTATCCCCAGCCCCCAGGGGAATGATGCCACTTACACTTCAAGTTAATTGTGCTTCCACAAGGAGGCAAAGAGGCAATTTTGGCAGTTGCTTCTCTGCCTGCAGACTCACCAGAATCCTAGAATGAGGCACCTTTCAGAAGCTTTCAGAGACTTACCTGGTGGGCTTAGGGCCCAATCCTATCCAATTTTCCAGTACCAGTGCAGCTGTGCCAATGGGGCATACATTGCATCTTGTGGTGGGGCAACAGTTGCAGAGGCCTCCTTAAGGTATGGGAACATTTGTTCCTTTACCTTGGGGCTACATTGCGACTGCACCGGTGCTGGAAAATTGGATAGGATTGGGTCCTCAGTCAGGAAATGGCAGGAAACCTTCACTGAATATGATTAAATATTATTTTCCTGGGTTTTCTCCCTTCCTCTTTGCTGAGCCTTTGAGATTCGGCCTGCTGGGGACAGCTGTAAATCTAAATCAGTACATCGATTTCCAGGGAGGAGGTGGTGGTGGAGGTGGAGACGACGAGCCAATTTCCTTCCACGGCGTGGCTTATGTCAACCTAGTTCCTTTGCTGTATCCTGGGGTGAAGCGTATTCGGGGAGCGTTCAAGGTGGTAGCCTATCATGACAGTGAGGTCTATGAAAAGGTAAGAATGCATACTGTGCAGATTGGTACTGCAGGGGTCAGTGGGCCTCCCAGGCATGGATGGGATGGTTGATGGGCAGGCTTCAGCTTACCCCAGGCTATATCTTGATAGGTCAAGGACTCTGAGACTGAAGACAGATGCAGTTGTTTAGACACGGAACACCACTAATGTTAGTAACCCACGAACATTTGTAGTAGCACATAAACCCTCCTGTTGGTCATCTGTGATCTAAAAAGAACATATGGGAACCAGCTTCATAGAGCTTCCTGGCTTGATTGCCTGAATGCCTGATGGCCTTGGTTGCCACAGGCAACCAAGCAAAGTGGATATGAGCAAGCCTACAATATTTATTAAGAGAAGTCACAGTGAGGGAGTTGAACTGAAGTTTGAGCTGAAACTTAAAAACTGGTCCAGAGAGAATTTGTCAGTGAACTGGAACTTAACCCCAACCAAAGATTCTATGGTGGTGACAGTGGCAAACTTCCTTTTCCACCACCATTGTACCTCCACAATACCATCAAGTGGAGTGCAACACAGTTTACCCAGGGCTGCCCTTGAAGACTGTCTAGAAACATCAGCTGGCTCAGAAGACATAGTCTCATGTGCTTTCTGTTGCCTGTTAGTCTGAATACACAACACCTGGGGATCTGCACTGCACTGGGATTGCTCTAGGATCTGCAGTGGCTTCCAGTTTGTTTCTGGCCACAATTCCATGTGCTGGGTATGACCTGTAAAGCCTTATATGACTTGGGAGCAGGATACCTGAAGAACCACCTCGTCCCACATGAACCTGTTCACATGCTGTGCTTTTCATCTGGGGCCTTGCTATGCATCCCACTGCCCAAGGAGGCATGGCTGGTGAGAACACAGGGCAGGACCTTTTTGGTAGCAGCTCCAAATTTGTGGAACTCGCTCTCCTGTGAGGCCCATTTGGCTTCTGTGTTGCCTGTTTTTAAATGGACAATGAAAACTTTTGTTCAGTTTAACCTTTTCTTCGGTTGTGTTGTTTGACCACTCCCTACTGTTTTTTCTTATTGGTTGTTTATTTTTGACATTTTAAATTGTGTTTTATTGTTTCATCTGGATCATGAGCCACCTTGATAACGCTTAAATGTGGTAGAATGACGGCTTATAAATATTTTATTTATGTATTCATTTATGTAATAAGTAGCATAAGTGGAATCGCACCCTGGCAAAAGTGTGGGAGACTTGAGTGATTCCCTGCTTCCCAGGGAAATTGCACAATGGTAATTGCTGCAGGCCTTTAAACATGACTTTATCACTACGGGATGAACCCATGGAAAAAAGTCACTACGGGATAAACCCAAGGCTTTAAAAGGAGCCCTGTGTTTCCCATGATCTGAATTCATTGTAAATTGCACCTCTGCTTGAAGTTTCCCTCTGTCGTCTTTTGTTTTAGACCAAGTGTCTCTTCAGCCTGTTCCGTGACGTTGGCCACCAGGCAGTCCTCAACAGGCTTGGGCCAGTCGGAATGTACACTCCCATCACCAAAGGTATCCTTGGGAAGAACATGAAGGAGGAAAAAACTATTAAAGAAGCAATGAGAAAGGTGAGCGTGGAAAGGAAGGTCAGCCACAGTGGCAAATGAGAAGCCGTCATGAAGAGTTTGTAGAAGACATAAATGGATGGCAGACCTGGAGGAAGGGCAGAGACTGGGGGTCAGCTTCATACCGCCCATAGCAGTAGTGCCCATGGCTGGTTTGAGAGGGCCTTGCAGCACCTCACAGACAAAGTGATCCCGCTGTTCTACAATGTGTTCAGTGCTAAATCAGGTGACCTACTTACCACAAGCAAGAGATCTGACATGGGTGAGCCTTGACCTGATGAGCCACCACCTCTAAAAGCAGCTGATACCACCCCTGGCTTAGAGTAGGGTGGTTGTTAGAGGGAGCAGAACCACAGAGCTTTCCACTGGAAATATGACTAGCTGTTGCCAGTCCATGACAAGGAAGCCCTCAAATAGTTATCAACTACAGTGCTTTCTGTGGAGACGCCTGTCCTGGCAGGAAATTTGGGCTGCCAACCAGTTAAAACATTTTGGGTGGATTTGTGATCTCTTTTGTTAATTAGTTTCACATCTGTATTGCCCTCACCACTCTGTTATGGCTTCTGGGCACATCTGTTTGAACTGAATTCTTGCCAAAGCCTCTATATTGAGGTGACTTTTTGTAATGCTGAAGGAAATGTGGAAATTTTGCTGTGTTGTCCATCAAAGTTGGCGTGTGTCAGCCGGAAGGCCCCCTTTAATGTCATTGTTCTTCTTCTCAATGGCAGCCGCCTGCCAACACCAAAGAAGCTGCAGTGTTCAGCCCGCTGATAAATGTGTGCTCCCAAATGAAAATTGGCCCTTGCTAAGTAGTCTGCGAGGGCCGTGATTTTCTGACCTCCTGCCTTGAGGGGAATCCCTAGACATATCTCTTGCTTTGCCATGGAAGCCCAGTGCATTGCTTAGCATTCAGAGGCATGTCCCAGACTGTGCCACTCAACTCATAATGAGCGGCAGCTGGACCTTTAGAGCTTTACGGCGGCTCTCTGTGTCTGCTGAGTGGCCCTGAGAACACCTGTCAGCTGGTGGGACCAGGGCAGATCAGTAGTGGTGGGAAAGCTGCCATTCAAGCAAATTTGTCCATCATTGCTGATCTTTCAGTTGCATTTCCAAGGAACCCCAGGGACACAACTCTGAAACCGACCATTTAACCCAATCAAAGCTTGCCATCTGTGATGCTTTGGATAGCAAGTTTGCAGCCTGACTTAACCTGGGTCAGAGTTGCTCTTGGAAGCAAGCCATCATTTTCAAAGAATCAAAGGCTCCAGAGGGGGGCAAGGTGTCTTAGGCCCGTGGTTTCTGGTCTGACTGAAGCTGTATCATGACTGTCCTAGGGCTGCAAACCTATACTCAGCTAGGAGTAAGTCCCATTGAACTCAGCAAGGCTTCCTGCTGAGTGGGCGTGATTACGATTGTGCTGCATTTCTGGTGTTCGACTCCTATTTGACTTCTGAGGACCATATTTTGTATTTTTTTTTAACTAGGTGTCCACTGTTGTGCGACAACAAGTGTCAGAGATTGCAGTTGAAGCGGCTGTGTCTGTCTGCCAGAACCTGGAAGGGCAGGTAAATATATTCCGGAAATTGATGGCAGGGCAGTCATAGACTCTGGGCTGGATGCAAGACTGAAACCTGTTTTAGATGCGGATGCTGAGCTACATCAAATGATTGTATGCTTGTATGCGTATGATGTGGTGGTGTCAGAGCAGTGTACTGGGGACATTTGCATGCAGTGCCAACAGAATTTGGTGTTCCATGAATGAGCCCTGTGCTTTGCAATCCTGGTTTGGAGACTCCTCAGAAAAGGACGATTTCTATGTCATACGGAGTCCTTGGGTCAGCTTGACCTGAATGGGCATCTCCATCTTAAATCTGCGCTCTGCTGCCTGCTGACATGCCTGTTTTTCTCCAGGGTTGAGCTCCATGAAAAGCAATTCAATCATTTTTTGCAGCAGAAGTGGACTGTGCACATTTCTGATTGGCCGTCACCTGTTACTTCTTCACCTTTTCTAGACTAGCTTTGTAATTTGATTTTCTATTTTAAAATATCCTATGCCAAATTTAATGTTGACAAAGTAAAGCTTCAATGTAGCCCTTGACAGGAATGAGGTTTTTGCTGGCGTTTGATTTAAAGGCGGGCAGACCAAGATTCTCACCCAGGTGGTGTGAGGGTGGTCGAAAGGTGATTTTAAACTGCCGTTGTACAAATTGATGGTAAGGCCACACCTAGAGTATTGTGTCCAGTTCTGGTCGCCACATCTCAAAAAAGACATAGTGGAAATGGAAAAGGTGCAAAAGAGAGCGACTAAGATGATTACTGGGCTGGGGCACCTTCCTTATGAGGAAAGGCTACGGTGTTTGGGCCTCTTCAGCCTAGAAAAGAGACGCTTGAGGGGGGACATGATTGAGACATACAAAATTATGCAGGGGATGGACAGAGTGGATAGGGAGATGCTCTTTACACTCTCACATAACACCAGAACCAGGGGACATCCACTAAAATTGAGTGTTGGGAGAGTTAGAACAGACAAAAGAAAATATTTCTTTACTCAGCGTGTGGTTGGTCTGTGGAACTCCTTGCCACAGGATGTGGTGATGGCGTCTGGCCTGGACGCCTTTAAAAGGGGATTGGACAAGTTTCTGGAGGAAAAATCCATTATTGGATACAAGCCATGATGTGTATGCACAACCTCCTGATTTTAGAAATGGGTTATGTCAGAATGCCAGATGCAAGGGAGGGCACCAGGATGAGGTCTCTTGTTATCTGGGGTGCTCCCTGGGGCATTTGGTGGGCCGCTGTGAGACACAGGAAGCTGGACTAGATGGGCCTATGGCCTGATCCAGTGGGGCTGTTCTTATGTTCTTATGTTCTTAACTTTGCGTAGGATTTGAGCCACTGTGCTGAAAAGTGTCCTCCTGTGTGTCTTTACAGCAATATGCAGAGGCAGGAACATTTATCGTCATGGAGTTTGTGCTGGACAAAGCGTTGGTGCCCAAGCGTCTGCCAGAGGAACTTGCCAGCCGGTGCGCAGGGGCAGCATTCTTGTAGTTTCTGTAAAACTTCCAGCACATTGTAAGGTGCTTGGTAGACTTTCTGGATGGATGCGAGCCAAAGGCCCAAGTCCTAAGCAACGTTCCAGCGCTGGCATAGCGGTGCCAATGGGACGTGTGCTGCATCCTGCAGGGTGGCTCTCCTGGAGGCCTCTTCAAAGTTCCCTTACCTCGGAGCTGCATTGCCCTTATGTCTGCTGGAAAGTGGGTTAGAATTGTGCCCAAAGTCATTCAAAGGCAGCATGAGCAGTGTGGACTTTGGACCAGGCCCAGGAAGAGAGAGGAACACTACACAGCACTGTTTCAGAGGCTGCTGAGTTTGCTATCTTGACGCATCCACCTCTGGTTGCTTCTGTAGAACCCTTTAGCACTGCCAATGCATTGCATTTCTGCAGTCAGTGAAAGCAGCATTGAAATGTGATTCTTCTTGGCATTGAACATCCCACTGTATTATCCAGCAATAGGCAAAATCCTTACTCAAACCTAAGTCCAGTTCAGCAAAGCTGTTCATCAACCACATCCTTCCTGCAGCTTTTGTCCTTTTTATTGCTTCCTGTTCTGAACCTCTGGTGGGAGATGAGTGATGAATTACCTCTGTTCCCTGTAGTGGGGAAAGTGGGCAACAATTCTTGGTTTTCTTTTGTCTTTTTTCTTTTCTAGCAAAATAGCAACGTTTGTTTTCCCAGCAACTTTTGGGTTCAACCAAAGTAATGAGTACCTGTTCAGCAACCTAGTTTTCAAGTGGAGCAGATTCTCAATTGAGCAAAAGGCTGACGGGAGAAGGCCTGACTCCCTTCCACAGGAGCCAAGAAAAGGGCCTCGTTCTCGCTGGGAGGGAAACTCTCATTTCTGGGACTGTGCCATGTCACAGCCCAATCCTACCCACACTTTCCTGGGAGTAAGCTCCATTGAATCTAATAGGACTTACTCCTGAGTAGACATGCCTAGGATTGGGCCCTGAGTCTCCAAGGGCTGGGGACTCACATGACAGAAAACTCCTTCTTACAGAATGATTCCATCCACATCGAAAACTAGCATATCAGGAAGGAAGCAAGGCAAGAACCATAGGGCAGACTGAGTCCTGATTGCCTGATTTACATTCCTTTTGCTTTTTCTGCATTCCCATCTCCCCAGAACACATACCTGTTGTAAAGACCAGATAAATCACTTGCTCATTAGATCCCTCCTTGTCTCCTTTGTCATACAGGGTGAGAGAGATGATTCCTTCACGCCCTCAACTACCCCGCAGGACTGCAGGAGCAAAGAAGGTATGGATCAGGACAGGTGTATTCCTAGGGCAATGTCTAACCTACATGGAGAAGAATACAGTCTAAATTCTTCCCCATGTAAAGCTCAGTTCTGCAACTTGCATAGATGATGCACATTTGCATAATTTCTGTTCCTGTGTCTCATGAGTTTTGGC
The DNA here is from genome assembly GCF_035046505.1 of Tiliqua scincoides. Classification (NCBI taxonomy): domain Eukaryota; kingdom Metazoa; phylum Chordata; class Lepidosauria; order Squamata; family Scincidae; genus Tiliqua; species Tiliqua scincoides. The sequence continues at coordinate 3,524,317 of NC_089833.1, read as the reverse complement.
AACTTAGCATAAAAGGATGCAGGTTTGGCTAGTCATGGGGTGCTAAGAGCAGCACTGGAACACTGACCGCTGTTGACCCTATTCATTCCTCCCCTCCCCCATCTGAGATTTCAGCAAGCGTTGCCCATGTGTGCTTTCAAGCTAACTTTTTCCCATCAAAGAGTCTGATGGGAACTTGCTCTTGTAAAAATGGAAAGTGAGATTCTCAGAGAGCCCAAGTTCTGTATTGGACATCACATTGTACTTCATGCTCTTGCAAAATTGCAGGGAATTACCTGAATTGCTTGCTCTTAGTGTCTGCCAGGACTAAAGCCAGAAAATTTTGGTTCTGCATGCTGCTGTCCTGTGCGTGAGCAACCACTGGGTCACAGATCTGTGTTGGTGAAGCGTCCTTTGCTGGTGAAGCGTCCCAGGCTGCATGTGGCCCTCCCTGACTTTCAAGGACTCAAATGGCCCAGGAACTTTGGACTATTCAAGATGTGATGTTAGATGCCTGAATGTCTGGTTAGGGGGTTATTTTTACAGGGAAACAGGAGCTATATAGGGGTCTGATCTGGCCCGGGACTATGCTGCAGAGGTGTTTTGCCCTTCACTTCTGTGTTGTTTTATTCTTCTGCAACCCCTCCCCCCCCCGCTAACTGCTCTAGCTGTGCTAGAGGTCCATGCTATGGCCCTGATCCAAATTAGGAGGCCCATAACTGTTGTTTTTCCATAAAAATAAGCACCAACTAGACAAAATTGTATTTAACGTCTCATTCAGTTTTAGTTCTTTGGGCAGCTAGTGTAACTGATTCCTAATTGCCAGCCAGCATTTGCCAAAGCCCGAGCACTGCTATCTCTTTTCCCTACCTGGGTGCTTTGGTACCCTTACGGCAACAGCTCTCCATGCTCGGATGTACATACCTGTGAATTTTTGTGGGTGAAGTTGCAAGGATATCTGTAGCAAAAGGTGTATGTATGAATGGGTATCTTCCTAGTAGTGAACAACAGAAACTATTCTTTGCAAGGGGGTTCAGGTTGTCTGTCTCGAAGTCCTTCCTTGGCCCTTATTTCTCTCTCTCTCTCTCTCTCTCTCTCTCTCTCCTTTCTAGGCAGTGGAAGATTACCACAAGCAGATCACCAGCATTGCTGAAGCCATTCTGGATGAGTATCACGAGCTGTTTGGAAGACAACTGACTGAAGGGTTTGTCATTGACAGGGAGACTATGGAGGATCAAAAGTGCCAGCTCAACTACGAGCTCAACAACTCAGGGAAATATTTTGCTTTTAAGGAGCAGCTCAAGGTATCAGGTCCCTTTCCCACTTCCCCATTATTATTCAACTTCTGGGCATTATGGCTTAAAAAATTTAAAGAACTAATTCTAGAAAAATTGAATTGCTTCATCCAACCAATGAATTGTTGTAATGGAATGTAAATAAGACTGCAGTCCTAGCCACACTTTCCTGGAAGTAAGCACCACTGAACTACAATGAAATTGACTTCTGAGTAAATATGGATAGGACTGGGCTCTAAGTGTGTGTCTTGCTAATAACTGAGATGACCCCAGCTATCAGTTAGAGACCCAGTAGCTGCGGAGATCTGTGCCCTTCTGCTGTGCAAGAAAGAACACTCAATCTGTCACTGCTGAGGCAAGGGGAAGGGTATTCTCAGCCCTGTTCCCGCCTTCAGAGAGGAGCAAGGGGGAGATCAGCTGCCCCCCCCCAGGCACAAAAGAAGTAGCTGCAGGAAGCTTGCTTCCTCTCTCCCTGCTGGCTGCTGTGGAAAGGAAAGATGCTTTGACCTTTGCTCCCACCCAGAAGAACAAGGGCCACTGAGTAATCCTATTTCTGCCAAGTAAGGAAGGACAGCCTGGCTGCAGCCAGATGCCACTGCCTGTTACCAGGTCACTGCTTTCTATTTAGGCACTGTCAAAAGCTGTAGCGTAGCCAGAGGTGAGGGTGGCACCGCAAGTACTGCAGGTGATGCGTTGTGGCGTCTACAGTACTCACCACGTCACCCCCACCTCTGGTTATACTATTGTTCATAAGCCCTTGTCCTCCCCCCCCCCTGTGACTCTCTTGTTCTTCTGAGACTTCACTTCACTTGAGGCTTTGGTGTTTCAAATGCCACATTCCTCTCAACCCTAATTAACCTAACAGATTGACCGAGTTGGACCTTTCCGAACACTTTCTAGCCCCTCTTCCCCAATAATGGCAGCTTTTGGGTTGCTTAGATCCTGCTGGTCAAGTAGCAGTGTTGTGTGTTCCCTGCAGCATACCGTTGTGAAAATAGTGCGAGAGAAGTACTTGAAAACAACTCCCTTTGATAACCTGGACCAACTCCAAGCTTTTCTGAGCGAGTTGTACGTGTACCTGGTGGACCAGATGCATGTTGCCTTGAATCAGGTAGGTGAGGTCAGAAGAGCAAGCTGTCTCTTTGAGCCCCTGCTTGTAACACTGGATTATGTAAGTCAGATTTTGTTGCTGGAGCTGTTGTTGCATAATGGCTGGGGCAAGCATCGCTAATACTCTGACTTGGGGTTGCAAAATGTACTTCTGGAGCTTCTGGATAGAGGATGATGTTGCAGGGGCTTGGGAAACTTGGTTTTTGTACAATAATTTCAAACTCCTTGGGAGATGCAGGGTGTGGGGGTGTGGGTGTGTACTGACAATTCCTTGAAAGGGTTAAATGTGAGCAGTGTCCCCCCTGCCTTGTTTGATTGGTACAAAAATCCATTTTGTCCTTGCCCTTGGACAGGTGCTGTGCCAGCAAAGCCCCAGTCCTCCTCTTCCCACCTTCACCACCTCGGAGCAGCTCCACCTCTTTGCTCGTGAAGCTGAAGTCAACGGAGACTATAACTTGGCATCAACATACTACCAGGAGGTGATGGAACTGCTCCTCCTCCTCTTCCTCAAGCAAAACAGCCATGGAACACAGTCCCTTGCCAATTTCAAGGCGGAAAGAATTAGGAAGAAGAGCTTTTGTTTGGCTTTAAAAAAAAATTATCCTGATGCCTTGGTTGAAGCTAAAATCTTGTAAGAGGGGCACCTTGCCCTGAGGGCGTCAGAGTCTTTCAGGGCTGGGGGCAGAATGTTGGGTGCCAGGAAAGATTTGAACCAATGCACCTGATTAACATGACCTTGGAGAGATGTACAATGCATGTTTACTAAGCATGTAAGTAGCTCTGGTAATCAAATTGGCAGTTTTAGTGTGTGCATTCTAGCTTCCTAGGATGAAAAGTTAGCAGTGAAGATGGTAAAATCATACCTGGACTGTACCACTTCCGATTCCTGGCAAGGGATCACATGATTGAACGCTCTGTCATAAATTTGCCACACACAGAAAACTAGCATACAAGGTTTTTTTAAGTTTAGATTTCTCCCTGAAATGCTTGTTTTCTATGTGCAGGGCTTTAGCCTTCCCATGGATAAGTCAGGCTGTTTCCCCCAGCTGCAGTCTGACATGGTGCAGTCCAGAAGCAATTTTACCACCTCATCGACTGTGATGTAGACTCCATTGTTTGAATGGGCCTCGAAGAATATTTTTGCCATCCAAGTTTATAGCTTGATGGTAGATCACCTACTCTTACTGCAGAAGATCCCAGATCCAGTCCCTGGTGCCTCCCAGTGGGACTGGGAAAGACCCCTGTGCAAAACCCTGAAGAGCTGCTATCAGCCAATGAAGACAGTATTGACCTAGGCAAAGCGGCCTTCCCCTTAGCAGGCACTCTACATGCTTCTGTGACCTGACTCTGGTAATGGTGTTTCTGTGTGCAGAGATTGGCTCGTGACCGCCAGGACATCCAGAGCTGGCTGGATTATGGCGCTTTCTGCCTCCTGATGGATGACAACCTCAAAGCCCAGGAGTGCTTCCGGGAGGCGGTTGCTCTGGATCCCAATAACTTGCCCAGGTATGCCTGGGTAAGCTGGGGAAGAGATAACTGACCCCGTTCAGACATTTAGCATGTGCTGACAGTAGCGGAGGAGTGATGGGGCACCTCTCCCCTCGACCCAAAGTATTCAGTAGGGGTCAGAGGGCATGTGTGCATTCACATGATTTCCCTTCTCTTTTGAAGCATTTGGATCTGTGTGTCAAGAACCCCTGCCATACGGTGTGTGCAGTGTATAGTGTGAGGAAGGAGTGCTTCTTCTCCACTGTGCCCAGCCTGTTGCCACTGGGCTATATCTGAAATGGAACTGTGTGTGTGTGTTTGTCACTACGTGTCTGTGTCATTTCAATAGTCCCAGAACTGCATCTCGGTCTCGAGGTTCATTCAGAGGCTGGAGTTCAGCACAGGTGAATATCTAGATGTTGAATCAGCCCAGTGCAATGTGTAGTAGCACAGGACACGGGTTCCTGAATGGGATTCAAAAGCATTGACATCTGCCCGCACCCAGAGCTGTGAGAAATTCCAGCGGCTCAGCATTACCTGGATTTGGGCTTCCTTGGAAAGAGAGAGCATAGGAGACTTGCAGCATCGCTGTAATACTAGCTTGATTGACAAATGGAAGTTGCTCATTGGATGGAGATGGATAGCAAAACCCTCCTCTAAGCAACAACCGGCTACCTGCATTTTAGGGATCTTGTGTAGCTCCTGGGGCAGTGGTGTAGCTAGAGGGGGGTGCAAAACACTAAGTTTTGTGTTCACTTCCGTTTTGTTCTGAAAGGTTACAAAGAGGAGGGGGAGGGGTTACTTGCACACCATGCAGAACTTAGTGCTTTGCACCCCCTTTAGGGGGCATTGCTGACTGCCAGCTTCTTGTCTTAGCATCCATATCTGGCCTCAGTCTGTCTCTTCCAAAAATTAACCAGCACCTGCTGTCTTTGTTTTTTCACTGACCACTCTAGTGGTCTCTCAATTAGAGATTATTTGGAATCACATCAATCTTTCCAAAGCAGAAATACTTTCAATCCTTTCTCACTTGACCATGTTAAAAAAAAAGAAAAGAAAAACAGCAAAGTTTTGTGGTTCTGTCAAGACTAAGAAACTTAGGCTGCAATCCTAACCACACTTTCCTGAGAGTACGTTCCATTGAACAAAATAGGACTTACTTCTGAGTCGATCTGGTTAGGATTGTGCCCTCATTGTGACAAGGAGTTCCAATGGCCACCATCTCAGAGTCGGCCCGAGTGTCCTGGTGCTTGAGGCAGTGTGTGTCAAATTCTGCTCTCCTCCCAACCTCTCCTCTTTCCATTCTCCGGTTTGGAAAAGGGCAAAGGGAACAGAACAGGAGAGGAAGAATGGAAGAGAGAATGGTGGGCTAGAACAGCAAACACTCTAGCCCTCCATTCTCCTCTCCTCCACACTTCCTCTTTTTGCTCCCTCTCTTGCTTTTTCCAGTCCTGGGAGTAAAAGCAGGAGGAAGAAAAGCAGAGGCATTTGGATGTATGGAGGTGGGACCTGTCCTGCCAGTTTGCTCCCTGAGGCAACCACCCCAGTCAGCCTCCTAGATGGCCCAATGCTGTGTAAATAGCTGGTTTACCAATGGTCCAAGCTCAGTTCTTCTTTTCTGTATCTGGTCAGCCTGCTGCTGTGTGGGATCATGGCGGTGATGCTGGAGCACTACGAAGAGGCGGAGGTTTTCTTTGAGGACGCCACCTGCCTGGAGCCTTCCAGCATTCTGGCCTGGACTATCTTAGGTACGGGGTTTGCTTGGGTGGGGTTTTCTTTACACATTTAACATAATATCACCTGTATTGGTACCGAGGGCAGGCTGGTAGCCAGGACTTGGCATTGTAATGCTGGTGGATTGAAGCAGGGCAGACCTTATGTCCCATCATACTGATCAGGGGGAAGGTACGGAATAATAGAGCCAGTCTGGTCTCAATGCACTCCCTAACGAATGAACTAATTTAGGATTGCAACTGGAAAGGGTCAAGCTGTCGCTCATGAATCCAAGCAGGAAGAGGGGAAATGGGCTGCTTAAGACAGAAATCCTCAGGGAAAAGCAGAAAAACAAGAATCCAAAGATACTTTGAATTAACATGCCCTTTTAAGAGAGGGGGGGGGATAAAAGAAGGAGGGGGTGTTAAGAATTTGGAAAAAGGGGGTGGTCAAAGGGCAGGGAAGAGCTAATGAAATTAACAATCGGAAGAACAGACTTAACATTGGTTTGTTACATTTTGGTGCCTGGTGGGTTAACCACCTGCTCCGAAGAAGCGTCTTGGCTGCTTGTGAGAAGCGTCTTGGCTGCTTGGCTGCTTGTGAGAGATGAAGGAACTGCTTGTCAGCCTGCGTGGGAGGAAACTGGAGGCCAGTGAATGTGATACCAGATTGGAAAGATCCATCTGAAATGTTATGTGGTTCTTGAAAGATAGAACCTTTCTTCAATTGTAAAAATCCCTACGGGGATTTAGAACAGCCTGCCTATGTAAACCGCTTTGAATTAAAGTCTGAGGAGAAATCTGATGACCAAGAAAGGCGGTATATAAATACCTGTATTATTATTATTACTATTACTATTATTAACTCCCTACATTCTTCCCAGCATGCAGAGTTATAAAGCAGACAAGGTAGTGGATGTGCTTGTCTGTGACTTCAAAATTGCTAGTGCAGTACAGAGTGGAAAAACCAGGGAGTGCATCAACAATCATGCCTCGCTTCAATGATTTGCGCCTATCCAGAATTGCCCTCCCAGCCTTGTCTGAGTAACTTTTACCAAATGACTCGCCCACCATTTATTGCCCTGCCCACCTTTGTACAGCCAAAAAAGCCCAATCAGATCATGGAAGGAAGGTCGCCACCAACATCTCCTCTGGAAAGTGCAGCTGCTAGAGGTGCTCTGGGCTGGTGCTGACTAAGATTGGCAGCCTGGCTGCCAGGGCAATGGGGGTGCCTTTCTGCCTGCAGCCCTCCCTTCCACGTCTCACAAGATGACATCTTCTCACAAGTCTACACAGTTTGCTGTGCTCTGTACGAAGGGGAGTGTGGAAGCTGATGAAGGGGGTTGCTGTGTTCCCAGGAGAGGATTGCTGAAGGGAGTCAGTAAGGCAAGAAGTGGGTGCCTGCCAACCTCTCCAGTGAGGTGCAGGGCCCCCAAACTAATGGGCAAGGGGCCATTGTTGTAGGGCTACAACAGCGGAGCTGCAGCTCACCACTGTCACTTCCATAGTGCTCGCTGATGTGCCAGGAGAGGGTCTGCTCTGGAGAGGGTGATTGAGCACAGCAATTTATCCCCAGGGTAATCCTCCTTTGCTTTTCCCATCAGGCCTATTCTACGACATCCAGGAGAATGGCATCCGGGTGGAGATGGCATTTCGTGAGGCTTCAAAGCTTCAGAAGGCTCGGCTGGCTAAGGAGAAACCTCCCCCAGATGGTGCCGAGGGGGTAGGACGGAAACTGGGTTCTCTCACTGTTTCAAGGATGCTGTCTTCCATTGCTTGCGGGGAGGAGCAGGGTAAGTCTGCAAGACACTGGCCACTAATGTCTTGCCTTGGGCGAGTGTACAGCTTGTTTGCTTCTAGAAATGAAGAGCACTGGCAAAGAAAATGGTATTATCTGTCACGTGTGGGTATTGCAAGATGGCAACCTTAGGGTTCCCTGGCAGTCTCATGTCCAGGGACTGACCAGACCCAGAACTGCTTAGCCTTGCAAAGCAGCTACATAGCCTTCAGGCTGTAGCTCTAGCCCATCATCTTACGTGACCACAAGAATCACTCTCAGAAACATTAAAAAACCAAGCTTTTACCAAGCACTCATATAATTACAGGTGTGTGTCACTTAATGCTCCGATAACCCGTTGTTATGCAATTTGGTAGTTAAGCAAACATTCAGCCCAGCCTAGTGCCTTTGTTGTGAAAACAGAAACCCTGACAGAAACTCCCTGGCTGCCCAGGCTACTGGAGATGGACTGCCTCTTCTTTGCATTAAGAGCCTCTTTGTTGTGTAAACGGACACTCTGCTGCAGGCTATGGAGTCCTGACTGCCTCATTAAGAGCCTCTTTATGGTGCTTTGACCATTGTCATATATGTGATCTGTCGTTAAGTGGTCCATCATTAAGTGATGCACATAATAATAATAATAACTAGGTATTTATATACCGCCTTTCTGGTCATCGGATTACTCCTCTGACTTTATTCAAGGCGGTTTACATAGGCAGGCATTTCTAAATCCCTCAAGGGGATTTTTACAATCATAGAGGCTCTCTTTCAAGAACCAACAACATTTCAGAATGGATCTTCCCAGTTTGGTCTCACTTCTGGCCTCCAGTTCTCCCACACAGGCTGACAAGCAGCTCCATCTCTCACATGGAGGGCAGCCAAGGCGCTTCTTGCTCACTCCGAGAGCAGGTGGAATCACTCAGCTTGGCTTGTCAGCTGCTTCAAGGTCTCGCCATTCTCAGCCGTTCAGGGAGGTGCTGGTGTCCTCAAACTGGCGACCTTCTGATGTTATCTTCGGGCTAACGGAGGTTCTACCTTCTAGACCAGACCTCCTGCCCACATCCGTAGTTAGTTGCATCAGTTTTGTGACAAAAATACCCAACTTCTCCTGGTAGGTGAAGAATCCTTCCGTTAGCATAAGAATTGCTTTTGTAATTCACTCTACCAGCACAGCATTCTTTGACCTAGCCTCTGATGCCCAAGTTCCCCACTCTTCCCTTTTGTGGCACCAGTTTTCCTTTCTTCTCTGTTGCTTCCCTGCCCAAATTCATAGTTTGAGACCCCCAGTGCCTTGTCCATCATCAAGCATCCACAAACGCACTCACAATCTTGCCCCTGACAAACACCTTGCAAGCTCTGTTTATTCAGAGGAAATGGCAGGATAAAAACCATTGAAATACATAAAATTAAAAATAACTGGTGATTACAAGTCTGGAGAAGAGCATGGCCTCTCCCTGACCATGCAGTGAGCTGTGGAGACATTCAGCAGTGTGCCGGAGTTTCAGAGTGTGTCTGAGGCTCAGTGTCACATGGATAGAGCTGGGAAGGAGGGCAGGAGCCTGGTGTGATATTAAGCCAGATACTGCCACTCTCCTTGCAAGGGATGGGCAGGTAGGTGGTGGTGTGCACAGATTCTGACAGGTTAGCAAGTCTAGCCGACACTGTGGAGCTCTGCACCATTCGTTCACTGTGCCACATCTGTGTAGCAGAACAGGGTTTCTGAGCCAATGGATGCCACTTTTGGAGTCCAGTTCTGGCAACATTGGTAATATTAGCTTGATCCCAGGGTGAGGCAGTGAGTATGGTGAAGGAGGAATGAATTGGGGCCAGTATCCTGAGAAGCCTTAATGGAACCTAGCAGTGAGCCATGGATGCATGGCTGTCTTGTCGTGGACAGGATGTCCATGCTAAAGGGGTCCCTGCCACATAGGGACAGAAGGTGGCACTCTTTGGGGCAAGATGACTTCTGCTGAACAAAGGCCCACTCAGATACTAATGAGGTTTGTCGTCCCCCCCACATGCTTGTGCTGATTTCTCTTTAGTGTCTGAGGAAACTACAGACACCTTTCTGCTGGAAGAGGAGATGATGCCTAAACACTTCAGGAAGCTCTCGGCTTCTAGTAAAACCAGGATGGGACACAAAGGTTAGAAAGTGTGGACAACAAGCTGGGATCTGGCGGGTTTGCTGTAGCCAGAGTCGGTGGAAGGAGCTGCGGTGGGACCATGAACCACGTGGGATACTTGTGATCTGGGGGACGCATCTGCGATCATCAAATGTTCTGCTTATCAGGGTTTCTGGATTGCATAGGCTAATCCATCAGGTGGGGAGAGGGTCCTACTCATCCCGCAGGCGAGTTCTGACATCTCCTCAGTGGGCCCTGAATGAAGAAAACCTTCAGCCTGGACCAGGATAGCTGTGGCAGGCCTCCTGTTCCCTCCTTCCTTGCTCTCAGCTGGCAGGGCTGGTTCAAAAACCTCCCAGCATGTGAAATGGAATGCCAAATGTTGCCACCCCGTCACTCAGTAGTGGCCCAGGGAGGCAGTGGCAGCAGCTCAGGGACCAGATGCTGCAGGCCGTGAGCTTCAACATGGGCCACCCTGCCCTATCTTGTGGTGAGGCCTTTCAGAATTCAGGGGGATCCACGTTTTGCATGCAAAAGACCCAGGTTTGGTCCTCCAAAAAAGAAAGAGCTGGGGGAGCCACTGCCCATCCGATGAGGCCAAGCTGAGCTAGAAAGACTCTGTTGAAGGCCATCTGTTTGTCTGGCTCCTGTGAAGGCTGCCACCACTGCCTGGTTGCTCCTGGGCCATTTCAGAACTTCTGCCCATGGTGGCTCTGATTTGCAGTGCGGTCATGTGATGCAGACGGGCTTGCCTGGCCTACTTGGGAAGCGCATTGCTTCATTGTACGCTCTAACGAATAGTGGGAGTGGGAGGTTTAAACACCACTAAAGCAGCCATAGGTGTAGGGCCAGGCAGTGCGGAAAGTGGGGAGGGGGAATTGGGACAAAATAAGAACATAAGAACATAAGAACACTGCTCTTTGGGAATGTGCAGTGCTTAAGCCCAGCTGCAGCTGTTATAAAGTCCCTTATACAAGATAGGCCATCTCTTTTATGGGGTCTGTGATGACCCTTGTTTGTTGGATGCTTGAAAATGCCAGGAGGCATAGAAAGCTGTCACCAGCTGAGCCTGACCAGGGTTCCATCTAGCTCATTACTGTCTGTGTTGCCTGGAGTAGCTGTCAGGGTACCAGTCAACAATCTTCCTTGCCCTACCCTTAAACGAACCCAGTACCTTCTGCAGGCCAAGCAGGGGCTCTATTGCTGAGCTTCAGCCTCTCCCTGAAGACAGAACCAGTCTTCCTCAGATGGACAAAGCTCTCTGCATCTGATGCAGTCTGTCTAAGCGTTCTGTGCAACTGGGCAGCTTGGTTATGTCCACCTGGTGCTTCAGGGTAGACTGTTGCTTTGGCCGAGTCCCATTTCACTAGTTGCTTAGTGACCAGCATTTGTTGGTCTTCTTTCCGCCCAGTCTGCCTATTCCTGTGTCAGTACCAGTTGGCCATTATTAACCCCATTGGGGGATTGAGGGGGGGGGGGCAGTTGCAGCAGGTGTAGCCAGACTGCTGGGGATGCAGTCTTTGTATTGTGGCACAGAGCATTTCTTAAAACTCTGCATTTTGATAAAAAGGACCATTTCTGTTCCATTTATACAGCAAAGTGCAGTTCTGAGAACCAGAAGCACAGAACCAGTGACAAGAGCCTCCTAACCAGCCTGCTGTGTTCACTTTGTTTCAGAACCAGTCAAAGCTGCCCTCCCCTGTGATCCAGAGACAGCCCCAGCCCAGGTTTTGCAGCCAACCACCAGCATCTTCATGGAGGCCATAAGCTTCCTAATGGAGGTCAATGCCCTCCAGGTGAGTGCAGAATCCACAGAGGAAGAGAGGGGTCTACAGATGGGAGGGGTCATCCAATTTAACCAGGAGGCTTATTTTTGTATTGCTGTTTTGGCAGTGGTGTGCTCATTGTAAGAGGGACTGAAAACACACACATTTGCGAAGGCCTGTCCTTCTAGCAGTGGTTGCTTTTGTTGACTAAGGGCATTAGTTAGGCTAAAGTGGAGTTAGGCTGGCCCAAGTCCCTTGGGCTGGCCTGGGAGGGTTGCACATTGGGAGGAAGCCAGGCCAGCGCTCCCAGAAGCACCGACCTGCGGAGGCTGACACGGAAGCCTCTGCACTGGCTTCCTCCCATTGCCTTGCGTCAGCTCTGATGAGGATCCGATCCGATCCGCAAGGATGAAAGGTAGGCTTGGGGGAGGTGGGGGGGGAGAGGGGGAGGGATTCCTGGGCAGGAGGAGGGCAGGTGGTGGGGGGCAGGCAGGCAGGGAGAGGGAGGCAGGGCTGGAATTGGCAGTTATGCCAGATCCCATCCCCAGTTCCCGGGAGAACAGAGCGACTTGAAGCTGCTCTGCTCTCCTCAGACTTCTGCCGCCTCCAGAGGTGGCGCAAGTCCAAGGAGACCCATTGGGGCCAGCAGCCCTTAACCAGGGGTAAGGGGAAAAGTTTTCCCTTGCCTCTGGCTAAGGCGCTTCTGGCCCCTATCCTGTGCTGGATACAGCGCAAGCCTCCTGGCTTGCCTGTTCCAGCACAGGGCAGGATTGCACTGTAAGGGTCCAGTCCTATCCAATTTTCAAGTGCTAGTGCAGCCATGCCAATGGGGTGTGCACCTCATCCTGTGGTGGGGAGGCAGTCACAGAGGCCTCCTCAAGGCATGGGAACATTTATTCCCTTACCCTCGTGTTGCATTGTGGCTGCACCGGTGCTGGAAAGTTGGATGGGATTGGGCCCTAAGTTTTTACTTATACTTCCACCATTATCTCAGAAGAGAAAATGTGTATGTTCCCTAGGTAAAAGTGTTAAGTTGTGTTTCCTCAGCCTAAGCCTGCAAGTCTATACACACTTATCAAGGAGTAAGCGCCATTGAACTCAGTGACATTGGGTGACACTTTTTTGTTGCAAATGCCAGCGCTTCCCAAATCATGTCATGATGTTCAGAGGGCAGAACTTGGACATTTTACGAAGGGCTCCTCTACCTCTCTGCTCCCTTAATTCAAGCACCGCTGGCTCGCTTATTTAGTTACCCACTTTCTTCCGTTTATACTCAGCTTTGCGCCCAAGCATGTCCCCTAAGCAGCTTACAAAATATAAAAAACAGCATAACAATTAAAACATCACATAAAATACCTAATTTTAGAAGTATAAAACTACTGATGGACACTGGCCTTTGGACCCCAGCCAATCCTTTGAGGAGCTCTGGAAAAACCATCCAAAGGCAGCTCCTCTCCCGCCACCGCCCCCCATGAGCCTGGGGAAGCAGCTCAGAAGGGGCTTGGAGAATGTTCAGATAAAGCAGTGGACTGTGACAGAATCAGACCTCTGTTAGGATTCAGTACCAGTGAGATTCAGGTAACCAGAGAGACTAGGCCACTGGCTTCAGAAGGCTGTTTGGTGCAGAGCTTAATTCAGTAGCCAAGAAAGCTCCAGTTGAAGCTGAAGGCTGAGGCTGGAGTATGAGGCAGGACAAGGAGCAGGCGGCAATTCAGAAAGAAGACCAAGCTGGCTGGCAGCTTGGATGAACATTCTGGTAAGTCAGCCCAAGCAGTGGCCACCCCGTCTTCTGGGGCCTGCTTTTCCCTTTCAGTTTGTCCACACAGCTTTAGCACATGAGCTGCTCTGCAGTGGCCCCAGCTGCAACTATTACCTGGTCCTGGCCCAGACGTACTTGCTCAAGAAGGAATATGGCAAGACGGAGGACTGCCTCGAAATGGCGAGCCAGATCGATTTCCTGGCAAGTATCTGTTCTTACCACTTTGCATTCCCTGCCCCCGCCCCAGAAGGACAAAGGTGGCATCTCAAAAATTCAAACGTCTCCCCTGTTACTGAAGACGAGGTGCTTATCTGTTGCCCCCCCCCCCAAATTAGGCTCATTCTTTTGAACTGCCCTGCCGCCATTTTGTCTGCATAGAATCCAAACGTCTGGGCCCAGAAAGGGCACCTCTGGTACCTCACGGGGGACTTTGTCGAAGCCAAAGCCTGCTATGAGCGGACCGTCAGTTTCGTGACCGATGCCAAGGACATGCACTTTGTGTACCTGAGGCTGGGCTCCATCTACCTGGAAGGGAAGGAGGTTAGGAGGAGAAATGGGCTGAAGACTTCTTGGGTGGGTGGGCACTTGGGTGGGTGGGCAGCTTCAGCATAAGAGGGCAACAGCGTTTTCCTAACATGGAGAGTGACAACAGAAAGATTCCCTGTCCCAGCCAGGAAAGGAGAAGAGCAATCATTTGGCTTAAAGGCCAACTGCTTAGATCCTTCCCACAAGGGGCTTTCAACAAAGAATCCTCTAGGTGGGTCCTGTAGGTGTGATCTTTCCTTTATAGAGGGGCTCACCTTGGCATTGTTGGTGTTCCTGCTGTTTCAGTAACATAGAAAAGGGCTCTGCATGCAAGTGTACATCTTCTCATTCATCTCTTGACTTCCACAGTCAGTTTTCACACGATCCCTAAATGGACCCCCGCCCCCCTGTTTGAGGGCAGAACATTTCTAAGGAGAAGTTGCAAAGTAGCAACAGCAAGAAAGGGCAGTCTCCACCAAGCGGTCTTCTGGTGTCAGCTGCTGTGGGAAGCAGAAGACTGGATTAGATGGACTGTTTGGTCTGTTCCAGAAGGACTTTTCTTTGTACTTCATATCATGAGCTCTGTGGGGGAGGGACTGATGCAGAATAAATAGTTGTCAGAAACCCCAATGGAGGCGTGAAAAGCTATCTAGCCCCACTGCCACCTTACGAACCTTCACCTGCCACCTGCATCCAGGTAGTCACCAGAACATGCAGTCTTAAATTGTTAGTGGGTAGTTCTCCCCAGGGATACCATCAAAGAACCCAGCTAACCAAAGCGTGGCATAAGGAGCCATTGCCCGGAGAGTAACTTTGTAATGTGTTTTTTTTTTTTTTTTGATAGTACGACAAAGCAAAGCACATCTATCTAATGGCCTGTAGGAAATCACCTTCTTGTCTCACCTGGCTGGGAGTGGGAATTGCCTGCTACAGGGTAAGGAGCTAGAGGCTGGACACCCAAAGCAGCCCTCACTGGACCTTCCTCGGGGGACTGATTGGGGGGAAATTTCAAATGAAAGAAAGACTTCTTCACTCAGCACATAATTAGTCTCTGGGATTTGTTGCCACAAGTGGTGAGGGCCGTCAGCTTAGACCAGCGTTTCTCAATATTTGTCCCCTCCCCCCACACCACTTTGTAGGGAGACCAGACGCAATGCAACAAACACTGCAAAGAGGCTCAGGAGGGCTTTTTCGAGCACTCAGAAAGAGCATCCTGGAGCAGCGCCCACCAGGCTGAGCCTCCTACTGCTGCTTGTCACATTGCATTGCTGGTCACTGCCAGGTGATGGGGGTCCTGCACATACCACTGGGCATCACCTCAAGTACACTGGTGGTACGAGTACCACTGGTTGAGAAATGCTGGCTCTAAAAGAGCCACTATGGTGCAGTGACTGGCGTGTCACTCTTGGACCTAGAAAAGCCCCAGGTTCAGACCATCCTGCTGCTATGAAGCTAACTGCTTGTTCTTGGCCAGTCACTTTCTTTCAATCCAACCTACCTCACAGGGTTGTTGGAAGGGTAAAAGGACACGGTCCAGACCTCTTTGGAGAAAGGGCGGTGTATAATTGTGAAACTGCACAAAGGGGATTAGACACATTCCTCAAGGATGCGTCTCTCACTGGCTACTAGTTCTGCTGGCTGTATACTACTAGCAATACCGGTTGCAGGGAAAGGAGATGGATACCTTTACCTCTCACATGTGGGCTTCCCAGAGGCATCTGGCTGGGCACTTTGGCGTGGTCTGGCATTGCTCTTGGCCTTTGGAGGATGACATTAGTGCTGCCTGTGCTGAGCAGGGAAATCACAACTTATCAGCCAGCAGAGGCAGATCCTTTATGCCAGTGATTCCCAAACTCACTGGGAACATGATGCCCTTTGCACTCACAGGGGCACAGCACCATATGGCCTTTTCTTCCCGCCTCACCTGACTGGTTTTTGAAAGATTTTGTGTGATGGCCCAGCAAACCTGGAAGAGGCCACATGGCACCCCTGTGAGTATGCTGTGGCACCTTGGGGCAGCGTACATTTCAGGAATCTCTGCTTTATTCTGAAATGTGGGAATGAATGTGCCATCTGCATGATGAGTTTCCCAGAGACTGTAGCTCTCAAGGGAAGCCCTCTGCCATCAGAAGTTGCATCCCAGGGAAAACATCATGCCAAAGGGAAATCTAGGCTAATCATAGCCCTAGGAAGTGTGTTTCCCTCCCTGGGGACTGCAGAAGCCAAGGGCAGCATTTTCTGGCCCTTGTGTGTGAGGTCTGCTTTTTGAATTATCATCTCTGAAATTCATTGTAGTCTGCCTTAAGCCATTTCTTCCCATCCACAGGTGTACACATTTGGTCCCTGTTGTATATATGCAATGTTGGGCAGAAATGGCTTAAGGACCATTTGGTCAAAGGGCAGGGTAGAAGTCCTTCAGATAAATAGGAAGTGGTGATGCCACAAGAATGATAGATGGATCCTCTCTTTTTTCCGTAGTACTTTTCTGCCAACACTTCAGGTGGTTTGCAGTATAAAAATAATGGGTTGCAGAAGTCAAAGCGCCCATGCATAGGATCTCTGGCTGTCAACTGCAGTCACAGGAGGACCCAGTTTTGATTGGGAACATGGCACTAGAGAGGCAGTTCCCTGCCCCTTGTCATCTTCCCCCACTTAAGTTCAGCACCCAGATTTGCCTGTTCCAGTCTCCACAGAATGATCATAAATTCCAGATGCCATTGGAAATGGTCATTCTGTGATGCGGTGATGGATGAGAGAGTGCTTCTGAACATGTGCAGAGTGCTCTTCCCTCATCACCAAGCAGCTGTTGCTGTCCTGGACATGCACATGGAGCTCATGAAGTCCTGTTTTTCATCGCTTTGTTTCTCCCTCTCTAAAGCTCAAAGAGATGGCAGAGGCAGAGGACGCCCTCTCTGAGGCGAACGCGCTCAACAACCACAATGCGGAAGTGTGGGCCTACCTGGCTCTGGTCTGCATGCAGGTAAGTACCTGGCTTTTTTTAATGCAGGAAAAATACTGCTTCTCTCATGGCAGCCTGGAGGTGTTACTGGATTCAAGGTAGCTCTCTGTAAAGCATTTTGCTGTCAAAAAATGTCCAACACCATTTCCCTTTACTTTTTTCAGGGTGGAAGGCAGCTGGAGGCAGAACAGTCATATAAATATGCAATCAAGGTGCGTAGCTTTTTCTTCTTGCTTGATTTGTGGATGGTGATAAGATTTTGGTCCAGTTGTGACTTATCAGGTGTGCAGTAGCTCCTATTGACTTTAAGCCAAGATGCAGTTAACCCCACACTAGCACCCACTGATTAAGGTTGCTTCACACCAAACACTCAGGATGAAAATGCCATTTATTCATACAGTGTGGGTCCATGCATTCCTCTGCAAAGATGCTGTTCCTCCTGCTATTTGCAGATAAAAAAGCACCATCATCTCCACTCTGAGGGGTGCAAACACAATGCTATCTTCTCCACTAATTCACTGGGGCACTTTCTACCAATAGCCCTGCAAATAAGTAAGCAACAACAGAAGTGTAAAACAATCACAGCATTGTCTAATCATCACAGATAACTCTATCTCCTACTGCTGGCTTGCTGTTTTGAGCTCTGATTTTACTGGAAACCAATATGGTGTTAATTTTAAAAATAAAGCTTAACAAAGCAATAGTGTATTAGGCCTCATCTTGGCTTCTGAATATCCCCACAGTGAAAAATGATACTTTATATATTGCAAATGAAGTTGAATTAAATCTGGGTTTTCTGAGGCTGCTGCTGTTTTGCTATCTTCAGTCGTCAGCCTGACATGAGATATCGTAGCTGATACCAGCATTCGGCAAATTGACAATGGAACTATTTTTGCTTGTCTTGTGTGGCCCTGAAGTAAGATCAGCTGGTCCTCCTTGAACCTCCTTGAACCTTGAATCTCCCTCCTTGAACCAAAGCACACCTGACAGGTCTTTAAATAGTTGGCTGATCTGCCCCTCAGTCTCTTCTCCTTTCTTGCTTTGCAGCTGGAGCTGGCCAACCAGGATCTGCTCCAGGAGATCAAAGAGGTGCAGTCAGCAGTTGGTTTCGGAGACCCATCTTTCTGAAACTTCTCTGATCTGTGGACATTTCTAATAGCAATTTCAGCTGCTTGGGTAGGGATTGAAAAGCAAAATGGCCCCGCATGGTAGGAAGGTATGCCAGGTTGCTTGCATCAATTGCCCAGTCCACAACTGAGCCTGTACCACACCAACACTCCCAAATTCTGACATTGTTTACGTCCCATGTTAGTTGGATAATATGCATTAGGGAACTTGCAGATGGCAGCTCCGAGGAACAAGAAGATAACTTTGGGACAACCCTGTGACACAGAGTTAGCTGTGTGATGTGTAAAACCCCTGCCCTCCATTAGTGTTTGTTAACTGTGTCATCCAGTTAGGAACCCTGTGGTCTAACTGGACTTCAGGGACCAAGGATGCTGGCATGGCATCACCAATCGGCAACATCGAATGTATCAACATGTCACTGCAACAGGAACTTATTGCATGTGCTTCTGGGGTCCAATTATCTTCTCCAACCTTGTGGGGGGTCAGGATGCCATGGATCACAAAGCAGGTGAGGGGAGGTGTCAGTTTTAGGGATTTATTAGATTGCATAGGCAGTTTTATACTTAATTAGGTTCTGGCCTTCTATTAATTGTTTGTTTCAGCTCTGAGATGTAGTATCCCCTGAACAGAGGATACTACAGCTCAGAGCCAAAACCAAAAATAAAATGGCCAGGTCTGTTGTAGTGTTTTGCAGCTATGGTTTATTTGAGTGTGTTTTCATATATTTTACCTTAGGGGTTTTCTGAAACCCAAGTTGTAATATCTTAGTCCAGAAACAGACACCTGAAGAGAGGGGAATTCCTTGAATTGTTCACCTGAATTCCTTGATTGTTCATTCCAGAAATTTGTTCAGGAATGTTAAATGAGATGAGGTTAATTTAGAATGGGTCAATCTACAGAGATAGTATCTCCTGCATGTCCCGGAATCCTCCAGGACTTTTATGTAATTCCCATTCATTTCTGAGGTTTGTGGAGAAGTCGTTCTCAGCAGGTTGTACCCCAGTATTTTTACACACACACATACACACACACACTCCCATCTAGTCAGAGCTACTAGTCCTGCCAAAATCCACACACAAGATCTGAAATTCCAATGAGGTTCTTTTCAGTCTCACACATCCTTGTTCCTCTGTAAGAAGTAGATTACAAGTGGAACAGGATCGCAATTCTGTTGCAGATGTAGAAGAGCTTGAACTCTTTCCCCCCCAACTTTGGAATTTTCCCAAATGACAACGACACAGCTGTTTAAAACCAAAACCGTGGTATATACTTTAAAAATAACTTCTGGAGCTGGATTATTCTAAAATAAAAAAAATTCATCTAAAATGTCTGAGGTGGCTTGTATGTTACAAATTCTTACAGCAGCGTGCAGTATTTCAAAACCTCTAGGGCTAAATTGTGGAGGGAGACCTTATGGTGCAGTATTAAGAGGACTGCGTTTGGATGGGTGAGACCTGGGAAATCCCCTGGGGTGGCTCCCCTACCCTAATCTACAGGCCAGGATGGTGATGGTTACAAAGATACAATTGGAATGGAAGCAATTGGGCCTGTAAGCCCTCTTTTTGCCCCAGTGTGTATTACTTTACACCGAAATGCACCTGCCATTTTCTTGCCCATTCTCCCAGTTTGGAGAGATCCTTCTGGAGCTCTTCACAGTCCCTTCTGGTCTTTACCACCTGGAAAAGTTTAGTGTCATCTGCAAATTTAAGAACATAAGAACAGCCCCACTGAATCAGACCATGGGCCCATCTAGTCCAGCTTCCTGTATCTCACAGTGGCCCACCAAATGCCCTAGGGAGCACACCAGATAACAAGAGACCTGCATCCTGGTGCCCTCCCTTGCAGCTGACACAGCCCATTTCTAAAATCAGGAGGTTGCACATACACATCATGGCTTGTAACCCATAATGATTTTTTCCTCCAGAAACTTGTCCAATCCCCTTTTAAAGGCATCTAGGCCAGATGCTGTCACCACGTCCTGTGGCAAGGAGTTCCACAGACCAACCACACGCTGAGTCTTGTCCACTTGCTGCTTATCCTTTGCAACTTGGCCACATTGCTGCTTATCCTTTGCATAAATGTCTGAAGGACATTTATGAACTAGTCAAAAAGCACTGGTCCCAGGACAGATCCCTGGGTGCACCGCTTTTCACCTCTCTCCATTGTGAAAACAGCCCGCTGATACCCGCTCTGTTTCCTGGTCCTCAACCAATTCTTAATCTCTAAGAGGACCTGCTCTCTTATTCCCTGACTGTGAAATTTTCTTAGCAGCCTTTGGTTAGGGACTGAGTCAAAACCCTTCTGAAAATTGAGATCTATTATATCCATGGGTTCTCTCTCATCCACATAGCTGTTGACCTTTTCAAATAACTCTTGAGGCAAGGTCTGTGAGGCAAGACTTTCCCTTACAGAAGCCATGCTGAGTCTCCCTCAGTGAGGCTTGTTCATCTATGGGTGCAATCCAAGAATGCACTTGGGCCGACGCAAACCCCTTGTGTCAGCCCGGGAGTGTTGCAAAAGTGCCATAAAGCACCCTAAAGAACGACTTGTGGGGAGATAGGCCAGTGCACAGACGTGCGCCGACCTTCCCACACCCCAGAGTGAACGTGAGTTGCATCGGCTGAGCTCACTGACACAGGGATATGGGGTAGTGTGGGGAGGGCAGGGAGGAGGCGGGAGGGAGGTGTTTTGGGGTGGGGGGGAGGGTTGATGGTGAGTGGGACCGTGGGGGGGGGCAGGTGGGGAGTGGGTGGCAAGGCCAGGATCTGGCAGTTATGCTGGATCCTGACCCCGTTCCCTGGTGGCCCAGGGCAGTCCCAGGTTGCTCAGATCTGCAGACTACTTCATCAGGTGGCGCAGATCGGAGTAGACCCATTGAGGCTGCAGCAGAGTGACAGGGTAAGAGGAAACATTTCCCCTGGCCTCAGGTTCTGCTGCTTTTGGCCCCAAACTTGAGCTGGCCTCCCTGTTTGGATTGCTTTAAGCCTGAGAAACAGTGTTTCTCAAACTGTGGGTCGGGACCCACCATGTCCAAAGGAAGGTAGAAATCCCCCTCCCCAATTCAGTCTCTCTCTCCTCCTCCTCATCCTCTTCTCTGCGCAGCCCCCACCCCAACACTGTCCAGTCCTGCCTCCCCTTTCCACTCTCCTGGGGGCAGCAACTGGAGGTGCGCCCGTAGTGCGGCTGCAGAGGATGGAAGGGGGGGAACGCCGGGAAGGCGTCAGGGGGTGGAGGGCCGGGGGGGTAGCAGGACCCCGATTTCCTCCCCGCTGCTGCTGCGGAGCCCCAGCATGGCTGGGAGGCGAGGAGGAGGGAGGGCTGCGGCCAGGGATGCAGGGCGAAGATGCTCACCTGCAGGTGGACTGCAGGGTTGAGGACTCCATTTCCCAGCAGGCCCTGCGGTGTCCCAGGATTGTGACTTGAGGGGGAGGGGCAGCAGGGCTGACACCCCCAGAGAGGGAGGGGGTGGCTCGGCGGAAGCGGAAGGGGCTCTGGGCTGCGCAGGGAAACCCCAGGAAGGAAGGGGGGCTGCTGCTCTGTGCAGTGCAAGGGCTCCAGCTGGCCAGGCAGGTCAGCGGCAGCTCTGGCCCCTCCTCCACGTGGGGTGCCAGCTGGGGGCATCACAGAGGAGACCCTCAGCATCCCCCCCCTTGCCCAGGAGGAGATTCCTGGGCTGGCATCTTGAGGAGGCACGCAGACCCCTCCCCTCCCCTCCCGCCCCAGGACTGCCCTCCCAGCCTGGGCTGATCCCCCTGTAAAGAGTCTCCCCCTTTCTTTCTGAGCCCCTTTAATTCCCTGCATATCTCAGCAGTCAGGGGGGCTCTGCTGGGTCAAGGCTGGCCCTGAGCCACCTGGGGAGACATCATGATGGACAAGCCTGTCACCCTTGCAGGTAAGGAGGGTCCTCTGGCCCTTCAGAGGTGGGTGCCCCAGGCGGGAATTCTGCTCCATTGGCAGGCACCCTGGGGTGTTGGTGGGCAGGCTGCATGTTCTGGACATGGGTGGTCCTATGCCGGATGTCCCCCTCCCATCTTCCCTCTCTGGCCCAGCACAGATCTGGCCTCTCTTGAGGGGGGACCTGAAGCTGGGTGGGGAATCTTGTGCTGTTCTGCAGCTGGACGGCTCTGGGCATCTTCTTCTTTGGCTACCTTTTAGAGGAGGTTGGAGGCCAGCTGTTTGGGTTCTTCTTTATAATTTGCTAGGAGGTGCCTGAGAGAGAACAGCACATGTATCCCTGCACAAGTTGTTAAGTGGCTCTGGGTGTTGGTTTATTTTATTTATTTTTCACATTTTTATTTTTGTAAACTGCTGTTCCTCCAAGGAAGGCAGAGTGATGTATATAGTTCCTCTCCTCTTTGTCTCCCCCCTCCTTTGTCTTCACAACAACCCTGTGAGGTAGGTGAGGCTGAGAGAGAGTGAGTGGCCAAAGGTTACCAGGACGTTTTGTGGCTCAGCAGGGATTTGAACCTGGATCTTCCAGGTCTAACTCCAATTCCTGAACCGCTAAACCCTGAATAGTCTGGAGCAGTTTTGTCAAACTATGGGTCAGGACCCACTAGATGGGCTGTGAGCCAATTTCAGATGGGTCCCCATTCATTTCAATATTTTATTTTTATTATATTAGACTTGATGCTACCATGGTATGTAACAGAATTTGATGAAATGTCATAGATCTGTACAGGCTACTGTGAAGATGCTTTTAACAATGGTGATAAATGGGACTTACTCCAGGGTAAGTGTGGGTAGGATTGCAACCTAGGATTGTTAAAAATTTTCCTGTTTTATGATGTCACTTCCTGCTTAATGATCCACTACTTCCTGACAGATTCTCATTTGAAATAGTGGGTCCCGGTGCTAAAGGAGTGAGAACCACTGTTCTGGAGTGTACTAAAGACTATTTGAATGGCAACAGACTACTTGAATAGCACTGATTCAAATCTATATGAAAACTTCAGTGAGCACCATTAGTTGCTGGGACAAAGTGCAGATGGTTGGAGAACTTCTAGTCTTATGGCATGGTGAGCCCCTCCAGTCCAACTGCTTCCTGAGGCAGAGTATATACTCTTCCCCAGGCAGAGTATTGAGGAGGGCGCCTCTCCTTGGCCCCCCAGTGAAAAGTTCAGCGTGTGGTCCAAGACAGCCCCCTGGCCCCTTCATAGACACTCCCCAGCAGGCATCCTTGTAACAGGAAAGCCAGTGGAGGGTTGGGATGGGGCTCAGCTTGATGGGCAGGAGGCCACCAGGTCTAGAGGAGGACCCTTTCAGCATGGAATGGGCTGCTCTTGCTGAAGTGCAGGGAGCTTCACCAAAGGCACAGAGTGCCTGTTCCTGCTTCTCACACCTCCATGCAAGCACAGGGAGCCTCATCTGGTGTCTGGGTACTCCCACAGGGTTCCAACATCTCCCAGGGGACCAGAGCTGTGCTCCCCTTCTCAGGAGACATGTGGGGTTTTCCTTGTAGAATCGCTGTGAGATGCCCTTGGGTGGCTGTGTGAAGGTGTGTGAGCAAGAGAGAGGTCCGGGGAGGGGGGGAGGTGGAGAAGTCGCGATCTGTCAAAGGGCAGCTTGAGAATAGCCAGCCTCATTTTCTTTTCCCTGCCCACCCTGTGGCTTTCCTAAGCAGCTAAATGGGGAGGTGGCAGGAAAGGTGAGGAGGCACATATTCTTTGGAGCAGGGCTGGCTGTGGGAAAATGGACAAAATACTTTCTGCCGGATATGGGAGGAAGCATATTGTCCAAGAGGTGGATGCTTCAGAGGTGACCTGTCTCAGACCCCTATATGGTCCTCTGTGACCTGTGTGGGTGTGCCCATTTTCCATCTGCCAAACACACAGAGATCCTCCATGTGTTCTGCCGGCCACATGGGTCAACCATACCACAAACTCTCCTGCACCCCCGCCCAGGGAAGAGCTTTGGAAGTCCCTATTCCAAAATAGAGGGCTGCCCCACTACCACAGATACATGTGTTTTGTATTACATAAGAACAGCCCCACTGGATCAGGCCATAGGCTCATCTAGTCCAGCTTCCTGTATCTCATAGTGGCCCACCAAATGCCCCAGGGAGCACACCAGATAGCAAGAGACCTGATCCTGGTGCCCTCCCTTGCATCTGGCATTCTGACATAGCCCATTTCTAAAATCAGGAGGTTGCGCATACACATCATGGCTTGTAACCCGTAATGGATTTTTCCTCCAGAAACTTGTCCAATCCCCTTTTAAAGGCGTCCAGGCCAGATGCCAGCACCACATCCTGTGGCAAGGAGCTCCACAGAACAGCCACACGTTAAGTAAAGAAATATTTTCTTTTGTCTGTTCTAACTCTCCCAACACTCAATTTGAGTGGATGTCCCCTGGTTCTGGTGTTATGTGAGAGTGTAAAGAGCATCTCCCTATCCACTCTGTCCACCCCCTGCATAATTTTGTATGTCTCAATCATGTCCCCCCTCAGGCGTCTCTTTTCTAGATTGAAGAGGCCCAAACGCCGTAGCCTTTCCTCATAAGGAAGGTGTCCCAGCCCCGTAAT
This sequence comes from Tiliqua scincoides, assembly GCF_035046505.1. Taxonomy (NCBI): domain Eukaryota; kingdom Metazoa; phylum Chordata; class Lepidosauria; order Squamata; family Scincidae; genus Tiliqua; species Tiliqua scincoides. The sequence goes on along the minus strand of NC_089833.1, from coordinate 3,500,173 downwards.
CATCTTAGTTGCTCTCTTTTGCACCTTTTCCATTTCCACTATGTCTTTTTTGAGATGTGGCGACCAGAACTGGACGCAATACTCCAGGTGTGGCCTTACCATCAATTTGTACAAAGGCATTATAATATTAGCCGTTTTGTTCTCAAGAGCTTTTCTAATAATCCCAAGCATAGAATTGGCCTTCTTCACTGCCACCGCACATTGGGTCGACACTTTCATCGACCTGTCCACCACCACCCCAAGATCTCTCTCCTGATCTGTCACAGACAGCTCAGAACCCATTAGACTAGGGTAGCAGGATTTTATATTTCTGAGAACCTCAGGTACCTAGCTGTTCCAGTATCCTATCTTACATCATTAGAAATACCAAAATACAGACAAGCTTTTACATTAGCTTGCTGTCGGGGGTTACCCTCAGTGGTATTGGAGGGCCACTATAAGAAAATTCCATTTTCTAAGCGATTCTGCCCATGTGCAGAAGAAATAGAGACTATTGAACTTATTAGTTCAATAATAAGACTTATTATTAGTCTAATAATAAGTTAGAATAAGACTATGTCTTATTGAGATGCTCCTTTTATAAAGACATCCGCGCTGAACTTAGGCCGCACTAGTCAATACTATACCTCTTTGCTTCTACCACATACCAATCAAACCACTACATACATGGTTGCAAAATTCCTCATGGAAGCAATAAATGTCCGTAGAATGATGGTTAAGAATGATGCCTCCCTTATTTAGCCCAGGAGTTATTGGCATGTGAGAATTTTCTATCTATCAGTTTTGATAAATTGAATGAAAGTCTTATAATTTATAGTTTTAGTTTATTAATTTAGCATTACAGGGTTTTACTAACCAATAGCAAGTCTTAGTTCATTTTTAAGTGTATTCTGATGAAATATCTAATCAATTTTTTCTTTTTAAACTGACCTTGAGATTGGTTATGACTGTTATGTTACGATACGTCCATAAAGCTGTATTGCTACTTTTATGCTGGGCTGAGACCGTTAAACAAACTACTACTACTACAGAACCCATCAGCCTATATGTGAAGTTTTGATTTTTTGCCCCAATGTGCATGACTTTACACTTACTTACATTGTAACGCACCTGCCATTTTGCTGCCCATTCTGCCTGCTTGGAGAGATCCTTCTGGAGCTCCTCACAATCACTTCTGGTCTTCACCACTCGGAAAAGTTTGGTGTTGTCTGCAAACTTAGCCACCTCACTGCTCACCCCGGTCTCCAGGTCTTTTATGAAGAGGTTGAAAAGCACCGGTCGCAGGACAGATCCTTGGAGCACACCGTTTTTGACCTCTCTCCATTGTGAAATTGCCCATCGTGAAGTTGCTCTGTGAGAGCCATATTGCTCTGATAGGATAGGTTTGCCTGTTCATAAAGACTCTCTCCCTTTTCTTTAGAGCCCATTTCCTTCTCGGAGGTCGCTGTGTACTTCAGCAGTGCAGAGTGGGCTGTGCTGGGTCAGCGCCAACGGTGTCTGTATGAGGCTGTCATGATGGACAATTACGAGAATGTTACCGTTGTAGGTAAGGGGGGCCCCCAGGTGGATATATCTGCTCCATTGGCCATTGCCGGGGAGAGGGTGTTGGCGGCAAGACTGTGTGTCCTGGGCACAGTTGTCCCACACCCAATGGCCCCACATCCTCCTTTTCTGATCCAGTATGTATGTGAGTCTACTGTAGTCAATAGACAACTCGCCCCAGCCAGGGGGTGTTGTGGGGTTACTATTCTGGAAGGTTTTAGACACCTGCTGCTTTCTTTTGGAGGAGGTGAGCTGGTCTTGGAGGGCATTTGCCCCTTTGTGTGCTCTCCTTCTCTGTGTCAGAGGATGCCTGGGAGAGACACACCAGAAATACTCCTGAACGCGTTGTGAAGTAGCGTTGTGAGCTCCAAGGGGAGAAGAGCAGAGGAAAGGCAGAGGTCTCTGGGGACACGGGGCATTTTCTCCTGCGTGACATACAGGGTGGAGTGATGAAGTGAACTGTTCTTGAGGAAGAGATTACTAATCAGATGTAAAATTTTAGTTCATCACATTTAGCCGCACGAGAGTGGCTGAATGTGGTGTAGTGTCTATACCGATGCACTCAGGGGTGATGGTGGGAGGGTGGAGTAACCACTGCACAACCCAGAAGTGGGTCTTTAGAACTATTTCTGTCCCAAGAGGCTTGGAAATGACACTGTTTGGCCGCGTGAAGGTAGGAAAACCGTTTTTGGTGTTAACTACATTTAAACTGGAACTTCAGTATCCTATAGTCATCACAGCTTGTAACTTCTGGTAGATTTTTCCTCCAGCCATCTGTCCAGTCCCCCTCTTAAAAACATCTAGTCCAGCTACCATCATGACATCCTGGGACAAGGAGGTACACAAATTAATTACGCACTGGCTAACAAAATATTTCCTTTGTTCTGTTCTGACTTTCCTTCCGTTCAATTTTAGTGGACGACGCCTAGTTCCCACATTGTGCAAGAAGAAAAAGAACTGCCCCCTCTTCACCCCATTCATAATTTTATCTGTCTGAATCATGTCCCCCCACCCCACCCTGAGGCACCTTCCTTCTAGAACCAAAATGTATGCCACCACATGAAGGCTGTGGGCGTATTGGTGATGTCAGGGGTCAGCAGTGAGACCCAATGATGCCAACCTAACTCCATCCCTGGCTGTACCTGGCTGCATTGGACTTTTCCTCAAGTATTGAAGTTCCTCCCCTTAAGTCATTGCCATATGTCCCCTCTTTTCCATATGTGGATCCATTAAGGATCCAAAACTTTTGGAGGAAATCCACTCTGTATTTCCAGGTGGAAATCTGCAAACTTAACTGTAGATTTCATTGAGAGGGGGATTACAAATTAGTCTCTGGCTCTAAGTCCTCCCAGCCTGTGGGTTCAGGACTCGCATGTTCTGTGTAAGACCACAAAATCCCCTCTAGGTCAGACCAAAGGTCTATCACGTTCTGGTAAAAAGCCGTGTCCCACTAATCATTTTGGTCACTCTCTTCTGCACTTTTTCGTGTTCCACTTTTTGAGATGTAGTGACCACAACTGTACACAGTACTCCAGATGTGGCCCATCAATTTGTACAATGGCACAATAATATTGGCTGTTTATTGCTCAGCCCCTTTTTACTCATCCCAAGCATGGAATTGGCCGTCCTCCCGGCCATCGCACACTGGGTCCACACTTGCATCCAGCTGTCCACCAGCACTCAAAGTTTTTTCTCCTGGTCCACTAGAGACAGCTCAGAACCCATCAGCATATATGTGAAATGTTTATGTTTTGCCCCAGTGTGCATGACTTTACATCTACATTGAAGAGCAGCTGCCATTTTGCTACTCTTTCCCTAGTTTAGAGGGATCTTTTTGGAGCTTTTCAAGATCCCTTCTGAACTTCACCACCCTGAAAAGTTTAGTGTCATCCATCAACTTGTCCACCTTGCTGCTTATTCCTGATTCCAGGTCATTTATTTAAAAATTGGAAAGCGCTGATCGCAAGACTGATCCTTGGAGCACAGCCCTTTTCACCTCTCTCCTTTATGAAAATTGCCCATTTGCACCATTCTGGTTCTTTAACCAGTTCCTAATCCCACCCTCTTATTTCCTGACTGTGGAGATTCTCAGGTGCCTTTGGTGAGGGACGGTGTCAAATGCCTTCTGAAAATCCAGATATATAATGTCCATGGGTTTGCCCAGATCCAAATGCCTGTTGACCTTTTCAAACAGGACGATTTGGGAGGCAAGACTTACAGAAGCCATGCTGGTTTTCCCCCGGCAAAGCTTGTTCTTCTATATGTTTTAAGATTTTGTCTCTGTCCAGTCCTCTATCACCGTAGTCATATTAAGGGTTATGCTTTAGTCAGAAGATGAGCAACTTCATTCTGGAGTTCCTTAAGAGCTCTGGGGTGAATGCCACCTGGGCCAAAAGGTTATTTTCTCAAAAGGTTCTGAAATGTCTCCTTTTGTAACCTCGATTTGATTCAATAGTTTGGTCAGGAAAGGCTGTTTAGGCAACCCTATGGGCAGGATTGTTCTGCATGGCCTGGTTGATATGGCTTTTCTGGTCCTTAACCTGTACAAAGAAAAAAAAAGGAAGGGGGGACCATGACTTCACCAAGTGGCTAGAGAGTCTTTCCTTGGTATCTTATAACAGTTCTCTCTTTATTTCGGCAGCGTCAGCTTGGAACCAAATTGGAAGGAAGTGGCAACTGGCACATTCGTCACAGCAAAGAACACACACAGGGGAGGGGCCCTATATGTGCTTGGCGTGCAGGAAAAGCTTCAGTTCGAGGAGAAGCCTTGAAATTCATCAGCAAACCCACACAGGGGAGAAACCATATATGTGCCAGAAGAGTGGAAAGAGCTTCAGTCACAGCAGCAGTCTTACAACCCATCAGAGATCCCACATAGGAAAGAAACCTTATACGTGCCAGAAGTATAGAAAGAGTTTTATTTGGAGCAAAAGCCTCCATAACCATCACAAAACCCACATCGGGGAGAAACGTAGCACATGTCGGGAGTGTGGAAAGAGCTTCAGCTATAAATCCATCCTTAGGATCCATCAGAGAACCCACACAGGGAAGAAACCTTATATGTGCCAGGAGTGTGGAAAGAGCTTCACTCAGAGTAACCATCTTTTCAGCCATCAGAGAATCCACACAGGAGAGAAACCTTATGCATGCCAAGAGTGTGGAAAGAGCTTCAGTTATCGTAATAGCCTTTTATACCATCAGAGAATCCACACAGGAGAGAAACCTTATACGTGCCAAGAGTGTGAAAAGAGCTTCAGTCAGCTTAGTGGCCTTTTATACCATCAGAGAACCCATGCAGGGGAGAAACCTTATACGTGCCAAGAGTGTGGAAGACATTTTACCAGCAGCAGCAATCTTCGGGTCCATCAGAGAACCCACACAGGAGAGAAACCTTATATGTGCCAAGAGTGTGGAAAGAGCTTCAGTTATCGTAATGGCCTTTTATACCATCAGAGAATCCACACAGGAGAGAAACCTTATACGTGCCAAGAGTGTGGAAAGAGCTTCAGTTATTGTAATAGCCTTTTATACCATCAGAGAACCCACACAGGGGAGAATTCTTATACATGTCAGCATTGTGGAAAGAGCTTCCGCTTTAAAGGCATCCTTACGATCCATCTGAGAACCCACACAGGGGAGAAACCATATATGTGTCAGGAGTGTGGAAAGAGCTTTGTTTCAAGAAGCAGACTTACAGACCATCACAAAATCCACAGGGGAGAAAAACCTTATACGTGCCACAAGTGCGGAAAGAGCTTCACCCGCAATGGCCTTTTATACCATCAGAGAACCCACACAGGGGAGAGACCATATACATGCCAAGACTGTGGGATGACTTTCTTTTCCAGAGGCGTAATGAGAATCCATCATAGGATACACACAGGGGAGAAACCGTATACGTGTCAGGAGTGTGGAAAGAGCTTCACCCGCAATGGCCTTTTATACCATCAGAGAACCCACACAGGGGAGAAACCTTATACGTGCCAAGAGTGTGGGAAAAGCTACATTTGCAGTGCTAACCTAAAAATCCATCAGAGAACCCACACAGGGGGAAAACCATATAAGTGCCAAGAGTGTGAAAAGAGCTTCAGTCAGCTTAGTGGCCTTTTATACCATCAGAGAACCCACACAGGGGAGAAACCTTATACATGCCAAGAGTGTGGAAGACGTTTTACCAGCAGCAGCAATCTTCGGGTCCATCAGAGAACCCACACAGGAGAGAAACCGTATACATGCCAAGACTGTGGGAAGAGCTTTGGTAGCAACAAGGCCCTGAGAATCCATCAGAAATCTCATACAGAGGAAAAAACCTGTGAAGACTGTGGGAAGGGCTTCATTTCGAGAATCAAACTGAGAGCCCATCAGGCAGTCCACAAAGGGAAGAAATCGTATACGTGCCAGGAGTGTGGAAGAAGTTTTCCCAGGAGCAGCACTCTTCGGGACCATCAGAGAACCCACACAGGAGAGAAACCATATACATGCCTAGACTGTGGGAAGAGCTTCTGTAGCAACAAGGCCCTGAGAGCCCATCAGAAAACCCATACAGAGGAAAAAACATGTACATATGAAGACTGTGGGAAGAATTTCATTTCGAGAATTGAACTGGGAGCCCATCAGGCAGTCCACACAGGGGAGAAACCATTTAAGTGTGAAGTGTGTGGAAGCACGTTCAGTCTGAGTAACGATCTTTCAAACCATCAGAGAACCCACACTGGGGAGAAACCTTATACGTGCCAGGAGTGTGGAAGAAGCTTTGATGGCAGCAGGAGCCTTACGGTTCATCGGGGTAGCCACAGAAGGAAGGAGCGATATACGTGCCAGGAGTGTGGGAAGAGATTTCCTTGCAGCATCCATCTAGCATACCATCAAAAAATCCACACCTGGGAGAAACCCTCTGTGAAGAATGAGTGAAATCCACTTTGAATGCCTACAGGAGATAAAGCAGGATACACATTTGTAAATCAATTACTCCTGGGCCTAGATCTGACTCCATTTGGAGATGTTGCAGTCAGGTCACTGCTGTGGAAAAGAAGCTCATTGACAGCCAGAGAGAATAGGTCTTTATCACGCTTTTGGCTAACAGGTGGCTTTCAAGATGGTGACGCAGACACAGCTGTGAGTCAAATTCAACAAGATGAAATATTAGCGTTTTTTGAGCATCTTCTTTGGGAGACCCTACAGCTGCTTGTGGAATTGCAGCTTCAGCTACAAAGAGCCTGTCCAGTTTGCACTCAAGCCATCTGGGATCATATGAATAAAGCCACTTCAACTGCACCTGTTTGATTGTGGGTCATTCCACTTCAAAGCCCATGTGAGAAATTATTTCCTGCCATCAGCCCCACAGAGGAAAGTGCTTCACTGGAGGCCTGGGAATTCTTCACCTGAGAATTCTCCTATTTCAATTTTCCTGGATTTTCCTCTTGAAACAATGAATCAGAGGGCCGAGTTCAACAGATCTCATTGACTTGCAAAAGAGATGGGGTCACATTTAATACGAGTCCCTGCTGTATTTTGTGTAATCGTGAGTGGAGAATTGAAACTGTGGAGAATCTCCAACTGCTGCAAAATCTCTCCTGACTGGTCTACAACAAGCTGATCCATCCTCTTAGAATTGTAAAACTCCTATTGCATATCTTATCTGCTGCAACTTTATTTAGCTTGCAGGATTTTTTTTAGAAAGCTCCTCTTCCCTTTTCTATTTTCCTTTTCTTTTTTTTCTAATTTGACTGGCTATGTGGAACATGAGCATACATGACTACAGGTACGCACCACTTAATAATGGGGATACGTTCTCCACCCGTTACGTGATTAGATTGTTAAGCAAACATTCAGCCGAATCTACTGCCTTTGTTGTGTAAACAGAAACTCCCTGCCAGAAACTAGCTGGTGGTACAGGCTACTGGAGATAGATGGCCTCTTCCTTGTATGAACAGACACTGCTGCAGGCTGCGGGAGACCCAACTGCCCTATTAAGAGCCTCTTTGTTGTGCTTTGACTACCTTCATATGTGGTTCGTTGTTAAGCAGAAGGTTGTTAAGCGGCAGACACCTGTATATGATTTATATGCTCTTTTCATTTTGGGTGGGGGCTATGTATGTATATGCCTTGATTTATTTAGAGCATTGAATTACATTGGCCCTAAAGAAAAGTACAATAACTGTTTTTCCCTCTTCTTTTGCCTGGGAGTGCAGCCAATATCGTGGATGTTTCTCAGTTTGAAATGACACAACTTGAAAGCTATGAAGAGTTCAGTGAACTTCGTTTTTCTTTCTTTTCCTTAAAAAAAAAATTAAAAGATTTTAATTAAAAGATTAAATTAAAAGATTAAACAATTTTTTGAATTGTTTGGGGTTTATAGCTTCCTTGCCTTTTTCCCATATGGAATGATAATTAGGGAGACTTTAACAAGCAAGAAGCTTTTCCCCCCTTTCCTTGACTTTGAACGGGGGATGCTGGGATTGAGCACATGACATCTTGATGCCATGAGTGGTTTTTTTTTCTTTTTTTCTGTGTTATATTCTTTCAATTTTTTTCCAAGTTACTAGTCCATTTGTATTTTTATTTGAGACTACTTATTGCAATATCTGGTGTTAGGTGGATGGTAGTTTTGTATATTTTTGTCCTTTTATTTTTTTAATTTAGATATACATACAGATACAGAGATATATATTCTGTATTAGTTTCTGTATATAAATTTTTTCTGTATCAATTGGAGAGTTACCGTAGATACTTGCCTATAAGGTGAAAAATTTCTTCCCAGAAAAGCAGCCTGAATCATTGCCCCTTCTTATCTCCGGGGCAGGTAAGCAGCGAGGGTGGGGTGAGTCCAGCCAGCCAGCCAGCCAATCGCTATTGTGGGAGGGAGGAGGGAGGGAGAGAGCGAGCAAGCAAGTGATCTTCTGCGGAGAGGAGGCTGTGCAGGTGGGGCTGCTGCTGAGCGTTCCAGCTGCCTGCGGGTGCGCTCCATGTGCTCCTTCAGGCTGTTGCCCAGCTGCAGGAGCTCCATGCGCTGGGCTGGGCTGCGCAGGGCAGGGCAGGGGCATCCGGCACCGCAGCCATCAGCAGCTCCCCCCTCGCTCAGCACCAGCGCCCACGGAGGCACCTCTGGAGTGGCACCCAAGACAGAGCAGGACGCAGGAGACATGAGCTGTGTGTGGGAGGGGGGCGTCTGATCGAGGGAGAAGCAGTCATTTGAAACAGCTGAGTCCATCTCCTCTTTCTTTCTTGTTCCCCCTTCCCCCCCCCCGCGCTCCTACTGTATATAAACTTCAAGCACTCCCTTGGAAAGCCCAACTTGCTAACCCCCTTCCCATCTCCCCACAGATGAAGCTGGACAGGATGGGGACAGGGGGAGAATGATCTTTTTAAAGAGAGAGAGAGAGGCAGCCTGCAGAAGGCTGTACCTGTTTCTCAAGCCATTGAAAGGGTTAAATCCATCTCCTCTTTCCTTCTTGTTTTTGCCCCTCCCCCCTTATTGAATCCCCTGTCCCCATAATCATTCACCACTGATGAAGTTGTGCTGGGGGGGAGAGGAAGAGTTAACTTTTATAAAAGGAAAAGTTTAGAGCACTTAAAACAGTTAAGGCTACAATCCTAGCCTCACTTTCAAGGGAGTAAGCCCCACTGGCTATTAAGGGACTTGCTTCTGAATAGACATGCCTAAGATTGGGCTCCCAGTCTATTCCCTCTTCTTGTTTTCCTCTCCACCTCCCTTACTGTATACAGTCACACTTCAGTCTCTCCCTTGTAAAGCTTTTTGCAAACCTCCTTGCTAACCTCATTTCCCCTTATTCTCACCAATGAAAAGTCCCTGCATTTGTGCATGTGGGGGGAGCATCTGAGAAAAAAGCAATCTCCCTGTGTGTGTGTTCTTTTCACTGGGAGAGTCCTGGAGACCTTGCAAAGATGCAAAACACAGGAAAAGCAGTGAGTAGAATTTAGAGTAGAATTACTCTGCAGCAACAGGTATTTGAGCCAGAGATCTTAGCTGCATGCTGGCAGGAGCTATGAAGCACTTGCAACTGCTGCTTACGTGTAAGCTTTGAGGAGAGCATGCTTGCTTCTGCAGGATCCCCAGGCAATCAGGCATTTATGCAGCAAAGTTTAGCTGCCTCTGAGATCCCATTGCAGTGTTCTGTGCCCATGCAGGAGCCACTGAAACCCTCCTGGGGGAGAAGTAAGGGATTAATTGCCATCCCTGAGGTCCCCACCCCCTACTTGGGGTTGTGTTTGAATAATCTTATTGGCTTGCTCAATTGTACTTCACACTTTGGTTTTTTACAAGTTGTGTTCTTGCAGCCTTGCTAGTTGTTTGTTTGTTATTTTAAATTAAATTCTTGTAAATGTGTTCCTAGAGGCTTTTGATGCTAATTAACCTCTGGGGGGGAGGGAATAATCTTATACTTGAGAAATTATCTTTGAGTATTTTCTTGATCCTTACTAGTAATACATTAAATTTTGAAAGGGTCAGGAGAGAGAATAATTTCTTTAGGTGGAATAGGTGCTTTGATGGCTGCTAATTCTTGCCTTATTTCCAGTGGTCTTCCTTCACCTCACCCTCTGTCGATAGTCAAAAGTGGAGATAAAATGTGAGGTCAGAGCATGCTAAATTTTATAGCAAGAGATTGATCGTGTATTAATGCTTCTTAATAATATATTTGAATTAATTTTATTTCATTGAATATGAAATATTCAATTTCATATATTATTTAATTTTTATTTCATTGTATGGGATGTGCCAAAAATTTATGGGCCCTGGGTACCAAATGACCTTTGCATGCTTTAAAAAACCCAGGGAGTGTTTGTTGAATTCCCCCCCCCCCCCAGATGATGCAGGCTCTCCTGCTCCAGCAAGCCTTCTCAAGCAAGCCTTGGGAAGCCTTGGAGAGACAGGTACGGGTGAGCAGAGAGCCAGACTACACGTCCCAGAATGCTCTGGGGTAGAGGAGCTTCCATGATGGTGGCCAGAGAGGGCTGCAGGAATGGCAGCAGCGAAGAGGAGGAGGAGAACCTGCAGCGCTGTTGGGAAGCCGCCAGAGACACAGAGGACGAGGTTTCCCAAGCAAGCTTCCAACTGTGAAAGAAACAGGACAGCTGGCATCAGGAGGGCTGAGTACGGAGCGGAGCGGAGGGGATTGAGAACAGCTGCCTTAGTTTCCTTCCATCCTTAGGAAGTGTCAGGCTGTAGTGAATTTGTGTAACTCTATGGCATTTAGCACAACGCATTTTTTGTTAATCGTGCCAAGTCACAGAACGGAACTAATGCGGATAAATAGGCTCCACCTCTATATCATCTGAGAAACCACACAGTGGAGAAGCTGTTTACATATCAGGAGTGTGGAAAGTGCTTCAGTTCCAAATGCAGCCTTATGATCCATCAGAGAACCCACAGAGTGGACAAATATACATGCCAGGAGTGTGGAAAGAGCTTCAGAAGTCATCAGCAAACCTACATCTCATCCAAGAAGGCACATGAGGGAGAAACCCTTTGGTTGTCTCGACTGTGAAAAGAGTTTTGTTTCAAGCCACAATTGTACAGTCCATCCGAGAACCCACACGGGAGATACCTTACACATCTTAGGACTGGGGGAAGAGTTTCTTTTACAAAGACAACCACATAACAGATCAGATAATCCATTGTTATTTTTAAAAGGCCATTTATTAATGTGACAAAAAGTAATGGCTGTTAAAACAAGTTCACAGTGTCAGTTCTATAGTCCTATTCCTCTCCCCTCCCCCACAAAAAACCCACACCCTTTTTACATGCATAGGTTTAACTGTTAACGTCCAGTTATGCATAGAAGCCAAAGTTAACTGCAAAATTCAGCAGTGCATTTTAAAGTGTGCAGTTAGAAATGGAAAATATTGACCCCACCCTGGAATGGGGTGCTAGAGTAGGGGCACCTGCAGGAGTTGTGTCATGCTGGATCATCTCCTCCAAATGCAGTCTTGTATTTACCATCTGGTATGGAAGGAGACTGGCTACGTGGGTGGGATGAGGCCACCTGGACTTCCTGCTAGTGGCTAGGACAGACGTATTCCAGCCTGACTCGCCCGGTACAAAAATTGCAAAGGGAGTAATGGTTCCTTCTGCAACCTTACAAAGTGCTGTTTCCTCTGAGGGCTCTTGGAGATGCAGTTCAGCCAAGTCCTCTATTTGTCCCATTTCTATGTTCAAAGTTCTGAAGTGGCATAAAAGGGACAAAAAGCAGTTTCTTGCTGTCCACCCAATAGTTGTGCCACGAGGAGTTCACTTTTTCGCTAGCAATGGGTCAAAGAGCCCCCACTCGAAGGCTAGCATGGCCTGTGGGTTCAGCCTCTCTTTGGGCTTCCGGAAACTATTTCTGGCCTTGCAGAGAGCAGCAAAGACCTCCACGGGGTCAGCCTTGCCAGTGAACTTCTGGACAGCTTCCTCCCTGCGTCGGCAAATGAATTCCATTCAGTACACAATGAAACACAGCAAAAAGAGAGAGGCTGCAGGCACACAGGACACAAAGCAATGGGCTTGATTCCTCCCACTTTGTATTTCTCCCATAAACCAACCCACACTCACGAGACTCGAAGGAAAGGGTTGTAGAGGAACTCTTCTGCCAGCGTGGAAGGCACCGTGGGGAGATCTTCCTCCTCTCGCTGCTGCAAAGGAACCAGAGGCACTGTTCTTGGAGGGCACACTTTTTGAAGCACAACCCGAGGGGTTAGTGAAGCCATTTGAAGAAGCTGCACCTCTTGCTCCCTAACCTCCCCTGCTTCCAGCAAGCCGGAAGTTTATAAAGGGTTTCACATGCCAGCCTTGACACGTTGGCATCATGAGCAAAAGAGTTGAGCAGTCCCCTATATGGGACACCCCCTGCCTCTTTAAGTATTCTGGGACAAGACGTACTCAGTGAAGTTGCTAAATTGAAACTACACAAGCTGAAAGCTGAACCCGTGGCTACCACCTGTGAATAAGCCTCGTTCTGTTAGAAAAGCTTCACTGTCTCACTTCCTGTTTTGGACCAAGCTGAAGTGCCAACTGGGCCCTGGGGAGGGAAGCATCCCTAATCCCTCCAAGCTCTGCAAAGCCATGCCTAGAACTGGTGACAACAGAGAAGCCAAGCTGGTGGGGGTCAGTAGCATGTTTCCAGGGTCTCTGGCCAGTACTCCTGAGACACCACAGCGGGAGTGTGACATGGGTGAATTGCCATTGTTCCAGTGAACAAGGCACACCCATAACCCCTTCCCCACCAATATTTGGAGCCTGCAATACACAAATATCTCTTCTTTGCTACCAGTCTTTTCTACAGCAGGTTTGGGCCTTTCCCCTTTACAGAAGGGTAACTGAGGCTTAGGCAGACTTAGCCAGAGTCAGGTCATGGTGAGGCAGTACTGGGCTGGCTGGAACCACAAATCTGACACATGCCTCCCCCAGGGCCATGTGACCATCTGAAGCTCACTTGGGATGGGCAGCAGTCACTGGCCCTTTAGGGACTCAGGCAGACCCCTTATGAGATCTTTTACAGGGACTCAAACACGTACTTTCTGCAGGCCAAGTCCCACTGAGTGAAGGGCTTTCTCCAGGGCTATGAGCCAAGATTCCAGCCTGTTGGAGGGTTCACAGCAACACCGGCCTCACCCCTACACAGGCAGCCTGCTTCAGAATGGCAGCTGGCTGACTTACTTTGGCCCAAGCGAGTTTGTCCTTCACAATGCTGCTCTCTGGCTCCACTTGCAGGGCGAATTTCAAGTTCCGGGCGGTGTACTCATGCCCGCAGAACACTTTCTGAAAGGCAAACGCTACTCTCAGGTGACAGCAGACGTGGACGGTGGTGAGCACAGCTGTTCTGACTCTTCTGAGCAGCAAGGAAAAGGGGAGCAGCAAGGTGGAAGGGTCAACTATGCCGCGATACACTGTGTGCTGCTATGAGTGGCAGGGTCATAGCCACTTTGGGGACAGATGTCCCTGGTCTCTGGGCATCCTCATGACTTACAGTTTAGCTGTTGCTAACCGAGATCTCATTTTTGGACCACTTCAGCTGCTCTGTGAGTGGGGTGGACGGTTTTACAATAAAAATTCAGGTTTTCAGTTTTAGCCAGGATTTAAATTTTAGCCAGGTAACCTTCCAAACCCAGGGGTTCTCAACATTTTAGCATCAGGACCCACTTTTTGAAACAACACCCTGTTGAAATAAACACCTCGCTTCATGAGTCCCCCGTCCCAAAGATTTCACTTTCCCAACTGTTCAAGCTTCTGTTTTTATCCAGGGTCAGCAGATCAGGACCATTCTGGTGACCTTGCATTCCCTTTCGCCTGGCCTTTGGTAAGAGCTGAGGCATATTTGCCTACTTGCAAGTAAACACACATGTGTGCCTCAGTTTTGCTTTCCATAGGACTCAATACATTTTCCTTGCCAGCTATCATCTTATTAGTTTTGCAACCCACCCAAACATCAGGTCACAGCCACTGGTGGATCCGGACCCACAGTTTGGGAACTGCTGGGCTAAATTGTGAAACCTGCTCAGGTTTGCTTCTAAAACACAGCTGGGGGGAGCTGAACCAGCCCAGTTGGACAGATCTCTCTTGGTAGAAAGGTGGGGAACAGCTAGCTTAGGAGGCAGTAAGCTACAAGGAGAAGAGAAATATATCAATTCTCCTTTGGTGCCTCCTTGATGTGGTGCCCCCCCCATTCTCACCCTCATCAACATCTATTTCCTTCATGGTGCCTTGACCTCAGCGCCTCAGTTCTCCCTCCCAACCAAAATGAAGCAGAAATACAGCATGCATTTCAACCCTCATCTCTCACTCTCCTTTCCTTCTCGTCCCCCACCCCAAACTGTGAAATCTAGACTGCAGGCTCCTGGGGGCAGGGGCCCTTTCTTCTTTGCCAATAGTACTCTGTAAAAGGGAAAATGTACACAGAAGACAGACTAACAGCATCCATCGGCAGCGTGCCCAGCACCTCGGTCAGACTCTTGTACATCTGCTCAGCTGTGCCTTCCAATATTTTCCCGCAGCCCCCGATAAATAAGGCATCACCTGGGGTAGAGAACAGGAAGTCAAACAATTTGAGCCCACCACCTTCAATTTGTGGCCGAGGTGTCCCCACCAGCCACCTGTCTAAGCTTCTGTCCAATTGATTCTCACCCTAAAGATCTCCCCTGCGATCAGGCTTTGTGGCTCATACACAAGCCACAGAGATTGAATGGGCCACATGGTTTACACCAGTGGTGTCAACTGAGATGTGGCACTGCCATGAGAAGCAGCTATGTAATCTGGGCAACCCAGTGGGAGACAGAGAAGTGGCTTCTTTGTTGCTAAGCTCTGTGAGCCTCCGACAACTCCCACTGCTGAATGGATCGTAGATTAACATACGTTCTAACCTAAACAAGTCTGCGTCCTTGTGCTTTATTCACATCTTGTCCACTGAAACAAAGCACCTGCAACTACAGTGGTTTAAATTCATTCCCCGATAGCACTTCTCCCCACTCTGCAGCAATATGGCCCTATGCAGGTATCATTATTTATTTATTATTAACTTTATTTTTACCCCGCCTTTCTCTCCACAGGGACCCAAGGCAGCTTACAACAAAGGTTAAAAGCATAAATTAAAAATAATTTTAAAACAAGATAAAACATATATAAAACAGGTACTTGTCAACTGGTCAAATCACTTCATTCCAAAACATGGTGTATGAAGCAGTGGCATCACTAGAGTTTGCGTCACCCAGTGCAGGATGTCAGGCATCACCCCCCCATGTAGTGGGCGGGGCAACACCCCAGGTGGTGGGCGTGGCGATGTACCATCACTCCGCCCCCACTGGTTTTTTGGCTGTACCTTTTGATAGAACAAAGAAAGAACACATTCTGCATGAAATTACGCATTGATTGATATGCTGGTATTATTCCTCCAAACTGATTTTGGTCACTAGTGGTGTCACACAACCCCCACCCAGGGTGTCAACTTACTAACACCTTACTGCAGCAGTTCTCAATCTTTTAGCACTGGGACCCACTTTTTAGAATGACAATCTGTCCAAAACCCACCAGAAGTGATGGAAGTGACATCATCAGGCAAATTAAAATAAATAAGTATAAATAATTAAAGTAAAACAAATTAAATAAGCAGAAGCCAGCCCTGGTCCACCAAGTGAATTTCCTCTATAGCCTGCCTGCAATAACACCCCCCCTCCAAAACCAGTAACGTTTTCAGCCCTATCCAGTGCCCAGTTCAGTTTACGAACTTCTTGTGGTACATATATGCACAGGCACTGGGCTTAGCCTTAGTAACATGGCAACCGGCAGGCAGGCAAACCTGCTGCCCCCCCCCCCACTCAGGTAAACCAGAGTGGGCCAGTTACAAAGGCTGAGGCCCAGTGCAAGTAAACAAGATGAGCTAGCCTTGAAGATGTTATGAAGAAGCGCTTCCTATCTATGTTGTGGTTAGCTAGAAAGCCAGCTAGTTACAGCCAGTGTAAATCTCAGCAACCTTCAGTAAGTTCCCCTATTGCCTCATGTGTTTTGAGACTCAATAAAAAAGGCTTGTTGAGAGCTTTTTCCAGTTCCAGCTCTCCCCCCCCCCCCCGCCACCTACATTTTCAAACCTGTCTGTCGTCTTATTATTTTGCTTTTGCGCCTGCACTATCCAGCAGCTGGGCTTTTTAAGTCCTGCTGCTCCCAGAGTCATTGCAACACTTCTGTTTAAACCAGATCATTGTCAAGATCCACCTGGCTTTGCCAAAAAAGTTCACCTTATCAGCTGAAACCTCTGTTTTGATCCTTTTTAGTGGGGGGAGGGGGGGGGAGGTTGCCTTATGGAGGATTTGTTGAACTCGAATTCCATCAGATCAGGACCATTCTGGTGGCTTCACATTCCCCTTTGCCTGGCCTGACCACCAGCCAAGGCACGTTTGCTTACTTGCAAGTAAACCCGACTGTGAGGTTTAGTTTCACTTTCCATAGGGCTCAATACATTCGTCTGCTTGGAGGGAGGGACTTCCTTCTCAGGCGTTTTGGGGGGCTGCATTCATTGGATCAGGACCATTCTGGTGTCATTGGATTACTCTCAGCCTGCCCTTTCCAACGGACTAAGGCATGTTTGCCTACACGCAAGTAAACATGTGATACAGCTCACTTTCACTTTCTATAGGGATCCATGCATTTTTTGTTCTCCAGTTTTTTGGCCATAACTTTTGATAGGAAGGGGATATTTCACTCTGGTTTTTTGCACTGCATTCCGCTCGACATTCCACATCCAACGGTATATAATATGATGGGGTTACTCCTAACCACCACGATTTTAGCATGTCACCCCAAGTGCGTGTCACCCCCCATGTGTGTCACCAGGTGCAGCCTGCACCCCCTCGCCCCCTAGCTACGCCACTGGTATGAAGAGACAAGGACAGTGATTGGTGCTGCCCCCAATCACACAAGGGAATCACCGAGACAGGCAAACCTCTCATGAGTCTGCAAGGATCTCTTTCACAAAAAAACAAAATTCATTGCACTTTTCTTAAGGAAAAGTATTTCTTGATACTGGGAGTTCAAGAGTTCCAGAACTCCCCTTTCCCCAGCCTGAACAACAAAACTATCACCCTGAAAAAGCTAAACAAAAAACACAATTTCCAAATAAATGGGTTTTTAAGGTTAGAGTAGTGTTCACTAAACTACGGCCCGCGGGCTGCATCTGGTGCAAAGCTGAAGCCCTCCCCACTATTAGCTGTACTTACCATTCGGGTGCAATGCTCACATTTTCCATATAACGACACTAAGCAGTCATGTCTGCCTGGAAATGCAGGCGCAAAGCCTGCTGGGGCAGTGGGCCACAGATGTGACTACCTAGAGTGTCATGTTGCAGCAATTGGGTGGGCTTCTATAGAGCGGCACACTGGAATGGTAAGAGCTGGTCCGAACAGAGATAGCTTTTTCTATCCATACCAGTCGCGAGTTTGGCAACTGCTGGGTTAAAGGAACAACCCAAAGGAACAACCCACTAGCATGAAGCTAAATCCTTTATTTTTCAAAAAAAAAAAAAAAAACCCACCCAGGACTGAGCAAAAGCTCCTGACTCCTGAAGCAGCATGTCAAATGCTGCCCTCCTTATCTGATGGTGTGGCAACCTCTGCTCCTCCCACTCCCATATTCTAGCTCAGCACTCTCTTCCATTCCACATTTCCTCTTCTTCTCTGTTCCCTTTTCCTTTGCCAATCCAGGAAGCGGAAAGAGAAGGTGGCGTAGCGGAGGCAACTAGGTGAGCAGGAATGTGATTCCTACCTCCCTACCAGTCCGCTGCCTTAGGTGACCAGTTGGCTTCATGGATGGGTTGGCCCTGCCTCCACCCCACTGGCATTTTTAATATTTTAAGAACCTCAGAACAAAATCAGAAATATTTTCTGAGGCTTTAGAAAATGTTTAAGCTCAGACTTTGCACAAGGAAGCCTTAAGAAACCATCTAAACCACTTCCACTATGAGTTTATTAAGCAAGTATTAAGCCTTTTTTATCTCATGGCACACTGACAAGGTGCCAAGGTACACCATCAAGTTCTTGACAGCTAATAAGACACGCCATCCTGGTGTGTGTGACATTTCTGGTATGTGTGACATTTCTGGTGACAGCTGGTGGGGGGCTCACATCCCTTAACGGCCCTACTAATAAACAACCAAACTCCTGCAAACTGGTTGAAAATTGCTGCTCTATTGCCTGTACCCTTCAAGTGTGATTTTGTAGCCTCATAAAGATTCCCTCCCAGCTCCTTTGCAAGTTTATTTGGCAGCTCAAATTGTCAATGCAAATTGCAAAAGGATCCGGAAGAGAGTCTTCTGAGACAAAAACCTCCCTTTCAGATACCTTTGCACTGCAGTTGCATGGAGTTCCCAAACTGAACTGCCAAGAGACAGAGATGTGGTCCTTGGGGGGGTCGAAAATTCCAGATTGACTCAAGGGATTAAGGCAACCAGCTTCAACTGCCTAGGAGCTGCATTCCTCAAAACACAGTGTTATCTAGGGCTAGATACTTTTAAAGAATTAAAAGAGCTTGGATATGCAAACTCTAGAATTCCATAAGTTTTTTTTTTTCCTCCTAAAAGCTTAAAAACCATTTATGAATTATTTTTAGAACCTCAACAAAAACTGGAGGGTGTTTTTGTTTCTTGGATACAGTTGTGTCCGTGGTACAAGTGAATTAGCAATTTGCAAATTAAAAGAAACTATTTAGTGTGTGTCTTTATTTTTCAGTGTTGTCAGATTTAAGGCTGGTTAACTTTTCCTAGCAGGGAAAAATTCACAGATTTAAAGATTTCATTTCTCTTTGAACTTCCTTTTTTCCATTTCTCTAAAAACTCTGGTTCAAAAAGTTCCCCTGCATCCACACTGAGGAAATACCAGTTACTATATCCATCCAATGACACATTGTGCATGTGTGAACCAGCCCTTTATGGCACTGCCATATATCTGAGCCAGTACGTATGTTCCCTTTGTGCCGCCATATCTGTGGTGGCCTATTCACACATGCAAGTCATCTAAGTGGTGAGCATGCATATGTGTTGTGCCCTTCTTCTGAGCCAGAGATCCTCAGAGATCAATGAAGACCCTCCCCGGGACTGTGGACCTCACTGGGTTTCAAGTAAGATCAGGAAGACCTGTGAAGGCTGCCGGAGCATCTGGTGAGTTATCTTCCCACACGAAGTAGCAGACGTGGTCCATAGTGTGGCCAGGAGTGAGGAGACATCGCACATTAATACTGCCAAACTGCCAGAGGAAAGAAAAACAAGGATGTCTCTGAGTAGAAGCAAAGTCTTATGAGAGCTGCTAATCACCCACCTACTCACCCTGCTTTAAGAGAACATGGCACTTCTTCATTCTACGTTCTCCCTGACACTTCATCAGTAGGTAACAGGGACTGAAATAAGATTTCTGGAATGCTCCCAAGGAACCAAGCAGACAAGACAACTCTCTCAGCAGAGTGAAGAAAGACCCAATCTCTATTCCAGATGCACCTGGGCTGCTGTGCTTCCTCAGTGATGGGGGAAAGGCCATCTGCACGTGCTCAGGTGTGCTCCTTTTTAGGAAAAAACTCAAAATGGGTTCTGGAGATTGGCTTGGTTTACATGACAGCCCAAATCTTCTAATTAGATGAGATAGGAAAGGAAGCTAACAGCCCAATCCTAAACTGTGCTGGCACAGCCAGGCTGCATGGCCTACGTGGCATCCAATGCAGCTCAAGAGGCGGTTGGAGGTCTCCTCAGGGTAAGGAGATATATTTCTTCTTACCCCATGTTGAGCCTAGTCACCCCTGGGCTTCTTGGATTTGCACCAGCTATTTAGCTGGTGCAAATCTGGGAAGCCCCATGTAGGGCTGCCCAGCCTGGAAAGGGGGTTAGGATACAGTGGAGGAAGCCTCTGTTGATCCCACCCCCTGCTGGGCCTGATTCTGCCCCCATTCTGCCCGGAAATGCCCCTTTTCTGCCTACAAAATACCCTTTCCCACCCCCAGGTTGCTCACTGCAATCTTACCTGTGCCGGGATGCAGTGCAACAAAGGCGCAATAAAGGGCACTCAAGGTGGCTTACAATAAAACCATATTGCGCCAAGTTTGTTTTAGGTACGTCCTGGGGATGTGGATCCAGATGTGATACGTTTTCAAAGCAAGGCGCAGCACCCTCAATTCCAAAAAGTAGGAGTGCCCCAGATACTCTACAGATTCCCAGGGGGCAGAGCGGGAAAAGGAAAACGCTGCAGACAAAAGAGAGTCCAATGCCTCTCACTTCTAACCCTTCCCCTTTTGTTCTCTTACTTTTAATTCTTCATTGTGAGTCACAGGGTGGGTAAGAGCTCCGACCCGCTTGTCCCCGCCGTACACCTCCAGACCAGGGAACAGCCGTGCCAGTTCCTCGTTGCCTCGAGCATGGTCCCTGCAGAGGCAGAATTGGGGAGGTTTAGTCATAACAGCCTGTACAGACTGACCCTTCTGCAGACAGTGATCGAAGGTGGAGTGAAACCACGCTGAAAACAAGAGTCAAAATGAAAGTGCCCTCAATGTAAAAACAACAAAAGAGAACACAATAAGCTACAGACTTATCCCGCAGAAGGCTCTAAAGAGGGAGTGCTCTGGAAGGCTCACCTTCCTTTGTCTTGTGACTGGAAATATCTAGAGCAGTGGTTCCCAATATTTTTTTCACTTGCACACCCCTTGGCAGCACATTTTCATAAACTGTTCCCCTCATATTAACCCCACAAGATATTCTAATACAGGCCTGCTTTTCTCCACCACTATTCAATTCTTTTTCAAGCACCCCTAAAGGTCCTAGTAAGTACCCCTGGGGGCATACGTACCCCAGGTTGCAAACCTCTAGTCTAGATCATGGTGGTCCAACACGTAGCCAGTGGACCCCATGCAGCCCGCCCCAGGTCCTTTCTGGCAGCCCCCAAAAGCACGGACACAACCCCCCACTGCTTCCTCCCATTTCAGCGACTTTTCAGTTTCCCTATCATGCTGTTCCTGCTTCTCCAGCAGTGTGGCAGGGAAAAACCCTGCTGCACCCACCTCTGCCTCCTCCACTTGCATCCTGAGGCTGCCAAATGACTTCGGCAGCTCAGAATGTGACATCATCATGTCACTGTCAATTACTTCTGGGTCAGCCAAAGGTCATGCAGCCCCTGAATGCCCAAAGTTGGATCTCCTTGGTCTAGAGCAAGGGTGCCCAAAGTTTTTGGCAGGACGGCCACATCATCTCTCTGACACTGTGTCGGGGGCCAAGGAAAAAAAGAATTAGTTTACATTTAAAATTTGAATAAATTTACATAAGTTCACATAAATGAATATATTAAAGATGAACTTATATGAATGAATGAAGGTCTTGCAATAGCTCAAAGCCTATAAAAGGCCTGGAACAAAGCAAGACCAGCCTTTCCTTCACTGCCACTGCTGCATCACAGACGTGAAACATCAAGCAGTGGAGGAAGCCCTCATCCCACAGCTCACAGGAGAGGTCAAACAGTCACCCTCATGCTGAGAACAACTGCATCAGGCCAGTGTGGGCTCCAACAAATTTCTGGAGGGCCAGAGGCTCATTGGAGACAGGGGGCTCTATGAGGGCCACACTGGGAGTCCTCGAGGGCCGGAAGTGCCCCAGGGCCGGGGTTTGGGCACCCCTGGTCTAGAGAAGTGATTTTCAACCTTATTCATCTCATGTCACACTGACAAGGCACTAAAATTGTTATGGCACACCATCAGTTTTTTTTACCATTGACAAGGCACACCATACTGCTGGTATGGGGCTCTAATTCCTCAACTGCCCTATTAATAAATAGGACTTTGGGACCCTACCCAAAGTCCCACAGCACACCTGTGGACCATCTGTGGCACACCAGTGTGCCATGACACAGTGGTTGAAAGTAGCTGGTCTAGAGACATGGTACAAAGTGCTAATCAGAACTATCCCTGCACAGAAATCCTTTTTTATTCTCCCCCCCAGCCCCTCTTCCTTTCCTTGAACTTCTGGTAGGGGAAAGAGATCTTCTGTTCCCAGACAATTTTAATAAGAAAAGACGGTCTCATCTGCTCACCAGTGGTGATGAGTCGTCAGGATAGCTTTGAGAGTGGCACCTTCTTTTTGAATAATTTCTAGCAACTGAAAAGGGACAAAGAAACAACATCTGAGTGTCTGCAAAGAAGCAATCCTATGCACACTTACCTGGAAGTAAGCACCGTTAAACGTAGGGCCTGATCCTATGCTGGGTCAGCGCCTGCAGCCGCTCTACTGCCCCAGTAACCACCATAGTAAAAGTGCTGTAAAGCACTCCTGTGCTGGTGATAAGTCCGCTGGGCCGGTCCTGAGGCACGTGCCAGGAAGATGACACTGGAGTGGCTTCAGTGTTAAGTCCTCCTGTCAGCTGGTGGTGAGGCTTTTTGGGGCAGGGAGGGGGCAGAACTGGGTGGGGGGAGGGTGGGCTGGAGGGATCATTAGGTCTGGGAGGGGGCAGGAACGGTGGCAGCATTGCTGCTCCTCTGGGTGCTCAGGCAGCTTAGAAGTGGGCTGTTAATTGGTCTGAGTAGACATGCAAAGCAGTGCACAATAAGGGGGTAACCAGACCCAGTGCAGGAGTTCTTGGATTACTTCCATGATGAGCCCAACTCAACACTTAAAACATTTGCAACTTTGACCCAGATCACCTGGCCCAAAATTGCATCATTGCTAATTTTCTGGAAGGCCATTCTGAGCCCATTACCCTCTTGGAAACAGCAGCGTCCACCGCCACGGCCTGCTGAGTGCTCTCTTCAATGATCAGGTACATGTAGTTGTCTTCCAAGATGGAAATCACTTTCACCTTCATGCTTCAAGGACTCAAAGGTCAGCAGACTGGGAGAAGGAACACCAAATTAATTACGGACATCAAGTGCCTGTTCTACTTGTCGTGCTTTGTGTGCTCTTCTGGTCACAGTGGGTGGCATTAATACCCTTACTTAGAACATCTCTCTCAAACAGGTCGTAAATGCTCTCTCTCTTTTACTGTTTCTTCGCTGTTTCTCTCTGAACATACTAAGGACCCTCTTGGATCGGACAAAGGACCCATCTAGTCCAAGAGGGTCCTTAGTATGAGGCTCCTGTATCTCACAGTGGCCCACTACATGCCTCTCAGAGCACACAAGACAACAAGATCCCTGTATCCTTGCAGAGAGAAGCTACCATTGAAAGCCAGAAGTTGTGTACTGTCATCATGAATCCCCAAAAATAGCATAATAACCCAAATCCCCAAAAATAGCATAATAGAATGCTAAGGTTGGATATATACATATATATAAAACTAATTTTTTTTCTTGAAGATCAAAGATATGTTATCAATGTAAAATACTGAGTACATACTAGGAATTCCTAGATGACATGGTCAACCCAAGTCCCTGCTATGATCACTTCCTCGACCATCTTCTTGTTGGTAAGGATTAAATCCAGGATAGCTGACTCTGTTGTTCCTTCTTCCACCTTCCAAATAATGAAACTGTCCACAAGACAAGTAAAGAATTTATTGGCTCTTCCACTCTTAGCTGAGTTAGATTAGTGTTCAGGTTCCCCAATTTCCATGCAGGTGTAAACGTTATTGACATCTAATGCAACTCCCCCTTTGGAGCCATTCCAGGCTCCCCTTCAGAACATTCCCCTCCAGAACATTCCCCTCTGTTTTCCTCCTCTCCTCTGGTCTAGAATGGTTCCAAAGGGAAGGGTCACTTGCATGCTGCAGTCAGGCTCCCTGCAAAACTTACTGCTTTGTATCCCCTCTAGCTATGCCACTAGTGTCAGCTGGAGGTACTTTAGGGAGCCTTCCTGCCACTATAGTTTGAACCTGGGGCTATTTCGGAGGAAGGTCACGGAGCTGTTCAACCCCCCCCCCCAACTCAGGTGACTAGGAATAATGTATGTACATTAGTGTTTCTCAATCTGTGGGTGTGGGTCGCAAGCCAATTACAGATGGGTCCCCATTTATTTCAATATTTTGTTTTGAATATATTAGATTTGCTGCTGCCATGGTATGTGATTGCACTTGGGAAAATGTTACAGATCTGTATTTTTAACAGGCTGTTATGTATATGCTTTTAACAATGATCAGAGGGGTTTACTCCTGGGTAGGTTTGGATAGGATTACAGTCTCTGTTTTGTTCAAAATTTTTCTGCTTGATGATGTCAGTTCCAGCCATGACATCACTTCCAGATTAATGACATCACTTCTGGTGGGTCCCAATAATAATAATAATAATACAGGTATCTATATACCGCCTTTCTTGGTCATCAGATTTCTTCTCAGACTTTAATTCAAGGCGGTTTACATAGGCAGGCAATACTAAATCCCAATAGGGATTTTTACAGT
The DNA here is from genome assembly GCF_035046505.1 of Tiliqua scincoides. Lineage (NCBI taxonomy): Eukaryota > Metazoa > Chordata > Lepidosauria > Squamata > Scincidae > Tiliqua > Tiliqua scincoides. The sequence continues at coordinate 3,475,798 of NC_089833.1, read as the reverse complement.
TGAAGAAGGTTCTGTCTTTCAAGAACCACAACATTTCAGATGGATCTTTTTATGATCTGGTATCACATTCTGGCCTCCATTTTCCTCCCACGAAGGCTGACAGCGGCCAAAGAGCTGGTGGAATAACTCAGCATAACTTGGCCAACCAACTGTCATTCTAAAAAGTGGGTCCCGGTGCTCAAAAGTTTGAGAACCACTGATGTACATCACGTGGAAAAGTCACCATCAAGCACAATTCCACCCTCCACCATTCCTAGGGCCCCCCATTAACCCTTTACAACAAGAGGAGCTGTGCCCCTGACCCCCCCAGAAAAACCCCACCGCAGGGTAGGGAGGCGAAGCCAAAGTGGCGACGGGGACGCACCGCACTGCCGTGGTCTAGCAGGACAAGCGGCTGGCCCTGGCCACAAACCGCCGTAGCCGAAGCACCAGCGCGATCCTGGGCCAGGAAGCTGCACCAGCCGCTGACTCAGAGCCCAAGCCTAGGCATGCCTACTCGGAAGTAAGCCCCATTATGGTCAAGGGGGCTTACTCCCAGGAAAGTGTGGACTGCAGCCTTAGCAGGCAAGCCGCGCCCTGGAGGGAGAGCCTCTCCAGCTGATGCAGGGAGGGGCGGCTCCAAGTCTCCAGCCCTCCCCTCCAGAGCCCCGGACGCCCCCGGCAGGCAGCCCCTCTCCTCCTCCTGCCCAGATCGCCCTCTTCCCGGAGCCTCCCCCGCTGTAGCGAGCGCATCTCGCGTCCCCCCCCCCCGGCCGCTACCTTCCTCGGACGACGCCACAGCCGGCCGCCCAGCCTCTCCAAGCTGCCCAGCCCGTGCGCAACGGCCGTCAGCCAGCACCGCCCTTCCGGGCGCAGAGCCAGCCCCGCGGCCTCTCCAAGCGCGCTTGCCTCCCTCCCAAGGACCGCCCATCTGCCAGTCCAGGCAGGGCGCAGAGGGGTGCTGGGGGCGACGCCCCTTTTCCCCAAAGCCCCAGGAGCGGAGGCGGGGAGGGGCGCTGCAGCCTGGCTCCAGGTCCTGCTGGTGGAAAGCGCAGTGTTTTAACGACCAAGCATGCATTGAATTGGCTAGCATTCTCAACCAGTGGTACTCCTGTCATTGGTGGCACTTAGGTAGCAGGGACCTGGCAGTGAAACCAGCAGCAGTAGCAACAAGCAGCAGTAGGAGTCTTGGCTCAGTGGCAGAGCTGCAACCTGCGCTGTTTGCATGCTCAAAAAAGCCCCCCAGTCATAAGAACATAAGAACAGCCCCACTGGATCAGGCCATAGGCCCATCTAGTCCAGCTTCCTGTATCTCACAGCGGCCCACCAAATGCCCCAGGGAGCACACCAGATAACAAGAGACCTCATCTTGGTGCCCTCCCTTGCATCTGGCATTCTGACATAACCCATTTCTAAAATCAGGAGGTCGCGCATACACATCATGGCTTGTACCCTGTAATGGATTTTTTCCTCCAGAAACTTGTCCAATCCCCTTTTAAAGGCATCCAGGCCAGTCACCATCACCACATCCTGTGGCAAGGAGTTCCACACACCAACCACACGCTGAGTAAAGAAATATTTTCTTTTGTCTGTTCTCACTCTCCCAACACTCAATTTGAGTGGATGTCCTCTGGTTCTGGTGTTATGTGAGACTGTAAAGAGCATCTCTCTATCCACTCTGTCCATCCCCTGCATAATTTTGTATGTCTCAATCATGTCCCCCCTCAGGCGTCTCTTTTCTAGGCTGAAGAGGCCCAAACGCCGTAGCCTTTCCTCATAAGGAAGGTGCCCCAGCCCCGTAATCAGCTTAGTCGCTCTCTTTTGCACCTTTTCCATTTCCACTATGTCTTTTTGGAGATGCGGCGACCAGAACTGGACACAATACTCCAGGTGCGGCCTTACCATCGATTTGTACAGCGGCATTATAATATTAGCCGTTTTGTTCTCAATACCCTTCCTAATGATCCCAAGCATAGAATTGGCCTTCTTAACTGCTGCCGCGCATTGGGTCGACACTTTCATCGACCTGTCCACCACCACCCCAAGATCTCAAATGGCATTTAGAGCTTCAGTGAAGCTGACAGTACAAAAAAAGACTTATGCCCAATTTGGTGTGAAAAAAAACCTCTTTCCTTCCTAGTTGCATAATGTCAAGCTCAGAGATGACTTCCCTCTGAAAGGACAACTACCACAGGCAACTGGCACTGCTCAGCTGAAATGTAAGGACTGTGCTACCATCTAGTGATTGCAAGAGAAACACAAAACACTGGTTTCTTTATTAAAATGCAAAAGGTGTCACTGGGTTGCCAACCACTCTCTTTTGGGCACTAAGGGAAGAAAAGCCGTTTGGCACATTCGTTGCCCAGCCAAATACCCAGAGAAGACATCCAGCCAAGGGGCTTGCATACAACACAAATTGTAATGTAATGCAAAGAAGAAAAGGTGATGACCTCCTGCTGCTGCAGCTGCTTCATATACCCAATCTGTGCCCCAGTAAGCTGAAACAGAGTGCCCTGTACATCTTCTTAAATGAACCCTGCCAGGTGATCTGTCTGGGATAGATAGCTTCTGCTCTGGAAATGGGGAGTAAGGTTGCAGTTGGTAACCCATGTTTATTTTCTGCATTTGATACAGTCAATGCCCTGTACATTTGATACAGTCAAGTATGTACTTCTGCTGTGGTGATTTTATTTTCAAAAATAAAATCACCACAGCAGAAGTACATACTTGACTGTCAGGCTGAGAGGCAAGATTTGAATCTGAGCTAGCGACCCTGAAAATCTGTTTTCAGAGTTAGAATTCAGAATTGGAACGTTCAAAAAAAGGGCTCTCTTGAAATTGAGAGGCAAGGGTTCTAAGTGATGTTGCTGTAGACAGGCATAATAGCAATCAGAATGCGTCTTTGAGCATGTGTAGAGTGCCTTTTTAAAAGGAATGTAGCTCTGCTGACTGACCAAGGGTGGTCCAAATAGCCAGGCCTTTTCAGTGTCTGAAGTCAGTCTTTGAACATTTAAAACAGAATTTATTTGAGCGTGTGCAAAGCGATTTCCCTCCCAACTGTCTAACTCCAACTGGCTCCTGTGGAATCTAGTCTTAATAAGTCATTTGGAGTTAATAAGACGTTTGGAAGTATCATTTGCCTGTTTTTTTCTCAAACGAAAAATGCCTAGCATTGAGACAGTAATCCTAACCAAATTTCCAGCTCCAGTGTAGCTACAATGCAGCCCCATGGTAAGGAAACAAATGCTCCCATACCTTGAGAAGGCCCCAGGGACTGCCTCTCCCCCGCAGGACACAGTGCACAGCCCACTGACACAACTGCACCAGCACTGGAAAATTGGATAGGATTGGGCCCTAAGGTGTTCCGGGAACTGAGTTCATGGTGGCAAGTTCATGGCCTGAAGTGAGATTTGAAGTGGAGACTTTCAACCAGACACCAGCTCTAAGTTCAGTTTACAACTTTAATATAGCTGCTTCTTCTGGGATAATTTGAAATTTTACAAAATGCAAACAGAGAAAATGTAACAACTTTTGTTCATCATCCCTACACTATATTTTTCTTAAATACATAAAATGAAACTTTTCCTCTCTGTTTTCAGGCTTAATTCAGGAGAAAGTGAGCCTAGATTTGGAAGAGAGATTAAGCTAAAACAGTTATTTTAAACATTTACCAAAACACTATAAAGACAACTTTTTTGTAACTAAGCATTTTTCAGCCTACTATGAGGATGCAGTGTCATAATACTGCATACAATGAAACCTCTTAAAGTCTCTGTAACTGTTTTGCAGCAGGGCAAGGTGCTTGCTTTCCTTTTCCAGACAGATTTTGACTGGACTCTATGGGATCTGCTAACTTGCAGGAAAGCAGACTTGTTCTCAATCCAGTCCTTGAACTAGAAGAAAGATTGATCTGTGGAGGGAAGTTTAGAATAATGTGTCTCAAAAGAAGTTTTTTTAGAAAAAGAGTTTCCAAGAAAGAAAATAACTATGAGGTTGGAGTCACATAATATGTTTTTCTATTTTTCTGAAAGCCTATCAGCCCAGGCTGTGACATTTAGAAGTTTCCCTCCTGCTGTTTTAAAGTCTCCACTCTCTGATAAATTAAGTTCCCTTCTAAATGGGGGGGGGGGGTGAAAGGGAGGCATCTTGTTTGTCTAAGAAATGTATTCATTGTACAACATTTCTGTATACTTACTTTAAAATAAATTTTACTTCGTTCTAGAAGAAGGTGCCATTTTAATGCTGTCTTTTGAGCTTCTGTCAGTGCCACAAATTCTTGGACCTAACAAAGTGACCACAGTTCAGTTGGTATGACATGCACATAAGCATGAAATACACATAAAAAACACAAATCAACAGGAAGACTGTTTGCAGTGACCAGGACCCTAACTTTTCTTTAAGTCAAAGTGGCAGCTTATCTATCCATCTTAGCTTTTTACAACATTTTCTCCAAAGGTGAGGGGGAATTGGAGATAAAGAAAAGAATCAAAAGGAAAAAGAATGTTTTTCTGGTTATTCAAATGACAAAATGTAAGAGCTATCCCATCCTATCATATTTATGTCCCACTGATTTCTATAGAGCACTTTTTTCAAGAATGGTCTTCAGCAAAAGCAACCAAATCCTCTAGCACCTCTAACACTCACACATTTATTGCCGCAAGAGCATTTCAAGTGACACAATCAGCACTCACTTTCTACTGGTTGCAAGTACGAGCAACCAGTATTACAAGCATTGTCACCATGCAGTACAGTACCATAACCAGGAGAGGGCTTAAACAGCACTGAAACAGCAATAGTAATCACTTTCGCTGGCATCACCCAACCAGAAGCATAAACCTGACCAGAAGACACTTATTTCTGGCCCCAATCTCACCGTGCAGCCTAAAGTCTCCTCCGCCACAGTGTCGGAGAGGTTGCAAGAATGCAGCGTCCCTGTGTGGTCAGTCAGATCAACCAATAAATCAAAACTGGCAAAGACAGAGGGGGTGTCTGATGAGGAGGGGAAGCTACTACACAAAGAACATGCCTGTGTTGTTTCATTGACCACATAGCGGCACCTGGCACTGCAAGAAAAATAGGGAATTCAGGAGAAAAATATATAAATTAGTCTCTCCACAGTTAACTGCTTTTCAAACTACATGTTAGTTATGGTCCATCTAACTCTCTTCTGAACATACTTCCTTGGCAAGTGTCCTTACAGTATTTCCTCCCTAGTCATGCAAAACCTAATAGGCTTGTCTGTCTCCAGTGGTTTCATTATTAGCTGTCCCAGTTGCCAGTAACAAGTTACCTTCCCCAAGAACAGTTCTATGTTCTCATAAAGGCTCAACATTTGACCCATCTTATCAACTAGCTGCAAACAATTTGTAGTGCAAAGAACTGCACCTCCCTCCTTCACCTTTGCTGTCCTGCTAGAAGAGGAAGAACCCAATTTCATTCTGCCAGATTGCTAGCAGGATGGCAGCTCAGTCCCACTCCCAACTTCTCTTGTAAGAGGACTGGAGTGGAGAATGATGGCAACTTAGCCTCTCTTTTCTTGCCCACTGTGAAAGCAGCTACAATAGGCGGAGAGGAAACAGGAGCTCTTAAGGAAGGTTCAAGCAAGACCTTCAAGACCTTCTGAGGGGATGCATGACTGCCACTGATCCATACCTAGTCACGTCCAGTGAAAGAACAGGAGTGATGTGGTGTCACATCATGCATCTTTCATGAGACATCAAGCAGACATCTGGCTGCTCTGTGGAGCAGCCAGACTCCAATGTATATTGGACCTCAGCATCCAACAGCATCTTGTGCTGTGGCTGTGATACATTTTGCTGGGTGTTCCATATTCATGCTTGGCTTGAGTCATACGAATGACGGTGGAAACATTCTAAGTCAGAAACATCATAAAACTCAACTTGTGCACAATGGGCAGCCCAATTCTAACCTACGCTGGCGCACCAGGCCACATGGCCTGCACTGCATCCAGTGCAGCTCAGGAGGCAACTGGAGGTTCCCTTGAGATAAGGGGATACATCTCCCCTTACTCCTGATAAAGCCCCAGCAACCCCTAAGGTGCTCCCTGGATCCACGCCAGCTATGTCACTGGCGCAAATCCAGGAAACCCTGCATAGGGTTGCTCGGCCTGAGAAGGGGGTTTGAACACAGCGTGCATTGCCACCGCTGATTCTGCTCCCTCCTGCCCTTCTCCCACCCAAAATACCCCCTTCTCACCTCCAATTCACCCACCCACCACCCTCCCTCAGCTCCACTCAGCTCAGTTCAACCTTTCCCATGCCAGCCAGCACTGGGGTCAGATGTGGCACTGCTGTGTCAGCTCGGGCCTTTGTGCCAGCTTGGGCCTTTGTGCGAGCCCAGCCAGCTCATGAGTAGCTGCAAATGTACCTTACAGCACATTTGTGACACTCTGAGCCAGCGTGGAAATGGCTGCACCAGGTCAAACGTGAGTTTGAATAGTGCTGTTAGTCTTTCATTCCCACAGAGATGGCTGCAAGTATGAAGTTCTACATAATTTTTTTATCATCAGTGTATGAGGTAATAGTCAGTACTCTGTACAGGTACATTTCCTAGAGCAGGAGCATCAGACATATCAGGGTTCCATATCATGGATATGTCATATATGGGTTCCATATCAGGGTTCCAAATAGCATTCATGATGCCTGACGAGGTTCAGAAGTGATGTCATAAAGCAGGAAGTGATGTCATTAAGCAGGTCATAACCAGAAATAAGCACTTTTTTCTCACTTAGGAACTCATTAGTTGCAAATGACAGAAGAGAAAAATGCACAAATCTTGATCATATTTCCAAGATATGGAAGAGCCCAATTATCATGCAGGATACCCTTTCAGCAGTAACACCTCAGCACAGCTCGGTAGCTGAGAGCAGCTGATGGTGGTGCTGGGAGAGCCCGAGGGCCAGTAAAGAGCTTCTGTGGATTGCTTCCAGCCTGTGGACCTTATGTTTGACGCCCCTGACCTAGACAGCTAAAATTTATGCATTTCAGAAGAAAGTTGGAAGGGATGATTGAGGGAGAAAGTATGTGTGGCCACTGGAGATGCAGGTTAAGTGATGTTAGGGTAGTTTAGGAAAAGTTTTAATGTAGATGTACAAGAGGAAAGTGATTTGATGAAATGTGAGACGGAGGCTTTACAAGCTGATTTGGAATAAGGCAGAGGTGTACTGTCAAGGTCACTACTTTGTAAAGTTTAGTGAAGTGCTTACCACCTGCTTCGTATTATTTTTGTAGTTTCATTATCAATATTCAGTGTAGAGATGTAGGCAAATATAATGCCATAAAAAGGTTCTGTTTTCCCCTCATTTTGCAATGCTTTCGCCTTTAACAGCTCCACTGTATAAACATCAACTATAGTCTGCACTAAAAGAGAATGGGGGGAAAAATCACAGATTATCTGAAGAAACAAACAAAAGTAACATTTAGTGGGTTGCATGTATTTTCATAAAGCAGTACATAAATTCGGCTGGAGGAAAACTTACAGTTTATCGACTCTCTGAACTGATCTTCCATTTCATCATCCAAAGTGAACATTTCAGCATTCTCTCTTATGAAGTTGAGCAGGATATTTGCTTCTGGTGTATCTTGACATATAAAACATATTTTAAAAAAGCAGAATTATGGAAAGCATGTACAATGCCAAAATACTTCATAGGAGATTTAAGTGAAAGGAGTAACTTGTGCATTATTGTAGATTTCTGCGACTGAAGCAAACGAACAACATAAGGCAGTGTTTCTCAAAATTTCACCTAGTGGGTCGCAAGCCAATTTCAGGTGGGTCCCATTCATTTCAATATTTTATTTTTAATCTATTAGACTTGATGCTACCATGGTATGCGACTGCATTTGGGGAAATGTTATACATCTGTACTTTTAACAGGCTACTATGTATATCCTTAGTCCTGGGTAAGTGTGAGTAGGATTGCATAGGATTGCAGCCTATGATTGTTAAAAATTTTCTTGCTTAATGATGTCACTTCTGGTCATGACATCACCTCCGGTGTGTCCTGACAGATTCTCATTCTAAGAAGTTGGTCCCAGTGCTAAATGTTTGAGAATCACTGACATAAAGGGTGATATTTTTACAATACAACACAAATCTTTTATTCTTCATCCTAAGCACCACTGAAGTCAGTGAGACAATTTAGTTGGTTGGTTGGCAACCTTCAGTCTCGAAAGACTATGGTATAGGCCTATAGCACCTGGTATTCCCAGGCAGACTCCCATCCAAGTACTAACCAGGCCTGACCTTGTTGCAGTTAACGTAAGTCCCATGGATTTCAATGGGACTTAGCCATATCTTATTTTCGCACTGTGATAAAGCATACAAAGCTGCTTTTACATTGAAGCAGTCTATTAGTCCACCTAGGGCGCAATCCTAACCCACTTTCCAGTACTGATGTAAGGGTAATGCAACTTTGAGGTAAGGGAACAAACATTGCCATACCTTGAGGAGGCTGCTGTGACTGTCCCCTAACTGCAGGATGCAGCACATGCCCCACTAGCACAGCTATGCTAGTGCTGGAAACTAGTGCGCCCCTAGTCTGCCTACCTTAACTGGCAGCTGTTCTACAAGGTCTCCAGACAAGGCCTCTTCGATCCCATCACATAAAGAAGCTGAGCCTGAACCTTATCAAAACTTGTCTACCACTGAGTTAGGGCCCTTCTCCTGTATATAAAGACACTGAATGCAGTAGGTTAAAAAAATTACTTGGACTGGTTTTAAAATCCAAAGTCAACTTTTTCACCAAAAACTCTAGCAGACCAATCCTATAACAACCCCCCCCTCCACTGATGCAGCTGCATCAAAAGAGTACATGCTACATCCTCTGCATAATGCCTGTTTAGCAACATAAGTCCCAGCCATGTAATTGGTGGTGGTAATGAAGACAAATTTATGGGGTTATGAATGCTGCTGAATGGAGTTCGAGTGCCCTGAATGCTGCCAATACCACCCCCCGCCATCTCCCTCAGGGCCTCTGAGAGGAATTTTATCAGGGGATACAAAGTTTCTTTTGGGCCCCTTCCCAAAGGTGGGAGGGCAAAATGGGGGGGAGGGTAGTGACAGCGGCAATAGTCTTAGGAGTTCAGGTCTACTGGACTTCTCAATGTAGTGCCCAGGTCTATCTGCCCACATGGCATCAGCAGCTTGATACAGTAATATGGAAAACCAAACACACTCCTGAGAACCCAATCCTGAGGTCCGCGGCATGGCTCTGCGCCGCGGACCTCAGTTGCAAATGTGCCATAAGGAACATTTGCGGGACTCACCGCCAGTGCTGGGTTAGCGCACGGTGGTTGCCCGGGTTCTGCAGCTTGGTGGTCTCCAGGACCACCGGGCTGCGGATTGGGAAGCGGGGGCATGGCCAGGGGTGTGGGGGAGGCATTCTGGGGGGAGGCATGGCTGGGGGCAGGCGGGAGGCGTGTCAGGGGAGCGAGGCAGATCTGTGGAGCTGAGCTCCGCAGGATCCAAGGCGCTCATGCAGGGCTGCGCACCCTACATGAGCACCTTTACTTTAGCGCTGACCTTTTGGTCACCACTAAAGTGAGTAGCCCCATTGCGGGGCTGCTTCCCTTTCTCAGGGGAAGGGGACGAATGTTCCCTTCTCCTGAGGAGCCTCCTGCGGTATCCCTCCATGGAACCGCCGGACCTGGGTGCTGCGGGCAGCTCAGAATTGGGCTGTAAGTCTCTCTAAAATCTTTTAAATATGGAAAATCATGCAGAAAATTAGCATCATCACATTTAGGCTCACACTAGAATGGAAAGTATCTTATGCATACCAAAATTTGCTTCTGCAGCAGCTGTAGCCCTGCAGCTGTGTCCCTGAGCTCCTATACAGTCCCTCATGGTAAGCAGATCCACAACCCAAGGAGTTTCTGTAGCAGGTCAGTTTCCTCCCATATTTGACACTGTTATCATGTATGCATTCTTTAGCCCAGCATATATGGCTTGCCAGCAGCTGCAGCTGAACTGTATGCTCATGGTAGTATCCCCAGCATCCCATGCAGGCAACAAGTCTGAGTAGATAGAAAAATGTAATATTCCAGGAAATTTCTGGGACCCCTCCACTGGCTCCTGGGCCCCCTTTTTGACCCTGGGCCCAGGGTACAAATTGTCCCCTTTACCCCCCTCTCCTAGGCCCTGGTCCCCCTCCCTGCCCTCCATCCCTCCTGGGATGATCCTCTGTTTCTCCCCCTTCCCACCCCACTTAACCTGTGCTGGTTTGGCAGCAGACCTCCCATGCTGCTGCCGGTCACAGCAGTGTGCTCAAAATGGCCAGCAGTGGTATGCTGTTTGTGCTGCTGAAAGCCATTGTACAAAAGCGGAACGGTTCCGCTGTCATCAGCTCTGACTGCACCAGCCCAATCCTGGAAAAGGTTGAGCTGTAGCACATTATAAGGCATTTTATGACTATTTAAATACAGTTTGCAAAGTCTTTCTTACCGGGGTTAGTAGTAATGATGGTTTTTGAGATAATAGTGGCAACCATGCAGTTCCGAAATTTGTCAAAGTTTATTCTTACATCTGATGCAAATATAACTGGGAAGAAAAACAGAATATTTTTGTGTTATCTGAAACAAAGCTAATGGTCACCTCGGCAATAAATATTCTGCAAGAGAATTCAAAGACGATACCTGTTTCTCGAGGCATCCAGCTCTGTACAAGTTGGATAGATTCATTGTCCCAGCTAGAGGGATAGGAATATTCAGTTAATACAAACGTTGCTTATTTGACTGTGTATTTTATACTGATAAAATATTTATATGCTTGGAAAACTAGGGCAGATTCCAATCACTAAAGTATACAGGACAAAAACATAAACAAGTAAAGCTAAGAATACAATATCAAACATATAAAACAAACCTGGATGATGTTAGATTCTTTTTTCCACTCTGCTTAAATCACGTGCATGAGGGCTGTGCTATATAAATAATAATGGGGGGCAAGTGTTTCACAAGCTTCCCTGAATGTCCTCCTCCCCTATTTGCCTTCCTCCTGCAGGCTGGGCAAGCAATTATGAGCCACCCCAAGAAGGCAATCCCAGAGCACCATTCAAGCCCAAGTCCTCATCCCTCCCTCCAACTGGATTATTTAACCCTAATATCCTATGAGTCTGTGATTCTCATTCTGTTCTTTGTACTTACCTTATAAACTGCATTCTATGAACTTTTATTGAAGTGCTGTTTATCTGTAAAGTGCTTGATGCACACACACATTCACCCAAAGGTTGATCTGTGGATGGCACTAGGAAATAGGTTGCTTTGGCCAAGTAAGATTATCAATGGGATGAATGACTAAATGGCTTCTTTTATTTCCTCATCTCCATGAAGATATTTCATAATTGATCTGCGGCTTTGTTTCACTCTGCTCCTCCTGTGGGGGGCATTTGTCAATAGCTTCTGGAAATAGGCAATAAATATATTGCCTGTTTCTAGAATGGCCCTATTCTATTGGACAGCTTTGTATGTAATAGAGTTTAATGGATACTGCTGCCAGTTAATGAACACTCAGAGGCCACACAATTAATAAGGAACTTCTATTAATGATAGCAATATGTACTTATGTCCAGTTCAGTCTCCTAATTTTGAACTATAGTTGACCTGTGATTTGGGATACAGCTTACCATATCATTGAGAAGGAAGACTCCGTCTCATCATACAACTTTACTTCACATCGGTGCCCCTTTCGTCTGTCTGAAGTGGTGAAGGCCTTTGGTTTGCCAACCTTTCCAAAATAAGAAAACCTGAGTTTGATTTTGACTTCGCATTCAAGGTTCTGTCAAGAGTAGTAAGGGGAGAGAGAGAGCTTGTTCTTCATAAGCTTACCAGCTGGGAACCAAAGTAGCATAACGTTTACACTAAGGTAGCTTACAGCCCAATCCTATGCAGTGTGGGTGCAGCAGCCACTGCACAACTCTAGCCATCACAAAAATGCTGTAAAGTATGTTTTCGTCATCTTGCTAGTAAGCTGTGCTGGTGGGAATCTGGACCTATGAATGCCAGAGCAGGTAAGGGCTGCTCCATTTGGTGCAGGGGGAGGGTGGAATGGATGTGAAAAAGGGGTGTTTCAGGGCAGAGGAGGGCAGGGAATGGGTAATTCAGGCCTGGGAGGGCATTGGGGACAGTAAAGTAGGTCTCTCTCCTTACCCCCGTCCTGGGCCTTAAAGCCCTACCTGGCGCTTCTCAGACTTGTGCCAGCACTTTTGCTGGCTGGCACAAATTTAGTAGCCCCATAGGGCAGACTGAAGCTCAACATGGGGTAAGGGAAAAAATGTTCCCTTACCCCGAGGAAACTTCCGGCCTGTTCAGTTTCAGCGCTGGATACGACATAGGCAGTGTGGCCCTGCTGCACCAGCACTGAATATAACTGGGTTACCCATCTCTCGGAAGTATGTGAGTGGTGCTAAGGAGTGCTGCTATCAGACAGGTTCTCATGGCAGTCACACTACCATGTTGCACACAGTAATCATCACAGTATCTTCCATCCTCTTGTACAACTCATATTCATTACAATGGGGCATGCGCAAGAGATGACCCCTTGGTAAATGCATTATGTAGGCAAGAGAAAATCAAGGGGTAAAGGTGAGGTTCAGCTACATATCAGTGTTAAATCAATAAACCAATTTAACATTAATACTTAATTTTATGGTTAATAATTAATCTCCATGTGGATGTCACAAGACTTTAAATAAACCTCCTTATAGCCTTGAACTATGTCAGGTACCATCCTGGATACAAGGATGCTTTTGGTGGAATCCTGTTTACAAGTATCATTCATTAATGTTGCTTGTTATCCTTCTTTGGTACTAAATCAAACAAAGTGACTGCTGACCAAGACAAAAGAAGATCACTCCAATCAGCCATGACTCAATAAATCCTTATCTACAGAGAATCAATTAGATCATCAGGCTACTGTGGAAGAACACTGTTCAATTTGTTATGGTTTTTCTGACTTACTGACTTAACAGCTGCCAGGACATTAAGAATTCTCCCATCCAGGCTCTGTCCATTGGCCACAATGTCCCCCAAGGAGTAAAAATCTTGTGGGTTCTTCACAGGTAGGTTCAACAGGGACAGCAGCTTGGTGTCCACTTCATAGCGGGATTGGATTTTGACGATGGAATGATTCTCACTGAGCAGTAGCTTGTAGCAGCTGATAGAATCACATTGATAACTTGACTAAAGGCTGTGATTAATTTATTATGAATTATTACAGGTTATTGGTTTACTGATGTGAAAAGCCTAGGGAATAAATCCAAGTTTTCCTTTGTTTAGGAAACACTGTGCTCATTCAGATGCAAAGTTATTCAACTTATTTAACAGATAATTGCAACCAAGATATCAACATGGAAATCTAGTCTAAACAAAATGTAAGCCAACATTTTCAGCTCTTCACACTGATATATCCATGCAACGCAATATTTGCCATGAATTGCCCTACAGATTTAAGGCCTACTATCAGTGCAATAATACAGTAAGCAATAATTATAGGCAATCACTATTATAAATTCTACCAGGTTGGCATCAAAGGATTCTAAGAGGCTATGCCTAGAGAAAATATTTAACTTCCTTTCCTGGCTTGAGAGTTTCACACATCTCTACAAATACGGGAACTGAGAATTTTACAACCCAATCCTATCCTTCCCCACCCCCACTGGTGCAGCTGTGCCAAAAACAGGTACATTGCATCCAGCAGATGGAGGACAGATTGAGAGGCTTCATCAGGGAATGGAGATTTAAATCCTCCCAGTCCACAATGGATCTCTTTAGACCTGTGCTAGCTATTTTGCTAGCACAAGTTGAGGAGAGAAAGGGGGAAGGAAAGCTACAGAAAAGGGGGTTAGAATTCAGTACATGCCATTGTTGCTGGATCCACCTTCACAGCTGTTCCGCTCCCTGTTTTGCCCCCTCCCCATCTAGTTTCACCCCTCCCCATCCCTGTTTTGTCCTTCCACCCCCACCCCCCCACCTTCCCTGACATCATAACTCCTCGATGGGACTCTGCAGATCCAGTGACATGCGTGGGAAGGTCAAGGGCTTCCTGCCAGTGTTCCAGCAGAGTGCTACCCAGCTCACTTTACGGAAGGAGCTTTATGACTCTTCTGTCAATAATTTGATATTGCAGTGCTGCCTGACTGATAGATCACAGTGCAGCAATAATGAAGAACACCAATTTCCAACCATGGTTATATAATTTTTCAGTGACAATATCTGCATCTTCTTGTAGCAACCATCTGAATATGGCACCATATTTAACTTAAGGCCTGACCCAATCCTACCCAACTCCAGTACTGGAAATGCGTTGCATCCCGTGGTTGGAAAGACAGTCGCTGGTGCCTCCTCAAGGTAAGGGAATGTTTGTTCCTGCTTCAGTGCAGGAAAGTTAGATAGGATTGGGCCCTTATATTCGTAAACTTATTTGAGTGATAAGAATTCTACTTTACATTTACCTTGGAGTTGTAGGGCTGAATTTTTCTTCCTTTTCTGCCTCTTTCGTCTGTACTAAAGGATTTTCAATGATGACTGTAAAAAGAAAAAGAGTGGAGACACACAGAACATTGATGTCTGGGATCATTTATTATCTTCAATGTTTCTACCCCACCTTTCTTTAAAAAAATGATAGTCGAGGCAGCTCACAAAGTATAGGTGGGCCACTGTGTCTGCAGGATTCTGTATCTGTGGTTCCAATACCCATGGATGCGCCCCCCCATCCCCTTGTGCATTAACATTTTAGCTTATAGCCCAGAAAATCAGGCTTCCCACAGCCTGATTTTGTCGCTCTGTAAGTTCAAATGCTTACAGCGATTTAATGATGTTAATGCGAGGGTGGTGGGGCCCACCACTGAAACAGGGGTCCCCGTTTCCACCATTTCTATATCTGCTGGGGGTTCGCGGAACGAACCCCCATGGATACGGAGGCATGCCTGTACGCAGATTTGAAACAATACCTAAAATCTCATCAAAACAGAACATCAAAAATAAAGTGAAGGTCAAGATCAGTGTTAATTAAATCTGAAAACAGCATTCTGCAATAGAAAAGACCTGTGCAGACCCTTTTATCGGAGCTACAAAGATTCTTTAGGGTCCCTTTTGCAGTACAAAGTTTCTTTTGAGCCCTTTTCATTCTCCATTGGATCATAATTTCTACAAATTACAATATATAAACCTATGTAGCATTCAAACAAAATGTGCATATATACACAAATGTATATCCTGGCTCCCAGACCACCTTTATGGCCCTAGGTACAATGTACCTTTTGCATTTCCTCTTATGGACCCTGTGTATTTGATGACAGGCTCTGGTAGACTTCTTTTGACAAGGCATTCTGCTGTCTTGGTACCAGCATGGAAAAGACCTTTGTGTTCCTTGTACCCCTCACCATGCTTCAGGCACATGCTTAAAACTGTCAAAGCACACTTGCAATTCAGACATCTCCTTGCTGGGCAGGTAGCACATATATTGTTAGGAAGAGGCCCTAACTTGACATTTCATCATGGTAGCCACAGACTTAGGGTTGTGCAGCTAGTAGTCACATTAGTGCAAATATTTAATTCTGAAACCAGGAAAGAATTGATTTGTTCCAGCTCAAATGTCAAGAAGTTGGACATGTGCTGTGAAAATGCATTATAGCTTAGGAGATACAACCTGCCATTTTCTGTGGACCAGTTCCTTTGCACAAGTTCATTCCATTTAAATAGAACATAACACAAGGGCAGTTTCCTATTGCTTTTGCTTACAGCTTTATGTGGGAAATTAATGAGGATACATTTGTCTTTGGTTAATCTTGTACACAGCTGCTCCAGAAATTAATAATTAAGCAAAAAAATGAAAATATTTGTATTTGTAAGTTTTCTTGTGAGTCTGCCAGCAAGGCCACTCTTGTCCTTTGCATTATATAGTAGATGTTATTTATCTGGACACATAAGTTGGGCGCTTTTAAGGGCTATCATTTCAACAGAGGCAAGTTAGAATGACCACCTTAATTTTCTCTGACTGAAATGAATAGGACTTAAAAGTGCTTAGGGCTGCAATCCTATAAACATTTGACAGTAAGTTCCATTGAACCCAGTGGGATTTACATCTGAGTAAATATGAATTGGATAGTGCTTTGAGTCTGCCTGGCTCATGTCATTATTATAATAACATTTTAAGGAAGAATAAAATACTGTACATATATAAACTATGACTCCAAAAGGGAATTGGGAAGATTGTTTTTTTTTCTCCTGTGTTTCTTGACAGCTTTACTATGTTTGAATATAGATTTTATTTTTGGGTTTACTTCTTTCCCTCTCACCCCATCTAACTGAAAAATTTGGTTCCAATTAAATAGTCCATAACTCCTTGGAGTAAAACGTACCAAGACCACAAACACACCATAGTGATTTAAAGAGGGGGAAAACATACTGAAATTGAAATACGTTCAGAATAAATTCCAGCTTACCACAGTCACCAACTCGAAAGCTTTCTGAAAGTGATTTAATATAGTCCTCTCTTCCCCAAGAATTTACATTTATGAAGTAAAATGGTGAATCGCGCACAGTAAAACCAAAAGTGTACCTTTCTGATCCAATGTCTATAGAGAGAAGACATATTTGAATGCTTGCATTTCATGTCAGACAAACAACACAGGATAATCTAATACTGTATGTGCCTTTTGCTATCCTTAGGCATGTGCTACCATAGTTTAAAATCATGACACAAAGCAGTGCAACTGAATAAAATTGAGCTCTAAGGGCTGTCACGTGACTGTGGTGCCCACTGGTGCCCGCTGCCCTTTTCCCTGATATGTGTGTGGCATGTCATGAGGAAACATGGAGGCCAGGGATACAGTGACAAAAGCAAGGGAAAGGAATGAGAGCACTGGAAAAACTCAAAAGGCTGGATATAGCCAAATGTTTCCTAGTAAGAAAGAAAAACATAAAACAGAGCAACTTTGTTAATACCAGTAGAGGGCCCCAGATTTAAAAGAATGTCAACCTGTTCACATGAACAGGAGAAAAATGTTGCTACATTTTTTCAGGGCAGTTGAGACAGAGAAGTGGCAGGTGTCACACTTTGGCAAAGCACTTTACACCTTAAACTGAAAGGAACGTTGCAGATAGGAAGCCCCAGAAATACTGAGAGAAGCCCAGTACAGTGTTAAATAACCCTAGCAGGATCACTTGCCCTTGAAAATGTGAAGGAAAAGAGCAGCGAGAGACAAGATAACTGAGCAAGACGTGTCTTCTGTGACACTATTATAACTATCATCATCATCATCATCATCATCATCATCATCATCATGGTGTCATAGCCTACCAGATGTTTGGACTGGGATTTGTGGGTTCTCACTAGTTCAAATTCTACACAAGGTTTAAGAACTGGTGAGATATTGCCATATGATGTTCAGTGTTCCTAATAATGTTATTTGTTGCAATTGTTCAACTATTATCTTGTCTATGCCTATATTGGCCAAGTATTTCTTTAAAAATAAAAATGATAATAATAAATAAGAATATTTATATACACTTTTCAACAAAAAGTAGTTCACAAGTTGTTTAAAAAATGACAGTAGACACTTGCCTACATGGCGAGAAATTTCTGCCAATAAATCAAGCTTAGATAATCACCTTGGCCTTATCTCCTTGCCTTATCACCTTCCCTTATCTGTGCTCAGGGGGCACAGCTATCCAAGCAACTCCAGAGAAGTTGCTTTTCAAGCAGCATTGCTTTTCAAGTGGCACCAGAGAAGCAATGCAGAGATAATTAGAGGGCTTAATATCTAAGCAACCCCTGGAAAGTTCCAGCCAAAGTTAACCTTTTCACTGCTCCTGAGACTTCCATTGAATTCCACTGAAACTGAACCTAGCCTCCTTCTCTAAGTTTAGCAGAGCCTGCCACAGCCTTGTTCCATTTTGCAAGTGCTTGCATTTTGCAGAGGTCTGTTTTTTTAAACACCAGGATGTCATCCTTGTTTCCATTTGAAACAAAGTCCCAGGCTACAATTCAGTGCACCATTAATTAAGAATAACACCCATGGAAAGCAGTGGGTCTGCTTCTGAGTAAATAGGGTTGCAACTATGTGTAGCTGCTCTTGCTCACAGTAATTCCTTGTTGCTTTTCTCTCTGCTGTGAACTGAATTTCACACTCCCAGTTATGTGTTATAAGTTGTATGTTGTATGTTGAACCCCTGGCTTAACACAGCAGGCACCTTAAAGAAGGATTTGATTAATGGTTCTCATGCAGTGGCTCCCAACCTTTTTCACTTGTTGGCAGCCCATTTCCATAAATTGTACCCCTCATATTAGCTAAATGCTTGTAATTAATATTAATAATATAAGCCCTCATCTCCTCTATATGAAAACCCATACTTCATATATTCATCACAGTATTTTCTCTTTTTATCTGTCTGAAGAACTGAAGACTATGCCTTTGCATTGTTTTACACCAGAGGTGTCCTGAGAAATTCTTGGTGATTGATCCATATTATGTTTCAGCATTTTTACTGTGCTGGTTTTCAATCACTGATTTATGCAAGAATTGGTGGCCAAAAAGTAGCTATTGGTGGAGCTTTCACAGCCAAC
Source organism: Tiliqua scincoides (assembly GCF_035046505.1). NCBI lineage: Eukaryota > Metazoa > Chordata > Lepidosauria > Squamata > Scincidae > Tiliqua > Tiliqua scincoides. The sequence continues at coordinate 3,457,237 of NC_089833.1, read as the reverse complement.
TAGCTACTTCCCTTCCTGCCTTGCTGACCCTGCAAGGCATTCTGGAGCACTACCTGCCTCAGTGGCATAGCTAAGGGGTGCAGGGGGTAGCGGATGCACTGGGCATCAAGCTTTAGGGCAGCAACAAGCTGAGTTTGACACTAGTGACCAAAATTGTGAAAATCTTGGTATGTATGAATAATACCATTATGTTATACATCATTGGAAAGGTACTTTAATGCCGAATGCAATGAAGCAAACGGCATTGGAATATCTGTATTCTATCAAAAGTTAATTAACTAGAAAATGAAAACACAACTGCCTTATAGAACAAAATGTGCATTTTCTTAACTCAAAACAGACCTATGAGACTGATTGTTCTGACAGCCAAGACATGTTATCATGATACAGCATGAAACCAATAAGGTGATAATATGAGTCGGCTCACATTTCCATGTATCATATATGTTAACTGAGTAACATATATTACTGCTAACTGAGTAACTGCTAACTGAGTAAAAAGGCACTTTTTCAAGTGGTGCCCCTCTTATATTTAGTAGAGATTATATTTGTGAGATTGACTTAAAGGCGTGTATCTGCCACGAATTAATAAACTGGGACTTCTTGTTATTAGCTGTCATTCAGTGGTAGGAATATGTGCTTTGCATCAGAAAGTGCCACATTCAATCTCTGGCATCTCCAGGTGGGGCTGAAAAACATTCCTGCCTGAAACCTTGGAGAGCTGCTGCCAATCCATGTCAACAATACTGGGTTAGATGGACCAATTGACTCAGTATTGCGGCTCACTATGTTACTTAGCTATAGCTGTGCAAATGCCATTGTAATTGCAAAACTGCGCCAAAAAGATCCCAATCAGATTATGACCATAGTTTGCAGAAAGAGAAGCCATTGACAGAAAGATAGAGTCTGAGAAACAGAGATTTCATGGTTCGAAAAAAACTTTACTTTTTCTGTCTGGAAAGCCTTTGGCATCTGTTTTCCCAATCACCACACCAATTATACTCTGGGAAAAGAAAATAAAAAATTACAGAGTACAAACATCAAATGCAGATGTCCAGAATACTTCATCAGTAATAAAGAACATATTTGTCTGTTGCTATTTTAATGCCCTTATTCTACAGAATAGTTAATAAATTAACAAGACAAATCATTCTCTCTCTATATATAAAGACAATGGATGGAAAATAACATTAGCAATCCATATCTGTCTGCCTTTATATGGAGAAAGCTTGCCTGAAAAGGTGTATCATTTTTTTCTGCCACATGCTAGAAGTGGATAGGTTGTGTAAGTACGGAGTGGGATATGAGCATGTCAGTTTCAACCAGTTTGACTTTCTAGGTGGTATGCCTGTGCATACAGTGGGAGGGAGCTGGGGAAAGTAGGGTTCTATTTATACTTATTCTATTAACACCAAATAATATTCTTTGCTATGTCTCCATGAAAAGATGAAACATTTCAGGGGCAAACTACACATTACACACAAACATGCAGGCCCTCAAGACCCAGACAAGCCATTTTTCTAAGCAAAGACAATTGCTCCATTGCTGCAGAACACTTCTGAGTAAAGAAGTGGAGGGCTCACCACTTCACTCCAGTTTACTCCTTCCTGAAGCTGAATTGGGGGGGGGGGGGTTCAGACAGCAATTCACCATGAACCACTCCTGCACATAAATAAGAATTCTAAGCAGAGTATCAACAGAATTAGGATCAGCATGACTTAGACAATGTCTGATCCGCCATGTTAATACCATCAAGAAGAATTACAAAAAGATTCATAACCATCTTGAATTATCTGTCTGAACTCCACACACAATCAAACAAAATGAATAATGATAGACCTATGGAAAGACTCCACAGGCTCCGGAGATTTCTGTGTTCCTTTTGGTCACCAGGTGGGGGCAAGAAAACTATTCCTGCAGTTATCTGCATGAGTTGGTTCAGAGCATATGTGTAATGAAGGATAACTTCCTCAAGCCTCTAAGGTTTGCTTTCTCAAAGTGCATTCTCTATTAATCTACATTCAAAATGTTTGGATTCCTAACTTAATTAGTTAGATGGCAACATATCCTGTATATAACTGCCACTAATAGAGAACTGGTTCCTGGAATCAAAAACGTCATTTAATGCTTTTGGTCTTGTTTACAACAGTATTTATTTCAAAGACTTCTCAACATGTATCTTTTAAGAGTATTTAATTTAGACTTCCTTAACCAAGTTAAATTCCATAATACCAAATTAAAAGCATAATATCTATTCCTAAACTTCTTGTAAATAGCCTAAATTTATAGAGAAATGTTCACATTAGGAATTATGGCCACAGTTCAAGTAATCAAAGAAGAAAAGAGAAATTTCTGTATCCATTTGCTAGTACCTTGTGTTGTCATATGCCAAGCTCTTGTTATTTTTCACTCCATCTATCCTGAGCATTTCATCCAGATTTAGAGTTTTGGCATTCACATAACTGATAAAAGTGGCTCAGTAATATCATATTTCTTCAAAGCAATACTGTACAGTAAATTTTATTTTATTCAGGCAAGTTGGTTATTTTAAAGACAGACACACAAAACTATCTGCTAGCAGTTTCCTTCCAGATAAATGATTTAGGGCCCAATTCTAAACAGTGCCCATCAGCTTAGCTAGTGGCTAGTGCCAGTGGACTGCTGGTGCTCTGCCACTCCATGGTCACCCAAACTGCTGGGAGGTGGAGAGGTAGGTGGGGGCATGTGGGGCGGCAGGGAGAAGGCATTTTGGGGCGGGGAAGGTGGGGGAAGAACAGAGAAAGGGTGGGGAGGATGTGTGCTGGATGTGGAGCAGGGCAGGAGAGAGGCAGGGCTGGTGGAGCTTTGTTCCACCAGATCTTGAGCTTCTGTGTTGGGCCGCTGGCCTGACATGGAGGCCCTTAATTCTACGCCGACTCTTGGGTCGCTGTAGAATCAAGTAGCCCCACTGCGGGGTTACTCGCCTTACCCAGGGGAAGGGGACAAAAGTTCCCTTCTCCCAAAGCTCTGCCAGTGCTGCCTGGGTTGTGCTCAGGATGCAGTGGCAGCCATTTTTGGCATGCCAGGCAGATCAGGATCGGGCTGTTAGGGCCCAATTCTATCCAATTTTCCAGGGCCAGTGCAGCTCTACCAATAGGGCATGTGCTGCATCCTGCGGTGGGAGGGGCAGTCACAGAGGCCTCCTCAAGGTATGGGGACATTTTTTTCCCTTAGCTGCATTGTGGCTGCACCAGTGCTGGAAAATTGAATATGATTGGACCCTTAGAGCCCAGTCCTAAATTCACCCAGCGCTGAGCCCTAGTGCCAATGCTGGGTGCCATAAATGTGCAGTAAAGCATGTTTATGGCACCCAGTGAATAAGGAATATGGCCCAGTACTGGCAGGAGGAGAATGCACTGCTGGGATAAGTGACAATGCCAGGTGGAGGTGTGGCCTCTGGGGAGTGGAGGGAGGGTGGAATGAGGACAGGGCAGGGGAAGGAACTGGGGTGGGAGGGGGGTGGGACTGGCGGAGCTCTGCTCCACCGTATCCTGAACTCCATGTCAAGCTATAAAGTCCAACATGAAGTCTCTCAAGTCTGTCCTGGCAAAATAGCAGCTGCAGACTTGAGAAACCCCACTGCGGGACCTGGGGCTTCCCCTGAGGAGACTCCCTGGCATCTACTGGATACAGCGGTAGCCACTTTGGTGCCCCTATTCCAGCAGTGAAGCTTAGGATTGAGTTGTTGGCTGCCATTCTATACATGCTTATCTGTGAGCAAGTCTCTCAGAATACAGTGGGTTTATTTTAGAATAAAAATGTATAGAATTTCACTAACAAGCTGCAATACTATTAGGTTGAAACCATATTTCTCTTTCAAACAGAAAGCAAGACCTGCTTATCACACACAAACTACAGTAAACCAAATTCTGACTCAGTCCATTTTCTAATGCTTAATCTTATCTTTGTGATGTAAAATAAATAAAGCATTCTGCCCAGATAGATCTGTCTCGCAACTATGGAATCTTTCGTGTGCTTTCTGTATTCTGCATCAAATAAACCAAACTATCTTGAAGAAATCAATGACCTTGTAACATATCCTTTCACTTTTGATAGGGGAAAATTGCTGGTTTGTTTAACTTTAAGTCAACAAAGAGTTAATGATATGGTCATAACTGTGTCAAGTGAGTTGGGGCAAACAGTGAAGGTCCTTTGTACCTGACACTCTTTAAAATATATCAGATTAGATGTAACTTTCAGACTCTAACATTTAAATGTGGGCCCCTAAAAATCCAAAGTTCTTAGGCCACAATTCTGTCCACACATACTAAGGAGTAAATCCCCCTGAATGCAACAAGACTTACTTATGAGTAAACATACAATGGATTGGGCATGTTTACAGCGACTCTTTTCTGTCAAAAAAAAAAATGAAACCTACTTCTATTTTACTACAGAAAAAATGAATGCGGGAAAAGTAGAAAAACTTCCACACTCAGTGTGCACATTTTCACTTTCTTTGGTGCTTTCACAATCTGTATGGATGTTGAAGTCTTTCTGACTCAGTAGTCTTTCCCCCTTTTCTCCAACATTCAAAACTTAAACTCTGCTATATGCAGCATAGAAAGGAAGTTTCTCTAGGATCCCTCTCAGAACTACTCTCAAGTGTCACTTTGTCGTCCGTTCTCCCCCCCAACTGGAAACTGTAATTTGGCTGTACTGCATAAACCAGGCAGCAACAGATATTGGTACTGACACACTAGTACTCAGGAGTAACTCTTGCTTAATCTGAGAGTCTTCTCAGAGGAAATTGATTGAGGTCGGAGGGGAAGCTAATGCTCTTGGCATTCCCTTGCACTTAAGGGTGGTGCCAGGGGGGAGCAAGGTTCCCCCAGACATGTGGCTTGCCCCCCACCTGCCCATCCACTGCTGGAGGGTTAGGGCGCAATCCTAACCCCTTATGTCAGTTCTTTCCAGCATTGGCATAGCGGTGCCAATGGGACATGTGCTGCATCCTGCAGTTGGGTGTCACTCACTGAGTCCTCCTCAAAGTAAGGGATTGTTTGTTCCCTTACCTCAGAGCTGCACTGCCCTTATGTCAGTGCTGAAAAGCACTGACACAAGGGGTTAGGATTGCACCCTTACTTGAAGAGGGAAGACCCATCATTTCCTGTTACCAGGTGACACACCTGATGATGCTACTCCCCCTTAGCTGGTGGAACAGCCACCAGCCTCATTCACTTCTCCTGCAATCCCCTGGATTTGAACAGAAAGAAATGGGAATGGAGCAGAAAAGGAAGTGTGCAGGAGACAACCTCAATGCAACCTCCTCTGCCCCATTCCTCTCTTCCTTTTCGTAGTGAGAGAGTGGGAGAAGAAGGAGGATTGACAGAAGCTGGTGGCACTCTATGCCAATTTGCTGCCTGACATAACTGCCTCACAGGCCAATCCAGCACAAATTCCCCTCTGCTAATGCACCAGACCAGCACAGCTTGCACTCCATCCTGCAGGGGAATTTAGCAGGCAAGAGGTCATCCCGAAGGGGACATTTGCCCTGGGGTAAGCTTTAGTAGCCACAATGGGGCAACTTGGATGCAAATCAGTGTTGCCCTAGCAGATCAGGCCCAGAAAGGGGATAGGATATAGCTTGCACTAATGCCACCAATCCCACCCCTTCCTGGTCCAATCTACCCATCCCTGCCTCATCACCACCCCGCCCATTCTGCCTCTCTCTGAAATTCCCCCTCCCCTGCACCACTTGGTGCAGAACTCACTGCATCCAGCGCACGCTGCTCCTTATACCGGTGCATGTGGGCTGGTGCACACCTTCCCACCAGTGCACCAAATTGCTATGCAGTTGCAAAGTGCTTTAGAGCACTTTTGTGATGGCTAGCACCGGCGCAACTAATGCTGTGCCAGTGAACACGCTGGCTAGGATTGTGCCATCAGTCAATCTCCTGGATGGGACAGCTCTGCTCAGTACTGCCTTTCTTACCCACTCCCTCTGTGGGAGCCCTTGGGAGCATGCAATGTTCTCTAGGTACTAAGCCCATAGAGGCACACTGCATATGCATAAATGCTAGAACTCTTACGGTATATAGAGGTTTTCATGCTAGTCCACTCTCCATCCCACTTGCCATCATGGCAGGCATTTAGAATTAAGAAATAACCCACATCCAGCATGCTTGCTTTAACAATCTTTAAGATTTTATGTGAAGTCACAGGAAGCTGTGCATGAATGAAACTACCAATGTGAGTAAAGCTCATAGCTTCCAGTTCTGCTGTCAGTGGTCCAAAAGAATGCATCCCTGGTGTATTGTGACAATATAATGCAGCCTCTATAGAAATTATCAACTCAACATCTATTTGAGGAAAATACAAAGAAGTCTCTGATATTTCAGTCAATGAAGTGTCCAGTCAACAGTGATGGTTGTGGTATCCACACCCTTTGGTCAACAGAAGCATCAGTTTTCACTTATTGAGGGTGTACACAAAGAGTAGCTAACATGCTTTGTGCCCAATAATTATCTCCATGCTGTGAGTGTATAATGACAAACCAATTACATAATTTTGCAGTAACATAATATAGTTATATACAGTTTCACTGGGGAACAAAATGAATTTTTGTCACCAAGACATACAGGACGAGCCAGATTTGGGTGCAGATCTGAAATGGCCACAAAGTTCTGTACTGAAGTGGTGCAGGCCATCCTTTTTACCTGAAATTAGAGAAAAGTACTTGAGAGCTTTCAAAAATAAAGACAAATTATTAAAGCATTCCACGCAGAAGCTCTGAACAGATAAGACCTGTTTTCTAGGGAAATCATTGATCTAGTAGCTAGATCATTGATCTAGATCATTGATCTAGAACACAGCTTATAATGGTGTCTGGCTGCAATCCTAACCACACTTTCCTGAGTAAGCCCCATCGAACAAAATGGGGCTTACTTCTGAGTAGACCTGGTTAGGATTGTGTCCTTTGTGAATCGCACTTGTATCAGATGATTGTAAAAATTATATTCTTAAATATATATTTTCTTACATTTTGCCTTTTTCAAAACCAACCTACGTGACATTGGAATTCTCTCATTTCATGAAACTGGCTCAAGATCAGCACAGTATTGCATGGGGAGAAGTTCCAGAACAGATTTTCAAATGTGCAAATTAGTAAATACAAGACACAGAAGAAATAAGCTACATCAATTTTGTATGCTTACACCCTTTGTTTTTCATTGGTATTTCTTCAAAGATATTCTTCTAGGAAGAAAAAGCGCTACATCAGATTTGACATTCATCTATCAGCTCCCACCGTGTTCCAAAGTTTGAAAGTGCTTTAAAAGAGGTAAGTAGCATTGTGGATGAACTTGGATTAGAGAAATGTGGTTTAGGGCCCAATCCTATCCAACTTTCCAGCACCGGTGCATCTGCAATGCAGCCCCAAGGTAAGGGAACAAATGTGCCCATACCTTGAGGAGGCCTCTGTGACTGCCTCCCCAACACACCCCATTGGCATGGCTGCACCGGCACTGGGAAATTGGATAGGATTGGGCCCTTAGTCTTCACAGCCCAGTCTTATCTTGTACTGGAATAGACCAACCTCTCCAACTTCCAGTGATGGCCGCCCTTGGCTGGCACAAGTTGACTCCTCTGGGCTGGGATCCAGCACAGGTAGGCCGGCACAAAACTTTGCGCTGACCTAGAGCCCAATCTGAGCTCAGCCTGCTGGCTTACTGCTGGCACACACAGTCATAAATGTGCCATAAGGTACATTTGTGGGCCCTAGCGCTGGGCAAGTGGACCACCGAGTAGTGGAGAGGTAAGTGGAGGCATGGGGGAGGCGGGGAGGAGGCTTTCCAGGGAGGGGGGCGGAGGGCAGGGAGAGGGTGGGGAGGAGGCGTTATGGGGAGGCAGGAGGCAGGGAGAGGGCAGGGAGGGAGGGAGGTAGGACCGGCAGGAGCAAAGCTCCAGCAGATTCAAAGCCCATCGGGCTCACCGCCCGACACTGAGGCACTTGATTCACTGCTGACCTTATGGTTGATGGTGAATCGAGTAGCCCCATTGCAGGACTATTGCACTTACCTGGGGGAAGGGGACAAAAGGGCTGTGAGGGGCATGTAGGATGCGGCGGCAGCCATTTTCAGTGCCACCACTGCCCTGTGCCTCGGGCAGCTCAGGATTGGACTGCTAGTCTGCTCACAAGGCTAGGTACATTTTCGACATTCCTGGACTTGCACTGTGCTTGGATTGTGCTCTCAGTTAAAAATGAAGGATTGGATATTTTGAAAAGTAAGTTTTTGAACTCTAACTGCTTGCCATTTACAATCTCTTAGCAAGTCTAATGTATCTCCTAGTACATAACATAAGGATAAAATGGAATAAATCACTGTAGCAGAGCCCTGGGCTCTTTGGAGGAAGGATGGGATAAAAAATCTTATAAAATGATAACAAAGAATAATAAATTCTGTGTTTGGGGAAAAAAACCCCACAAATTGACTTCCAAAAAAGAGCTAAAATTACCACTGCAAGAAGGTGTGACCACAATCCAAGGAATCTCACAATTGGATCCATGTGTCCAAGGGGGCTTTAGACTTGCGTTTCTCAAAGAAGAGAAAACCTCCAAAGACCACAGTGCGCACAAGCCCATCAACTCTCTGGCTTTAGGAAGAACCTCAATTTGGAAATCTTTTTTCTTAAATCTTATCCTCAGAATTCTCTCCAGAAAGAACAATGATATGGGCAAATAAGGGGCATTGTAGATTCAGTTTGTCTCATCTACTGCAATCTTTCCAAACAGAAACATTTCTGTCTGGAATGCAGATAGGCTGGGCAACAATTTTTAGGGGAAGCACTTGTATACCCCTCCTCTTTCCACAGCACAAGCAATGCAGCTTGCTCCTTAAGGTTTATTCTTGTGGCATCTGCCATTTCTGACATGATAGCAAGGATTGAGGAACTATTGATGCCTGTCACAGCAATTTTTTTATCAGTAGCTTTGAAATGAACAAACCAGAAATGTAGAGAGCAACAAAAGCCGCAAAAGACTTTTTACAAGCAAACAAATGGTGCACTCGCGAGTTTCCCATGTCTGTAGCATCAAGAAGTCCCAAAGCATGACTGCTTGGAGGTTTTTCTGGTCTATTATAAATATTCCTTTTAAAATATCAGATTGGAAAATCAAAAAGTCTTATTTCAGTGGGATGTTCAGGACCCCAAGACTCACACGGAAGGGCATCAAAAAGATGTCACTACACACTTCACAGAAAAGCCTTTTGGAATATCAGTATTTTTTCAGTTCTTCAGAGGTGCTTCTGTTGGACTGAACTTTTCATCTGCCATGCAATCTATATGATATATCCCAATATCTTGTTGCTGAAAATAAAAAGGGACAGTCGTCAACCTTCGAGAAGCTAGCCTCTGGAGAAAAAAAACAACTTCACGACATCTGATTGCAGAACAAAAGATGAAGAGTGTATAGGGCAGGGGTTATCCTGCCCAATGAGTGTGACTTTCCTTTTCCCTTAGAGAGTAATTTTTTCCATCCAAAGTCCTAGATAGAGACTCCAACTGTCATATTTAAAAATCCTAAATTGGAAAGAAACTGGAAAAACTTTGTTTTAAAAGGTAAGGCACAGGACCAGTTATGCTTCCCAAACTCTCAACAGTATATCCTTCCCTCAAATAGAGAGATGAAGAGAGAGAGATCCACTGAAAATGGACCAGTGTTTTTTTCTGTGTGTGTGTGTCTGTGTGTGTGTGTGTTAAAGATAGAATCAGATGACCTCCAAGAGACATTTAAAAGGCAATTAAAGATTTTTTTTTTTTAATGGAAGGGTTTCTGTCTAAGAGACACATTACACTATTAAATGGTTTGAGTTCACCATTTAGGTTGCAAGGTTGCAGAGCTCTCCTTCTCATGTCGGCCATCATGAGATTGAAAAGAAATTATCTGTACGGAGCATCACCTCCTTGAAAATGCCATTCAACATAATCAGTCAAACTGTAACACGAAAGTCAACAAGAGTAGATCTTAATGGGAATTCAGGTTTTTTTAATGCATTTTTATGTACTTTTTGTATTAATGTTTGTTTATTGTTTTTTCTTTTAATATCATTATAAATAAAAAATATATATCTTGGGAATTCAGTTTTTTCTCTAGACACGTGTGAGAAAAAGGAATATTCTGCTAGAAAAGTTCTACAGTCTTCAGAGAACTAGAGTTACCAAGTCACTTTGGGTGTCCATTTGGGATTAAAGCAGAAAATAAATAAATAAATATTACATTAATGCAATAGGTTCAAGTTTCAGGATGAAACTCGCCAGGCTGTCCCCCCTCCTTCCATCCCACTCCTTCCACACTGCCTTTTCCTAATAATTTCCTAATAATTTGTGTGTATGTGTGTGTGTGTGTGGGGGGGGTGTCATCCAAACTGTTCCCTCACATGCAGTTCAAATACTGAACCAGCCCAATGAGGCTTGTAAAAAATTCCCTGACCCCTCCCCCCTTTCAGTGCATGCAACTGGGTGAAGCAAGGATGCTAATATTATTAATCAATATGATTATTAACCCAACACCATGAGATGCTTTAAAGTGGACAAAGTGTGGGGGGCACATTATGGTGGAGTACAAGGGTATGATGTGCACAGACCCATAACTAGGGGAGGCAAGAGAGGTGCAGCTGTGACAGAACTGATGTTTTTGCTCAAAAAGACAAGAAAATATGTGTGTGTGCATATTTTTAAATATATCTAGGGTACTGAAATGTTGAGTTTTGACCCTTGATGCTTAGGCACTATGAATTAATGAGAATCTGAGGTAAATTCCTCACAAGAATGGAAGGGGATATGGAAGAGGTGATTTCAAATTTCTGTGAGGAGAAAATCACCTCAAGATTCAAAGCTGACTCTTAAATATAACCAAGATTAAACAGAATAAAAGAAAAAACTCAGTATATTAAAGGTGTTATTTGTTGTGGTTACTTTTAAAGAATATCTCATTAGCAAAGAGATATTTGTTCCTGAGGGAATAACAAGGCACATGTGGGGCAGAAAACACAAGCAGAAAGGGGGAGCATCCCTGACTCTCACTCAGATTATGCTTCCCCCATATTTGTGTGTGTGATTTCAACCTAAAATTTATTTTATTTATTCTTTTAAAAATTTCTACCTCTCTCTTTTCCTTTCCAAGGGCAGATACCAAAGGTAGCTTATTATTTTCTTGGTATTTTAAGTGTCTTTAAATTATACACAGTTTTAGGAAGCCATTATATGTGCAGCTGAGGGATATTTAAAGTGAAGAAGACAATTATGAGGAGGAGGAGGGTTGCTGGACAGACACCCCTTTGCTCATGAGGGGTGCAAAAAGTTGAGGTGCTCAGTGCCAATTTCAGACATAAGCTAAACAAGTTCCATCTTAGCACCTCACAACCTGCAAGGGTCTAAAAATAATTCGGAATTTTTTTTGGGGGGGGGGGGGCTTTTAAAATGTTATGTGTTCTGTTCATGTTATGTGAACAGAAACAGGGCCTTCTCGGTGGTGGCGCCTGGCTTATGGAATTCCCTTCCCCTGGAATTAAGAATGGCTCCTTCTCCTGAGGATGTCTTTAGGGGGTCTTCAGCGGATCTGAAAGGGGTATTAAGGGGTCTAAAGGCAGTCTTCAGGGAGTGTTGAGGGCAACTTCAGGGGTACTTTAGGGGTCTTTAGGCAATCTTCAGGGGATATACAGGGAGTGTTAAGGAGTCTAAAGGGAGTCTTGAGGGGGTGTTGGGGGTGACTTCAGGGGTACTTTAAGCAAGCATAAAGGGGGTCTAAAGGGGGCCTCAAGACCTTCTTATTTAGGAAGGCGTTTAATTCATACTGGGGACTGGCTGTATTGACAATGAGGGCTCACAATATTTAGTGAGATATATTTTAATAGTGATCCTAGGTGTTTGTTTTGTTTTAATGTTTTTCAGCCCAGTCCTGAGCTGCCCTGGGCACCCAGGCTTGGTGGCACCAAGAAGGGCTGCCGCTGGATCCTGCGCCTCCCGGACTACTGTAGGAGGCGCCTTGGGAGAAGGGGACTTTCGTCCCTTTCTGTCACGTAGGGTAAGCAGCCCTGCAATGGGGCTACTCACTTACTTGACCCAAAGGTCGGCGGTAAGGTAAAGGCACTCGTGTAGGGCGTGGAGCCCTACACAAGTGCCTTGGATCCTGCGAAGCGGAGCTCCACAGACCTGCCTCCCATCCCTCCCCGGGCACGCCTCCAGCCCGCCATCTCCCCGCATCATGCCTCCCCAGCACACCTCCTCCCTGCCCTCTCTCCGCCCCCCGCCGGCCTCCCCACTTCCCGGAACGCCTCCTCCCTGTCCCCACTCCTGCCAACCGTTCCGCAGCTTGATGGTCCAGGAGACTGCTAAGCCGTGGAAGCTGGGCGGCCACCCTGCGCTAGCCTAGCACCAGCGGGAGCCTGGCGGTGAGGCTGGCAAACGTGTCTTACGGCATGTTTGCGACAGTGCTCGGTGAGACAGAGCACAGGATCGGGCCCTTAATTGTAAAAATTTATGATTTTAATGTATTGTTTTAATGTTTTTACACTGTTTGCCGCCTTGAATCCCCTTCAATGTGGGAGAAAGGTGGGATAAAAACCCCGCAAATAAATAAAAATAAATGAATAAATAATATTCCTATTTATAATTATGTGGACTTTTTAAAAACAACTTGTGCAGCATGTTTTGGTGTATTTTTTTTTTAACAAGGGGCCACCATGCTTTATATTACTTAGGGCAGCCATTTTCAACCACTATGCCGTGGCACATTGGTGTGCCACGAATGGTCCCCAGGTGTGCTGTGGGAATTGGGGTCATTTATTAGTAGAGCCCATTGAGGGATGTGAGCCCCCACTGGCAGTGTGGTGCGCCTTGTCAATTATCAGAAAATGGATGGTGTGCCTTGACCATTTTAGTGCCTTGCCAGTGTGCCACGAGATGAAAAATGTTGAAAATCACTGTCTTAGGGTCTCAGCAAGCCTAAATCTGGCACTGGAGGTGCTTGATGGTATAATTTCCCTTCCTGCTGCTGGGTAAGCAGTTCTCTGGGTAAAAAAAACAGATGGCCACAAACCAGGCAGCCCCTTTTAGATGCCAACCAGGAAATGCATGAAAATGGATGCTTCTCCACAATGGGAACTTTGGGGCAGAAGAAGACCTGGCTCCCAATAGTTTCTGTGGGAAAACTGCTTTAAGTCCAGTTTTAAGAAAACAGTGAGCGTCAGCCTGTATCTATGATGGGGTAATGTGCTATAACTGGGAAGGGATGCAAGTTTTAATGGCAGAGCTGCTTCCCTCCAAACACCATCCCAGTCTTCCAAAAAAGGCGGGAAACAGGCAAAAAGGCGGGAAACAGCCCCCCTTCATTTCCACTTGCAGTGAGCAGGTGTTTCATTCAAAAATGAATGGCACATGCTGAGCAGGGGTGGATCCAAGAGGGGGCCATGGGTGTGTAGCCCCCCCCCCCCAAAAAAAAGCTGTCACACCAATGGGGAAGGGTGCCTGCTGGATGGGAAGCAAAGTCAGGCAAAAGGGGAATGTCCACTGGGCAGGGTGTCTGACAAGCCAAGTTGGAATGGGCACCCAGGTCTATCTAGCAGGTAGATCTGGGCTCCAAGTCTGGGCAAGAGCCCAGGTCTACCCACCCCAACAAATCTTGGCCACAGAGGCCACAAGTTTACCTGGGAACCCTGGTCTATCCAGCAGGTAGATCTGGGCACCAAGATTGGGCAGGAGCCCAGGTCTACCTGCCTCAGCAAACAGCTATTGATGCCATTAAGTTCAACTGGGAGCCCAGGTCTACCTGCCTGGTTGACCTGGGCTCTGAAGTTAATGTAATGCTTATGGCCCACCAAACATACTGGATCTGTCCCTGATGCGGAGTGCCTCTTTCTGCTGTGGGAAACAAAGCTCTCTCTCTTTCTCTCCCCACCCCGCCGTGTGTTTGTGATAATAAAATCACCAGCCAATAGCTGAGAATCATTGTTGCAGATTTCCAAGCATGTGGCAAATTAAACCTTCTAATGAGGGTGGATTTTTTTTCATCAAAATGGTGAGCAAATAATGATGCACTCAGAGGTGTAACGCCTCTCCCCAGTGCCTGGGGCAGTGATGTAACAAGTCACGCAACATCATGACATCATGTAACGCTGTGATGTCACTGCCCTGGCTTCTCCTCAAGGCGGGGCTTTGTGCACATCAGGGAAGACAAGGAGCCTTTCCCAGAGCTGGGAGGAGGTGCTGTGAAGCCTGCAGTGCTCCAAGGTGACTGGGCGGAGCCTGGGGGCAGTCATGCGCCCTCTCTGGCATGGCATCTGGAGCACATGCCCCTCAGGCTCCACCCCAGATACACCTCTGCACTTAATTTAGAACTCCTCAATAAATGACTGACCAATACAGGGGGAGTTACGCTCTTTTATTTATTCATTTGTGCATCACAGAGCTTGGCAACCTGGAAGTTCAGCAATGTATGCAACATGGTTGCCAAGCATCTGGAGAAGGTGTCATGGCACCATTGCAATGCCATGCAGGCATAGAGAGGGGTCTGCACACTTTGTAGACCCCATATAGAGAATAAAGGCTGTGGGGATGCGGGACAGGGCCTCCTCAGTGGCAGTATTTGTAGGATTCCGATTCCCTCCCCTGGGAGGCCTGACTAGCCTTAACACCACCTATTTAAAAACAGGCAGTGAAGACCTTTTTTTATTTCATTTAGCTTTTCCTTGCATCTTTTCTCATCTATATTATTTCTATGTCTTGTCTCCACCTTGTTATTTTATTTCTATTTTTATTGTGCTTAGTTCTCAAACGTGTTTTAGTATTGTCATAAGCCGCCTTGGTGGGTCTTTTTAATGGGGCAGAAAGGTGGCCTAAACATCTTTTCAGTGCATAAATAAAAACATTTATTCTGGAGGCAAAGACCCAGGATTGAAATGAGGCCCCTTGCTGACTGCTGGCTGCCTCAATGTGGCTTCCATTTGAATAAATGAATTTTTGTCGAAAGCGAGTATGAGGAGCCCGTCTGGCTCTCGGCACATCATCATAACAGCTTCTTTCATAAAGCCCTATTCTGCTCCACTGCGCACCATGCTTGGCTCCACAGATCAGCAGTTCAGCAAGAGGGCCTTTGCCCTCTTTATTACAAATACAGCATATCCAAAGTGCAAAGAAAATTGTTTCTGCTTTTTTTTACGTGGATGTGTGCATGGCAACAATGGCATGAAAATGATTTTTCTTTCTTTCTTTCTTTCTTTCTTTCTTTCTTTCTTTCTTTCTTTCTTTCTTTCTTTCTTTCTTTCTTTCTTTCTTTCTTTCTTTCTTTCTTTCTTTCCAATAGCATTGACTTGTCAAGACTACCAGCCCCTGATGAATATGAACAGTGATGGAGGCAAGACATTCTGTGTCTCTTGCACTTGATAAAGAAGTCAAGGGTGAGTGTGCAAAGGTCACGGCTGGAGTAGCTCATAGTGTAATGGCAAGAGAAAAGCTATCGGGCAGCATTTGCCTCCTCCCCCAAACACTGCAGGCATTGAACGCTCAGTGCTCGATATGGTAGCCATGTTCTCTGACTCTGGTAACAGTGATATACGTATAGATGTTTAGCCCATCACTGGACCTAGAAATATCAGAATGGATGGATCCCCATGATCAAAAGCAAATAGTGTTTAGGTTATCCTGAGGTTCTTCAGCAGAAGATGGATGTAAAGTGGCATTAATTGCATTCTCCAGTGGCAATGGAAGCGTTATGTCAGCTCACAGGCACACAGGCTCAATGCCAACTTTTGGAAGTCCCTCATGCAACTTGGCTTAACAGTTTATTATTGAAATGTGAACACCACTGGAAGGTTCCAGAGCAACTACCAAACTATTTTCCCTGTAGGACCATGGTGGTCAGAAAAGTAAGTCGAGAAGGCAATGAATCCACACAACATGTCTATGGGGCAGTGTGCACTTTCTATCATGGCACTGATTTCAAAAGTTTTCAGGGAAATACCTCCAGAAAATAGCTATTGCAGAAGGATGTCTCAGCAGCCTTTTGGGGATGTTGAGGCATCATGAAAGCCCCTGAAGAAGTAAGGGGTCAAAATAGAGGAAAAAATGCTGAAGAAGGAAGGAAGGAAGGAAGGAAGGAAGGAGGATAGCTGCCTTGGGTTTCCTTTGGGGAGAAAGGCAGGATATAAATCAAATAAATAAATCACCCGAGCAACTCTGGGGCACACTCTCGATTGGCCAGGTCTGCCCCTACATTACCGACTATATGTGCGGGTCAGACACCATGTCAAGAAACCGCCAGGATGACTTTCAGTTGGTGGGACTTTTAACGGGTCTGGCCCTCGGCAATTCCAGGCTTCATAGTCAAGTTCTTCTTCAGCCATCACTGGGGCTCTAACCTAGACAGGTTTACACCATCAACCTGGGCTATCAGACAGGCTGGCCTCAGTAGCTCATCATTGCCAGTTCCTGCATTTTTATGCAAAAGAAGAGGTTGTGGGACAGGCAAGCATGCATGCACCCATTGCTCTTAACTCCTCCCTAAATGCCAACCACTTGCCTTTCTGACAGTTGGTCCTCTGGCTGAACAAAGGGAGAGACACATTGGTACACATTACACCCCAAGCATCCTAAGTCATACCATTCTACCTGAGTCAGCCACCAACTCCCAGGTTCATTTTCCTGGTACAGGAAAACACAGGTTTCTGGTATGAAAATTCAGTCCCCGCTTGGGAGATGCAGAGATGTCATAGGATGAAAGCCCAGATTTATTCTCTGCTCATATAAGAAGCTGTCAAGGACAGTGGGTCCTGAATGTGGGATCTGAGGGCTATACAGTGGAAATTTAGGCCATGTACTGCTACTCATCTCTGGAACAAAGAAACCAACTATGAAGGAACCAGCCAGATCAGCAAAGAAGTATCTTAAGAAAAACAAACTGGAACAATTCATGTATGGTACCAACTGCTATAAAAACTTCACAGCTGGGTTTAGTCTGAGGCTGCAGCTAAAGGATTGTTACACCCGTGTTCCTTGTGGTACTCTGATAGTGCATTTCAGAAGCCAGCCTCACTTTCACCTTTCTCCACATCAATATGGCAGAAAAGCTAACAGACTTTTCTGTGGTGAGTAGAGGCTCCTCAGGTGTAGCAGGCCCTATTTGGGAGGCATTCTAGCAAACAAACAGCCTGCCCTATAGACATCATCAGTGCAAAAGTCTTGAGCCTTTTCACAAATAATTCAAATTCATTTCTGTACTCAATGGAAGGTACAAGGAAGCAGGGATGTACTGCAGCCACAGCGCTAAGACTCCAGTTGAGTCCTGAGTCTCCACCCTCCTGTGTCACCCACAAGTCATAATGGCAGCCATTGTCACTTGTCCAGAGCCACTTTTTGAGTCATTATGACTCAAGTCCAAGTCTTTTTGAAAAGCGAGTCAAATCCCAGAAATTGCGAGAAAAGCCAAGAACACACACTCAACAGTCACAAGCACACACAAAAGCAAGTCATGACTTCAGTGGATTTTTCATTTTTGGGGCAAAGCTCCCAAGTCCTGAGTCAGTGCCCAAGTTTTTGACATGTATGACTCAAGTTCATACAAGTTGCAAAAAAGCATGTGTTTTCACAACTTGAATCTGAGTCATCCAAGTCTCGGCCCTTCCGTACAAGGAAGCAGGCAGGATGAAGGCGCAAATGCAACCAGAGGAGTGACACAGAGACTCAGCGTGCCTTGGAAAAGCAGAGAGATGCAAAGACAACAGAGAAGAGATAGGGACAGCAGAAAAAGAGGCCACTTGAAGCTCAAATGAAAGAGAAACGAGAGATTTTGGTCTCTTCAAGGAAACTAATAGCAAAGATGAGGCATTGACAAGGACAATGAAATCTCTGTACTGCATTAGACAAAACTGTAAACCTCTTAGCAGTAATGACCCAGGTTTTACAGGAGCATAGGTGAGACGCCAACTAGTCCAGACATAATCTTTTCAGTTTTCATTCCCTCAGTGATGTAGAGTGAGGGAACACAATTCCCTTGTTCTTGTTCTTGTTCTTGTTCTTGTTCTTCTTCTTCTTGTTCTTCTTCTTCTTAATAATAATAATAATAATAATAATAATAATAATAATAATAATAATAATAATAATAATAATAAAATTCTTCATATACCTTTAGTCAACAAAAGTGGTTCACATAGCTAAACAAATAAATAAATAGTTCCCCAAATCTCAATCTCAAAAACGACACAAAAGAAACACCAGCTACAGCTTTTGGAGAAGATGCCATGCTGGGGTGAAGAGGGTCGGTTGCACTCCTCCTTCTAAATCAGGGGTCTCCAAACCCCGGCCTGGGGGCCAGATGTGGCCCGCAGCAAGCCTCTATCCAGCCCATGGCCAACCTCTTGTCCCCTGAAAGCCTCTGGCCCACTCAACTGAACATGGCCAGAACTGTGCTCTGACTGTGTCTGGAGGGTGTTTTGAGGGCCAGAGAGGTTGAATGGATGAGCCCATTCATTCATTTATTCACTCATCTAAGTTCCATCTTTAATTTATTTATTTAAATTTTGTATTTAAATTTTTTTCTGGCCCTCAACACCACGCCAGATATTGATGCGGCCCTCTGGCCAAAAAGTTTGGAGACCCCTGTTCTAAATGTATGAGGGTACCACTCTAAAGATATCTGATTTAAAAGGTACATACAAGCCTACTTAATACTTATAAGCTAAATCAGGCACCCGCCCCTCGGAGCTTGTATTCTACATTTTGACAGTCTTGTTGTTTCTCATTTTGTCTATGCATCATAATGTATGTTGTTGATGTTGAATATTTACCAGTAATAAAACAATAATATCTTTAAAAGCAAAATCCCATAGAACACAGTGGAACTTACTGCTGAGTAAATGCATAGGATGGGAACATAAGTAAGCAAAAGAAATTTGTTGCCAGTCTAAAATCATAGTTCACTCCTTGAAATGAAGGGCTTATGGACAGGCCCAATGCATTGAATCTCACAAGTTTTAATAATTTTTTTATAGTCATGTATTACATTAACAATCTTCAGTATATGATATGGATAAGCTAATACCCCAACCTAAACACATTTACATGACATCAGCTCCACTGAATTAAACAATGCCAGTTGAGCATGTTTAAGCTTCCTGACCCCTGTGTATCAGTTGGGTGTAAGGGGTAGAATGCTATGGAGAGAATCATGCCTCGGTGTGCTGTATTTGACAACAGAATTAGAATTTATCTTCACACCTTCTAGTATCCATCTAGGTCTAGCACTCTTCAGGTTCCTGAGGAGATTAGAGGAAGCAGTTCATCTTTCCATTTACTTTATGTTCAGATATAAGCAAAATCAATAGTATTCCACTTT
This sequence comes from Tiliqua scincoides, assembly GCF_035046505.1. Lineage (NCBI taxonomy): Eukaryota > Metazoa > Chordata > Lepidosauria > Squamata > Scincidae > Tiliqua > Tiliqua scincoides. The sequence goes on along the minus strand of NC_089833.1, from coordinate 3,437,874 downwards.
TGTATAATAATTTTTTTTTTACCCCTGATCGGTAATTTTATGACCTGAAGGTCACAGCTATTGAAAGCTGAGGTCTAACCTGATTAATCCACCATGTCAGCTCCATATTACAAGATCTTTCATTGTCTTCAATTAAAGCACTGAAAATGAGTACCACCTGTGCACAATGTCAATAAAGTCCATTATAATTATACACTGCTTGATGACAAATGACATGCCAAAGGAGTGGAGGAGCTCACTGGGGCTGTGTGGAGTGTATGAGTGGCTGTTCCATGATCTGGTAGCATCTATTTTTGCAAAAAAACTGGGGAAATCCTTCCAGCCAAACTTTTGCCCTGATTTTAAATGAAAAAAAAATAAATAAATAAAGGTGAAGAGCAACATGAATGGTCAAAAAAGAAGATGATCTATTCTATCTGCTGGCCACAAGGGAGGGCTTCCCCAGCAATTCAACCCAGGGCTGGCTCCAGATCTCCAAATGCCATTTCCCTTAACTAGTAGTGTGCCAGTCATCTCCACTCTTCCTTCACTCTCTCCCTGGATTTGAAAAAGGAAGAGGGCAACAGAGTCAAAGAGGAAGCGGAGCAGAGGGGAGAGTGGTAAGCTAGCTAGAGTGTCGAATGGTAGGTGCCTCTGCAGTCTGTCACCTGAGATTTCCAACTCTACGTAACTCACGTCAGTGAGCAAAGCTGCATGCAGCAGGAGAATTCTGATATAAGTTTTCATTGCCAAAAACACAACCATGGGCTGTCATGTCTGACTGGGAAACTAAAGTTGGTGTTCTCTACTTCAGGTCCCCTAATTCAGTAGTTGGAGCACAAAGAAGAGCTACAGGTTGGTTAACCAGACAAAAGCTTCCAAAGGCCAGATACAATTCCTCCAGCCTGAGCAATTCAGAGGCTTCAAATTGTCTCCCAGTTGCAGGCACTAGCGTTGCACACCCTTGTTCAGGTCAAGGCAGCTCACAAACTCCCACAGATCCATTTACAGAAGTCCTCCTCTGGGCTTCACTGCCAGTGACCCTCATCCCTCTTGCAGCTTTACAGAGCAATGAAAGTAGGAGCTTGTGGGATGGGAGGGAGAAGAATTAAGTGAGCATGTTTTTGTGTGTGAAGGGAATACACACCCTCACAGTGTGTGCAAACAGGTTAGTCTTTCCCTGATTCTTATTATTGCTTATACCCCCCTTTTCTAAGCAGCTTAGAAATATCACAAATATGGTAACAAGACAATTAAATAAAACTTTTTCATAACTAGTTTAAGATATCAAGACAAGCAGCACCAGCATTGCAAAGTGAGCTGCCTTCTGCAGTCAGATCATTGCTCCATGTAAGTCAGCGTTGGCAGGTCAGATTGGCAGTGTCTGTTTGGTGTTTCAGACTGAAAAAGTCTTTCCCAGCCCTACCTTGAGGTGCAGGAAAGGTTGATTCTGGAACCTTCTACATCCCAAGGATTGACTCTACTACTACAGCCCCTACCTAAGACGTAAGGCTCCTGAAAACAAAAAACAGTGAGGCCGGGCAGATCACCACAGGATGGTTTCACCACGACCATGGTGACTCCACTGAAAAGGTCCTGTCTCTTGTACTCATCCTTCTGCTCTCACGCAGCACAGGGCAGAAAGCCAGGCATCTGATACAGATCTTAAAGTGGTCAGCAGGCTCATATACGAGCAGGTGATTCCAAAGTCTCTTGGTCCCAAACCATTTAGGACCTTAAAAGTTAACATGAGCATATTGTGTTGAGCTCAAAATCTAGACATACACTAAATAATTTGCCATACGCTAAATAAATAAAATAAATCTAACAGACAGCCCATGAAGATCAATAATATCAATAAGACTGTGGTTGTCTGCTCCAGTCTCTGGGCTCCACACAACACTCTGGCAGCTGCATTTTGAACTAGTTGAAGTTACCAGTCGGCTTACGCAGACAGCACATATCTACCCAGAGAGCAATTGGAGCCTATGGAACCTAAACCCTATATGAGAATCTAGAGCTGTTTGTCTTTTGCATCTGAATGCATCATCATGAATGCAGATTCAAACCAGGCATCCACTGACCTATTTCGATGGGCATCAAAAGATTCAGTTCTAACTATGCTGATTTACACCCAAGACCTGTCTCTCCTCCTCCTCCTCCCCTCTCATTCAGGAACTGTACGCTCATTGATTCTCAAGCTTTGTCTGCCAATCAGATACGAAGCACATGCAAACCCAGCCTCTTTTCCTCAAGAGCAGAACAGATGATGCTATCTGGGCCCCAGAAAACTGTCTTATCAGGGCAACTCTTTCGCCTTCCATCTGGTGAATCTGTAGGAGAGAGAATCATGCTCCTGGCGCTGGTCTCTGTTAGTTACTCATCATTTAAAGAAAAAAGAAAAAGAAGTAATAGCAGCAAGTTAAGAGAGAGAGAGAGGAACGGGACATATCAAATCACTGGTGTATGAAATTCTTCTGGCTGTGGGTTTTTCTCTATTATCTGCTTTTATCTGCTTTCAGCTGAATGTAGAGTATGGCTTTCAGAGTTCTTTGCTGATAGCAACATGGATCAAATTAAGGAGAAGAAAGCCTCATTCAGAAAAAGGAGGGGAAGATAAAAAAAACACAGATGAATTTCACACTATCTTCTGTGTAGCCTCTCTCTCTCTCTCCCTCCCCCATGCGCTCTCTCTCTCTTTCTCTCTCTCTCTCTCTCTCTCTCTCTCTCTCTCACACACACACACACACACACACACACTTTCCCTCCCTCTCTTCCCTCTCTACAGAGAATCTAAACTTTAAAGTACCCATATTCCTTTCAAATGTAAGAAGAGATCTACTGGTTTGCCCCCAAAGTTTCATCTAGGCCAGCATTCCGTTTCCAACAGTGACCAATTGGAAGCATATTGGAGCCTGCCCGGCTTTTGGATGAATGGGATATTTGTCCTGACTGCATGAGCGCAAGAGATGCCAATTTCTGGAAAGGGGGAAATGAGAACATTGTGGAATGCCCAGGTTCTGGGATTGGAATGGGACGAGAGCTTTATGCTGATGGTGTTTGGAGTGGGGAGCTGATCAGGGTCCCCCAAAATTTTTGGACCATCTGTCTTTTGTTGCTACGCAGCATAAAAAAGAAAATATCCTCCACCCACTTGCCTAAGGCCCTGCAGGCCCCAAATATCTGGGTTTATGAGGAAGACTCTTGGCCATGTTTCAGAGCTTCTAGACTATTGTTGAGTTTTATTTTTGGTTCAACCCCATTCAGATCCTCTTTTCTCCTCTTCCTGCTGCTTCACCCAAACCACAGCCCTCTACTGTCTTCTATCATGTTACAGTATTAAAAGTTTCATTTTAGTTCTTTATTCAGCATTTTTCCCCCTCTTGCGAAGATAAAAGAAAGCAATACGGTGGAAAGAAGCCTAATGCCAGCCATATCATTGGAGTTGACGGACAGTGTAGTTTCAAGCTGGGAAACGGCTCGTGAAGAAAAGACCTTCCTTCCTTGCAGACTCCTTTTCAGCTCTGGATGGATGGGCATTCATCATCACTCCGTGCCAGCCACTCCCGCAGCTTTGATCATGGGACCATTTAATGCAGGGAGGGGGGAAGGGGCAGGGAAGACACATTTTTTGTCTGAGCTAAGTTGGGAATTCCATCATTTGTAGCAAACACCCTCCACTGGGTATAGCCAGTTGGGGGTAACGCCACTTCCTGAGTAGGGGGGAGAGAACAGTTGTGTGTTCCTTGGTTGGTTTTGTTTAGTTTTCTGACACTCTTCCAACCCATTTTCGAAAGAAGGAAGGAAGAAAAGGCTTGAATGGAACACAGCCTGCAAAAGATAATGGCATTCTGGGAAAAATTATGAATGTTTGCAAAGCAGTACACAATGCATAAAGTTTTAAATCGTGCCAAAGCACTTAGACATGCACTCAAATATTCTTGCTTACACAGGAATTACTTAAGCATAACATACTTTTGGAATCCAGGTTAGCTACTGTTGCTTAGCCCTTGTTCCTACAAATCTCTTGCTGTCTGCTTCCATTCCTTCCATTCTCTCAGCCCTAGCCAATCAGATTCCTTGAAAACCTGATAACTTTTGCCAACATTTGCCAAGTTCCTTAGTTTGCATCACATATTCTGATCACATAATTTGGTTTTCCTTTTAGCTGAAGGTTTGTTTGGGGTTTGGGATGGGGAGGTTGTCCAGGAAATGGGCAATAATTGTGAGCATGCTCTAGCCAAAGTTAAGGACTTGGAAATCCTGTTGATTTAGATGGAAGACTTCAGTTCGAGCCTCTCCCACTAAAAACAATGGGACTTAACAGTGTTGGATCCTGTCCCTCCTCTTTGTGTCTATTCCCAAAGGAAAAAGAGACAGTAGGCAAGAATTATCAACCATTAATTTCACCATAAATAAAAATTGTGGCTGGAATTCTAAGTAGACTTACAAAGGAGTGGGTCCCACCAAATGCAGTGGAGCTTATTTTTGAGTGAATATGGTGAGGATCGCGTTGCACAGAAGCTTAGCTCGTTGGTCCATTTTCTGCAAGGCACCTGTTCTCTATTTACAGAACACCATTGTCTACATCAGGGATTTTCAATGTTTTTCTTTTCATGGCACACTGACCTCTATGTTCTTCTCTATGGTCTTCACTTCTTGTGATGTCACTTCCAACTTCCGAGAGTTTGCCTATGCCAGTGGAGGAAGAGGGACAGACAATTTGCTACTACAGACAGTTGCCCTAGAAATAGAGCTGCAGAACCTGGAAGAGTGTTTCAGCAATTTACAACACTTGCTCCAAACTCCCGCAGAACATCTGGGGACCTTTTGCAGCACACCAATGTACCACAATACATTGGTTGAAAATAGCTTGTCTGCTATTTTCCGCGTAAGAAAATGATCTTACCGCGAGGGTTTGTCATGAATAGCCTTACGTAGAAAGAGGGAAGAGTCCTGGGGAGCTCCCCCCCCCCCAGCCAATCTGCCCCCTTTGCTCAGTAGACTTCACTGACACCATGAGGACAAAATTAGGCAGAGACTGTCCTGGACAAGCACACTTGGGTCAGTGCTCAGCTCTGCCCTCCTACAGAAGGGCTCCAACTCTTTAGCACTGGGATTCACCCCGTTATTAGATTCTCCCTGCTCACATTGTCCAAAGGTTGGAAAGTCTTGTGAAACATCAGGTCCCACCTCAGAAATCCTTGGTTTCAACATGCCTCTGACCTGACATCCATAGCTGAGCATGAAGGTGTACATGTGGAAGTTGGGTATATGCCACCTGGGACCCTGCCTTCATGCAGAGATTCTATGTGCCTGTACAACTGAATATGCACAGGGCAATATGTACATTTTGAACTGAACATGTATGTGTGTGTGTGTGGGGAGGGTGGAGGTACAGTCAGCAGACATGATCCTGCTCCTTTACACATTCACTGAACGGACAAAGAGGACTCACATCTTCCCTAATTGTTGGCTGAAGTTCCATGCAGAAAGCCGAGGTAGGAACCACTGTTGCATCTGACATCATCTTTGTTCAAGTTCCCACCAGGTTTTTAATGACCGTATGACTGGGGCTGTTTCTTCCAAGAGGATTAATGCACCAGGAATTCGTACGTATAGGCCTCGTCTTCCTTGGCCAAGGACTCCAATCAGCCTTAGCAAAATGGGTGATTGTGTAACTCATGTGATGGTGACTGGGCCAATGTTTAATGTACTTTTTATAGATGTGGCTTACATAAAAGGAAGGCCAGACTTTGAAAGATTCTCAGACTGCCAGCATATTAATGTTCCCTGTAATCACGTAAAAAGCCCTGTGCAAATGCAAGATATTACCACCTTGGCATTTGGTCATACCTAGAAATCCTACAGGATGATACATGACCACACACACATCCCCCATGATTTACCCTCCATGAGAATGCAATGTCTTTTTATTCCCCATAAAGCCAAAAAACAGATCAAGAACGACATTTTATGACCCTTAATAATACTAATAATACTTAACATTTATGGAGCACTTTCAAAGTGTGCCAAGTATGGGCCCAATCCTAACCAACTTTCCAGCTTCAATGCAGCTGCAGTGCAGCCCTGAGAAAAGGGAACAAATGTTGCCTTACTTTAAGGAGGCCTCCATGACTGCATTTCCACTGTGAGATACAGTGCATACCTCAATGGCTTGGCTGCATTGGCGCTGGAAAGTTGGATAGGATTGGGCCCTATTTTCCCTACATTATCTTAATGCTAAGTCAAGATTTTGCAGTTGGAGACCAGAAGTTGAGGGGGAGCCTCTTTCCTATGGCCACTGAAGGATTTCTTTTCACCTAGGAATTCCAAGAGTCATAGTTTAGGCTGTGTCTCTCAACCACACTTACCTGGGAGCAAACCTTGATTATAAGGGGGCGGGCAGCCTAATCCTGTCCCCAGCAGCTCCACCAGGTGCAGCGGCACCAAAAACTTACATCCTCTTCCCCCAGGGAAAGCACCAGATTCCACAATGGGGCTCCTCAAGTCTGCACCAGCTATTTTGCCAGCGCAAAATACTCTGTGTTGGACTTTGCAGCCCAACATGGAGGATAGGTACAGCGAAGCAGAGCTCCACCGGTCCCCCCCCCCTCCACCGGGCCTGTTCCTCACCCTGCACCACCCTCCCCCGCCCCACTCCGCTCACTCCCTGCCCCCCACCCCCCAAATACTGCCAGCCAGCACTGCAGGAGTGCCAGCTGGCTCTCCATGCGGCACTGAGGCTCAGCGCCGATTGGTGCTGACCCAGCACTGGTGGGCCCCCTTGTCCAGGTACTTACATACTCTCCAGGTAATCTCAGGATAAACAAACTTATGTTTATCCTGGGTTTGTGACACCCAGGGCCAGTGCTGGAGCTCAGCACTGGTGCTGAGAGTTAGTAGGACTGGGACCTTAGTTCTGAGTACACATGCCTAGGATTGGGCTTTTCAATTGCTTAGTCTGCACCAATTCTCTGTATGGCAGCATTAATAGTAAGAAAGATTTTGCAAAGGTCTTGTTGACATGAATTGAATAGCATCCCACAAGCAGCTTCAAGGTACAATAAAAGAAGCTCCTCTTATTTAGAAAAATCCATTAAGCAAACTGGAAGATTTTCTTTTAAAACTCTCAGTAGACCTACAAGATACAGACATTTAAGAAACTGGTGCTTTGGAGTCTGCTGGGCTGTTGATGCAAAACAGGCTGTATCGGGTGTGGCAAAAAGGAGAGGTGCACAAGATAAAGGAATGGATTTTTAGTTAAAAGCTTATGGTGGGACTTGAAAATAAGCTTGCTCAGTGTGCATTCTTTATTTAGATTTCTTAGTACACCCCATGCTGAAAGTGCTGCGGAGGCAACCTCTATAGAATCCTTTTTTAGTAACTGAAGTATTTCACATACGTGACGACAGTAATCTGAACCACAACTCTGTATGGTAGGTCAGCATTCTTATACCCATATATCAGGTGAGGAGACCAAGAGCATTTCAAACCCAAGTGTCCTTTGTTTTGGAGTAGCACTTCTTGGCTCCTAGCTCGTTTCTCAGATCTTAGGTAGCACACCTTTCAGAGGGCTCAGCATCTTTGGTCAGTCAGTATTCAAATCATTGTTTAGGCCAGGGGTGTCAAACATAAGGCCCGGGGGCCCGATGCTACCCGGGGAAGCTTTTCAACCAGCCCTCAGGCTCTCAGCTGCTGACCCATGCTGAGGTGTTATTGCTGAAAGCGCAGCCCTCTTGAAAATTGAGCTCTCCCATATCTTGAATATGATCAAGATATGTATATTTTCTTTTCTGTCATTTGCAGCTAATGAGCCCAAGTGAGAAAAAGTGCTTATTTTTGATCACAAACTGTTGAATGACATCACTTCATGCTTAATGACATCACTTTCGGCCCTCAGCAGGCATCATGAATGCTGTTTTGCCCTCTGTATGAAATGAGTTTGACATCCCTGGTTTAGGCCATCATTTCCTAAACTGTGTGTTGCGACCCACTGGCAGGTCGTGAGACCTTGTGCAGTGGGTCACAACCCCATGTGGCTGGGCCCAATGTGATGCTCCTGGTAGCACAGCAATGCCTTATCAGGATGCTCCTGGAGGCCTCTTCTGGGCAGCCGCAGACCTCTGCAGCCCCTTGCCCACGGCAAAGCTCTGCGATGGTGCTCCCCGCGGGCTATCGCTGCCCCCCCAGGCACAAATCTGTACCCCCCTACTCACCTCCTCCCATGCCAGGGAAACCTCTATGAGTTTCCGCCCCCGTCGGGAGCCTCAGAGAGGCTTCCGTGGGGTCTCAGTGGCCGGCGCCTGGGGCATTTGCCCCAGGCAGGTCTATGGTATGTACTGCTTCCAGGTTGCGCCAGGCCTGAGACTGACTCTACTGGCAACCAGAAGCAACTCCTGGTCAAACCAGAGGCCAGCAGGATGTGTTGTGAGCCTGGCACGACCCTGAAGGGGCCCCTGGGGCTCCCAGTAAGACATTGCAGCACTACCTAAAGCAATGCATCATGACCCACTGCAGAGGGCGAGGGGTGTTGCTGAAATGTTTCAGTGCACTGAAAAGTTTGGGAACTGCTAGTTGAGGGAATTCTTCTAATTTGTCCATTACCATTGAAGCAATGGATCTGGCACACATAAATGAATCTGCATGATGCAATGGCATGAAGAGACATCCCCCCCCCCCCACAACAGGGATGCCAAGCATGAACAACCTAAGCCTCTCCCACCATAATTTTCTCTCCCTCTCCCTTCTCTGCCTTCTCGTCCTACTGGCTCTTCAAAGTCTGCAAAGCCATGAGAGAAGGAGAGGGTGGAATCTGCAGGCTGCAGCTCCACCTCTCCGGCCAAGAGTCAGCAGGTGGCCACCATTGTCCCTTCTTCCTGCTGGCCACCCAAGGCTGCTGGCCATCCTGCTGGCCACCCAAGGATCAGGGCTGGCCTTAGGAGCTGTGGGGCCCCATTGCAAACATTTTTTGCAGGTTCACAGCCAAGGTCTGTAGAATTTTAGAGATACAAACAAAATTTATTATAGACTTTATATCTCTGGGGTAGAATTGAAAGCAATCAAAGACTGCGCTTAAGAAGTGCATGTGAATTAATGAACGAAGTGGATCTCAGCATGTTTTAGTATAAAATTGCAGACATGGAAGCCTACAAGTAAACAAACAAACAGTGTAGATTACCATGGAAAAGTAAATACAGGTGGAGCCTATTGATCCGCGTTCCGTGACTCAGCGCAATTAACAAAAAAAGCGTTGTGCTAAATTCCATACACAAATACACTGCAACCTGACACTTCCGGATGGAAGGAAACTAAGGCAGCTGTTCTCAATCCCCTCCCCTTCACGCCGCTCCATACTCAACCCTCTTGTTGCCAGCTGTCCTGCTTCTTTCACAGTTGGAACGGTGAGCTTGCTTGGGAAGCCTCGTCCTCTGTGTCCCAGGCAGCCTCCCAACAGCGCTGCAGGTTCTTCTCCTCCTCTTTGCTGCCGCCACCCCTGCAGCCCTCCCTGGCCACCACCATCATGGAAGCTCCTCTGCCCCGGAGCATTCTGGGACTTGTAGTCTGGTTCTCTGCTTACCCTCAGCTGTCTCTCCAAGCCTTCCCTTCCTAAGGCTTGCTTAGGAAGGCTTGCTGGAGCAGGAGAGCCTGCATCATCTGGGGGGGGGGGGAATTCGGCAAACACTCCCTGGGTTTTTTAAAGCAATCCCCTCTGTTGCTACCACACCTGCCTCTGTGTGTGTGCAAGTGAGAGAGAGAGAGAGAGAGCCCCACCTGCAAAGCCATGAGAGAAGGAGAGGGTGGCATTTGCAGGCTGCAGCTCCACCTCTCTGGCCAAGAGCAGGCTCTGGTTACACAGGGTTTTCCTCCCCCCTCTTCAGCCTCGGCTGGCTAAGGGGCTCCAGGAATGTTACTGTTCCTTTGCAAGGGGAACCTCTTCCATGGTTCCTGGGCTATTCCCTGCCTGGCAAGGCAGAGCCTTTTTGCAGTGTTTTGGGAGACCTGGGGTGAGACGCCAGTGCAGGGCAAAGGAGGCAAAGGTGTGTGTGACTTTCAGTACCCCCCCCCCGCATTTGCATTGAGACAAATCCTAAAGATAAAAAATAAAAAAATCCATGGATAAATAGGCTGCACCTGTAGTTACAAAACCACTTGTTTCAGTGACTTGGAAATGATTTAGTAAAAATCTTAATTTTATTTTTACCCTTAATTTTACCCTTACTTTTAATTTTTAGTCCCCAATTGAGAGCACTTGGTCCAATTGACCTAAAGCCAGCCCTGCCGAGGGGTGGTGACAAGAGGGAGCTGCAGCAGTGGCAACTGGTCACAGCTCCTCTGGGGCCAAGAGTTGATCTGCTGGGAGGAGCAGCTGCCACTCTTCATGCCCACCCCATGGGATGCAGAGAGTGAATGGTAAGAGGAAGCTGTGCTGATGTCTGCAGCTCAGGGGCAGAGTGTTTCCTCATGCCAACTGAATCTTGCTCCCCAAATGCCACCTGGTGCATGTGTATGCACATGACCACGGATGAGGTGGGAGAATGAGCAGGTGTGCCCACCCCTTCCTTTTACTTATGGAGTGCATGGTCAGCAGACCTCCTGCTCCACTCTGCTTCTCTCTTGGAAATGAATGGGAACTCATCATCTCCTGCCCTGGCTCATTTTTCCTTCTTTCATCTTCTTCCAGCAGAACTGCCATGATCTCCCAGCAAGTTGCAAGAAGATCAGAGCTCTCAGTGGAGTGGCAGTTTGGCGAGGGTGGGGAGACAGCTGGGCTGGGGGCCTTTCTGCCTGCCACACCTCCACAGGCACCTCTCCATACAACCACGGCCCCACTGCAGCTCCTCTGAGGCCAAGAGGAGGCTAGCTCTCTTCCAGCACACCAAAACCAACAGGATGTCAAGGAACAAAGTTCACCTTAGCACCAAAAATTTACATCCTTGAACCAACACCTAATGTTTTAATGGTCTCATCCAGCACCTTGCACTCTGTCCTCCACTTCTCTGAAGCCATTCAGCACATTGACCACCTACAGTGGGCTACTACAAAACAGAGCTGTAGTAGCCGCTGCTCAGGCATCTGTCAAGAGTTACATGAAGAGGACAACCTCTGTGAAGTAGAGAAATTTGCGATTTGTTTAACACTATAAAACACTTTATTTATGGGGCTTCACAGCAGGCCTGTGTGACTTTGATACATGGGGTACTTTTCTTTGTTTCATGGTGTTCATAAATCTTGCCAGCATAGGAGGAGACCATATATCACATCCTCCAGCTTCCGTGAGGTTTCTTACAGCTTCACTTCAAACCTAGGGACTTGCTGATGATAGGCAAAGCAAAAGTCTCAAAAGTGGAAAGGAGCTTGGTGATCCGGAGCACTGAATAAGTTTCAAGTAAGGGATGACCTGCAGAGCTGCAAAATGGCATCGCTCAGGATCCAGAGGTCCATTTGTACTTTCACAATCAAGCTTCATGGCTCAAAAATGATGGAACCGCCACCAAAATACCCTCTTTGGGGACGTTCCAAGTCAATTTGGGAGCTTCTCCTTGAATAAAACATCTGAGGAATTCTGGGGGAAAGCAAAAGACTTTGGATGAGACTACTAATGTTTCTCGGGCAGTGATGTCCACAGATTTCTAGTTTGCCACTGGATTTTGCCAACAGTTCAGTCTAAAGCAAATTCAGAGGTTCCTCCTCAGAGAAAACAAGTAAAAACCCCCCCCCCTTTTTTTGGAGTTGGAGAAGACTAGCAAAATCACTTGGGGGGGGGGATTGTCAAACTGTGCCAAACATAGTTTTGAATCACCAACCATCCAACTCATTAAGTGATAATTGCTCCGAAAACAATAGGAGACTCTTCCATAAGCCCTAAAAAGGAGCAATGTGCAGCTTAGGAAGCTTAAAAGGGGCCTTGAATAGAAAAATGCACAGTGGGGAGGGGCTGCATCTTCTTCTCTAGCACATGGTGACATTTCCATATGTAAAACTCCCAGGAAGACAGAAAGATCTGAAGGGGAACTTGTCACTGTTTAGCTGTGCAAAAAGCACACCAGGGCAAAGAAATCGAAGGAGAGATTCAAAGGAAATCATCAGAGAAAACAGATGTCTTGTCTTATGTCAGGGAGGTATCAATGAACTCCGAATGAAAGGGAAGGGAAGCCAGGCAATGAAAAGGAACTTAAGGGAATTTCAAACAGACCCTCCCAAAAATAAATAAATACAACCATTCCCCTCTCAAACAGGAAGCACATTTGGGGAGGGGTTAGGAAGCAGATATGACAAAGATATTTTGTAATTTGCATCTTCAAAGTAAAAAAATGGATCTTGCCAGAATGTTTTAAAAGCAGAATACATTTGGGAGGGATGTTTTAAATAAGTGAACATCCGCTAACCAAATGGTAATGCGGGTGTTTTTTCCCCCCCTGGGAAAGACACCAGCCTAAGGAGAACACACACACACACACACACACACACACACACACACACACACACAAATATCTGTTTGGAGTATCTCTATGCAGGCCCCATTGAAATGAATAGCCATCTCATGGCATGGCCCCTTGTATGCACTGGTCACAATCCACGTGAAATGCTCCCCCTGTCATTTCACAGACGCTTCAATCTGAAATGGCTAAACCACCTCTTTCCAGATGCCTGAGTTTGTTTGTAATGGATCAAGCCAGGAGAAGGGCTGTAATGAGTGTGTGTATTTTCAACACTGCACACACACACACACACACACACACACACACACACACACACCCCGCCCCGCCATTTGAAACAGCTGGATCATCAATATTTTATTACCGGTGCTTATCGCCGGCCATTGATTTCAACCCCTGCCCTTCTCTCTTGTTCAGCATTACTAAGCCATGTACGCATTAGGTGGCTTGCCTTTGTGCCAAATGTCACCCTGTCACTTGGGGGGAAGAGAGACTGAGGGGTGGTACAGTCAGAAGTTAGATTAAAACATGTCTCAGTAAATCAGGTATCGATTCTTACCCCTCTTGTTGCCACTGCTTCACTCCTCCCCCCCACCCCACACACACAGAGCATGAATGCAGGATGAAGCTACAAATTCCCCATTTTTTAACAGTTTATAAAATTTTTACTATTTGCTACAAGTGAAACAAGATTGGCAGGATATGCATAGAGCAGGCGGGACTGTGTGCAGATTTTATGGATTCCAGGAGGGGGGGAATATATGTGCATACACAATGTTCTTGCACCCTATGGGGTCCCAGTTGCTTGTTCATCCAGTGACCAAGTTCTGGTCTGCCCACCCCAAATTATTAGCTGTAAGTACAGCATTGGGAATGTAAGTACAGTACATTAGGGAATGGCAGCAAGCCGGCTCATTTACATTCTATAGTCCTGTGCAAGGGGCAGGCTTAGATCCCCACAACCATGAGGCACACCGGGTGACTTTAGGCCAGTCACTAATTCCCATGTTACAGTCTTGTCGTAAGCAGAAAATGGGGAATGCCCGCCTACAACATCCTCGTGGTGACTGTATGCACCATCTGGGTTTTAGATGGAGCCCAACTCTGAATGCCAGATGCAAGGGAGTGGTAGCAGGATACAGGTATTTTCTGGTATGCTCCCAGAAGCATCTGGTGGGCCACTGTGAGATACAAGAAACTGGACTAGATGAGCCCTTGGCCTGATCCAGCAGGACTCTTCTGGTATTCACATGTTCTCTAAGCTCCTTGGATAAAGGATAAGACATAGACTGACAGACTTCTGTAATCAAGGACACAGGTTAAGAGGAAGGAAACTTGCTTCCATCCCCAGATACTGCAGCCTGCCAGCCCCTAAATTACGGCCTCTTAGCTTTGTCCTGCAGAACTCACTGGAAGAACCAGTCATTCTCATAACTGTGTAGCCTGGTCTTTGGTTCTGCTTCTTGGCAAGGCTGTGACAGATCAGGAGAGAGATCTTGGGGTGGTGGTGGACAGGTCGATGAAAGTGTCGACTCAATGTGTGGCGGCAGTGAAGAAGGCCAATGCTATGCTTGGGATCATTAGAAAAGGAGAAGAGAGCTAAACAGCTAATATTATAATGCCGTTGTACAAATTGATGGTAAGGCCACACCTTGAATATTGCGTCCAGTTCTGGTTGCCACATCTCAAAAAAGACATAGTGGAAATGGAAAAGGTGCAAAAGAGAGCGACTAAAATGATTACTGGGCTGGGGCAACTTCCTTATGAGGAAAGGCTACGGCGTTTGGGCCTCTTCAGCCTAGAAAAGAGGCACCTGAGGAGGGACATGATTGAGACATACAAAATTATGCAGAGGATGGACAGAGTGGATAGAGAGATGCTCTTTACACTCTCACATAACACCAGAACCAGGGGACATCCACTAAAATTGAGTGTTGGGAGAGTTAGAACAGACAAAAGAAAATATTTCTTTACTCAGCGTGTGGTTGGTGTGTGGAACTCCTTGCCACAGGATGTGGTGATGGCATCTGGCCTGGACGCCTTTAAAAGGGGATTGGACAAGTTTCTGGAGGAAAAATCCATTACGGGTTACAAGCCATGATGTGCATGTGCAACCTCCTGATTTTAGGAATGGGTGATGTCAGAATGCCAGATGCAAGGGAGGGCACCAGAATGAGGTCTCTTGTTATCTGGTGTGCTCCCTGGGGCATTTGGTGGGCCGCTGTGAGATACAGGAAGCTGGACTAGATGGGCCCATGGCCTGATCCAGTGGGGCTGTTCTTATGTTCTTAACTACAATTCCCAGGAGGCCTTGCAGGTCTCTTGTTATCTGGTGTGCTCCCTGGGGCATTTGGTGGGCCGCTGTGAGATACAGGAAGCTGGACTAGATGGGCCCATGGCCTGATCCAGTGGGGCTGTTCTTATGTTCTTAACTACAATTCCCAGGAGGCCTTGCAGGTCTCTTGTGATCTGGTGTGCTCCCTGGGGCATTTGGTGGGCCGCTGTGAGATACAGGAAGCTGGACTAGATGGGCCTATGGCCTGATCCAGTGGGGCTGTTCTTATGTTCTTAACTACAATTCCCAGGAGGCCTTGCAGGTCTCTTGTGATCTGGTGTGCTCCCTGGGCATTTCGTGGGCCGCTGTGAGATACAGGAAGCTGGACTAGATGGGCCTATGGCCTGATCCAGTGGGGCTGTTCTTATGTTCTTATGAGGGTTTCTTATTGAATAACTAAAAATATTTAAATACCACTTGCCTGCTGTTCAAAGCTGTTTACAAAGCAATGCAAGGTATGAAGGTATTTCCAAGTAATGTAGAAGAAACTCAAGATAAACACCTTCCCGATATCCAATAGTCAGAAAACAGAGGGCCAAGCTGAGCAACATGCAGCTTCCTTCATTGGCACTGGTGTGTTTGTTTGTTTAAGCATGTAAGTACCTGAATGGAACTCTGATTCAGATCACAACCATGTGGGGAAGGAGGGGGATTTAACCCCTTGTCCCTCCCACCCAATCTGAATCTGCTCACACCCCCCCCCCCAACATTCATGGTTGTTGTTTGACCTCGTGTCACCTGGGCCTGGCCCTGGCACCACGGGTCTCCTCAGGAGCAGAGGTAAGTAAAGGAATTGAGTAAGTGCTGCCCAGATCTGGTCCCCAGGCAGGGGTCTCCCTGGGAGTAGGCTCTGAGATCTCACAAGATCTCAGGTTGATCACATGGCTGGAAGACATGGGGCCGTCTTGGTTGGCTACAGGATTCACAAGAAGCCCGGCAGCTGTAGGGAGAGGTCGCTCCTCCCTGGCCTCCCAACCAGTGGAGAGAACATGGGAAGTAATTGCAACTGTGGGCCATTCCCAATACCTGTCCCCAGCCTTGGAAGGGGCTCAAGGAACCCAGTGGGGGAACGGAGGGTCCAACCCTCCTGGGGAAGCAAACTCTGGCAGAGCATAAGGACCACTCAACCTCCGGCTGCCCGGGGGAACCAAGTGCCCAGCTCCATTAGGGTCTGGGGGAAGCCCCTGGGAACCTGTCCCAGACTACAGCCCCCTGGAGGAAGCCATCCAGAGGCAGTTCCTCCACGGCTGCCAATCCAGGCCAGCAGGGACAATACCGCCTGGCTATCACCATAGGTGATAAGCCCACCTGGGGGCAGAGCTGCAGACACCACCTACCTACAGACACCTCCTCCAGTGAGACACAACAGGAGAATGATTTTCTGACAAGGACTATCAGCAAAGACTATTGGACACACGTGATCTCTGTGATGTAACAGGACTGGGCATAGCCTTCTGTAAGGACTACTGTACCAGTGTGGCTCCTGTGAAGTAACAGGGCCAATGAGTGTGAAAGCCTTAACAAGAATAAACTGCTTTGTGCTGATCACCCCAGAGATCTTCTTGCCTTCTTTTTGACCAAGGTAAGTTGGGAAAGCCTCAAACCCTTGACATTGGAGCCCACCCTGGGGGGAAGCTGAGCCCCCACCATGGACACAACACCTGGGCAAGCAGTTCCCACTGATACCAAAAGAATCTTCCCTTGGGCTGAATAGCTGGTGTAGGAGACCCCAATCCAGATCAAGGACAAAGGGTTGAAGCTCTCATCCTTCATCATGGTCCTGACTTCAGTCAAAAGTCCAACAAAAAATCTGACTGTTTTTAAAAGTAAAGCAAGGAAGCAGTAGCCCTCCAAACCTCTACCCTAAGGATGTTTCACAGCTTCGAAACACTCCCTTTTAGCTGTGACCCCCTCCTATTTGTTGGCTCCCCGTTTTGAGCCACATAGCACCACCAGCCCTACGGAGGCAAGAGGCTTTAGTGAAACAATATAGAAAAATCACCAACAATCCACTTTTACCAGTGCATGCCAATCTCCCTCATCTATCAATTAGTAGGCATAAATCCAGGAAGCCTTCTCTGGCACTTGCACAACATCTGCACAATAATTTGAACATCAATGGAAAGCTAAATGGGCAGTCAAACATCCAGAGGCAGGCAGATATATAGACAATCCTACACTTAGGGTGCCAGGTTTCGACTTGCCTCGCCAGCCCTGGAAATCTTTGAACAGGATCCATACCCTACATGGTGTTTGCCAGGACTCAATGTTTAAATGGGGCTAGTGTCTACCACTCAGTGTGATTGTGGGTTCTCCCACCAAACCATGTACCACATTGTGTCTGGCTGCAAACCGAGGGCGTAACTGGCCCAAGGTCTGACTTTTTCAATGAAGGTAACTCTGTCCCTGAATTGCTGGACAAAATGGACATTGATATTTGATCTAGTTTAAATGTTATACATGTCAATGCATTATATGCCATACGCTAAATAAATAAATAAATAAATAAATAAATAAAGCTGTGAGTAAGGTTGGCTGTATAGAAGGAGCAAGGCAAATAACCTTGTGCAAGATTATTACACAAATGAATGTCTCCACCCCAAGAAGTTTTAATGTCTCCCAAACAAGCTTTCAAAGTTTTAAAATCCATGAAACCAAATATACATAACCTTATGAGTTTTTTTTACAACCAACAAACAAGCTGCCTTCCCTTGGGTTTTCTGAAAAACGCTGTAATACATCCTAAGCCTTAGGAGGAAAAAGAAGACTGTTTAATCCCAGAACTTGTCCAACAAATGCTAGATAACTTCCTGAACCAAATATTCAAATTTTCAGCAAGAATGAGAGTTTCAAAGGAAGTCTTAAAGGCACTCTTAAAGGCCTATACTGCTTGTGCCTCTTCAGTACAAAGTCAATTTTTTTGCATCTGAAAAAGACTCACTTCAAGATTCCTTTGCGAGTTTAGCTTGCATTGCCAATCACAAATGCAAATTTAGCTTGCAGAAGGAGCTGAGAGTTTTTTGAGGCTCAAAAAGAAAAAAATTCACCATGAGCTAAAGGGGCATAAGTAGGCTTGGGATGGCTGTGACTTTTAGCAAAACATAGATTTTGTGCTAAAAATGCAATGTTGTTGGAAGCTTTTCTAGGGCTTTATTAGACAAGCTACACAATCTTTTGTCCCTCAAGACAAAGAAAGTACTTTCTGTTTGTTGGAGAATGTTAGAGCTTTGAAAAACATTTTTCTTTTTTTTGGTGGTGGGTTTTGGTGGTGGGAGGGCTGGTTCCTGCCCTACAACTGTGCCTAAGACACAGGCTAGAAATAGTTGTTTTGTAATTAAAGAAGGATTGCATGCATTTGTTCTGCTGTTTTGTTTATTTTTGGTCTCCTCCTTCTCTTTGTTGTCAAGATATCACATTTATTGGGACTAGTGAACTTCTCCAATCTGGGAAGGACACAAGGGACTTAAAGTACAAATTTTCTTTTCAGCTTGGCTTCTTCGGAGGCCCTGGTTTCTTTTCTGAAGCCACAAGGCAGCTGACCAGGAAAGCTCTGCCTCCAGGGGAACAAGACTACAAATGGGTTAAGAGAAATCTTGTCCAATTTGGAGGACTACTGCCTTTTTAAACACAACAAAGTTGCCTGTGTAGGTTCCGATCCTTCCACACTTCATCCATAATGCTCTCCAGGAAACCCCACAGGAGAGTAGGTTGCAACCATTTTGCAGAACTCTGTTGGACTTTCAAAATTCAGTTGTGAGACAAAGGAAATCCATTCTAAGAGTAGGATCATTTTCCAGCAACTTCTGCACCATCAACTTTTACTGCCCCCATAATGTCCACGAGATATGGGGCGATAAACAGAATTAACAGCCACTGTCTGGGGATCTGTGGGGGGGAATGCTGTGCAATTCTTTAGAGCAGTGGTACTCAAACTGTTTAGAAGCTAGACCCACTTTTTCGAATAACAATCTGTAGGGACCCACTGCTCGTGATGTCATTAACCTGGAAGTGACATCATCAAGCAGGAAATATTTAACACCCTGTAAGACAAACCCAAATTTAATTAATTAATCAATTAAAGTAACTAAGTAAATAAATTAAAATTTAAAGCGTGTTTAAAATAAAAAAGACCATAAGTTTAAATAAGCATAATTTTAAAATAAAAAAGAACCCTCCGAACTCTCCCAAGCAGTTGCTGATCTGTTTTAAAAAATAAAATAAAATCATCAAACACGTCAAAGGCTGCAATTCTATCATCACTTACCTGGGAGTAAGCCCCATTGACTGTCATTGTTAAAAGCATAGACATAGCCTGTTCAAAGTACAGATCTGTCACATTTCCCCAAATGCAATCACATACTATGGTAGCATCGAGTCTAAGAGATTAAAAATAAAATACACATTGAAATGAATGGGGATCCACCTCAAATGGGATCGTGACCCACCTAGTAGGTCCTGACCCACAGTTTGATAAACACAGCTTTCAAGGAACCAGTGCCTCCTTTAAGGGGTAAACAACCTGATGGCTTGGGCCACATCCTCACCAGAAGATGAGACAGGCAAGCCCTCCCTGCAAAAGGAAACCAGATGTAGATAGCACTGTTTTTACAACTTCTCACCACTCAGGGAGGTGTGAGAAACAATGGGACCTTCTTAATAGGGTTGTTAAAAGAACACTGAGATAATGTAGGCAAAGGCTTTTAAATGCTCCGGAATTTAACATGGTGTTGTACTCTTTATTGTACTCTTTTCTCATACAGGAAAAAAAAGTTAACTGAAAAAGAAATATACAGCATCATATATGAAGAATTGATGTTGTGATGGTATCTGACCTGGATCCCTTAAAAGGGAGATTGGACAGATAGATGGAGAAAGGTCCACCACAGGTTACAAGCTGTGATGATCACATGCAACCTTCTAAACCTGGGGTTTTAGAGGCAGCCTATCCCTGAATGCCAGATGCAAGGGTGTGGCAACAGGATCTTGTTGTCATCTGTGCTCCCTGCAGCATCTGGCGGGCAACTGAGATATAAAGAGAGATGAAGTCTTGGCCTGATTCTAGATGTAGGCTGTCTCTGACATGCCAGATGCAAGGGACTGGCAACAGGATGCAGCTGTCTTGTGTGGCTCCCAGAAGCATCTGGTGGAAGCTGGACTAGATGGGGCCTTGGCCTGATCCGGCAGGGCTTTCTGTATGTCCTTAAGCTGCATGTGTCTACATTGCCACAGGTACAGGTTGGGACTGTCAACATAATTTCCAAGATGCTGGCACTTCAACAGAGCCAGGGGTGGAGCCAGGCAGCTTGGGACTGAGTTAAGACCAAAAAAACAACAACACTGGGCCAAAAAAAATGAAGTTTACACAGCCTGGGACCCTGGAAAGCAGCCTCTGAAAGTTCTTACTGATTTGGGAGTTGCCCACCTCTGCCCCTTCGAACCTTCTGCCTTTTCAGCCCTGTAAAGCACTCAACTGCTACTGCTGTTATGTTAGACTGGCAAGATTTATTGGCCGAAGCTTTTGGTGCGGTCAGGTGTGAGTTGGGTGGGTTGGACGGCCTCTGATTTTTTTCCACTTCACTGGGAGGCCGTGGTGTGTATTTTGCTGACAGTCGGCATGTTGGTCTGGGAACTCAGCACTTTTCTAAGCTCCTTGCAAACAACCGCCTACAACCTCAAGCCTGCCCTAGCGACGGACAGATGGATGGAAGTTTTGCAAGGGGCGAACGGGCTCCTACCACCTTCCTTCTTTGAACAAAGGAACAAGCATCAATCAGATATATCCCCCTGCAAGTGCCCACATTTAAAAAAGCTGTCGATACAGGAGCTGAAAGTCTCCTCTCTGCTCTAGAGACATCCTGTTGCTGAAATAAGAACTAAGAGCTGCCTTGCTAGATGAGAGTCGGAGCGAATCTCATCCAGCATCTTCTTTCCAACATGACCACCCAGATGCTTCTGGGAAGCTGACAAGCAGGGCAGGAAAGCAACAATCCTCCCTGGGTATCAGTCCACACATCAGGTACTCAGCTACTGAACATGGAGGTTCCACTGACCAATTCTGGATAGCGGCTGTTGATGGAGGCGTCATCGCTTAATTTGTCTAACCCTTTTCTGAAGGCATGTAAGCTCACAGCCATCACCACATCTTGTTGAGGTGAATTCCAGTTACCTGAAATGTGAAGAACTACAGTACTTCTTTTTGTCTGACTCTGTCCTTAAGCTGGTGTCAATCAATTGCAAGTTCTAGTGGTACAAGAGAAGGCAAAATCCCTTCTCCCCTCTTCACATACCACTTATAATTTCACAAACCTTTTCCATGCCCCTCATCATCTGACTTTTCTGTGAATTGAGCCACCCTGTCAAATGTCCCTTTTTTCATAGGCCTGTGGTGCTCCAGCCCCTTGGTTATGTTCATGGTCTTGTTTTGAACCTTTTCCAGGTTGAGAACTGATTTTCATCTTTTGGAGACTAAGCAGGATCTCTTTAAGAGCAACAGAGGTTGGCATAAGGAAGTGTAGCCTTTGAGGTCTCACATTTGCTCCTCACTGAGTACATCCCATCTTCTCTGGGATGCTGCGGCTTGTTAAGGTCTGATGTAGCTGCCCTGAAGAAGAATCTCAAACTGAGATTCATCAGACTCATTGAGACTGAGCAAACATCAGGTGTGCAGGCTGTTTTTTACTAGAACATCACTAACTGGATCCCTGACAACGCAGCATTAATTCCTGTCTCCATTCCTAGATTGTACATATATTGCTTTCTGGGATGTCAATCAGTTAGCACAAGGAGTTTACACACAGATCATTGCTACACTCTGGGGCAACACAAATGGTGTGTGCATGGGGCGGTGGGGAGTGGGAGAGAGAGAATGATGAAAGAGAAGAAGAATCGCTGCAGCCAACATTACTCCGAAACCATTCCAATATGGGACAACAATGTTCCCCAGCTGGGAGCGGATTCTGAGATCCTTAATTAAAAGGCCAACTGTTCTCCAGGCTCTTCCCCCTCCTCCTTTTTTCACCCCCTTAACCAGAACATCATTGCCAACCCCTCCATTCCAGTCTGAGCTCTTTCTTCCTCTGCAGCATCTGTCCCCAGCATGTTGGGAAGCACAGAACACCGACATGTTGAGGCTTTTGTGGTCCTGCAGAATTTTCCATTGAGAGCAGCAAAGGAGTGAGGCCAAAGCTTTCCCTCCCTCTGCACTTTCAAGTGCCATTTCCTTGGAGGGCACCGGTCCCTCTGCATACACTCACATGTGCATGTGTGCAGTTATTATTTTTGACAAGTTTTAGGAGGTGATGGGCTCCTGTGGCATCAGCAGGTCTACCAGACGTGGTGCTTGAACCCCCATCCCAGGTTCAGACAGCCAACAATTGTCTCTCCTTGTCTTCCAAGAGTTCTTGGAGGGCAACCTCTTCAGATTCCAAGAACAGAGGAACAGAAGAAGAACCCCGTTGGAACACACCAAGGGGCCATCTTGTCCAACGTCCTGCTTTCCACTGTGGCCAACCAGATGCCTCCAGGAAGCAGGAGGGGCTAGACAGCCATCAGGACTATCCCTCCCTCTTTTTCAACCTGGTCACAAGTCGCGGCTGTCAGCACATCTTCTGGCTGCAAGACCTTCAAACAAGGTCTTCACCTTGGGTGAAGTTCTTTCTTTTGTCCATTTTGAACCCACCGCCAATCCATGTTACTGGATGACCCACACCTATTATTATGGGGCAAGGAGAAAGAGCCTTCTTTGTCTACATCAGGGAGGTCAAACTCATTTCAAGTAGTGGGCAGAACAGCATCCATGATGCCTGCTGAGGGCCAGAAGTGGCATCATTAAGCAGATGATGGCCAGAAATAAGCACTTTGTTCTCACACAGAAACACATTAGCTACAAATGACAGAAGAGAAAATATGCAAATCTTGTTCATAATTTCAAGATATGAGAGAGCCCAATTATCATGTTCGGAGAGTCCAATTATAACAGGGGGCCAGAGAAATTGCTTTGGGGGACCACATTCGGCCCATGGGCCTTAAGCTTGACACCTCTGTTCTATGTGCCATGAAGCCTCACAGAAGGTTTAGGACTTGGGAATGCTTAACCCTTCCCCTGAAATGCTCTTCCTCCCAGAAACCATTTCTCCCCTGGCCAGACATATTTCTGGATCCAGAGCGTGACTGGTCTGCAAATTACTTACAGTGGTCTGATGGGGGGGAGGGAGAGGGGATATAAGCAGGGAAGGATCGAAGGAAGGGAAATCCCCTGTAAATGCTCTTCCCCTGTAAATGCCCATCACGCAATGAATCATGAGCAGAGATGACCTTAGGAAGTGCACTGCCCCACACATTTGTTTTGTGGGGCCCCACCGCACTGCCCCCCAGGTGTGGTACTAGATGACAGTGCAGCACTCAGAAGTACTGGTAGATTGGCAGTGGCGCATTGATGCTACATCACCACCAACTGCTTCCAGAATGGCCTGATTTTGGGTCAGTCAGAAGAAGGGGTGGGCGAGAGGGCCCCACAAGAGCTCCATTCACCATACTGGCCTCTGCATGGAGGACTACCTCCATGCAAACTGCCAGCTGTGGCTGTGGGTGACCTGCTATCTGGTGCAGCGTGTCCTCCCCCCAAAAGTCAGCCTTGATTATGAGGACAATGTGGGGTTGGCAACCGTATTGAAATTCAGCCTCAGAGTAATGTATCTGGTGTGCTCAGCATCATCTTTGTGGTCAGCTCTGTAAAGTCAGGCAGTGAGTTCACCTCTTCCTCCTTCCCACATGAGTCCTATGGGTGATCCCAGTGAATCAATGATATAGGGCGCAATCCTAACCTGTGCTGGAGAAGGCAAGCACGCTGCATCCAACACAGGTTTGTTGGCTGCAGCGGCTCAGCCACAGGCAAGGGGAAGCTCTTCCCCTTACCTGTGGGTAAGGGCTGTGCGCCCCAATGGGTCTCCTCAGACCTGCACCACCTCTGCCAGGTCCCGGCCCCGCCCCCGGCTCCCAGCAAACGCGCCCACGGGCCCACCCTCCCCCACCCAGAAACGCCCCCTCCCCACGCCCCCCACGCCTACCTTTGCCACTTGTGTCGGCGCACTTGTGCCGACACAAGTGGCTGTGTGGGAGCCGCGGCGGAGGCTTCTTCCTCCATCCGCGTGTCGGCGCATTTGAATGTGCCAATGCAGCTCCCACCTAAGGTGGCGCAAACGTGCTTGATGGCACATTTGCGACGCCTTCGGGGCTCCTATACCAGCATAAGTGCCGGTTAGGATTGCGCTCATAGTTAGAACCAATGTATACAGTTGGCCCACAATATCTGCAAGGGATTGGTTCTACACACACACACATGCACTGTGGATACAAAATTGGTGGATGCTACAATCCGCAGGGTTCCTGGGGCACAGTGCTGCAATCACTTACCTGGAGGCCACACGCTGGGCCCTCTGAAGGTTGTGCTGGCCTCTCAGCATCCTCAGAAGGCCTCGTGGATGTGACTGGAAGCCTCTTCCAGTTGGTGCCAGCAACTTCTGGTTGAGTCCAGGGAGCGTTCTGAGGTGCAGGGAGGCCACAGCGACCTTCCTGCACCTCAGAACACCTCCCAGACGCGACTGGAAATTGCTGACACAAACCAGAAGTGGCTTCCAGTCATGTTGGGAAGGCCCTCTGAGGCATGGGATGCTCAAATCTGTGGATGCTGGAGCTGGTGGAGAAGCAGGCCCCACTGCACTATAGAGCCACTGAAGTCAATCAAGTATGGCTAAGGACGATATTGCTCAGGTCAAATGAAGTCGACGGAAAGAAGGAGGGAGGGCGATATGGGAAACAGCTTTGCAAGCGCTGCCAAAGAGTTGTCAAGTGAGTGTGAGAAGCATTTTTTGATGGAGTAAAAAAATGTTCCCAAGAAACAAGCAATAATTTTGGGTCAGCCACGACAGGATTAACACTGAGCGGAGTTCTAAGAAGCGGACTCCAGTACATATTTATCTCTCCCCCATCTCACTGCAGCCAAGGAAGCGGCCTGTTTCTTTTCTTAAAAAAAAAAAAGAAAAAAATCTAGTCAAATTGGAGTATTATGCACAGCTGTATGTTTCTGTTTCTAATCAAAGACGAAATTCCAAAGCTCCTTTGTTAATTTAACAGACATGCTCAGTACATGCTATGTGACGGCTTCACGCAGCGGTGCGCTCCCTTTGTGTCCCTTTCTCCTGAATGCCCTGTAGCTTTCAGCCAAGCTACACTGCAACAGGCTCATCACCTTAGAGCAGGGGTGCCCAAACCCCGGCCCTGGGGCCATTTGCGGCCTCCAGGACTCCCAATCTGGCCCACTGGGAGCCCCCAGTCTCCAAGTGGCCCTCTGGGGACTTGCTGGAACCCGCACCGGCCCGATGCAACGGCTCTCAGTGTGATGGCCAACTGTTCGACCTCTCAAATGAGCTGTGAGACAAGGGTTCCCTCCTCTGCTTGCTGTTTCATGTCTGTGATGCAGCAGTGGCAGTAAAGGAAAGGCTGGCCTTGCTTTGTGCAAGGCCTTTTCTAGGCCATTGCAAGACCTTCATTCATTAATACAAGTTCCATCTCTAATGTATTCATTTATGTAAATTTATTCAAAATTGAAATGTAAATTAACTCTTTTTTCCCCAGCCCCTGACACAGTGTCAGAGAGTAGATGTGGCCCTCCTGCCAAAAAGTTTGGACACCCTGCCTTAGAGCTTTCACATGCCAATGGCAATGATTGCACATGACCATTGTAATGTGGGCTGCCAGGAGGCTGGACAATCACTGCATCATTTTGGGTTTCTCCTCTCTCTCCTGCCAAACTGACCCTCTCCACTTCCTCACCTCCAATTCCATTGCCTAACTGGAAGCTCTCAACCTGCCACACCATTTTGGTCAGCTCTCTCAGAACTGTGTTTGAACCTGCTCTTATAGAAAATACAGGTATGTGTCACTTAATTATGGGGGTACTTTCCACAAACCCCATCTTTATGTGCACTTGTCACTGTCTGGACCAGTGGTTCTGAATCATTTAGCGCCGGGACCCACTTTTTAGAATGAGAATCTGTCAGGACCTACCGGAAGTGATGTCATGACTGGAAGAGACATCATCAAGCAGGAACATTTTTAACAATCCTAGGCTGCATCCTACCCACACTTACTCAGCCGTAAGTCCCATTTACTATCATTGTTAAAAGAATATACATAGTAGCTTGTTAAAAGTATAGGTCTGTAACATTTCCCTAAATGCAGTCACATACCATGGTAGCATTAAGTCTAATATATTAAAAATAAAATATTGAAATAAATGGGGGACCCAGCTGAAATTGGCTCACGACCCACCCACAGTTTCAGAAACACTGGTATGGACAACATCAAATGGCAGCTGGAAGGTGTCCCAGAATGCCTTGTGGGGTTGGCAAGGAAGGAGAGAAGGCAGGTAGCTCACCGGCAAAGCGCATGAAATGAGGTTTAACTGAGTACAGAACCACTGTCGTACACACAGCCCACATTTGGCCAGAATGTTGCTACATGCTACACACCAGTATTCACAGTCCCCTCCTCGAATGTTCGAATCAAATGTTCACTAGTATCTCAACCCAGTCGCTGTCTCACTAGGATGATGGAGCCTGCACTGTGCCAAGAGAGGCTCAGGAGAAGTGGCTTGTGGAAGATGAGGCTTACTCTGCCTGATCAGTCCTTCTCAAGCAATTCACTCAACTGCCAATGGAAGAGGAAGAGACAGGACTGGGTTGCTCTTGGGGCTGGTCGAGGCAGTGGTTTTGGTGGGGTACTCTGCACTTGCCCACCATTCTATTGCTATTTCTTCTTCCCACTAGTGTTTCTCAACTGGTGGTACACATACTGCTGGTGGTACACAAAGTGGTGTCTGATGGTATGTCTGGTGGTATCTCTGTATCACAACATGACAAACAGTGGACAGAGGCTTGGCTCCAGTGGGCAGAGTTTGAGAAATGCTGCACTGGAGCTATTATTAAAAAGTAAGGAAAGCGGAAGAGGAAGCGAGTGTGGTGTCCTAGAAGGTCTCCAAGAAGGCACTCTAGGCCACTGTTCTACTCTCCCCCTACCTTGCCTCTTCCAATTTCTAAAAAATAACTCTAGCTGTAAGAGGAGGAGGTTAAGGTGGTGGAAGGGGAAGCAACAAGGGAAGGATTGCATTCATGAAAGAACATTGTGCGCACAAATCTCACGCATGGGGGTGACTTGGGCCAACCCTGGGGAGGAATCAAAACTAGTCCTCTATTTTCCCCATCAGATTATAGAATAATAACATAAGCTAAGATAAGATAAGACATCCTCCCCTGACCCTTTGAGGGAACAGAGATGGCTACAAATATGAATAACATAACGTGGGTCAAAAGACTGATTTTTTTTTTTTTTACATAAGCCTCGGGTTCCCTTTCCTGCGTCAGAACAGGAAAATAACGCAGCACATGCCCCCCCCCAAGCTGCTTTGAACTTTCCACCAATCACATACAGAGCAGCAAAACAATACTATCCTCTGTGCGTCCGACCAGCGCTGAACTGGCCCTCCCTTCTATGTTAAGCCTCTGATCGTCCCAGCAGATGGTCCATGGTCAGACTGCGGAGGAATAAATCCGCCACAATGGTTTGTGGGGCAAGTAATGTCAGGCCATCAATGTGTTGGAAGAATAAGAACAGCAATGCGGGGGAAAAAGGAAGCCCCAAATGAACAAAACATGATTTGGGCTCTCCAGGCAAACCCCTTGTCGACCTTAACCCCGTTCTCCTCGGCTTGTGTGGCAATTAGGCAGACATTAAGCCCAAGTGCCCGAACTTGTCTGAGCATTACAAGAGGCAGCTGGGCTCCATTTCCAGCTCCATCCCCTCCCCTCCGTGCTGGTCTAAGATGGCACCATGTGATAGTGGTTAAAGGGACTGGCTTCAATATTTCAACTTGACAAGGTTTGGAAACTACCCGCAGACATGTGGCTGTAGTTACCCTGTTCTCCTGAGGCCCGGGCATCTTTTTTCCCTTTAATATGGCACGAGTTTATTCTGTGTTGGAGGATTACACAGCAATTCAAACCATGAGACAAGCTGTTGAACTTGGCTGCTTTCGAAGCTGCTGCTGCCCCCCCTGGTCTGAGTGGGATTCCTGGAATTTTCCAATGGATGAGCCCCCAGAATCAAAACAAAACCATCTCTCCTTTTCCTCCTTCCTGAGAACGAATATTCCAGTTCCTTGGGCACAATCCTACACTAGGGCCAGGCCAGGGGAGTGAGCGTTCCACCAGCGCATGTCTCTGCAAAAGTGCCATAAAGCAAAAGCGCACCATCTAGGCCAAAGCCATAGGGAGCGCCCATAAGGAGCACTGCCCACCGGAACGGGTAAGTTCCACACTGAGCTATGCAGGGGCAGGTGGAGAGCATAACGGGGCAGGATGAGGGAAGTGATGAGGATGGATCAGGACTGGGAGGGGGACAGGACCTATCTCCCTATCTCCCTTTCCTATCTCCTTCCCAGACTATCTCCTTCCCACCTATCTCCCTTCCCAGACCTGATCCACCGACTGGATCTGAGTAGACCTGTTGCAAAAGCTGGGGCTTTCTCCAGGGCATACCCAGTGGCATTTCTAGGATATTGAACACCAGGTACATGGCGTGGGTGCTACTTGAAGGGGCGCCAGCTTCTGCTGTGAATGCGTCCGCTCCAGTCGCTTTCTGAGTCTGGAAGCAACAGAAGTGCCTGCTGCCTGGATCCTCCACAGCAGGGGCTGGGGCAATCTGATGGCTCTAACTCTGCAAGCTGTAGCTGCTTTGTGACTCAGGAGGTGGCTGGAGAACCCAGAAGTGATGTCATGTGAGACAGTGTTGCTGCCCTGGGTGCCACAGCCCTTGGGCATGCCACTGAGTGTCCCCTTACCTCCAGGAAACCTTCGGCCAGCTGCATTCCCCCACAGGATGCAGTTTAAGCTGCACTGACTGCTACATCGGTGCAAGGGAATTTTTGCTGGATTGTGTGCGCTTATCGGGGGTGGTGCAACCTGCCACGCACCTCATGCCAGCACAGGTCTGCCACCCAAGAACTCTCACAGCTTGTCGCGCTCCATCTTGAAACCCAGCAGTGTGAGACTTCCAGTGAAACCGGAACAATACGATTTGCATCAGGCAGTGCTTTGTGTAATCCCAGTGTGATGCAAATCATTCTTAGATGGAGGGAGGCGGCAACTCAGGGTACGCGGACGTCATAACTGCAGTAGAAGACAAAGCACCCCAAAATGTAGGACATGGAAAAATAAAAGCCACTTGTGTATTGACTTCATGTGGTTAATTTAATTATAATTTCATGTGGTTAATTCAAACACTATATTACATATTAAATTTAAAACTCCATTGCATATGATTTATTACATAAAATTAATTACAAGAAGGGAATGCACGGCCTGCAGGGGTCCTTGTTTGTTTGTTCACTCCACTCATATACCACCTTTCAAGGGGAAGGCGGAGGAAAATAGTTTAGGGACTCCATGGACACTGATGGACACAGTTCTGGCAAGGGAGCAGCCAATGGCAGCTCAGCACATCTAGAACCCGAGGATGTGGCCAGAGCTTCAAACGCAAGGAGATGCTGCTTGATTATTGTGAACTGAGATTGTTGTGTATATTGTGTGATAAAGGGCTTTCACTGCATGGATTTGCCTTAAAGCAATGACCGGGAGGGGGGGAGGGTCGCGGTGGGAAGGTCCAATATACCAACCAAAAAAATGTTCCTTAACCATTGGCTGGTATTTCTAAAATGGGAACCAATTGCTGGGAGACTGGATGCAGAGGAGGGGCTTCCCAGCCACGAGGCCAACAGCAACAACCATTTCAAGGTGGGCTGGGTGATGCAGCAAACTGGCAGGGGGGAACCTGCCTGCCTGCCTGGCTACTCCGCCGGACATCCCATTACCAACAGTCAATGAAGGAATGGCCCACCTATTTATGAGAATTATGGGCCAGGATCCTAGTCACAAAGCTTAGAGACTCTAGTTCAAGAGGTTCAGTTTTACAGTAGCTGCATACTTTAAGAACATCAGAAGAGCCCCACTGGATCAGGCCAAGGGCCCACCTAGTCCAGCTTCCTGTATCTCACAGCGGTCCCCCAGATCCCTCTCAGAGCATGCAAGACCTCAAGATCCCTGCACTCCCTTGCTCCTGGCATTCAGAGATGGGCTACCTCTAAAACCCAGAGTTTGCATTCAGCCATTAAAACTTGTCTTGATGGACTTCTCCCCTTTCAAGGCATCTTGGTCAGGTGCCATCACCACATCCTGCGGGAAGGAGTTCCACAGACTAATTGCACTCTGGGTAAAGAGATATTTGTATCATGGTCCCACAGTACTCCCATAGTACAGCTACAAGAAAAATGATTCACCTTCCCTTGTTCTTTCTTTTCTCAAGAACTGGACCCCTTAGCAGAGGACATCTCAGGACCCAGTTGCCCCAAACCCAGTCTGTTTCAGTACAAGGTGTTCATTAATTAAGAGAATCCTCAACTGCCCTTTCCTATTGCTGCTCTCAGAACTGAATCCAGATTGTGGCTTGATCAGCATCTCCAAAGCCATTTGTGTGTTTTATATACACACACAGATTTGTGACACAGTTATATTTAAACAGAAGCCAAATGTGTTGAGAAGTAGGAAGCCCATGTTTGCTCAGATAGAGCTGAACTGAGGTAGGCCCAAAGGTGAGTGAGTGGGTGGGTAACAGACTCCCCTTTGCCTGAAACCCAAAGAGCTGGAAGGGGTTGCCTTGAGGCATACATTTATTTTTCATATTGGCCTACTGCCCTTCCTCCAAGTAGCTCAGGGTCGTATGCATAGTTCATGCCCTCCTTTTGTCCTCACAACAACTCTGTGAGGTAGGTGGGGCTGAGAGAAGTGAGTGGCCCAAAGTCACCCAGGAAGCTCCATGGTTGAGTGGGGATTTGAACCTGGATCTTTTAGGCCTAAGTCCAACTCCCAAACCACAACACCATCCTGGCTCTACCTATATCGGGGACTGGCAGTCACTACCATCACAGGGAGGCTTCTTCCATGTGATGCTTCGTTAAGAAGCAAGCCCAAGAATCGTTACCCACCCCCTGACTTGGGTGTAAAGTGGGCTATACATCTAAGAAACATTTTTCCCTGCACACTCCCAGCCACCTTTGGCCCTGCGCAAAGGAAACAGACTTCGCCGGAGTCAGAAAGCAGGTCCTCCAACCCCACGCCTGCATCCTCTGAACAGTCGTATCAATGCTGGGCACTTTCTTGTGGCAAGTTAATCTCTGTTGACAGCGAACGCTGCCCTCTGTCCAAACACTTGACAGGGTCACATGACGAGAAAGCCGGCGAGATGGAATGGGCGATGGGTGAGTGACAAGGTCACATGATCACTTGCTGACCCTGCCAAAAAGGGTGAATGGAACTGACACTTTCCCCCTAAATGTTTCAACAGCACGACTCCCAGCAGAAAACACCAGGGGCTTTGGGAAAAGAGGCCAGGAAAGCTGCCGAGGACATGACCCTCTTCAGTCGTTCTGTTTTTTTTTCTGGACAATGCTTCTGTTTGTCTTTTCCATCTCAAGTAGAGGGTATTTTGGAAAGCTGCAGAAACTGCTGTGATTTACAGGGATTGCCATCCCACACCGGGGTGTGCCATAGATTAGGACCCATAAGACACCATCACACTCAACTGCTGCATTCATCCCTCCCCAGCTCTCTGGAAGCTGCATCTGGAGCAGCGATTCCACTCATGTGGTCCGATCATCACAATGTCTCCTTTTGAACCAGATCGAGCAGCCTCCATCCAGGCGCTGACCAAAAGTGCCCCCAAGAGCTGCTGGACAGCCTTTACTTGGGATCTGTTTCAGAAGCATTTCTGTCCCATGATAACCCTGAGTTCTGCGTGTGAATGGCCAGGACTTGAAACTGACTGGCTGGAAGAGCCATCGGCTCACGCAGTGTTAGGACCTATCTGACTTAAACTCAATCCTCTGGGCTCCAGGAGAGACGTTCCCCAAGCCCAGTTCTGTGCATTCATTGTGCTGTGTGCATGTGTGGAGGGGGGAGGGGAACTGTGCTCACTGCCTGCACTACCAATGCCTCCGTTTGCAGCAGCATAGAGTAAGCCCTTGACTTTCATCCACTTGACTTTCATCGTTTTACTCTTTCAGCCATTTGCGATTATAACCACATTTCCAATTTTGTCCACCTGCTTTCCTCGTTCATCCAATTTCATTTAACTGTTCACTATGTTTGTTGGTGTTCTTCAGCTGCGGACCTGCCATAAGGTCCGATGGGGGAAAAAGCCCCAGGCATGAGCTGCTAGGACCCCATGAGGCTCTAGACGGGTGGAAACTATGCTTTGGGTTTTCCGGAAGCATAGTTTACAGCATTGGGGAACCTTACAGAGGCTTCCCCATTGCGGGTGGAGGTCACATGAGGCTCCATGAGCCTCAGGTGGGGGGGGGTTGCTTTTTTGCAGGAGGAATGGCAACAGCCCATGGGGGGATGCCATTGCGGACCTTTGCCCCAGGCTGGGGAGGTCCACTACTGGTGTTCTTAAGTTTATTTTTCTTTTATTTAGGTTTGACATGGGTTATACACGTGGGTTATACAATTATTTACCTTTTTCACTGGCCAAAATAAAATTGCAAGCTAAATAAGATCACGTTTTAATTATCCATTTTTGACCTTCAGCCACGCTCCGGTCCCTAACCAGAGAAAAACACAAGGTATTGCTGTATGTGAAAGGAGTTGATCGCACAGGGTTCTAGATCTTGTGGAAGCCCCTACACGCAGCACACACCTCTACACACAATGGCCTCCTTCATGAATTCAGTGGAACACTTCCATTGGGGGGGGGGATGGCTAGTGACATTGGGGTGCAACCAAGGCAGGTTTCTCCCACCCCTACCTATTTGTCAGGAGTCCCAGGAAGGAGGGGTCTTCCTGTACAGCAGCAGTAGTCTGAGTCCAGGGATTCCAATCTGGCTTGTCTTCTCCAAGCTGATTCCCTCTTCCTCGGCCTCAGAGCAGAGGCGGGGACGGGTCTTGAAGCACCCTACTCCAACTCCTCAGGGCTTTTCCAGCTCCCCGGAGTTGTAGAGACTTCTTCTCTGCCAGCCTCCAGCCCTTTCCCATCCCTGGCCCTCTCCTTATATCTCCCTGGCTGGTTCCCCCCCACCGCCCCCTGCTTTCTTGCTTCACCCACCTGGCCTGGCCTGGCCACCCTCTGGGTCCTAAGCCTCCCCTCTGGAAATGCAGGGAGGCTCCTGCAACCACTCTCTCCCCCCACTGCTCCTGGACTGCTTCGGCCTCTCTCAGCCGGCCCAGCACCTGCTTACTGCTCCCTGGGTCGGGCAAGTCCGGGCCTGGACAATGTTCACTACCCTTATGAGAGGACTGACTGGAGAAGCTTTACAGCCAGTGTGATGTATGGTTCATGTGCTGCACCAGACTGCCAGAGCGTGTGGGTCTCAAAGAGGGGGTCCCTGCATCCAGTCCCCAATGGCTGGCCTCCTGCGCCACTGCTGCCATGGCCCTTCCGCTAGCCAGGCCACAGACACTCCTAGAGAAAGGGCACTCTTAGCTGGTGACTGCAACACCCCACCTGTCTGCAGTGGCCAATGCAAGTGGCCAATGCCTCATTTGGACCAGCCTTCAGTTCCAGGTGATTCCTTAGCTGGACAGATCCTCTGCTCGGGTGGAAGCCCCCTCCCCTGGCAACAAACCTGGAAGGCAAAGAAGTTCTGCTGTCCTGACCCATGCAACTCTCTTGACACTGAGGGGCGGGGCAAGTTTTCCAAAGCAGGCTGAGCTGTGAATCGAGAACTTCGCTGGTTCAACTCTCACCTCTGCCACAAACTCTCAAAGTGCGACCTCTCAGCTGCAACATGGGGGATAATCATAGTTGCCTACTTTGAAGGGCTGTTCTAAGGATTCCATCAGATAATACATATGGAGCACTTTGCAGTGCTATACAAGTTCTTTAGTATTACTACAGTACAGCAAGAGAGTGGTGGTGATTGGGTTGGAAGCAAACCCAGCAGGCACTGCAATCATCCCTCCAGACAGATCTGCAGACTACAGACTCTGAGAAGATCACCAGATTTTGTAGACCAATGTTTCTCACACATTTAGCACCGGGACCCACTTTTTAGAATGAGAATCTGTCAGGACCCACCAGAAGTGATGTCATGACTGGAAGTGACATCATCAAGCAGGAAAATTTTTAACAATCCTAGGCTGCAATCCTACCCACATTTATCCAGGAGTAAGTCCCATTTACTATCATTGGTAAAAGAATATATATAGTAGCTTGTTAAAAGTACAGGTCTGTAACATTTCCCCAGATGCAGTCACATACAAGGGTAGCATCAAGTCTAATGTATGAAAAATAAAATATTGAAATGAATAGGGACCCACCTGAAATTGGCTCACGACCCACCTAGTGAGTCCCGACCCATAGTTTGAGAAACACTGTTGTAGACCATTCAACTTTTACAGTCCTATGTAGGACTTATATAGGACTTTTACAGTTCGCTATATCCCTATATGAGGGATACAGTGGAAAAAGACATGCTTGGAAAAGATGTGTTTTCTTTGGGAGGGAGATGGGATGGAGAGCCAGACTATGCAATCATTAGCTACTGGTGAAGCTTGCTGGGTTTGGTCCCAGAAACAAGTTTTGGAAGCTCCTAATGCATTCCTCAAAGGTGAACATTAGGAGCCCCCCAGTTCTCCAGAAAGAGACTTGAACATTGAACTGCCTGAAAAAAGAAGTCAAGCGATTTCTGATTCTGGGGGAAGTATAACTCCTCTTATTTGTCCAAGACAAAATGTAAGCAAATGGTCAGGGGTGAGCTTGTTCATCTCTAATGGTTAAAGATCAATGTTTGTAATCAAGAAAAATTAAGTATGGATTACTCTGGCACAAATGCAGGTCAGGATCATAATTTGGTTGGGATGAAATGTAGCCTGTTTGGTCTCCTATACTTTGTAAAGAGTCACAGATATTGATTTGTTTTATGCTTAAATCACTAATAAGAATTAAATATGAAGTAGAAAGTTAATGTTTTAAAAAGTGAATGTGAGTTTTGTGAGACCTTATTGATGGAATTTTTGCAAGGATTACATGACGATACAGGTGGGACCTCGGAATTCACTGATTTGACCCACCACTGATACTGGGGTTCACCTTTAAATACCCTGTAGCAGGGGAAAAAACACCAAATTCTAATTTCCTACCTTTGCACTGTTAAATAACTATAATTTCATTCCATTAGATTTTGTTATTCACCTCATCTAGTACCTGAATGCGGTATAGCATCTAAACCAATCGTTTTGGGTTGTCAATGGAAGAGCAAGAAATCTGGAAGTGGATCTTTAAAGCTATTTTCCCACTGATTTGGTATCCACTGATTTTTTTTTTTTAACCACTGGGGGTTTCGGAACAGAACCCCAGTGGATAATGAGGCATGACCTGTAATTGATGTGAAGCGCTTTAAGCTCTCAGACAGAAAAAAAGAAATATATAAATAAAGAAGTACAATGGGTTCTTTTTTCCCAGGGGCTTGGCGTCAACTGATTTGAATACCCACGGATGCTGAGCCCACAGTTGGAGGCCTCAGAGGACTTTCCAGACACAACGGGAAGGTACTTTGGGTTGCCAATGTGGGCCTCCCAGTGGATTACATTATCTGTGGAATTTCGTCTCTATGAGGGGTCCTGGAGTGGATCCCCCGTGGATACCAAGGGCCCACTGTATACAATAGATATCCAACATATGTACCAGTTCCATTGCAGAGGTCTATCCAGAAATCGGTGTTGTACGTACTTTGACAGCCACCCTTAAAACACATTCTCTTTGAAAAGGACCCAGCTGGCAACTGCCAAATAGCTGGATGGATCTTCCAAAGTCAGCAGTTATGTTGTGGAATGTGCATTGGAGAAAGAAAAAAATCAAAAGGCTGGCCCCATTTTGCAGTGTCTCACTCCCAAAAGCACTCTGCAGCCTGCTTTGAAAGGCACCGGGTCTCTCCGGAGTGATCCAACCATCTTTCCTTTTTTGCCTTGTCCCCCCACGAGGGGTTGTTTTCATTGTCCCCTTCTAATGAAGTAGAGGCTTCACCTGGTCAACCCCACAAGT
The DNA here is from genome assembly GCF_035046505.1 of Tiliqua scincoides. Taxonomy (NCBI): domain Eukaryota; kingdom Metazoa; phylum Chordata; class Lepidosauria; order Squamata; family Scincidae; genus Tiliqua; species Tiliqua scincoides. Next base: position 3,401,973 of record NC_089833.1, on the reverse strand, counting down.
GGCGGCTGCTCAATGCCATGAATGCAAATACTTGACCCTCTGAACTGTGGGGCAGCAATTAGTTTAAGCAGGGGGTTCGTGTAACACTTCAAAAGTCTTAATCCGGGCAGCCAGCCTTGGCCCGGCCTTTGCCAAGAACCCATTGAGGACCCTTAATGAGTCTGCAAGCCAAGGGTCTCAATGCATTGAGGGGTTGCATCAGATGCTTGAAAAGCCCCAGTCTATATGGCATTGTGCACTTTTAGCGATGCAGGCCTCTTTTGTTGGTAAGGGGGGGGAGAAAAAATGACCCTCACCGCAACTCTCTTTTTTCACAGGGCAGACACAAACCAGCTTTCAGAGCTGGGACCCTTTGGGTGTTTTGCATATCAATGCCACTCAGCCTGAATGCGGGCACTCAGCTGAGGAAATAGGATCACTTTCGGAACTTTCTGGCATTCACTGGCGCTTGGGAATCTTTAAAGCTCTCGGCGGAGAATAATTTGGTCGAATGTCACGGCTGAAAACAAAACCTAAACAAGCAGGATGCAGTCTATCATGTGGGGCTGCCAGCAAAAGTGACAGCGGAGCCCCCCTGGCCTCTGACATGAGCCAGCCCCCAGCAGGCTGGCCGGCCAGCGGAAGCTTCCCACCACTGCAGGGGCAGCCCTGGCAGAAAGACCCACGGCCTTTTCCAACAGGGGCACAAGAAGCTCCTTGCTGGGCCAGCCTAATTGGCGGCACAGTTCCCCCGATCCCAGCCCTCCAACGTGAACTCCTTGTAACTGAAAAATGCTAGGGGTGAACCCAGAATTTCCAGAGGCATCTTTTGGGGGCACTGGGAGAAATAGGATGCTGGCTTCAATAGGCTCTCTTCAGCCTGGTTCAGCAAGGCTCTTCGTAGGTTCTTTGTGCAAGGCATGTACTTTGCCACAGGGCTGTGGGCCCCGAGAGCTGTGGGGGTGGGCAAAGGGAGCTCATGGTCTGGAGACAACATTCACAGCAAGGGTGACTGGCTTTGATATATAGCGAAGATTTAACTACTGAACAAGAACGTGCAATCAAAGTACATTTGCGTGTTTGGGTTATTTTCATCACTATAGTCGTAACAACGTGGGGCACCCGTTTTAGGAAGGGATTTGTGCTTTAGGCAGGCACTGTACTCCTTGCTGGAGTACATCTATTCAGCAGTTAGTCACAGCAGGCAATGAGAGCATAGCCACACTGTCTCTAAGTAGGTTAATTTACCCACCCCATAGGAATCTGGGAACCATAGTTCTGGATAGTGGGTGAAGTAATCTCGAAGCTTTGCGTTTGCTGACTTTTCCTGAACTTGCCATTTACACTATGCCAAGTCAACTACAGATCTGAACCTCTTTGAAATTTGCTCAGCTAGCCTAATGACATTCTCTGTGGCTCTCTTGAATGGATGGGTTTCTGAGGGTGTCAAGAGTTCTTCCCTCAAAAGGGTTCTTCAAAGAGCAACTGTGCTCTATGGGGTTGAAACTGGTCTAATTGTTTCATTAGACATGTTCAGAAGATACTCTTGGGTACTCGGCTTAAGTATTGAGGGTAATCAAGTGCAAGCTGGATGTTGACCAAAGACCATGGCAGAGGTAGAAGAAACATATCTTGCAGATGTGAGGCTGTTTTCTGCTGAACCTGACCATCAATTCAACTCATTTAAGACTGACTATGCCAATTGGCAACAGAGTGGCAGCATCTGACCTCTCTCCAGGATCTCAGACCGCCCATCTCAGTGCTACCTGGAGATGCAGAGAACCTGAACATAGAACCTCCTGCATGCTGAATAGGTGATCTAAGGCTCCGCTACACCCCATCTTCATGCACTGTTTGTACACTGACCTCATAGCCATGCCATTTAAGTACCAGCCCCCTCCTTTCTAGCCGGGTTCCCCCCATAAAGAAACAGAGGAGGTGTTATTTCATAGAATTTCATATTTTGTTATTTCATAGAATAATGAGAATTACTCCGGAGCAGACACAGAGTGCTTGTCCCACAGCACTGAGTGGAGCAGATTTCCTCCACAGGTTTCAGGTCCAGCACTTTTTTTTTTTCTAAAGGGAAAGACTCCCCACATCTCCCTTGAAAGAGTTCTGAGACCAGGTACAATGTTCGACATGTAAAGTGCATAGCACTTATAGCGGGGCTGCACCACCACTCCCCAGCCTGCCTTTACTCCATGCTGGCTTCTTTTCACACGTGCTCCAACTCTTCCCATTTAATGGGACTCGTCTCCATTTCTTGCTCCCCCCCCCCGGGAAATCATAGTCTTTCCTTCCCCTGTCTTTTGGGGAGGCTCTGTTACAAGTCTACTTGCATGTTTTGCTAGCACAATCATTCTTCAGGCTTCCACTCCCTCCCCAGGGTCCCTAGAAAGTCAGCCTACGAGTGGGGAATGGCTTCATCCCAACTCTAATGCACATGCAGGCACGTGGACACAATGTGAAATTGTTGGAAGCTCAGGGTGTAGGAACTTGGCATCACCAGGGGGTTGTGGTGGGTGTGGACTGCACCAGGTGATGCACTGAGGGGAGTGCACTACTCCCAGGATGCACCAGGTGATGCACTACTGGCAAAACCAAAAAAATCTTGGTCTTTTCAAATAATACCATCATGCTATATATCATTCAAGGGGTAATTTAATGCAGAATGCAATTATCTGTAGTCCATCAACATTTATAGCCAAATAACCACATAACTGCCTTATGTCACAAAAGTGGATTTCCTTCACTCAGAACTGACCAATGAGACTGATTGTTCTGAGAGCCAATGAGGCGTTATGGTGACACAGCAGGGAACCCATCAGGTGTTAGTCTGAGTCCACTCTCATTTCCGTATATGCGAAATTTCTGCTCATACGAGAACTCTGATTCAGTTGTGTCAGAGCCGTCAAGTTGGCCATGGGATTTTTGTTGGCTACTGATTTATTTGGTGACCTGGACTGTTATATATTAAAATAGTTAATGGTGGGGAGGATTACCCCAACCCTAGTGATGCCATAGACTGTGCATAGGATATTGTAATTTATTCTATATGGTCTGGTATGGGAGGAGGACCATCATGGAGGTGAAGCAATGATCTCCCACACTGGGTGAGGCAAACCCCAGTAACACCCCTGGTGTGGGAATAGGATCTTGCAAGGTATGTGTACCTGCAGTCCTGTTTTCATCTGTGCCGCATGGGAGGGGATATTTTCCCCATGGACCCCATGGCCACCTCATGGGATGGGCCGGTGATGTGTGATTGGAACACCCCCCTGCATGTAAAGGCAGCTGGGTACATGGAGCTGATTCTGACTGGGGCTGTGGCAGAGGAAGACGAACCATGTGCTGCCAGGGTGTGTTGTTTTCTTGGGCTGAGATGAGCATCCAGTGGGGGAAAGATGGGATTAAAATATATGTCATATAAATAAACACCACCCTGAGCTGCGGGACACCAAGATGGGAAAATTTATGGGTGATTTGGACTGGGGCTCTTAGATGTACAGAAATCTGATGCATACCTTATGCCTAGCACAACCCCAGATATCTCTCTTCTAGAGTAAGTCCTACTGCGTTCTTTTAGACTTCTCCCAGGGAAGTATGCATAGGAGTTGCTTTCCCATTTGACCCATTGGCTGCATATTGCAAGTGTGGGTGTGTAGGTGTTGCGGGGAAAACAAAACTTTCAAGCCTTTGAACAGGAAACCAGGCAAGCTGGGGAGGACTGAGTTGGAGCTGCCTGTTCCCCATGTCACTGCCCCTTTTGATTTTTCAGTCAACAGATTAACAAGCCCTCTGAAGAGGCTGAAATGTACCCCCCTCTCCAAGAGGGCTTAAGGGGTCCTTCAAGCATCACCTGTACAAAATTACCACCCCGTGAAGGGGTTGAGAAAACAAAGCCCTGATAAGCCTCTTGTTGGGAGAACTTAAACATGCATAACTTCACAGGATTTTCCTCCAGGGAATTAGGCCACAAAACTGCAGTGTCACCGATACAATCCCTGGGGGAGCATCCGTCTCAAACCATCATTTAGCACGGTGCATGTGCGAAAATGCCTGCCTTTGAGCAAGGAAAGCAATGACAACAAACCTGGACGCCATCCTGGACTTTTGTTATTTTCCTTTTATTAGCTGCTAGGAATTCTCGCAGAAACATTTGGAAAAGCCAGGAAAAAAAGATGGGTTAGCATCTGCCAGCTCTAGCATAGAAACAACATCACAACCTCCTCCTCTTCTCCGAAAAGGTTTGCTCTCGGCTGTTATCGTGGGCTGCAGGCTCTCAGGGCCAGTCAGATGAAAACCAACATATTGCTTGACATATTGCCCCTCCTGTCCCAAACGCCCACCATCAGTCACAAGCAGGAGTTTCCCCATTCCTGTCAATGGCAGGGCTTGCTCCATGCGCCATTGAATTATATGCGCTGGAGTCCTTGCATGCACCACAGCTACAAGTGGTTCTGGATTTCAGGGCTGTGCTTAGTTTGTACTGAAAAAAAACATTTGCACCTGTCAGCAGGGCCTCTGAGAGGAATTTTATCAGGGGGTACAAAGTTTCTTTCGGGCCCTTCCCTTCTCCAATGGATCATAATTTCATATGATTGTTGGGTCATCATTTCTACGAATCACAATATATAAAACTAGGTAGGCTGACACAAAATGTGACTGCAGGTCTTCACACAATAGATGCAAACAGTTTCAAGATCCCAGGAAATTTTCGGCGACCGTCCTTTGGCTCTCGGGCCCCCATTTGACCCCAGGCCCAGGTACGATGCACCCCCTACACGGGGTGCATCTCATGGGCCCTGGTGAGATCAGAAAATGTCAGATCCCAGGAAATTTCTGGCTCCCCTCCTTTGGCTCCCGGGCTCGCTTCTTGACATTGGGCCTGGGTATAATTTACCCTATGCACCCCCTTCTCATGGGCTAAACCTGTTAGTGATAATGCTGGTGCCAATTGCTCTCATTTTGCTTTATTTATTCTGCCTCTGCAGGTGCCGTGAAGGGCAAAGTAAGCATGCAGGGTGCTGAAACCCACCCCCATTGGGAAACCTCTTTGGGCACCCTTCTGGCTTCTGAGATCCCACCAGGCATTTCGCTTCTGAACAGGCCCAAAACTTGGTGGTGCTGTGTTTTGTTTTCTAAACCCTGAGATGCTCAGGAAGCCAAATTTTGCAGTCAATCTCAGTTCTGCAGTTTCCCCCCCCCCCCCCCCGCACAGAACCACAAAATACACACAGCCCTGATTTTATCAACTCAATGACTATGGCAGCAGGAATCACTAAACAATTCTGAAACCCTGGGCAGGCCTTAAAAGATTGCACTCATCCAGCATTCTTTAATCATATAGAAAGATTGTGCAGACAGAGAATTGCTTGTCCCACTACACAACAGACACACACCAGGCGTGCAACACTGGCCACGCAGCTCATGCTTATATATGCATCACAGGTGGGTCTGAACTTGCAGCCTGACTTCTGTGCACGCTGGAATATTCTCAGAATTGGCACAGGGAGAAATCCCCCCCCCCATCTGTTGCTTCCAGAACAACGACCGTTTGCCAAATCAACGCACTGTGAAATTTTCAGACTCAGGAACTCAATCAGTAAGTGCCGCGTTCAGTTCAGTTAGATGAATGCTTCTGATCGATAGCCCACCTTGTCTCTAAGTCTCAGGGCTCGTTGCACCAATCAGAATCAATGGGGCGTCTGCCAGCGAATATCTTAATGGACTGTATCCTTTGAAACTAAATACATCTGTGCATTCATTCATTCATTCATTCATTCACTCTCTCTCTCTCTCTCTCTCTCTCTCTCTCTCTCTCATGCATGCACTAATTCAACAATTTTCACTTTTCATCTAAATGAGCAAGGCTTCTCCAAAAGAATGTCAAAGCAGAATGTCTGCTCTTGTTTTGCTGATTTGGGGGCTTAAAAACAAAATCAAACCAAGAAACCACCTTTAAATATCTTCTACTTGTTGAGTTTACATTTCTCTCTTACTAGGAAGAGCTGATATAAATTAAAAAGATGTGACCCTTCGAGATGCATCCCAGAAGTCCCTGCCCTCAAACTGTGGATTTTGCAGCCCTCCACAGGCTGCTGGGGGGAAGGGAGGATGTTTTGGAGGGTTGCTAACGGAGCCAACTGCCCCCCCTTCACCCCATAGCAGTTTCGATCTCCTAGTACGAAGAAGTCCCTCAATCAATCCCACCCAAAGTCCTGCCCTGTCATCTGATAGAACTTCATGTTGAAAGGTCTGTAAAACTCCTGGAGGCGTTGGATGACCTCTGGGTCAATTTTGGGATGCGGCCGCCCTTTGGACTTCCCCAAACACCGCGGTCTGCTGCTCCCTTCGGGCTTCTTCAGGCAAGGGAACCCCTTGGTCTCGTTGAAGTAGAAGTGTTTGTCCGTCACCACCCGTTTGAGACCCAAAAAGTCTTGGACGCGGCCCATCTCCCCCGCCGGGTCACTCACAAGCCTCTCTCCACTGACGAAGAGAAATTTTGACAAAGGGAAATAGCGGAGCCAGTTGTCCAGGTGTTTGGCATAAATGCCAATCCTCACAGCACTCCAGCTGGTGTCAATGAGGCCCGTGCTCAGGTTCTTGAAGGCCAAGGCCTGGAAGCTCGGGATGCTGGGGCTCTTGGAAAGAGTCTGTGTGTAGTCGGAAATGGCCCGTGTCACGGGGTTGCGGACTACGACGATCAGCTTGGTGTCTCTGGACATGTTGTAAACACGCCGAGGTGCTTCCTTGGTCACAAAGTAACTAGGTGTTTTCTCCATAGTGATCTGTCCCTCTAAAGTCCGTGGCATCAGGTTTCTGTGAAGAGGAAAGACATAGATAAGAAACCACCCAGCTTCGACTGTTTCACCCCCTTGAGGTCTGTCAGCTCTCAGAAGACCACCAATTGAGGTGGTGAGTCTAGAGTCTCAATGTGTCTCTCCCCCCATGTGAGGCCGATCCCACTCCCTCCCCCCTTACTCTGTCATCAACCATGGATCAGGAAGGACTCCAAAGGAGCTCTGAAGGGCCCTGACATGTCAGAGACATCCAACAAGCACATGTTCGGAGTTACTCCCAGGTAAGTGTGTATTGCAGCCTTATAGCACAATCCTACCCATGCTAACTCAGAAGTAAATACTATTTAGGATTGTAGTCTTGTAGTCTTGTAGGATTGTAGTCTTAGAGCACAATCCAAACTCTGCTTTCGGCCAGTCCAAGTCTCTTCCATTGGTCTGGGAGTGTCATGAACATGCCATAAAGCACATTCATGACTACCAGCCTCCTCATGCCAAATCCAGGTCCCAGGCTGGTAAGTTTACACCAGCTGGGTGTGGTCAGCACGGGGGTGGGGGCAGACAGCTGGGGGGACCAGGCTCAGGAGAGGGGTGGGGCTGGCCTCCGGCACTTAGACCAAATTCTAACCCCCCTCCTGGGCAGCCCTGCATTACACCAGGCTACTCGGATCTGCACCAGCGATTTAGCTGGTGTAAAATCCAAATAGCCCCATGGGGTTACTCCAAACTGCGCTCTAGCCACCTCCAACCCTGTGCTGGACATGATGCAAGCCAGTTGGCCTGCCTGCTCCACTGCAAGATGGGATTGGGCTGCCCGTTAGCTTAGCAAAGACTCAGTGACTACCCTTGTAATTACTCAGATGGAAGGGAGGAGCCCCCAAATTATCTTTGAATTTTCCTTGAACAAAATGGCTATGATAATGTAATTACGAAGTATCCAGTTAAGGATGTTGTCCTTCTCCCCAGTCCCTCCCAGTCATCCCAAAGATAAGAGGGGCTTTATGTTCCCACAGCACATGGAATATTTTTGTACCAATGGACAAGCTATGCATTGATTGAACTTTAGATATCATTAGGATAGATCTTCATCAAGAACGGTTCTGCTTTTGCACGTGGTTGCATTTCACAAAACACATTTAACCTACACATAGGAGTTTAGAAGCCAGCCGCACAACTGGGTGCCATGCGCAGAGCAGACCAGAAGATGACTTCATGCCATATCCAGATCCAATGTCACGAAACCAAATCACCTTTCTAGATGGGTGGTTGGCCGACGGTGGCCATTTTGCTAACCAATTACGGTTCTCTGTAGAATGCACTTTGCACATTAAGACAAGGACTCTTCAGTCCTCATATGACGTCTCCAAGCTATGATGTCACTTTGCGGCTCTTAGCTAAACTGTCTTTGGGGGAAAGGGGACTTGCTGAGAAGCATTTGCCAAGATGGAAACAGCTCCAGTGAGTGCAGCACCATCAAGCACAGGTTGGTCAACAGGAAGTACCACACAGATATGTCCTTCCTAGCACAGTGTTGGTTCGTCAGCCACCAACATGTCCATGTACCATTTTCAACCAACAAAAGTAGACAGGGGCAATTGGAAAGGTCTCTGTACACCCTGTGAAATTCACCACCCACCCCCCTCATTCTCTGAGCCCCCACTCCCCTTGGTTCCATGGGGCTCTCTAACCTCTAAAGCTTCTTTGCTGGTCCACTTTCCTCCTCTAGCCAGCCACAGTCCTTCATGCTCCTGTGCTGTGGGCATGAGTAGACACTTGCAACTGGGTTTGGAAACATGCAGTTTCCAAACTGCACGATGTCTCCTCTCTCTCCAGGGTCTCCAACTCTTCAGCTGTCCATCTCCTCCACCCATGGTCCCTTCACATCCCTGGCCTACATTCTTTCTGATCAGATTCTTATGCGCTGGGTCATGCCAGAGTCACATGCGGCAACCTGGAGGCCCCCCACCCACAGGCAGGCTGCAGCATTCTGAGCCAGCTGTCAATTTTCAGTAGGGCACATGGCATCGTAGAGCACATAGAGCACATGGCAATAATCCAACCAGGAAGTGATTGAAGCATGGCTGATCACAGCTACATCGGCTTCCCCACTGTGTGGGTCCTAGGAGGAAGGATGAGATGGGTCACATCTCTCTCATCTCATGTCCATCGAGTATCCTATCCTTCATCTACTTTCAGATTCCTTTAGAATGTCATAATGCTTCTTTCTTCTCCCCACACTCACACCCCATGCCCACAGGTTCCACATGTCGAACATTCACACTGTGTGTTTTCAGATCTGGGCTTTGGTCACAGGACATTCCTGGGGGAGGGGGGGAAGGCAGAGATGGCCACGAGCTCATTCCAGCCAGTCTTCAAGAAGCAACACCATTCAAAAGCAGAGCATAAAGGCGAACCAGGCAGTTTGCTATCAATTATTTTAATGACGATCAGATGTCAACAATTAAGGAATGCTTGGGGGGAGGGGGGTGGAAGGAAGGAGTGACTATGTGTGAAATGTTTCAGATTATTTGTATTATTTTTTTTTTTGCTTTACAATTTGTGTCTGCTGCTTAACAGCTCCAGGGAGGGGATCTGGATGGGGGGAAGGGCAAACGCTCCTCTGTCTCCACTTCTCATAATGGCTTTTTGAAGAATATACTGGAAATCTCACAGCCTAATCTGGGCTAGCACTGGTGCCGTGACTGCTATGCTGGTGCTAGCCATTAAAAATATGCTGTAAAGCACATTTGCGACAACGTATGAGTAAGGCATGTATGTGGGAAGACCTGCGCCGTCCCGCTGGTGCTGGATCCGGACCTGCAGCAGGTACGTCCTGTGCCAGGTGGTGATGTCGGTGAGGGTGGAATGGAGGCAGGGAGGGTGAGGAGGGGGGTGGTTCAGACCCAGAAGGGGGGTGGGGATGCTCCAGGCCTGGAAGCCCTACTAGGGCTTCTTGAACCTGTGCCAACTATTGAGGTGGTGCAGATTCGAGTTGCCCCATTTAGCAGGCTCAACATGGGGGAAGGGATCAAATGTTCCTTTACCCTGAGGAGACCTCAAGCCTGCTCAGTTTCAGTGCTGGATACGGCGTGGGCCGTGTGGCCCACTGGTGTGGCCCACCAGTGCTGGATAGGGTTGGGCTGCCCACAACAAAACTCTAATGTAGTGGTTCTCAAACCTTTTAGCATCAGGACACACCTAAAAAAAGTTTCACTTTACCAGCAGCTCATGCTTCTGTCGCTATCATGGTGACAGGAAGCAGTACTCCTCCCGCCCCATAGCAGGTTGTTTAACCCTTGATGCACATAGCCCAATCTGCCTTGTCAGTTTTCACGACCAGCCCAAAATTGGGTTTTGACCACTGGCGGACCACAGACCCACAGTTTGGGAACTGCTGCTGTAATGCAGGGGTGCCCAAACACTGGCCCTGGGGCCACTTGCAGCCCTCGAGGCCTCTCAATGCGGCCCTCAGGGAGCCCCCAGTCTCCAATGAGCCTCTGGCCCTCCGGAGATTTGTTGGAGCCCACACTGTTCGACTTGGCCCAACTGCTCTCAGCATGAGAGCAACTGTTTGACATCTTGCATGAGCTGTGGGATGAGGGCTCCCTCCACTGCTTGCTGTTTTACATCTGTGATGCAGCAGTGGCAGCAAAGGAAAGGCCGGCCTTGCTTTGTACAAGGCCTTTTATAGGTCTTGATCTATAGCAAGACCTTCATTCATTCATTCATATAAGTTCATCTTTAATATATTCATTTATGTAAACTTATGCAAATTTTAAATGTAAATTAATTCTTCCCCCCCCGGCCCCCAACGCAGTGTCAGAGAGATGATGTGGCCCTCCTGCCAAAAACTTTGGACACCCCTGCTCTAATGTCATCAATGCCAGAATGCAAAGGAGGGCACAAGGATGCAAGTCTCTTGTTGTCTTGTGTACTCCCCAAGGCATCTGGTGGGACAGTGAGATACAGGAAGCTGAACTAGATGTCCTTTTGGGGCTCTCTTATGTTTTCATGTTCTTAATGGCTGGTCTGCTCGTGCAATAGGGGGCAGCAACAATCTCAGGCGGTGGGAGGCACTGGACTCGGGGGGTGCCCCATATTGCACTTCATCCCTGCTCACCATTTCACACCCACCTACCACATCCTGCTGACTTTCTTTGCAGGCCGGTCAAGACAGCAAAAGTGCTGTGGGGCCAAGAGAACAAGCATTTGCTCTCTTGACCCCCCTGGGCATGCAAGTCACCTTCCTCTCTTGGCCTGGCTCCATGCTGCCTTCCTCCACCTTCTAGCTTCCTCTTCCATGCACCTCTCCCTGGGTAAATAAGACCTGTAGAGCTGGGAAAGAGAAGGAGAAATGTATGGAGGATAGTGGAATGGAAATGCCTAGAGTGGCTTCACTGCCCTCCACACAAGTTCTCTTCTCCTTCTGGCTTCACTGACTGTTTGTACAATTAGCAGTGAGTGGGAAGAGGCAGTGCATGTGGGAACCCACCAACGCAACATGCGAGGGCATCAGAGTGATGCAACCACCTCAGGCTCTGGCTGGCCTTCAGTGTCATGTGCAGTTCAGCCCCGAGAGCGAATTTCTCAGGGGCATCAATGCTGTTTGAAAGAAACATTCGCAGAAGGAAGGGAAGAGCCTGGTGGTGTTCCTTTTTCAATGACTGAGGCCCCAATCCTATCCAACTTTCCAGCACTGATGCAATTGTGCCAATGGGGGGGTGCACTGCATCCAAGGGGGGCAGTCATGGAGGCCTCCACAAACGGAACGTTTGTTCCCTTACCTCGTGGCCGCATTGTGGCTGCATCAGCGCTGGAAAGTTGGATAGAACCCTGAGTCAAGGTTCAAATTTAGGCATGTTCCAGCCTCCCTTTTGCAGCCAGTGGATGCAACATCCAGCTGGCCTTCCACCCCCCTCCCGCCAAGCATTCCAGCACGGGGAGCCCTCTTAAGCATGCCCAGGCTGGACGGCATCTCAGCTCAGGCGGCCAAGCCTCTCCAATCATCACCTTATTGTCGTGCCAATAAAAATTTACTGAGCATTCAATGGCTTTGGGGTCTTCATTGAGCGAGATGCGAGTTGTGTAACCGCTCAGGGGTTTCTCCAGAGCGCCTGTCGTCTTAGTGATGGATGGATAAATCACTCCCTGTTTACTGCTTAATCAATGTTCGGCTGCTAAAGAAGCCAACAAGAGGATGCATCTTGCTGCTGCCAGTGGCACTGGGTGGAAGCCAAAAAGCAGATGAAGCTGGAGTGAGGCCCGAATCCTTCACGTTCCCTTGTCGACTCTTCTGTTGAAAACCTGGTCTGTTTCCATGATTCAAAGTGCCCAGTAGTCCATAGGTTTGGTTTGGTTTTCAATGCAGGCAAGGAGCTTGATTGGATACTGAAGAGCCCCTGAATATTTAGGGGCTCTGTACCCCCTGGTAAGGGATAACCTAAGCCTGGGGTTTCTAAAATGTGCATCACAATGCCTTACGGCATTGCTGCACACTCATGGGGAGGACACTATGGGATGTCTCCTGTGGCCCCTCAGACCTCTCCCCTGGGCACTGCCATCTTGGATCTTGCAAGATTTGGGCACGGCCATCTTGAATCTCATGAAATCTCGTGAGATTTGGACACTGCTTCCTTACTGAGTGGCATGCCAGCCACTATTTCTGTTTCTCCTCCTCTTGGACTCCTAGAATTCCAAAACAAAGAGGGGAGCCATCAGGAGGCTCTGGACTCCCGCCAGCATGCCTAGGGTTGTCGCAAAGTGCTTTACGGTGCTTTTGCAATAGTGCATGCCAGTGTTCCACCGGTAGTAGCCCTCTTTAAGATTAAGCCATAAAAAGCAAACGAACATACAGGATTCCAGAAGTGTTAAGTCTGGGCCTAAGGCAATGATTGTCATTGTATGGCGTGGTGAGAATTCCACAGGTGAAATCTATGTCATGGGAAGGAGCACTGACTCTTCCATTTCTAGCTGGACCACAGCACCGTCAAATGGGAGAACCCGATGCAAGCCTCCGAGCACCTCCCATGGAGGTCAAGATGCACACATAATTAATCAGTGCTTTCTTGTAGCTCTTTGATGGCAGAAACTGCCTTCATCGTGAGCTGGGAGAGAAAATCCAGCACGCAAAAGGGTGTGTGCGCCTGCAAGTGACCAGCTGGGTGTCCACGAGCCATCCAGGGACTCGGCCTGGGTGAAAGAGTTTTGTTTCTCAGCCCTCTGGATCTTGCCTCCTGCTCACACAGATGAGAGCAGCTGCCACTCAGATGGGTGTGCCAAGCAAAGCGTCCGGCACAAAACAAAATTCTCTCCGGATTTATGCCAATTAGAACATGAGGACATCAGAAGAGCCCTGTTGGATCAGGCCAAGGGCCTGCAATTTCACACTGAGCATTTGTTGAAGAGAAATGTTTGTTCTGATTGGGCTGACTCAATGCGCACACTGCATGGAAGAATCTGGAAGGACCACATTGAGCCACAGAATCTCAAGCTTAGACTGCTAGTCCTGATGACTGCATGCTATCTCCAGTCTGCTTCTGCATTGCAGGGAAACTGTGGCAGGTCTGGGATATGTTTCTATCTCCTGTTTGCTAGCTTCTCAGAAGGTTAGCCACTGTCTGAGACAAGATACTGGGCTAGATGGGCCTTTGGCCTGAACATCCTGATCATCCCTGATGATCTTATGTAGATCTTATATGGGCAGCTCTTACATAGGTCTTAGGTAGGCAGCTAACCCTAAGGATCTACAGTGCAGGATCAAGAGGCTAAGTCATCAAGTGAAGAGTTAACCAAACAATTAAAGCTCAAGGGAAGGACACACATGCATGAACCCACCCTCAGTGTTCTGCAGGTGACTGAACCATTTGTAGTTCTCTGTTGGACGGGTCCCTCAACCTCTAGGAACAATGGAACATCCTCACCCTCCAGTGTTGCCCTATATTTTATATAGTATATATTTTATGCTAGGCCCTCAGTTTGGCTGTACTTGTCGTAAGAGGCGACTAAACAGCCACCGGGTAGATGGGACTCGTCAGCCTGGGAAGGCAGCTCATCTGAGAGAAGGAAAACTCTGATCCTAAACCTCCACTGCCTTGTGGCTACATCCAGTTAAGGAAAAGGCTTCAGGAGTCAACCTCGAGGCAAAATCCGGAGCCGGAGTCCCTGAGGCAGTTCGTGGCTGAACACAGTCACGTTCTGGCAACTCCTGCGACGCTGCTGGAACCAACTGTATTGGCCTCTGCCTTTCCATTGGACCATTTCAGTGACGTGGAGAGGGGGGATTTGCTGCATGGGTAACAGCCTATCCTCCATACCTACTTTACCCAGGCTTCACGCACTGGAGAGGACACTCTGTTCCAAAACCACCATTCAGAGCGTGACACCATAGTCTTCCGAGACTGAAGGATGCCAACAATATTTTATATGTTATAAAATGCACAGCTACTGTATGCTGACTTGTTGAAGAATTTGTGGCCTTTCCAAATGCTTTCCTGGGTTTCTCATTGGGGGTATTCTTGGGACTAGGAAATGATTCTTTCCATGTGTGCAGGAGCCCCATGCAAAAAAAAAAAAAAAATTATATACGTTGCTCAGCAAACGCAGGCTTAGGAATGAAGTCAATCATTCTGCTTAATGTGCACTAAAATGTTCATTACTGAGTAGAAAAAAAGGAAGCCCTGATGTCATCTGAGATACTGGATATTAAACCAGACAGCAAAACCCTTTCAGCCTATCTCCAAACACACAACAGCATTCATTCATTCAGAAATGGAGGACTGTAACATTTGGCCTGATCCACCCCCCCAATAAAACACAGCCACTTCAGATTTATTTTATATGCCATGACTTTCTGGCTTTGAATAAACTGAGGAGAAACACTCTGAAGATTCAGTAATAAGTAGGAGTTTGGCTGGGAACTCCTCTTGGCGTCTGAATTTTTTTTTCTCCAGCCAAGTTGTCGAAAAGTGACATTTTCCTTTTATTTTCTTTTTTGGACAAAGAAGGCTCATTCAGACTTGATGTGGAGTATTAAGAACATAAGAGCAGCCCCACTGGATCAGGCCATAGGCCCATCTAGTCCAGCTTCCTGTATCTCACAGTGGCCCACCAAATGCCCCAGGGAGCACACCAGATAACAAGAGACCTGCAAGGCTTCCTGGGAATTGTAGTTAAGAACATAAGAACAGCCCCACTGGATCAGGCCATAGGCCCATCTAGTCCAGCTTCCTGTATCTCACAGTGGCCCACCAAATGCCCCAGGGAGCACACCAGATAACAAGAGACCTCATCCTGGTGCCCTCCCTTGCATCTGGCATAGCCCATTTCTAAAATCAGGAGGTTGCACATACACATCATGGCTTGTAACTCGTGATGGACTTTTCCTCCAGAAATTTGTCCAATCCCCTTTTAAATGCGTCTAGGCCCAATGCCATCACCACATCCTGTGGCAAAGAGTTCCACAGATTCCTGGTTCCTGGTAAAAGCTGTTGTGTCTTTCAGAAGTCATACAATTGCCCAGTCCCATCCCCTGCCTCGCTGAAGCGTGCGGCTGCACTATGGAGGCAAGCATGTCATGCTATAGTGATGGTTACGGGGGCCTATGAGAGGCAATATATATTTTCTCCTTACCTGTGCTTACCTGTGCCTTGAAATGACCCATTATTCCCCCTCTCCACCCACTGCCCACCCCCGTCGCCAATGTACCTCCTCTGGCAGTGACTGGGTGCTCTGGCAGTGACTGGGTGCTCTGGTGGTGCGTCCACAAGGGCACCAGCCATTTGTGCTGGTGACCCCGTTGTGGGTGTTTTTGCTGTGTCTGCAGGGCCCGCAGAGGGCCTTCTGCGGATAGAGCACTATTTCCGCCAGCAGAAGGCACCCTTAGGATTGGCCTTTAGAAATGCTGGAAAGCAAGTGGGAGGCATCCACACGATGACTCCTTCCCACACCAGTGGTTTTGTTTTCTGGTTGGCAGAACCCTGTAAGCTCCTTTGCCATCTACTGAATGAGAAGCGGGCAGTAACTAGATCAAACCTGTTAGTGCATTCAGAGATGGAGACGTGCCCGCGCCACAGTTGGAGATTTACCTCTTTTCACTTGCCTCCTTTTCTGTCTTTGGGAACAGGATGCTATTTATTGACATTGCTAGCTGAACAACTTTAGGAAATTTTTTTTGTTTCAAAGTGGTAGATAAACGATCTTAGCACAGGTGGGACCTCAGTATCTGCAAACGTTCTGTTCCTGGACCACCTGTGAATACCAAACTTGTGGATAACGGGGGGAGGGGTCCCTTAGAGGATGTCTAAGGCATCCTGGAGGTGTTCTGGAGGTGTTCTGAGGCATGGGAAGGTTGCACATGGAGTCTGCATACGTACTCTGTGCACCTCAGAACACATCTCAGAGGCTTCTGAGACAAGCTTCTGGTTTCTCGTATAACTGGAAGGCTCTGAGATGCATTCTGAGGCATGCTGAGGCCATGCACAACCTCTCTGCACCTCAGAACACCTGGACACAACCAGAAGGCACTTCCGGTCACATCCGGGAGGTTGGTGAGGTCCTCCACCTACAGGTACAGAGTCTGCAGCAAGTCAAATCTATGGATTCTGAACCTGCAGGTGGAGAAGATCCACTGATCCAATAATAACTTATTGGCAGCTGCTCTTCGTGGTGTCAGACTCAGGGGTTTTTCTTAGTCCTACCTAGAATTGTTTCCAGGGGCTGAACCTGGGACCTTCTCCAATCAAAAGAAGCTATTCCATCAGTGGGCTGCAGTCTGATCTTGGAAGCAACTCACAAGAGAACCCACTGCTGAAGGGTCCTTCCAAGCAAGGCCCAGTGCTCAGACCAGACCCTGATCCTCTCTCTGTAAGGACTTGAACCGCAAGAGGCTTTGTTGCCCCCTCCAGACTGCCAGCAACTTTGAAGATCACTTAGAAGACTGAGAAGATCAGGCCACTTCTCCTGCATTTTCATTAACTTCCTAATTCTGTGCCTGAAATTACCTCTGTTAATTATCGACAATCCCCTCCCAGCTCGAGTTGGGGCAGGGGGTGATGCGCCAGCCACCCATTAGACACCACTTTCAGCAAAAGCGCAGGAAACTTTAATTAAATTTCCCGTTAATTTGTATTGACCTTAAGAGAATGTCGCTGGAATGCTAAGCGTCGCCTGCAGGTAGAAGAGAAAGCCGTTGAGGGAAAGGGCGGGATAATTTAGATTTCAGGAAATGAGAGGAGGCCGGAGAAAAGGGGGTGGGCTGTAGTTCCTGGTGGAGCATTTACAGAACTCCCTGGATCCACTACCGGCCCCAAATGCTGCAGCCGTTCCTCATAGTGGAGGTGCCTCAGCCCAGTCATCATTTTGGTCACCGTCTTCTGTACCTTGCTTGGCAGGGGGAGTGATGTTCCCCAAACGTCCAATGAGCATGAAAACCACTACAACCACGTGCACCAATTACTCTGGAATTGAAACATGTGCATGTTCCCAAGCATCCCAACCCACATGTACAGAAGGCTGGGAACTGTGCCGAGGTAGATTAGACCTGCACATGAGCCACTGCGCAGGTGGGAGAGCATGAAAAACGGCTGCACCCCTTCTAAAGCTCCCTGTACATTTATTCTCCTGAACCACATGGGTCTTCCCAACAAATGCGGCTCCCTTGTCTTGGGTCATGACATGGGCACATGTTGCTGAATATTGTCTCCCCTAGCTGGCACCAGACCTCCAGCATCTGAGGTGTGTGCCCTGCTATCCGTGACCCCTCTTAGCTGGAGGAGCCAGTGATTTGCTTTTTCTTCCAAGGTAGGGGTTTCCAAAGTGTGCATTGCGACACCTTCAGGTGTTGTGGCACACGCACAAAGGTGCACTGGGATAACCCCAGTGGCCCCTCCTACCTGCTCCACCAGGTACCATCATCTTGGATCTCATCAAATCCAAGATGCCGGTGCTCAAATTTCATGAGATTTGGATGCTGCCATCTTGGTTCTCATCTAATTTGGGTGCTGCCATCTTGGATCTTGCAAGATTTTGTGAGATCCAAGATATTGGCACCTGGCTGAGCTGGGAAGAAGAGGCTGGGGAGGTGCTGTGACCCAGATAAATTTTTAGAACCACTGTTCTATGGTAACATCGCTTCTATGTCTATGTTCATCACTTCTATGTCTCCCATCGCTTAGCTGTACCCTCCAAGTTTCATCTAGTTTTCCAACAAGTGAAATCACCAAATCTGAACCATCCATCTGTGGGAGTCCGTTTCTTCCCAGCCACAAGGTCCAGCCTCATCAAATGCTCTTGAGGCCGTTTCTCATTAAAATTAATCCTTTTCATCAGCTCGGTCTGGACAGTGTCCTGCCAAGTCCTCATCTGATGCTGCGGGGCTGGAAGGGGAATGGCAGCCCTGTCGCGAGGGCCCCAAATTCCATTTCTGAAGACCCATCAGAGAATGTGGTTCTGGAGAAGCCAGAGGTGCAGGTTCATTATGAGGCCGGATTGATTTCACATCAGGTCTCCTCATTACAGTGGAGATGCAAGAGGGCCGTTTGTAATGACATCTAATGACTCTCCGGGAGCACCCGTAATTATGGAAGATAAACAGGCCTCCTCCTCCTGCTCTCTCAGTGCCCCCACTGAGATAATATAATCCACTTGAAATAAAAGAAAACACAAACCACCCTGGCCACCTACAGGGGCAACAATTGATCCTGGCAGATAACACACAAAGCAGCAAGTTTCGGACAACAGGAAAAGAGACAATGAATCAAGGACTCAAAACAACCAGGCCTTTGCCAGCCCAGAACATGCCTTTTGTCCCAACACTGTTGCAAAAAGGTGCACCTCTTAAGCCACGCTGTCCTTGCGTCCAATTTGCTTTCAAGTAAAACAAGGAGCATAAAGGCAGAAGTACAGACATATTTACCAAGCTACATGGTTTTGGGGAAAACATTTGTAATCCACCAAGAGAGGTTTCTGAGGGGTCATAAAGGTGCGTGAGACTCCACACCTGGGGCTTTAGTCCCATCAAATGAGACTCCACACCTGGGGCTTTTGTCAGCCACTGAGTCACAGACGCCTCCTCAAGGTAAAGGAACGTTTCTTCCCTTACCTCAGGGTTGCATTGCGGCTGCACGGGTGCTGGAAAGTTGGATAGGATTAGAGCACAATCCTGTGCATGACTACTCAGAAGAAAGTTCCGTTATACTCATTGGGGCTTCCTCCCAGGAAAGTGTGGATAGGATTGTAGCCCAAATAGCTATTTCTGCATGGAAGTCAAACCTTGCAAGTATTTGTCAGGCCTCCCAGTGGCGTCACTAGGGTTCGCGTCACCCAGTGCGGGATCACAGTGTGCCACCCCCCATGCAGTGGGCGGGGCAATACCCCAGGTGGTGGGTGTGGTGATGTACCATCACTCCACCCCCACTGGTTTTTTGGCTGTACCTTTTGATAGAAAAAAGATAGAACACAATCTGCATGAAATTGCGAATTGTTTGATATATAACATGATGGTATTATGGTATTATTCCTACAAACTGTTATTTTAGTTATTTTAGTAATTTTGGTCACTAATGGTGTCACACCCACCCCAGGGTGTCAACGTACTAACACCTTATTGCAGCAGTTCTCAAACTTTTAGCATTGGGACCCACTTTTTAGAATGACAAGCTGTCCAAGACCCACCAAAAGTGATGTCATGGTGGAAGTGGCATCATCGGGCAAATTAAAATAAATAAGTATAAATAAGTAAAGTAAAACAAATAATTAAATAAGCAGAAACCAGCCCTGTTCCACCAAGTGAATTTCCTCTGTAGCCTGCCTGCAATAAACCTCCCCCCCCCCAAAAAAAAAACCAGTAAGATTTTCAGCCCTACCCAGTGCCCAGTTCAATTTAAGAACTTCTGTTTAAACCAGATCACTGTCAGGATCCACCTAAATTTGCAAGTCTCAAAAAAGTTCACCTTATCAGCTGAAGCCTCGTTTTGATCCTTTTTAGTGGGGGGGGGGGCTG
This sequence comes from Tiliqua scincoides, assembly GCF_035046505.1. Classification (NCBI taxonomy): domain Eukaryota; kingdom Metazoa; phylum Chordata; class Lepidosauria; order Squamata; family Scincidae; genus Tiliqua; species Tiliqua scincoides. Next base: position 3,382,194 of record NC_089833.1, on the reverse strand, counting down.
CCTTCTGGAGCACTTGTTAGCTTCAGGTGCATAGGATCAGGACCATTCTGGTAGTCTTGCACTCTCTTTCACCTGATCTTCCACACCAGCCAAGGCATGCTTGCTTACTCGCAAGTAAATGTGACCGTGAGGCTTAGTTTTGCTTTCCATAGGGCTCAATACATTCATCTGCTTGGAGGGAGGGACTTCCTTCTGAGGTGTTTTTGGGGGCTGCATTCATTGGAGCAGGACTATTCCAGTGTCATTGGATTCCTCTCAGCCTGCCCTTTCCGATGGACTAAGGCAAGTTTGCCTACTCACGAGTAAACACACGATACGACTCACTTTCAATTTCCATAGAGATTCATGCATTTTTTGTTCTCCTGTTTTTTGGCCATAACTTTTGAAAGAAATGAGACATTTCACTCTGGCTTTTTGCATTGCATTCTGCTGGAAATTCCACATCCAACGGTATATAATATGATGGGGTTACTCCTAACCACCACGATGTGTCACCCCCAGTGCTGGTCACCCCCCAGTGCGTGTCACCCAGTGCGGACTGCACCCCCGCACCTCCCTAACGATGCCACTGAGGCCTCCACGTGAGTGCAGCCTGACCCTCAGATTTGGCTCTTGTGTGCCCAGCCAGAATATGGAAGAGGAGAGCAACTGCACCTGTTGCCCATCGTCCCGACATCCAGGGGCCTTCTGGTCCCAGCCCGTCGGCATCACTGCAGGTGTGAAAGGTTTCAGTGAGCATCCAGTTTGTACATGGGCAGCCCAACCCTATCCAAAGCCCCCTGCACTGATGCAGCTTGTACTGAATCCTGCAGGGGAATTTTGCATGCTGGAGCGCCCTGGAGAAAGCCCCATCACCCATAATGGGGCAATTCGAACCTGTGCTTGCTAAATCACTGGCACAAATTCTCATTGCTCTGTTTCAGTGTATCAGGTCCTGAAAGGGGCAGAGGATACAGCGTGTGTCACTGCTGTCAAACCCACCCCCACCTGAGCCCGATCTGCCCACCCTCACCCCATTGCCGCCTTCCCCACCCCTGTGCTGCTCAGCACAGAATTTACCATGTCTGGCATGCACTGCTCCCTGCATTAGTGCTGATGGGAGGGCACAGGCCTTCTAACCGTCTCACTGTCTCAATGTGCTTTATGGCACATTTGTGACAGTATGTGCCAGTGGAGTGCATGCTTCACTGGCACAGGGGGTACAGGATGAGGCCATGGGAGTTCCCAGTTGTGTCAGAGTTTCCAAAAAGTAAAATCTGAATGTCAGAGATACTCCCGAGGAAAGCCACTTGCAGCTGTTCGTGGGCAGTCAAAGGCATACAAGTCACAGTTCCCATGGGTAGCTACATATTTCTTAATTCTTCGAAGGAGTCCTTGGAAAGAGCCCTTCCTGAAGACCCTTTTACATTCTGCAAACTGACTGTGTAGCCAAT